>NC_139970.1:32720430-33979818 GCF_963993115.1 Abramis brama
C
The DNA here is from genome assembly GCF_963993115.1 of Abramis brama. Lineage (NCBI taxonomy): Eukaryota > Metazoa > Chordata > Actinopteri > Cypriniformes > Leuciscidae > Abramis > Abramis brama. The sequence continues at coordinate 32,720,432 of NC_139970.1, forward strand.
ATACTCCCCACATGAATATAATGAATGTATTTTGTATGTTAATATGCAGCAAATAAACATTGTTTCCCCCCTCTGAACTGAGGAAAGTAAAGCTGCAATATATTTTGATGATCATAGGAATTACACAGAAATAAGGGCAGATCTGATGTAAGCTGTATCCTGTGAATGTGTGTTCAGTTATACCTGAGGCTGAAACAGGAGCAGGACAGAGGAAACACATGCAGCTCCAGGGTTCAGACCTACAGCAGCATCAAGGAGCTGGCCAGACGCTTCTCGCTCACTTTCGGATGGGACCAGATCAAATCCCGCGAATCCCTGGCCATGATCCACAGGTACGGCAGTCCACTCGACTGACTCAGCTTCTGACTCAAGTGTCGAAGAAGTTCACTTCAGATGTCGGCCATAGTGATATAGCCAAAACCCAAATGATTGCTATGTTTGTCCTCGAATAAAAATAGTTACATCAAGATGCTGCACTGCATGGCTTCATTTAGCCAGTACATAAAAGTCTCATCCTTGGTTATTTCAGTGCTGAGGATTAATTTTGTCAGCTGCAGTCCTGGTCTTATATTAGAATTCAAATATAGATGGATAAGAGAAGGAATATTCAGGTCTTAAAAGGAAATGTCCTCTTGCTAGTATGAATGAATATATTGAATTTCTTTGTGCAGGGACGGCATTGAGTTCGTTTTCAAAGGATTCGTTCAGCAGTCTGAGAAACACTCTCCACCGTACATCTCGTACCTCACCATCCTCAGCGAATTCTCCGGCAAACTGCTCAAACTCGACAAGAAGACTGTGTAAGTCTTAAAGCTAAACCTAAAGGAATTCCACACATGACATTTTGCCTCAGTCTCTTTATTTGCTGAAACATGCCAGTTAACATATAGCTTTTATAAACGGGTTATCTCCACTCTAGCTACAGTTATCTGCAGAAGTTTGCTGGTGAGCAGGTCATCAGTAACAGAGAGGAGAGCTGGATGCCGTTGATCTACTACAGAGCATCTCTGATGGGCACGGCTGAGGGAGAAGATGCCACGTCCTTCATCAGCTCGGACACCAACAAACAGCCCTCCCTCACCAACCGCTCCAGGTCACCCTCCATCAAACAAGTCAACTGTGAAGGTGAGACACCTCTGAGCTCCAGGATTATAGTAATGCAATGCAATTTACTTCATTAAATATTATGCTCAAAAGTTTACATACACCTTGCAGAATCTACAAAATGTTAATTATTTTAACAAAATAAGAGGGATCATACAAAATGCATGTTATTTTTTGTTTAGAACTGTCCTGAATAAGACATTTTACATTAAAGATGTTTACATATAGACCAGGGTGATATAGGGGTGAAAACATTTTGAATTTGAAGATCAAGGTAAATTGTACTTAATTTGTCTTCCGGGAAACATGTAAGTATCTTCTGTTGCTTCCGAAGGGAAGTACTGAATGAAAAACAATTGATAGTTAAACAAGATAAGAGAAATTTAGACATCTTCATCCTGTTCAAAAGTTTTCACCCCCCAGCTCTTAATGCATCATGTTTCCTTCTGGAGCATCAGTGTATGTATATTATTTATATTCAAATTTTAGATGACTTATAGCTTGTCATGCTTCAAAGTTCTTAAAAGGAGGCCAAAAAATAACTCCGCTCTAGTCATTTTGCTATAGTAAATACTTTGTCAGACAATATATCTGTGACTTATTTGTATTGGTTACTAGAGTTACTAAGAACAATGTATTTTATAATGTAAAGTTTATCATAATCTATTTTTTAACAGGGGACCAAAGGTTTCTTTCACCATCGACGGAATCAAAAGGAAACAAGGTTTTGAAAAGGTGAGGTCAATAAACACTTATTGACAGTCTGAACCTGTCAGTCATTTGAGTAACACACTATTGTATTTTCCTTCCATGTGTAGCTGTGAAGACTCAAAGGTCCAGCGGAGCAGCAGTCTCATGTCTGATAAAGGTGCAAGGAGCAGTGATGAGGTGGATGTTGACACTGTAGATATTGATGTCTAATGTTGTAGTTCACATCTGTCATCATGGATCTGTTTTTGTATTTGCTGTCTTTTGAGTGGTGGACAACAGTTTCACTATTGCATAATGTCCTGTACATGTAAATTGTGCCATTTAAAATGGCAATATGGTAATGATCATGATCAGATTCAGAACTAGTATGGTGGTGCTGAAATATTTTGTAAAGAATGAAAATACATGGTGCATTGCTGTTGCTAAAATGTTTAGCACTTAGCCTATGGGCAGAATGCACTTTCAAATCGACTTGATTTTAAAAAACTTACTGTATTGCTAAAATTAATAAAATTGCAATATGAACCTTCAATCTTGTTTTTTTCCTATGTACTGCCCTGTGTACTTTAAGATCACATATTTTGCTGCATATTTCTGAATCATAATGTGTTTGCCTTCATTTGGGTATTTAAATAAGTTACAGTTATGTTGTAAATTGAGGACATGCAGCTATATTTTTTATCATTATGTAATATACACATTTCCCCTTTTTTATATTTATAGTAATTAAATATTGGAGTCCATATTCACTTCCTAAATCTTTCAAACAAATTTGACTTGAAAATGAAACATGTTAATTATAAACACTGTTTTCAGAGGTGTGACTGTATTGTTTTTAGTTAACAAACATTACAGTTTTACAATTGCTAGAACCCATTTCTCAATATACTTAGGCCACTTTTTCAAAACTATTCATACAATGAGCACAACAGTAGTCTATGTGAGCTAAACTGTGGATTATTTTGGCACAAGATACATTGAATAACTGCATCTTTCATATTAAACAAATTTTCTCACTCACTAAAACTCTTTGAACCTACAGGCCACACTTACATTTACATACTCTTCTCAAAACTTTTAGGTTGCACTTTATTTTACAGTACATGCACGTACCTAAGAAAGTACTGGGTAATATAAGGTAACTGTGGGTTAAGGTTCGGTTTAGGTGTAGGTTCAGGGTTAGTGCCTAGTTAAAACCCAGTTATTGTAATTACTTTAAGTACATAGTAACATACATGGGGAACAAGACTGTAAATGTGCTACCAACTTTTAAACAAGTTCAAAACCTAAAAATACAAAATTGAATAAGACAGCAATTTCTTCAGTAATACCTTATCGAAATATATTCTAAAAAAGAAGAAATGCTATCAAAACAATTAGATGTAGTTGAACACCTACACGTGTGTTAGTCTTTCAATTTCATCACCTTATATACAAAAGGAGGCATTATTTTTAGATCAAAATGCACTGTCACTCTGAAAATTGATAAGGAGAACTGAATGAAGAGTTTTGAAAAAGTGACCAATGTATCGAGGTCCTAGACTGTAAAAAAACTAAAATGTGGCTATACTTTATACTGAAACTTTCTAATGTACACATTTCGTGTTGCTTTTTTAAAGTTTGATTAAACGGCAATAACATCCTGTAGAGAATGCAAGAAAAACTTCTGTCTTAATACTTTATTGAACTTTTTAAGACCGAAAAAGTTTACAATAAAAGCACATTTTTAGGAAGCACTTCTATAGAAATGAAAAACATAATTTGTTGAAAACATTTAAGTGGACTAAGCCTAAAGGTTTTGAACAAACAAGAGGCAAAAACAACAAATATTTACAAATACATATAAATACATTATAATTTAAAGACACCTCTCACATAGACATGTCAGAGTCTGATCACCACATTATTTCATCCATCCAAGCCATCCATGAAATGAAGCTGAAATCACTTTGGTGAATCTCTGGAATGTCTTATAAACCAATTCTTAGAGTAAAAACTTAAATATTTATAAATTTAGTGCACATTCAATATTTCAAGTGTCCCGGTTTGGTTCCAGTGTAGTTGCTTGAAACCTACAGTGCAGCTACATTTTATAGACCTGGTTGTGCATAGATGTCTCACTGACAGATAGACTGGGCCAGCACAATCAGTCTTGCTAAACAGAGCCTCGCCAGACCGCTGGTTTACTGTCTGGCATCCAGCGGCTGAAGGAGTGTATCTGTACGCTCTTGAGCCTTGGTTAGCTGAACAAGGCAGCATCAGTATTTGAGAGCAGGATCAGTCCACATCCTGTTCTACACACTACCAGATAGCCGCCTTTACTTGTGTTGTCATTCAAAATCGTCCTCGTATTCATATTCATCCAGGTCCAGGTTACTGTGAGGGTTGGGAATCTCAAAGAGATGTCTCTTCTCGTTCCGAAGGTCAAAAGCACTTGTAATGTGATCAACTGGGTCCAGAGCATTGTCGTAGCTAAAAAAACAAAAACAAAACAAAACACAAAATCGTGTTACAAAATATCATAATGCAGTGATTCATCTCAGAGCTGGCCAGTTTGGTTCAATACTTATGGAGAAAATGGAAAAAACACAACCAACTAAATGGCAAATGGATAAGGAACTGACGTGAAAAGACACCTGACAATACCGAAAAGAGTTTGTTGGAAATTTTAGCATGTGAAAGTCTGATATCTGATGAGCAAAACGTGGAGGAACCCACGACGGAACAGAACATGGAAGGAACCTCAACCTGCACCTACAGTGTCTTACCTGTTTCAACTCTACTCATCCTGCCATTAGAAGTCTGTGCTGATCCTAAAATCGTCACACAAAACCTCATCAGCCCTCCGATCACTGACTCCGTGCAGTGACATTACAGCAAATGACACAAGTGGATTGATGTTATTAAAGTGCTGCATGAGGTGAAGGATTGAGTCTAGTCATGCAGCTTAGAGGCTGTTTCCAGCAGAAGTTGAGTGCTGTGCGTTCGTCTATGATGCTACGCACTGATAAAAATGTGGTCTGTGGGTATAAGAAACATTCTTACCCATCGTTATACTGCTCGTTCGCAGTTTCCTCAGCCACCAAGTTATCATACTCCTCTGCAGCATATCTCTCCCAGTCAGAAATCTCCTGTCCCATTGTCTCAGCATCCTATAAAATGACATACAAAGAACACCAATATTATTACAGCATCTAAATGACCATTACAGCAATAAAATGATATAAATAATCTGTTGTTCATTACCCTTGCAGCCATTAAGGGATCCCTCTGTTCATGGTCTAGGTACTTCTCAATGTTGAAGAACGTGTCAAAGAAAATATGGGAAAGCTTACATCTCTTCAAGTCCCTGAGAGTGATCTTTCCTAACAAAAATAAGAGCACATGGTTAAAGACGCTGCAAGTGATTTCACTGTTTTGCTTACTTTTGCTAGGAGGATGTGATCTAATTCAGTGACTACTTCAGAATGATGGCAGATGAGCATGCAAAGGATAAAATACCTAGGAAGTTTGATCCAAGAAAAATCATATTTTCAAATAATACCTGGGATTTCTGGCTTGACCATATCTAACATTTGGCAGAGGCAGTCCTCAAAAGGCAGTGGTTCAATGGCCAAAGCCTCAAGCTTCTGACACTGTTCCTGGTAGAAGTACTGAAGCTCATACATGGACAGAACTCCATCCCCATCCAGATCCATACAGCGAAACCAGTACTCTATGCTACACAAGCAACAAATAAGAAAGAATTGACTAATTAATGATCAAGGCAGTTGTTAGTTGCAGCCCTACCATTTTGATAAAAACTCAAACCATTTACGAAATCTACAAGCAATAAAAAAGTTAAGGAAAAAAGGTTAAAGAACATTATATTCAATTACCTGGTCTCAGTCTTTTTGTCCTCCTCAGATATGAGGAACCATACGAAGTCAGCATAGTTTAGCTTGGCCTCTTTACGAACCTTTCTGTCCCTGAGCATCAGAGAATAATTAAACCACAGCACTCATAAAATCTATAACAATATGATACATTACACGCAAGCTTTCAAAAAATTGGAGGGAACAAAAAAAGAAAGTCTGTAAAATGAAAGATGGTACCTGGATATAGCTCCAGAGAATAGTCTCTCAATCATTCGGTGGGAAATGGCTGTCAAAGAGAGCAGAAAATTCACATCACAGTCTTATCCTTTATGCTTAAATAGGGTAATAATTCGCTGTCAAAGGTTGTAAATATTGTAAATTGCAACAGCAAGACACAGTGATTTAATATCCTTATTTAATCATTTTAAAGACACAGCGATGCCTGAAAGGAGATAAAATTATTAGAGTGCCAGACATGCCGTCATGGTAGAGGAAATTGATGTTAAAATTTCAGCGCACTTCATTCAATTTACTAAGCTCATACTGCAGCAAACAGAAACACATGCAGTCGAGTGCTGCTGGAGGGGATGGATATTTAAAGTCACCTCCAGCAATAAGCAGCCAATCGTTAAACAGCATGTCAGAAAAGTGAAACGGTCTTCAAACCGCAGCCGGTGGACGGGTACCTTGATCGTTATGTCGCGTCAGGTCTCTCTGGTCTATGTATAAGTCGTGATCTGTGTCCAGCTCCCAGAACTTGCAGTAGATGACATAAAAATGTTCATAGGAGAAGAACTCTGTCAACTGGTTAATCTCGTCCTCCTCTTCCAGTAATGCCACATTCTGTTGGGAAACATCTTTACCATTACACAACGGAAAAGCTTAGTCACATAAATTATAGGTAGGTTTTAGAAAAATCAAATCAGCACTATAAATTCCATTCACATATTGCATTCAAAATTAATACTAGGGGCTTCCACCAGATAGCCTTAAAAAGCAGCGTGAGAGTTAAATCTATTACTATTGAAAATAACTAACTATTAACATAAAATCATATTTAAAATCTACAATACAAATAATAACAACAATAATATATAAATCAGCCATTAATCTAAAATAATATTAATGTGGGCTAGGTTTAAAAAAAAATAGCAGTCTATTTTAAAACACTATCTTTTTGCGTATTTTCTGTTTATTTTAGTTACAATTATCTATCAGTTAGTATGACAATTAACTGTCAAATGTTCATCACAGTCCTAGATAGACTCGCAACATATTTACCTGTAAAAAACTACTTCGTCTGAGTTCTGGACATGTTATTTTTCCAGTCCATGAGCGGTTTACATTATAAAATATCCTTTGGACTACCTGTTGGCAGAAGAAGCACTTTGTTGAACATCAGGCTCATTGAGTCATCTGTCAACTGTCCAGACTTATGGTGCACCAAAACAATAACTGTGTTAATAGTCAGTTCATAGTCATGCACAGTTAATAGTGCAAATCTATGTTTCATATACAAAAAGAAAAATACTACTACCAGCTTATTGGTTACTAGAAAAATACTGGAAGAATTGCTTACAGTTGTAATGTAGCGTGAGTGAAAGTCTGAAGCCTCCTTTAGAAATGCCAGACCTGTATGTGAATCCACCACATCCTTAAAAAAAGAAAAAGAAAAAAAAAGAAGCATAAAAATGATTCATACACCAATATAACATCAAAGTCAGCATATAATAACTGACACTGCTTACAGAAAAAAAAGCCCAATGTTAAATCCATTTGTGTGCGAAGAGGCTCTGGATTAGATTAGAGAAAAGGCGAATCATTCTGTCCACTTGCAGAGGATAATGTTTTGGTACAAGACGTGCGGAAATGTTAAAGGTATTAAACCTCTAAGAACAAAGGGCTGATTTTAAGGCCTCAGTTTCAGTCTCTGCATATATATGGCCCACTGACTTTTCCTATCAAGTGCATTCATCAGCAGAGAAGCAAAGATTTTTCTCATGCATGTTTCATAATCAAATATTGGTATACATGCGTAAAAGCTGATAAATTGCGACAACTTATTTTGGGGGAGGTGCGAGACTCTTTGACCCTTCCCCATGTGAAATTAAACAATAGAAAAACACATAAATCACTTCTGTAAAGGAGCAGACGGGAACAGGCCAATCTACTCCATAGCAATACTTTTTTCATTCATCAAAACGGTCAAAGCAATTGCTAAAGCTACACAATACAAATTAAAGCGCAGACGCCAGAATAGATCTCTTCCACTGTGCACGGCCAATCCCGCCAGTGAATATAAATGATATGTCCATCACTGAACTCAAAGAATGCACTTCTGCGCACAATTATTTTAGAACATTTAGCGCCACATTTGGAATTTTGCAAGTACATAAAAACAAGGAATGAGAGCAAATAACATGAAGCCGAAATATCGATGCTCAGCGTGTTTTGACTTGTGTTCTCAGTGGTAGGTCCAGCACTCTGTACCTGCAGGAATGGAATAAAGTCCTCTTGTTCCAAATAATTGCAGCCAGGCTTGGCCAGAAGGTGAAGAAATTTGGATGCGTCATCATGACAGGTCTGAAGCACTCTGTGGAGAGGAAACAGATGGTTTCAGGCTCCATCTCACCCTTTCAAAGAGCAATATGATTTCAAAACCCTTCACTTTAAATATGTGGCTTCGGATTAATGGAATCTACAAATGAGGCTCTGGAAATCACGCTCAGCCAGTTCTGATGTACAATGGAGGAATAATCATAAAACAAGGTTTTTTTTCTTTTTTTACCTTTACAGACTCAGGGACCCCCCCCCCCCCCCCCCCCCCCCCCCCCACCCCCACCCAGATGCTCAGTCAAACCAAGTACTCTAACAATCACTAATGATCTCATTAAAAACATAAAAATATTTACATAAATGTGATACATTAATGATATAGAAGGTAATAATGTTTTTTTTTTTTCATTATATATTTTAAGGAAAATCCAAGGAATTTCATATATCTGTTCATTGAACCCCTGCAGGATTCATAGATCCTCAGTTGAAAACTTGAATGAGTGTATACAAGACAGTCCCCTCCCCTTCTCCAAAAGCAAAAACAAAACCACAAACCTCTGCAGGGACACCTAAAATAAACTGCAGTATCATACCAAAATTGTACACAGAGAGCTCACATCACTTCAGCTCTTGATAAAAGGACATTCACGCACTTGTGTAGCCACTGACCACTATAGACATTAATGTGAAAGGGCACTGTGAAGAGAACTATTGTCTTACTTTCGCCACATTGCCACAAACTTGTGAACGGACACATATCCCCTCCTGTCTCCTCCGGCAGCATGGAACAATGGAGCTTTCCAATAGAGTGGGCACTCACAGGCCTGCAAAGAGACAATAGGGTCACACAGAAATAGACCTCAGGGTGACAAAATAGGTCAAGATGTCATGCACTTCAAAACAAACGTTATATTTCTATCTAATTAATTAAGTGCCAAACAAACTGTCAAGTTGAGGTCGGAAAGTTACAGAAGACTAACTTCTGCAACACTATAATCATTCTCTTTTAAACAAGCAATTGAGCACAATCAGAGGTTTCTGCTAAGTGCTTGAACACTATGACTACATCTTTCTCACTTGCTGTAGGAACTATAAATTGGGCTAATTAGCAAAGATTATGTTTATAAATCATTCTGTTTAAATTTCTGAACCCTGTCGTTTACCTAGACGGCTTCTCCTCAGGATAAATAATTCGACACATAACAGTGGTGATATTTCTCCACTGTCTACAGGAAAATTAAAACCTTCCAACTTGTAAACAGTTATAAGTTAGTTACACAAATGAACAATTTGCTGAGCAGGTAAAGGTGGCACGTTACAATCCACACTTACCTTGGCGACTAGCCCCATGTCTTTAATAGTGACTCTTTCATCAGGAAATTGAGAAAATATTTGTTCTATCTTGGAAATGAGATTGTCTATGTTGACGTTGGCCTGGGGCTGCCCTCGAGGGAAGTAGAACTTTGGAATGCTTTCACTTAAAGCTGGTGTAACGGGCTCCTCTTTCTTAGCCTGCGCCTGCTGAAACAGACAGAAATAATAACCATTAGCCAATAGCCACAAGACTCATCGTGGGAGAGATGTATGGTTGCTCTGAAAATTGCACCTCAATCAGCATTTCACAGTGATGGGTTTAATTTAGTTGTGTTACTTGCCAGTATGCGTAAAACACAATTCAAAAGAATTCTGACAGATGCACACCTCGCAAATGACTGAGGAGGCTTGCAATATTTTTGGGATACTCGTTCCACATGATGCAGTACCCAAGACAAGAAGGATAAGAACGAGTTGTGGATAATTGTTGAAACATTAGACGTGATTAATGCCTTCAATTGATATTATTTAATACACTAATATATCAAATTTACTAATATCTTTTTCAAATAGATGAAAAACAAACAAACAAAAAACACTTTCCACCTGTTTACAGAGAAAGGCATAGGACATAATTGCTTTTGTAGTAATTAAGAACAACTATGACTTTTGACTGGGTCTGGATGAACTTTCTGCAGAGTGATACTCCGTGCTAACCTGTTATCCGTTGTCAATTATTTGCAGGAATGTTCTGAAAGAACAGTTTTAAAGTTAGGGTTAGCACATTAGGGTAAGGTAAGGGTATGGTAGGATAAACAGTTAGAGTAAACATAACTGTTTGAAACATTAACTTGGTAAGACAGCATCAGAAATAAACTATTGGATTGGCTTTACATTTTGTAATCAAGCATATAATTACACCGACTAAAAAAATTATAAATCTAAAAGTTTATAAAACAAGAGGAGGAATAATCAGAGATAAATGTTGGTATTTGCTTGACAAAGCCATGCCTGGCTGAAACATTCAAGTAGTTTAAAAACCTTGAAATTTGTGGAACAGGCTGAATGACTGCACAGTTGGGTGGTAGTTTGAAAGCTCCAAGTAGAGTTACATTTAAAAAAAATTGTGGGGGACTTTGGACAAAGACATCTTACTGTTGTTGTGTACATACACTTTTCTCAATGACAAAACGTCCTTCATGCCCAAATGTTTTGTGAACACTTGTGGTTAAATTAAATTCCTCATATTACTGATTTTCCAAAGGCTCAGCTTCCCACAGTAACTTAAAACCTCAACTATTTGAGTGTCAAGCTGCAGCTGTGAAGATCTTGACCCCCTAGAACTTCCACAGAGGGGAAAAAAACTCACATCAAAACCCACTCTCTGGAATAAGCAACATTACACAGAATAAACGATTTAGCATTTCTGTATTAGACAAACACATGTAAATGTAGACTTCAGACAATTTGACCCTTTCTGTACAGCAGTTTTATACTGAGGGATGCAAATATTTTGTACATCAAGGCACTGATTTAGGTGACAATATTTGGTTCTTGTGAGATTTAAGCTGATGATCATAACCTTTTTGGATCACAATATTTTTAATATGCTACTCTTTCCAAATCCACGGTCAACCTCTCAGTCCACAAAGCTTCATATTAAATTTAATTTATTTCACTAACTTGGCATGACATTAAATGTAATAATTAAATTATTAAATAAGCAGGACCTGGAGTGTGCTGCATACACAAATGCATTTCATGCTATAGAAAGCAACAGTGAACGCCCACTAATTTAGTGGCCTTGGTTCCCAACATATTTTAAACAATTATTTTCTTCACTCAGATTTCAAAAACGTATACCGGATATGACGGTAATTCAGGGATCCTACACATTTTATTTAAAAATTCTATACTTTTCCAGACTCAAACTTCCAAACCTATCTGTTGATTTTTCACATCATATTTAACATAAATGGTTCATACAGCATTATATTTGGCATATAATACTGTAATCTGTATTACTTTTTCAAATTTTTTTCATTGGTTTTCACAAAGTGTTAACATGCCCTTACATCATGAGAAGAACCTAAAACGCTTTATAACCTGCATATATTCACCTCTGACACATCAGCTGAATACTGTAAATGTGGTTTGATGTGGCACAATCACCAAACACAGCAAACAGTAAATCACAGTCTGATTTAAATTATAATTTTTTCCTTTGTCTTTTGCTTGTTTGAGTGGCACACACACACACACACACACATTCTTTTAGTGCGCTTCAAAGAGACTCGCTTATGGTAAAGACAAACAGTTTTGCGTAATGAAAATGTGCGCCTTGAATTCATTCAGTCATGTTCGACAATCACTAAACGATCATTAAACTTAAGCCATGAAAACACCCTGCTTGTAAGACAAATATATTTTTTTAGAAAATCTTAATTTTATATTTTAGAAAACTGAATGGGGTTATAGTCTTGAAACAAAATTATTTTACTCTGTTGTCTTTTTTCCATACTTATCCAGACCTGGAAACTCCATCCATACTTTTCCAAACTGCGTAGGTAGAATCCTACTAATTTTAAACAAAACAAAAAAGTATTTGAAAACCAAAACTAGACAAATTTTACAAGACCGTGTAATTGAATTATTTTCAATTACGGTAGCCTACTCGTTCCAAGAATTATTGTGAATGATGCAATTGAAACAAAATTACATTGTATAATTGAAAACACTGTATAGTCATCAAGCATACAATTGTTTTATTCCAATAAATATAAATTTTACATTTTATATATACATTTTTTACAATTATAAATTTGATCCCAAAGAATACAGCTTTTTGTGGTTTAATAAATCATAAGTCCATATCGCAACTTCATTTGTGATCAACCGGGCAGCTTACTTCGTGCACTATATGGAGCAATAAAAACAGCACATGGACACAGCCGTGTTTCTTCTCAGTAAACAACACCTTCAGGAACTGTGTACATGTCTAAACAAATTTGATGACTTAATAATCTTAGATGTCATGTAGTAATCCTGACTGTTTACTTCTTGCTTTAGGCTCTTGCGATCTCATTCTAGAGACATCCACAACGTATGTTCCAGCAGTAAACCACTGTTTCTAATCAGTAAAAGCAGTGACAACTTATATACAACAAACTAAGCTTTTGCTTTTAAAAACATTAACTTATAGTACCCTACATGGAAGTTTGGAAGCTTAACGCATTTAGAAAGTCTCTCTCTGATGTGGCATGCAGGGGATTCTGCTCAGTGTAACCCACTTTGAGAGATGAATGCATTTTATCTAGCCTTCTCCAGTCAGTGACAGCCATGTCTATAAAAGGGAATGACCATCATCAACTCCAGCACAGGGCAGACAGAGCCGCTTGCTCATTCTTAAACATTTGGATGCTCTAAAAACACTGATAATCCTCTGGTCCAAGTTATTTTATATGTGCAAAACATTTTGTTTTGCAAAATGACATTATAATTACACACCTAAGGAACGCAAACATCAGATCACATCGTCACTGAGACTGACAGCCAGCAATAAGCAAACAAAAGCTTTGATGGTTTCACACAGAACATATAAGACAACCTGCCTGTCCTTGCTGGAAGGCTTTGAGCCTCTTCTTAAAGCGAGAGGGCAGCACAAAGTCGCAGCCGCGAGCCAGCAGTGCCAACTCCTTCCTCAGGTCAGGGTCCTGTCGTAAAGAGATCTCCTTCATTCTCATGCTGCTGTCAGCTAATGGAGCCAGTGTGGCAGACAGTACGCACTCTGGGGTCAGGATAATCTTGCTCAGTGACTATCCCGCCACAGGACACTCCTCTGCCTGTCTTTATCAAAGCACCAGCTGCTCTCCTCAGCCGTGCAGTAGCCTGAATCACAGCCCTGCCTGTTGCTCCACACATCCAATAGTGGCTGGTAGAGGTCACAGTCCTATCCTGAAAAGTCAGATAGGACGAGAGTGTTTGTGTGAGAGCAGTGGAGTTGGGGGGGTGTGGAGATGGATCTGCCCTTTTCAGTGAGCATTCCACAGCTCTCATAGAGGTTATGTAAAGACACAAACCTGTTCACTTGGAACCCAGTGATTGCAGGAGATCCAGCAGCTACCAAGAACAATACTGATAACTGCAACTGGATGCAACATTATGATAGATCAGCATACTTCACATTTATAAAAGCAAACTAAAGATGTACAATTTGGGATGCAAATTCTTTTAACAGCATACTGACCATTATTAATCAGCTATTAAAAAGATAGTTAACCCAAAAATAAGAATTGTGTCATAAATTGACTCAAAATTGTCATTTTGTTTCAAAGTGGTGTTACTTCTTTTTTGTGTACCGCAGAAAGTCTGGAACCACAATTTTTGGGTGAACCCTCCCTTTAACTGTTAAGCCTTGAATCAAACGCATGATTCAAAAGACATGACATTAGCTAAACATGTTTTTTTAAAAAGGGCAACATGTCCTTCGTCCTCAGCCTACATACTGTTGTGTGATCTCAGACAGCTTCCTTGAAACATGGCTGAAATGCGGGGCTGCCGGCCTAGATTCTTATTTTGCACGTCTTGTGGATGTTAGTGGTACTGCATTGTAATTTAGCAGGGTTTTTATAAATGAATTTTTTTATTTATATTCCAGGTCACGCAAACAAAACTTTTAATTCAATGCATTGCATGTTTGGTGCTTTTATATGATAAGAGCTGAATGCACTTTGCAACTAAAACGTGCAACATCAACCAATCATCTGTGTGGGGTGGCTAAGACAGTGTAGGATTTTAGAGGAAAAGCACAGATTAAAGACAACTATGGACCCATTCTGAATCTAAATACTATATAGAGCAGGGGTCGACAACCTTTTTGTCATGAAGTGCCATTTTTAAGTTTCTGAGTTTATTGCTGTGCCATAACCCCACCCCAATATGTATAAATAAATACACACACATATTTTAAATATAATAATGGCTAACATAGAAATAGTGCAGAACCTTAAATAAGCCTATTTCTAAAGCATTTTACTTCGGCTATGTGCTTCAGGATGAGGTGCCGAACTTTGTTTAATTTGCGGAAGTTTGTGCGATGGCTTCCTGAAGGATGCTCAGCTACTTCTCTGGGGTGATGCGTGCTGCAGCAGGGGCGGACTGGCCATCGGGAGCACCGGGACATTTCCCGGTGGCCTGACGGTCGTTCTGGCCTGCCGGCTGCCGCTGTGCAGACCATCAGCCTGGCATGTGATAGGCTGGTGTGCAACTACGAATGCAGACGCAGCAAGCTGCTGCAAAATCCCAGCCATGTTCGCCAGTAAGGGAACAGGTCGGTCAAGATTACATTTACATTATATTTATAATAATTTGGCATTGGGGTGTGCGATATGACGATTTTTGATCGTGGACGATTAAAATGTCTCCATGATCTGCTTTTGAAGAAATATCGTAGAATCGTGGTGCATTCTATCAGTTGCTGTTCTGGCGCCTCTGTCCCAACATCCTGAACAACGCGACGTACACGCTGCGGAACGGGACACTGCAGTTTACAAAAGTTCATAATTTGCATGTGCTTTAATGCCTTGTCGGTTAAACATTTAATTCGCGTGCTGATGCGCTGTTCTAACGTGTGCGTTTCTCAGCGCGTACATGTGAAGTTCACATGCACTAAAAGCCTGTCTACCAGCGCCTGGATACTGGACAAAGTTATCCTTTGAGTCTTATTGTGCTAATACTGTCAAATACACACAAGGTTTACATAAACAAAGTCGGTTATGTCTAAAGTGAACGCAAACTTGAGAAAATTTAGAGAAAATCTGCTTGTCAAATGCGTGTATAATAGACGCGTCGCGCGCAACTCTTAAAGAGACAGTAGTAATAGTAAACACGATGCCGCTTCTCCTTAAAGGGATAGTTCACCCCAAAATAAAAATTCTCTCATTATTTACGCTAATGTTATTCCAAACCTGTATTAATTTCCTTTTAATATTTTCTAATATTTTTCTAATATTAATATTTTGAAGAATGTGGCTATCCAAACAGTAGCTGGTCCCCATTGACTTCCATAGGAGAAAAATATACTATGGAAGTCACTGGGGTACATCAACTGTTTGGTTACCCACATTCTTCCAAATAACTTTTATTTTTAACAAAAGAAAGAAACTTATTCGAGTTTAAAACAACTTGAGAGAGTAACTTATGACAAATAGCATTTTTAGGAGAACTATCCCTTTAATGTTAAAAAACAACAAAATGCAAAGAGAAAATCACTCACTGCTCCTGACTGATAATTTTTAATAGTAGCTTTAATAAGTATCAATGTATAATTTATACAGTGAAGTCTATGTTTTGTTTTATTTTCATATTTGTTATTTTTGTTATTTTAATTACTTTCTTCAATGCTACTGTTAAATACACCTACTGTAGCTGAAAACAAAGCAAATGTTTATTTAATTTGTATATTAAGTTGTGTATGAGTAATGTGTATCTTTGATCTTAATATTTAATAACAAAGAAAATGACAAAAAAATATCTTCGCCCCTGTCTGCTATTCTTTTTTATTTTACATTTTGTTACCTAAGGCTTTGTTTTTAAAATATGGACATTAGTTTGGCTGTAATGCTCAGTCACAAAATAGTAAAACCAACATTAAAAAAAGAATCGTGATAAAATCGTGAATCGTGATTTTTCTGAAAAAAATTGTGATATTATATTTTTGCCATATCGCCCACCCCTTTTGAGCACTGAAAATACATAAAATGTAAATATTTCAACATGTGAATGTCTCTTATTATCTCTTTTAAAAAGCCAATTTTCTATTTGTCATTGGTTTGGTAGTATAAATGGTGTATTCCTAGTGAGTTTTTAAGGGTTATTTTTTTATTCATTTATATTGCATCTGGTAGTCTACCTGTTACATTAATAAGGTTAGCCTACAAGTTTATCAGTCCAGTAGATTACATGAATAGGGTGGTGGTGACTGCAGCAGCAGAGGTGGCCTGGCAGTGGAGTCAAATTCCCGGCCTGAATTATTGTCCCAGTCCGCCACTGTGCTGCAGTATCGCTGTCATATCTGGGTACCGCGGGAGCCGTTAAAAAACGCTCTCGCAAGTTTAGTTTTTACCATTTTAGGAGGAGTAAAATTTACATTTGCGGTTTCAACAACCAGATGCACTTTGTCCAGTTTCATCTGGAATGCAAATATTAAACATTCCACACACATCAAAATGAATGTGATGCATCATGGTAACACTGTTCATGTCTATACTGAAAGGACTCTATACCGAATATCTGAGAAATGTATAGCATGTACAGCTAATGGTCGCACTAATGGTTTGTCAGAGCTGCACATTTTGACTAGTGCGGTTTAATTCTCACACTCACTTTAATAGTATGTATAACTCCTACCGGAATGATTATAAATTCCCTAAATTGAACATGAGAGATTTTCTTCACACACAGTTGCAGTCTGACACATTTTCCCACCCCTTTTGATTGACAGGATATAATCGGCCCTGATAATGGACTGTTTTTAAACAATTGGTCGAGATGGCTGATAGTGAAAATAATAGCATTTCATTCTCTCGCTTAGAGGTGATTAGGAACAGCATATAGCTTTACAAATATAGCATTCCTGTGTGAAATAAATAATAACAAAAGAAACAAAACTTTATCAACAGAAAGTAATCAAATGTAAAAACACTGCATTGTCTTCACTGTATAAATTAAATATAGATTAATCCTAGTAAATCTACTAAAGAACAATTAGTAATGTTCTCTTTGTCTTTTCTTGTTTGATTAACATTAATGACAGACAGTAGGAATATTAGGCTGCTGTCACTTTAATATCGATTGCATGGTTCAAATACACATGCGATTATTTCCCAATTGTTTATGTCCACATAACGGATGATGTTTAATTCTCACCAAACTGGGGATTTTGACGCATCTCTGTGTTTTTAACCTGTTAGGCACAAACCTGAAGCTCAAAGTTTCCTTTGCTTGTCCGTGTTCCACAGAAAGCCACTTGAGGAACAGTAACACTTTTGCGACTTAATGCAGTTAATAACTCTTTTTTTAATTATCAATCACGTCCTACAGTTTAGCAAAAATAGACTAAATCTAGCTGATTAGGACGTTACGTTTGGCCTTTTTTTTTAGGGAGGAAAGAATGTGCCCCACTGTGAAGGAAAGAAATCACAACACTAGTTTATTGCCATCATTGCTGTAGGGTTGCTGTCGTTGCAATGTCTCAAGATCGGCTCTTCTGATTTCATATTTAACAAATAGTTGAATAAATAAGTCTGGTTACCATCTACATACCCAAGGTCAATTTGATCCTATATAGCAGAACTGCAGAACACAAATTCTAAACTGAACTTAACTAAAAAAAAAATTACACAAGTATTACTGCCTATGTTTTGTTTATTTTGCTTTCCAAGGCTACAGCTTCCAGCCATTCTGTGGCTTATTATAGATGACAAGTCTTAGTTAGTAGCACAGCGTGGAAGTACTGAATTCAAAGAATGATGGCTGAAGCAGTTGAGGACTATTAAAAGACCCAACATGCTCTGTTTGGGCAACCCAAGAAACAAATGTATCTTTAGTCCTTTAACAAACTTCCGGATTCCGTCCCCAGACTGACTGCAATTACATCAATTCCTTCTAACTGTGTTGATCCAAAGAAACTAAGTCTCTGCGGCTGGGTGTTGTGCATCTGAAAATCCTTTTCTTATAGTACTGGAACTAATTGGATTAATAAAAGGAGACTTTAGTGACAACTGATCTGCCATAAAAGTGAGTGAATATGCACTGAACGGCTTGGAGCCAGAGAATCTAACAAACAAAGTGGTGCAAAAATAAAGCCCTGCCTGGCTTAAATAAGTATTTTTAGATGTCAGATCAGAGTCCGCATTCTTCCACTCATTCCAGCATAAACAGTTCCTGTTGTCGTCCAATGGCAGGATACTGCACACATTTGATAAGCCTAATTTTCTCACTGCTTTTATTGTACTTTGCTCATCAGTCTATTAAAGAAATGTGGAAAAACAACAAAGGGGAAAGGGCCAAAGTAAACTCACTGGTGAACTTGTCAATATGTTTGTTTGTCATTTGAGTCTATTGGAAAGTTTTCTCCTAACAGCACTTTTCCCCACCATTTGGCTCTGTGTTTGTGCTATACGTCAAACAACTCTCCACTGTCAGAGTAAGCTGGTACAAACAGAACGAGAAAAAGATCTGCCTGAACAAGAGGTGGCAGCTGTCCGTGCAGATAGTGCCAATTTCCAAACAAAGCTCTGTGTCCAGTCAGTAGAGCCAAGTGGTTGAAGAGAGGATGACCAGCAAGGCAAAAGTGGGGAGCGCTAACAAACATGCTACGATTCAAATGCTGGAGGGGAGAAAAATATAAACACGATGTGATAACTGTTCAGTTAAGAGTTATAACTGCTAAGAAAAAAGTCAAACTAAACTTCCAAATAAAAGTCACAAGACTAGGGAAGCACCGATATGAAAATGTTGTACGAAACCAATAACTGATAATTATTTATATTCAAAAGCTGATAACCGATACGTTGGCCGATAAATCTGAATCCATTTTTTTTATATAATCTTTGAGAGCCTGATCACAAAAACAAGTCTCATCATTAAAAGCCACGTCCCAAACATATATGACGGACTTAAATGTTGCACTTAACTATATTTTCCTTTTTTGTGTGATTCTAATCATATTTCAAGCCATTCAAAACCATCATGGTGAACAGTACGCATCTGAAATGTCTCAGCTGAAGGAAATAAACCATTATATATATATAACTTTAATATATATCGGCCAAATTTTCTTATCGGGCCGATAACGGTAACATTAAAAATGAACACATATTGGCCAATACCGATGTGGCAGCCGATTTATCATGCATTCCTACACAAGACAAAATATGCTAATTAGCCCCGCCTCCACCCACACCAGCTCATTGATTCACTCGGCCAACTTACTGAGGTAAATGCTGCACAATGGTATTGTTCTTTACAACGTCGGACACATAACAGTAATTAATATGATTGGCCTTTTGCTTGCCTACATTATCAAACAGCTAATAACTTGTTGCTAACGTTACACAAACCATGTTCCCGTTCCCCATCTCAGAGTCAGGCAGCTGCCTTCTAACAATCATCAGAAATGCTTTGAACAACTCAGAACATCAGTGGAGAAAGGCATATGTGACCCTGGATCACAAAACCAGTCACAAGTAGCACGGGTATATTTGTGGCAATAGCCAAAAATACATTGTATGGGTCAAAATTATCGGGATAAAATCATTAGGATATTATTAAGTAAAGATCATGTGCCATGAAGATATCCTACCGTAAATATATAAAACATTTATTTTTGTGAGGGAATGCAACAATCGCGAACATAAATGGACAACTTTAAAGGCGATTTTCTCAATGTTTTGATTTTTTTTGCACCCTCAGATTTCAGATTTTCAAATAGTTGTATGTTGACCAAATATTGTCCTATCCTAACAAACCATACATCAATGGCAAGCTTATTTATCCTGCTTTCATGTGATGTATAAATCTCAATTTAAAAAAAGATTTACCCATGTGACTGGTTTTGTGGTCCAGGGTCACATATAGTTCGTCATAACATTGTAATATACATCATACACCCGCTATATTGCTAAATCTACCCGATTTTTCATATCAATAGAAAAATATACCGGGATAACCTGGCTTCTCTCGCCACTCTCCTGGTAGCTCGGTGTTAATGATATGCTAATGCCCGTCTGCACATTGACCCGATTGGTTACAAGGTAGTTTGTGACGTCAGAAACACCAGCGATTTCAAAACCACGTTTTTGAGACTGGCTGCACCCGAAAACGTAGGCAGCTGACTTGTTGCCTCGCTGCCTTATCAGGCAATGACTTTGTAGGCAGCGTTTGCACATGAAGGTTCCTCACAAAACTGATTTCGGACAGACTTCTGAGGCAGCGTAACGGTTTAATGATCTACAGCAAAATAGAGCGAGCTTTGGTGAAAACTAAGTGAATATTTAATGACTATAATAGTGTTTTCTCGCTAGAAATGACATCATAAGTGGAAAACATTGATAAAAAGCCGCAACTTTCAGACGCAAACTTCATTTTTCTAGCTCAACTGTCACAGAATAGAAAGCACAGGATTGTGGGATATCAAAACCAGCAAAAGATACATCAATGCTGCCTTCAAAAATCGATCAGATGAAGGTATCTCAGGAGACAGGAAGTGAAACTAACATTGCATTGTCATGTTGGAAGACCCAGCCTCGACCCATCTTCAATGCTCTAACTGAGGAAAGGAGGTTGTTCCCCAAAATCTCGCAATACATGGCCCCGGTCATCCTCTCCTTAATACAGTGCAGTCGCCCTGTCCCATGTGCAGAAAAACACCCCCAAAGCATGATGCTACCACCCCCATGCTTCACAGTAGGGATGGTGTTCTTGGGATGGTACTCATCATTCTTCTTCCTCCAAACACGTTTAGTGGAATTATGACCATAAAAGTTCTATCTGACCACATGACTTTCTCCCATGACTCCTCTGGATCATCCAAATGGTCATTGGCAAACTTAAGACGGGCCTTGACATGTGCTGGTTTAAGCAGGGGAACCTTCCGTGCCATGCATGATTTCAAACCATGACGTCTTAGTGTATTACCAACAGTAACCTTGGAAACGGTGGTCCCAGCTCTTTTCAGGTCATTGACCAGCTCCTCCCGTGTAGTTCTGGGCTGATTTCTCACCTTTCTTAGGATCATTGAGACCCCACGAGGTGAGATCTTGCATGGAGCCCCAGTCCGAGGGAGATTGACAGTCATGTTTAGCTTCTTCCATTTTCTAATGATTGCTCCAACAGTGGACCTTTTTTCACCAAGCTGCTTGGCAATTTCCCCGTAGCCCTTTCCAGCCTTGTGGAGGTGTACAATTTTGTCTCTACTCTCTAGTGTCTTTGGACAGTTCTTTGGTCTTGGCCATGTTAGTAGTTGGATTCTTACTGATTGTATGGGGTGGACAGGTGTCTTTATGCAGCTAACGACCTCAAACAGGTGCATCTAATTTAGGATAATAAATGGAGTGGAGGTGGACATTTTAAAGGCAGACTAACAGGTCTTTGAGGGTCAGAATTCTAGCTGATAGACAGGTGTTCAAATAGTTATTTGCAGCTGTATCATACAAATAAATAGTTAAATCATATATTGTGATTTTTGGATTTTTTTTTTTAGATTATGTCTCTCACAGTGGACATGCACCTACGATGACAATTTCAGACCCCTCCATGATTTCCAAGTGGGAGAACTTGCAAAATAGCAGCGTGTTCAAATACTTATTTTCCTCACTGTATCAGTTTTCGGACGCAGCCAATGTCTTTGGTTCACCGCAGTGTTAAGGAGAAAATACTCAGCAATGGTGTTGACTTATGAATTTGCACATGGTTTGTCTTAAAGCACATTAAAAACATCACATAGACATATAAACAACATTAAAAGCTTGATTTTCACCACAGGGGGACTTTAAATACTAAACTGTCTTTTTACGGGCCGTTTACACGACTTTTTATGCATTTTAGGCAAGATTTCTACCTTTGACTTTAACATAAATAAACATATCAGTTAATTATCTTACATTTTTTAGGCAACATGTCTTAATGACCTCTCACCTTGCAAACAGGAGACACCAAATTATTCTGACCATTAACAGCATCTGACGCAGTTTACGCATACTGTATTACACCATGGACAAATATGTAAACTGCCAATGAAGTGTAAGCCAAATTCCCAGTAGTTAATTCCTGCACAGAGGAACCAAGGCTATCTTTACTGGTGTCCTATGTCAACGCTGGAACAGTTGCTCCGATGAGCATCAGAATGACGTTAATTGAATTTTTAACTAATACTATAGAGAATGTGTTTGTATTCTGGAATTCCTTTAGCCTTTCAAAATAGAACATACAGGATCAAAAAATACATTGTGACAAGTTGTGGTCACATGTTGATTGTACCATGCCAGAAACCATAAAATAGCCAACAGTTGTTCCTTCAGCATGAAGGATTACCAAAGCAAGTGAGAATAACTAGACATAGAAATCAAAGCTTCCACACACATCTGCTTAGCATTTCACAATAAAGAATCACACAGGTCAAATAACATCCCTTACTCAATACTCATGATTTACATTCACTGGCAAAAGATGCCTTTCCTCAAAATGCAATATGTGTCATCCTTGAAGAAAGTTTGCAATTTCTACTTTCACATTTTTCTATATTATCTTCCCTCAAACTTTAAACAAATTTGGTATGTGACTAAAATAAGACTTTTTTTTCTAATACAAACCAGACAAAATGCAGTTTTCCCTGAAATGTGGACACAGCACAACAAGAGTCTTCTTGCATTCCACAGCAGAAGCTAATTTTAACGCAATCTATTTAATTTCCACAGGTGCATCGATACTACTTATTATAAGTTGTCTTGATATTCTTTTTTTGGGCCAATAAGTGAGGTGTGAATTTAATGACACATTGATCTGATACTGACAACAGGAAGTATCGAGGCATTGCTCTAGTAGAAGATATCCCTGCATAATCCAATTTATGAGCTCTGAAACCCAGCAGCAAAGTCCACCAGAGTCACTGGACAGCACATGATGACAGTCATTACCATTCCAGGGATTGACAGCATTGAGATTCACCCACCTCTGGCCAGGGTTGAACACATGAGCAGGATTTCTTCACACACAAAGACATGCTGAGTTCACAGAGCTCATCTGACCTGAGCAGGAGCCCTACATACACTAACCAAGAGCTGCAAAAGCCATTCAGCATCCTCTTGTGGCTAAACCGGGAAAAAGTTGTTTAACCTAAGTTAACCTAAATCGCTGTAAAAAAAAAAAAAAAAAAAACAGACAGCACCATCATATATGATAATAGATAATCACCTTCAAATCAGTGGTTTCTATGTTAAACTATGTAAAAATGTGTTTGGCAAATGCGTTTTACCACATGAAATGCTAACTATTTGAAAAATAAAATAAACTTAAGTTTGTATTTGTGATATGAGGCATTGATGGATTTGAGACTGTCCCACGTATGAAAATTGGTAGAATACAAATGTCTTTAGACTAACTGGCCCTGGACACAACAGTCTGCAAGGTGAAAGATCAAGGGTCATGCTGCATTGTGAAGAGACTGCTGAACACAGGTGCTTTACCTTCTTAGTGCTGACAGAGCGTCGCAGGGCCCTCGCATTCACTCCAGCTCTGTTATTGCTGCCACTCGCAGATGGCAGCGAGGCGGAAGGAGGGCTGCATGGAGCACCAAGGGCCGCAGTCATTCTGTCCGTCCCATTAATCTTTGATGCAATGTTGTTGTTTTCTGTTAATACCAAAGTGCTTGTGCTCTTAAAATCGAGAAGGCTTAGATCTATTTCTTCCCCGTTCTTGATTTTGTTGAGGTAGTCTTTTAGCATCGCCTGTGTACTTGGCTCACTCAACCAAAAGAGGAAGAGCTCGTCGACCTTCATCTTCAGGACAGGCTGAAGCGTTTGTGGTGATGCCATTTCTGGTTCTCTTCATGCAGCCAAGATCCTCTCTCTCTCTCTCTCTCTCTCTCAAAAAAAATTGAAAGATTAAATGACCTAAAGGATAAAGCAGAAAAGACCGTAAAACTTAGATGTTTGAAACATGCACTAAGCAATTCACAAATGACTGACTCATATATATATATATATATATATATATATATACACACACACACGTTTATACGTGCGTGTATCTTTATGTCAAACAGAACATAAAAAGCACAAACAAATGCTTGCTTATCTTCACTCACTACCAAGATGCTTGCATCAAGTTACCCTTTACTAAAAGTACTATAGTAAATAAAGTAGTGTCAAATTATTGTTAGTACTCAAACACTGTGGTAACTTGGTATTCGCTTCCAATATCAAAAATACTAGAAATTCAACTCGATAGCTAATGTGTTTTACAGATTTCGTATTTTACTACATTATGGTTTTACATAATAAATGCGGTTGCTATGATATTGCGGAGTACACTATGGCTACTAAACATACTACCGCGGAGGACAAAACTAGAGAACACGCCAAAATTATAATTTTGTTTTCCTCACAATTCCACACATAAGCCAGAAGAAAGTGTTTAAACAGAACCATAGCTGATATATGACAGAAATAAGCTTGTTTATAGCTGTTGCTAGCTGACTCCACGAAGCACATACTTCCAAAGCTAACGGACAACGGGTAAATAATTACATAACATTAAACACTGCCAGTATTCCACAACATAGATAAAGAAACGTATATTTAATCGGTAAACAGTACAGATTTAAAGGTAACTAGTTTGCATCACTCTACCTCCTGTTATTAAGATGACTTTTGGTTGTTTTCGTTCATTCAAATAAGGGTTCACTTTGAATCAAACTCTCGTTTCCTCAGGTAACCGGGAAAAGTTTATATCGCGAGAGTTGCGTCCATTCGCGAACGAGTCGTTCGTTTGAAGTGGTTCTTTTAAAGAATCAATCGAACCGATTCGCAAGAAGAAAGCGTTCGAATCGTGTGAGTTGCCTTTTGAAAGTAGGATAAAAGAGAGCCTTTCTTAGGAAAAATAAGTCAGACATTGAAGTGAATTGCTGTTTTTGTCACTCTTCTGAGGATGATTTCATTCACTTGTTTTGGCAATGTACCCACACAGAGAAACTTTGGTCAGATTTGATCATGTTTATCCAATCTTATTTTGTAAGTGACTTTTCTTTTTGTTCTAAATATATTTTCTTTGGTTTGTTTGATCACTCAAAAGAGAATATAGGGAAATATTACATTATTAATTTGTGTTTCTTACTTGCTAAATTTCACAACAAAAATTTAGCCTACTGCTTCTAAACAATTTTCTCTATTCAAAGATGATCTAGACACATATACGGAAACTAATTTTCACTAATGCTCTGGAACTATCATAATTTAAGTATATAGCTATTGCTCAGCAAATGTTAAAGATTTTTATATGAGGGGAAAATATTTCTGTTCAATGATAGCTACTATGATTTTTACTCATATTTAAAATGTGTTTTATTCATTTGATGTGCCACCATGTTATTAAATAAACTAAGTTTCTCTTAGAATACTACTTTCACTTGCTTTACTTATTTAATAGCCTATGTGAACATATTCTGTTTAAGAGTAGAATATTATTTAAATATGACGCTGAACAAAAAGGTATCAAAGTGCAGTGGAAATTGCATTAGACTACTGAATTAGTGCCATGCAGTGTCCTGATAACTTAATTCTAATGGCCACAATGTTAGACTGATCAAACTAGTAATATGGAGCCCCCTGTAATGTTCCTGAAATTTACAGTAACACCAGATTAGGCATTGCACTTAACAGAAAGAAACTTCTTAGGCCTACATCTAATGATTTCCTTACAGCCATCGCTGTGTATAAATTGTTTAAACAACTGCTGTAATACCATTATGCTTCGGGAAACACAGAAAACCATATGATCTACAGCACAGTCTGAAATACTTTAATAGTTATTCCACCCTGTACCTCATGATTTTTAATAAAAGCACAAAACGACACCCACCCAACTCAAAAAAACATTTAGATTTGTAATTCACATAATAAATCAATGCTTGGTGGGAAGAACAGATTTCACAAGACACTTCAATTGCTCTCAGATGTTTGGTTTCTTTATTTGAGATCACAATGGGGAATGGGAATGATGATCATGCCTTTGAAAATCCATGGAGATTTTCTCATGCTATATTGATGTTAACGGTACATATGGAGGAGGAACTTTCATTGCCCAATATAATTTCAAAAAGAAAATGTTACTGATATAGACAAGCATCATGATCGAGTTGAGTTGTAATTGCACCTGTCTTTTTATTTTTACATTTCAGAAAATAAGTGTCTGATTTAACAATGCATACATGAATAGGGAATTAGTGTATGACCTGCAGAGATCATACTTCACCAGAGCACATACACACAATAATAACTGCATTTAGTCCATAATGATTAGACCTAGAATGATATATCAGGTAGTATGCATTAATACACAACCACACACGCGCACACACACACACACACACACACACACACACACACACACACACACACACACACACACACACACACACACACACACACAACTGGGCAAAAGCTTTTCAATTTGGGGAAACTTTCAGGATTTGGACTTCAGCGCTGGATATGCTTTACAAGAATGTTGCATGCGAACTGCACTAAAAAACATTTCCATTTTGAGTTCACAGAGAAGTTTAATATTTGTTTTATAGCAAGGTACTGAACTATAAACATAATTGTGCGCATATTCCTATTATTGTTTTATTTAATCACACTCAAGTACCAAGGTCAAGTAGCAAGTCATCAATATTAATCGAAGAACATCACGGTATTTAAAGCTATTTGTTTGTTGATGTGCTATTAAAAGGCAGATAAGCCAGTTTCCTTTCAAGATAAAAAGGAATTGACGTTACATCATGGCGTGAATTATTTCATGCATTAACTAAATTGCCCCCTAAATGCTTCCTACAAAAATGAGTAACCTATTTTAGAAAAATGTGTTTCATCTATTAATTGACTTGAGATTTCGATCTTGTTTTTTTTTTCCTCAAACATGAGAAGAAAAGTTGTGCGATTGCCCCCAATGCTGGACAAAGAGCCGTTTCTTTCCCTGACATGCCCGCATGCCACGTGAATGTGGAAATAGGTTTTGGTTATTTTTGCCAAAGACGTTACAGCACATTCATCCGTGGGTAAAAAAAAAGGTAAAAGAGGCTTGTTGAGCGCCCCAAGGGCCTGGGGACCCGGGCCCCACCTTTGAACATGCATCACATCAGTCTTTCATTTCAGCTCCCAGAATTTCATCATTCATTTCACATTATCTGAAGCTCTCTCATAGGGAGCTTTGCTCGCTGTCGGACGCCTCTGTTACTTCAAGATCTGTTTGAATAATTCAGAAAAAGCAGGAGAAGATTAGACGGCATTGGATTTGACTGAGTGAAGAATCATTCCAACAACTCCCATCATAGTTATCAGTGGATCTGTGCTCAGGCAGACTGTGGTAGCTGTGGTTCAGATGTATTTACCGTGGTGTAATATCTCATTGATGTGAGTGACAAGGTGTAGATTGAGAATTTAACTCACCTCTGCATCACGGAAATCAATGGAAGCATAAATACAATTTAAATGTTGTAATTCAGGGCTACAGTCTGAGCTCAGCACAGCTCACGTTCAGATTTTTAGAGTGCGAATGATCCGACGAATTTGAGCTGAAACTGTGTAATGGGCAACCTAAAAGGCAATGGTTTCAAATAAAGAGGTGGGATCTGCAATTAGTCTTTAAATAATTGTTTTTCAAACATTGTTCAAGGCTGATCAAAGTAGGCAGACAAGGTTAATAATGAACAGTAAAATATAAATTGAATCTAGTTTTTTGTGTAGGTAAAATGTAACTATTATTCACCAATATGCACAGAAAAATAAGTAGCTTATGTAATAACATTAAAGAGACAGCAATTAAAAACCATTAATGACCTACAGAATCAGAGCTTAAATTGAACATGAAGCAAATTGTCATCAGTAATATGATATTAAATAATTGTTTCTGCCTAAGTATTAATAATAAGCATTTAATGTGAGAGATTATGTTATTATTATTTTAAACGGGCCACAATTTGTCATGAAATTAATAACACATTGAAACATTTTTTTTTTAATGAGAAAGAAAATTAAGTGATGTCTTATCAAAGGCAGCAAACTGTGATCTTTCAATAGAGCCAATATTCTTTTTATCTCTGCCAAAGAATGTCTCCTTTGACCACAGCAGTATCTAATTTGTGAGCATCTTCTTCAGTATATGATACAAATTCCTGAAGTGTTTCCATCTGGTTGGTGTCCAGGGATATATGCGAATATTACACCTAAATGTAACCAACATTTTTAAAATTGATATCTAAATTAAAAATTTAAATCTACACACACACACACACACACACACACACACACACACACACACACACACACACACACACACACACACACACACACACACACACACACACACGTTGGGTTTTCATGTTTTATGGGGACATTCATAATCTCCTAACCCTAAACTTACCCATCACAGAAAACTTTCGCCATTTTTACATAGAAAAAAACATCACCTAGATTTATAAGCTGTTTTCCTCATGGGGACCAAAAAATGTCCCCACAAGGATTTTGGATATCGCCATTTTTGTTGGGACATTTTGTCAATAAAGGATTTTGACATATAGAATATTTTAATATATATAATAAATATATCTGAAGCTCAGGGCCTTCTGTCAGATCAAATGTTCTTATTCCTAAAACATAATTCCACCTCACATTATCAGAGACGTTGTCTTGACGCCTGGGATGTAAAGATCTGGTTCTTATAATTATGCCGTGAGTCAATCCACTCAAAGTGCTTCAGTTACAAATGTATGGTACCATGGCAACAGATATGGCTGACTGTATGGTAAAATGATACATTAAAAAAATCTTTCCGAGGACAGTATACCCTTCTCAGCCAACATATCATGTGAGGTGTTTGATACGTGCTGAAAAGGACACACACTTTTCACATCACAGGAGGCTAAAACCTTGGCACTGCTCCCTAAAAGGGATGAAAACAAGCCATCTAGTCGGACAGAATCAATGTAAAGCCATTACATTAGCAACCCCGGGAGTATGCAGCATGTGTGTGTACCTGTGCAGCATATAGACAGTGGAGGAGCCAGTGATGGCCTTCTCTGCTCTTTTCGAGCATCTGCAGAAATCTGCAACTGCAGGAGCCTTTGCAGGAGTCTGTTGCACAAAATCACTCAGAAATATCAAAAAACATGTCTTAAACTGTCTGTAGGCTACCTGTGTACGGGGAGGCACAGAGAACAAGAATGTGTGTGTGTGTGCTTATTAAAGGTCTAATATTGCCCATGTGCCCTCCTACCGAAATTACACCCATTGTCTGTGTTATTGCTAATCACTGACAGAGCACGTTGTTCACAGCAGGGAAAAAGAGGAAAGAGGGCCATCGAGAACAAGCCTGACTGATTCCCACTGAGCTAGTTTGTTCAGGATATACGAATAGGCTACATCCTCTTATTTGCATGTTTGATTTGCAACATGTTTTGCTCGTTTTTGCAGTTATTTGCTCTTGTTTACTCAAATTGCGAGAGAACTGAAGACACGCATGTTGATACAGAGGCTTTTTTTATTGCCTCCATTACACATTACACATAATTTTATTATGAATTTTAGACTTTTTTTTATAATGATTTAATAATATAACAAGACTGTGTAGACTATCCTCACTGAAAGAGCTAGTCAGAAGTTTAAGGACTAGCATACAGCGTCTACAGTTTGAAATTGAAAAACACTGTTGCATAATTACTCCACTAGATGGCAGTACACGCTATTTATATCTTCAAACAGAAAGCAGAGTAAAGATTTTACTTAATAATACTCTGAGACACCGAGGTTATGAAAACAAACCAACAAAGAAATCATACCTGCCAAAATATTTTGATATTTGAATTAGCCTGCTATCCTACAAAAATTTCTTTGAACATTGGATTAAAATGGCAATTGTCAACAGTCTGAAACGCTCACATGAAGGTGAAAGTGCACTAAAACAGGCTTAAAATAAACTTGCCACAGAAAAAAAAAAAAAACATCAAAGATTTTATTACAACACACATCATAAAAATTCTTAAAAAATAGTGGGTCAAGAACAAGCTGACAAAATTCTCTCACATGACTTTTTACATATCCCTAGATATCAAACATTAAAAGCATTTCTGTCAAACTCATTACTAGAGAGAAAGGGTCACAGACTTTTTCTTTGTCCTGAAATGAAAATATAGGCTATTTTTTATATCGCACATTTTGAACGTTTCTCTGCGTATTTCTATAAAAGAAACCTTAAAGTCTTTACTATAAAAATGTATTAAACAATTATAATGTTATTACCCTTAAAAATGAAACAGATCTTTGAGCACGGTGTCACAATTTGAGGACTTTTCAGCAAAGTTTAACCAATAAAACATTTATGAAGCGCACACAAATTCAAGAAACAGAAAATAAATACTTTAAACTATAATATAGCCTACAAAATAATCAAACCCTTGTTCTGGCTAACAGATATTATAATGAATTAATTCATTTGATTAAAATGACAACATTTAAAAACAAATGAGACAACTTTCCCCAACATTTTTGAAAAGTACCCTTGATCATATAGTTAGAGCCTTGTATTAATATATATTAGTGCAGTTTGTTATGTCATCCTACAGCTTAAAATACAATCATATTGTAGGCCTAATTGTAGTTTGGAGAATAGAATTAACAAAATTATTATAAGACCATTTTATTTAAAAAAAACTTCTGGTATGTTATGACAACACCAGTCTCCCCTTTACATTTTTGTGAATATATAGTGATTGAAAGTTATTCATTTTATGTGGTCTTAATTATATATTTACAATTACTTTTGTCTTATGTCATTAAATGGCTCCATATAGCCAGATCTCACAGCTAAGAGACAATCAGGGACAGATCAGTTGCACAGTGAATGTTGGCTATAAATAAAGACAGATAGATTGTTTCTATTTTTTTTATTATTCACATAAAAGTCCAAATGTACACTTTATAAAACTAGTGTCACTCTAGGGTTCCAAAAGCCTTTCTACAAGTGAGAAAAGCATGCCGTAGAGGCCGACTGTCCACGCGGCCAGACTGCTCAACGCTGCCTTCTATTATGATGTCAGCGCCTGGATTGAATAGCATTCAATATCTCAAGGACGGCCGTTAGTGGAACATCAATAGAATAATACAGAGCAACACTAAACAGTCATTGCTCATAGTTGCCCAGTTCATTTGCCCATTGATTTATTGATATTTCACTGCTTAATGCAATTAAAGCGCAGCAATTAGGGGTGCTGAAAAACAGGTTGTTTGTGTTATTATGTTGCCCTGAAAGCATCTATCCACCCTGAGGCTGTGCCCCTCCCTGGATGTCATCTCTCAATATGATTATGATATATGTTGACCATTTCATATCATCGGACGATTCTAACACAGCATGCAGCAGAGATCTTTTCAAGAAACCATCCATCTGCCCGAGGAATATAATTAAGGATGAAATCTACAGTGGCCAATGTAAAATAAACATAAGCATAAAGCAGTCACCTAACTCTTCCCAGCAGGAAAACTGGTGAGTGTAGTAATTTTCTAACCTGGTTTTGAGATTGAATTTTAACATCAAGTGTGAAGCTCCTGTGGTGAGAAAAACACAACTGTCAGTCCAATAATAATGCAAAAAAAAGAAAAAGGAAAAAAGAATGACAAACACTTTTATTGGTTGCCTCCAAAAATAACACAGATAACAGCTTGTTGATCACTATAAACAAATAAAACTGCAAATCTGGAACTCGAGTGTTTAAAAAAAGGATACAATCCACTTCATCTAGGTCCATTCATTCACTTCCAACCCCGGGCAGCTTGGTTGAAAATCAAAATAAAACACAAGGAATGGTCGTGGAATGACAAAAAGTAAAATTGTTCTCTACAGCCGGCGTCGGTCTACTGGGGTTTGAGCTATCGAGGTACTCGGCTGTCAGAGTAGTAGATATAGGGAGATTTGAGAGCAGATTAATAGACTGCTTTGTGGGTTCTCTCCCTCATTTCTGCTCCCTTACTGTTTTTTAATTCATGCAAAATTATAATAAAAACCTTCGTAGTAACATGCAGATTTATATGCAAAGCAGATTTACCTATGGTGCACGGACTGCTGCGTTTGGCTTTGATCTGTGTTTCTGACACTCTCCAACTATAAAGAAGAAAAGAACTTAAAAACTGTAAAGGCTCTTAATTGAACTGAACATAAAAGAAGATACATGGTGTTAATTGGTTTATGCTAAGAATAATTCAGGCCTTAGAGACTACTGTCCCTTACCGGCCCCCCTGCCAAAGTGTCAAGATTTACATCTTTAATTCAAGATTTCCCCGTATTAATTACCTCTCAGCAAGATGTGAATCGGTTCATTATAAAGTATAATAAACGGCAAATATATATATTTTTCTGGTCTGCGAATATAAGTTTTCTTCTGTGAGCACAGTGAAATGTTTCCCCTCTTCTTTTTCCTCGCATATTTTCGGGAGAAACTTGTCAAACTGATTTTATACATCACAATGAAGGCAGATTTATTTATATAAATGTAAGCATATTTTGACAATAAATACATGGAAGCTCTGAAAAACACAGTTCTTTTTGCTGGCATGCAGTGTTTATTGCACTATGAAAAAGAAAAACCAGAATATGATGTAAAATGCATAAAATGTTAAAGTTAAAATATATAAATAAACAGCAAAGAGATTCTATCAAGCATGAGCACTGAATATTCAATTTCATTTAATCAAAATTCAGAACTTTTCACAGGATTTTTACAGAAGTTAAGCAACTGAATGTAAAAAAGAATTTCCACTTACGAAAAATATACAAAATGTGACTACCCAAAACCCATGTGAATGTGTAATGGGCTTCGGTGTCTTCCATTTAGCGCAGTGCTGAAAACAAATCTATCGGCCATGAGACCATTTGAAATTCTACCTCTGCTTCAGACTGCATTCCTCGGCTATGGCACTGCTTGGGCTGAGCATGTTTCATTGTAAAGTAAAGCAATTTCAACACTCCACCCCCTTTGTGACCTTTCATTATCACAGCCCAGTACGTGGCTCCTCTATCCCAGAATCCTTGGCTCACCGCTGAAGATGATAGATGGGACAGTAGAAGCTGCTGGACAACACTAGCATTTAGGGAGGCAGAGCAACACACATTACCACTAATGCCCCGCAATACAAGCGCAAGGTAACCGCATTGCACTAAGCTTGTATGTGCACATGACAAGTGGTACTGAAAAATTTTGAATAATATATGCAGCATATTACACAAACAGTTCTCATACACCTTGGATTTTTGTACTGTTTTTGATGTCATTTTATTCCTAAGATTTTACAGTAATTTATTGACACAAAATGCATGATTTTACGTGGCTAAAAACGATTTGATAAGGAAACCTGCGGGGACGTATTAATTAAAAAAGAGAGAATCTAATTACCATTCTACAGTGACTTAAAAGCTGAATATTATTAGAGCTGCAACCATCAGTGTGATGAAAAGAGAAACATGACAGTGAAATTTAAATTCAAAGAGCTGCGAATAATGTACACACAGATCAAAAGAATAAACAGTGGGGGAAAAAAAAAATAACACCACAAAGTTTAATTTCCCTGCCATGCGAGAACGAGCACAAAAGCACTAGGAGAGAGCGCTCTCACAAACAACAGTCTGCTCGTTGATGAGCTCTAATGCTGCCAATTAAAAGGTGTCACAAACAGACACGCTAGGAGCGGCACACATCCCGAGATTCGTCTGCTCTCATGTGGCCTAAATTCTCTAGATCAATGGCTTCGCCTGCATCACCGAAAAACAAACCAATATGCTCATAATTTCGTCCGCGAGAAATGTTTCATCCTTCACCTTGAGTTTGCATCGGCCCTTCGGCTAATCTGCCGCATGTTGAACCCGCTAGTCATTCCTAGCGGTGTACATTTAAAGCGTATTAGCATTTGTCCCTGCAGTGCGTCTGGGTGCCAAAGAGCCTGTAATTATTATTCATTAGTATTCATTAGTGCTGGGCCCTGCCCGGTGTGTAGCTCATGTTGAATCAGCTCTGGTGTTAGATTTCTGACGAGGCCTGGGTGTGCAGGTCAGGGAGGATTCCTTAATTAGGCTTACAAGTCACAAGTTATTTTCCACGCTCTACACGCGAGGTTAAGAACGCAACTGTGCTATCAGTCCACTAGGACGAGAGGAGGAAAAGCAAGGATAAAAAGAAAACGTGGCTCCTCTCTTTCGCCTCTATTGCCTGTCTTGTTGCGTTGGACAAGCGTGATTAGTTCAGCAAGGCTCTACGTTCATTATGCGTTTGGCCAGAAGAGAAGGTTTTTACTTTTTAAATCTAACTTTAATTTAAAAGGCATGTTCATTGCGAACGTCCAGTCGGTGAAAAAACCTTGGGATGAGTTGTGAGCTCAGAGAAGGTTGCTAAGAATTCTGGCTCGGCTACAGAGAATTTATCATCAAACTACTCAGCAAAACAAAAAGATGCTAATGCTCCAGAGGCACATGAAATCAAGTATGTACTGGAGGTCCACCGTTTGCAAAAAAAACTTCTCCCAAGCCTTTGTGTCAGAAAAAAATTCATTTGAGAGCTGCTGCATTGCGTCGCTGTATTGAGCAAGAACAAGCTGAGTTTGGGTGGTGGATTGAACACATTTTAGTGACTGTAAATATTGCATCATTATAATTGCATCATGGCTGTATTCAAGTCAACAAATACATAAACATCTAAAATGTTTTTATGGTGTCGTCAAATGAGTCTGGGGTGGTGCACTGGTGGTCAGACACACTAAAATGTTACATTTTAAAAGGCATAGTTCACCCAAAAAGGAAAATTCTGTCATCATTTACTCACCCTCATGTCGGTCCAAACCTGCAGGACTTGTTTCTGTGGAAAACAAAAAAAGCTATTATGAAAGTAAGTATTTGACAGCTAATATTAGATACTGCATTGATGTAATAGTGTTTGAAAGTGTCTATACAATATAAAATAAAGAGAGTGATTTTATATTACAGGCATAATGAGACCCAGTAAGGATGCTTCCGTAAGTAATCACATTCACAAGTGAATCTAAATGAAAAATATTGCTGCTGTTGACCGTTTGGACAATGTGTCCCTGAAGAACATCTATAAAGCACTGAGAAAGGGATATTCTCAATTACACTCCCCATAATGGGAACGATTGTTTCTCGTTCTCAACTGTTTATCATTGCGGTTATCGAGACGTTTATGGTATTCACAATGGAGCAGAAATAATGAGAGAGGAGTGGGTGGGTTAAACATCAGGGTGAACTCGCATTATTCCAACCCCCATCAGCATCAGAGAACCATAAAACCCCACAAATGATAATTGTAATGGTCTATGCATGTAGGAGGGTGGATTGTAAGCTGGAGCTGAATTTCCCTGCATGGTTTGCGCTGCACAGCTAATTGTGTAATTGTTAGCATGACTGAGTGCGCTTCTTCCAGGCATGCCGGTGGCTCTGGAAAGGACCAAAGTATAACTGAATTAATCTAATCAGAAAATAATTATGCTTGCCCCAGAGAGAGTTGGCTCAAATTTATCAAGCTCTTTTTTTCCGTTAAGCACGCCGCAGAGATGGGATTTACCCATCAGTCCGGGTCCCAATTCTTACAGAGGACATGAGCACGATAGGGGGTCACGTCAGCGCAAGCTGCACACCTTCAGACAAAACGCAGTGGAGAAGTCCCATTCCCAACGTCACTTAAGTTTAATCAGAGACATATATACTGTACGTACAAGGGTGTCACGTTCCTCAAGACCCTCCCAAAAAGAGAGCGCCTCCCATCCGAGCCAACCGCAAGTCCCCCGTAAGAAGATTCCAAAACGCAACTGAACGGATGACATCTTCCCGCGTCTCAAGTGTGCGCGTCTTCCTTTAGATAAATGACACCGCTATATAGGTGCGCTTGACAGCTTTCAGATTGGAGCAGAGAAGAGAGAATTTTTTAAGTGAGATGGGTTAGCTGGGTAAATCTATCAAGGGGTCTGTCCTGGGAGAGAGGCGGTAGAGGGGGCTATGAAGAGCCCCGCTGTGCAGCAAGCTTCCATGCTGCGCACATCCTCAGCTCTCTGACAGTTGTGCTCAGCCTTCACTGTAATAATGAATAAAAGGAAACTCCCTGTAGATTACATATCTTCCATGTTTTGACATTGACCTTAATACATAATTTAACCACAAAGCCTGAAGAGTGTGTAACAAGATAAGATAAGACCAGAAGAAAACCAGCAAACAAGGGTGATGCTAAGTTGCAAATTGGATCCAAGAGGACACAACCGGAGAAATAAGGAGGAGAGGGACAAGTGACAAGGCGAGAGAGGGAGAGCATACGTGTGTGAAGAGTGACGCTCCAGAGGGCCTGCTGGAAAATATGTCTTGAGCTCCTTAAAGAGCTCAGGGAGCTGTTGAACAGCCTAAGCAGCGCTCTCGATGCCACCTAGTTAATAATTGCTGAGATTGGCTGCTCTGAGCGCAGACGTGCTACTGGCATCTGTGTTCCCATGAACGCCACAGAAAGGCTGCACCGTTTCACCTCTTTCTAAATTCCCAGCGGCCCAACGAGTGGTTCATCTTAATGCCACCACGTTTGAACCATATATCTACTGTATAAAACCAACGTGCATTTATGCGCTGGAGATTTTAAATCGTATACAAATTTGTTGTCAAGTCTGTTTTCTCAGCATTATGAGGCCGGTGAAGCCATTAGTTTTCGTCAATGTGTATATGTGGCGATGTGAGCGATGAGACAGCCCCTTTGG
Organism: Abramis brama; assembly: GCF_963993115.1. Classification (NCBI taxonomy): domain Eukaryota; kingdom Metazoa; phylum Chordata; class Actinopteri; order Cypriniformes; family Leuciscidae; genus Abramis; species Abramis brama. Next base: position 32,757,534 of record NC_139970.1, read on the forward strand.
AGCGCTTGTTGAACTCTTATATCTGCTGTGCATGCACTATATGACAGGAAAGGGACAGCCGTAAAGAACCATCACATCAAATTGGTGTCATCGCATGACAATGCAGTTTGACACGCTGTTACTCCATAAATTTGAAGAAAATGTCACGCGTAGCTCTGTGTTGACCTTCCTTTAGCATGAAACTGTCTCCCTGGAACAGAATGTTTTTCTTTACAGGACTTTCTAGTAAGTGAAAGAATAAAATGCTAATATTTTGACTTGAGTCAGGGCTTTTTTTTCTCACTAAGTGGGAAAAAATAACTATTATTGTCATTATTTTTTTGTTTTTTTTCTAATCCAGACTTCTTACACATTTTTTCCCAGCACTGATTACTTATACTTAGCGTCCGCCCACATGCACTCACACATCAAAACATTAGGTGGCAGTAAGGAATATCCCATAATTCATGCTAATGCTTGACACTATGCAAATGAGGACTGAACATGCTTTCCTACTTCTTTTAAAGGAATAGTTCCAAAACATGACTCTGGTTACATTTCTGCAAAAGTGCTAAATGTTCCTTTACAGTACATACATTTCACTGCAGTTTCCAGATAAAATGAACACTTGAGGAAGTAAAACACCCTCAGATTCCAGATTTTCAAATAGTTGTACAGTATCATAACAAACCATACATCAATGGAAAGCTTATTTATTCAGCTTTCAGGTGATGTATAAATCTCTTTTTTTATTAAAAATTACCCTTGTGACTGCTTTTGTGGTCCAGGGTCACATATTAATGCCTTATTCTGTATGACCATATTCTACATCCCTAATCATACCCAATTCCTACCCAATACATGTAACAGCTACCTTAACTATTAATAACCAGTAATATGGAGTTTATTGAGGCAAAACTCATAGTTAGTAGTTTGTTAATAGTGAGAATTGGACCCTAATCTAAAGTGTGACCAAGTTATGATTACAGGGGCAGATTATTGATTAATAAAGACTTATGTTTGAATGGTTTGTTGCACAATACTATGGCATGACCTCAACCACTTTGACCATGTTTTGACGTTTGCATCACATAACCAGCTCCATATGTAAGGCTTTTCTGACATAGCAAACTTGCTTGATAGTGTACAGCATTGCGCTTGGATACAAGTCCCGTGAAACACAAGTCACGACACTCCAAAAAAGAGCACAAAGCCTCCTGGAAGGAAGCTAAAACAGCATTGTTGTAATAAAATATTGCATGATCCGTGCATTAAACAACGTAATAAAATGTTGCCACAGTCACATTTAACTGTTTCTGAGAATATTTAACACCCTATTTAGCACCAATCACCGGACATTTCACTTTGAAACTGAAGTGAATTTTTTTTTTTTCACCAAACTGAGCTGTTTAATAATTCACCCACATCTGCAATGGAGAATAAAACTATATCGCTTAGAGTGCCTCTTATTTTTTAATGGGCCTTGGTTGGATAGTTCATCTAAAGATGAAAATTCTATAATTTTTTGTGTGAAACACAAAAGAAAATACTAATCAATGGGAAGTCCAATGTTGTTTTGGACTCCTTTGACTTTCATTGTTTGGACAACAACAACAAAAATCCTTCAGAATATCTTATGTTGTGCTCTGAAAAAGAAAGAAAACCATACAGGTTTGGAATAAATTATGACACAATTTTCATTTTTTGGGTGAACTATCCCTTTAAAGCATGCATTACCTTTATGCCAGGCTGGAATAATTAAGAGAACTTAATTGTGCGCCTCATTTGTTGCATGTAAAAACAAATTCCTCAGGAGGTGCCCTTAAGGGCACAGCAAATAGCACAAAAATCAGTGATGATGCAAGTCATATGCTTCTTAAGATCTCCCTTGCATTGCAAGCAAGCTGAGATTCTCATTATGATGATGATGATGATGATGATGGTGGTGGTAGTGATGAATATGAAGATGGTTGAATGTAAGAGCCCCAGATCTCCCCTGCAGCTGGACAGTGACCTCCTCCCCCCTTTAGTCCTCAGCGGGGCGCCTGGCTGAGGAGCCCCCACCTCCCCTAAACTCCAGCCAGCTTCACTCCACAGCGCCATTTGAAGTCCTGGAGCCCAGTCTGCATATTAACTAACTACTGCAAATGTGAGCCGAGCAGGCCGATAAATAAAAGATTTGTGAGGCTCTGCAAGGTTTGTGGGCTCTCTCGCTCTTGCACTCTGTCAGCCAAGCCCCAGAGCCTGCCCTGTCACACCAGATGGAAGGCCCTCGAGACCCCCAACTTGGCCACCTTACAACTGGCTCTGAATCGGCTCCAAACAGCTCCAGCTGTGTGCCGGGGCCCTCGCCATCGGTGCGACGGTGGCCGAGGATGGAACGAGGCTTTCCAGGGAGAAGGAGGGGCACTGTCAGTACAGCACTCATCCAATCAGCCTGTAAACAGGCTCATTTGACACCAGTAATTGGAGGGAGATCAGAAGGCTTCAGCCAAGAGGGGGTGGGGGGTTGATCCTATCAGAAAATGCTCTCCCAGATCAAAGATTTACACTCTAAAATCCTTGATTATGTGACATGGAGACACATTAGATGCATTTTTCCTTGCACTGGCAGGGAGAGATGAGCCGCGTGGACAGCGCCAGAAAATCCAGCTGATCAGCCACATTCGTTGGCATAATGTGGCGTTTGACTGAGGAGGGGAATTAGAAACTGCACAAACGGCATTACGGAGAGGCCTTTGATTTTGTCGGCAATTAAGTTAAAAAGGAGGCTTAGAAGTAGAAAAAGGCCCAGGGACGCATCTCAGATTCCATTGTTCTATCCAATTGATTTTGAGCTTGGCAATTTTGTTTGGCAATGTTTTCTTTTCTTCGTAACTTCATGTCTGGAAGCCAATTATTTGAGCTCCTCATACTTGAGCACAGCATAATGCACGTTGTGCTTCTCCTCTCGCTGACTAAAACCTGTCCACTAATGATCAACCACCTGCACAATGGAGTTTCGTTGCCCTATTAGCTTTCATGTCGGAACCTCCAGACTCAACTTCCTCGTCTGCTTTATTCTACATGGACACACTCGTCTTCATGTTTTTGGACTTGAATTGGAGCTGGTTTGCAAAGAACTTATTTTTTCTGTGGAGAGCGGCAAACGTTATGAAGATTTAACTTTCTCCCTTTGATTCGCTCCTGACATTCATCCTTCAGCCTCTCTTTAAAGTTCCACTTTCAAACCCTAATGGCTGTCATGTCATTTTGTTCTCTAGACTCTTACTCAAAGTGTCATTGGCATAATGGCCGTCCGCCGTTGGCCTCTTTTGATCATCCATGCTGTGTGCGAGAGGTTCTAGTGTGGATACTGGGGGGTAGAAGAGGGGCACTTGACAATCGCCAAACCCCTCACCCATTCTTGGAAGAGAGCGCTTTGACCGGAAATCTAAAATTCACTTTCAAATGGTTCATTTCGTTTAATAGCTTCACAGAAGCAGTACACTCATTAAAATGCGTGAGGAAGACACGTGTCAGATTCTTCCTGTATCAGCATCTCAGGCGCATCTCGGAGATAGAGAGAGAGAGAGAGAGAGAGAGAGAGAGAGAGAGAGAGAGAGAAAGAGAGAAGGCTGCACCATCTCCTCATTGCTTTCTCTTTCAGATCCATCATTCTCATGCGCTGCCCACCACACCTGCACATCCAGGCGTTGTGATGGACCATCCAGATGGTACTGAAACGTCTCATTACTTATATGTATTAAAAAAAAACACACACAGAGATTCAAAATTATTAGTTCCCAGAGTAAGGTGTGCAAACCACAGCACATCAAAAATAATGAATACATATCAATCTTTTTTCTTATCACATCAAAAGGAGTGTTCACACTGACAGCAATTTGCAGCCACAAGAGTTGGCCATTTCTGGTGACATGAGCAAAGTTCAACTTGCAAATGCAAATGAGCAGCAACAAATGTTATATGGCAACTGCCGAGTGCAGACAGTGATCTGCCGCCTATGGCTGACATCATGACGAATTGGTGACTCCCAGCGATTTCATCGCTGCCAGTGTGAACGGGGTTAACTCCAACACAAGCTAAAAAATAAACAGAACTATATCATTTTCAAAACGACAAAAAATATAGCTTTAACTGGTCAGTCTAAAGTCAGATATATAAAAGGGTATACAATTGTTATCTACAGAAAAAAATAAAATAAATATATATATATATATATATATATATATAACAACAATTATATTACACATACAAAATTATGTATTGATTTAAGGAGTTGTTTGGAATGTGTACAGCACAAACTATAAAACACAAAGAAAGAAAATCCAACTCTGAATATAGGATTAGCTTCAAAAGGGCACCTTCAAAGACCAAAGTAAACTTTTAAATTCTCAAATATCAATATGAGCAGGCAAATCTAGGCTTATCATATACTGTATGCATGATTGTCTATCTTATGTGATGACCCCATTTCACATGTTAAAACAGAGGATGAATATTGTTGCCACCATGAAGAAAAAATAACTTTAGAACTGCCAAAAAAAGTAAACTTTAGAACACACACTTTATCAATCAATTTGTTTGTTTGTTTATTTATTTATTAGACCAAGTCTGAATTTGCCCTGGCCTCCCCCAACAGAGAACAATGATCAGAGCATGTGGCCAAGTGAATGTGATGCAAGGGGCTAGAGAATAAAAGACGTCTCTTTCAATAACACACTTTCAGTATGTATTGAAAGGCATGTCAATTTCACTGCTAGAGTTGGAAGAGAACAAGTTTTTCCATCGTAGACGCATTGCCATCCAAGTCACTATTGTGCAGTACTTAACCTGTATGACTGATACTTAAAACACAGGGAAACAGCAGGAGAGGATGGGATTTCAAAGCTCAGCAACATAACAAAAAAACAAGGCAACACAATCAGCACATTCACCAGGAAAGCATGCATAAAGGGCAGAGTGAATGTACCTCCTCCTGAACCCTCTACCCGATTCTGCATTCGCATTGGGGGAAAAAAATCCATCATATTGTCATGTAATTAGCGAGAAAAATAAATTCTTCAAATGGCGGCCGTCAGGGAGGAAAATCTATACAACAGGAGAATGATAATGTTTGAAAGGGGAGATCTCACAGCTTTTCAAGTGCTCATGTGCTAGGCTGCAGAAATGAATCTCCAGAATTGAAACCTACAACTTCCACATAAATCTGACAGAACTGCCATAGTCTTGCACTGTTGCACGAAATTAACTCAGACATGTGATAGGACAACTTAGACCTGAAATCATGTGGGGGCAAACTCCGTAGAGACGAATCGCCTTTGTTCACCGTTGGACACATTTTTCCCTTCCATTTGGGAATCTGACAAAAGTCATGTTCTGCCCTCTGACTGCTCCCAGGAACTCATCAGCGCTCTACCTCAGTTCTAGCCGAGCACGGTGCCGGTCTTCGAGGCCACCTGGATTTCACGCCTAGCAAGCAGAACGTCTTCTTGCACTATGTATTTTACTCTAAAAAACACTTAAAACCTTTAAAGACCCTGTTTATGAACTACAGTGAACTTTAAAATACGAAAACAGAGCACAACGGTTAGCTGAATATTGAATAAGCCTGACAGAGGACAAAGCTGACCGATATTGATCACAGTCTCCACTCCCAGCGCTGAGGTGGATTCTCTCACCAGCATATTTTTGTCAGTTTTCAGCTGTAAAACACATCCTTATCTACTATGTACAGCGGTAATTGGCAGACATTATTTCAGTGGTAGACCTCTATTTTTTTCTTCGCTAACTTGAGCAACTGGGAATACATGCTAATGGTTCAACAGAGCCTCTGGCTCATACTTCAGCATTCAGCCTCCTGAATGTATGTTTGCTAAATGGCCTCAATTAGGAGTCTGGCAGGAAGACCTCCCTCTCTCCATATAAAGCACATGTTGTCCATCTCGCTCAAACCATCGGTTTATGCCCTTCATTCTTTTCAATGAAAAAGTGTGTCTGTCAGCTGTTCGACGGGGGGAAAAACCCTCAACGAAAAAAACAAAAACAATCTGAAATAATGATTTTCACAGTGCATTATTCAGCATTGCTCACATATTAACGAGGCTGCGATTATCTTAAAAAAAATAGCATCAAATATTTATCAGATTTTAATTACACTGCACTTAGTTATAATTGAGCCTAATTAATAATAACCCAAAGCCATCTACAATAAACCGTTGGAGTTTGTAAACCAGCTTGGTGCAGAAAAAAAGGCAACGAGACAATGTCAAAGCATTTGTTTTTTTGTTTTTTTAAATTTGTGGATGATTTATAGGTTTGATTTAAACATACGCCAGCAGCAATGATATGGCTGCGATCATATGCACGCATTGAATAATGCAGTGCCAATAGCTATAGTCTGGTCTCACCTCTCAGTGGTAGTGATGCCAGTTTGTGGCATGGAGCTGCCCATGCAGTATAGGACTTGTTGGCTAGTCAGCCTTAATGCCAAACCATGTCAAGTGGGAAGCCGTCAGCCATCATGCAGACAGCTGGATAAACACTGCCAGACTGACCCTCTGAGAAGAGCTCCGCTATGGACACTTTGTGCCGAGAAGTGTCCAAACAAACATAAAAATACAAGTGCATAAACTGAAAATAAACTTTCCGGCCAGCCGCGGCCTGAATACCATTAGACATAATAAACCGGTGGGAGACAGTATCAAAATGGCGTCATGTCAGTGACACCGACATGTATCTTGGTGCTCATTATTATCCTTGAACAGCACCAATTTACATCTAATGCAATGACTAATTCAGATCCAGTGTTGTCAAGAGGCATAGGAAATGCCCTGGCAGAGATGACAGTGTTCCTGTCAGGAGGTGCAGGATGGAGGATTCCTTGGGGCAATGATTTAATGCCCATGTCAAGTATTGCTGTCAGGCTTTCTTAGCCGACCATTAGGATTCAGTATGCGCTGCAATGGACTTGGGCCCTGGCTAGTTGAGATTCATACTTGCATGGCAAGAACGCCCTATTCTGAAGTTATTACCCTTTGGCTGTAAACTAGCATTAAGGCTGGTAAAAAAGGGTAAAAAGAAACAATATTGTGTGACCTAGCAGGGCAACAAGAAAACCACGAGCTGTTTGTTCTTTCCAATTTCCAAACAATGTTTATGCAGTGTTTACAGCCCGCTTAGTTACGTTGCTACAACAACAGATTTCATGCAAGCCATCTGTGACTAAAGTTAATTTATTCCATGATATCTAATGATAGATTCTCTCAAAAAGTGCAAAAAATAAAAAATGATATATTGCTGTGTGAGCATAGGGATTTTCAAATGGAAAGGAACTAAATACATACACCGTAAATAGAAATGAGAGTTAGGAGCTGTCATGATTTTTAATTCATTTTTTAAATTTAATTTCTAGCACATACCTTAAAGTCTTGATTACAAAAAGCTGTTGGAACATATCCACTGTTAAAGCCCAAGAAAGAAGGAAATAGTTCATTAAAAACAATTTATTGTTTTACCACCATTTATTTGTTTGACAACATCAAAACTGTAAACAGTGAAATACAGTGAGGATCTAAATACATATAGAGAGTTAGAAGAGACAGAGGCTGGTTGCTTCTCATTTATTGTTTAAAGTGAACTTCAAGCACATACCTTAAAAGTATTATTTACAAAATACCGTTGAACATATCCATTGTTTAAGTCTAAGAAAACACACAGTTCATTAAGCCACCAAAACAATTCATGACAACATCAGAAATGTAAAGTGTAACATACAAAAATGTCAATGCATTGTTACTGTCAAAAAAGTATTTAATATGGGAAAAATAATTAAGAGGTGTGCTGCTTTGTGAGAATAGGGATTTTCTCAAAAACTCGTAAAAATGTCTCCTTTATTTTTGAAAGTTTGAAACAGCTGTTAAATATTTCCACGGTTAAAGCCTAAGAAACCAGTTGTGGGGAATGTTGTCACAAAGGAACCTGCAATTATTATAGGCTTTTAAGCAACAATTATGAAGCTAAAAAATGAAAAACAACAAAACAAATAAACGTAAAATGTAACATATACAAATATCAAACTGTTACAGTCAACAAATTTTGTATTTAATAAAACGCAAATGTTTTAATTATTAAAAAAACAAAAATATGTCAACTTGCCCCACCTCGACATTATGAAAAACCACTGCTAAAGAAAGCATACGATTTTGTAATTTGGCTTTTGACTAAACTTTATTACTGATATATAGCCCTTGTGACAACTACCCCCATTCTCCCCTATTTCAAAATATTCTGTGTTTCCTCAGGAAAGAGACATCCAACGAAGACATAAATGTGATATCTCCAAACATTATAATTGCCTGGAGTGTTAAAGTACTCAGTGACAACATACACACCTGTAATCTATTCAAGACACAGTCCATATGGACATACCTGTAAAATGACAACTTGCTCTTATACCGGACAGAGCAAGACTGACTCTAACATATGGTAGAAGTAATCTAGACTAGAGGTACTGTACGTCTTGACACACACCCTTCTCCAGAGCTGCGAGTGGGCCAGGTTGGTCTGGAATGGCCATCAGCGAGCCGAACCTGTGGCTTGCCGGAGCTCCCTCTTTCCTTCATTAACCTAAGAGCCCCGTCTGGTTCCCTCTGGAGTCTTCGCCAAGGGTGTGAAGCCTTCTCATACGGGCCTATGATGAATGACTTCTGCTAGTGCTGCTTAATGAGTTTGTGGAACGTGTGCTTTGTTATGTTTTCATGTGGTTTCACTAAATCCACAGCATTCCTGGGAATTTGCAGGACACGGGTCTGTTTTAACCCTATTACTTTATCCACACCAAGTCCACCAATTACCTCTGTGGCACAAGTTTTGTGTTGTGCATGTGGACTACATTGCCAAATAAATCCAACGGGACACCCCATGATCTTGCTCACCCCACTAGGTCCCCTTACAGACCTCATTATAACTTTGCTACATAAACACCACAGCTTTGCATTGGGAGATTTGTGCCACCTGTTAAACATGCGCACAAAGGAACTTGTATTGTAAAAGTTATTAGGGCTGAGTCAATATTGGACAATAATAAAACAAGAATACAAATTCCAGCGTGAATGTTGGCAAATCTGATATGCTGTTGAAGTTTTCCAAGGTCATTGTCCATAGGGTCAGAGCCAATATATGCATATTTAATGATGCGAAATACCTTGACAAAGGTATCACTTGGCATCACTTCTCCAATAAAGGCCAAAAATTCAGCACAGAGCAACCTGACAGTTTTTTTTCCTTGAAGTCGTAATGAACATTAATTGCCAGTGGAATGTGCTGTGCATGTTTCGCTTGATATTTTCTCTGCCCATATGTACTGGAGCTGAACGCAGCTGATTACTACATTCTCAACGCTTGAGCTGCAAAATAAAGGACACATTCAATTTACTGCACCACATGGACACAGGAAACCAATTAGGGCCAGAGAATGATAAATGGCCATTTTATAAACGGTTTGCTTGATTTTCCTATTAAATAAGACTCAGTACATTTTCCACTTCAGAGCCAGCAACAGGGGATTCACTTAAAGCTAACACAAGGGCCTCACACAAACCCTGCACAGAGAAAAATTACTTTTACAGATTTAAACAGCCAATCCTGACAAAATCACAGGATCTAGTATCTTTTTTTTTTATTCTTAACTTTCAAAAACAGGCACTCCAAAACAATTAACTCTGCCCAGTACATGCCAATGGTGGGGACGTGGTATTTTGCATTTGCATAACAATTATTTTAATTCTTCATTCTGACCCTCTGTCTGAAATGATCCATTTTAAGGGACGGCTACTTTAAGGCTTGTCAGTAAATGGCCACTCGCTATTGTACATGTGTAAGTGTTTTGAAAACATTATCCATATAAAACAGTCATTTAACAGACAAACCATTATGTAATCTTTTGCAATATACAATATACAATATACAAAATACAATTTGCAATATAGCTGCTGTCAGATTCAAGAGCTGACGCTTCATCTGTCAACAAAAATTTCTTTGCAAACTCTCCATTACACTGCGACTCGTTCACAAAACAATCTGCGGACAAATTCTCTGAACAAACATATAATCCTCCGACGTGATCCAGGACGAAATTAAAAATAAACCATCCACTTGTTCCTGACGCTGGTATCCTTCTGAAGTCTCTACAGAGATGCAAATTAGCTAATTAAACAGGACGCATCAAAGCAAACGTTCCTTTACGCTTTTATTTACTTTCAATTGTCCTCTTGTCAGCAGACTCAATCGCGTGGAGTAAAGTGAACAGGCATCTGTACTGTTTCCAGTGTCAGTGATTATAATGGGTTCTATTTTCTTTTGACACAAAGCTGGATAACATGTCCGTTGAGCGACTGAACGCCAGTGGGCGGGGCCTATGGTAAGATGATGTAAAACTATTCATCGATGTCTTGCTCTGGATGCTGGCATATGTGTATGCATTTGCCAGTGTGATGTCACAAGTCCCCCAACATCCAAACGATCTGTTTAATAAAAGTTTTGTTTAAAATTAGAAGGACGTTTTAGGGCCCTATCATACGCCCGGTTCAATGTGGCGCCAGGTGCGACGCAAGTGTTTTTTGCTAGTTTCAGCCTGACGCAGTTATCATTTTCACGTCCTGCGCCACGTTGTTTAAATAGCAAGTGCATTTGCACCCATTTGTGCGCCCATGGGCGTGCTGATCTGAAAACGAGGTGTGTTCAGGCGCATTGTTGGCGCATTGCTATTTTGAGGCAACTGCAATAGACTGTGCCATTGACCAACAAAAACCTGGTCTAAAGTCAATGGCGCAGTATTTTTTTGTTATTTAAAGGGCATATTAGTAATATGAGTCTATAGGTGGGTGCATAATAACGATTATTATTATGTACTTAAAGATATGGTGGAATCCGGTTTGTCCCGTAGATGGTCTGCTTGCTCGCTTTAATCTCGCACACGAGCAGATCTGTTACCTCTCTGGAGCGTTCAGTCTTTCCGCTTTTAAATTCCGCCATGTAAATAGCAAATACGCCATGGTGCGAGCGCAACTGGCTTTTAAAGGGAATGGGAGATGAGACTCTGATTGGTTTATTGCACGTTACGTCCAAAACACACCCATTACTCATTAAGAGAATAGGGACAACCCTTTTAGACCATACACCGGGCGTGCCGACCATTTTCGACCATTCTCGTCATTAAAATAGCAAAAGTGGATTCGGACACGCCCTAAGTGCACTTGCGTCGTGTGCTTTAGACCATGCGCTTAGGTCGTTAATAGGGCCAAAAAGTTCTGAAACTTGCACAATGTTTTAATGGTACAAAGACCTCTCATTTGTCAAAATATCAAGGCAAATTTGTTTTCTTCTGTGTTTCCTTCTGTATGACAGTTTGCTGCATGCCGTCTACAAATGGCTGTCCCCTCAAATAATGCAACCTCAAAGATTTCAGACAGTGGGTGTGTCTCAATCAGATCCCTAGTTCAGTAGTCAGGGCACTGATCAGGGAGTCGGCCATTTTAGGGACTGTCTCAAAATAACTACTTATACTGGTTCGATACTGGTTCTTTTGCACAACACTTTTGCAGCTATTGAGGTAGGATACGGTTATGGTTAAGGGACATGTTTCTTGGAATGGTTAGGGTTAAGAGGAAGGGTCAACAGTCTAATTATATTACATGCAGGTATTTTTTTAAATATAAGTACAATGTATCAAATTATTAATTTGAATGTTAGTACATAGTAGTTTGTGACACTTAATATAAAGTGGGTCCTGTTGTTTTTGCAGCATCACACACACCGCCACTATTGTCTGACTCAACTTGTTTTGACTGGCTAGATCAAGAAGAAAAGGATACATCTGTGTGGACAATGTTGCATACACCCAATAATGACAAATATTCTAACAATGATTGCATACTAAAATGGCATGCCATACCAAAAGCTGAAAAAAAAAAATCATTGTTGGGGTGGAAAATGTTCATTCTTGGGCATTTTGACCTTTTGTTAGATCAGTTCAGGCCTCTTGACACCTCCTACTGTGTGTATATTCAGATTTTTTTATATAATTGTACTCCCCTGTGCCAGTCAAAGTCTACCTGTTTTCTATTCAGTTGCATAGACCGGAGAGCCTGGCATTTAGATTGAACTCGGCATGGTATCAACATGCCAATACAGTTCCTCTACCGTCATGCCACGCTGTCAGGGAATTCGCCGTCTCTAGCTACCGCTGTTATCCCTGCTCCCGTTCTCTGGCGTGGGAATGAGGAGGAGACAGGAGACAGGGAGAGCACAGGAGATGACAGCCACATAAAACACAATCTCCATTTTTGACAATGGGGACATTTCTGAACTGCAGAGAACATGGCGAAGAATTTAAACACTTTCATCTCATTATAATTATTTCCAAGAACAGACATGAAAAGGAGAACCACTTTTTTTTTCTTTTTGTTTATAAATTGGGGAACATAGACAAGTGTTGACAATTCTTATGTTTTTTTTTCTTTTTTTTTTCTCAAGTTAGAGTTTGGTCTAATGACTTGGTATTTTAAACTGTGAATAGAACAATGGGTGAGGACTCCGTAAGCAAAGTTTAAATTTGCAATAAAGCAACAGACCAATGGACTGAAACTGTTCTCCACTCAACCTTCAATCCAGGTAAAAAAAAAGCAAAACCATGAAAAAGACAAAGCAAAAACATGAAAGAAAAGTGGAATTGAGTAAATATATATCATATTCGGGCACAAATATGGGTATTATTATGTATATGTTACACCCAAAGAAAATACCTCACAGAGACAAAGTCATCAACACCTTTGCCATGGTTAGTATTGTGTAAGAGCTAAAATAAAATAAAAAATCTCACAGATTTTCAGACAGTCAGCAGCACTACTGCCATTGGTCCATATAAATCCAGTATTCAATCAGCACAATTTCTCGTGTTCATTCCCTTCCACACGCTCTGTACAACTTGACCAATGTCTGAAACCCAGCATCGGCTGTTATGTGTCATGCTGTTCAGGCCAAAAAGCCTGATCAACAAATGGAGAGTGAATACAAAGCCAACACCAATCAATACTTCCCTTTGTGAAGGACTGAAACGTTCTATATATCCATCAGTCTGAAGCAAGCCAATAGCTAAGCCCTTTCCGAGCCTCAGTGGATTGTGGCCTGACAGTGAAATATGACATAATACCATATCTGTGAATCTGATGTTAATTCAGTGTAGGCCCAGCTGTATACTTCCATTTTATATCGTCAGGCTGCTCAGTTTAACAGTGTATGCTCATATACACAAACAATTTCACATAAATACCACAGGCGGCTATGTCTGACATGCCATGGAGATTCCCTCTAGGGATATAATTATAGAAATAAATACAGTGGAGGCTGTAGCTGTTAATAAACGTGTGATTGTTGACAGTCAGAGTATAATTTAACATGCACAGAGAGGGGCTGTGGTATTGCCTTTCAGATGCAACTCTGTGCGTGAGGCTCCAGGCTGGTCAAAGAATCACATTAATACCCCTGGTCCGGGTTTTTCGCACTCCCGTAGACAATGACCTGGTTTATATATGGACCCTGAGGACCTGAGTTGCATTTCAAAATCGCAACTGATTCTGACCTTGTAGGATAATGAACAAGTATATACAAAGTCTGAGAATCTCCAATCTATCCATCCATCTTTCTGTCCATTTAAGGCCTATAAACCTTCCAACTTAAAGGCTTGTTAAATGTAAGTGACAAACTTGTCATGACAAACTTTGCTTTTAGTTTTTGCATTTATAGTTTATATTTACTGTACATACTATACAGTCATTAAAGATATAGATAACTGCACAAATAAGCACAATAATGAATTACTATATACATAAACATATTATGACTTTGGTGGTTTATAGCAGCTTGGATTTGGGGTTACAGTACTAGAATATAGGAAAGTTTGAAAGTGTGATCAAGGAAAGCTTTGGGACGTGTTCAACTCTAGTCAATCACGGATGAAGGCAGGAGATATTCGTTAGGGGACTGAAGCTAAACTAAGCTCCTTAATGGTCTTAAACTTTGAATGGACTTCTGGGTTCAATTATGACATCAATATTGCATGTTTCAGAACTAATAGATGAGACCCTTACAACCCCCCAAAAATCAGCCATATGAATTTGGTGTGAACAAGCTTTGAGGTTGTACATCAGTAGAATATATCATAAGGCTTTGTATTAGATGAGATTAGACCTGCCAGCTTCGGCCCCCTTCGTTATAGTGGTCCCATACAGAAGGGCCGATTGATCAGTTTGTTTAAGGGAATGTAAATAATGAATTCCCTGGGATTAATTGTGGCCTGGTCGGTAATTGCTGGAGATCACAGCCCCCAATTCCAAACTTCAAACTGCAAGCGTGAGGCGTTAGAGTGAATAATGATGATTTTGACGGAAAGAAAAAGAATTGGGAAATGTAAAGAGGCAGGTAGGCAAGGAGAAAGGAGAGGGGGGAAAGCACAACTAATGAGGTACAAAGACCTAACGAGTTTGATGGGGAAATCAAGTGTTTCCAAAGTCATCTTTAAACTTGGCGAGATGAAACTGAGGCGCGGCAGTTGTTTTTGACAGCTGGGGATGAGTGGGGCCACAGCTCTGAGACAGGGGTAATTCCCTATTCCTTTTTTATTATCCCCCCTCTGTCTCTCTGCTGGGAGCCCCCTCGTCTCTCTCCCGGTCCCAACATTGATTCTTGAATTAGACTGTTTTATTGAATAATTAATATGGCGCTCCTTGTGATTGATGATTTGCATGGCTTGAATATTAGCTTTTCAATCAAACACTGCTTGTTCTAATGTAATCATATTGAAAACATGTCAAGAAGTGTTTACCCACTTTGCGTGTGATGTCATCTTTTGTAGCACCACCGCTGCTGTACAATGCTCTTCAGAGGGGAATAGCCTTGTTCGGCATGCACGCGCTGGTGATTACACAAATATTCAGCTCTGGCAGCTCAGAAAAAGGCTGATAGATTTTTTTTTGTCCGCTGAGAGCCATCATTTCCTCTAAAAGTGCCGCTCACAGACAGAAAGAAGCAGGACTCATGTTGAGTGGCAGGACGGCATGACTGGGAATACAGAGTCTGTGAGGCATGTAGATAACGGCATGCCAAAATAAGCATGAAACACATCAATGAGTCTGCATGCGAATATTGAGAGCCTGCTTTAATTTGGGCCTGATTGAAGTGGCGCGCGTGTTTGTTTGTTGTTTGGAGTCCATTTCTGTGAGTGTGTCAGCTATCAACTGGGGCTTGAAAGCACTTTGCCTCATTGAGTGTCGGTTGTGTTTAGACTTCGCCAAACATGTGCACAGCTAAATTATTTACGCCAAACACACTAATGACAGGGAGGGATCATGTAGAGCAAAGGAAATGGGGATGAGTGATGATCAGGGACTGGGCCCGTCTGTTTGACTAATGCTCACAACCACGCATGGCCCATCCTTCCCCAAGTCTCAGCATTACAACTCAAATGCTCCAAATAGTCACTATCACACACAGAAGCATCATGACCATTCAAATTGAGGGGAAATGTGGATTATTGCAGCTTTGATAAATACTTTCCACAATTATCGTAGGTAAAGAATGTTTGTCTCATCTCCCACAAATCACCTCATTTGCTTTAAACTGAAGAGTAAACTTTAAAAGGCAGAGCCTCCTCAAAAAAGTGGATGAGAAAATAATTTATATTACAAAAATAAAACAATGCAACTATTACAAAATGTGACATTAAAAAGTCACTAGTTTTTCTAAAGTAACACTGTCCAACGGCGACACCCGCAGGTAAAGTTACAGCAAAAGTCTGCGTCTCTCTTGCCTGCCCTGAGCCCATTGAGTTTTAACAGACCCCCTAAAGCGTACGCTGGGTTTGATGGGGGTAATTGAGAATGAATGGGGGAAAGTCACGTGAGAGGAGGCAGTGCCTCCATCGCACTATGATTGGATATGATTGGTTATGGTTGGAAATGATTGTTTCATGCGATAAATCCCGCCTCTTGTTTTCGTGCACGTTCACGTCTTCGTGAATCTGTCTGAATGAAGAAAATGATGGCATTAAAGGAAGATTAATTAATAAGTAAACAACTCGCCTACTTACATTGTAAAATCAAATAGTTAGTTTTAGTAAAATAGTTACTTTAAAAAAGAATGCAAACCGATTGCCTTAAAAAGTCAAGTGAAATAGGAATAGTATGTTGTACTGACAAAAGCTTAGTATACACTGTAAAAATTTTTTTTCATGATTTGTTATCACAACTTTTAATCTTTTATCAAATCAACTAAGATAATGTGGTTCAGATAACATAATATTTTGAGTTTCTATTTATTAAACCAATCTCTTTGTTGTATTAACTCTTTTTTATTTATTTCAATGAACTCAAAATTTTAAGGCAACCAGGTAACTTAAGTTAAACCAACAATAATTTTTTACAGTGTAGTTCACTTACACGAGAGTTCTAGTAACTAAAAAAGAACTGTACAGAGTACTTGATAATTTACTTTAAATAACTGTGGCGAGCAGGACGAGGGCCGTGGGAGAGCGGCGCGTGATTGATAATGAGCAACACCTGCACCGCACCGGTCTCGTATCTCTCACGGAGGAGCGGAAGCATAAAAGGAAGAGCGACGTCAGTGGAGATCGAGAGAGGAACAGGCCTGCACTTATGTTGTGTTTTATGTTTTATTATATGTGACAGCAGTCGTCCGTGAGGGGCTACTGTCTTTTACTTTCATTTTGTATTTGTTTATATACAGTGCAATGCATAAGTGAATACACCCATGCTAAAGTTGACTAAAAAGAGGAATAAAAAATCATATTTTGGAAATTGAACTTAATGCCTTAATTTAAAAAATTAGGAAAAATCCAACCTTTAAGGACACCAATTTTCTTTGTGAATGAATAATGTATCGTAAATAAATAAATGTTCTTCCTTAAAATACATGGTGCATAAGTGAGTACACCCCTATGTTAAATTCCCATAGAGGCAGGCAGATTTTTATTTTTAAGTATTTTAAAAAAAATTTTTTTTAGGATACTATGCATCCTGATAAAGTTCCCTTGGCCTTTGGAATTAAAATAGCCCCACATCATCACATAGCATTCACCATACCTAGAGATTGGCATGGGGTACTTTCCATAAGATCATCTCTCAATGCAAATCAAACTAGCTATTAGGCTAACTGAAATAAAACCATGCCAATCTCTAGGTATGGTGAATGCTATGTGATGATGTGGGGCTATTTTAATTCCAAAGGCCAAGGGAACTTTATCAGGATGCATAGTATCCTAAAAAATAAATAAAAAAAAATACTTAAAAATAAAAATCTGCCTGCCTCTATGGGAATTTAACATAGGGGTGTACTCACTTATGCACCATGTATTTTAAGGAAGAACATTTATTTATTTACGATACATTATTCATTCACAAAGAAAACTGGTGTCCTTAAAGGTTGGATTTTTCCTAATTTTTTAAATTAAGGCATTAAGTTCAATTTCCAAAATATGATTTTTTATTCCTCTTTTTAGTCAACTTTAGCATGGGTGTATTCACTTATGCATTGCACTGTATATATTAAAATATGTGTTAACGTTTGCTGGTTCTCGCCTCCTTCTTCCCATAACAACGAACTGCGTTACAAAAACATAAAACACAACATAAGTCCAGGCCTGTTCTTCTCTCGATCTCCACTGTCGTCACTCCTCCTTTTATGCTTCCGCTCCTCCGTGAGAGATACGAGACCGGTGTGTTGCGCTGGTGTCACTCATTAACAATCACGCCTCCGGCCTCGCGCCACTCTCCCACGGCCCTCTGCCTCGTCCTGCTCGCCACAATAACATTTGATTGATTCCATTGTTGTGTTTTGCATGGTGAACAGGGGTCAACCATTGGGCGTACTTACGAGTGTAAGGCCTGACGTCAGACGCTCCACCACGTCTGACTGCCCAGGGTGGTGGAGAAACTCAACAGGGTTCGCCAGCTGGGGAACTCAACTGAGGAGCAAGATAAGTGTATGTATCCGGTCCATAGGAGGGCGCCTCGTAGAGGGGGCTCTCGCCGAAGTGATGGTGTCTACCACCGCCTGGGGTAGATCACCTAAGTCATCCGCATCCCGTCTAGACCAAGTCTGGGCAGTCGCGAGGAGCATGAGTTCTGGGAACCCGGTCCGGTTGGGCCTGTAAGGCGCAACTAGAAAGACCTGCTCCTCGTCCTCCCTGACTTTGCACAGTGTCTGTGCAAGTAGGCTCACTGGGGAAAATGCATATTTGCGTAGGCCCTGGGGCCAGCTGTGTGCCAGCGTTCATGCCGAGGGTCCCCTCGGTCAGGGAGTAAAATTGGCAATGGGATGTGTTCGGAGAGGCAAACAGGTCTATCTGTGCTAGTCTGAAGCGTCTCCAGTAGTGGCGATTTGAAGTGGCCCAGCGCAAGTCGTACTGCCAGCCACTTGATGCAATTGATGTTCCAATGCAGTTGAGGTCCCGTCCAAATACCCGACACTGCATACCCGTTGTACGTGGCACCCCAGCCGGTGGTGGAGGCATCCGTGAAGACAACAGTATGCCTGGAATCCTGTTTTAGGGGAACTCCTGCCCCTAGAAACGCAGGGTCCGACCACGAGCTGAAGGTTTGGTGGCAGGCCGGGGTGATTGTCACCCGGTGCGTGCCATGATGTCACGCCCATCTCGGTACTCGGCCGTGAAGCCAGTGCTTAAGCAGTCTCATATGAAGCAATCCGAGCTGCGTTACTGCATCTGCGGATGCCACATGCCCTAGGAGCATCTGAAATACTTTCAGTGGGGCCGCTGTCCTGCTCTTGAGTGAATTCAACAGTTCAACACCGAGCGAACACGTTCCTCTGTGAGGCGTGCTGATAGATTGACAGAGTCCAACTCCATACCGAGAAAAGAGATCCTCTGTACAGGGGAGAGTTATGTACTGATATGCCCAACCCTCAAACGCAAAGTGCAGGAAAAGTATTTCGTCCTTCAGGTCGATTGCTGCAAACCTATCCCGGGGACGGATGCATTTGAAAATACATTTCTGCGTTAGCATCTTGAACGGGAGCTTGTGAAGGGCCCGATTCAAAACTCGCAGGTCCAAGATTGGCCATAACCCACCGCCATACCCACTTTGTGGGGTGGGGTGCGCGATGCAAATCTCGCACGCCAATGTACATTAGCTCGTTTAGTTTACACTCGGGTGATAGGGCTCTCAGGTGAGATCCCAATTTGACAGATCACGTTTGACGTAACGTCGAACATGACTGACTGATAGGGAGCTGTGATTTCTTGTTGCATTGCTGCATCAATAGGAAGAGAATTACAATAATATAAATTAAGTTCCAAGTTGCCCAACCAAAAGCATTTTAGATCATTAAAAACATAAATTTATGAAGTCAGCTTATGTGATGTTCTCTCAAGTTTTCAGTTGTATTGACAATTCAACATTCAAGATGACTTTGTGAAATGAGTGAATGCAACCAGAGAAAGATAACTGCAGAAGTGGGGGAAATTAGTAAAAAATCTATTAAGAATTGCTCCGCCTCAAAAACTCAATGGCACTCAAACCAATCAATTAATCTTAACTTGGGTTTACGGAGTAGAGACTGTTTTCAGGCCATTGTTTAAATTATTACTGCCTTTAGTTATTATTTTGGAAGAAATGTAAAAATGCTTAAAAACATTTTAAAAAAAACAACAAAGAGATTTACTCGGTTTTAAAGGGTTAGTTCACCCAAAAATGAAAATTCTGTCAGTAATTACTCACCCTCATGTGTTCATCTTCGGAACAAAAAATTAAGATATTTTTGATGAAATCTGAGAGCTGGCTCACTCCTTCATAGGCTGCAAGGTAATTGATATCTGCCAGCCCAGAAAAGTTGGTAAAGACATCGTTAAAATAGTCCAAGTGACTACAGTGGCTCAAGCTTAAGTTCATCAAGCGACGAGAATACTTTTTGTGCGCAAAAAAAGCCAAAAATAACAACTTTACTCAACCATCTCTTCTCTTCCATGTCATTCTGACGTACAACCCAGAAGCGCTACCCTGTTACACTACGTGAACTCACTCAGAGGCCCACACAGAAGAAAATTAATAGTTGAATAAAGTTGTTATTTTTGTGTTTTTTTGCGCACAAAAAGTATTCTCGTCACTTGATAAACTTAAGGTTGAGCCACTAGTCACTGCTCTTTTTATACAATGAAAGGACTTGGTCACTAGCTGTCATGTTCAGTTGCAATTTTGCTTGAACCCTTGCAAGCTAAAAAAATATTTCACTAGATGAACACATTCTACATGCATATTAAGAGCTATTAGAGGTTTTAGTGTTTTCCCCTTTGGTCATGTCCTGTATTGCCTAAAAAATAGATACTAGATGGATGGATGGATGGATTCTCTGTTAATGTGACCAAAATGCAATTAAGTTTGAAACATTGTCCTTTGATTGTTATTGGGAAAGCAATATGTGAGTGATATTGGATCATAATCAATGCTTTCTAGCCAACTGCAATTACTAATGCAAAAATGTTATACAATATGTTGTGTTCTTTTAATGTAAATTTTAATGTCATGGTATATTGTTTCATGACATATCATGTTAGTTAGTTGAATAAAAATAATAAAGCCTCATGAAAACACAAAGCTCACTTACATTAAAGGCACCTTGAAGATCTTCTCCCTGGGGCTTACTACATATCTCTTATATTATGCAAAAAATCATTAGGCTAAATTAAAAAGCTGTTTGAGAGTAACCAGATCCTTTAATGAGGCCAAAGAGGGGAAAAAAGCAACATTAAAACAGAACCCTAGAACAGAAACACAATCCAGGCAGAGCGGGCAGCCATCGATTATCACTCGGCCAGGCCACTATCTCACTTTCTCTGGACACTGCTGCTGAGTCCATGAGAGGATGAGAGAGAGGCCAGCTAATACCATGCAATCTGAACATGGTTACAGACCTTTTCATTATCAGACTCGTATTATTGATGGGAAAGTACTGCAGGAGAGGATCGATATTAGCATTCAGCTACCCTGAGGAATGGAAACAGATGAACAGATAAACAAGGAAAGAAACATTTATAGACATCAAAAATAGCTTGGAATGGATATCATATCATACCTTTTATGTCATATTATATGAATTTATTTCAGGTTTCTTGTGCCAATAGCACTCCTAATTTAGCTTCATATACTAGCCACCATCATTTTCACCAGTATATGAAATGAGTAACAACACTTAAAGATTGTGGGTTTGCAGTCAAACCAGGCACAATTGATTTTAAATACCAATTAGAGAAATAGTATCTTCTTCTTCCGGTGTCTATACAGCTACACCACGACTGGACAGGCCAAGTATGTTGATATGTAAATATGCGCAGTCATGTGCTCATTTACTTGTGTTTATGACATCAGAATTTTTTTCAGTTTGTTTTGGTAAGTATAATTTAAATGTAAAATAGTTATTGCTGGTTTTCATGCGTTCCAGACAGTGCATTCGTGTATGTGCTTTCATTGAATCTTTCTATGTTACATTTTTATGCCAAGTGACCGTCTTCATGAGTGAATCACTAAATCATTCAGTGAACCAGTTTGTTAAAAAAATGCTGATTGATTCATTCGGAAATGAAAAAGTCAATGGGCCTGTCCCAATACACACTTACGTTTTTTGCACTTGACCACTTGTTTGCTTAAATGATGTATTTCCTGTATTTGGTGTTTGTGTTCAAGTATTCAAGTGTGTGTATAGAACATTTGATTACCCGACTGGACACACTTACAACATGTTGTAAAAATGCAAGTACACTTTTAGCTTTATATACATATTATTATCTTCAATACTTTGCACTTTAAAATAAACTTTCAAATGTCTGTTTAGTGCCCTATGTAACAGACTGCAATTTAATTGCGCTTTAATTTGATCTCTGCACCAATAAAATGTGTAACAGTTTATGTTTTATACTGCTAAATTATATGTAATATCTAATTCATTTAACTTAGACTGGAAAGATTTTCTTGAAAGGGATTTCGAGGCACATAAATTCTTGAACATGATGAATGAGGGTTTACAATTAGCCTCAAATAAGCGTTTAGTGTGTGTTAAGGGCAATAGCTCTGCACTATGTTTTTATGAGTGAGTCATTGACTCATTTACTCAAATGATTCACTCAAAATAAATATTGGCAAAACTGTGTTTAAATGTAAGTTACTTAACATTAATTTCTTGTTTATTCATAAACAATAAAATGAACTCGTGTTATAAAAATGTGTTTTGTCAAGATTTTTCTTCCTGTCTAAAGTAAATGCATTCATTCAAGTCAGTAAATACAATCTAGTTGTTGCATACAATCCTGTCTATCATGCAAGCAATCTTTTCTTAACTCATGTAACTGAGTCTTGATTGAATGATCTAATTCTGCATCAAATTATCATGTCTGACATAGCCAATTAGTCATTGAACAGAACAGCAAATTAGTTATTGGACAGAAACTAATATTTGAATAACATTGATGTTGTGTAAGACAATATATAATGTATGTTCATTTCTCTGGCACAGGCTGATGATACAGGTGACTGCAGCTGGCTCAAATATGTCATCCATGTTTGAGACACACACACACACACACACACACACACACACACACACACACACACACACACACACACACACACACACACACACACACACACACACACACACACACACACACACACACACACACACACACACACAACTGACAAGGTAATGGGAGAGAGACAAAATAAAAAATGTGTGAGGGTGAGAAAGAGAGAAAAGGAGGGAGGGAGAGAATCAGAGTTTTGATCCTGGGGTTAGAGATGTAACATGAACGCCACATGGCATTCTGGTTTGGCTAACCCTGGCTGGAGGTGAAACAGGGTTTACGGTGTTAGTAAGTGGTGTGGTTGTCTGTTTATGGCAACTCTGCCAGAGATATCATCTCTTATTTGTCATATTGGGTCAGCAGAGGTGGCCTTGTAAACCCTGCTGACACAAAGTCACTATAAAGTGCAATGTCAAACCCTTCCTCTCCCTGAGACATGAAGCCATGTGATATAGTGAGACAACAAGCCATGACATCCTTACATACCCACAACTTGCAGTACAACAGTGTCTACCACAGCCTGTGTCTGAAACAAGAGCTGAAATCAAACAGCTTTGAATGAAATACAGATACATTTTTCAATTATTTTGTCAGTAAAAACAAGGTCCCTTATGAAGTTCACGCAGCTAGAAAAAATATGCCCAAACTGTTCTGAAGGATATTCCCCATGATTTCAATAAATATATAATCTACAATTAATATATAATCTGCTATAAAATAAAAATCTTACAAAATAACTGCAGTTCATGGGGTGACAAAATGGACTGGTTTTATTCAAATCAAAGATGTTATTCTTATTAGTTAAATATTTATTATTGTTCATACTAATTGTATAATATAATTATTAATAATAATTTGAAGATCATCCATTTCATTTATAATGATTCTTAATTAATAAATTATAATATTTAATAAGAACTAATAATAACAGTAATTAATATTAATAAAATGAATAATATTATAATTTATATACTACTACTACTAATAAATTAATGAGTTATTATTAAAATAATTTAAAAAATCATCAATTGATTTTATTCTTAATTAAGTGATACTATTATAATATTTAATAAGAACTAATAATAATAATAGTTATTAAATATGAAAAAAAATATTATATACTACTACTACTACTACTACTACTACTAATAATAATAATAATAAATAATTAATATAAAATTTAAATTGGGTTTAAAATAATTATTATTTTGGTGTAATATTAAATATCTATTTTTGAATTATTATCATAGTATTATAATTAAAAAACATTGATTGATACATTTGTAATAATTTTAAATATACAAAATATTTTCAAAATTATTTTGGCGTAATATTACATTACATAATCAATCAGTCTATATTTGAATTATTATTATTATTATTATTATTATTATTATACATTGATCGTCAATATTTTTGGATTAGGAAGAAATATCTCTTTAGAGTAACAACTGGACATTCAGTTTTAACAGTGTATGTGGGATATAAATCCAACCCTTTCACATCAGCATATATCAGGATGACTCTGTGGGATGTCTCTGGCAGCATTTGTGTAAATTTAGCGAACTAAATGGAAAGCCATATGCCACAGTTAAATGGATATTGCGTCAGTTTCATACACATAAAAAAAAACAGCAGCATGTTCCAAATGGCACATTCCGACACATTTGCTTTTGAATATATTAAACCTTTTTTCCCATTCTTTAGGAAAGAGATAGTGTTTCAGCTGTGGGAGGGAGGCCTTCAGCTGCAGTTAATTTAAGCTCAATGTCATCCCTCATAACTGGCACACTACACTTGTTTTAAGTCAGTCGCGGGCATGCGGTGCCACAGCAGGTAGCGAGTGGAGGGATTAGCACTGAAAATAACCCTGCCGCTGATACGTCCAATCAATCACTGAGCCGCCCACCCCTGACCCCCGCGCGTCTCTCAGAGCTCGCTCTCCCACAGGGCCGTGCCGCTGTCCCCAGGTCCCGCTCAGGGGGGAAATCACACACCTGCCACCGGAGCTGAACTCTGACCCACTTCCTGCGTGTGAGATCCCTATCCGGGGCGCAATCAAACGGAACTTTCGGTGCGGTTAAGTCAGATGTGATTATGGGCCTTGATCACACCACTGTCAACAGAAAGCTAGGCAGAGAGCAGAGTGCTGAGTTATAGAGGAGCTCTGTTGCACAAAGAGACATAACCTAAACGCAGGGTCTAACCCCATGTGCCCCGGCACCCTGCTTGTTATTCAGCTCAACAGCAGGGATTTTTTTGAAAGGGTGTTTTAGGGCCATCGCAGAGACAGATTGGCAGATTTGCGCCTGTGCGAGCGTGCACGTATTCACGGCGGCGGTGATGAAAACAACATTTTCATCAGAGACTAAAAGGGTCATACGAAAGCAACAGTTGTCAGTTGATCTAACGCCGCTGATTTCGGCACCTGCTTGACTCGTGTGGAAGCCAGGCTAAGGGCCTCGGACGGCACGAACACCCATCTCACACATGTCGAACTCTGCGTCTTAATCACTGCAGGGAGAGCTTTTGGGTTCCACGAGCTATTCCGTTTGGTCTTTTTCAGGCAGAAGAAATGGACAACCCGGGCCAATTAAATACCATCCCTGCCACAGTTACCACGGCGACAGGGAAAACACATCTCAGCCGTCATATTTCTATGCTCAAAATAGCTATATCAAGGAGCAATTTGGCAGGTGTATGATTGTGGGCCGGGACGCAAGGAATTTAAGAGGAGCTGATGGATCGCCTTGTGCTGGCAGGGTGTCTGGGTGCCACGGACACATACACCCGGCCGGGGCGGGACACAGAGCGGGTCTATGTTTGATCCCGGAGCCCCTCCTCGTTAGGCGGACAGGCCTGCCAATTCTTCCTGCCCTCCTCTTGTGGCAAAGGAATGATTGTGTATGTGTATGTGTGTCTAAGTTATGGGTGAAGGAACATGACTGGGCTTCTCTACAGCCAGGTGGCCACTCTGAGCGGGGTGGGAATCTGCCAGCTAGTGATGTCACACATTAAGCGGGAGACTAGGAGTGGCTGCTGTCCTGGGAGCACATTAATGACACATACTGCACATAGTCCGGCTCTGAGCTAACTTTTTCCCTGAACGTCTCACTCATGTACAGGGCAAGCTAAGCTAGCAGCTACTCTAAAGTCAGACTGAAACCTATCATTCAGAAAAAGTAGCTAGTTAGAGGTATATGGCTAAACGAGCCTGCTACATGTACGCTACTTCATATAAGGTTTTATAAATATTGAATATTGAAAAAATAAAGAGCTGTAATTTGATCTAATTCAAGACGGAAAAAAATATATACACAAACTTCTCAAATGTACCAAATGTATATAATGATATGTCAAAGCAGCACGGTATTACCATTTGATTAATGGTTCACACACACACACACACACACACGCACACACACTGAGCTATTGTCAGGGAAGTTTAATGTTCATCAATGCTTCTTAATAAAAATTCTAAATAATTCATTAATAAAAAAACGTTATTATTTAGCCATGCTACTATCTTACTATACTGAGAAAAAAATAGTTAAATTAATTGCTTAACTTAGTGTAATCACTCTACTACCCGTTACCCCCTGCTGGTAGTTATTGTAACTACACCATCTGGCTGCATAGAGAACCACCAGTGACAGCCATTCAAAAATTCTGAATTCTGACTAAATTATTTTTAGCATTCAACATTTTAATTCACAACTATTTCATTATACTTTAGTAGATGTTTTACCAGTGCAGTCGCCATATTTGTAGGGCTGTAAAAGTGTGAAATGGACTTACAGTATGTTTGCTTTCTCTGACGTAGCCACTAGCAAAGTGTAGGACTGCGCATGTTCTTGTGGTGTCACCAAATCACATACTTTGTGTTGATATGAATGGGCATGCAACATTATAAGAATTAGTGGTTACACTTAATTTTGATGGTTCCCCTTAGACATTCAGCTGACTATAGTAATGTTGCACCTACATGTCAACTAACTCTCAATGGAGTATTAGTTGTGTATTAGTAGACTGTTAGGAGTAGGGTTAGGGTTAGTAGAATAAGGAGTTAGGATTAGTAGAAGAAGTTGACATCTACCACCAAAATAAAGTGTTAGCATATATTAAGTAGACAATGTAATACTCTGAAGAGAGTTAGTTGACATGCACTGTGCAACGTTACTTCTACTTAACAGATTGTATAAAGGGGACTATCAAAATAAAGTGTTACCAAAATTAAAGTTCTTTATTGGCATGCATGGTTCCTTTAACAACCACATAACCTTTTCACTGCACAAAAGTCTCTTTATAGTGGAAAAAGGTTCTTTATATTATTAAAATGGTCTTTGCACTAAGAAAAACATGGTTCTTTTAACTATTCACTGAAAGGTTCTTTGAGGAACCATAAATGGTTCTACTATGGTATCGCTGTGAAACCACCCATTTGTAACCTTTAATTTTCAAGAGTGTAAGATACTGTACCTTGTTTCCATTATATACTGTATACATATTTGCTACTGCCCAACTGCACCTATTCCATCTGGCGGCCGGCATCATGGTTACCCCAAACCTCAGCAGGAGTGAGCATTTCAGTGTGTGCAGTGTAGTGTGTGTGTACTTTCCAATAAAACTCCAGCTAATGATCTACTAAGTGCTGGAGCTCGGTACAGAGCCAACGATCCAGCCCTGCTCTCACAGACTCTTCAGATCCTCTTAATACAGCACAGTAGGAAGCAACCTTGCCACTGTGTGATCTCACTTTCATGCAGCTGTGTAAAGTGATTTGTTGGCCAAACACTTGCAACGAGTAGAACTCTGACACAGGCCCTTTTTCGAGATACAAATACAGTACTGGCAAAACGTCACTTCATTTTTTGGGTGCAGCTCCTCTAACTGTGGGAGCCATGCTGTAATTAGCCACTGGAGAATTTTGCTGTTATAAATAAAGTGACTTGTTTGGCGGGAAATTAAGCGGAGTCGCAACAACACGGGGGCGTTAAACCAACACAAACAGCATCTTTACAAAGAAAGTAGTGCAGTTGCGATTTGTGTTGCCGTTTGATGTCGCACTCAGAGGCGTTACTTTGCCGAGGTGTTCCTCACAAAGCGTGCTTAAATGAAAACACATGTTCATTAGTTAGGATTATGCCTATAATAAGCTCAAACGGTTGTATATAAGCTTTAAGACTCCGGGAAGATGGGAGATGAAGAGAGATGCTCTCGTACTTTCTTCCTCACGTCTCTCATCTGTCTCGTGCATCTGTACGCCCCCACATCAGCTTTTCGATACGTGCATCAGTCTGAAAGTCTGAACTTCAACCAGTTGTTAAAACATGGCACCCTTGTGGTTGAATCTGGCTTTGAAAAATGAAGAAATTTGTGTCTTTGAAAGGAACGGAGAGAGTACAGTTACAGCAGTCAACCCACCCATACACACACACACACACAGACAAACAAAAAAACCAAAAAACAAACACACAAAGGGGAGGGGAAAAAAACAGACAGACACACTAATACACATTTTGTTTTTCATTTTGAAATCAAAAGGTTTCTGTATCACTGTTTGCCCCAAAGCATCATGCAACTGCTTTGGCGCAAGACTGCAGGGGTGTAAACCCACACTTGTTTTGCAAAATGCTGTGCATCTTTTGTAGAATAAAGAAACTCGTATGGTTGCGCTCAAAGAGAAGAAGGCATTTCTTCATCTGATCTGTGCCGCAGTTCATGCACTCTCATAGAAGCTCGGCTTTAATCTCATCTCATGTAACATAAATATTTGCGGAGCTGTGATCTAGTAAACGACATCTCATTGCCAAAGCGTGTGCCCCGTTCCCATGGATTACGTTTTGCGCACTTAACCACCTGCCCCTTTCAGATCAAAACACTCACCATGATTCAGGTGTCAAACGTCTTAAAGGAGATATTCAGGCGTATGTTTCACCTTAAGCAACACACACGACTGCACAGGCTCCAGTGGGGTCGTTTTCAACAGCTTGAATTCAAACTCTACTCATTTATTCTATTTCAGATTGGGCTAACTGTCTTCGCCTTTATTTGTGAGCAAAAAATGTATTATCTAATTTTCAGTGACGCATTGGGATTATATCAATGGCTGATTTAATACAAATTAATAATGAGGAGGAGCTCATAACAGCTTATTTATGTTTCACACTGTGAACGAAAGTTTTGACAGGTTACATCAAATCCTTGAGTTTGTAATCCATTTATGGGCTGTGTTCAGAACCACTTGTTTTTGCACAATATTTCATCATCATAGTTTGTGTTCATACAATACACTGGAGTGCATGTCCAACAATTCAGTATGGCATAAGTATGTAGGCAAGTTATACCACATCGAAGCTATACCACAAAAGTGACCAAAGTCAGCTCTGATAAACCGAATCATTCATTAAGCATATGTGCAAGCAAGGTACACGAAAGAGGTTTTCTTCAGGATATGGTTTGTTTTCTTTTGGTTTAAATCGTGGACGTCTCTTACATCAAGGTCCAGACATTGTGGTTCCTAATAAAGTTACTGTCCTCTTGCAAACCCAAGTTTACTTGCGTTTGGTGCTTGAGAAGTGTGAATTTTGATCCCTGTAAACAAGTTTATTTTAAAAAATGAATCTGTTTCGGCAGTATGGAATCAACACAAAACAGTTATAGCAGCTCAAAACAACTAGCTAAACAGCTCATAAACAATAAGAATTTGATTAAGAGAAACACACACCACACACACACACACCCCGAATGAAAACAGTTGGAAACAGGGACTTGGATTCTGCACCAGAGCTCCGCAGTGGGTGCGTTTTTCATTTCGAAGAAAGTTGAAAAGATCAGGTAATTGAAAAAGAGAAGACAATCCCGACAGCTTGTTCTCTGCAGATGCCAATGAAAAGCTTGAGGGGTATTAAAGCATTACACTTTGGGGCCTTTCTTTGGGTTTCTTTCACCAGGGCTATGGAGAAATGGCTTTTTAATGACAACACCTGAAAAGTGTTTTTCATCCCGCCATGCATCATTGTCAGCGGAGGAGATTAAACCTTATTGTTTCCTTTTGGAGGGCCGACAGAGAGGTGGAGAGCGGGACAGCCAAATGCAAAGTGCACAGAGATGAAATAAAACAGAGGAGAGACCCCCACCCCCCAGACACACCACCCTGAATACCATCACACATTACACGTCTGCCAAAGTATGTCATTACCAGATCTTAGAGAAATTCAATTATCAAACAGGACCAGAGCTCATAGAATCCACCAGTGTATCATGCAATAAATAGATTCAATAAAATGTTTCCGAATATACTAAAATAGTAAATTATGAATGGCCTAATCTATACAAATAAAAGTGACTTGGGAGAAAGACATACATTTTTAATACTAAAATATGAAAGCATTAATACATTTGTTATTCATGTTCATTTTTTTTTTTTAGAATACTTTCATCTTCATATTAAATTAAACGTAGTGTTTATACGAACGAGTGACCTTTTCAGTGTCATATTCCACTGTTGACATTCAAATATGTGGATTTCGTTGAAAAAAAAAAGTAAAGACATTTTTACATGATATTTCACAAAACTGGGATGAGATATATGACATTATGTGGCAATAATATATCTTCCATTTCCAACCCATATTTCTTGTTCCCTATCAAACGGCACATCATTTCTTTGGACCTGCATCTGTCTGTTATTAATAGTTTTATGATTTATAGGCAGAGGCTGGATGCAGCTCTGAACAGCCACATATACAATTATCCAATGCTCAGCCTATATGAATGCCATTTTCCTGCTGATCTCTACCTAAAAAAGACAAGACCATTTGTCTCTCTTTCTCCTCAGCTCTGCTAATAATAAGCCATCTGGTGGATCTAAACATGAAAGATTAAAATGATATACAGTATGAAAGCTCTCTATTCAATTGCTAATGTCCAAGATTCAGGATCCAGAGGCCAAAGCTGTCATTTTTTTTCTCTCTCTCTGAGAGAAAGAGAGAGAGGGTTAATTATAAGAATTCCTCACCGAGATGTCCCGACTTTGGCCCGTGCCGCATGCGACTGGCGAAACTCATTTACGGCTAGAGAACAATGCCTACCAAATGTCTTATGGGCTAATCCCCTCAATCCTTTGTATTCATTGACGCCTGTTCGCGTGAGCTTTGGGAGAGGGCTGACTCCGGGGCTCGGAGGGTCAACATCAAGCCCCGGTGCCATGGGCTAGCTGCGCTCCAGTGTAATTATTTCACTTTCCATCGTTAAATCTTTACGTGGGCAGCTGAGGGAGGGGGTATACATAAACAGAGAGATTTGAAAGACAGAAGGGGGAAACCGGGAGATGAGGGAGTTTGATCTCCATCTAAGCTGCGGATAAAGCGGGACCAAATTGGCCATGCTGTCTGAGTGGACAAACACTTATTTCGGCAAGCACGTTGATTAAACTGACCCTCGCTGAGGGAGAGTCAACAAAATATGAGGTATTGAGAAAACGGAGCTTGACAAGGTCGTGGACGCTTCCGAAAACATGTGCGACGGAAACAGAGAAAACAGCTCTTAAAAGGCCTCGACTAATTGCTTTAAATTTGCGTTAAGCTTCAAGGGTAAACAAACTGATTACATTTTTCATATTTTTGCTCTATAAAACGATATTATAATTATTGTTGTCAATTAACAGAATCATAGTGCAAGAAGGATTGCGATTGTGTGCATCATTGACCCTCTAAAGCTGGTTAACTGCGCAAAACCTTGACCTTGCGCCTGCCATTATCTGCAGTTAAATCAAACTTTGACACAGCAGGAATAAACATGCGTGAGACTAGGAAAAAGAATCGTTGCAGAAAAATAGGTTAGAAAGAAAATAATTCATTCTGGAAGTTTTCCTTTTTTCTGATTTTCATTGAGATCAAAGCCTTGTTTCAGCTCTAATTAACAAAACTAATGCAGATTCCAGACCTTCTGGCACTGGGTAAGGCCTTGGAGGAATAGAGCTGGAAATTTTCTGCAGATTTAAATAATTAATATGACACCTTGAGCTCCGCGAAGAAAGAGGAGCGCCATGTTCGTATTTAGAACAATGTCATTGCCAAGTGTAATGCCATTTGTTCAGATGAAAATGAGCTGGGTGGACCGCAGCAAGTTCATTGTCTGCCATTCTGGCGGATCGGTGAATTGTTGGGCCCTTTGTCATGGTAAGAAGGGCCTTTGAGAGCAACTTTGTAAACCAGCCTCAGGTCCATCCCTGGACGGGGTGCGGCGGGAAGGCCCAGGCTGCTCGGGGAGTTTGCGCTTGGTCATTTTCTGGTGTCTAATCCCCTTAATCCCCGTTAGAAGGGGGTTTGTGAGAGACAAATCCGCTCCCTAAGGTCCTTAGGATTCAAACGCTGTGCTTGAGCAACTGTATCATTTGATAACAACAAGAGCTGAAGAAGTAGACGGATAAAGGGACTGGAATATGTCTTACGACCACTCTATATCTTTTTTAATATCTCATCTTCCACCAGTTTATTCTTGTAGTGTAATTTGATTTGTACCTGAAACTTGGTTGAGATGGCTGGTGAGATATGGATGAGAACTCTACACACAAATGGTCTGACCTTTATGCAAATGGGCCTTATGTTCATCTTTGGCCAGTTGAGCTCTCAAATGGTTTCTCCGCGTGCAGGCAAGACCTGCCCTAATCCACCCCGTTCTATTGAAATAAATGCACCTCTGTTGACATAATCTCCAGCACGCCACTATATCATTACTTAATTAATACTGCATATGAAGAGGCAGACCAGACGTGTCTAAAACCCAAATTTTACTGTTCAGAGCCCCAAATCCAACAGGGAATAAGAGGATACTTTAATACAGGCCAATGTAGAATGATATGGGTTAAATTAGACTTTAAATGTCTCATTTCTAAAGCTCAATGTAATTAATAATAAGAGTGTGTAAAAAGAATCGGCTGACTCAAGCAAACTGGGAGATTCTGGCTTTGAATTGGAAGCTTGCTAAGTAATTTATGATTAGAAAACCTTTTTTTCCCAAAAAGAATAAGTATGCTTATTTCAGGCCATCAAGGTTGTGCACAATTAAGAATTTAATTGACAATTCCATTTCCTGAATTTGAATTGGATTTGAACCGATGTAGCAAACAGTATGCAGAATTGCAATGCAAAATTAAATGTACGGAATAATTCAAATGAATAAAAAAAGTCAAAGAAATTCAAATGACTAGAAAAACAAAGTTTGTCAAAACAAACTGCAGTTTTGAGAAAAAGTTTTAAAAGCCTTTAAGTATGAATGTTTATTGGCCTTGCAGACAGACAGTCAGACAGACAGACAGATAGATGGGAGCCAATTTAATTCAAATTTCAACTCACAAATTGAAAAGAAGCAAGTTCTTTCATTCTGAATTTTGCCCAGCCCAGCAGTCCATGGGCATTTATCTGACTTTTGAATAATAAAATATGACAGTGTAAGGAAAAATACAACAAATCATAACCTAAACATTAAACCCACTTCCTTTCGTAGACTACACAATAGTTTTAAATTGTGGTCACCATGTGGTATCCAATAAAAAAGTCCAGAGGACATGGGGTGAACTTAGCAGTTAACCCTCATTTATAGCTGCTCTCACAGAAGGCCTCTACCAAAATATGCAGTTATGTGTGCAACGCAACAAGACCATAGCTGTGGTCTAAAAGATCTCTCCCTCCATTGCATCTGCTCTGCATGGAGCTCACAGATAAACTCACAAGTTAAAAACAACAACCACAAACACGGATAGTGGATAGTGGTTTGATGTCTTCAAGATGCAAAGGCAAATCACTGTCATCTACAGAAAAGAGGAGAAAGAGTCAGTTCTGCCATTATGAATACAGGCAAACTGGTCAAAAAGAGAGAGAATATCATTAATCTCTTCTTTCGTCCATATGACAGACATACAGTGATGATTGCTGCGTTGAGTGCCTCTTCTCCATGTTCGGTTCCATCAACCAACCCCTACAGCAAATCTGGACTTGGGACAAATGAGTTCCTAACACAATTTTTCCACTAACAATCACTTTGTCCATGTAAGAGGATGAATCACTGCAGGAAAAAGATTATATAAAGGGGTTTATTATTGGTGTAATGAATACAGGGGTACTGTAATTGATAGTGACAGCATTCAACAGACCGCAGAAATAAAAGTATGCCCTGGCAAATTCAAGCCAAGTCTTTTGGTAAATAGTTAAATTCAATTCTGGTCTCTATTACTGCTACACTGCATGTTGAGGGCCAAAATGGGGATTGTTTAATATTTGAGACCAAGAGAAAATTAGTTGATATTGTCAAATATATGGTTCAAAAGTTTAGGGTCAGTTTTTAATGTTTTGAAAGAAGTATCTTATGTTCAACAAGGTTGCATTTATTAGATTTTTTTTTTTTTATACATAAAAAAACGAAATATTGTCAAACATATATTGAAAACAACTTTTTTCTATTTTAATATTTTAAAAAAATCTAATTTATATCCTATTCACAAATGAGGTAAGGGTGTAGAGTTACATTCAAGCTATTTTAAGGCATGAAGAAATTTTTTTTTATCAAGGAAAAGACGTTTAAATATGTCATTTTGGTGATCAAATATGAGTTTTAACGGATACAATTATTGACTACAGGGGGACTTTAAATATTTTTTTATAAAAAAAATTTGTGAAAAACATAATAATTTTATCCATCCATCTACATTAAAAATCATGAAATGCTGCATTGTGATAGCCCTACTTCAGCCATATTCCACTGTTTTGGGAACACTGTGATGGTTTCTTTTCCTTGGCTATTTTTCTCTGAATAAGATGAACACTGAGATGAAAAAGAACATAATGAGCATGGCGTTAACCCATGTATGTTTCAACTGCTCAACCTTTACAGGGAGTGCAACTGAGAGCAAACCAGCAGTGTTTGTGCTGACAGCCTTTGAGCCAGGCTCTGCCTTCACGAAAATGCTCAGGGCACAAAGGAATCTTCCCCTCATCTGTGTACATGCGCTCGTTCTAAAGTCTGTCAGGAGCTGAAGGTAAATTCAAAAGACATCCTGATACATACTGAGAAAAGCAGTTTTGATGGGGGGAAAATGGACCACTTTGCAGTATACAAATAACAGGAAAAATGTCAACAGAACAGGCAAGTCCGATGGGGAAAGAAAAACAAGCTAGTTTCAGATTAAATTACAGGAAACAAAACATGAGCCTGAATTACTTGAACCCCCCCTCCTTCCCCTTTCCTATGAAGCTCAAACACACCGGCAAAATAAAAGATGTAGTCAATTCTTTCTCGGATGGGTGAGAAATCTAATGAAACAGTTCGTTTGTTTTGCAAATAAACCTTAGCCATCGACATCATTCCTTCCCCCTCTTTTTCGCCGCCGTCCATGTTTAGCTTGCAATCATCGCCGTGCCCGCGAGCTCCAAACACATTCTAATTCAGGCGCCAGCAGCAGGGGTCAGGCCCCGTGATCCTCAGGGCGATGAATTTATTCACTTAATCTGGGCTACACCTGTAGGTCACGCCAGGGGAATGCTAATCGCTCTGAGGGGAGGGCTGTCCGGCTCCTAATAGTGATCATCTGCATCTGAGGCCCATTCCCCAGGGTCCAGGGGGCTGGGGGCCATCAGCAACAGCCCTGTCAACAGGGAGGCCAGGTAACCGGTGGCTGCCACCACATGTCTTCGCTGTCTAATGGGAGAAGGGTCCTTTCTTGATCGTTTTTGCCGCAGCAAACACTCCGTTCTCGGACAGAATAATTTGTTCCCAATTTGCATGGTCACATGTTCTGGTGGAAAAGCTCAGGGACTTGCCGGAGCAGGTGGCATTCAGACCCACTGCCAGATGCAGCTCGGTTTGGCCTTGAAACACAACAGAGAGAGCCACTTGCAACACATCGCTCCCTTTTCTATAAAACAGAAATTGCAATCACCACTGTTTAGGACATTGGCAGCCATCCCTGCTGGTTAATATGCATGCAAAATTTATCATGAAGACCAACAAAAGAGGATGTTCTCCCTCTGGTTCCCGCATATTTTCCTGCAGTAGTGTGGTAGATCTATTTGGAAAAAGAAAACTGATTTCATTCAAAAGCTACACCCTACCAGTTTAAAGAGATAATTCATCCAAATGGAAATTGAACACACAATTTGATATTCTGATTTTTTTTTTTTTGGGGACCAAATGGAAGTTTCTGTCTATTTGTCTGTCTGTCTATCTATCCATGGATATTATAAACAGTTTTTCAACATTTTTCAAAATATCTTTTAGCTGTTTTAGCTTTTTTTCCACATAAAATCATTTACTAAAACAGATTTATCTATATATTACTCTAGAGAGGACTGTAGTATCCTATCACCACATTAAGACACGATACCCTCAGACAGACCCTTTGAATCAGTAAATCAGGTCTATAAAGGGCCTCATATTTTCCATCAGAGCCGTACCAGTCTGGACAGCCCCAAACGGTTTGTGCGTCGCACATATGACACCAAGCCCTCAAATCCTCAACAAGGTGCCCAATAACTTGTGAGCGGGAGCCAAATGACTACAGTATATGGCAGAAGAATAAACATTCTCTCTTTAGCCCGAGGTCCCACTTTTCATCTGTCAAGCATGTTTTAATAATTAATCTGTTTAATACACACTCAGCATCTGCCGGAGACAACTTGAAGCCTTCCACTCCAACCAACAGACTCCCACTGAGGCTCCTCTCTGAGTTAAAGCATACAGGCTGAATTTCACAAACTGGATTCTGCCTCCCAAAACATTTTACGCTAACCGAATGAATCCTTAGCATGTTAGACACACATATGGATGCCTCCCTTGTGTGTACTGTATGAGGCAAATGGAGAGAGTGTAAATTGAATGCATTTCTTTTCCCCACACCATAGAAATGATGCGAGATTAAGCCCATGAATATATACATGGGCCAGCGATGACCTGTCTGGAGATCGCTGATTTCCCAATGGGCCCAGGTTGACACGGCGGGGGCTCGGGCCTTGACGGAGGTGGGGAAATCCAAGCGCAGGACCAAATTGATCTTAATCTCATTGCTCATTGTGCTTAGGAAGACATGAAATTACACAATGGCTTTAATCGACCAGGAGCCATCCCAGGTTTTCCAAGGAGACTTCGGCAGGCTTCCATCGTGTTACGTTTACAGTTGTCATGCTAAAAGAGAGATGATTAAGATTGCAATTTTTCTCTCAGGAAGCCTTTAATAATGTCTTCTTGAACAATCAGAGGGTTAATGTGGAACAATCACAAACCAATAAGGCTCATCCGGCGTGCCCATCTTCGGGTAATCCGGGAAGATCCTTTTCCAGTGGCCCTGGGTGGAGGCAACATTGCGCTGAAGCGCGTCTCCACCGTCATAAGGAATGATTCAATCAGTCCCCCGGGGTTGATTACACCCTTTCTCGATGTTTGGGCTCCCCCGCTAACAGGTGCTTCTTATTACGTTGATAGGAAGCCGTCACTGAAACGGTCATTAGCCATGTGACTGACATGGGCCTTGCTGAGCTGGCTGTGCTGGGAAACCTCATCCTCTGTGATTGAATGCCCACAGGCGTTCGTCATAGACTTCACTCTGCATTCTGCCTCAATAAGAAAACACATTCAGAATTAAAACCATTGCTTTCACCAATAGAAGCTATTTTCATCTGCGCTGTTCCAAATCGGTTAATAGCGTGTGCTTATATTCAGAAGATGCTGTGGTAAAGAATATTTTGGTATTAGAATAGAAGGTATTATCATAAACCTAAGACATCCGTAGCACAGAGAGAGATAATCAAAACCGATAGGATTTCTTGGTTGCACCCTATATACGTACAAACAACTTTGGCTTTATGGCCCTTTGATACTTCCAAGAAACAACACTTGGGGTTTTATCATCTCAAAGTAACACAGAAATGTTTGGAATTTAGAAAAACACTCAGGCATGAGTGCACCAGAGGTTCTTTAGGCCACCGTGTACCAGAAATGTCCTCATTATGGGTGGCAATTATGGGTTTGCTTACCGCTGAGCATCTTTTCAGGAAACCAATGAAACCATTGTGACCTACAACGCGTTGGCCGCTACAAGGCTGTCAAGTCCAAAAATAATTAGGCATCAAGATGAGGCCTTTTTTTATTCATGTCAAGGAACTCAGGAGACTCTGTAATGTAGTTAACATGCACGCTTCATGAATTTTCATCACATCAGAACACGGCTACAAGCGTGCGCAGTAGAACACAGCAACAGAGCTACAGAGAGGGCATATCTTTCACACACATTTCACTGGAGCACCACAATTGCATGTATACATTGTAGTAATCCAATGCCCAATACAAACCAGTTCCTGTTTATCCAGCACCTATGAAAGGCCCATTAATTAACATGGCTGTTATGTGAACGTAGCTGTTTCATGGTTTCCCTGAACTGTTTGTTACCTCGTTTTTCCTACTATGGTTATGACAGACATGTGGGCCATTATACACAAAGCAAAATTTCCCATCTGTCAACCTTTAAGATGTTTTGCACTTCAAATGAGTCCAAACTTTTTTCTACATTAAGCTGCTTAACAGGGTTGTGAAAAATTCAGAATTAAAGAATTGGCTGCCTTTCAATTCATATATTGGAATTTGGATTGAATTGGCCAAATCCATCCATCCATCCATCTTCAAGCTTCCAGGCTTTTATTTTTTTCAGAACATTCAAACAAGGTTTTGCCAAGCCAGTTAATTCATTTTTAACTTTCATTAAATTTAGTTTAACTAGTTAGGGGTTCAAGCGCATAGCGCTGAAACCCTATTGTAATTGTTAGACTTTCCAAAGATCAGCATTTTACCCTAAAAGTGATCAGGCAAATCAGACTTACCTCATAAGTTGTAGAGACGTGAAACTTTGAGGGATTGTGTTACCCACCCCGTCTACAACATCACCAAGGCTCGCCCCAATCAGCCTGATGGTGGTGCTACAGCGATCAAAGGTACGTAATGGTTTCTAAACCATTTGTCGCATTGGAATCCTTGGTTTAAGGCGATTTTTTGGGGGTATTTTAGATTTTTTTTTAAAACCTACTTTTGTGAACCAATCCTAGGTTTTTCATCTGATAGATTTGGAACCAAACCAGGTCTTGAGTCTGATTGTCAATAATTATCAAAAAAAAAAAAAAGGTCAAAACTTTGGTTTACGTCTGTGACGGGACGCAAAAATGCTTGAAGTGGACGTGGCCACTTTTATTAAAATGGCTATCCCTCTTGAACGGAATGAGATAATTTCACCAAACTCGGTACACCTATGTATGGGCTCAGTCTGTGGTCGCGAAAAAAAGGTTAAATATTGGAGATTATTAAATAAAAAAAACTACTGTCATAATTTAGTCCTATGTTTGTGGCTCAACCTTGATAACTGTTAAAAATCATTAAAACACATATTTCTTTGACTGTTTTGGCTGTAAATGGTCTTTCAATCTATGAGCTAGGCAGTTATAGGCTTGCTAAATAAAACAAAACACCTTTTTATGCATGTGCTCAAAGGCCTTAAAGCGCATGTACCCTGTTAATTGCTGCTTGCAGCTATATTTTAAATTAGTTTTATTAAATTAATTAAAAATAACATTGAAACTTTGCGTCCTACCTCAAATCAAATTTTTAACACTCCAATGTAGAAGACATTTTCGATTAAATTCTAAATGGTGCACAACCCTGTGTGCTAATCACCTCAATCATTGCTAAAGGAAAAGCAAATCTTTACACGGACCAGCATTTACAGGGTTAGTTCCAGGAAGCTACTGTAATTATACACATATTTGAGTTTCACAACCTTTTTATATGGCATTTATAATAATTGACCACAAGCTTTAATGTGACCATTATATGAAATGAGCAGGGACGATATTTTATAGTTTTTCTTCTACCAGTAGGCTGGCCCTCACCTCTACTGACCCCGACATTCCATTCAGCAAAGTGTCTGATATTAAAAAGATTGCTTTCATGCCTACCTAAGTAATATCATATGCTTCACATCAGAGCATGCTCCGGCTAGCCGAATTCCCAATGTATGGCAACTCAACTGACTCAACACGGCATGCATGCCTGTGGTCCACACATTCACTCTCTTTCACTTTCACACACACATATAGACACCCCACGCTCCCACAGCCACTCCCAGCGCTTACAGCACGCAACACGCTGTTTTCCCGCATTTACAAGAATGTCTTGAAACTTTCCATTGTATGAGCCTATTTTTTGATCAGTAACAGAACCTCTAATACAGTTTTTGGATGCAATTTTTAAACTACTCAAGTGCTCAATTTGACTAGGCCCACACTTCCCACCGTGCTCAGAATACAGCAGCACCGATAGTTTTATCACCCTGTTAAAAAGCCTTTATTTGCTGCAGTGAACATGCTCAATTACCCAGACTCCCTGGGGCGTGGGGAAAACACACATCAGCTGGGCCTGATTTATTTCACTGTCCCACTGCAACCCCAAATTAAGAGACACCCTCTGTAACCAGCAAAGCATAACACAACAGACTGTCTGAGAGGATGTCTTCATTATATTAGCATCATCTCTTAGCTAACACTTACAGTCCAGGCTTGGAATGTTTCCTACATGATAGATCCCATTTATTCAATGATCTTCAAGACTCACTCTTTTTGTTTCCACCAGGGAACAATGGCATCCACTTAAACCACAGATCATGTAGCCTAGATCTATTTAAAGACCCCATTTTGTGGTTTTTAATCCACGTCGGTTACCTTTGAGACCATCTACATTTACGCATTTGGCAGAAGCTTTTATCCAAAGCGACTTGCGTTGCATTTAAGGTATACATTTTATCAGTTCATGTTCCTGGCAATCAAACCCACGACCTTGTTGCTGCTAATGCCATGCTATAGTGTTTTATCTAGATGGAAAACAGACAAACAAACACTAATGACTCCTGCACTCACAGGCATATGCACATTGTTTTTAAGGATGCACAATATATCAGTTATCATTCAATTTCAGAGATATTGGATATTCAATTGTGCATGCTCATTTTCCCCAATTTGTTCATTTAAAATTTTTTGACCTTTGCTGTTATGTAACACTCACTTAAAGTTAATCTTGGACAACACTAATAATTTATTAATACTGTTAAATGTAATATTTAGCAAATTGTAATATGAATGTTCATTTTTCAGCCTATACATTATAATGTTGCGATGCCTAAATTCCATTGTAAGATTTAAAATGACTGATTTTAGTTTTTAAGTTCATAATTTCTAAACGTATTCAGACAAAATAGCACAGAAATTTAATATCGGATATTTATTATCAATCATAACATGAAAGTAATTATCAGCTTATCAGTATTGATACCAAACTTTTTGTATCGGTGCATTCCTAAATATTTTCCAGTCAAATGCTCTCTAGAATGAGAATGTCCCTCTGCCTGTGACTAGCAATAGCCAAATATTATGGTTCACGACTGTAATGTAAATACAGGCTGGCTATTTTAAAAAAGACAATCCCTTCAATATGTCCCACTAATTTCCTGTTTCAAAAGAAATACTGTGCTTGTCAAGCTGCTTAATGGGATCTTAATTGCAGCTTTTCAACTTCCAAGTTTATTGGATGCATTTCATTAACAGTGAGTATAAATCTGCTTATGACATGTTAGAGAGCCTGACTGTAAATAGACAACAGGGAGAACACTGTAAAAAATTTGCTGTAGTTTTGCAGCTGTTTGCCAGTAACTTACTGTAGATTTAAAATAAATCGATGTTATTTACTGGCAACAGTTTGCTCAAAGTTAAATGAACATTAAACATTAACAAGTCTTTGTCTTTACAGAATAAAACTATAAAATAACAACCTAATGCAAAGCATTCTGGGAACCAGAAATCTTCATCAACCTTTTTCTGTTTTTTTCCTTCAGATTTTGGTTCCCAGAATGCTTTGCATGAGGCTGTTATTTTAGTTTTATTCTGTAAAGATAAAGACTTGTTAATGTTTAATGTTCATTTAACTTTGAACAAACTGTTGCCAGTAAATAACATCAATTTAAATCTACAGTAAGTTACTGGCAAGTAGCTGCCAATAATACTGTAATTTCTACAGATTTTTTTAACAGTGTATGCTAACATGAAGTATCCCATTTACACACTGTTGGGATCTTAAAGTTTTCAGAAACAAGTTCAGGTCAACACAACTCGCTTTAATGTGAGCGGTGCAGGAACTCAGGATGTGCTCTATGACGCATGGCCAAAAGAACATGTGCACAGGGACACACGCACACCCTTGTGATGCGGAATACATTTCTCTGCACTTTGTTAGCTTGCCAAGACCCTGCAGCTTCGTGCCATTCCTGCCTTCATTACAATGCTCCGGTGTCTGCTGTCATCTTCTGCATCTCTTATGGCATATTTATTGATTCTTATTAATAGACTCTTGACTTAAAGTGTGACCCCATTAGATCATTCTATCTAAAGGCAGTCATGAGACTGCTCTGGTTCCCAGGAGAGATGCCAGGACCCGTCAGTGCTAATCAGCTGGAGTTCACAGCCAGCCAAGAGGGGAAGGGGCGAGAAGGAGAAGAAGAGAGAGAGAGAGTAGCAGAGGAGAGGTGGATCAATGAGGCCTTGGTGAACACAGACCCCTGCGTAGAGAAGTTGAGAAATTATTCCTGTTTCATGATCACAGTGGG
The DNA here is from genome assembly GCF_963993115.1 of Abramis brama. Lineage (NCBI taxonomy): Eukaryota > Metazoa > Chordata > Actinopteri > Cypriniformes > Leuciscidae > Abramis > Abramis brama. The sequence continues at coordinate 32,799,863 of NC_139970.1, forward strand.
ACATACCGTAACATGGACAGCTTTCAAGACTTGCTACTAAAAGAAGCTACTAGTTTTCAAAATTGCTGTTTGAAGCATATACCATGCCATGACTTCACTTTTCTGCCTTTATATCAAATTTAGAGACAATAATATATTACTATTTACAAATGTAAAACCACAAAATGTCCTGAAAAAGTACAACAGATAGTTCCAGAATAAATGGCTAATCTTCAACATGTTTGCCATTGAACATTCATTTGGGATTGATCTATTTTTGAAGATTACACCGGGAAAAAATTGCTTGACTTTCGTACAATTCAGTGTTGTCAAGGCTATGATGTGATTGGTTATCACGGCTGTTAGTTTTGTAATGTTCCATAATTATATGCACAAAAATTATTAATAAATACATTTTCTAAATAACAGAGTTATAGTTTTAGGTAAACTTTCAAGGGTTTAGATTAGAAAAGGGATTCAAATGTTCAGATAGAATAATTCCTGAGCCAGAATGTTTTAAGATACCAATACAGTGCTGCCTTGTAAAAATGGAAATACTTCAGACTGATTCTGATAATGACCAAATGTGACTAATTTAGTTTTGCAATATCAGCATTTTCACAGTGACATGAAGGTCAAGTATGGTAACCCATACTCTGAATTTGTCCTATGCATTTAACCCAAACTGGACAAGACCCACGAACACATACTCCAGACCTCCTTCAATCTTAAGTCTCCCATTATATACACAAATGTATAAGCATATGCACAGTTTAAGTGGGAGTGTGTTTTGAAACGCACAGATTATAAGCAATACAGCTGTCAAGACAGGATTGTGGCATTGGTGCTGGATAACGTGTTTTTATGTGTTGTTATATGCAATGACAACACCTGGCATGTTTCACTGTGATCTCCCCATCACTTAGAATGAGCACAACCCAGCATTACCTCACATCTGTCATTCAATTGCTCAGGCGACTTCACCAGTGGGGGTTGATTTTCCAGAGAAAGCCTCTTCATGAATTTTATCTTGCACTGCATGTTCAGAAGGGTGTACTACATACTACTACGTAATTGTTTGTGGTATGCTACAACTTGACCCATTACTTGATCAGACTATCAAAAATTATTGCACAAAACTAGATGCAAAGTAATCATATTTAAACCAAGACAATAACTGGACACTAGCACATTGATTCCTTGAGTAATAGTGAGGTCATGTGACAACATAGCATACCAGTTTTTCATGGCATAATGTGTACTGTCTCCATTTTTAAAAACAGCAGTCATTATAATGTATAGTATATATATGCAGTGAAGTATGCTAGCACTCTATTTCAAACATAGCCAAATTATAACCTTGTTTCTATTTTCTGTTGACTGAAGACTAGCTGTGAAACAGGCACACTATTTTAAAGGTTCTCATAACTAAGTGCAGCTCTCTGCATAAACATGGCTGTCTGCTTTTAGTGAACGTGAGTGTGTGTGTGTGTGGTAAACTGACCTGTAATATGGTTCGTCAGTGCAGTTGACTGCCTTTGTTGAATCTCTCTGGTGAACGTGTCACATCAAATGCCTTCATTATCTCCATCTGTCATTATCATTCAGCGCTGGTACTTTAAAACACTGTGCTCTCTCTGTCAGTGGCTCAACAATATGGAATAACAATTCCTCCCCTCTCGTTGCTCTTCAAACGCTGCTCTTTTTAAATAACAGATGTCTCACCTGAAGGAGGACAAGAGAAGAAAGCTTCTCTCAAGACTAATGAACGCTTTCATAAAAGTGAGACAGACCACCGGAATTGCCATACCTACTGTAAATCATTCTCAGTTCGATCTTAGCTCTTTCACACATGGCATTATGCAACGTCATCTGTCAGCAGATTATGTGGGATAGTAGTTTCAGCTTTGGAGGAGTGAAGTCATGATCGAGTCACAAGGTTTACCGTAGGCAGTGACACTTTATTTTGAGAGGGCAACAGTGGCACATTTTTTTTACATACTTCGGTACAATTTCCAAATTATATATCTATTTCAAACCTATTTATTTCATGTCTCTTTCAAAAACAACCTGAGTGAGTCTCTTTCACCAAGGCTGCATTTATTTGAATAAAAATACTGTAATATTAATACAAATTAAAATAGTTATTTTCTATATATTTTAAAATGTAATTAATTCCTGTGATGGCAAAGCTTTATTTTTTAGCAGCCATTACTTTTAGTCTTCAGAAATCGTTCTAATATGCTGATTTGGTGCTGATGTTGAAAACGGCTACTTAATATTTTAACTCATTTCATGAGTTAATGGAGTGATCATGATGCATTTTCATTCTCCTTTTGTGAAGACTGATGACAACATTTTCAGTTTCAAGCAATACACACACCACAAAGTATCACACAGAGTGCAAAACTCTCTCCTCCCAACCACTTCATCACCAATACAGGATATTAACTGAACTAGAGACCACTGCTGAGTCACGGGTTATGACTCTTTTCTTATTAAAGGCCTGGTACAGCTCTCTCTCTCACACACACACACACACACACACACACACAGTGTGTTAACTGAAATCCAGGTGTCTAATGCTATAGCTCTCAGCACGTGCATCGTGAGCAGCTGTGGATGTTGAGAGGAGCAGGGCCATCTCGAGAGCACCTAAAGCACAGTGGACCCAGAACCGTAAGCAGCGAGGAAGAGCTTCAGCGCGGCACGCCTTTCCCCTCCACGCTATCTGACAAAGAGGCAGAGAGAGGCATTCTCCTCCCTCGATCTCTCAAAGAGGATAGAAATGTTGGCGGTGAAGGTGATAACCCTTTTGTTTTGTCTGTAATCCATCACACAGGCTGTCAGGCTCAACAGCCATGGCGGGCTCCACAACAGCCCTTAATCTGACAGCTTCATGCAGCAGAAAGCAAAGCGTGGAATTAGATCAAAGCGGAGGGAGTCAGTGGCGGATTGATGCGCTTTGCCATCTTGTTTGTATCTTCATACTGGCTGTGACGTGTGGCACGGCTGGAACTTTAAAAGTGAGGTGGCTATGGGGAGGCCTGCTTCTGGGACTCCCTCTGACTGACGTTAATGCATGTTACCTTTGTAAAGGTAGAGACTGACTGACACGCCAGATTACGCTAAAGAATATTTAACCGGGTGTGTTTATGTGTTTGTGTTGAGAGAGATCAGGAGATGACAGCTGCTCTCTATGTGTATCTCCATGCATCATGGCCAATTGGCATGAAGGCGGCAGGGCTGCAGGGGGCGTACACTGCAACAGATTAAACTCAGATGTAATTAGTTCTTCAGCCCACAGAGAACAGCGTATGAGGTGATTTAAGTAAGGGCAATGGCTGAACTGCAAAGCGGCTGGAAACCCTTATTATTTAAAGAGAAATTTCAGAGTCTATGGAAAGTAACACCTACACAGTTAACATGCATGTCAATGCCGATAGCAAAGAGAGCAAAGTTTACGTTGTATTGCTTATTACATATAATGTATGCTTAAATAAATTTATACAATATATCTGAGTTTTAAACCTCTGATTTAAACCTGGAAATGTGATTTCTTGAAAAATGTATACAATTATAAAATATAATATCATTGAAAAATTCAAAATAGAAGCATTCACAGTGCTTTAAGCCATTATGTTTATTTTACACAACTTTAATTCACTGTTCAACAATACAATTTAGTAGAAAAGTCTGAGTTCACACTGAAAAATCAGGACTGAAAAATCTAATTTAACCCTGAAAATAAATTAAGATTTATGATTTTGAAAAATGTAAGAAAAAAGGAAATAAGCTCAAATGTATAATAAGCAATTATAAAAATAATATAAACAATAAATATACGCATTGCTTTGTTAAAAGCAACATGCTGAACACCAGAATCCTATATGAACTAAAAGGCCCAATCCTCTGCCTGATTATAACAATACCTTAATTCAGTTACGGCCATATGTCTGCATACCCACACATATTGATACAACAAAATGACCCTTTAATTGCAACTTAATACAAAACATATCCTGGCCCCTCTGCCTCCAGGTCAGCCCAGCGCGCTTGTGACGCCAGTTAAAAATATTCAGTAAAGATTAATCTTAATCACAGGTTTGGGCCATGTGTGGCTCGGCATATCCTTCTCATTACCGAGCACGGATGGTAGCTACCTGACTCCTCAGACACAATGTTCCCTAGTCCTGCTTTCAAAGCGAAACACAGGCGCTACATTCGTAATAAAGCACAAACCTGTTATTCCAATTGACCTTCTTCACATCAAGCTGTCAATGATCTCAGTCTAGGACTCAAAGTTTCGCTCATTGAGGCAGACTTCATGGTAATGGGCATTTGTTTTAGTATATGGCCTTTAGGAAATGGCTGCAGCATTTGGCAAAAACGCAAATGATGTGACAGGGCATTTAGCCCAAGTGCATTTAAAAATAGTAATGGCGAGACAGCCGCGAGCGCTTATGGAAATGCTCAAATGCTGAGGCATCCGCTTGTGCTGCAACTGTTAAATCCCATTCAAAATTATAACAGCGGCTGATGGTTCAGCTCGTTCCGATTGCATGTCATTTGACCTTTAATTGCAATGAATGTTGCTGAACCTGTCAAATGTCTTGACATCCCTGTACGTTTATGCAGAAACAAATGCAGCAAAAATGCTCAAATGAGGCCCCGTTGCTGAATCCTACCAAACCAGGCCTAAACAAACAAGGATCAAAATATGCTGTTTTGAAACAGCACATACAGCGATATATGGACAGATATTTTATAGCAAGGGCCAATTCTTCTGCAGCTCTCTCATTATGTTTATGTCTAATGTTTATGAGATGAGAGTTTCCCATGATTGATTTAACCATATGTATGCACTGTACCGCTGCATTAGTGTAACTGAGCTTGCCAGCATGGATTATTGGGACTGAGCTGTTTATGAGACGGATTGAGAACATTGCAGTTTAGATCAATTTGACTCCTTCAGATCTATCATGAGCAGATGACCCCAAAATTTCAGTGTCTAGTTTAATTCCATAATTACCTATTTAAGTGTGTGTCAATGGGAGAGTTTGCTACGTCCGCAGGAAGGTGTTTTATAAGAATGATGTGTCAGAGGCATTTATGTTTGCAAAAACGACTCCTAATGAAATAAATACAGCATGTTACAGAGTTTGTGATGCTGTGATTCTGCATCCTCAAAAAAAGGCCTAAGTTGTAATAGTCTGAATCATGTAATAGTCATTAGTGCTTGTTAACAGAGTGTTAATATCCCTGCCGTTTCAAAGGTTTGTTCGCTCCATTTGGTAAAAACATTAAGGATGTCTTGGCTGTCTCCCGCTCCAGAGGGTCAGGTTTAAAGACACAGCCAAAGCCAATAAATAAACCATACAGTAAACCTCAGCTCACAGTTTCACAGCTTGAGCAGGAGGTGCTAAGCCACCTCACAAACGTGTGAATCTGCAACAGCTTTACAGTGTTTCTCATTTTCTTTATCAGTCTAAACAGTGTGTAGAAGAATGTTTCATAGCCTGATCCCATAGGAGAGCATTATTATGCTCTGTGGTTCTTCAAAAAAACCATCTAAGATAAGGAAGACCAGGGAGAGTAGCAACACATTTTCTTTTAGCATCTATAACTGCTACAAATGAAAGTCATTTAGAAAACTGTGCAAATTATAGTGCAAAGCACAAAGGGTGCTGTGGCTACAACCAACCCCACTGAATCAAAGTTTATTAAACGTACTTCTCACCACAGCAATTATTATGCCATATATATTCATTACATCAAATAAAGTCACTCTCGGTTGTTATTGTGGTCTATCTTATTTTGTGCAACCTTTGCAGGTCCAGTAGTACAGTACATTTGAAAGTAGTGTTACAACACTGATAGTTCTACTTTTTCATACAGTTGTTTAAAAGTCTTTAGGCCATAAAATGTCTCTTGTGCTAACCAAATTGGGTGACAGTCATGCATGTGTAGTGATCTCAACCCTGTTGCTCAGTTGTAATTGATGAAACTTACAACTCACCTAGTGTTAACGCTCTCTGGTCCCCTCTACGAACCCGGAAAGGCTTTCTTTCTCTCTGTTAATGGAACGCTAGAACCGATACGCTGATTGGAAGAACCTATAAATGTAACAAAGAACTTTATAGTATCCAAAGAACAATACAAACAAATCAAAAACGAAAAAGTGCTTAAGTGTGACGCGTCTGCACATTTAATAGTGAAGTGTTGTAATGAATCGCTGTTGCTGCGAGATACTTTATATTGTATACCGAAAAGTATGGTTTTCCTCTTGGTGTGCTGGACCTTTTTGACTTCCTTCCACAGAATGCTGAACGTCAGTGATCCGCCTTGATCCTGTTAGAGCAATATAAGTGGAGGAGAAAGGAGATAGACAAGCACAAAGAGCGGGTGTCAAAGTTAAAGGCAAACAGACAGTACACTGCCGGTAGTGCCGTGCTGTGGAAGGGTTCTGGTCGCCGGAGTCTTTATGAAATGTAGATGATGCATCAGAAGGCCACAAGAGTTTCTTTGATAGTGGAACTGTGGCTGAAAAATACGTCAGTCATCGACTTAAGCTATGTGAGGAGAAGCACAAAGCATGCGCACACAGTCACACAGCCTGTCTTCTTCACCCCATGCGTCTGGAGACAGGCTGATAGAGCTCCCCAGTGTCATTTCCAATTGCTGTGATCTAAATATATAAGAATTGATGGTGCCTTCCACCAAATGCTGTTATAGGGAACCTGGTTTGTTTATTTAATGAAGACCGTGTCATTGTGAATCTGCGTCCTTGCGTTTGAAACCGTGGCAGGTGTTGGTGGCAGATTTTCCAGAGACAGGGGCACTGAATTAACAAATTCAATTTACATAATACTTGCAAGAGAGGACTGGCCTCTTCCAGGCAAAGTGCTCCACCCGCCAGCGTTTGTGTGGGTGAGTGAGTGTAAGTGGATGTGTGACTATATCTTGCTGGGCCCAGATGTCCAGACCCCAGTAGCCTAGACAAACATACTAAGATACTTGCGTATTGTTAATAATTCATAAATAATAATTTCTATAAAAATATTGTTGGTAGGTTGATACATTTACAGAATTTATTAGAATTACATAATCTTTTTAGAACCTTATTGTAAAGTGTAACCAAACTTTTTTCTTTCTGCAATATTGAAAAAAATACAGTTCGTAAAACAATTGATTTTGTTAGTACAGCCTGAACACATAGAATTGTTGTTTTGAGCTGGCATTCACTAATAAATTGTTGGTCCACTGCCAATGGTGAGAAATGCGTGGAGAGACATTTCCGCAGTAAGGGGAGGTAAAGATTTTTCTATAGGTCTGTATGTGTATGCGCAAATGCAAAATGTAATAAAAATGTTCCATGTATTGCCTGTTGCATATTCAGAGTTCAATATTTGTGCAAACTCTGCACTCTTGCAAGAACGTGCACACGCACGCACGCAGACACACACGCGCACACACACCTCAGCTGCCATATTGGCTGCTCCAAAGCCCTACTGTGTACATTTCAAATGATTCAATCGGATGAATGAACATATGCTCACCCCTGAATCATAAGTTAAATTATGCATGGCGTAATTTGATTTAATCCAGTTTATCGAGTTTAAAATAGAGCAAAATGCAATATGAAACAGACTTTTAATTTATGACCTTTCCTTCAAAATTTGTTTGCACCGGTCAATTAGGATGCATCATCTGTTCAAGTCAGATCATTTTGGATTTAGCCAATGAGGCCTTCCAGAAGTCCTAATCACAGTAAGACCGTTTCATCACCACCCTGTTCATTTTATTTGATTATTCTGTGTGATAAAATGAATGCTCACAGCTCACCTAAGCCATAATCATACTATAAATTAAATGTTTTAAACACGTAATAATACATTACCTTGTGTTTCAACTACAAAACACATTGTCAATCATTCTGAGTAGGCCTGCGAAGTTGGTGCATATCAGAGAGGTGTTGGCAGATTTTTACCCACAATGCTTTGCCACACCACTTATTCATCTGCCACATTGTGATGCACGTTTGTGATGTTTACTACTAAATATTGATGGACATCTGGTGTTCTATTCATCCCCAATCAAAAATGAGCCACTCGTTGAAAACGCTCCATCTTTTTCTCTCGTCCTTCTTCTATGTGAGGGCAAGTCAGTTGGCTTCACTATAAATCAACACACTGGCTAAAACATACCCCTGCCCTCATTTTCCAAGAATAAGTGCCTTGAAGGCATGCTTTTTTGGCATGTCACTAGACACATATTAGCCGGACTACTGGGAGGGGAACGAATTTGTGTTCACCCAATATATATTTGTTAATTCAGTAGTGGGCAGAGAGTGCTGGGTAGTGAAGTTCTCCTGGAGTGGAACAATTGTAACCTTGTTTGGTCAATGGTCTGAAATAGCAAACACTCAGCACCTCACGTTTAGAGGAAAGAGTGTTGAAAAAGAGTAGGCACAAGAGTCCAACTGTTATAAAATAAAGGAGTCTGAAATCCAAGCACCGCTTTAATCAATTCCAATTTTTATACATTTTATATAATACATCATTAAATTTAAGTGCTTGAGGGTTTTCCATGAATCTTTTTGACTGACTCATTAAAAAGAATCGGTTCATAAGAATCATTTGTTCATGAATCAGACTTCAAGGCTCACACACTGTGTTTGTTGTTGTGTGAAGGAAACACTAGCACACAATCTAGCAACATGATATCAACTGAAAAAGAGTCACTAGACATAAGAGTCCAACTGTTATGAACTATTTACATTTTAAACAGATTTTTTAAAACATTCCATATAACCTACCATTAAATGTATGTTTATATGCCTTTATGTGTGTTTGTGTGTAGAGCAAGGACACATTAAATAATCAAACCTGACAGTTTGTCACATTTATGATGTCACAAAAGATTTCGATTTTAAATATTTCTAATAAATGCTATTTCACTGTTTCCATATAAATATTTAGCAGCAAAACTGTTTTCAACACTGATAACAAGAAGAAATGTTTCTTGAGCGGCAAATCAGCATTTTATAATGTGCATGTGACAGCATGTGACACTGAAGACTGGAGTAATGACTGCCGGAAATTTAGTGTTGCCATCACAGGAATAAATTATATTTTAAATTATATTAAAAAAGAAATCAAGATAACACTGTATTATACTGTCCTTGTTACATACATGTACTTAGCATAGTAATAACAGCAAATTATGCATAATTACACGCAACTAACCCTCAACCAAATCCTAATTCTACCCTAACCCTATAGTAAGTACATGTAGTTGCTTAATATTACTCAGTACTTAAAAATATAATTACACTGTAACAATGACACCTTAAAATAAAGTGTAACCGAAATCAGTTATTTTAAATTGTAATAATATTTCATAATATTAATGTTTTAACTATTTTTGATCAAATAAAATGGAGTCTTGGTGAGTCTCTCTCTCTCTCTCTCTCTCTCTCTCTATATATATATATATATATATGCATGTATGTGTGTGTGTGTGTGTGTGATATGTTTTTTCCCCCCATATTATTCAGGGTTATGGTAAAACTGTAAACATGTCTCTGTTAACCCTATAAGACATTGCCTATACGAACAGAAGGAACTGACAACTTGGTCAGGCTATTGATAAATAAAAACAGCTCATTGTCCTCTCTAAATTACACATGGCTGCCAGGAATCCACTGTCTTTTGTTGTGTGTTGTGTGTGTGTGTGTATGTATGCGCGCACATTTGTGTGAATGACACAGCCCCAGCTGTGGAGCAGGAAGAAACAGCTTTTTGCTGGGTGCAAATCAAAGTGACGGAGAGCACAATAACCCACAGGTTTGAAATGATGAGGCTCTTTAGATTAGGGGGAAAAAACAACAGTGTAACGGCGACCCTGCACATGGCTCTAATCGCTTCAAATGAAGTAATGAAGGAGACACCGGCGTTGCCAGATCTCCTCTCCTGTTCTGCAAGGTGCAGCGCTTGTTTGTGTGAATGTCTGGCAATTAAAAATAATTGGGAAGCAGGTTTGCCTCTAAATCTTCCAAGAGTGCCAGTTATGATCTAATGAAGCTTCATTAGCCATGCTGAAAGCTGAGAGCTCTGTATGACAACGGCAATTAGACAGGATCATAGGCAAAATCATTAAAAAATACCCTGGCTAAGATAGCTTTTCACTTAATGACCAATTCATTAGCTAATTGATTTCTTATTAGTTACAGGCAAAAAAGCCTGTTTGGGCTTCTGTACAGCTAATTAACAGCATTTTACACCATTAGTCAATTGCCTAATTTTCAGGAAAACAACTTTTGAAAGGAGCATGGCTGAAAGGCATTGGGCCATTTGCTTCGTTTTTTTCTTTTCCTCAGCATTGCTTGCTATTTTACGCCATGCATGCGATCATTATCTAATATTAAATGATAGCATTCGTGATCATGTGTCTACACTGTATCCAGTGGCTTGGTCCACAGAGAGGATGTTCTAAAATGAGAGCTCTTATACATATATATATTCCTAACCAATTTATTAAGACTATGAAAATGACTTGGGAACCATTGGCTCCAAAAAGGAAACATTTAGAAGGCAAATAACTTTTTTTCCAGTCTCACAAATCTAATATATACATTAATGGTTCTAAAGCAGTGGTTCTGAACCAGGGGGCCGGGACTCAGGGGGCCTCAGAAAATCTCCAAATGGTCCATAGAATGACTTAAAATTAAGAAACCATATTTATTTATGTTTGCTTATGTTTATAAAAAAATATTTAAAAAAACAAGCAGCTTTGTCATAATTACAGCAGAAATACTAGTAGAAATGTAAAGTCTTCAACTCAAAAAGGCTGCTAACTACTATTCTAGAGCGTTTTTTTTTTTATCATTCTGAATGACTCATTACAAAGAATCAGTTCTTAAGAAATCATATGTCCTTGAATCCGACATCGTAGCCTGAGCTGTGTTCACTGTTGTGTAAATAAAAAACTGATGTGCTCTCAATCAAGATTACATTTAAATTATTAAATTACTAATAATCAAATTATTAGTAGGAATTTGTATTTTTTTATTTTTTTGCAATCTCTTTATTGGCAGTCTGTAGCCCTGTCACATACTTAAGCAAGTGTTCAGCTGAAGCTTCAGGCACATTATTAGCTGTCACTCTGCGATTATGACCACAGACCATAGCTTTTTTTTTTCTGCTTACCACAGATGTCAGCTTTTGTTATGAGCACATGTAAAATGATTCACCTTATATGGCAGCTTGAAAGTACACAGCCTGAGGAGAACAGCAGCATGTACACTGACAGGTGGTCTGATTGAAGGGCAGTAGTTTCCTCTGTCACCTAACAAGGTTGTCCAGTTCACATCTCTGTGGTGTGGAGAAGTAAAGTGAAGAAAGAGAAGTCATTGGTCTCTAACAGGGGTGGCTAGGCTGCTGGAACAAAAGAAGATATGTTGGAGATGAGAGGCAGTGACCTTCAAAACCTGGGTCCTCTCCAACAGACAAGGTACTGGTAAGGTAAGATTGTTGCTACTTGCAATGGGCTCCACACATGTGTCATCAACCACACATTTAGGATTGAATTATATATAAGTTGTTCAATATTCAATATTCAAAATTATATATATAATTTTGTATATATATATATATATATATATATATATATTGTCCGAAAAGCACCTAATGCAATGCAGGATTAGTTCAAATATCTATATTATATATTAGAAAATCCCCTATATATTTTGCATGGGAAATTAAATGTATTTTTTAAAGAATCTTTGTATACATATTTTCCATTAAAAAAACAGTACAACATGGTGAGCACATCTGTCAAGTTCTAAAAAGGATAATAATAATGATGATGATGATAATGATGATGATGATGATGATGAAGTTAGTTCTTCAAATACAATGTTTTTTATGTATAAGAATATTTATAATTCCTTTCCATACAAGGTGAGAACATCTGTTATGTTCCGAAAAGAAAAAAATCCAATAATAAAAATAATAAAAAGTTCTGGATATTCAAACTGTTGTCAGCAATTATGTTTTGTATTATTTTATATACTCGGTGGAAGAAAATATCAACAGTGAATGAAGACTTTCTTAATGAGCTTTAATATGAATTCCAAGGACTTGCATTGCAGTGCACAAATTAATGACTTTTTATGGTGTGTTTTTTTTAGTGCTTGACTTTTTTTTCCATATATCCTAAACATTTGTTAACAATATGTATTCTTTACCTTCATGAGCTCATTGTTTCTGCCCTAAATGAATACACTGTTAAATGAATACACTGTTAGCTAACTGCATGATATGTACATTTCTGAAATACATAACAGGACAATGTCACCTCTGATAACAGATCACTCTAAATTGTAATGTAGACACATGCATTTTCTGTAAAGCTGCTTTGAAACAATATGTATTGTGAAAAGCGCTATTCAAATAAATGTGAATTGAATTGACGTGGTCACTATGAACTGTTGTACGGAATAGAGCTGCATAAAGCTCCCTCAAAATCTCTCCTTTTGTGTTCCCTGATAGAAATAACAACATATGGGTTTGGACTTTGGACTGACATGAGGATGAGCAAATAATTACTGAATTCTCATTTTTTGGGCGACCTATTCCTTGAATTTCTTTCATGTCTGTTCTACCTGTCTGTTTGCCAATGTTTCAGTTCGGTCTGTTTTCCTAAAGGGTCAGCGTTTGTGAGGTGGAAAGCTCCTGATCCTTGTCCAGTGCCGGTTCTGTTAGTGGTTGAATAGCTTAGCCCAAGGGGATGGGCCAGGGGGTTTTGGGGGGGGGGGGCACACAGTGTGACAGATGGGGGTGACTGGTAACTCTGCTGAGGGACTTGTCTACAGATGGTGTACCTTACTCAGTCCCTCCCCCCTTCCATCACAACCCTCAGGCTGCAAGCAAAAAGAGAGAGCGAAACGAGAGAGAGAAAGAGAGAGAGAGAGAGAGAGAGAAAAGCCCGAAGAGCTGCTCGCCTCACCTTGGCAGTGCAGGCCATTTCCAGCGCCTCTTCATCAGCCACGCCATTCTGCAGCCCATCACTAATTAATCTTAATGAGCCTGCAGATCAGTGACTTCTCCTTCTTAAGATGAGTGCATAAATCACCCCCAACAAATGGACGCAGTCCACGTCTTTAGCTAAAGCCGGATGAAATTAAAAAATGCTGCTGTTTTGAAACGGCTTTTAATTGCATGATTGATCAAGTGCAGGATGCGGCATAAAAGCTTGTCTGTATTCATGCTAAATGAGTCGGCTATGTCCGAATGACACTAGAGACCCGGAGACTGAAAAAATGATGCGGATGGCAGACATTTAACCGCTCATTTACTGTAAGCGAAATCCTGTCGGTCTACTTTCAGGGGGATGGTTGAGCGAGATGAAAATGATACATGTCCGCATTAAGCAAATTAATGTGTGCTATCAGCAACTGCGAGCCTGGTAGGTCTTCGGCTCTGACCACAAGATACAACCACCCCTCGCTCCCCTCATAGATTATTTGCTCAACACATGCGATGAGCCGAGCTTCTAAACTAGACTGCAGGCGGAATGACCTCATAAACAAGAACAAATGTGTGATTTTCTTTGTCTGCCAGAAGTAGCTCTGAAACGAGTTGATAGACTCCACACAGAACAGCCTAATTAAGACTGTTTGCAGAGGGAATATGTATCTTGGGAGTACAATTAACTATACTACCTTTACATCATTTGCCATGTCCTGGATTCATCAGGTTACTGTACAAAAAGAGATTTACATTTGTTTAATGATGATTTTATCTCAGGAGAATCAAACGAATCAACACAAGACTAAATAAGAGGTCGTTTCTTAGACAAACTGTGGACCTCAAGTCCACAACCCTTATTTTTTTTTAACATCTTATTATTTTGCATTAGAGTAATCAAGTACAGAGTTAAGGACAGCTGGTTTTGAAGTCAGTAATGGTTGGGTGCTAGTCTAGAAATCATAACCATGATATTTACCAGTAGAAAGAGAAGTGACATGTGGCCAAGTATAGTGTCCCATACCTGGAACTTGGTTGGTAACGTTTCTTTACCAGGACAGTCTTCCTGATGCAGCAGAAACTGCTTTCATCCCCCATCAGAATGATCATACCAACATCTTCAGACTTCCACAAACAGCTGAGCTTTCTCAGATGACAGTCAGCATGGTGCTTATCTGTGAATGGGAGGATGAAATGCCACATTGTGCATCTTTCATAAATTCTTTTTCATAGTATTGATTTGAGCTTATTGTGCTGAGGCATTTTATTTCCCATGGGTCCCAAGCTATTAACTCTGATATGATCAGGAAAGATCCTCTTACTCAAATTCCCCTGTCACATCTCGGCCGGCAAGCTACATGCACGCTTGACCTCCGACAGATACAACATGGTCGTTGCCATGTAGATCGTGGTTTAATATACACGACTCATTACAGTCACTTGAAGATCTACTTGGTGATGTGGAAATATTTCTTCAAATTATCTTCAATTATTGGAATGCAAATAGACCCTTTTCTGCAAACTACTAAATTTAAGCTTAGTCAATCACTGTTAAATATTGTATGAAAAAGTGACTATAACTTAAGAGTGAAGCTGGTGTTTGTATCATTCAGAATAAATCAATATCATCAGAGATAACAGATACTCACATTACTTGCAAGACTGACATTGAATTACTTGCAAGACTGACTGACTGTATTTTCTCAGTATAACATCAATAAAATATATTTTTAAGAATTTAAGGACATTGCTCCATGTCCCGATAGATGCATATAGAATATAGATTCTTCAGTCTCTCAAGTAGACTGTGCACGCAAGTGCTAAATGGCTAGTCCAAAATGCTGCTGCCTGATCTGGATTGAAATCTCCAGAAATGCTCACATGTTTCAGCTCTGCTCAGTCTCCCCAAAAGCTTCAGGGGTGATGTTAGAATCAAATCTAAAACATCGACTCTGACCAACAATGCAGCCAATTGTTTGGCTCTGTTATCAGCAAACCACGATAAAAACGTACACCTCAACCTGGCTGCTACAATCAGCTGTATCCAGAATAAAAAGCCAGGAAGAGCTTGTTCGGGGTGGGATTGGAGAGGTGGAGGGCTCGGGGCGGTAGGTTTGTCAGAGTACTCTGTGGATTATTATGTTTCAAGGATAAAGTCAATTTAATACCATCAGCCTATGGGAAGAAAGCAGCAGAGGGAAAAGGAAGAGAAAAATGTGGTCTCATGCTTCAGGGTTTCAACACTCAGGACCTTTGGCTTTAAGCCATAATTTTGTTGATAATCAATTTCTGTACACGTTTCGCTTCAGCGGTTTCAAACACACACACACAAAACGTACTAGACTGAAATAACTGCTGAGAAATTAAATTCAGGAACTACATGTCACAGATATTGATTTTAAATACAAATTCTGCAGAAAGAGTACAAAGAGATAAATGATTATGCGTGTAACAGAATTAACACGTATAACTGCACATTTTTTCTAAGGTTAAATGCAAACTACAGCAAGTGTAACAAGAGACAGAAGGAAGCCTGTTAGGGTTAACTACGCCTCATTATCTTCCCTACATGCCTGTGCATAACACTCAAAACTGTCTGCCACTGGGGGTCGGCCATTGCACTTAATTGGGGGTTTAAACCCTGAAGTAATCAGCACGGCTCAAAACAACACCAAATAGCCACCATTTTAAATATGAATTTAGAACGCATTGGTCTCGTGAACATAAGGGATTAATCTGAGTGAATGAGCAAGTTCAAACGCTGTTATGGCATTTGTCAGAGTAAGCCTGGACTTCCCGCAGAAAGGTCTTGGGTCTCCTTTCCCCTCCACTTTATTAACAAGCTCCCTAACCCTTGTAAGAATGAGTGCTGCTTGAAGAATCACGGCACACATAGCTCAGCTGAAACCGGGGACTGATTCACTGGCTGAATGATTAAATGGCCTGTTGCCAATAGACACAAATTTTACATCACAGTTCCTTGCTTTACTTTTAAGGGGCCACATGGTCCGGGCCTCTCTCAAATGGCATTAAACTTAACAAAGCTGTTTATTTGCTAATAATGTGCCAAAAGATAATCAAAGGTAGGAGAGGAGGATGAACTTTAACATCACACAATTACAAGTAGTAAGGCATAATTACATTTACGTCCTGCATAACTGGAAGCAGGATCCTGCCTGCTGTCTCTGCAGTCTGATTAAGGGAATGCAAATAATTCAGAGCAATTATTTCTTAAAGTGCCAGTAGCCTATAGGCACCTGCCTGATTTGATATAAACTGAATCTGACAAAATAAAAATATACCGGTAGGTACTGGATACAAACTGACAAAGAAAGTATTATTTACATTATAAATATTTTTTTTTTCCAAAGAGGCCATGGTGTGAGTTGTTTTTCCTTCGACTAAGACAATGATGTCATAAATTTTCACGCACATCGCCCGTGGCTTCAGCTGTAAAATTGTTATCGACATTTCACTTGACGATTTATTTATTTCTTTACAACCCAGATATAGACTGTAATCCATCAACCTGTCCGACCCTAATTCGGTCACTTCCAGTGAAACCTTTTAGAGCTTAATTGTGATTTAATTGTGTCTGCTCTACCCCTTACAGTCATAACAGAAAATATGTGAACAAGATACGAAATTATGAAATATGCCGATTAATAAGAAATAATAAACATATCGTTTATTAAGCCAAAAAAAGAAAAAAAGAAAGAAAAGAAAAAAAGAGGTTATACGGAGCGAATAAGATTTGATAAAATAATGAGTGACTGAATTTATTCGTTAGCTCTGTGCTGCGATTTTTTTTTATTTGTTAACGCTGTTTATGTTTAATGCTGGTAAACGCATTCTTACTTGGCCAATAAACTTCATCCAAACACAAGCGGCACCAAATTCACAAGGTCTCATAAATTTTCCGAACGAATAGAGAGAGAGAGAGAGAGAGAGAGAGAGAGAGAGAGAGAGAGAGAGAGAGAGAGAGAGAGAGAGAGAGGAAATATAATTCCTGCGCCTTTAAGAACTGTCTGCTACTAAACTTCAGTGACACTAGTGAGGCAGAAGAACACCCAGACTTGTCGATTTACCCACGTATAGCCTAGCAAGCATACAGTAGCCTAGGCTAATATCGATTCCCTGGAGGCTGTTGTGGATGGTGAACCGCACCGCACGTGTATTGTAGCCTATACTGACAAATTTTAAAGCATCTGCACCAGTCACTTTGAAGTTCTACAATCCGTTAAAGTGAGCTAGGTTTTTAAGAAGGCCTGCTAGAAGGTATCACAGCAGAAACGCTGAAAATATTAAGGCCTACCCGTCTGCTCTAAGCTATAATAAAAACAACTGAGAAAGGAGTAATCCAACTTCATAAGCAGCGGTGTTTCAGCTTACTCTTGGAATCTCCCGGAATCAAAGGTGCACCTGACACACTTTATCCTTCCCTTGACGTGACCCTAAATGAATTTCCATCCATCATCACTGCTTAAATATAGCCAATATTGCTCAGTTTAAAAAAAAAAAACCTTAAAAAAAGAGTGAATAGAGTTTAAATGATGGGAATATGAATTCTCTTTTTATTTTATTTTTTGCATATAGATAAAAAAAACAAAAAATAAATAAAAACATTCTCGTTTGGAAGAAAAGTGATTTCTGTAAATGGAATCAAAAATTAGAGATTATGAATCACAAGGTCATATGTTAGAAAAATATTCAAATATGGGACTGCAGTCTCGAATGAGGATGGATTTAATAAATAAATCGCTATAAAACACGTCATCTGTGAGGTTTACATGAGCAATTTCACACCACGGTGCTCAATATTCACAGGGGATCATAACATCCTTTTGATTCTGCCCTTTTTATTCTCGCCCTGCACTGATCCGTGCATGCGATAATATCATAGCACCATATCCGAGCGACTTATGCATTTTTAAAATAACCACACTAGAAATAAATGCCCATGATCATGTCTGATGCATTTATCTTTTTTATATTACATTTTAAGAATTAAAAAAATACCCATACACAAAAAATATTTAAATTCTTAAATATTTTGAGAGCATTTTTAGTACCCACATTTTTATTAAAGAGTATATAGATAAACTAACGCCTTGCATATATTTACATACAATATATTATTATTATCAGTGGTACAGTAAAATGACTATTCGTGCAATTAAACTGAACAATTATTGCAAATGCGCCTGGACACTTTGTGCTATACAATCACACCAGATGATTTCTTATCTTTGCTCATGGATGTTAAAAATGTATATATAAAGTAGATAGGCCTATTTGGACAACAATGTTTTTAAAATGTTTAATAAAAATACTTTTTCTAATAAAATAAAAGCACATCCCTATGGGACACAACTATAGCCAACTGGAATATCAACTGTATGAAAGCGGCCAGTTTACGTTCACCTTATCAAGATACCTTAGCCTTAAAATGTTATGATAAATTAGCCTATATTAAATTTATGCAATCTAAATATTCTATATATGAATATGTTCAATAATATAAAATATAAATAAATGTAATAAATTATATATTTTACTTGACTTAGGCTATGTTTACGATGAATAGCCTAACTGACAAACTAAACAAAACATTGAAAATAATGACTGGCGATGAAAATATCGAAAAGTTGTCCACAAATGGGACGCTCAGGTCTATTTTCGCTTGAATTGTTTATTTTTCTTCGATCGGCAAATTCTCTATAGCCTCTGTCCATGTTAACGTCAATATACCAAAATGAACTGATGCTGCAATATTCATATCCTCTAATTGCGTCAGTGAAATTATCACAGAATTAATTAAACACGGTTCCCATTTCCAATTGACCACACGGCACTGTAGGAATCCTAATTAATTATAATTAAATTAAGGGGACTCCATCCAGTGCAGAATTGATTTGAGGAAAAGCCGCTGAAAGTTGAATTCAGAAGCGCCTGTAATGACTCCAGACATGATGGCGATGG
The DNA here is from genome assembly GCF_963993115.1 of Abramis brama. NCBI lineage: Eukaryota > Metazoa > Chordata > Actinopteri > Cypriniformes > Leuciscidae > Abramis > Abramis brama. Next base: position 32,818,855 of record NC_139970.1, read on the forward strand.
GGGCCGGGCTGAGGTGGCCGTGTATAAATAGTGTGATCTGAAAAACACAGACATAACAGCAGGAGTGATCTAAACCTTCTACACGCAAACATTTCGCCGAAATCACTGCTGAGCAGACACAAAGATTCGTGTTAGATTCATTTTAAAGTGGATTTCCGTAATCAGCCATGGAAGAACTCACGGCGTTCGTGTCGAAATCCTTCGATCAGAAAAGCAAGGAGACCAGCAAAGAGAGCATCACGTACAGGGAAGTTTTGGAGAGTGGTTTAGCCCGAGCCAGAGAGCTGGGAAACTCGGAGACCAACCTTCAGGAGATTACAGAAACCAACAACAACCATTGTCCGGTACACCTTTACAAGGAGCACGTAGACCTGGAAAAGGAGAAATTGAAGGAGTTTAACGTGACACGGGCTACTGACGGTGAGTTACACCATACGCAAAGTGTAATAATGTGTTTCGCTGGAGACGCGTTTACAACTAGGTTTTACGCGCGAATACGTTTGGCGTTGTTGTTGAAATATCGATACGATCTGAATAACAGTATATTGAGGTCATTTTCATTATCTTAAAGAAAGATTTCGATTGTGTTAAGAGGCTAACTAGCATGCGAGTGGAGAATTTCAAGCTGTATTCAGCTGATGCAACGGTTCGTTGATGTGTGTGCCGTGTTTGTAAAAGAACAGAATTCACGATAGGCGATTTTAAGAAAGAGAATCACAATAAATGTATAAAAATAGTCGTCTGTCCTCACATTTGAGTAATTACAGTCAAAACAATAGGCCCCTGTCTTGTCAAATTTGAAATAATGATCTATCAATGTATTCCTTAGCGTTCTTAGAATTGCCAGGAAATGACTAAAGACACTTATTTACTCTTAACGTACAAAACACTTAAAGTAAAAAAGTAAAAGTAAAAAAGAATATAATTTAACAGAACCATGTGGGCGATAATATTTTGAAAGAGAAATTTAATTTAAAACATGTGAAGAAAGACGTTTAACGACAAACTTGGCAGGCCCATGACAGTTTGTTTTTGGAATACAAATATATTAATAATAATATTAATAATAATGGTTAAATTTAAATGCCATTAATACATTAAAAACAAAACAACAAATATCATACATTTAAAAGAATTAGAGAAAACTAATTATTGCAGTGTAAGTAGCTATAGCTACTGTAACAATTTAGCATTAAAGTATTTATTATCTTATAAGATAAAGTTTTGCAAGTTTTGATTTAGGCTACAAAGCTTGCAAATAACACACTTTATTGTAATACAGCTCTGGAATGAGGATACAGCTCCATATTTCTTTTTTAAAGTGCAAAGCATTGGCTCTTTGTAAACTTCTAATGTCTCCCATCTTAATGTGATTTTAGAACTGCATAATGATCTAATTTATTTATCTATGTCCCTTAAATATAAGAATCTGCCACTTACAAGTTATGCATATAAAAATTTATTTGCAAGTCTATTTTATTTGTATATAGGCTATAAAGCGATTTTCCAAAATGTAGGCTATGTGGTTTCAAAGCAGCAGTAAATCATTGTTCATCTCGGATTTTATATAACAAAATTGTTTTAATTTTTAAGCTAAAGTGTAGACACATCATATTAATTAGATTTAGGGTATTTTGTCTGCCGAATCGGAGTAGAATTCTCACCATTTGCAAGTATTTAAAAAAAACAAAAAAAACTAATGTAGGTAATAAACGCTTTAAAGAAATGCTTTGTTGATGTGTTCATGTTTTATTTTCACAGGAATTTACGACTGCAAAGACAAGAAGGAGGATGTGAAATCAGAGGACGAGGACGCACAGAGTAAACTGAAGCAGAGACGGAGCAGGACAAATTTTACCTTAGAGCAGCTGAATGAACTGGAGCGCTTATTTGATGAGACGCATTACCCGGACGCCTTCATGCGGGAGGAGTTGAGTCAGAGGCTGGGGCTGTCCGAGGCCCGCGTGCAGGTAAGCTTATATTCACTTCATGGTTTTTTTTTATCCTTTTTTTTTTGTAGTAAAATAAATTAACAAAACTATTTTAGAACAGATAAAACAAGCAAATATCAAATATGACTACATTAAATTATGAATAATTGAAAACTACCAGAGAGCGTGTAGATTAATTTTTAAACGAATGCACTTTTAGTGGAAATGCAAATAACCTGCTGAATGTCAATTGGGGGTTCTGTGTCACTCATTTTTCATCGTTTTGCGTACATGGTCTTGAAATAGTTTAAAGTAGGCCTGTGTGTGAAAATACATCAGTAACCAGCGTGGCATAATGGAGAAAAATAATGTCCACGGAGGTTAGGCCTATTCATAATCTGTTCATTGCTTTTATATATAATATTAGCAAGTAATATAAATAATAAGTCTCTTATAATAGCGCTTTTGTGTTGTTTATGTTCATGTGCCCAGAGGAGTTTACGACGCTGATAACTTAATGCCTGTAAACTAAAGGGTTTTTGTTATCAGCTTATAAAGTCAGAAATAATAGGCAATCTATTTCTAAAGTAGCTACTGTTAAACACTTCTTAGGAATACGTGTTTTGTTGTAGAGGAGTGAACTGGCAATTTATATATAATCAAATAAATAGAAGCCTAAGTGTGGTCGCTAGCTAGGCCTTTATTTCTCCTACACGTTTGCATAAGTAGGCTATTAAATTTGTATATAACACCGTGCGTCTGAGATGTTTAACATTTGGAAACAGTTGTTGTTATATTCACTCACACACAAAGCATTTCTGTTATCTTTCGATTTATGCGGGTTCGGTTTCAGTGGTGGGTGTGGATATGAAATAGCCTTTTAGTTCCTGCAGCAGCAGCTATATTCAAAGGAAAACTTGCTTATGTGCTGCAGAAAGATCTAACCACATCATTAAAATTAATGAAGAGATTGAACCGCTGCTGCAGGGGATACCTTCTTATGTCACTCACCTCATTTTCTCCAACCTTATCTTTGTAATATCTGCCATTGGCTTGATATACGGTTCCTATAAAAATGTATTAGGAATAATTCAATTCGGTCTTAACTCCTACAGTGACATACCTCGTGTTACAGAATGTAATGGGAAAATAAGTAACATTGTTTGCCAGTGTGACAGCTTGCAAGCAACGACATGTTTTAATGTTTCAGAAGCGGAGGCGAAATCAGATTAAAAGAGGACACCAAAGAATAGGTCAGAGCTGTGATTCAAACCAAAAATTCACACTGCGTTAAAACACCTGTCTATGAAATTTTATGACTCATGTCACATTTTAAATTTCGCTGAAAAGTCTGAGCTAAACGCTATGGACGTGAAGTAGCTTGGTTGATATGAACCTGCTACTACAGGCCTACTAGCCTACTGTCCTATAGAAGCCCCACGCCGACCAGCTGTCAAGAATCTAATTGAAAGTTATGAGACCTCAGTGAGGAGAAGGCAGTAATTCAATTACGACTAATATCTTTCGGTTTTTGGTGCAGGGCTAAATTAAATGTCATTATTCACTGTCTCTAATAAAAATCAAACGGAAATCGGATTAGGGTATTTGTGAACCGCATCATTGAGTGGTCCTTAATGAAGAAATAACTGTCGAAACCAGTGTAGCTCACTTTCCCTATAGCATAGTGCTGGATAATTACAATCGATCAAAGATTGAAATATGATGCATTCATTGTGGCGCACTGCAAGTCACACATTGACTAATAATAATAAATAAATAAATAAATAAATAAATAAAAACATGTCATAATGACAAACCGGATTGTCTTTCAAAGAACAGGTTGACAGAGCGTTTGCTTTTCAATTTTAATGAGCGTGATTTAACTGAACTGACCAGAGCGAGTAATGATGGAGAACAGTAGGCTAAATTCACATTGTTCAGAATGATTATTTCCCACCTTTTCATGCACGTATATGAAGCAGCAAATACAATTTTATAAAAAAGAATAGCCTATATTTCACCGATGTAAAATTGTCGGTTAGCCAATATGCTTTGACAAAGACTTGTAGGCCTATCGTCACTTTATTTACCAAAAAAAAAAAAAAAAAAAAGGAAGGAAGGAAAAAACCCCTACAATGTAGGCTTATTAAACGTAGTCAAAGAATATGCTACATAAATAATTAAATTGTGTAGAAGAAAAAAAAAACTGCAATATTAACCATGATGAAGAGTTGTGGATAACAAAACACGTTTTCCAATTAAAGTGTTTACTAAAGTAATATAGCCTAAAAAATAATAAATTAAGGCAACGTAAATCGGCATTGTTTTTCTGTAATGCAGGTTGCAGGGGCAAACTGTATAGTGTAGCATATAACAAATGTGCAAAAAAAAAAAAAAAAGTAATTTAATGTAGCCTAAATGTCGTGAATGGTGATGAACACGATAAAGCATAACCGTATTTTATTTCTTTTTTAGGTATGGTTTCAGAACAGAAGAGCGAAATGCCGAAAACAGGAAAATCAAATGCACAAAGGTAAAATGCTTAAATAATCATTAAATAACCTAATTATTAAATTTTTGTGAAAACATAAGGCTATATTTTATTATTTTATGCATTTTTTTTTAAATTTAATTTACGGGACTTGACCCAAGTCGGAGTAGCCTCCAGCCTCTGAGCACGTGCAAACCTCATTGCGCCGCAGCTCTGACAACACGCCATTTTTTTTAGAACTCATTACATTTTAAACTTAATTTAAATGGTGAAATAATTTACATTAAAAAAATCATCATGACTAGCTTTGCTAATTTATCATTCTTTTCTATTCAGGCGTTATTTTGGGCACCGCGAGTCACCTGGACGCGTGCAGGGTAGCTCCTTACGTCAATATGGGCGCACTTCGAATGCCATTTCAACAGGTAAGAATAATATTTTGTGCACTCAAATGTTCGCATATGTGCAAATGTATGCAAATGCAAATGTGCAGTTCAGTCGACTAAATAAACATCTCGCCCCGCCATAACACCTGCCTAAAAGTAGCTAGTGGCCGAGAAAATGTTTAGGCTTTGACAACCAATCTGATTTGACGCTAGTCTCCATGCGTCGTGCGAAGGGCGCGAACCTTTCACCTCCGGGACCCGATGAGAGACGAATGAGATAAGAGGGACCGAGAGACATTTCATCTGGTGGTGAAGAACTGTCTGCATCACACAGACGAGAGAGCAGCCATAATTAAGCTAATAGCACAGCGAGGGGAAGGCAGATAAAAGAGATTATGAAAGAGGAATAACGCACTGATGGTTATTGGCACTGAGCAGCATTGGCAGGGCCCGGGCGTAAGGACTGCATACTGAACACCACAAATGTCCACCACCTGTTGTTCTGACTGCCCCTGTAGTGGGGTTGCACAGTCCAATTTGACTGATTTGTGGAGACACTGGAGCAAGTCCTGCTTTAATTCTGACGAGTATTTTCACACAGAGGTAATTAAAATAAATGCAAGTGCCAAGGATAAAGTCAGAAGGCCTGTGGTTAGAAATTGTGAGTAGCAAAGAAACTAAGATGAGACGGGCTGTATTATTTTCCTAAAATAACAAGACTACCAGGTCTGACATTATTTATCCTCCTTTCAAAGTAATCTCCTTATGCTTCGCATTCACGTGGAAAACAAAAAAAGAAACACTGGTAAAACATTCTTTCCCAGTGTCAAAAACTTGTGCTGCTTGTCAGATGTTGTATTTAAGTTGGACCGCAAAATGTAAAGCTTTGAAATATTTATGATCCCTGTGCAGAGAAAGATGCATGAGAAGAATACTAAAAAATAAAATAAAAAATAAGTCACTTTTCAAGTCGGCGGATGTCTAATTTTCACCTCATCTTACTGAAATAATTGCTAAGAATCTGCAACCTGATATTTTATGCTGCCTGCTTACATCTTTTTTTTCCCCCTAGGAACTATGCGAATAAATATTTATATATTTGAGAATGAATATTTTGGGTGCGAAATTGTTTATTTATGCCATTGAATATATAATTAAGATTACATGATGTTGGAGCTTTTAAAGGTTGTATGGAAAGATTCAGTGTGGATCAAACTAATATGCTGAGATTTGAGATTTGCAGCTGATGGACGTCCTTTGACTATTAAGCTGTCTGAACGCATTGCATAATTCAGCTCAAGAGCAGATGAAAAAGAATGCACTGAGTTGAGTGAGCGAGTGAGTGTTTTCACTGAAAGCGCACACAGTTGGAGCGGTGTCCGAGCCTGAAAGCGGATCCCTGCCGCTCCTCGAGCTGACCCCACGGCCGCTGACTAACTCCGTGTTTGTTTTTGCTCGCCCCGCAGGTCCAAGCTCAGTTACAGTTGGAGGGGGTCGGAACACACTCCCATCCTCATCTGCACCCACACCTCGCGGCCCACGCTCCCTATCTGATGTTCCCGCCCCCGCCCTTTGGATTACCGATCGCGTCGCTGGCAGACTCGGCCTCTGCAGCGGCCGCCGTGGTAGCGGCTGCCAAGAGCAATAGCAAGAACTCCAGCATCGCCGACCTGCGACTCAAGGCAAGAAAACACGCCGAGGCGCTGGGACTCTGACCCCCATGGGCTTCTCTGCTGCTCTGAACTGATAATTGCTTCTAACACAAGACTAAGCCTGTGAAAAGGCCGTGACACTCACAGTTAAAACAAAACAAAATAAAAACAAAAGAGAAAAAAGGGGTGTAAGGGGAGAGAATGAGAGAGAAAAAAAGTCACAAAAAACCAGCTGCCAAAACAAACCACTTGTAGAGAAAGGTAATTAAATACCAATGAATCACCTTTTACTTTTCGCCCAACAGGCAGGACTTCTTGGAGGCCACTGGCTCAGCCCTTTCCAGGCACAGATCACAGCCCCAGGACCATACAAAAATGTCTGGATGTCTGTCTGAAAACCAGCGTTTAGGAGAGAAGACTTTTTTAAAAAAAAAAGCAAAGGCAGACACAGAGTGAGACTAGAGGTTGTGTTTTTACGGACAGACACTGAAACTTTGGAATCTCAACCTCAGAGTGAAAAGAAAGAGACGGCCATATTTGCCTCCTACCACTGTGCCGCTGCCTAGTGCACGTGCTCAATTGAAGGATAGACCTATTGGGGCTGGCCTCCATTGTAACTGACATACATCTATGTTGATCACTGCCATGATAACCCTCCACTACAATTCATATCTAAAGCCGTTATTTGCATTTTTGAGTTTTTTTTTCCGTCTTCTTCTCTTTTTTTGGTCATTCTGCTGTGGACAAAGACTGGAAACAGCAATAACATCAATGGCACAATCGCCTGGTTTTTAGTGGAATTTTAGGAGGAAATGTTGCATTGCTGTTATTTCCTTCTGGGCATGTGTATGGACTTTTAGCTTTCATTCTCATATTTTGTGCTCTCTTTTTTATGTGATGTGTCCTGGAATAGAAGTGAACCTAGCTTTTGCACTTCAGGTCTTGTATTACGGTGTTTACAATCCTTAATGCAAGATATACTACTTTTATGTAAGGGGGAAACAAATTTGGCTTTCGTTTCGCTGAAATACATTTAAAATCACCTTTTCTGTTTGTTTCAAAAAGGATAAACAGTAACTGCGACTTTGTAATTTAACATTTTAAGAAACATCAGTTTAACTGAAATGCAATTATGTGCAGTTAAGTGCAATACTGTAAATATGGAAAACGTAATATAGCGGTTGATGTTTGCTAATTAAACAATGATTTTTAAGTTGTTGGGTTTTCGGCACTGATGTCGATGTGTTGAAAGTTCTTTGCCACAAACACATCTTTAAAAGCTGTGTAAAATATAATTTGTTGACTCATTTGCAATGTGCCATAACTCCCAGAAGTTTAATGGTATTCAAATATACTTTTGTACACGTGCATTAAAAGAGATATTGATATCACCTTAAAGCAGACAAGGACAAATTCATTTGACACTGTACAAAACTGCTCTAGGTTCATGGCTCATAAACACGTCTGTTTTTTAACATAACAATAAATCCACCAAAGACAACAATTTGATCACATTAATAGAGGTAGAATTATTTAATGCTCCAAAATCATTTACAGTATGACATGCGTTTTAGCAACTGCATACACAGTCTGTTTTCCCCATATAAACAAGAAGCTGTTCCCTGAAAATATCAAATTGAATACAAGAAAACAGTATTATTTCCATAAGCGTACTATGAAACAAATTGCCAGTTCGGACATCAATTGCCTTTGAACTACAATAGTAGATCTCGGTCAGGTCTACCTCTAACAATAATCGCTACATTTAATTGTGGGCTGTTTTCGTTGTTCACCATTACGGTTGTTTAGGAATGTTTTTGTTTCTTTCATTGGAGTCATAGGTGCTTTTATTTATTATTTGATCTGAAAGTTTATAAATGTTAAATAGTCGAATTTCAAGTGTACATATTTACATGGCTTTGCATTTATTTTTATATATTTTTTAAATGTTAACATTTGCAACAGTTTTAAGCAAACGTGTGACTGCAGTACATTTGTTTGACTAAAATGTAGCGTGTTTGAGTTTACAAACATTTCAGGGATGGTGGATGAAACTTTGTGTTGAGATTTTCTTGATGCTCCAAGGAATTTGTTGTATCCCATCATATTGCATATGCAAGCATGCCCAAACATGATTCACCATTGAGTTTTTTTTTCTGTTGTTTCACTTAAAAAAAGAATGTACATCTTGTACAAGTAATCTATCAATAAAAGTTATAAATATTTGTAAGAGAGTTTGTAAAACTTTGTGGCCCTCTGAAATTTTATGAATAAAGGTTGCTCTGGTACTTCAGATACGTTCTTATATAATACGCACACATTATTATTTCTACTAATTATTACTAAGACTCTTTATAGAGGAGCCACAATATATTATATCAGAAAAGCTAAAGGTTGTTTCAAATGAAACGAGAATTTATTTTCCACCATGAAGGTGATACAGCATTAGCTAAAAAAGAAGCATAAAACATGCCTTAACCATCTAAATATCCTAGATGTAAATAATGATCCAAGTCTAATCAGAAAAAAATCATGCCTCTGTCATGTATGAGGTGCAATATGCATTTGTACCCTCCATATATCTTAAACTAACATCACAGTCACAACTGACTTTAGCAAGCCTTTTTTTGGATGGCTTGTTGCATCTGGAAACCCAAATCCAGATGTGTGTACACAAAGTAATTACAACAGGCAACATAGTGGCTTTTTGTCTAAATCGCATGGAGAAATTAGTCCAAATGGCGTCCTGTTGAGCAAGTACCCCCTAAAAGGTCGGAGCACGTTTAATTTGTAGCTTAGCACTCATACATCAAGATGGAGTGATATAGGCAAAGGCTGATACCCGCACATTTAGGTACTGACCTCTGGCTGGGGTCTGCTGGATGAAGTAGAACATAACAGCATCCTTTTATGTGCTCTAATAATTGGCAACGTAGGAGCGCCATCAATCAAGCCACACCAAGTTACGGTTTCTTTTTCAACATGCACAAACACACAAAGGTATTTATATTGGCCGCAAATAAAGACAAACAAGCAGCCTATGAAAGGGCTTAATTAAAAGTGAACCAAACTTTTTTTTATTGAATCAAATGTTATTGCTCGCATTAAAAGTGACTTGAATTTTATTGCAGTTGTACAGCTGACAATACTAAAGCTGACATACCATTTTGTTTTATATAATATATATCTATATAAACAAATTTCAGAAGATACTTCCCAATCTAGTGCATTTGATGTAGAAACACTTAGTGACATCTAACAACTGAGAGTATTAAAATATGAAAAGTTGAAATTCTATACAGGACAATGAAATTATTTTGAGAGAGAAAAAGCAAAAACATTTGCCTTCCAAACATTTGTTCCTGCTGAAATGAGAAGAACTTAACAGACGATACCTTTTAACTTCACGTGAGCCGTATCAACATCAACCATACTATATGTCCATGCGTAAATACAGTTTTCCCCTGTTAGTGCTAGGAAATGTTTACCTTTTTAATCTTTTAAACAAAGCTCTAAAGAAGAAAGAGGATGTTTAAAAGGTGTTGGGAATTCTAGCTGGAAAAGTTCTAAGCGTCCACATCAGGTCTTCAGGAGCTTGAGAGCATTTTAAACTACGTTAAATTCAGTCTTTGACAACCCCTTTCATTAGCAATTGGCAAAATGAACAAGGAGCTGGGCTTCAGTAACTGGAAAACATTCATCGGTTCTTCAACAGTAAGCGTTCTCCTCCACTTCAAAATGAATGAGAGTGAATATATTAAGTAACCTGGAACCTTAGTAACTTTTTTAAATGCTTTAATGTTTACAGTTCCTCATTTGAAAAGGCGTTGTGCTGAATTCAAGCATACTGTATAAGCAAGCATACAAAATTACAAGAATCGCTCTGGAGCAGGACTTTAGTAATTTAGGTTTATGAACTACATGAACTCAAAGTACTAACATCTCCAGATCTGATCTGATATTTTTGTAGCCAGTTGGTTCTTGTATCAAGTTTTAGGAGAAACAATGGAAAACATGACTAAACACTTGTGGTGTTGTACAACTATCAGCCATATCACCATCACTCTCATGTCTTAAGGATAAGAGAATTACAAGTCAAGGCGAGGAAGAACTTGTTATTAAAATGAAGACGTGATATAAAGTTGGGGTATTTCTAGAAAATCAATGAAACAAAGAAATCTGTTTGGAGCGATTTTTATTCAAAGTCACCAGTGAATTAAGCCTTAATATTGATTTGACCATGAAGACTTAAAAGAGAACTAAAGCTTGTGAAACAAAGGATGACAGCAATTTGTCCATCTGGGGCTATTTTTGTTTTTTTGAGCCATTAAATCTCAACCAATAAGCTAGCCGTTTTCTTGGTCTGGTATTGCTTTCTTACTCAGTTAGAATCTATTGTATTTTGAAGTATCAAACTAAAACCCTACAGGACCTGGATCTAACAGAATAGTAAAGAAGCAAGACTCTTCTTTAAGTGCCATTTCTCTTGCAGCATAAAAGTTACAATTCAAAATCTGTTAGCATCCACTTTGAGAGACAAGGTATAGTACCTTGGTGGTTTACCTGTAAGAAGTGAGAAACCATTTGAAAGGTTCAAGAACCCGATCTTCTCAAAACAAAAACTGGTCAGAAGGGCCAATATTTCTGAAAAGGTAAGATATCACTAGAAATGACTGAATTCAGTTGTAGAAACATAAAGACTTGACTGATTAATCAAAACTGGTTGCAAATTATATGCACACCGCAAATTAAAACGACTTTTAGCAGTTTAGCTATACAGGACACAAAAAACTACTTTGTAATGTTTGTTTTAATGGCTAATTCAGAACATGCTTAAATCATTAATAGTCAAATATACAGTGCATAACAATAAAAAGTGTTTACATTTACAGTACAGAGAAAGTCTTTCCTGTTTATTCCATTTTCACAACAAAAGGAAAATTGCTGTCTACATTTTGTGAAAGCTCTTATTGTTTAAATTAAATTATGCCTTCAGTTAGACATAACTAAAATATATTGATTCTGAGATCATGGCCTTCCAGACAGAAAATCAGATAAAACCAAACATTTATCTCTTGTTAAGATGCCTTGAATTATCATTTTTCTCCCCCCATGTTGATTATTGTAAAATATTATACTTGCTAATATTCACAGAGCAAATTTCAGGAAAATAACTCTGAAGCCTAAGTTAAGATCTTGTATAGAAAATGATAGGAATATTTTAACTGGAATTAATACCAGCGCTGTTTTTCTTTTTTCGCTATAGCGATCAGTGGCGGTTTCATTTCTGGTTACAAAAAGTAATACACAATAAAGTTGACTCTCTCTGCCATTCCCAAGGCTTTCAAATAAGCTTCATGAGTGAAAGACTGGCGACGCAGTGAAAATCTTTTCTTACTAGTGGGAATCAAAGTCAGATGCTTCAGACAGAGGCAACTGAGTTTTCAATGCACTTAGTCGATCTCCCTCTATTGGGAGATAAAACCAGTTAAGCACTCTCATGTGAATGCAATGCAGCGATGCAATATTGAATGATGAAAATTTTGAAATCCATTTCACTGTTTACTGCCTTTATGTCACACTATATGCTTCACAGTCTCAACACATTAAGTAAATGTCATTCAAGATGTGAACAGATGATACTGTTTGAAATGACTCCATAGTGTCATAAGGTTAAGACTTATTCTGTACAAGCGATTAAACAACAGTTAACTTTTTTGTAACAAAAACAAGTAAACAAGTGAATATTAATAAAGTAAACACTAGAAGTAGCTATACCAAAGAAACTAGAAATATACTAAGTGACACGGAGAGCAAGACTAACCAGTTTGAAGCACTTTGTTCTACAGACATAAACACTTTTTTTGACTAGTCACATAATGAATGATCTAAGAATGCTCAAAAAAGATGGTTTTATAATATAGATAAAAGATTTGACAGATTTTACCACACCAGTATGCAAAATTACTTACTGAGACAAATTCTTGCCAGTTATGTTTCAAAAACCCACTAACTCCAAGTGTTTGTCCATACGGGACAAACTGTTTGTCTGGCCGTTTTTTGATAATCTACCGTGACTTTTCGCTGTGTATAATCTAAACCGCACACTAAGCTTTGTGTAAACCAAGGCCCAGTCTTTCAGCTTCTCTGTTGTCACTGTCAATTTGATTCAAAGTCCAATGTAGAGACCCGTATTGTGCTAAAAATGACTTCCTTAACCCTTACGGTCAGCAACATGAAGAGAGCAGGTTTACAGAACATCAAGAGAAAACTTTTTCAAAAGGACTTTTCTGAAAAAAAAAAACAAAAAAAAAAAACAGATTGTAGAGAAAGCCATTATATGAGTATTGTGACAAACCGGTAACAATAAAGCACATTGTCACAATAACTACCACATCTCTAGTTGTCTGAAAATATCAAACCACCAAAAATATGATGAGAAAACAATGCAGACGAAATAGAAATCTAAACATTTCAGTATTTATTGAGATGCTTGTCATTTGAGCCTTTGCTAAAGGGTGAACCAGAGATGAAACAGCATTAGATTCTCAAAAACAGACCAGGCTCAATTTAGAGGAGGTAACACAAATGTGAGCTAGAGGCTAAGCAGAAACTCACATGCAGAAAAAAACACCCATAAAAGTATAAAGCACACCAGATGATCAAACGAAACCGACTAAAATACTAAACTAAAAATAGGAACACACAAGTAAGGTAATCATAAGCTGTATCCATGTATAATGTAGCAAAAAGTGGATAATGACTTAACATGGAACATTTTAGTCTAGATTACTAGCCACAATGGTGTTCAGTAACAAAATACCATCTTCCTAGATCAAATAAAATGCAGGTCCTGTTTCTGTAGAAGGTCATGATACTTTCTCTTCGCTCTTCAGTAATGTGACTGAGATTTCACCAGATGGAGCCTCAGCATATCCTGGGTGAATGTTAATGAAAAGCAAGCAGCCCACCTAAGCAGTTTACATGGTGTATATCGCTGTGAGCTATGCTAAAGTGATCCCTCCGCTCATACAAATAAAGAGCACTTGTGGGGAAAATAATTATATGCCAATTCCAGACTAAGGGTCAAATCTATTATAATGTAAATGCAAACATCATCTTGTATTTCTTTCTTTTTTTTTTACAACAAAATGTTATTTAGAGGGGCAGTGCCTGAAACGGTATCTTAGACCTACTATTAATCAGATCTTCTTAGGCAAAGTATACTGACAGTTTAACAAACAAGGCATGCGTTTGCATTACATGAAGCAAACGTGAAATTTCACATTTAGATTGTGGGTTTTTGCAGGATTGTCAAGGCCTCAAAGGATTTCTTACGGGATTACCACAGGGCTGCTGGGCTAAGCTATGGTCTCACACCCTACATTCTAAGTGTAAGAGGTCAAAGTGGGCTGAATACATTTCAGTGCCATCCTGAGGGGAACTTTAAAATCAGGCATTCAGAAAAACACACTTGAAAATTGTTGTTTGGGTCCTTTGTGTACCGTTACGACTGAAATTGTTCATCAAAATAGTGCTTTGAGAGTGTGGTCACATAATATGAAATCAATATTGTCAATGAAAGAGACCACACTCATTTCTGTGAGACATATATCCTAATAATCATAATAAAGTCTGTTTTGACACATTGTATTTCTGAGGTCGCCACCGGCCACCGTTCCCCAATTATTATAAAGAGCTTTGAGTAATTATTCTTGTGATGAACCTTGTTTTCTTGACTAACAGGTAAGTATTTAAAAAAAAAAAAAAAAAAAAAAAAAAAAAAAATTTTTTAATTAAATAAATAAAAAAATAAATAAAATTAAAAAAAAAAATAAAATAAAAAAAATAAAATAAAATAAAATAATAAAATAAAATAAAATAAAATAAAATAAAATAAAAATAAAAAAAAATAAAAAAAAATAAAAAATTATTTTTTAATTAAATAAAATAAAAAATAAATAAAAAACTTTTCTACATGCAATAAAATTAGACCAGTCGGATCTTCGCAACCAGCATAACAGAAGTCACCACACAAGTTGGCTTATTATGTTAGAATAATTAGTATTGTCAGCATAGTAAACAAAGAGTTACCACATAATAAAGGGGTGAAGATGGAATTATGCTAAATATTATTGAGCCAATCAAGGAAAGTAAAATCTTACAAAACCAAAGGTGGAAATATGAACACAGGAAAACAAAAATAGAAGAAAAACAAATAAGTGGACCACTAATGTCGCTGCAATATTGATAAGGTTCATAATAAAACAATGCAATAAACCAAACCAAAGCACTCACAATTAATCATGGTTAGCTAGGGGCACTTCCAAGAAAAATGATTTCATTTCAAGGGACAGTCTCAAGCGGTCTCTAATGAGATTGACTTCTCAAGCTGTTCATTTTGCCGTAAGTTGGCCATTTTGACCAGCTCAGACGTTTATGAGTGCTGTGAGAAAATGGCTGATGAAAGACAAAACAAGATTCCCGATTCTGCCAACATTATCCGCCAGGTCGGGTTCTCAGCCACAAGTCAAACACATCAATTTGGACTAAACCAATTCACTAGCACATCAGTCTTTTTCTGCTTAACACAATTTCAGAAAATATCCTTAACATTATGTTGCATTATAAAGCAATATATTTCACAAAAAGCATATAATGATTCTATGACAAAAGAGAGTTTTAACAATGTTCGGTGCTGTCAGATAAAAGAAATGCACTGTAAATCAACTGAACAGATGATCTTTGGCCAGTCAATGAGAAATAGGAACAGCGATTTCCAGCATCCTGATGGTGCCCACCAGCTCACGCTTGCTGTAGAGCTTAGAAATGCTTCTGAGGTAAAATTTTTAACTTTCTTAAGGCTAAGGGCACTTGGGTCTGTAAATAGCCGGAGGGAATGTAACATAGTCTGATTATAGCCCATCTCTCCATTTCCCAAATGTTTTACAGTTCCTGACCATTAATCAATAGCAGTAAAAAAAAAAAAATCCAGCTTGAGCTGCTGCAGTTCACTGAGGTGGTGGATTTCTAAGAGCTGTGGAAAGTTCAAGGTCTAACCGTGACTAGTTCGCGACTACTGAACGCAACTGTATAATATTTCACAATGAATCAGTGCGTGGTTTTTCTGTGCAGTGGTAACCTCGCATAAACCTATGCCCATTAGTCAAATTATCTTCCTAAATGATAAATGAAGACTGGGTTAAAACCGAGCACATGTCTGAAATTCCCTTTCAAATGCTGTGTTTTTTAGGACAAAATAAATAAGTGAAAAAATTTCACGCAACAACATTTCGCCTTCAGTTACCTGTAAATAATGAATGATACCATGACCTTTCCAAGATCCAATTAAATCAAATAAAGAGTGTCTTGTGTAATATTAACTTGTAATCAAAAGAAAGACAGTCCAGGCCTTTGAAGCTTGGACACTGAAGCCTATTGTGTACAGAGAGAAGTGGTAAAGTAGGAAAATATTGATGCCTTTAAACCCACGGGGATGGACACGAAGAGGCGAATCTTCACAGGGCATAATAAACATTAGCTCTCAGCACAGTCTCCGTGACTACATATGCCGATACATAAAATGAGTTATTGTGGGCACGATAACAGACTCTCTGCTTTAGCAGCCTCGTAGTAAAGCTAATAAATGTCATAGGTACATAATCCCCCTACACGTTTATGGAAACAGATCTCTCCTGTTAAGTTCTTTTACACTCTGTCCCCCGAGGCCTAGATATACTATATTGATGAACACATTAAGAAAGCATGATTTGACTAGAGAAACGCCTGCATTAGATGAAGCTGTGAAAGATGAATTCAATTGTAATTTGAATAACGCAGCCGGGACCAGATTACTCAAAACGGGAGGCAGGGAATCGTCTGCTCGGAAATTGAGTTGTGCTTGTTAAGTCGAGTGCTCATCACCGAAAATAGCATTTGCTATCATATCTAGTGTTAATACAAAGACTCATTGATAAACCACTTTGGAGGCAAATCCTGTTTGCATGGCTAACCTCTTTAAACCCTCTTAATTTCATCCTCTCATTTATCACTGTGCCACCAGAGCACATTTTCAATAAGTTTGTCAGATAGCTCATAAGCACCACGTCGCTGTTCTAGTGCACCGCTGAAGGGCCACAGACAATGAGGCTGTTCCAAAAGGTAGGCTGCTTAATTATGCTGCCTCCTAAGAGAACTCCATACCGCCGAGAAAGTGTTGCACGCTTTGAGGAGAAAGCATTCGAGAGTGCATTGCAACAAGCTTAGGGAAAAAACAAATCCAAGATGGTAACTTCTATTTCATTCAATACTGTAAAAAAAAAGTTCAAATACAATTATTTAATAAATAATAAATACATAAAAAATAAATGAGAACATATCTCTGTAAAAATAGTTTATTCCAGGAATAGTGTTCTTAAAAAAAAGACAATCTCAGAATGTGTTTAGTGTAAAAAGAAGGTAACTTACTGTATTTCATCCAATACTGAAAAGCAAAAAAAAGCAACAAAAAAAAAAAGACAATCCCAGAATTCATTGCACAAAGTTTAGGGGGAAAAATAAATCCAAGATGGTATATATGGTATAAGAAAGTATCGATAAAAAAACCTGATTATTAAAAACAAAAACAAAAAACTGATTATTCAAAGAAAGCTTCATTTTGCATGCTTCACTGCTTCATGAACACAGCATATTATTTGTGTGTGTGTGGCCTGGTAAACCCTACATTATGGGGACAGAAATGTCCCCACAAAGATGGCAATATCCAAAATCCATGTTCTTGTGGGGAAATTTTTTTGGTCCCCACGAGGAAAACAGCTTTTAAATCATACTAAGTGATGTTTTTTTAAAATGTAGCAAAAGGTTTTCTGTGATGGGTAGGCTTAGGGGTAGAGTTAGTGTAAGGGGATATAATATACAGTTTGTACAGTATAAAAATAATTGTGTCTATGGACATGAAAACAAAACGTGTGTGTGTGTGTATGATATTTGTGTGGCATGTGAGGTGTAGAGCACCCATGTAGTGTTCCAAATCGGTCACATGTAAGGTTCCTTGACACTTAGGATGCTGCCTTGCAAGACAGCTGTTTATGTAGGCACTATGCAGCTCACTAGATTTCGGAATAGAGCAGAATATCAGCTAACATTCAAAATGACGTCCTAATGAACACACAGTCGCTTACAATGGAACATGAGCAGTCTCTAACAAAGTGCTCTGTCCTGAGTGAGTTTTCTGACAGCTGTTTTCAGCATGCGTATCTGTATTAAGTCCCATTTTACACCAAAGTCATTGAAAAGACAATGCTGTCAGAATGTCTCAAGGAATTTATTGCATACATACAACAGATACACCAATACGGCTGACAAACTGCACTTTAAAAGTGTTAAAATGACACCATGGCTGGGCCTCATCCAAGATGGCTGATTAATGGAGGTCTGCCTTGTGTAATATGAGCGGGGGGATCTGATCGCAGTTACTGCTCTCCAGGACACTGGGTCGACACGCAGCGGGCCAATGACATGGCTGATTTGGAATGTAATGCATTAGGAGTGAATCTGACCTCAGCACATTCTGGACTCTTTCTGTTTTATGAGTGCATGCTAAAAGAGACTTTTTGAACCTTCATTCAGTTTGAATAACACACAAAAAGTCAGTCATTGGCTTCAGTCTAACTCACATTAAACAATGAATATTAATTCTATTAAAATTCTCTTCACATTGAGAGAATATAAAGTTGACCTAACCTAACACTGGTTCTTGTCACTTTTGAATATCCCAGCTTATCAATAAAACGATTCAATTGTATCATTGTTACTACTACTACTACAATTGATTAGTTTTATGAATATGCTGTCATATTTTCACAGCAGGTGTCTGTAAGATTATTTTAAACGTTTTTTAAAAGGCTTCATTAATTTGTTCAGTAAAAATAGTATTATTGTGAAATATCATTACAAATTTAAATTATATATATACACACACACACATGACACGGATCTGACACACATCCCACTTTCTCACAACGCTTTACGGTCATTTAAGACTTAATTTAATTAATTTAATACCGTGCTTGCGAGGATACTCGACAAAACAGGCATTTTGCCATAATTTTGTGTGTTTTTGTGCTTTGTCTGAAGCGGCTTTCTGTCCGTACGAGTCGTCTGTCGCGCCAGTACTGCACTGTACTTCTCTTTTGTGTCTTATCACGCTTGAATGGTTTAAAAGCATTTGCATGAATAAGAGTGTGGTCATATAATGCATCGCTAGCCAAAGCATGAAGGGAAAAACTGATGCTGCGTTAATTGCGTAAAATATTTGGTGAAAAAAAACAATTGTGTGTGTTAAATAGCGCGTTAATTTTGACAGTCTCAATATATGTATGCATGTATAAATCAAAATACATACACTTTATTTTGATGCCAGAAATAAATATATAAATATGTAAATGAGCCTTATAAATGAGCCGATTCACTATATGAGAGAAAAAGTAGAGCATGTTTGATTATAGAGATCATTTGCTTGGATGTGATCCAGTGTGCACAATACAAAGACAATAAAAAAAAACTTTTTTGTCAAGCTATAGCACTATTTGTTGAAAAATGTAGCTCATTAATGGAAAAAAAAATCTGAAAACAGCTGAACTAAAAAGGCAACTAAAAAAAAAAAAAAAAAAGTTAATTTAATGGCATCGGTTCTTTTTCTCGTTAGTTACTCCCCAACACCAGTAGCATCTAATTATAGAGACGTTTTCCTCTCCATGCCAAAGTTGAGGGTCAAAAAGCCTACTCGTATCTACAGGAGAAGTGTGTGGGAGAAAACAATGTCTACTGCACCAAACCCCTCACAGTTCATTTCAATATATAGACACAGAACTCTACTGTAGCTCCAGGTATTCCTCTTCAGATCTGAGGAAGATCAACGCAAAGGTTGTTTTATCTTTTATGGATCTCGTTGGAAATAAGAGATTGCCCTGGAAAGTCTGAATGGAGGACAAAGAGTTTGAGGGAGAAGGCGGCAGCCGCGGAGCAGCGCTGTTTGCTATGAGGCACTGCTCTTTTGAAATTGTTTATATGGGAATAGATCCCCATGGCCAGCTAATCGTATGGTTTTAGCAATCCCCATGGAGGCCTAGGCTTTCTGAAGCTTCTCTTGTTTGCGATAGCCTCTGTGATATTGCCCAACAGGCTTGAGAACTAAGGAGTAATTTTCTGGATAGATGGTGTCATGAAAGCAGACAATTATAAGGCAGTCAGTGAGGTCTCTTAGGGTTATGGTTTTAGTCATATTATTTGTTTTATGTACTTTTTGAAGCATTAGCTTTTAAGTTAAACAGCTTAAGGGTCCTTCTCCCTTTCTGTTCACATTGTGGGGCTATGATAATTATTGGCTGTCTGTGGGCACATACAAACTGTTTTTTACTTAAAGGTTACTCCGTGACACAGATAGACACAGAAGAGAACCACACGGGCGACTGCAACACCATATGACCCAACCAACGCAAGAGAACACAGAGAGGACAGATCAGGCAGAACAAAGGAGATGCTTCAGAATCTTAATTAGCAAGCATCAAGGGAACGAAGCGCAGCCTTGGCTGGTGATTGTTGCCGATCAATAGAACAACAAGTCCTGAGGAAGAGACCGAAGCAGATATTATTGCTTAAGGACTTAACATAAATCAAACACACTAATAACAGTCAGCCGATTGAGACAAGTGGTGAAACACAACTGAAAGCAGCTTCATCGACAGAGATTGGCTACAACAAACTACACATTTTATTTGGACTTTTTTTTAAAACCCGTATTCATCCCTTAAATGTCACAATATGTTGATATGAAAGACCTAATTTGTGTCATTTTTTGTTACTTCCACTGCTACATAAAGCTACATTTTTAAAAGCATATGCCTACTGACTAGCTGCTAGCCCACTGAAACATTGTGAAATGACGCTCAAGAGTTTTAATGGTCTGATTAAGAAAATATAAAATCACTTTCCTGCTTATGAGAATCATTTACTTAAAGAAGCTCGCTTTCTGTTTAAAAAGTGATATCTGGTCATAAAAATTCTCATGGAAATAAAATGACATCCATAAATGTAAATTCTCATCAGTCAGATAACCAAATTTGTGATTTTCATGCATGGTTTAGCCACAGTACAGTTGACATGCAATAAATAATAAATAAGTATAAAAACTGTCAAATTACATTCAGAATATGACATATAAAACTATATGTTTATATATAACTATATATGTTTGATTTTTTACTATCATTTTTTTTTTTTTTCAACAAATAAATGATATATAATATATTTATAACATACTGTAAAATCTGATGACCATGACAATAAAAAAAAAGAGAGATCTGGTCATACATTAACAAGTGACATGACACAATCACACAAAAGAAAAATATTGCCAATAACAGGGGCCTTTGATGCTTCTGTACAACATGTACTTGCAATAATTAGTTATTAGTTATAGAATAAGGTATTAGTTATAGAATTGCAAGATGAAATTATTGTTGTAGGTGACAGAAGGCTAGAGAGGGGCAGTTGAGTTTCTGCAGAAAAGCCTAGCTCAAAGCAAAAACAGCAGAAGTTTATTGATTATGAAAATGCATTTACTCCTTTGAACTATAAAAATACACTCATGATATACAGTGCATCTTATGTGAAGTCAGAGACTGGAGTTATTCCACTCACTTGAGCAAATGAATGATATCATTTACCACAATCACGGAGGAGGAAAAAATCAATCAATCTAGGTAATTATATTCAAATTGTGGACCTCTGGATCTTGTATGGATTTAATATGTTTCTTTGGCTGGGTAGATTCTTAATAGATGCAGTGACTTGCTTCCAGTTAAGCTTAGGGAATAATAACATTTCCTGTGCAATCAGCATAGTAACTTTCTCAGTGAGTGCCTGATGCCTGCTGCAATTACTGTGTCTCTCTATAATATGCATTTCCACTGAAATGGAATCAAGCTGGATAATTCGTAGGAGATGCAGAAAAATGAAGAAATATAACTAGGGAAATTCAGTTTGTTTCAACATTTTCAACAGCAAACAGCCACGAGCATCAGCATTTCCATTGTTGTGCCAAGATAATGATATTCTCCGCTTGCAATGCAAAGCCTGCTATAATGCAACCAAAAGATTATAATGACAATCTCTAACATTAATCTGATTGTGGTAATTCATTCTTGAGGGCAGATTTTTTTTACATCCGGATGCTGACTACCTGTGGCAGGGTCCTAAACACATTAAATTAGGTTTATTCAAAATCAAGACTTTTCCACGCTCTGCTGTCATCCCTTACATAAATTACTGACATGAGAGCTAATAAAACACAATGTTTTTCACATGGGTGCTCATATTTACAGGTAGGTAAATAATTAGAATCATATGCTAAAATAATAGGCTTTACGCCATTCAGAAATTCAGTAGCTCGGGGCAGTGCTGCAATCTGGGTGGCTTTGTTCTCAAATTGAGTTTTTACTAGTGCTTACTGACTGGAATGTCCCATCAGTCTTTCCCATTAAAGCCCCAGGGATAACTAAACAGGCCTACTGAAACATGAGTGCTAATTTAAATCCGATACAAAGAATTAATGTAAAACCAGAAGATTTATAGATAAAAACGAGCCTTGGTCTTAAAATATTTGACTCTGAATCAAAAATTCCATTATGTAGTTTCACTCGCAGAGTAATAATAAAAGAAGTATTGCACACATAATAGATTTGGGAACCAAGAACCGGTTCTTATGGTTCTCACACCTGTGTTGTTCCGCAGCATGCGGACAAAATACCAAACTAAAATGATCTGAGAGAGCTTCCTGCAATACACAATATTATTTAACGTGCGTCGGAACGATTCCCAAATTAATGGCTCTCATGAGATGTTTTTTTTTGTGAATGTAACACAAACAGCACAACCAATTCTCATTCTTTTTAGAGAATCAAAAACTCAACTAACCGTTAGACAAGTTATTGACTGGTTGTTTATATGGCAATTTGTAGCAAAAGATACTTGTGTCTTGTCAGTGTTATTTTATAAATATTAATGAATGAAATGTATTACCACATTTTTTTATTTCCCAAGTAAAGGCCAGTTATTGGATTTATGCCACCTCTAAAAGACTATTAAAAAGTCTGTTTAACATGTTAACACACCTTTTGGAATGGTTTTAAATGTAATATAAAAACAAACAAACAATGGAACTGCACTTTTCCCCCAAATATTTATTCTTTAAGGCCTGGTTTCACAGACAGGGCTTAGATTAAGCCAGGATTAGGCCTTAGTTCAATTAGGATATTTAAGTATCTTTTATAAGCAGTGCCCTAGGGAAAAAAAACAAAAACATTACTGGTGTGCATCTTGAGACAAAACAAAATATTTTAAGATATGCCAGTGCAAGTTGCTTTCAATTAAAACAGCTCAAACATGCATGTTTGGGACCAGGCTTGAGCCTTGTCTGTGAATCCGAGGGGTAAAAGTACTAAAATAACCATTAATGGAACCAGAAACGCTCAAAAAAATTGGAACCGGAATATTAATTTTTTTTAAGATTCCTATTCCTACACACGAAGCCCTTCTTTCATTAGCCAATGACCTTTCACGCATATAACATGCCAGTCTAGTACAGCTGTTACTACAATGGCAGTCATGATAAATTGTGTGAGTTAGTTTTGAATTAGTACAACAGCAGGTTATGAAAGTGCAGGTTCATACGCTATAGGTGCAATAATGAGCCTAATGGTAGGCTACATTCCGCTGCATGTGAATTCACGCGTATTTTACACAATTTATTCTCCCCAAAGTGTTCAGCTGAAAGCCAACAGATCTAACGTGGTTCTATCATGGATTTGCCATCCACTAATGCTGGATCTGTCAACAAAGCCATGGCCTGTAGGATAATGGCCATATAGTTTCCAAATGCAAAATATTCTGATTTCCCCCACCCCTCACACTTGAATGCGATAGCATTTATAACACATTCCACGAGCCAGCAGCCCAGTAAACATCTTGACAGGGTATCAGCAAATATTATTTACTCCATTAATAAGCAAATCAATTTCCCGGAAAGAAATATAACAAGACACCAGGAGAGCGGAAAAGGGGGGCGAAGCATGCCAAGTGTGTGATGGACATTTTGTACAAAACAACCCAATAGTCCTCGCAATGTTTTCCGGCACACTTTGTTCTGCACACTGATCTTGTCCCTGGAAGTACATAATTACAGTCTGTTAGTGCTGGCTGCCGGTTTCTAAATGATAACACGGCATTCACGCTCGTTTTCTGGGCATCACAAGACATCAGTGTGCTGAGGAACAGAGCATGGAGAAAGGCATGTGGGGAAATGCTAATTATTCTGCCACATCCGAGATGTCCATCAAAACCCCCTGCACCTAATAATAAATAAAAAAACACAGTAAGCCGAACGCAAATCAAATGTAACGTTAAAAGACTTCTGCCTTGTTATCAGAACGTATGACGACATAAACACATTTAGTTGAGCGCATTTTGTTTGGAAGAAAAGTGGCATGCAATCAGCGACTACATAAGGACAATGGCATTAAAATGGAGGAAATGAACATGCCTCCGCAGACAGAAAGACAGCCAGGCATACAAACATGGAGACAGCCCCAATAATCCTCATGCTTATGCATGTGCAAATGCTCTTGAGGAAAAAAAAAATTCAGTGAAAATTCAATTGCAGACAATTCTTGACAATAGATCTAAGAAAGATCCCCAAGAAGAGAATGTCGAAGGCTTCTAATATCTTTGATAGTCTAGTTATGATAATGACAAGAGGTAATGTAAAATTCATGAAGTGTACCTAGCAGATGAAGATCGTTAATAATTGTTCAGCAGGCAAAAGAAAATACGTTTCAGAAGCCATACATAAAGACACTGCTTCATTTTACGGTAATTGTTTATAGACAGTTAAGTGCAACTAAATTACTTTCATCTGTTGGAACATGTGCAGGGGACGGCTTCAGTTTTACCTTTCCCAGCAGCTGTTTGGCATGAGCAGGCTGCAAGCTTGTTATTAGTCTCTAATTACAAAGATCCTTTGTCTTGTAATTACCCTACCGATTAGACCTATTCATTTATTCAACGGAAAAAAAAACGTATCTAAAAAATAATCGACACCAGACACTAAACCAACATGATGCGCGAAAGCCTCTTGAGATCTTCATAATGCCTTCAGAGCTTATTATGATTTTCTGAGTGTCTGAAAATCAGGTTTGGTCCACCTTGTCCCATCAAGAGATAACTTCAAAAGTATCATTGACAGTTATGTGTTTGGACTTCTTCTGTGATACTTTTTCTGAGCGTGTAGTTGTGTAGATGTCTCCGCAAAGATCTGTTGGTAATCTGTCTAAAACAAATTACCAGCAGCATTCATCAGAATGTATAGGAGCAGCATTGGAAATGGCAGAATCTCACGTGCCGAACCTGCCTGTCAGGAAATCACGCTCAGATCAGATTAACCTATACAAGAGAGTGAATATCTGAAGCTTTAGCTCAGGTCCTTTTGGCTATCTGGAAAGCAATTACCCCTGAGCACACATGCGGAGATATAACAAGGCATACCAATCTGATTTTAAACTTACAATGGGCCGCAAAAATGAGCAATTTTGATCAATTACATCTCCGCTTTGACGGCTGAGAGACGCTGTCAGTAGACGTTAAAATTGTTGGACGGCTATCAAAACATGGCTGAGGTCTCCTTTGGTTGACATGCACGATGTGGTAAAGATTTTACAGGGCCTGACCTCTTCACATGTTGCCCGTTTCGGCCTAAAACATCTTGTGAAACCCTGTTGACAGGCTGATGCCTATCTATGCAGGGAGATGTCTGTGGTCGAATCCCACACCTGTGTGCCATTTCACCACACTGATCTCAGCCTTGGCAAGCTCCAACGGACAGCTGCAATTCAAAGATCTAAGCGGCTGTTTTTCTCCCAGGCATTGTCTGTTATGGTGGGAGAAGGGGGGCTTGGTAGCATTGGGGCCAATTTGGATGATTGGTCGTCAAATCTACGATAAAATGAGTTTCCCTGTGTTCTTTTAAAGTGACCCATGCCTGCCGGAGTAGTGTAAAATTAGACACGGCGTGTTTGTGTTGTGTCAGATGTGGTGACTGGCAGAAACTGTTAATAATTGCCTAAGTGCTCTGGAGTGTCAGAGCTGTCCATCACTCTTCGTTCCTCTCATTCTTCAAGCTCTCAAAATATTTTCACTGAACTGCAGAGGACAAACTACTTTCATTGACGGCCTTGTCACTTTAGCGCTTCAAGTTGTAAAAATATTTTAACTCCACACAAGACAAGAGTCTCATGTTATAGGCGCCAATTCCCAGCTTTTACTGTCCTAGATTAACACAAAGAGTCTCTTTTATAAAAAAAGTGGGTAAACTATCCTCTAATCAAAAAGTGACAGTAAAGACTTTTATATTGTTACAAAACACTATATTTCAAATAAATGCTCATCTTTTGAAATTTCTATTTAAAGAATCCTGAAAAAAAATGGTTTCTACAAAAAAATTTAAGCAGCAAAACCGTTTTTAATATTGATAATAATACGATTTTTTAAAAATAGAGTATAGTTTTTTTAATGTAACACTATTTCACAATATTACTGTTTTTACTGTATTTTTGATCAAATAAATGCAGTCTTGGTGAGCATAACAGACTTCTTTCAATACGTTTTTTTTATTTTTATTTTTATCTTACCGATCCCAAACTTTTGAACGGTTTGGGATTGTATGCCTGTCTGTGTATATACACATACACACAGACACGGTGCTTAGTGGGATTTCTGTATTTTATCTCAAGTAGTTTTACAAATGAAACAGTGCTGGGATTCTTCTCCTAATTAACTGAAGATTCATGCATAGAAAAGCACAGAGTTAGAGCCGAAAATTGTGGCATTTATTGCATTACGTCCTTATTAGCGCCAAATACAGTGTCATTGCCGGCAGCACATAAACAGCGTTTTAAACTACTTGAATGCAGGTGACTATAACCTATTGTGCACCTTCATTCAGTGCAGTAATTTGTTATGTCAGTTTTGTATTAGTATGTTCTACTTTAGGGCCCCTGCCGGGTTGCTGTGAAAGAACAGCATGAGGCATTAAGGGCCTTTCGCAGTCCAAATAGACTTTCTTTCACTTCTTTGAGCGAGCAGAAACTCATTCATTATTTTAATGGTTGTCAAATTTGTTTTCCAAACCTACTAAAAGGTTATCGTTGTTACATGCGGACAAGTGGTTATATCTGAATCAATGTTAACTTTGTTACCAGGGTAATTTACTGCTCTCCCCTGACCACATTGCACAAACTTAATCTCCGTATTTTTACAAAGTACCAGGTGAGGGAGATTTATGCCCTCTACATGAACTGACCTTTCTTTGATTAAAAACGGATTAAGGAGGGAGGGGGAGAGGGGACATATCATAAAAGATTGCAAAATGAATAAATTATGCTTTCCAACTGATTAATATGCCACACATGCCTTGGTAATGTATTATTACAAGCTTGGTCAAGGTTGTGGTCTATATGATATAAGGCTTCCTATGCATTTTTCCACCGCTTGCTATAACTGTAACGGCTAATGACTTTCAAGAGAAATTATGTGCTCCCGCTGTGGGTGGCTCAATCCCTACGGACTCTATGGTGCTCCATGTCAAAATCGGAATATGAGGGCACGTTCATTAGCATGTATAATTGCCCGTGATTGGCCGAGCTCCTCTGTGACACGGCACCATGGGCACTCGGAGCGAGTAGCGGGAAATGTCACAAGATTTACAGTGAAAGACTGAGGCTGCGAGAGTTAAGAGATCTCATTTTTCTCAGGCAAGTTATCTTTATTGAATAAAACGTCCTCTATTAAGATGGATTCCGCTAGCAGTCTTTTGTTTACACAATAACTGTAAAGGGAGGAAGAATTCGCACATTCGGCAAAGGCAATTTATTATTAATAAGCACATCAGTGAGCAAGAGATGACCCAGGGACCAAAACAGTCATGGAAGGAGCATTTATCAAACATACACAAATAACGCACAACACAAGATACACTGCTTCCAATATTAGCAAACAAAAGATAAATGTGTCAGACCGCATAAGGGCTTCTTTTGATATATAATGGCACCTCTGCTGCGTGACCCCACCATCCATCCTTCCACGGGAGAACTATTGAAGTGTTTCGTCAAAGCAGTCATCAGCATAATCTAAAGATTATGCATTCTGCAAACGGGTTTGTTATGCCACCTAAAAAATTAGTTCGCAGTATTAGCAGACGTCTATCGCATACCTGCCTGATAAAAGAATCCACAGCCTCATGATCAAGAACATCCTGTTTTACAATGAGCCAAACCTTCTCATTATCAGTACATCCGGACGTTCGCGTTCATTGATCTCCTAATTAACGAGCATAACGGGGAGAGGTGTTCCTACACGTAAGGGTGAGGATAACGAAACGTCTCTGATATCGTCTCTCCTGGGGCAGACGTTCTCTTGGAGTGGAGAGGACAGATGGGATTGACAGCCTTATTAGGGATTGGCACACAGGGCCCTCCATCCCAGACTTGATATTGGATTTCTTGCGGTCCATATCAGCGCAGACACATGTAGATGTAGTAGCTGCATCTACGGGCAGAAATGAAATCAATACCACCAGCTTCTCAACAAGCTTTACTACATTACAGCAGCTGGGGCTGCAGGACCATCTGGCCGGCTCTCAAGAGTTCCAGAGCGCAGTGTACATCTCTGTCAGTGAAGTCACTCTTATTTGGTTAACACTAATCAACTGCAGCAAAACAGTGCAATTCTTCTCGCAGAGAGCCTTAACTTGATTTTTTTTCTTTCAGGGGTGGCGGGAACATCTGTCCCTCCTGACGAACTGGGAACCGTGTCGAGGTTCTGGATGAACTGGTGCGGACTGATTAGTCATGACAGATGACATCTAATGTGGGAGGAAGAGTTATTTCATTTTGTGTCCAAACCCAGACTGTCCCTAAAAGCCATGGGAAAAGATTAGCTGTTTTTTTTCTTTCTTCTCCTTCTCTAAAGTAAGCTGCTTTTTCTGAATATTTCAATAAATGTGCCATTCAAGAAAGTTTGAATAATTAACTTCCCATTTCCCAGACCTTTTCAAGATTCTGCCATCAAACAATGCGATGCATCCATCTGGATGATGTTAACACTCCAACTGCACGAAACTACCAACCACAGCAACGCAATACATCCACTGCTTCTGAACAGAGAGAGAGAGAGAGAAAAGCAATAAATAAACAAAGCAAGAAAAACTCTGTTCCGCCAACAATAACATTAACATCTGACATGCAAAGCATCTAAAAAACAGCACCTTCTCGTAAAAACTAGAGACGACCTTTGAAGTGTTTGTGTGAAAGGATCATATTAAAGCTTCAAAGATTCCTTTTAGATTCTCACCAAAGAAATAACCCCTGACACGCCAACAAACAAACAAAGGCGAAAAAAATTTCAATAACGCAACTCTGCAAAGTCTGAAAGCAAAGTAAGTTTCAGGTTGTTTTCCCGTTTCATCCGATGGCACCGAGCTTGGAGGGGAGCAGGGAGACATCTATTATTTGGGGGCTGATTAAAGCATCATGACTGGTGTCCGTTCTGTTTTCCAGGGGAGGACTTGACAGCGCGCAGCTCTCTGCCTGGTGCCTCTACATCGTGTTAGGTGATTTACAACTGACTCGCTCGGTTTATGTAGTGCCGTATTTTCATTTCTTCCCTGCTGAGTACCGGGTTTAGAACTCCTGAAGAAATATTATGCTTTGCTGACAAAATACAGTGACAGCCGTCTCCAGCTAAAAAAGTGTGCCACGGTGTTAAACACTATGAAAGCGGGGAGACAAGTCAGGGTTGGAGGTATCTGTAGCAGCCCACTGCCGTTTGATCTGAACCAGCACTGATTGAGCGGAATGATGTTTATAGCTGACTTTAAAACCAACTTTCAATTTAAAAAAATGACGCAAGGAAGAGGAAAGGTCTGTAAAACAGACGGAGAAATTTATTGAAAAGCTTTTATGAGGGTCTCGCCGAAGAAACATGTGGCAGACAAATGAATTGTTTGTTTCAATGGCTTTGCCCTCAGACACGCAGGTAAATCAATGCGTGGGACATTTTCATTAACCTCCGGTACAAGCTGTACTGTTTGATGAAGATTTTGCAGGTGAACGACTTGATTTAGAGTGAGGATAATACAAGTATACCGTGCTTTTCCACACTTTTAGTCCCATTAAAGGAATAGTTCACCCAAAAATGAAAATCCTGTCAACGTTTACTCACCCTTAGATTGATCCAAACCTTTGGAACACAAGAGTATATTTTGAAGAACGTTCTTACTGTCCATACA
The DNA here is from genome assembly GCF_963993115.1 of Abramis brama. Taxonomy (NCBI): domain Eukaryota; kingdom Metazoa; phylum Chordata; class Actinopteri; order Cypriniformes; family Leuciscidae; genus Abramis; species Abramis brama. Next base: position 32,848,713 of record NC_139970.1, read on the forward strand.
ACGAGGGTCAATGGGGTCCAATGTTGTTTGGACCACATTGACTTTCACTGTATAGACACTAAGACACTTTTCAAAGTATCTTTTTTGTGTTCCACAGAAGAAGTTATACAAGTTTAGAACGACAATGACAAAAGTTACATTTTTGGGTGATCACAGGTAAAAGATATCAACAGCACCGGTGTGCTGTAGCATTTAGCAATTACCGCTGTTTTTTAAAGGAATTGCTGATGTAATTCTTTCACTCTTAACAGCGTAACTGTTCTTGCCTTTGTGTGGGAGCCTGACCTCTTGCAAAAAGGGAGGAGTGGGAGCACAATGGGAGCACAAACCTAATAAAGCGGCTGAGCGTTCCACCATAGCAATGGATGGACATTCTGTAGGCTGTAATTACCCCTAGTTACATGAACAGTGTTTGTTTTTATTTGGATTGCCATGGTAAGACAAACAGAAGTTAATTTGGATTCGTCACTACAAAAGCTTCCACCCCCTGCATCTGAGGAGCACTATAAATAAAGATTGTCATTGTAACCTAATCAAATTATGTGAAATATTTTGGTCGGGCTGTCAGTGTCTGAGTGCTCTCGGAAGACAACGCGCACAAATCCCCAGAGGTCTTCTCATCTCGCTTCAGGAGCTGCCAGGTTGCTTTGCTTCCTCCCGCACGCAGACGTATTAAGCATAAATGGCACTCGCATGATTTCAATGAGCACGAGACGAGACCGGTCTTTCAGCACATTAGCTTTTGTTCTGAAAAGCACAAAGTAAAAGCTAGAGCTGGGAGAAGAAAAGAAAGATAGAAGGCAAAAAAAACCTGATAATAATAATAGCGGACTGTGGCGGTGCCTGAGAAAATGGAATTCCACCGGCCCCAAACAGGCTATAAGTGGAGATGCCAGCTGTAATTGGCCAGAATTAGACGCAAACCTGATGTGACACACCGAACGGGGACCCGCGACAGGGCAGATAAAGTCATTCTGAGGGGAATTAGTATGATATCACAATGGGTTCATAAAGATGTCCAAGTTCTGTCAGTAATAACTGCAAGCTTTGATACAGTCTTCTCTCACGGCCAATAAGCTTTGTAATATTCACCAATCATAGTCCATAAAGCTGCCATTACGGGAAGCTCACTCTGACTTCCCAGTTAAATTTATTGATGCCGTTTTATCCAATCTGTCCCTTCGATGGATGGAGTCTGTGCTCTTATTAAAACCTTTCAATTCTACATAAATTTCAAGTGGAACAAATTTATGTAAATTTAATAACTGACTTTCTTGCTTTGGATGTTTACAGAAATAAGGGGAGACTGCATGCATTTATACAATATTAATTAATTAATTATTTTGTTGTGCAATATATTTTTTGTTACCTTTTACATTTTTGCTGTATCATGATTTCATTGTTTTCAAACCATTTTACTGTTTAAATTTTGCTTAAAAAGCCTATAATATATTGTGTAATAGCAGGTTCTACTGTGACCCAATATGTTATATTTTATATATTTTACATATAAAATCTAAATCTATATTTAAAAATGACTGTATATGTTTTTTTTTACTTCTCTGCAAAATGTAAACAGAAAAATATCAAATTATTTATTATCATAAATTATATAAAATCTTAATACATTAATAAAATACTAATTTCCCATATAATGACTTAAAGCTGTATTTAAATGATGTAGCTTCATATATATACACACACATCTTTTTAAAGATAGATTAGAAGATATAGATATATGGAAAGATAGATTAGATGATAGATAGATAGATTAGAAGATAAACAGATTAGATGATAGATAGATTAGAAGATATAGATATATGGAAAGATAGATTAGATGATAGATAGATTAGAATATACAGATATGGAAAGATATATTAGATGATAGACAGATTAGATGATAGATAGATTAGAAGATATAGATATATGGAAAGATAGATTAGATGATAGATAGATTAGAAGATATAGATATATGGAAAGATAGATTAGATGATAGATAGATTAGAAAAGACAGACAGACAGACAGACAGACAGACAGACAGATAGATAGACAGATAGATAGACAGATAGATAGACAGATAGATAGATAGATAGATAGATAGATAGATAGATAGATAGATAGATAGATAGATAGATAGATAGATAGATAGATAGATAGATAGATATATTGGATGGATGGATTATAGATAGATGGATGGATGGATGGATGGATGGATGGATGGATGGATGGATGGATGGATGGATGGATGGATGGACTAGATGGATAGATAGATAGATAGATAGATAGATAGATAGATAGATAGATAGATAGATAGATAGATAGATAGATAGATAGATAGATCTTACAAGGTAAATAGTTTTAGTAGGCTTTTCAAAAAAGAATGAATACCAATATACTGGAAAGAGCCATCATTGTGCTTCTATGTGATTTCATTCACACTGATAGGTCTAATAACAGCTATGATCTACTATGCACCGCAAACCAGCAACAAAAACAGAGTGGTGGGGTGAGAGTGCTCAGAAACACACGTAGCCCAGCTGGACAGAGCAAATCCAAAACAAACCTCTTGGCTTCAGCACTTGTCGCAGCGAGCTGCCAGCACAGCGTGCCCCTCCGCCACAGCAATCAGCCACTGCCCCGTGTCCTCTTAACTCTGCTTCCTCAGTGATTTTTCATCTGCCTCGTTGGGCCGTTTTATTCATTGTTTCCCAGATGTAGTGATTGATGTTCTACTCTCTTAATCTGTGTGAATGATAAGAGCCGGGGTGCGGAGACAGAGCGCGCGTGACACAGGCAGTGCAGCCGGGGCCGGTGCTGACTGCTTGCTCCCTCAGACTCATTTACATTTCAATCTCAGCCTCATGAATGCAAAGACTCCAGCCCAAAATTAATAACGCCACAAGTTGGAGGTGGGCACCACCAGGAGAGTGACAGAGAGCGCGATCGAGAGCGAGCGAGAGAGAGAAAATGAAGGGGGTCCTCCTATCTTGCTTCTTTTGTTCTTTACCAAAAGTGCCCCTTTCTTTTTATTTCCCCTCTCTATCTTTTCTTCAAGTCTCCAATGAATGGCATTACAGACAAAGGCATATCTGGAGTGACACAAATTTATTTCGGTTGCACCGCCATAGTATATTGTCATAGAACCAGGGGCGATTTGTCTGGGGACAATTTAGTTTCCATAAAGGATTTAAATGGTTTCTGTGGAGATAGTAGGGAGAAATTTAATTTGTTTCTCATTTACTACAGCAGGTATGAAAAGGAGAAAAATTGGATGGCTGATGGGCTAAAAATTGGTCCTGTCCCTCTGCTGTATCCCCTAAAGGATTGAAACCTTGCATCATATAGATTGAGTTCGACCCCCCCGCCACCACCACCAAACCTCCTCCGCCCCCAACCCAAGCTGCCACACGTCCCCCCGCCTCAAGCCCTCTCCGAGAGGTAACCTTAAACCAACTTAAAAAGTAACCTTTGGGGTGGCTGCCAATCACTCCAAAAACAACGTTTCCATCGATCTGCCTGTCCCTGTGATTTATGGCTTCATTTTACAGTAATTGAGAATTAGAGGGAAGATTAGCAAGCCTCAACACTTCGCCTTGATATGCTCTCTGAGCGCTGTAATTTGTCACGTTGGGATGTCGGACACTCTCTTACTCACAAAGGGGGGTTCCCTGCTAATTGAATTTCCCGATAAGCCTGGAATTAATTTGACACCGGTGAAATCTGAATACAGCCCTCGTGCCTCCCCTCCGTGACGGGCTGGAGCCCTGTCGCGCACACGGACGTACGGGCAAACGCTATTGATCCAAATCACTTTGAGTTGAAGCCAACTGAAGTATGGAATCGCTAAATCTTATTTACACTCATATTGGAGGAGTTCATCCGCAGCTATCCCGAGCAGATAAAGAATATTATCTTTCATTTCGTTTGACTCCGCCAAGATGAATTTTTGGCTATTTCCTTCTGAGGGCAAACAAAGCAAATGCCTGGAGTCAACAGTCACGATTGAATTACCTGCCAACTTTAGAGGTCTATTGTCTGGGTAATTTGTCGTCTAAGTGGCAAAATGAAAGCACTCTCCACCGCTTTCTGAGCGCCCGCTGTGATGTCATTCATAGCTGGAGAGTCAATTCGAAATCTGTTGATGCTACACTTTCTACAAAACACAGCCCTGCGTTCATTTACTTTCCCTGAGAAGAACATTATGCATGCTAAATATGCAAACAATAGTTTTTTAGATGATTAGCTCCGTTTAAAAAAAAACAAACCTGAACCATGGTTCCACCATGTACAGTGATGAACGTTGTGATGCATATTTTTCAGGATACTTTGATGAAAAGAAAGTTAAAAAAAACAGCATTTATTTGACATTGCAAATGTCTTTACGGTCACTTTTGATCAATTTAATGCATCCTTGCTGAATAAAAGTAAAAGTAGTTTCTAAAAATCCAACTGACCCCAAATCATAAATGCTAAATATGCCAAGAGATTTTTGGATGATTAGCTCTGTCAGTTAAAAAAAAAAAAAGCCAAATATCCCCAACATTATGCAAACAACAGCTTTGTTTTGGTGCGAACCAATGTGTTTTTTTAGAAAAGAAAATCTATGCTACAGTAACTGTGCCAAACATATTTAGGGTGAAATTAATCACATCAAAACAGTAAATTACACTTTGACACCATCCTCACACTAAACAGCACTAAAATGAACATGATTTCACCTCGTCTGAGCACCATTGTGCATAAGCGCTATTTTCAGTGGGCCGTGTTAGCGCTCAAGCTCTTTAGCAGGCTAAGAGATGCATTTATCTGCTTAATGAACTTTGGGCTCTAACTTAATCCCACTAATGCCTGTGTGAGTCAATTAGCAGCAGTGCATGTGCTGCACTATTTATGAACCGAAGCGGAGCCTTGTTCTGCTCATCATAGCGCTGTTCTACAAGAACCTCTGTGCTAATCTCCTCACCGCTGCCTCTGTGTAAACATGAAGCTCCCTTACACAGCCAGACAAGCCTCTGACATTATCAGATACACAGTGTCATTGAGCCCTCAACAAGTCCACAGTGTGTCACGTAGACAAATATAGCTTTGTAAAGGGCATCATGCCTCCCTTTTGTCCTGACGGTGGCACTTTGCCTTGAGAAAACTGCGAAAAATTTAAATGAATAAATTAATAAAATTGATTATTATTAATTATAATAGTTTTTAAAATCACCGCTCATTTATGGTTCATGGAACCTTAAATGTCATGGAAATCATTTGCTGCACAATAATACAATCAACAAAATACAAAAAAAGCACAAAAGCACATCTTTCTATTGAAATTTTAAGGACGGTTGTACACAATAAACACACAGTGTTGTTTCAATCACTTATTTGGTCCTCAAAAATTACTACGAATCGATAATGAATCATTAGAATCAGTAGAATTAAAATTTAAATTGATCACGATTCCCATCCGTACTCGTGTTGTAATCACACCGGAGAGTAAATCAGAACATAATAAACAACGTCTCCTGCAAGGTCTTGTTGAAGATGCTGGCACAGTATAATTGCGCTTGACTTGGTCTTTTAACCTGTTCAAAATGAGATGGGCAAGACATGTGTCTGAACACCCAACAGGTTCCAGAGGTGCATGTATCTGTCGAAGCCCTCATTTCCCATTCAGAGCAAGGTGCTCAGCCTGGGCCGCGGTGGGGCCGATAGAGAGAGAGAGAAAGAGAGAGAGAGAGAGAGAGAGAGAGAGAGAGAGAGGGATAGATGAAGGATGGAACGAACGGGGGAATGAGAGGAGGGGGATAACTGAGAGGCTGATAGAGACAGGCTGACAGGCTCGAATGGCCCATCAATAGATCCGACACACTGGTAATTTGGAGCACATTTAACATACATCAGTTGAGTGGGCGCGGGCTGTATGTGTCTTGTCGGGGACTCAGAGTAAATAACAGTTAAATCTGTTGTCACTGCTGACCTCTGTGACCTCGGGAGCAGATGTGGCTCCCTGCACAGATGGGAGGGCAACAGCATGCCGGGTGAACAGGACACAGACCACTGCATTTAACAACTTGAGGACATCATTACCACCTCACACACGGTTTCTTTCTCAATCATCCTCATACACACACACATATTCTTAGATAACTCAATGTTCCACATCAGTGCTTCTCAACTGGGTTAGGTTTAGGACCCAGATTTTACATTGGACATCAAGTGACACAGTCACTGATAACATACAGAGGTAAATAAAGAAAATCAAAAATATTTTTAATATATATTTATAATAGAATTTTTTTTAAATTACCATGAACTGCATACACTTATTTTGAGCAGGAAATTTTAAATTGATTGTCATTTGATGTCTGCAGTCAACGACAATGAATAAAGTCTTTTAAAAGCTAATTTAAAAGCATATAAACCTATTTATGTTGCCAATATTACATGATAGTTGCATTTGTTTGAAAACCACTGTTCTTTATGAAACATTTGCACTAAGTAAAAAAATAAAATAAAATACTTTTACTTTTTAATACTTCTATATGACTTGCCTGACTTGTGGTGCCACCTAGAATTAAACCACGTTCGTTTGTTGGCCAGATGAAGTTTGGGTTCCCTGACACTGTTGCCTTTTGGCTTGGCCCATTGACTTGAATGCGCTGACACTATTGGATGAAAAACTGAATCCAGAACTCAGCTGGATGATGACATCACTGTTTTCAGAAGAGCTGCTTCATAGATGACCACCAAATCAGCATATTAGAATGATTTCTGAAGGATCATGTGATACTGAAGACTGATGCTGAAAATTCAGCTTTGCCATCACAGGAATAAATTTAACATTTAAAAATGTATTAAAATATAAAGGTTGTTAAATTACAATCATATTTTACAATATTAATGGGTTCACTATATTTTTGGTGAGAATAATAGACTTCTTTCCAATATATATATATATATATATATATAAAATAAAAAAAACACAAATGTAAGAATCAAAAATATCCATTTCATTCTTTCATCGAAAATTTCCCATTTTCTTTTGGTAAAAAGACTGGACCGTGGAAACGCCTGGAGTCTGCCTTGGTGACACATCCAGAAGAAAGCTGAGCTAAACTACATGTCATGGAAAGGGAAAACAAATGATCTGTGTGCTTTGAAAACTCAGCATAGCACCACAGGGCAAGTCACTGAGCATCCCCGTGCACAAGACAGGCTGGGTACATATATGAAGCACAGCACCCGAGGCTAACCAGTTACTATGCCACTCACTCACCTCTACAAAGGACTCAAGCACACCAGAAGCTCTCATGTGTCATGTCACATTTAGATATGGAATATAAGGTAAAGACTTTGTCGAGTTGCTTCTAAAGGGCATGGAACAGGTTGAATTTTACCCCAAAATGTACTGTAAACAGCTCTGCTCTGTTTAAATGCAATGGGGGTTTGAATCAAACAAATGATTCTCATGAACATTTCCTCATTTCATTCACAAGGTTATCTCGTGGTAAACCAGATGCCCCTTTTTTTCTTTATTTCCAAGGTTTATTTTTACCACGAGACCTGATCATTTCAGTCCAACCTTAACAGTTTCACAAAGCCTACTGAAGAACAGCTCAGCAAACCTGCACTCCAAAAGCAAGGATTGTTACTCATTTCATAACCAAAAAAAGGTTAGCCAATCAAAACAGTGCTGTTTTACCAACAGAAGTCTTGTTGGTACAATATTGTTTAATTTTAAAGGTCACAGAGAGGGTGGAGAGTGGTCATGCTTATCATCTCCCCCAATATATTTGGCCTGACAAACCAAGAGATGTTCGGCTCAGTGATCTTTTCCTCAAACTATTGAACTCCTTTGCAGGCCTTTTGCCCCTAACTCAATTAAAGCAAATTAGACACACTGGATTCTGCATAACCCAACTGTATTACATTGATATAATTTAGCCTCAGTTCCTTGCTTTAAGTGTGTGTGGCTCCCTAATAAAAATTGTCAGTTAAAATGAATATACAGCTTGTGTAATTAAATTTAATTGGATCTTGTCACTTTTAATCAGTATCGTTTTTGGTTCCTTGTTGAGTGTTGCTGCTCTAATGCTGCCTCTGGTTTGTTCATTGCTTTATTGCAAGCTGTGCTCTCAACCCATCTGAAGCTAAACACATCTAGACCTGATTTGAGCTCAAAGCCTTTGAACTTTGAATGCGAGAACAAGGAATCAGGCTAATTTAGTGCTGGTTTATTTATTTAGAAATGCTGTGCAGGAGCTTTTTTTTTTCACTCTGACTGCAGAAAAAGTTCTGTTTGTATTCATTAGGCCTATAATCTCAGACCGTTCTCTGTGATGCACTCTTACACATATCGGATTGATCTTATAGTAGGTTAATTATGAGCCAACAGCTCTACAAATATGGATGTTGAGAGCAAATTTGGCGCTTTGATAATTAAAAACACAAAAAGCATTTGACTAATTTATCATATAGATATAAAAGTTAACTAAAAACTGGACAAGCAAGATGCCTTTGCTTACAGAATGCTTTCAAATGTCAGCAGCATTTGAAGAAAATGATTGAAAAATGAAATACTGAATGTGAATACAGATTATACTGAATACAAATAATAAAAAGAAATCAGGTGTATCAGTGTCGGAGCTGTGACACAGTGGTTAGCGCAAACAGGTGTTTGAATCTGAACTGCATCCATTTAAATTCTGCATGAAATGAAAATAAATCTTATCTATTTTCTAATTTCATGTTACCGATATTATTTTGAATGGTTCATCCATGTTTTTAAAAATTACAAGGTCCAAAAAATCTAAATGTAACAACGTTTTTCTGATGAAATGACAGACTGGTGACTTAAGCCGGACTCCTCCAATCATTTAGTCCGCTTAATCCCCGCCCCCTTTCTTTCAAGTGACTGCAAGCTTGCATTCAGATTCGCCTCCATCCAATCAACAACCGATGGATAGAACCAAGACCCTGCTAAAATTTTTTTCCAATAATCCATTTCACTTGGATGTAAAAACAGAATAAAACTACTTTAGTTTCATAGCGAGCTTAAGTTAAAAGCAAAAAGGCCATAAATAAAAGTGAATAAATACATCAAAACCTTGTGCACTACCTACAAAGTCAGCATAATTTTATGCAAAAATATTATGCTGCCTTCCAGAATGCACTGCAAAGAACTTAAAGAAAAAAGATGGTGGACGTAATAAATCTAAATTTTATTTAATACGGAGAAAAGTCAAAGTTCAGTCAAAGTTTATGAAAAAAAAATCATAATAAACAATATTTGTGTGCTTTTTCCTTACTTAGTTTCACACCATTAGCTAAGCAACATGCTAATGTCAGGCCCTATTTAAAATCAATTGTGAGTGCCATTCCTGCATAATTAGACTAGGTTTTAAAACAGAGCTTGTGTTCAACTGCTTGTGTGTTGTTTACAAAGAAAAAACTGCTAAATTGCATGGCTAGGAAAAGCGTGGCAGCACAGATGGCTCTGATGCCACAGCCTATCGGCACATTGAATTAAACGTGCAGCCCATTACCCTTAGCGCAGGGAAATCTTTATTCACCATATCCAGGCCTGCTAAAGTACATTCCCCTTCAATCCATTAAAGTCTTCCATTCCCGTCTCCTCATCATGCCGGCCGCTTAATTTGACAATGACAAAGAGCTACTTGCTGATTTTAAATTTCATAATTTTAATCTGTCAAGCCTGACATTTAATTAGTGGCTTCCTAACCTGTGTCTGCCTCGCTTGTGAAGGGCACCGTTGTTCCCCCGCGCCACACAATCTAGCCTGCGCGAGTGGATTAATATATATGTACATTACCAGCTGCTACAAAGACAATACACAGAAAGGGGGCTATTAGTTCTTAATCTAGACAGATGAGGTTAATAATACTTTTAAAGAGCGGCTCCATTAAGGACTGACTGATTAAGACCTGTGCTGGCTCCTTTATGAGCTGCTGATTGGGACCTGGGCTGAAGCTTTTTGTTCTGTGCCTGGCTGTTTCAAGCAAATCCTTTTTTCTGTTAGCAGTGACAATAAGCCCTGACCTAATGAGAATCTAGACAGGCCCCTCTGGGTTTATCTGTGAAACTGACCATTACCAATAGCATAGTCGCATAAAAGTAATTTGAATACCTCTTAAAGGAACAGTTCACCCCCCAAAAAACCCTCTGTCATTATTACCTCATTCCAAAAGTATTACTTTATTACTTCAATGGAACATACAACATACTGAATTCAATGGCAATTCCATTTACACTAAATGGTAACTGAAGCTTTCAAATAAAATAAAAGTCTTTTTTTTTTAAAGACATATGTTAGTTTTGTTTAAGGAGCAGGATCATTTTATCTAAACTGAATAATTTAAAAGATCTGACTCAAAAGAGTGATTCATTCATGGACATGTCAAACGTTTCAGTAAATAATAGCTACAAACAACTTAGAATGCAATCCACAATTTCTATGAACCACTTTATGATGGTGCTTTTAATTTAATTTAAATTTTTATTTTTTGAATGCTTCAATCCAACATTCACTCTAAATGTATAGCGACTAGTACAAGGGGAGGGGGGGATGGGGGGGGGTCATAAATGAAATGAGAGTAAGTAAATAATGACAGAATTTCTATTTTTGGGTGAAACATCCTTTAAGAACAGGAACGCTGACACAACATAAAAGTGCATTGCTGAATGGATCATATTTTCCTTGGTTGCCGCTGTCATATATCTAAATGTGAAATGTATCCCATTTGCTGCCACCACTAACTTAAGTAAAAGGGTCTAAGCTTGCTTTTACCCTCCAGTATGTTTCTCTCAGAGTTGGTAGCAAGGGCAGTTCTCTCCCCTCTTCCATCTCAGGCAGCCTGAAAGGTGTTATTGATTTACAAATCAATAAGTAATGAGACAGGATGGGGGCACATGGACGGGAGACAGACAGGTTTGAGGGGAGTGTCAAGTGCGCTGGCGGGACAGGTATCAGTGCCTGTGGGCAGCCTGTTAATGAGCGCCCAAGTGCTACCCTCTGCTCTCAGCTAAAAGGCATCATGGTGCATCAGACCATGTTACTCAGAAAAAAAAATGTTTTCATTGTTTTATCACTTTCGGGAGCAATTTATTAACTGTAAAATCAAATGTGCCAAAACACACACTAACAAAACAGGTCAAAGAAATTGATTAGAGGGTGCAAGACTTAAAGTAGGGCTTTATCCGCTAAAATCAACTGCTGAAGTTGGCAATATTCACAGCTGGATTACATCTTTAATGTGCTTCTCATACTATACTCATGAGCAGTATAATCAGACATAAATCACTACAAATGTTAAAAGGTCATACACATCCAATTATTAGCAAAGTGTCAAAAAAAAAAAAAAAACTGAAATCACCACATCCCACCCTGTACTTTACACTGATCTTCTTGAACAATATGCATTAAATATCCAAAAATAAAGCAACTCTCAAAAAGGATGGTGGCCTACTAGTGGTTGAATGTATATTTCTAAAAGATGAAATAAAGGCCATCAAATGGACAGTGCCAAACACAGGCAATGAAAAAAATGCTTAATTAAAAGCATGCGCAAATGGTAACCAACCATAAAATAAGTGAAAATATTGGGAAAACTGTGAATATGACTTTAGCTGTACACAACTCACTTGACTTTCAGCATATGATGCAGCATGGCAGAAAGAAAAATAAATAATCTTATTATTAAATCTTCTAAATTTTTACACAAACTTAACAAATCATTGATTTAATCTGCATTTAAACTCTAATAATTATTGCAACCCTGTTACCAAATCTTTAATGATAATATTTACAGTAATGTTTAATGTAATGATATTATAATAATATAAATGTAAAATAATATTCAATTTGAACTTATGAAATGGACTATAAATATTTTTGGTTAAGGTTAAGCACTACTTTACTGAAAGAAAAAAGTTCAAACCCTATTAATGGAAAGTAGCAAATTATATTTTAATTAAATATTATAAATATTAGATGTTTCAGATGACATAATGCAGTTTCATTTTCCTTACAGAACATTATTTTCTCTCTCTCTCTCTCTCTCTCTCTTTTTAACAAAAATCTATATTCCATCATTTATAGTAAGCAAGCAGGATGGCCCGGCATTTGTTAATTTTAGCAAGGCCATTTTCCTTTTGTGTGATTTACTGCTACACTGCTCTGACTCACTGACCTATCCTTCCAATGCAAGAACACCAAATATCTTAAAGCTACAGGGAAGACAAAAAGAGAAAAGTGCTTCAGTGCTGGAACAAAGCATAGTTAAACAAGAAAAAAAAAAGAGTCAATGTTCTCCACATGTGCTGGCAGATTGAGCGCTCAGTGGATGAAAGCATGCGAGTGTTCATAAAAATAGATAACAGGTGAAAAAAGTAAGAGGGAAAAAAAATATATATACCACCTGCTTAAAGGCTGTAAATCAGATGGTAGTCTAATTGATAATTGATAACGGGCTAATTTCCTGCAGAGGGGAACTGTAACTCACTCTAGCTCCCTGTAGCCATAATCGACTTCACAGTCACATCAAGAGCTACAGACTCCCACTGTATCCTATAGCGCCTTATTCGTGAGCAGGTCTAGGAAAATTTTTGTTCTTCCCAAGATAAATGCCTGCCCCGTACGCATGTGGATATCTGAAACACATTGATGTGCCAGGGTTATTAAAGCATGAGCGGGAAAATTAAGTGCAGTGATTGCCGCCGTATTGTTCAACTTTGCCTTCCCAAACGAATTCCTGTAATCTACAACTGATCGTGCAAACACTGTGCACCCCGTTGTTAATTACTGGGTCTATTATCAATTAATTAGCATGATTAAAACGTATAATAGATGATTACCCCCGCACCCCTCCGCTTCAGCTGCAACGGGATATCGGTTCTTGATGTCGTCGGAGTTAAAGACATGAAAAGAATAGCACATCAAAAGCAGAGGAGGGCATTCGTGAGGGATTTGCAGGTGTGGATCGTGCTGCGTTGGGGATCACCGGTCCTGTAATTCTTCCTATCAGAACGGGGCTGCGATCATCAGGCCGCTGCTCTGTCACACACCTCTCATTAGACGCGCCGGACTGACGCTGGGGACCCTAATTAGGGCCTGATCTGAAACACACTCATCCTCCTCCTCATGCAAAGCAACATTCTTCACTGCAAAAGAGCCAGTCTAGAGGCAACGCAGATGGAAAAACACAAGCTATGAAAAAACGAAGACATAACATCTAGTTATGATGAGTTATGTTGCTTTCCAAAATTTTGAATGATTAACAAGCACGAAATGACTCCTCAGGTCCATTTTCTCTCAGCACAGTGAGTGATTAAATACATAAAATCACATATAAACTAAAAAAATACTTTTATGAACACTGCTAGATGATGGGTTTCTTCAAAAATTGCGGGTAATGATAACAAGTGCAAATAATGTATTAAGAAAAAAAATGCACCTCTGCATTGTATGAAAGTAAAGTGCTTTTCAAATTTTGCCAAAAATGTCAGTACAATTTATTTTATATATATAAATCTGCTTTGCGAAAAAGTTTATCCTAATGCATAATAGATTTGTCCTCAGCCCTCGCAATTGGAATTTGTTGCTGCAACAATGTAATATTCATCATGCATATTCAAATGTCCAGACAATGCACCTTCCTTCCTTAACACATTAATATTCTAATATGCAGACAATCTCTTTAAAGTGCCTAGGAAAAGAGGGAACAATACTCATATATATTCATTATTTTCAAATAAAGAGGAAATTTCAGTAAAAAAAAAAAATAATAATAATAATCTACGAAAATATGTAAACATTCATAAGGACATTACTGAATTGAAGATTTAACTTTTTTAACTAGTCTAAATGTGTTCTTCGTGGTGCATAAATTCACTTTGTTGAAAGATAATATTTACTTTATTGCAGAAGCCCTTTATCATTGTGATGTGAGCCTGTGCTTTTATTAGGTACGGGTCAATAAATGCCTTTGGTACAGAATTTATGAGAGAGGCACTCATTCTGTTGTGCATTACGTTTCCTATTTCTGGCATATCAGACAAAATAAAGGGCAAGCGTTTTGCTTAAAGTTTTAAATATCTTTTTTATTACAGGTATTAAAAACTTAAAGAAAGCAAACAAAGACATTAGGGCAACTAGTACAAACATTTTAGAGAATATTAGATGCAAGTCTAAGATTTATGTTCATGTGAAGTTGCGCACACACGTACACAAACTCCTGTCACCTATTGTGTTTGGCTTGTGTGTGTGTGTGTGTGCATACACATGTGTGTGCTTATTTAGGGGCGTGGAGTTCACACCCCTTCCCCAGACTCTCTGATTGAATCTGGGACTCCCCGCAGGATTATTAGGATTCTAATTCAATCTGAATTTCAGGAACTTGTTTGCTTGGTTACCTGTCATGTGGCATCAGCTTGTCATATTAGTGCTGATCGTTCCCTGAACCTAATCTACTTTAAACAATTTCATTGGATGGTGGTCTATAAATCATTTCATAATGGGCCTGACATACCCAGGCTTAGGTAAGTAAACAAATCAGGTTTGTTTTATGTTAGGCAGCAATGAACTTGGCTTATCAACTTCATATTGATTTACGCACACCGCAAGGTCAAAATTTCTCTAGACCCTCATTAATGTAAGTAGAGATCAGCACTTAACAATTTAAATATTTTCAAATGCATGAAATCCAATCTTATCAAATGGCACGTCTTCCTCGCAGCCTGCTTTTGTTACAGAGAGAAGAAAGATTTTACAAAATAAGCTTCAAAATCCCTTTAAAAAAAATAAAAAACTTGGAAAATGTGCTCCCACACCCAAAAAAGCTACACTGAACTTGCATAAAAAAACTAATTTTAGGCACTTAATTTAAATCTAATAATGTTTAGTTTTTATATCTACTCTATAAAATGCCGTAATGCAACTTCGGTTGCTCTTTGAATGTGTTTGGGGTTTCGTTTTCATTTAAAAGTGGATAAACATCAAATCTTTTTTAAATCGTTTCTCACTTGCCAGACCAGAAGAAAATGTGTTTTGTTTTGCTGTACAAACACATGCAAAACACATGCTTATTCATTCACTCCTTGAGATCTGCGAGAAGGCCAGGCTTACACGTAAAAAGCCAAATATCATTAAACTCATTTAGATAATTTCACCTCAAATCGTTAAAGATTCATCATGGCGTTGGGGTTATTTACTCTATTAAATGTGAACGAAGGAAATAGCTTTAACAGGAAGAGGGAGGGGGGAAGCTGTTCCAATGAAGACTTTTATCAATGGCTAGTATTATTTACACGAGGAAATTGAGTGAAATTAAGGCCACTGGGAGATATATCTATCTCTACATGGAGGTATGGCAGGCCAAATAATAAAAACCGAGTCCAGCTCAAATGGATCCAACATTGAAGCATAACAAAAACAGGTCCATCATCACTCAGACATCACACATCATATTTTTGTCAGTGACTGCAGCCCAGACCTTTAGTGAACCATAACGGTGTACAATACAATACATTCAAATCACATTGTTATTGCAATAAAAAAAAAAAAATAAAAAAAAACTTCCATTCTTTCATTGGTCAGTTTGTGCTTGTCCAGTGCTTTGCTGCTGCAAAACAACAACACAAGAATCAAGAAAATGTGTCAGAGCTCGAAGATGTTAACCGGTTCAATGTAGTGTCACAGGATCTTTTCACACCAATATATCTGCTTAATGCGAGCAATTTCCTGGAGCGTTTAGCCTAGAGGCGGGATTTGGCTCTATTCAGCGCCAGTTTTGAATGAATTTTACGTTCGCCAAGAAAGGACAAATTAAACAGATCTCAGCCAGCAGGTAAGCCGTGTGTTTGAGAAGTGCCCTTACTCATTCGGGGACTCTTAACCTTAAAATCCCACCCTGATATCATATAGAACCCCACGCACATGTGTATACATATGTAGAGCACACAAAAAACATAGAAGGGGAGAACAGTTATAATGATTTGTGCATGCCGTTACTTTTGTTGTTGTTTTTGTGCTTCATGACTCTACTCATATGCAAATCAGGCACAAATATGCACCTAAAAAATTGCAATTCGCAATCTACTCGTTCTACAGACTATCACAATCTGACATATTGTAGCACCTTGATATAGACATCTAATGTATGGACAAAAAAAAAAAAAAAAGACATTTTCTCAAAATTTCTTCTTTTGTATTATGCAGAAAAAGAGTCTTACAGGTTTGGAATGACATGAGTTGATGTATGAAGACAGACTTTTTCATTTTGGGTGAACGATTCCTTTAACTCTTTAAATGCTGAAAGTACATTCGATTATACAGTGCATGAGATATGTTGAACACTTTACAATAAGGTTTCATTAGTTAACTTTAGTTGAAATGAGCTAAGAATGAACAATACTTCTACAGCATTTATTAATCTTAATGTTAATTTCAACATTTACTAATACATTATGTGTTGTATGTTGTATTTGTTAACATTAGTTAATACACTGTGAACTATCATTAACAATGAGCTATACATTTGTTGCAGTATTTATTGATATTTATTAGAGTTAGTTAATAAAAATCCAGCTGTTCATTGTTTGTTCGTTCATGTTAGTTACATTAACCAATGTTAACAAATTAGACCTTATTGTACCGATAAATCTCTGGCAATAATGCTTCTCTTCGTCAATTAATCATAATTTGACAAATTACTGCTGCTGCGATGAATAGAAAATGTGATGAATAGAAAACGTCCCTTTCAAATAAAATTCCAGTAAGAAAGTTATTTGTGCCAGTCAAATACACTAAAGTTTGTATTTTTCAGAATTATGAAATACTTACAAATGAGACATGTACGCACTATGAACGAAAGTGACTTAATTTAAGCACCATTTCATCACATTAAGTGGCTGGCAATGATTTCCACCAAAATACCACAAGTTTCACAAAGTGTCACACGTTTAGTGAATTTGCCCCAGAAAGATCAAAATGACTGGTCTACATTGCGACATCATTATAAACAACACGGATTGTGCTTTTAAAATAAGTTATTTCGAACAGACATAATCAGTAATGCATAAATTGTGCTCTTGTGCCACACAGCTCCAAATGAAATGACAATAATTTGTGGTTGTTCCATGAAAGGAGAAAAGCAGGTGGCACAGTAAAAAAAATAAGAATGTCAAACCCTTTCTTCTATTTTTCCTGGAAAAAAACAACAACTTGTGTTCTTGGCGCCTTGTTCACACCCAAATCACTGCTGGCGTACAGAGGGTAATCTCCTCAATTATAGTGCCTGTTGTGCTGCGTCTGGTAGGCCCCCTTTAATTTTTTCCTGAACGTGTTCGCTGTTGACAATACGAGGTAAACAACGATGGCGAGGATGAGGGGAGTCTCAGGAGGCAAGGGGGAAAGCCACATCCGAGAGGATACGCATAGATACTCCTGCAAACCACTGCCTTTATAGCTCTAACTGACAGCAATTACTGAACCGCTCTGATAACTAAGAACAGGAATAAACCAGGCCAAGACACTCCAAACAGCAACTGTTTACATTTCACCTCTTCTTCAGAACCACATCAGTCAAGTCACGAGCGTTTCAGATCGGTGTTTACCGATCATCTTGCCACAAAACCACATTAGATATCAGTGAGGCGTTTACAAATGCTGCTGCCTGACTGTGGACTGACGTGTGGTGACTTTACTGTCAGTGGAAAATCATACAAGTGAGAGAAAATGAAGTGATTTTTTTTTTGTTGCATTCAATGAAGTGTTATTTCAGAAATGGAACATTTCCTGTCACACATTTTACTGAAGCCAAGGGTTTTACGTTACGGGAGGAAGGAGCCCCATTGTCGAGGTAGGTCTCATTCACATCATGTTTAATGGAAGTCATTTCTTTTGTTAAAACAGTTAATGAATTTATATTTGACTTTTAAAAATAAAATGAATACACAAACAAATAAATAAATAATGAAAGTACCATAAAGTAATTTGCACTTTGTATGGTAGAATGTAATTTTCACCAAAGTAAAACATGTTTTTCTTTTTTCTTTTTTTGTGGGGATCCTACCATCAAAATGTTAATGTGAAAACCAGCAAAGAACTTCAGGTCAGCGCCAAAAACCATCTCTACACATGTAATCCTAAAGGTAAGCAAAGTAACTTTTTTTGTTGTAAATTAACTAAATTTAAATTATGAGTAATACATCAACAATCATTCTTCCAAAACGTGTTTTTTCTTCTTACCCTGATTCACTAAGATAAGCCTATTATAAGTGTTTATTTTTTAGACCTATAGCTGGATGGTTTTCGCAGGAAATTGCAAACATACATCACTCGCCCGTGTGTTTCGCGTCATATCTGTAAACGAAGAAAAGTTGCTCCGGCTACTTTGACGCATGTATGGTGTTGGAGTGGCATATAGTTGTCACAACGAGCGAGAAATGTTGACATGGTGCACACTAAGGGTGTACTCACACTAGACACGGTTGCCCACTCCCCTGCTGGCCTGCACTCACATTGCACTTAACGTTCCAGGCCGGAGCACGCTTACGTCATTTAAGATGCAACTTTTTGTTGCAGGAAAGACAGGAAAAAAAGCACTTTCGCTAATAGACTGCCTAATAGATTTTTCATTTATGTCATGCAGCGATTTTCACTTGATTGTGCTGCACGTATCACGAGATTATTACGGAGGCAGATGAAGGAATTTGCATCTTTACTCGCAAACTACAATTCCTGTTCATCAATAAGGTGAGAACCAGACCCATTATAAACGTAAATATACTAGATTTAATCAAATTAATTGCGTTTTGTGTTTTTGTACGATTGAGACAAATATAGGACGCTGACTCAGTAATCGATCTCTAATCTATGTCCAGGGTACAGTAGTGTTGTCAAAAGTACCAACTTCGGTACCAAGTCGGTACTGAAATTTAAAAAATGTGATGATACCAGCATTTCCCTCTAGCATTTTGAGCGCTGTTGAACAGATTCTTAAACACCTCTGATGGGCCATTCTGTTGATGCTCTCAACAAATATGTCTCTGATTGGCCATTGTGTTCATGCACTCAATATATGTCTGTGATTGGCTATAATGATCAACGCTTCAAAAACATGTTGTCTTCATCGAGCTCTTAGATACACACGGGAGTGTTTGAAAGCAGGCATCTATCAATGGATCCGTCTATCAGTGGCTATATTCGGATCCGCTGATAGACACCTCCTCTCAAACAATACATTCAACATCGCTCAAAATGCTAGAGGGAAATGCTGGTATCGTCACATTTGTACCCAAGTCGGTACTTTTGACAACACTAGGGTACAGTATGACATATGTAGCACTAGGTGTGAGAATTCATGCAAGTTACCAAAAACAACACTTTATATACACACATTATTTTTGTATTATTTGGACTGAATGAGTTAACTACATAAAAAAGATGAGATTAACCGTGACTAAATATATTAATCGACTGACAGCATGTGGAGAAAAAAAAGTGAAAAGAGCAAAATACACCTGCTCAATGACAGATCCATTTTAGACAACAGAGAAATGTGAAGTCAGCCAGAGGACTATTTGGTCCCCCCACCACCACCTCCATTCGCCCATCCCAGAAACGTCTCACATCTCCTGTCCCCACGTTTGGAGTGGTCAATGAGTGGATCATGAGGGGCCAATGCAATCAGAGCCTGAGCCAGATTAGTCTCTGTCTCAGGACATATCCCTCTGCCTGCAGCTGACAGGAGACATCAAACCTAACTTGTGTAGAAAGTGACTCTAATTGTCATTTCAGTGGACAAGAATCTGCTACCATTCCAGAGATGCTCTTGAAATTTAGTGAGCTACTTCATCATATGGATGGTGCCAGGCAAGGAGACCTTATTGGAAGGGACTTTTATGCTAAGATGGACTTCTTAAATTGGCAGGGCTTGTCACGCTGTACTTATCATGCATACAGAATTAGGAAAGATTCTTAGTCTGAGGCCAAACAACATTACCTGACAGGTGGATTTTAGAAACGCCGTGAGATCTATCTTCCCTGCCTCGTCTCCTCAGTATATACACAGATGATTACACTTCAGAAGAGGAATGCTCTCGAAAGGCTCAATAACATTAGTGTAATATACATTGGGTGTCATTTTAGCAAGTAAATTCACCATTGCTTGCAGAAAATGTGTATTTTTTACATGGCGTATTACACTTATTTATACATAAAGATTAAAAAGTGGTGTACTTTTAACATTATACATTATAATATTTAGGTGCTATACTATACTCTATGTCTACCCTTTAAATATAGGTGGTCTTCATAATATGTATCATATATAACACCAGAAATATTAATGGATTTAAAGGGCAGGCAGCTTGGCACAAAGTATAGTCCAGAAAATGAAGTGTAACCCATATGGACATATAGACATGAACTGCCAGTGCTGTGGCCCCTTCAACCATTTAGATCATCAAATAGAGGAATTCACTTACTTTGGGGATTTTCTATCTCAACTGCCCCCAAAGGTGAAATCTCAAGGCTTTGTCAGAATAGAGTTTGAATTCAATCGGTAAGTGCCTGTGGGACTTTAAACGGTTGTGGTTATGGGAGAAAGAAAAAA
Source organism: Abramis brama (assembly GCF_963993115.1). Taxonomy (NCBI): domain Eukaryota; kingdom Metazoa; phylum Chordata; class Actinopteri; order Cypriniformes; family Leuciscidae; genus Abramis; species Abramis brama. The sequence continues at coordinate 32,869,338 of NC_139970.1, forward strand.
AAAAAGAAAAAAAAAAAAGGAAAGTTAAGCTGTCCTGTTGAATTGATTGAGCATTCATGAAACTAAAGCAAGTGCAGAGATACAAATGATTTCCAGATACCTCCAAAGTGATGCATGTTTCAAAGAAATGTACTTTACAACGAGGTACCTCATTGTGCCAAAAGGCTATTTTTAGCACTTCTTTTTGATAGAGAGCAGTGTTTATATAAACATCACTTTCATAATATTATATATATATATATATTATATACTGTTAATATACCGAATATAAAACCTCACATGAATCCTATTATTCATGGATTTTACTTTTTTATTTTGATCATGCACATGCATTTGTCTACTGATTTAACAATTTCTGTGGCAGAAACTTACTAACGCATAAGATGGGGTGGATTTCATGCATTCCATTATAGGGAACTATGACTGTCTGGGTTTCAAAAGCTCTTAAAATGGAGAGTAACGTCTGTTCACTGTCAACCTCAACCCAATATTGAAGTTACTTTTCATGTAACAAACCAGTCAATCCCAAAGAAGGCCTGTTCAAAACTCAAAAGAAAAGATCAATAAAACTTAACTATCATGGCGCACTAGCCAAAAAAAAGAAAAGAAATGAAAAGTGAATTGCACTCAATTCTTTTCATATGAGGTCTTCCCAAGTTGAAAAAGAGTGAGATGTCTGTCAGCTTACAGCAGAGGGCCCCCCATCTAAAAAAAAAAAAATCATAACACAACTTGCTCTCCACACAGTGATCAGACCATTCTCTACAAGGCCATTAAGCACTTTGACATATGCCACCAAAACATGTACAGCACTGACAACAAACGAGCCCAGAATTTTTTGGCAGACACAGAAACTTGCATCCGATTCACTTTTTAATCATTCACAATTAGTTTCGTTCTAATAAGATCCACAATTAAGGTCCCCCTCTGCATAATTCATGCCACCCTGGCACTGGTGTCAGAAATCAAATGCAACAAATTAAAAATAACAAGTTTGAGACGGTGTGATTCAATTAAAAGGCAAGGAAACATTGGGTCCTGCATAATTGAGGGGTAGCATGGCAAGGCACATGTCAAGCTTGTCAGCTTTAGTGGCACTATTGGATTTGGCCTGCCACCGCCACTTAAATCAGTGCCGTAAAAATTGCAGTGTACATTGATTTCTTATTTTTATTTGTAGGAGTATACGATGAGAGGAAAGACCAAAATAACAATTGGGTTTAGGGCTGGTGGTAGAGCCAACGGGACTCCCTGAGGTTCATCCGTAAGCGCTCACATAAATTAAAACAAATCCGACTTATATTGATGACTTGTATTGATTCAGAACTATTATGTGTATTGCTATTTAAATGCCCCCTTTCCGTCTGACATCCACAAGGGGAAATTTCCCCTTTGTGGTCTGCTCTGCACAACAGAAAACCTTGGCTGCTTTGACTTTCATGAAAGATCCCGAGAAAATCCTCTCATGTATTAATGATGGAGATGGGGGAGTTATGATCCTACGGCGCGCTCGTAATGGGCGTTATTAAAATAGATTCAAACGCTCTTGTCTGTGGTAGCTGTGTAGCTTTCCTTCGCGTTTCTGTCCCACAGTGGAGTTCATCAATGCAAAGCTTGCCAGCTGGAGGAGGGAAAGTTTTGAAGTGCTGCAGCTGCGAGTACGAGCTGGATATAAATTTGAGGTCATGAGCCATCCAGGGGTGACAGCAACGGTCACATCTGGATTTTTCACATAACGCTTGAGGAACGGAACATTGAACGAAAGTGAAATGTATTGTTTGCCAACACAAGGGTTTGCAGTCCAGAGGTCCATTATAGTAATCATCAAGATGACTAATATTATTATTCAATTAGTATCATCTTCGCTTGCCACAGGCTTTGTTGTGTTTGACAAAAGGGCAAGATCTGCCCTATATGTGTGCACAATATGTATAAAGCATCAGCCTGCAATGGATTAAAAAAATGTGATCCCCCATGTGTGTTCCTGAATGGTTAAACATATGCATATATATGTGCTTAATAGTAGGGATGCATGAATTTTTCTACAATGATGATAAGCCAATCATTATTTTCATGCTATGGCCAATAACCGATAAATTGTCTATATTAAAATGCTACACTATTTTGTTTAATACATACATATTATATATATATATATATATATATATATATATATATATATATATATATATATATATATATATATAAAATATTTTTTTTAAATCATTTTAAATACTACAGGTGAATTTAATCATCAGCATTATAATGTATGAAAAATTGACATTAATTTTTAGATTTGCAAAAGGTTACATTTAACAGTGGTATGTATTAAATTGAAGTTTATATAGATTAGTGAGTGTTAGATGAAAGCAGCGTAAAATTAAAAGCATAATATTGTGATATCCAATAAAGATTGATATGATTAATAAAATGGTGATATATCCAATATCGATATAATAATAAAACACTTACCGTACAGGTACAGTATGATACACAATGTTCACCAATGTCAGAAAAGCCATGTCTGCAAATAAAACAGTTTTATAGACTGGTAAATTACACTAAAAACAAATAATTTAACAAATTGACTAAATTTGTTGTATGCTGCTCAACTACACATGCACTTACACACAATTGGCACACATGAGGTTTACAATGCGAAACTGCCTAAGTCAATAGGAGAAAGTGACCCCTAGAGGCGAGTGTTTCTCTTGGGCTGATTTCAACCAACCTTGTTTATCCTCTATTGTTGGAAAGTCTTTCCTTTTTACGTCTTCAGATGTTCAGTCAACATGGCTTTAAAAATGAATAAGTATGCATAAAGATGAAGAGATCTCTGGCATTTGAGGCCCCTGTTGTGTGACTGCACTTTTGTAAGGATTACATTTAATTAGCTAATTAGCATGACAGTTCTTAGCGAAACAAGGCACTCACAATATGCTAACATTTGCTAGCTGTCATGACGGTAGCATTCACCTTTTCATCTTACAGTTTATTGTGCTGCATGTTTGCCAATTTTCCATGACTTCACAACAAAGCCAATTTTACTTTTTCTCAATTTATAATACAACGCTGTTTCTAAAAAGAAGGGGGGAAAGGTACTTAAATGTGCATAAAATACCACTAAAACCAGCAAACAGACGAGCCTGGGACAACAGCTGACTCATTTTGGACTACTTTAAGATGGGTTCTTTTAAAATATTATTATAAATTTTAATTTAGCAGATAACACATTTTTTGGTTATTGTCAGATCACAGAAAAAAATATGTGAGGGAATGAAACCGCAATATTTCACATGCTGCATTGCTTATGAAACACTTGTGTAGCAATCAAAGTTTTGACTAACAACATCTGGGCGACAGAATAACTTCTCTTATGAAAGACAGAAACAGCCATTCTTTCTAAATTAGGAACTGCGGGGTTTATTCAATTTTACAGCTAAAAGAACATTATGAAATAAACTGAAAGCTGATTTCATAGGGTCTTGTTAAGAGGCTGATGCGAGACTGACAGGATTTCCTATCATTTAAGACAATCTGCTATAAAGAGAAGATGAAGCAAAGTCGCATAAATGTAGACAGATCTGAACATCTTTACCCTGTCCTGCTCTGACATGAATTTTATGAGACAAATATTTGCGGTGAATACTGATGACTTTGTATGGTTGTCAGACCACAGAGTCCTTCAAACTTCGTTTGGTTTGCAAACTGAATTACGGGTTTGATTCGAAATTACAAGCAGTGGCAGAAGGAAACCAAAAAAATTAAATTACACAAAAAAAATAAAGATCGATTTTTAGATTATTTGTTTTTATACAAGTCTGGAAATATGAAAAAAGTGCAGTTTTTCAGTGAAAAATTCAGTGTTTTGAGTTAGATCTAGATGATGCAACAACTGTCCAAGCCATCGTCCTTGATTCAAGTACTCACTCGAGTCTCAAACTCTGCACTTCACAGGAACTGTATAGTTACAAGTTCACAGCATGAGAATTAGCGAGAACCGTCCCGGCAAAACGTGTTTGTAAACAATCAAACGGAGCCACACTTTGCTTTTCCCTGTCAGTAATTCCTAACTGACTAATTACAAACGACTGAGCTCGAATAGCTCCCTGAAGCGTTGTTCCCGTTTCTTCTGCAAGTGGCTAATTGTAGCCAGACATAGTAACCTTGAAGCGGCCTGTGTCCTTGCAGTAACCCTTGGCCCTCTCTCCTTTTCGTTGCTTTCCCGCGCCATATGGGGTTTTTTTCCAAGCTGATTGCTCGAATCTGATTAAGGAAAGCTATGTAGCTGCCATTTATTGGTATTCTTGTGAACTAGCAAACAGCTGCCCTGCAAAGGTTCCCATTTAGAACGTTTTCTGCCTGTTCTAATTCCAGCACATCCATTAGCCTCACTCAGATAACAACGATCGGGCACGGCGTGCCAGGGCTGGCCTCTAAATCAAAAACACTGGCGCTGGGACAACTCTTTCTTGGAGGGTCCAAAAAACGCCACGGTCACTTAAATGCAGAGTGGCACTTAAAACGGTTGGGAACTTTGAGAAAAAAGCATCAGTGTGGCGGAACACACCGAAGCAAACTTTCATGCGATAAGCTTTGCTATTTTTTCCTCGTTACACATTAATACCGTTAGTTAAGTTCTGCAATAGCTGGAGTTGGCCCGAGGTGCTCTTCACAAGTGGGGAATTAAAGCATTTAGCCATCTCTAGACACTTAGCGCCAAGTGGGATAAATGAGCCTTATGGCCCGCCTGTTATCTAATCTCCTTTGCATTTCCTTTCAAGATCATGAAAGCGGAATCTAATCGTGGCCTGATTGTGTTTGTTTGCAGAAATTCTCATTTTGGCCCCACGTTCTGCCAGTGACCTGGCTGGTCAGCGAGATTGCTCCCAGCGCTTGTAGAACGGCAGGCGCTGGAGCTGAAAGCATTGCCTCAAATTAAGACGAATAAATAAGAACGCGAGAATAGAGCAAGCCCGACAAAACAATGCCTCAGTCTAGGGCTGCACTCACTGTGTGCTGTAAAAATAACAAGAGCAAAACAGGAACAGAGATTTCTCATTTACACAGATGCATTGGGCGTACATGCTACGAATGAATGAATGAATGGTAAACTCAATGCACAATTCATACTATTTGTTATTCAATAAGACAAGTAAGATCAAGAGATACAAGAGGTAAACATTTCTGAAAGCTCACTGCTCAACATACAGCATTTATTGCTTTGGGATTTTAAAATAATATATTATTTTAAAACACTAAACTATAGAAATATAGCATAATAAGGTGGAGTAATAGTATAAACAGAGAGCACTAGTTAAAATTACAACATTTAGCATTTTTCTAATTTGCCCATTACACATTATATTATGAGCATAACTATTAAGAAAATATTTTTGTAAAATAAACAAAAATAACAAAACATAGAAAAAGTTTTTTTTTTTTTTTTTACGTTTTAAATAATTAATTAAAAAATAAAACGTTAAGATTTAAAACAAATAATTATGACGCAACATAAAATGATTTCTGGTGAGTGAAAATAACGTACACAAACGGTCTTAGGCTACATATTAATCAAACTTTTGTGAAAATACAGAATCTAGCATTTAGTGTTAATTTAGTATTAAAGTGTTTGAAATATCAAATGACACTTTGAGAATGTTTCAACTGAAAACAGAGACAATATTCTGATATACTGTATAAATGATTAAAATAATTTAATAAATATTTAACAGATTTAACATGCAGTTTTGAGGCTGAAACTAGATGGCTGACATGCTCCAAAATCAGTCATATGTTTGACTAAGGGCTGGTTGATCTACACTTCGCAACTTCACACAGCTCCATAAACTGAGGGTACATGAGGAGAAACTGACAACTCTGACATGAGTGAATGTAGTAAGACAGGTGTCAATTCATCCGCAGATCAAGACCACTGACATTAGTCAGAGGGCAATCCCTAAAATTCTCTTTATTTGATGGTGCAATAGCCAGATGAAGGTCAGAGTTTACTTTCAGTTATCTGTCAACTTAGGTTACATGAGTCTTTGTCAGCTGATGTGCTGAAATCGACTCTTTGATGGACAGGTGACATTTCTCCTCTTATTAATGTTTAATGAACTGAAAGCTGTACATTTACTCAGTATATGAGGATGACGGGGAATATAAATCACAATGACAAAGAAAGATAAAAGGTTAAAAAAAATAACTAGGTGAAACAAAAAGACTAGAACATTGTTCGGTAGCTTTAACTTTCATCAAACACCTCTGTGTGAGAATAATTATTTTAAAATGATTATTATAAAATTATTTAATATTATAAAAATCTGAGATTCCAAACCTAATTTAAACCTAGAGAGAAAAAGGGTTTTAAACAATGAAACATTATGGAAAAAAGAAGAACAATTTCAGATTCTATACTATTTCAAGGTCACTCACCAATACAAAATTTTAACAAAAAGTTACAGTCAAGCACAAGATGCTTTTTGGATCATTCTCAAATCAAGCCGCAAAAATGTGGGGCATACTGTACCAAATATTAAGAAATTCTGATTTTGTTTCCATTTTAAAAAGTAGATTACAAAATGCAAAGGTACTGTACAATCATCTCTCTCTGATCATACAAATGGTTGTGGTCTTAAATGTGAATTTAATGCAATGCATCTTATTTCTGCCTTATATTTGTCAGTTCAGGACAACACTCACTTAGCATACTAAGTAGCACACTAGGTAGTATGCTTAATGTACACTGCCCACCTAAACATTCTTCCACTGCTTTCAATGAAACACAACCCTCTGCATTATTCTTTCTTTGTTTAGTGCCATATGTTGCATATTACATTAATTGTGTGGCTCATTCATGCGCTTTCCCCTCATTCTAAAGCAATTAACTCTCAGCAATGAACATAAACTTTGTGGTGAAAGAACAATCAGCCATATTACGTCTGTGATTACGATGTCAGACAGATGCATCCTCCAATAATTCGATCAGGCAACTGAAAATCTTTACAAAGAATGCATCTCAATTACCAAAATTCTCTGAAAAAAAAAAAAAAACAGCCTGCCGGGAGAGTATTTAATTTCACAACACTAAGCTGTACTTCGCAGAATAATATTATGCATGGTTTATACGCCTGTTGTATTGAAAATACGCCATTAGTCTTTAATAATTCTCAGTGTACTGTATGCATGAGTTCAACCCTGTGTTCAACGCTTCACATTAGTTAGATCAATACTATTGAACATACTACTTTAATCCCTCATTCAAAAATCATGAGGGTGAATTACAGATTTATGAAACCATAATGAGACTATAAGAGATGGCCATAACCAGCGAAAAGTACAGCTACTGTACAGCACCAAACACTTTTGATGCCTCATCCAGATGCAACATCATAAGACACCCCACACTTTCTGGCTACCAAACAAGCATTGCGTATATATCTGACGGCCTTCTGCTCGTCCACGGTAGGCCTTGACGGGAGCCAGCTTGTCCAGCCTTCATGTGTTGCTCCCTAGGGATAAAGAATCAGCCTATGTAGACAACCACACAAAGGCCAGAGCTCCATCAGCAGGTGGCTCCATGCAGATAGGCCTGTTAAGGAGGCTTTTTGCAGCACGCTGAGGCTGTCCTTAGGGGTTCAGGCCTAGCTAGCTGGATACGGAGAGCAGGGCACGGGGGGTCGCTAATAGCACCTCCTTTCAGCGGCAGGATGGATTACAATGGCCTCTCTCTGAGTTAAAGCAAACACCTATCACAACAATGGGGTCACAGCAGGCAGATGTCTGCGATGTTGTTCGACCCTCCCTCGCCCATTTCGTCTCACTCACACGCATGCATAGATGTCCAAAAAGTCTCAATTCATATAATCATGTTTGCAGCTTGTGCAAAAATACACATAACACAGATGTTTATTCAAGATATTTGCACTACCGGCCAATAATAATGATTGTTTTAATGTTTTTGAAAGAAAGTACCTTATGTTTATGTATTTATTTGATCACAAACACAGTAAAAATAGTAATATTGCAATTTAAAATAACTGTTTACAATTTATAATGTTAAAATAGAGATGTATTCTGTGATGGCAAAGCTGAATTTGCGGCAGCCATTATTCTAGTCATCAGTGTCACATGATCCTTCAGAAGTCATTATAATATGCTGATTTATTTGGTGCTCAAATATCCTCAACTACTACTGGTTCTTAATATTATCAATGTTGAAAAGAGTTCATGCAAGTTCAAAACAGCTTCATATTTTTGTAGAAACCGTGATGCATAGAAAGTTCATCTTTGATGAACAGAAAGTTCAAACCAATAGCATTTATTTGAAACAGTAAAGGCATTTATAATGTTACAAAAGATTTCTGTCACTTAATTTAATATGTCCTTGCTGAATCAAAATATTATTCTTTTTTATCTTACTTCAAACTTTTGAATGGTAATATATCATGGTTTCCACAAACATTTTAAGCAGCACAACTATTTTCAACATTGATAATAATAATGATGATAATAATAATTGATCATGTGTGACCCAAATGAAGCATTAGAATGATTTATAATGGATCATGCGACACTGAAGACTGGAATAATGGCTGCTGAAAATACAGTTTTGCCATCACAAGCATAAAATTACATTTTGAAATATATTAAATAAAAAAAACAGTGCTGTCATGACAACTCTTGGACTGTTTGGCACGGTAATGGGTATGACAATGTTGATATATTTGGTCTTGGTGGAATAGATCTGCTACGCTGCTGCTGCAGAGCAAGAACAAGACTCGCTACTGAAAATACATACACGACACACTGCTGTGAGCAAGTAAGACATGCTACTGATGCACAATATAGCATAAAAGAATTACACACAGCAGATCTATACAGGTGGAGCTGGGGAAGGTGGATGGTTTCTGAAAGCGCGCTGTACTGCGAAGGCTATTTGAAGGTTGAGCAGCAAGCTCATTGGCTACTGATACAGCAGGGACCAATAGGCTGTGCCCTTTAGACAATGATGTGACTGCAAACAGGTTGAGTAAAGGACCTATTAGCCTGCGCCATCTTGAGTTTCATGACAAAATTTTGTATTCCTTTTAAATTGTAATAACATTTGCACAACATTACTGTATTTTTGGTCAAATAAATGCAGCCTCGGTGAGCATCAGAGATTTCTTTCAAAAACAACATAATTATTCCAAACTTTTGACCGGTAGTCTATATAATCGGGGATGGCCAAAATTACATGCTATTTAGATGAAACGCTATTAGAAAATTAACCCTAATGAGACCGATCCTTTGCTTTCACCCTGAAAAAACATGCTCACTAATTATCAAATTAAAGAAAGATTCTTTCTCGCTCAGGAGAAAACTTTCCTCTCATAAACGGAGCAATGCATCTGGAAGCCAAACTCCGGACTTGGTCTGGCAAAGTTGTGGCAGTCGTTTAGAAAGTGATGGGGGTATTAATCATGTATGAAGTCAGGCCCACGTCTGCTCCCTTTGGGGCCGGGTCTGGCTGCTGCACTCGAGCCCGGGCCAGAGCAACGGTGGGCAACACAGGAAGTGCAGGGAACTAAGCAGGCCTCAGCAGGACTTCCTTTCTCAGTCCACTGAGCATCAAAGTGCTCAGCAATATTTCACCTGACACACAACATGTTAAGAAGAGTGAACCACCAGGTACTCTTATTAGGTGAATGAAATCAGGTTACACTTACATAAGTAGTATTTAACATCCCAAAAAAATAATAATTGTGAGGGACAAATTTCACTACCTGTATAGATCTTAGTCAGGCTATAGACGCATATTTAATTCTGACTCGAATAAAAAATAAAAAAAATAAAAAATTAATAAAAGGAAATTTCAGTTCATAAATTGCTGCATTCAGTGAAATTATAAAAAAAAAAAAAAAAAAAAAAACATTAGTAATATTTACCAAATGTAACAATTTACTCTCCCTCTGAAACAACATGCCTTTGATGTGCCTCCATTCAAAATCCAATCAGTTCTCAATGGATATAAAAGTCTTGCCGGACAACCAATCAATTGATTTTAGAATTCTACTGTGTATAATTTTGTCTAAATAAATTGCAAATTAAACAAAAAAAGCTAATAAATTTAGGCATCACAACATTATAATGTAGTATGAAAAATAAAGATCACATTTATTGTTATTAAATTGTTATTGTTTTTTAAATAAATCTTCAAGTGAACATTAGATGATGGCAATCTAAATGTAAGAGTAAATGAGCATGTACAATTTAAATATCCAATATCGGCTGACACTAATATTGTAAATTTAACAAAAAATTGTAATGTAAGCCAAACTGACTATACTTTTATCCCTCACAACCTTGTTTTGATTCACATCAAATTATATAATGATATCTATCCTTACGAAGACTCAAACTGATAATCTAAACAAAAAATTGATTATTTGTCAAATCCCTCTTTCCTTGACTTTATTTTGCTGAACTAAAAGCACAAATGTTAAAACTCTGCTAAAAGGAATCGCACTCATATTACAGACCAAAAAAAAAAGAAAAAGGCTGCTACTACTCCACCGGCTATTATTTAATTCAAGCATAATTGTTGTTAGTGTTACTCTGACACGTTCTAAAATTTACCTTGGATACAGTGGCAAAACAAACCCCAAACATAAAGACAGATCCCACCAACCAGATGCAGCGTCGCTTTGCCCCTCGCAGTCTCTAAAACGCAATGACTTCAATAGGAAGTCTAGCATCACTACGGTTATCTGAGCAGCGTTTCAGTAGTTTTGATCACAGCCTTAATATAATCACCGAAGCTACTGACTCGGCTGCATTTGCTAATATCACGTGTGGAATTCAGGGCCTCTCTCTCACCCCTGCTCCAGTTGAACCACAGCTGCACCTACTGGTAAAGCGCAGGCATGAACTGCAAAGCCCCCGGTGCAGCTCAACTGGGAAAACACAGATGAAAGCAGCGCACCGCGGCCTGACTATCCCAGTAATGCAACCAACTGGCGAACAATTTCGGACTGATCTACATCAAGTTCATAAAAAAAGGGCTGTGTGCTATTTACCATCAACCTTTCACTTGAACACGTCGAGCTTTCATCTTTGACCAAAGCAGTGGAGATGTCAGTAAGACGGGTGTTTTTTTTTTAAGACTTCAGCTCATTTCATCTTCACCTCAACCGCGGCCGCATCTTCCAGTGCCGGCGGTCCTACACTGTTCCGAGATCAGAGGTTAAAGACAGGTTATTTTCACACTCCCACACCACCCCCTCCATAATTCAGAGGAGCGCAGCAATTTTACAGGTGCAGGATGTCTCTGAAATGACTTAACTGCCGGAGCCCGGGCCGATGGGGGCAGAGAAAATAGGAGCTTAATTGTCCCCTGGCACTTCTGAGAGACTACCCAAATGGCACTTTGTTATTGTATCCTTTTCTCCCACAGCTCTCCTCCTCGCACTATTTTCTTAGTCCTAATGGGAACGGGTCACATAGTGCAGCACTCTGTCCAGAGACGGTAACTCTGTCTGTCACCGACTTTCATATGGCGGAGGAGAGTAGAAGTTTGAAAAGCTGTCTGACACCTTTGACGTGGGCAGCAGTAATGGGAGCTGATGCCCACTTGTCAGCCGAATGACACGGTAAGTGGTGTTGTCACAGATCAGGTGGGGAGTTTTATGCGAAACGATGCCTTCCATTTACTTGCCGATGACCTTCCGAAGTTCTCTGCCTGCCATGGCCGACTAGATTAAATTTAATATCTCTATGTGGGCTTTTTATCACCTTGGAATTATTCGGTTTTTCCCACCTCTTTATCACCTCAAAAAGTTCAGGACTTGTGATGAGCTGAAACTTTTATGGAACTGTAAGCCCCCATTAACAGATCCAGCGCAAACGGCGGCTGTTTTAAGTGAATTCAAAAAACATGCAAAGACGAAGTGGGTTCTTTCCTGTGTGTGTGTGTGTTCGGAAGTAAACAACCCGATTCAAGGGTCTTATTGGTATGCATCTGTGTGAATCGGGAAGAGTGGCATTGGCCTTGGAAAAGCTTGGGACTTGACAGCATGACTTTGCACAGGAGTATGAAAAGAGTTGTTTTGTTTTGTTTGGGGGTTATTTTTTGCCCATTTAAAATTCATTCTAAAATATAATCATGTCGCATCAGAACACATCGTTAGCGTGAGAAGAATATTCCAAGATTTCCTTATCCTGTTTAAATGGATTCTGCTCATGCAAAAGTTCCTGGGTTTATTTTTTAGCAACAGGCGAGCACTTTCACAAATGGGTAAACAAATGTAATTGCACGTCTGTTGACACTTCTCTAGCATACACATGCGTTTACCAGAACCCAGTTAAAACAGGGAAAATATGAAGTCGTCAAATAAAATTAACACTGTGTGTTCAGACGGATGCTCTGCCAAATGAAGCCGGATCCTTTCTGTTTACCAAACATTACAATTACCTCTCAATTCAGCAATGATTTCCACATTCTGATAGCCATGATGCATTACTTCCCCTATTGAAAATGATTCAACTATCCATCAAGCATAGACTTGTTTGATGTTAGTAAACTGCACATTTCAGCTTGGTTTAATAAGTCAAAACTCCTCAACATGATAGACCTTAAAAATAGAATAAATTATGTATGATTTTTGAAACATAGGCACCAAAATTTAAATTCTGGCCAATGCCAATAAGGCAATAATTATTTTCATATTATAGCAGATAACCATAAATGGCTGACATAAAAAAATTATGCTATTATGTCTACATTATTTTAAATAAAACACCAAAAACTAAAATCAATCGCTTTAAATGCTACAAGTGAATTTAGGGATCACAACATTACAGTGCAGTATGAAAAATGGATATTCGTTTTGAGATTTGCTAAAAGTCATGTTTAACAGAGGTATTAAATTATTAAAATATAAGTTTAAGTGAACATTACATTATAGCAAAGGTTAATCTGAATGCGAAAAGAAGGGAAAATGAGCATGCACAACTGAATATCCAATATCAACAGATACAATCAAACTAAAATTGGGCACAAAAATCTATAAATTCTAAATCTCTCATATTAGCCAATAACTGATATGGTCCCAACATATTGTGCATCTCAATATTTATGTGAGAGAAATTAGTTTTTGTTAACTTAAATTAATCAAATGTGAATTAACAAATTGTGAAGCTTAGAGCAATCCCACATCATAAACATTTCTCTTTAGAAGTGACAGACACATTTGAATAATGATCTCATTATTCAAGTTATGAGTCACTCTGAGTGTTTTACATAGAGCGTTAACACCGGCCGAACAGATGAAGTGCTAAACTTAGCACAAGAGTCACGGTCGCACAATGTAAGTTGACACTAAGAGAGCCCTCACGTCTGCTTTGGGCACTGAGGAACTTGTTGGTGGGACTTTGATGAGGTCAGAATCAGCCACCTTTCACTAGATGTGCAAGTTATTTCGTTTTTAGCATAGCGACTGGAAAAACAATTGCTCATGACTGATTTTCCCTTCTACCCCCATAATCAACCCCATGTGGACACCATGCCTTTCAACAAGCAGCAAATCTCCATGCGTCCAACTCTAAATCTGATTAAAGCACCAGCCCTCACCTGCTCTTCATTACTGCGGACAGGAAAAGCTAAAGTGAAATAAGTTAGCACCTGTATGTTCCAATTCGGCATGTTTTCTGCGTGTATATATAACTTTTGAGTGTATTGAGCTGACAGTCTTATAAATGATGGGGTTAGAGGCTGTTTGCCTGGGTACTTGTAGACTGTGCCCTGGGACTCAACTGAGGGAGGGGAGACGTGAGCTGGAAATAGAGCAGATACTTCCTGTGTAGCCGGGCCACAAGGATGAATTATGGGCCAAGAAGGAAACAGGTTATTTGTAACAGCGAAAGAATAGGCAATACATTCAAAATAATAAAATAACAGCTAAAGTGTACTGTTTGCTAAATACTCACTACGCTTAAGTTTAAATAGTGGACTAATCTAATTGTGCTAAAAATAGATTAGATAACAAAGTTATAGGGCTCTGTTGGCAAAACTGCAGGGTAAAAAGATGTACGATGTAGTAACAACAGTGTTTGCGCTGCATTCAGGTGACCGATCGTGGTTTCAAATGGAGGCCATTAACACGCACAGCTCTGGGCAACATTTAACCAATTTGGCAAATTATCTTCAGGGCTGTTTTATAAGTTGTCCTCATTATATGCTAGGGCAGAGAGAGTCAAAGTGTGTGAGTTCCTGCGCCCATTTCCATATATTATAGTGCTGCATTCCCAGCACAGAGCAGAGGAAGCACCTGTTAGGATCCCCCCTGCCTCTTTCCACGCAGCTGACCACTTTCAACCCTCCACCGCCTCACAAACAGGTGGTTTTCTTCAAATCTCACTCTTTTACTCAGCGAAGGGGTGAAGTTGGTGAACTGCTGGACATGAGGAACCCCTGCTAAGGCCCTGGGAGAGCTCTTCTCAACACGTGTTTAATACAATCACAAGTTATTTAGTCCTCTGTGAGATTCAGTTGTTCTGCTCGGTCAAACTGTAAACAAATTTGGGGGAAGAGGAGCCTTTAAAAGAGATGTCTGTTTCCACGACAGAGGGGTTAAAGTTAATTTGATCGGGCATGTGTATTCTCCGCAGAAAGGGGAAACATCTGCATTCAGTGGCATGGCCCCATTTGTTGCAATTTTGGGTCTCATTTCCATTTGCAAGAAAGATAACTGCTTGCATATGGAAGCAATAGATAGAAGAGGTCAATGCAATTTCTTGCACTTGAGGGAAAAATCCTTATACAGTAATCTTAGTTGGGTGAAGACAAAACAAAGACATGGGTTTGGGTAGGCACACCTTGCAATAATGGGCTTATACCAGCATGGGGAGCATAACCAGATCTAGTTACTGCCCTTATCCCTGATTGGCAAGGATGACATGATGTTTCAGAGTATGAAGACTGGAAATGAAATTCTGCTCAGACATTGATAGAGAGCCACTAGACAGGTACAGGATCTGTATAAAATTCTGAAGATGAATACAATTTCATCCCTGAAGTTTCCATGTGGAAATGAGAGCAGCAAGTAGAAAAATATAAAAACTGTGTCTTCACTTTTCTTCAGTTTTTCAGGCATAGTGCCAGTAAAAATAATGAAAAGATAGATCAATTGTGCAAAAAAAAATAAAAAATTAATACAATTATTAAATTGTTAAATGACACCATATGGCAAAACTGCAATAAAAAAAATAGTTAAGTATCATTTTATCAAGCAAAACTTCATGTTCATTGAAGGCTACCAATGGCAACTCAGCAGAACGGTTCTGGGAGAAAAAAATAACTTTACAGATAATTATAATTGCAATTATGGAGAACTTTTACCTCAAAGAAGCCGTCATTAGGAGAAGTTAAACCTCCAGCTTAAAACTGATATCAAAGTCACTGGAGAGCAATTACGCATGTAGCCTGACTAGTTAAAGGATTTTTTCCTCCAACATAATGCCAGGACTTTTGAGGAAAATCTAATTGAGCGTCTCTTTGTGTGATTATTTATGATCAGAAAGCACCAGAAAATCTAGAGAAGATTTTCTAGGGTCTGATGTGAATGATTAAGTGAGTGATCTTTTTGGATTAATTATGACCACGCATAATAAGCGTCTCTTCATTTGGGAGGGTCCTATTATAAGGACGGTCTTAGAACATTAAAAATAGCTTTGAATCAAAATTGCATTCTGAAACATGGGTTAGGATAATGAACTGGGTCTGGGAATAAAGGCCTCTTTGCTAAGTTATGCATTACGGGACGAAACCCCAATGTGGCAACAATTCTGGCTCTTATCCTGGGTATTTATTACAAAAAGATCCACCATACATACTCTAAAATAAATTCCAGTTCTTCACTACTTTAGAGATGGATTATGATGGAAACTATGTACTTCAGTGGTACAATTAGCTGGAGCTTTTTGTGGGAAAGATAAATGCACTTTTTCCCTGCCAGCTTTCAGATGGCCCTTATTCCTCCCATGAGTAGAGGTCAGGCTCTCATTTCCTGTAGCTGGGTTAAGGAATAGTCTGAGGGCCTCAACACTCCCTAGGGATCCGACTGGCCCTCCAGGACTGCCCAGCTACTATCCCAGCACCAACGCCACCCAGAGGTGGAACACCAGTCAGCGCCAATCCCATAATGGGCACACTGTGCACAGACAGAACTCATTAGCCCCAATCTGTGAATGTGTTTAACAGATACCCTGGGCTCTCCTTCCTCTCATAATGACTCATTAATTAAGTGTTTGTGTATCTAGAGGAATTAGGCAGACTGCAGTCATGAATCACAAGACCAATCAGTCTTGTATTGGTGGTTTGATCTTTAGAAAAAAGAGCCCACAAGAGAACAGCATTTTCCAACAAGCATACTTCACCTAATTTTAAAAATACACACCTCAGATGCTTTGAGAACCTCGTGGACTTCATCACTACAGTGTTTCCAGCGTGCCATATTATCATCTGTCTGGCTTGAAATTAAGAACATAACTTCTATTAGAGCTGATTAGGGGCATCTATGTTTTGGGACCTGCAGTATATGGAGTTTCTTAAGTCCTCAATAACCAAACTTTCCCTTCTTCACCTGGAGCTGGTGTGCATAGGGTGACATATCTCCATTTATAGAGCCAAAATACATCAAAAGTAGGCTATGAGCATAAAGAGAACTATGCGACCCAATAAGCCTGTAAACAATGACACCGTTATTTATATAGTATCTGGCAAGGCAGATTAATGTTCTTTTCATTTTGAGAGGATTATAAAGATAGTCTAGGAATATTAAAATGGCTTTGAATCAAAGTAAACAAAACCAAACAATAAAACAGCTTCAATATATCTGACAAAATCATTCTGTCATGATGTTCTATAAACAAATATATCTCAACGTGAGCACAGTATAAGCTATAAAACTGTGAAAATGTTAGCGATGTTTCCAACTTACAAATGTTTACAGAGCAGACTACACTTAATGCCAGCATGAGCCGAAAAATTCTGGCATGGGTTACAGCAATTATGGAGCATAATCAAATATCACTGCAATGATTCATGATTTATGGTCTGTTTTCACATTAAACATGTTACGTGTACAATGACACCAATGCGCCTTATTGCCAAATACCTGCCTGGTAACAATAAAAGGAGTGTTCCATTTTTCCCCCTCAAAGGTTGCAGTCTGCTGCAGGGACAGAAATGTAATTAAAAAAACAATAATAATACTTTACACACAATAATGGGGGAAAAAACGCATTAGGCTCTCATGCTTGTATGTCTGTAGCTGCATTTTTATGTTTGTGACCGAGTGCTCTAGAGAAAAAAACGAAAAAAACACTGAGCTCTACTTCCTCCATATTATTACCTATCAAAAGAGTTTTTATGAAGTTCTTTACAAAGCATTTGACATTGGCGAAACATGTTTAATAGCTTGCTAAGTCAAGGCATGGCCCCATAAGGCTCATATAATCCTTTCAGAATGTGGTGGAATGTGAAACATGTGCTTTGATGCTGTTATTCTTTTTATTGCTAGTTTGTGTTCAATAAAGACTTTGATTGCCTGGATCTAGAAGTCTCTCAAAATCCATTAAAATCTCAAATCGAGAAGGGGGATAAAATGTGCATTATGTGAAAACTGAATGCCATAAAGAAGAACTACTGTATATAAGAGCATGATTGTAGGTACATATTTTCAGTGATGTAACAAAGGAATCCTTGTTTTAAAGGAATATTGCAGGTTCAATAAAAGTTAAGCTTAATCGGCAGCACTTGAGGCACAATGATGGCTGCCACAAAAATTCATTTAGAAAATTTCAATATTACATAGTATATATATATTCATATATTCTACAAGGGATTTTCACTGAATGAGCCAAATATGCAAGTACACACACATCATCAGCAGTTTAATCCAATCACACTCATAACAAATATTCATAACACAATTCTTTCATCAACTTTAATTGATTAAGACTCGCCGCATGGGTAACAAAGACTCAGAGTCTGATTATATGTGTGTTGGAAGAGATTTTCTAACAATGCAATAATTCAACATAGTGGTAAAGTAGGGGGTTTCATTCCACAACTCTATTGAGAGCGCATTGAAAGTGGCAGCCTGGTCATGTGCAATAAGGCATCACCCATTTAGCCCTGTTGTGTTGGATTTATTTTAATTCTCTAATCCTCTAATCAGGTTTCTCCCTGCAAGTAAATGACACGTCCGATGCCGCAGTAATGTCTGAAGGCTAGTGGAGAACTCGCAGATCTAGTAAGTGGCATTTGACTCTGTGAGCTCGTGGAGGAGGACCCGAGTGAGGCACGCAGACATGAAACGCTCACCCCAAAAAGTGGCACTTGCGAGAAGAACGTGCCTAATGGGGAAATTATTTACGAACTATTTGCAGTGCACCTGAAAATACCTCCAGTGAAATTATGTTTGGCAACTTGAACTGCTTTGAAGTCAATGGAGTGGCAATAAAAATTAGCCCTTCATTAAAG
Organism: Abramis brama; assembly: GCF_963993115.1. NCBI lineage: Eukaryota > Metazoa > Chordata > Actinopteri > Cypriniformes > Leuciscidae > Abramis > Abramis brama. The sequence continues at coordinate 32,887,867 of NC_139970.1, forward strand.
AACTGCACCCTTCAAACGGAACTGGCCAATGCTCAGAGGGCCAGGAACAGCCACGCAGAGGCAGCCCTCAGCAACAGGGCACACATGTTAGCAATTTGCCTGATTCTCGGCTGTTTTTATGATTTTCTCCCAAAATTTCTCCCCGCCGCACTCCTTTTATGTCGCATTTAGGAAATTAACACTAACCGACAAATTACTTTGTAAATAAAGGAGTATAACTTTAGAATGTTGAAACCAGGACTTGCCTCAGGCGGGTGCTGCTTGAAGAGCAACAAAGGGATCCTTGATAGCTGTTTAGATATGCCAGCCCAGAGCCAGGCTTTATTTTATCAAGTGCACATAATTTTTCAATTGAATTTAATGTAAGGCATTCATTTCCCCAGTGTGCAGCACTTGTGCAACATGTCCACGCTAACTTGAAAACGGCCGAACTTAACGGCGGACTAAAAGAAGGATTTCATTTCTAAGGGTCATTTCTAAAGTGCTCTGGGTTTCAGCCAAGAACTAACTATTCTCATTCACAAAAAAAGAGGAGAGAATTAAAAAAGCTGGGGAGACTAAAATCAACCGCTGAGATCTACAGAAACCAGACGCTCAGAACTCTAAGGGACTGTTATCTGGAGCGATGTATGCTAATTACTTAATCACTTACATTTGTAAATTGTATTATTGCTAAAGAAATTACTGTACTGATTAAATTACTGATATTTATCTCCTAATAGCGCTGATTAACTGTTGATGATAATCTGTCATCGTGAAGGCTGATATTAGCCGCATCAATCTTTCAGAACAATAAACATCTAACGTGAAAGCAAACTTTTGTCTGTTCGGGGGCCAGATGGTGTGCTTAAACAGAGGAATGTACTATGTTCTTAACAGAGTGGTCACAATTTTGATGATGGGAACCAAAACTGTTGCTTTTTTTAATTGAGTTGTTTTGCCCCATTAACCTTTCATCAGGCACATACATCAAACTAAGGACGAGAACAAAGATTGCTTTGTCTTTGGTTATAATCTAGCTTAGACTTTCATTTACATTTATTCATTTGACAAAAAAAGCTATGTTTCCACCAAAGTAGCGAATTTAATTTATGCACAAAAAAAAGAAAAAAAAAGGTGCAAACACAATTTCCAAACAAAGCAGCGTCTACATTTCATTTGTTCATGACAAAAAAAAAACTGCCGCAAAATAGAAACACACTGGGAAAGGTACTGTTTTCTTATTAAATGTAATAAATTACTTCCAGAATTATTGTGACAATAATGGTCATATTATATTTTCTTAAATTTATTCAATCACATGACGTGTTATGCACAACTTGGAATTTATTTGGGAAAATGTTTTTCTATCTTGGTATAAGTTTTGTCACCATAACGAGAAAAAAAAAAAAAAAAAAAAAAAAAAAAAGACCCACCTCCAGCAAGCTTATACAAATATAAAATTTGGCTATTTTATAAAAAATAAAAAAATTATTTTGTCTGACATCCCAAAAGTGGCCTGAAAATAAGTGGCATACAAATTCTTGTAGCTCAAAGAATAGGACATGGGTTCGATAACTTCAATGCAATACAAGTCGGTTTGGATACAAGCGTCTGCCAAATCCATAAATTTGAATGAATGAAAACTCAGCTAATAATTCATGTACTGCAATTCCCCAAAGATTGGTCCTGCAAGACTCCATTGTGTGGAAAGCTTTATAAAAGCTTAATGTACTTTTACTATGTATTAGTACTCTAATATGTTATTAAAACAATACAAAATCTGTAAAAGAATATGAAACTTTTGTCTCTAAATATTTGGTCTCCTGGTCAAATAAATGTGGAGGGAACTACATTTGGGACGTTCACCCAAATCAGTGTTTGCTGAAAGCTCGGCAGAAAAGCCTGATGCTCTTTCTAAAACACTTTGAAGGCAAAAAAAAAGTCTAAAGTCTGTGAAGCTATTCTCCCATGTTGGCACTACATGCTGCTGGTATAAATAATGCATCAGACATATGTATATGTATTGACTTTAATAAGAGAAATTTTATACATGCCAGCTATTGTACCTGCGCTATAATCACTTGGGGGTATCGGCACTCAAAGTGCACGCTTCCTCGTTCACACCGACGCTGACTCAGGGTAAGCCTGGGGAAATTAAACACAAAGAACCTAATTAAAATAATAATAAAGTCTCCTCTTGTTTGGAGCTCAGGTGCAACAGATACCGCCTTACAGCTGCATTTGATTTGCTAGTGGAGAGATATTTTCCGAGGACTTTTGAGATTTGCTCGCTCAAGCTACGGATTCCACCTCAACCTCGCTCCCTAATCAGGACGACATTGACAGCTCGCAGCTTGCTTCTTATCATCGTCTTGACATTCTACTGCGCTTTAGTGTGGAATACTTGATGACGGTGGGAGGTGGGTGGGGGGCGAGTACAGAACTCCACGAGCGCCAAACTCAAGTGCTGGATATAGAACGGCTGAAAAAGAGAACGCTACATCGCAAAGTCTTTCCAGGCTCACTGAAGATGGCACCATATTGCAGGATTTGGCAGGTTCGTGGTTCAAAGTCTGACGTTTACAGCTCAGCTCTCTGTTGCATACATGTGTTGTCTGAAGTAGCAATGAAAGAAATGTGTGCGAGATGTCTTGCTGTAACCCGATTGGCCAAATGGCAGAGGAGGGAACAATTCAAGCGAGAGCTATTCTGCCTCTACAGGCCACCCTCAAGAGGGGGAATGTAAAACACCTGTTGAGGGTAAAGCCTTGATGGCACACACTGTCAAAACCCAATAACTCTGAGTGACTTAAACTAAGCTCTGGCCATGTGGTGTACGTCTTTCTTGGGAGGTATTTCCAGAGTGCTGGGTCTATAGGCTTTTCGTCAACTTCTGTTATCTGATGATGGTGGCAGTTCAGATGGTGGTCTGCAAATGTGATTTCCTCTCACAAATCCATCTAAAATTACACACAACAAATTTCCTATGAAATTGAGCAAGCAAGGTTACTTCTGATCATGGTCATTGATGATATATATGATATAGGTGTACAGGTGTATTTTATATATATATATATATATATATATATATATATATATATATATATATATATATATATATATATATATATATATATATATATATATATATATATGTACATATACATATACATATACATATACATATACATATATATATATATATATTTATTTATTTTTATTTTTTTTACTTGATTTAAAAAAAACTCATGAAAAATGCAATGCATACATATAACAGCTTGAAAACACCTCTTATATGATGGGCAAGTTTTTCATTTCTAAATTAAACATCACTATGATCATTATTAATCTTAAAAAATAGTATAACAAAACTGCATATTAGTATTTGAAAAAAACATTAAGGCTGTGTCCGTAGTCACCCCCATACTTAAATGTATAATTACTGTGTAACAAAGACACATTAAGATAGTACAGGAGCTGCCAGTTTGCTAAGTTTTAAATGATTATTAAACAGCAGGTACAAACAATGCAAAAGCGGTAGCCCTCCCGGCGCACTCAGTGTCAAAATGCGCTCTTTTTTTATTCACTCCTTAAAGTGGACTATATTAGTGAAGTAATGAAGGGAATAGTGAATGAGGGTATGGGGGCGATTTCAAATATGCCTTAAAATATTAGATAATTTGACCTTTTTTGACAAGGAAAGGACAGTTTAGGTTATACAATATCAGAGCAATTCCACACAAAAATCGGAATAATAATTCATGATTTTTGTAATTAAAAAAAATAAAAAATAAAAAAGTAATGTTTGTTTGTAAAACCACATTACATTTTAGTCATTCAATTTAAAGAGCTTTTTCCTTTTCTTTATCATGGACACTCATATATATTATTGATCCTCATTTAGAGTCTCTACAAAAATTATTTCCACTTACAAATCCACATAAAATTACACAGAACAATTTTTCCTTGAAATGAAGCACAGGAAGCTGACAGTGATCAGACGTCCCTGACAAGACGGGAATATTATACAAGATAAATCAATGCTAATAGTTGCAGGTATAAGGGAACACCACAGCATCCATTAATCATCGAGCGCTTAAGCAATGTGTGAGGACACACAGGTTGATGGAACGAAGGCTGCGACCACGAGCTTAAGCACCAAAATCCTAGCTTTCGCTCGATGAAAGATAAATCTTAAACAAGGGGCAGCTCTTAAAATCACAAAAGACAAAGCATCTAAGCAGCTGCAAAAGCTGTATGTTAATTGAAGAGAAGCCAAAGACGGGAACAAAAACCACAGCTAGTCTGAGAAGAACTGATGGACAACTAGCAACAAGGGGAGCAATCCTCTCAACAGCCTAACAATGTGATGAGTGAAGTCAAATCTTTTGAACCAGTGCTCATGAGAGGTCACAAGGCATGAAAAAGGCCTCAGCATTCACTGTAGAGGAGGTCCCGATGTGTAGAGCAAATGAGTAAAGTGGGGACCGTGCCATTGCACAGCTTAATTGAGCAAACAGCTGTGAAATGACATCAGCCAAGTGCGCTGCGCTTTCACTCGGCAACAATTTCGCTCTTAAAAGGTTCCATCAGTACCTCGACAGCAAGCCGTGGTCCGGAACATTTAATCTTCTATGTTTTGTAGGCCGCCAGCTGGTGGGGTTCAGACCAAAAGTGTTCTGGTGTGGGTCACTGGTGCGATGCTGCCATAAGTGAGTCATTGTGCTGTCTCCTGTCAGTCACACTAAAGAGTGTATTACATTCCACTGATGTGAAAGCACCAACAAGCATATCTGCACAGGAGCGGGGGTTTATGAAAACACCTCCCAGAAAATCTCAGGCAATTTATGGATCAAATGTGTGGGAAAAGCCCCTAATGAGAGGATCGCGACTACTTATTCGGCCACGTACAGGTCAAACAGGTTTTGTCTGAATTACCCTTCGCATGTCTTTAGCTACTTGCCAGAGATCATTTTGTAAACTCTGTGAAGTTTCAGGTAAATTTTCATGTGCTAGATTTCAAAAAACGACTATTAACATGCTCCGTGGAGCAGCTGTGATATAGCACTTAAGCTAATAACGACATAAAACACTCTTACCCCCATTTTCCATCCAAGTATCTGTCCAATGTGACATCAAGGGACCAATCGAACACAAAACCACTTTACACAGCTCTGAAGAATGCAGCAAGGACAAAAAAAAATACACACTGTCCAGAGAAAAATGGACAGGAAAAAACAAAACAGTGCTACAAAGGAGCTTAGTATGTTCTTATTACATCAAGTAGCAAAGCAGCTGCTAAGAGCTTAGAAATACATTATTTGAATGAATTAGGTGTGGGCTTGGAAGTTTAGTGCAGAACATGGGAACACAAAAGGCTAAAAAGGCTGTTATGAAACGGATCCTTCAAGAATCCCTTGAACACCATAAGAAAGAACAATTCTGCCAAGTTTAAAGCATAGTTTCGATTTTTAAAATGCTCTGCAGTACTCATACGTCTCACCTACTGTACAAGTGTGGATAACAAAAACAGTGATGCTTTATTTATGAAGCATTTATGACTCGGCTATGATTGGTCAAGTTTCCTGTTCTTCTGCTGTCCTCGGCAATCAAACCCTTGCCTACTAACGCAAAATTCTGCTGCTGTCACCATGTCAAGATGTACGTCTCTTCGCCTCTTCCTCCAAGACAATATTTAATTCATATTTCTCCATGTTATTTCATTTCTAGATGAAAGGCACTGAGATTAAGGGCAACCTTTTCCTCCCCTCCATCTCAGAAAAGCTCAGATGGAAAAAGCAAGGTCGCAGACGGGCTTAATTTCGAGCTGATAATTTAGCAAATGGTCTCCACTGTATCGCTTTGATCTTGCCAAAGTTTTGGAAATTTCGATCTTGAGCCAACTACTACTGGCCGATTATAGCCCCGCTTCATTAGTGGACCTTTAAATGGTTCACAACAATTAAGGCTGTCAAGCGGCTGTTCTCTGCCCAGGAGTAAACCTTGACTAATGATTTGCTAAAAAGTCCTGACAGTCTGTTACAGTCAGCGGTAATTGAATTTAAGCGCTAACAAGCCTTTGAACAAGTGAAAGAAATATTTTATAAGCTTGATGCAATTTGGTGGAGCAGATAATGAATCGTAATGAATATTCCCCTCTGATTTTTTCCATGTAATTGTCATTTTTCTAAACGTAATAATAACAAGCAGGGAAACAAATCCAGACAAAGACAGAGAGCAATCAGACTTCAATATCTTTCTCTCAGTGCCTCACTTTCTTGTTCTTTTCTTTTTTTGGCTTTTGTCTTGGTTATAGACTGTTTCTCGCTATTTTGTATTCTTTTGCGTTCACCACCAATAGTTTCTCAGCTATTTTAACGAGCTTGATGTGTCACAAGAATGCATGCCCAGTTCACTGTGAGCGCAAGAAAAGCTGACAACTATGCTGTTAATGTTGTGCTTTTGAGCCTGCACAAAACCCCCTAACACAACTCTGATAAGGATAAGTAGGAAATAAGGAACTAACCTCATGCTAAAGTTCTGTTTGAGGCCTGACACGGATTAATTGATCAGTGAGAGCAAACACGCATAGATTAAAAATGTTTTTAAAATGGACCAAAATAAGTACATTAATAGGTGGCCTCATTAAGAAATAAATACACATATCTCTAGAAACTATAGCGTATATGAGCACTTCAGACATTAAAAGACTGCTAGTGTTGTGCACACTTTTGTTTATAGAGTTCGTTGGGTTTGAAAGTCTGAGAAATGAGGAAAAGATGTTTTGCACAAACTCTTTTCCCTCAATGTAGTCAATTTGCCAAAAGGAAATTTGACATCAAACGATAACATCATCTTAGAAGGTCCACTTACGCAGTAACTCAGATCACTGAAAGTGTCACAAGCTCAGTAAATTAGCACACAAAATGATGAATTGGATAAAATTGCGTCAGAAAAAAAACAATCAAATATTAAAAGAGGATACACTTTTCACTTTGACATCAAGGAGACACTAAGTAATCACCAACAAGAGCCACATCATTTCCTCCATTTAGTGTTAAAGTAATAAAAGACATGTCAAAGTTCCTAGCATGATACAAGACCCCGGCGGTTCATTACGCACTGGACTCCATACTTTCCCTTGGACTAATAGGGACAATATTTAGGCAAATAAGGTCATTATGATAATAAGAGTGCTGATAATAAGTCTCAGTTTGCTTATTTGTTTTGCACGGGCTGTAACTGTCGTGATGAACAAAAGGAGGCCAATTAGATTTTAGTCTTTTGCCAAAATTGGATTTCATAGCAGAAAAACAGGGCCATATACTTTGAATTCATCAGGGATGAATGGAAAATGTGATTAAAATTTCAGACTAAAGTCCTCGTTGGAGCATATAAGTTTGCGTACAAGGGCACGGCGCTCTGTAGCTGTAATTACCTGAGAGAATTTGATTCCTCTTAAGTGGGTTACCAATGGATTTGGAAGCATTCACGGGTGTTAAAGGTTTGGGTGACTTATTGTACTTTATTGTACAATGCTGCAATAAGGCCTCTAATTGTGTTAAGTGCCAGAGCAGAAACATTTCTCAAAATTGTTTCTAATATGATATTATCAGTTAATTCTGAGCTACTTTCAACTGAACTTGTTTACTGGCATAACTTAAATGTATGCATAAAAGAGAAGGCCTACGATCATATGCAAAGCAAAATATTTGTAACTAACTACTAGGCCTTTTATAGGCTGCTCTAGACAAAACACAGCATGAAAAACATAGCTTTTGTCAACATCTTTGGGGATGACAAAACAAGATTAGGGTGACCAGACTTCCTAGTTTACCCAGGACAATTCCAGGCTTCCGAAAATTCAGTAATAAAGCCTGGTTTTAGCTGTTAGTTAACTTAATTAAATATCCTCAATGTCCCTTATATTACTGTCTCTGAATGTGGTTCAGGATGACGCCAGAAGAAAAAGAAAGCCGTTTCTCTGTTTTTCTTGCTAGCCAGCCAAGCTGGAAATCTGAAAATACACTTTCAATGCATCAAATGCAAAACGTTTTCATCAACAAGTATGAAACAATCATATCCAATCAGAAGACATTATTAAACAGTTATTAGGAGCGGAATTTTAGAACAATGAGACTGCACAGTGGAAGTATTTTGTTTATATCTTGGTTTCTATCGGTTTGTATTTCGTAATGTTACATTAAGTACATTACATAATGCTACACAACAGAAATCAAAAGAAACTAAGCAAATGTAATACAGTGCCAACACACTTTTTCTGTGGCCTTGGTTCTGCAAGTATTTTCCCATTAGTATTTTTGTTGTTGTTGTAAATTTAGTTAATGGCCTGGTTTCAGAGAAAGGCTTTAGCCAGGATTAGACCCAAATTAAATAAGGACATTTAAGTAGCTTTTATAAATGTGCCTAAGGAAAAATATTATTACTGGTAAGCATCTTGAGACAATGGCAGTATATTTTAAGATATCAGTGCAAGTTGCTTTCAGTTAAAACAGCTCATTTTAGTCTATAGGCTTAAGAGTTATAGGCCTAAGCCATGAACCAAAACAACCAGCTACAAAGTGAATCACAGTGCAAACTTTGATTTGAAACATTAAAAAAAAATGACAATTGGACAAAAAGACTATGTACTTAATGGTTTTAACAAGGGAAAGAACTATAATCCCATGAAGCATTGCAAATGGCAATCAATAATAAAAACGATGTGAAAATCTAAAATGATTGATTTAAAGATGTTGATTATATATATATTTTAAACCGGCATCATTTGCAGTGCTTCATGGGAGTGATCTTTGAATGGGAAGTTTACTTCCGGAATCTGACTTTTGCACTCTCTAGAAACCAAGCCATCAACAAAATAACCTGCTCACTTGGAAAAATTGTATTCTTTTAAATAGCCTCCAGTGCCCTACCTGATCTCACCATCTTCTCAATTTTAGCTAAATCAATCAGCCTGCCACTCTATTGCAAACAAAACCATGTGATGCAACCCGCAGCCTCAGTATTCAACGTATCTTTTTACATGGAGAACAAATTGGATTGACAGGCGGCATAATGGCATGTCCCTGCCCTATTCACTCTTACCACGCATGGACAAAACGTCTAGGCTGATGAGTTCTTGATAGCATTTGGTGGTTTCTTTGTATACTCCAGCTCATCTCCAAAAGTCAATTAAAATCCTGTAATGTTGACACCGCCAGCGCGTGCCCCTATCAAATGCAAGCGTATCCATCGCGTGACTCGCGTGAACTTTGAGGTCGCGTGGCATTGCGCAACAGGTCAGGTGATTAAATGGATCTGAGCTCGAGCTTCTAGAAAGCCGGATCATTCATACGAATCTTCGGAGCCCCTAAAGGGACGTGGTGGTGGAAAATTTTTTAGGTTGGGAGATTTTTTAAAATATTTTGCGTTCCCTCGCAAAGTTATTTGCGTTCCCACGCAAAACTTTTGCGTTCCCTCGCAAAGATATTTGCGTTCCCACGCAAAACTTTTGCGTTCCCTCGCAAAGATATTTGCATTCCCACGCAAAACCTGTTTTGAGCTCGGACAGACACTTCCTGTTGTAATGTCCCGCTGGCAGTGTTTCAGAGCTCCGTACGTTAATGGAGCGTTTCATAGTGTTTGAACTTGGACTCAAATATAAAGAAATGCGGTGCGGTCAGTGCTTAACTAAAGGAGTTCAGTGAAGTTGGCAATATTAACATAGGCTATTCGAACTTCCCTATTCTTGAACGTTGTTAAAGCACAAACGACAACTATTTACAATCACAGTAACCTAGACAACGAGCTACAACCCAATTCTCATCAAGACGAGCTTTATAATATTAATTTGTCTCTAACCAGACGAATGAGAGACAAGTCCAAATAAGGGGTCGTCTGTAAAGTGCAAATCCCAAAACCCGTCTGCACATTTTATATTATTAAACATATTCAATAGCTTCACTGTGACACACTGTACAGTGTGTCACAGTGAAGCTATTGAATATGTTTAATAATATAAAATGTGCAGAATTGTCACCAAATTCAGTTCACACATCACTGCTCTCCTGCTGGTTATACTACATTACTTAGTTTGATAAAAAATGCTGAATTTTTATGATTATTTATTATTAAATAAAAGCAATAACTTCACCCTTTTTAGAAAAAAAATATTAAATAACTTCACACTGTGTGTGAAGTGTAGGCTACATACAGTGTACAGTGTAATGCCATCAAATTCAGTAAGCAAATATAATGCAAAAGCTGCGTAGCCTACAGTAGCCTACCAATATAATCTGTGTAAAGAATAGGCCTACTTATTTTTTATGTGCAATTACTTCCCAAACTAATTGTTGTAGGCCTATAACAAACATTAGAGCAGTGATGTGTCATGTGTGAACTAAATTTGGTGTGTTACAGTGAAGTTATTGAATATTTTTCATAATATAAAATGTGCAAAAGCACTGTAGTATGACCAGTGGGTCACCATTGATGTGTAAACTGAATTGGGTGGCACTACAGTTTGTAACATTGAAGTTAATGACTATTTTTGTATTTTTGACTATTGATGCTGTAGTCGTTTTTTGGGTTATATTGCACTTTGCAGACGGTCCCTTTGAACTAGTCTCTCAGCCACCTGCTCATAGAGATCAATTTAGCCTATATTATAAAGCTTGTTTTGATGAGAATCGGGTTGTAGCTCGTTGTCTAGGTTACTGTGATTGTAAATAGGTGTCGTTTGTGTTTTAACAACGTTTAGCTCAAGAATAGGGAAGTTCGAATAGCCTATGTGAATATTGCCAACTTCACTGAACTCCTTTAGTTAAGCACTGACCGCATTTCTTTATATTTGAGTCCAAATTCAAACACTCCATTAAAGTACGGAGCTCTGAAACACTGCCAGCGGGACATTACAACAGGAAGTGTCTGTCCGAGCTCAAAACAGGTTTTGCGTGGGAACGCAAATCTTTGCGAGGGAACGCAAAGTTTCTCGGGGGAACGCAAAAGTTTTGCGTGGGAACGCAAATATCTTTGCGAGGGAACGCAAAAGTTTTGCGTGGGAACGCAAAGTTTCTCGGGGGAACGCAAAAGTTTTGCGAGGGAACGCAAAAGATTAAAAAAAAAAAAAAAAAAAAATCTCCCATCCTAAAAATATTTTCCACCACCACGTCAATTTAGGGGCTCCGTACGAATCGGTTCAACAATTCGCTTCAGCAATTGTTATTTTATGTCATAACTAATGTGATAATTACATCTTCTGTATGTGTGGATATTCACACCCAATAGGGCCTAGCCTATAAAATATTAAATGTTCGAAAATTGCGATAAATTCTTACTTTACGATTTCCTGTGTTCAGTAGGCCTACAGTTTTGCAGTCATTTTTTAGTTAATATTAAAAACACAAAGTCATTTAGAACCATTTACAAGTAAATTGGTATTGCTATAAAATAAATATATAAATAATATAGGCTACATAATAAAATGAATTATACACTGCCATTCAGAAGTTGAGATCAATACGATTTTTTAAATGTTTTTAAAAGAAGTCTCTTCTGCTCAAAGCAGCATTGATTTGATAAAAAAAAACAAAAAAAAAAAACAGTAATATTGTGAAATATTGTGACTGTTTTCTATGTGAATATATAGTCAAATGTAATTTATTCCTGTGATGGTAAAGCTGAATTTTCAGCATCATTAGCCTACTCCAGTCTCCAGTGTCACATGATCCTTCAGAAATCATTCTAATATGATAATTTGATGATCAACAAACATTTATGATTATTATCAATGTTGGAAACAGTTTATATTTGTATGGAAACGGTCATACATTTTATTTTTCAGGAATCTTTGATGAATAGAAAAAAAAATGTTTTCAAACAACTGTTTTCAACATTGATAATAATCATAAATGTTTGTTGAGCATCAAATCATCATATTTGAATGATTTCTGAAGGATAATGTAAAGAAGACTGGAGTAATGATAGTGAAAATTCAGCTTCAATCACAGAAATAAATTAGCCTATATTGTATTGTATTATTATTTTAAATTGAAATAATATTTCATAATATTACTGTTTTTACTGTATTTTGGATCAAATTAATGCAGGCTTGGTGAGCAGAAGATTTGAACAGTAGTGCACATCCAACAGAATGATTCTTGCTTTATTTACCAATGTAGTATTTACCCTAAAAACAACTGGATGATTGATGTGACACTGTGAAGATAATAATGTTTGTTCCAAAAGACTTGATTAAATGCATGAAACTTACTAGACTATTGTGACAAAACAGGCTGTCAGTCTGTGTGTTGGTGGGGATTTTTCAACGATTTCAGTACATACGATTTTTACACATTTACATCCAGTAGGCCTAGGTGGCGGCAAAGAACTATGAGTGAGTAAGTCAGTCAGCAGACTATTCAACCATTTCAGTGAATAATGCTGCTTTTATTCAGGAACAAACAATGCTATGGCTATCAATGTCAATCATTGCTATTTTAAGAGTGAATCCTGCATAAATGCGGATGTAATTTCCAAAACTTTGCAACGTGTACGTGGCCATTGGTCATAGCAGCAAGAAAAACAAGTTTTATACAAATTCTGAATGGATATTAGATAACATAGAAAGCGCACAACGAGCGCTCCCTTTATAATTACTACAAAGCTGTTACTCATCTTCATCGAGATCTCTAGCACTCCCATAGAACCAGGACTATTAATAATGAAAAATTAGTAACTTAAGCCTGTTTCCAATTTATGCAAAGAATACAAAAGCCCCGACATGAAGTGGATATAAAGATATAGCCTATATAGAGAAAATTACCCCTCAAAAAAGTCAGTAAGAAGCTTTCTCTTGCCAACTGCGAGTGGAGGTTTATTATTCTCCATTTTTTAAAGGGCCCCTATTATGGATTTTTGAAAATGACCTTTCATGTAGTGTACATAACATAGCTCTAAGTGGATGAAAACATCCTGCAAAGTTTTAAATCTAAAAGTGCACCGTATATAAAGTTACTGTCTTTCAAAAGTAAGATTGGACTCTGTCTGAGTCAATAAAATGAATTGTTTTTCAAACAAGTCATAAGCCGTTTCGTTGTGACGTCAAGACGAACATTAGCATATTGCCCGCCCACTTATTGCACGCGCAGACACCAGAGAAAACTTGAACCTCAAACCTGCAGCTGATTCCTGTGGATACTGGATATCATCATGTCGAGAATACGCTGTGCTCTGCAATGTGAAGGTAAAGCCAGTATTTTGATTTTTTTTTTCACTGCCCAAGGATGAGAATGTGAAGAATCAGTGGTTAAAATTCATCTTTACCATGATATCACAGCAGTATAATCCTAAACTTTTGCTGTGTTCCCTTTATTTCACTGACGGCTGACGGAGTTCAATGCAGGATTCGCAAACCGCTTGCTCTTGAAAGATGGTGTTCAAAATGCTTAGTTTTGAGTTTTATATTGTGTAACTTAGGTCTCCTGCTAACTGGCTAACTCACGTTATCACTGTCTTACTGAAATACTTCTGCTAATCAGTTGTGGGCCACGATTACCTATAACTGTGTCTATTAATGCAGATTGTCTGTCGTTCTCACTACTTTGAGGAAATATTTGTTTTACCAAAGTTTATGTTACATCAGATCATTCACTGTCTAGACTAGAGCTCGGCTAATGTATATAGGCCTATGCACTGTTATTGATACAGTTTCCACGTGTTCACCGCAATATATTAGAAAAATACTCTGTCAATAAATTAGCACATGTAAAATAATTGGTTTGTTGATGGACATGCAATTGTTAATGCTGATGGTGTGGGATTACAGTTGCAACATCTCATATAATGTACCTCAAACTGAGTAGCGTATCACTGAGAAACACTGTCCTGCTCGAGTCATCCTTGCGATGGAGGTTCGGGTTGAATAACTAACATTAGTTCATCCAGTGTTTCATCATCAGACTCGCGCTTGCATTGATATGGTAAAATCGACGTCATTGTTCCTTACTGTGTTTAGTTTACGGTGTAGGAAGCCTCAGGACACGCAGAGCAATGTTGTTATGGCAATGGGCGGTTTTGTTTTCGACGCGCTGTACTTGGTAGGCCAATCACAACAGACTGAGCTGTCTGGCCAATCATATCGCGGAAAGGAGGGATTTAGAGAGATTGATTCGTTTGACGAGTCGTTTGAGAGTCATTGAAAATGTTATGATGTGCAAATTTATATTATGAGGAAATTAAAGTTTTTTGTTTTTTTTTACCTTTGATGCATGTAAACATGTTGTAGGAGACTCCACAACAACATTATGAAACTTTAAAATAGCATAATAGGGGCCCTTTAAAGCTAAAATTAGGTTCGGCGGAGGCAATATTTTTTTCCCCAGGATGGTAGGGGAAGGTAACGTTACCGCCTTTTTCGCCTCTGATTGGCTAGAAGGGCTCTCCTCCGATTGGTTATTTGATTTGGCCGTGAAACGCCATCTCACGTTCATGGCAGGCTAGTCTGTTTTGATCGTCTTTACAACAGAAGTAAACAAAGTCAATCCAACATAGCCTACTAAGAAAAGCGCTATATGTGCGTGTTTTCAGATTTATATTCCAAGTTCACAATTTCATAGCCTGATTAGATCGTGTTTAGATTAGTCTTAGCTGTTTGGGGGAATTTTGTGACGAACATGTGAACTTGGGAGTAAAAATCTGCCCTGCCTACGTACAGTGTAATAAGTGCATGCCATCACATTTATATTCCAAGTTCACATTTTCATAGCCTGTTAAGATCGTGTTTAGATTAGTCCTAGATGTTTGAGCGAGTTTTGTGATGAGAGATAGTGAGAGAGAGGTGGTGGTGGTGGGTGGTGCAGAGGTGTGTGTGTGAGAGAGAGAGATGGTGTATCTAGGTGAGGCAAACACTATGAGGGTAACCCCAAACTGCTAGGACTAATCTAAACACGATCTAAACATGCTATGAAAATGTGAACTTGGAATATAAATGTGATGGCACGCACTTATCACACTGTTTACTGACATAATTCACTTCTGTTGGCGGTAAAGATGACCAGAATAGACTAGCCGACAGTCTGCCATGAACGTGAGATGACGTTTCATGGCCAAATCAAATAACCAATCATAGGAGAGCCCTTCTAGCCAGTCAGAGGCGAAAAAGGCGGTACATTCCCCTACCATCCTCGGGAAAAAAATATCGCTCACCGGAGCAGCGCCAAGCAGTCCTGTCCATAGATATCCATATAAGGCTAGATGTCTTAAGGCGGAGTCACTTCCGGCATCACCGACGGCCATCTTGCCACAGGGAAGCTGTGAATTAAGGTGAGTGATCAGCACGCACACAGATCCTCTTATCTCGCTGAAATCTTGACGGATTTACAAGCGGTTTGGTTTCTTACAAACGTTATTAACGTGGCTATAATTCTTTCATATGGAAGTCCATTGTTATAATTATTCATATGTATGCAGTGTCATAACTACATCTCTGAAGTTTATAACAAACCAAACCGTTTGAAAATCGGTAGAAAATTTAGAAAGTTATGGTTATTTAAAAGTATATGCACCATGTTACAAGTGAGCGAGCTCCCTGTGGCAAGATGGCCGCCGTGTGCGGACGTCGACCTCCATTGGCCAGCAGCGCGGACGAGACATCTAGCCTTTATTATATGATATCTAAGGTCCTGTCAACGATCATGCACACAGGTCTCTTTAGATGTGGGGCGGGGCGTTTACATTTTAAAGAGACATCGCAATAAACCTATAAACAAACTTATAAATTATTGTACTTAATTAATTCACGAAATTTACCGTATCTATTGCATGCATTTAATCAGATTTGTCATTATTATTTTTACTAAAATAAAAATATCTGAGGGACCCCTAAGTCTATTTGATACTTTTATACTCCTAATACCTTATGGGGGGGCTGTCATTTCGAGCACATTAGCATTATGCACCTACAAATGACGTCCCCTTCCCAAAGTGCCCTTCAAGGGTGCAAAAACGCTGTTTGGACAATTATGTTTGGAGAATAAATGTACTGTTTTGTCAATCCGAAAGAGAAAATAAAAAGTGTGAATCATAAAAAAAACAAAAACGCTGTTTGGAATTCACCCGAAGTATGAATTAATTCACAGTAGGTCCTACTCATAAAAGAGTGGGCTAAAAGTATCTGGATGACCTCTTCTGGTGAGATTCTGAAGTGTGCATACGATGGACACTTTAGGCTATCCCATCCCATGAGGCCACTGGAGAAGATTTATGAATGGCAGTGAAGCGACACAACTGACGCTGGTATAGGTCACATGAGAATGACAACATAGCGAATGTAGTATGTCCAGATGAGGAGTGTTTCTCAAACGGAAGGCTGCATCCTACGAAGGCTGCATATCTCGGCTGCCATGCCATCAGATGTCGATGAAGGTCATCTCAATTTGAAGGATCCTTGGAATCAAGTAGCCTACTTCATTCGGCCTGTTTTGAAGGATGTATCGGATGTATCTTTCGCAGCCTTAAATCACCCACAATCCTTTGCACACATTCCAATTCACAAAAATAAACTGACGGAAAACGAGACGGTACTGATCTTGTCTGAGTTTATTATTAAATGTAAGACAAAAGTAATGTTTTCAGACATGAAAGAATAGATGTTATCTGTTGTTTTGCTGTAAATTAATCACTAACACTAAACTGCTGCCAATAATGTAGGCTAAGCCACTGGGAAACCTCTGATTCACTGTATTGCATTAAAAAGACAGTTAATATAAAGATTTGTAACACAAAGTATTTTTCCAAAATTATGCAGCCTTCCGTTTGAGAAACACCCTACATTCATACTACATACATTCATAGAACGTACTTTTTTTTTAGTGGTCGTGAAGTAGATGACTTTGAGTAGCCTACAAAGTAATCGTTAAGACCTTTTTTGTGAACTGGTTCAACCGATTCATTTAAACGAACCGACAAAAAACGATTCGTTAACGAATCGGACGTCCCCATTGGAGTCACGTGAGGCAGGTGACTCGGTGTATTGCTCGCTGACAAGCCAAGGGCGCGAAAAAACGGAATTAATTTGACAATGAGTAAGTGACAGACGATTCTCTCTCCCTTGCCATCTCACTTCGTCTCTAATTGTGCTACGGACAGCTTTAAGCACATCTGGGAATTGCAGTGAGGCTCTGGCAAAGATTAACGGCCCCTCAATGCTTTGTTGCTGCTGTATTTGCATGATAATTAGTTGAAGGCTGTATATATTTTAATTTATTTATTCTCTAGTGCTTGCTAATACACACAGAGAGAGGAATGCAGCTACATGCATTAATTACAATGATTAAAGTGTTCACTGTGCAGTCTCTTGATGTGTTTATTAAATTAATAAGCAAATTGACAGATGAGACTTTGAAACTCACAGAATTGTCCCCTTGTTTATAGAGTCATGGTGCATTTTAAACCTGCAGGAGCTCCAAAAGGATCCACCTCTTTCATTCCTTGAGGGAGTAAGTATTACAGAGTAAGTAAGATACATAAAGCTTTTCTGAAGTAGGCCTAATGAAGCTTGAACATACTATTGTGACTTACATTAACAGGTTAAAAGAAATATAATTGGTTCCTTAAGATGTCCTGGAAATATGTGACATCTGTTATTCCCTATGTTTCTATTAAAAATAAAAAAAATCAGCTGAGAGATTATTTGATATGATGAGCTGCCCATAGATTAAGTTATTAAATATTAAATAACCCAATACTGTCTGCAGAGTATTATAAATCTGAAGACATCAGTATGTTTTAGATGATCATTTGTGACCACTGCTGTGACCATCTATTTTATTGATAGAATATGCACAGTTTCTTGAATCTATTCACCAAATGAAACTTTATAATATTTTGCAAATTATAAACTGCTACCCTAAATGTAACAATTGATTATATAGATTCATGTGAGGTGCAGAGTTAGTTTTTCGTTTCAGACTAAAACTATTTTTCTTTTTGGAAAGTTTGTAATTGACAAATATCACCTTGAGCGAGCCATCACTGCCAAAGTGGTCTAGTCGAACAATCTGACTCTCAAACATACGAAAACCTGGGACTGGATTCTGCACTTCACTGTTAGGGTGATATGATACCTGTCAAGTTGATGGAGGTCCCATCCTCCGGCCTCCTCCAGGTCTGCAGACAGAAGCCTGTACTCCTACCTAGACCCCCTCCGCCCCGGCGTACAGTGCGGCCCATTAAAATTAAAGCAGCTCCTTACTGTTGAAACGTCATGTCCATCCCATTCCCCAACATGCATTGGGAACAAAGGGAACAATCTATTTTCCTGATAGAAGCCAGCAGTTGGTAAGAGGTTTGAGATGAGTGCGAGAATACAATTTGCCTAGAGAGTGCCCGAGGATCAAGCCAGCCCTGACTCACTCTGGAATGAGGCTGTCAGCTGGCAACCAGCAGTAATTGCTTCCCATGGCAGGACCCCACCAGCCAGAGAAGAATATGTGCGTGGAGCTCTTCAACCCAGGGATCAATTTTCACAACAGCCCAATCATAATTGTTTTCTAAGGATACGGAACTTGTTGCGAATGCGAGCAGAGGGCAAGGCCTGATTGACACTCATTGACCGGTTTGAGCGGGTTAGGAGGATTAGGGCCGATCGAGGTTGCAGCTCGGAGCCACGGCACACTGTTTGTCACTCAGGTTGAGGGGAGTGCAGAGAGAAGAATAAGAAATCCTGATTCCGAAGAAGCTTCGGCCTGCACTGGAACTGTCAGTCCACTCAAAGAGAAACAGTGCTCTTAGCACACACTCAAGTGAACGATTTCTCAATTGTGCGAGTACAAAAATTTGAGTCGTTTTGAAAAGGATCGTTTTGACATTTGACAAAAGTCGGCCCGAAAATGGAAATCGCGATAGTCTTTTCTTCAATATTGTGATGTACATTCAAGTGAAACGGTTTCTCGAATGAGGAAAAAAAAATGTAGGCCAGGATTTGATTCTGTCCATCGGGAATCGATTGGATCATTGAATCGTTGGATCATTGTGGTTTGCTATTGCTACTATCTCATGTGGGTGACAGGTTGTCCCGCCCTCACGCCGGTGAACACATCATCATAGAAATGTTGTTGCAAGGGCTAGGGGAAGTTATTTTGATTAAAGATTACTATTATAGATAAAGGCACATGAAACTTAAAAAATAATGATGTTTTTGTATAAATCATTTATAAACACTGCAATATTCCATAAAAACAAGCATTTTTATTTGATTTTATTCTAACTTTAAAGAGGTACCTTTAAAATGTGTGATCTAGAAGTCCTTGAATGTCCTGCATAGGAAATGTTCAGACCACTAACGATCTATCATCTGTCTACAGATAATTTTGTACGCTGTCAAGCACCGAATTGAATTGTAGGACACTTGGATGGCTGCTGCCACTGCCACCGGGTCCCAAGACCCATCTCAAATGTCACTTCAGCCGACTGCTAACATGTGGCCCCTTGGCCAGTGACTCTGACATGCTATTATCTGTCTGGAGAAGAGACGACATGGTGTTGTCAGAAACCCGTGTCTCTACACATGTATCCATCACAGAGTGGCAGATGGCTTGGATCAAATTATTTTTTGTGTAAAAGGCCGTGTGAAGTTTCAAAACGTGACTGCCGCAGATGCCTCTCACAGGAAGCATAATAGAGCATCTTGTGTGGCGGCCGCAGATGCCTCTTGCAAAAGGCATAATAGAGGAGCACCTTGGGAGAATCCAGCAGCCATACGGAAGAGGCTGCGGTTTTCTTCTGGCTCAACCCAACAAATTTACAAAAGAATGCATTAAGGTACCATATGCCCCTAAGCGATTTGGGCTTGAACATCAGCAAATCTATTGTATTTGTGCTGAACGTCACCTAGAATATAGAGCATATTATATACATACATATGTATCTATTTCTGACATAAATATGTCAATGAGTATGCATCATTATAGGCTAACAAGTAAGTCTCACTGGGATGCTCCTTCCGTACTTCTATCGCTGTTGATCCCATCAAAAGTGGATGGACATCTCAAATACATCTCCTGTAACCACTTGTGCTCAGATTTCATGGGTAAGTGGCTATTTTGTGACTACATACAGTACAGCACTCACTATGTCAGTGTGTATGCTATGTTCATTTTTTCCCAAATATTTCAGATTAGGCAAACATATAAATGGATATATACTGTATATTGAAACATTTAACTAATAAGTAGGATTAAATTAATAATTTAAACGAGAAATTTCAGTTTTTTAGATGACCCAAAAATTCAGTATTAACTGGTTTTATTGTGAATGATTCATCAATGATGTTATTTGAAATATATAAATGTCTTAAATGTATCAACTTCCTTCCCTTTTTTTTTAGCTGCATCAAAAATATACGCTTGCATCCTCTCCCATCCAACCACCTGGATCCATTCTAAGTAATGCTCACTTTTCACAATCCAATCAATTCAAATCAAGACCTGTCCTATATTATTTTATTATTGAAAGATCCTGTGTCATACATCAGATTATGAAGTAAAATGGGTTGTGAACGGGTGGCGTTTTATGTCAACTTTAAAGCATGAATATACACGTACCTCCATGCTGTTTACTATGGGCTACAGCAGGTGTCCCCAAATCCCACCCAGATTCAGGTACTCGCACGCACACACACACACACGCACACACACACACACACACACACAAACTCTCGTGCTGACTGTCACCCTGTCACTGGTGTTGTGTCAGGCCCAGAGGTGGACCTGCAAATGAATCCTCAGGCTCATCAGTGTGCTGCTCCAAAATAGTTGTCACTGCAGGAAACCTCTGGAGCTCCTTGATGTGGTGTACAGCTTACCTACAGGCAGGGCTTTGTCTATGCCAGCCTCTTCCCTGTGAGCGGATGAGTGCTGCATGACTACCGTAGCACACAGCCAGCCCTCGTACAGCAGCAGGAGACGGAGCTCACAGCGGGGTTTGTGTGCGTGTTGTGCATCTGTGCACGTGTGTGTGCTAGGCATCTGTTGTAATGACTATGTTGATTGGCGATCATGTGAATATGTGTGTGTGTTTTTTTGTTTTTTTTAACCCACAGGAATTAATTAGCCTGTCTTTTACAGAAGAGAGTTGTCTTTTGTATGTAGGGACAGCATGCTGAGAGGGGTGATTTTTTTATTACCATTTTATTTATTCATTTTTTTTTTTTTTTTACATGAGTAGCCGTGCTGCGAGTTCTTCTCGGAAATATATGATAATAATCATGCAAATCTAGCAAATTACTTCATGCTGATGAGGTCAAATGTCTCATATCAAGAAATAAATGCATACTGAACTCAGATTAGCTGTTGTTCATTCTACACTTGTCTGAATCAGCAGTAAGACAGCTGACAAATTTGCAGTGCTGGCATTATAAGTTGTCAACAAAGATTTCTTCTTCAATTCACTTATCACTTATTGCAAATGACTTATCCGTGGACATTTTTCTCTCTCTTTTTTTTTGGATCAAATTTGATTAGAATCAAAACAGACCTCTCTATCTTCATTTGCCAGACTTCTCCAGTCATTTAGTCTGCTTAAACCCTGCATCTTCCTTACAATCGACTACAGGTTCACATTCAGATCTGCATCCATTAAATCAACAACCGATGAATAGAACCAAGTCCCTTTCTTGCAATTTTATCTATTTGTCACAATATGAAATAAATGATATTTCGCTGCTTCTGTTACATTTTAACTTTGAGATTAACAGTGTGCATCTTGCCGCCATTTTCATAACACAAACCCGTATCTCGCCAGTTATCTGAATAATTATTTACAAAATTATCCTTATCTATATTTCTGCACACATTTCCAAGTTTGAACTTCAAGTGGCATTATATTATATTAATTATATCATATTATACCCCATACTGCCGGTGCAGCCTACTTCATATACTGTAGCACCTAACCTGGGGTCAGAGCTCAGCATTGAGAGCAGAGTGGCTTAGTAATTGCCTGTAACTCAGGTGTTAGGGGAATGTGCTGGGCAAAGGTCAGAGTTTTTTTTTTTTTATAAGCAGAGAAAATGGCCACCAAACTGCATTCCAATTGACAAATCTCATTATAATCTCTCCTAACGTCTGTCACTCTTCTCTGTCCAGATTCCCCAGGCTTCCCCTGCTCAACCACGGTCACAAATGAAAGGAAAGTGGACCACCCAGGACCCAAGGACAATGCAGTGTCGCTGTTCAACACGAGCACCCCTGTAAACACAACACCCGAAACACGTGTATCACGTAGACTGATCGTTTCGTTGTCACCGCGATCAAAATTAGCATCGGGCTGGGTGCACCTCTCGCCGCTACCTTTGCAGAATCTCCAGTATCTTATGCAAACTGTGTGCGTTTGTTGGGGAGCTCTGGCAGCGACTGATGAGTGTCTCATTATCTCCACACCAGCCGTACACAGTAAGAAGAGCATAATCAAAGCCTGGGGGTACGTATTAATTATCCTTTTGAATAGTGATGAAATTTTAAAAAGATCTCCTTAAGGCTCCCATCATCAGCAGATGAAACAAAGCTCGGCACAGCTTGCACGTTGAGGCTCACATGTGTTTTTACATCTGTTCAGGATATTTCAATTTGATGCTCAACAAGCTGAGCCTGAGATTAAAGGATCATACGTGTCATCCACACAAACATCACTTCCAGAGCAGGCGAGCGTACGTGAGCTCAGCTTTTCCAAGAGAGAGGCGTCACCGCCGCAGACGACGCAGTCGCACTTCTGTCTCCCTGTGTGTGACTGAGTGTGTGTGTGTGTGTGTGTGTCCTCTGTGTGTCTGTGAAGGCTGATGCGATGCCTCTCACATGTTCAAGATGTCGAGGAAGGAGTCTTTTCTTTTTGTGTGTGTGTGTGTGTGTGTGTGACGAAATTTGCTTTTAAGAAATATTTATGAGCCGGTACCCTTTAAAAAAAAGAGCGTTGTCTTTAATGAACATGTTTTAGAGATTGTTTCAGCATCTATAATTTATAAGGTAAGACTTCATCTGTGAACAGGGCTAGTTTGTAAATGTGAATACTTAATAATAATGAAAAAAATACATCTCACACAGCTGCTGTACTGGCATAATATGACACTTCTGGAGCAGACAGATATTCTCGGAAGAAGGCCGGTGTGTGTGTGTGTGTGTGTGTCTTTTTTTGGGGGGGTGGGGTTTTTTCCCCCATAGTGAGCAGCATTGTGTTGATGTTGGCAGCATTTTATATTGGCAAATCAGTTTGCACAAATGGCCTCCTCTACTGAAGCGATAAGAATCTTATTACTAGTGTACATACAATTAGTCATGTTACACCTAATTAGTCAGCTTGTTGTACTTTGGCAAACTATTTATGAATCTATTTCTGGAAGATTCCTGAATGCAATGCTGAGACAACTTGTCTACATTTGCTCTGGATTTGGATATAACAAACCCTCTACTCAAAATCTAGTGAGCTGCATACAAATAGCTAACTGTCTAACTAGTTTAACTAGTCTCTAAGTCTGACTGAAAAGTGCCTGAAACAAGTCAACAGACCAGACTGGGAGACCTTCTAAAACCAGCAAACCAGCTTGGGATAATTTAGAATATTTTATTTTCCAGCAGGTCCCTCAGACAAAGAGCAGGGGAAGAGCTCAGTTTTAGGATTAGTGTTGTAGTATGTGAGACCAGACAAATCTGAACTCTGCCTCATCTCAATATAGAAAATATAGTCTTGGGCTTTATTTGAGATTTGAGACAGAGATGGAGAGTCTCTGTCTGGTCTTGTCAGATGTCGAGTACCAGTTAGCATGTTGCTAAGCTAACAGCATGATACTCAAATGATCATAAAAATGCATAGAACACACATAATGGGTAAGTTAGTCATTTTTAATTCAATTAAACAATTATTTAATACTTTTGATAGTGAATGACTTATTTCATTAATTCTGCCATCTTTGTTTCACAGAATGTATGTCATTAGCATGTTGCTAGGCTAAAGACAAGATACTCTTGAGCAAATACCCCAATTAACACAAATACTGGTAAGTTATCTGTTTTTAATTTTTTAATCTGTCGTTTTTATGTCTTATCAATACAATTGGTATAGAATAATTTATCTGTAATTCTTCTTGCTTCGTCCACCATCATGGATATTATTTTTTTTCACAGAGCTCACAATGCATTATGGGATTTCATTCTTTGCTTAAGATACCAAAATTAGGCATCTTAGAAAGCAGCATAATCATTCTGCCAACCTTTTGGAACAGCCTCAGTGTCGGGAGCTGGCCTATGATGCCTTACAACGCGGCCTACGTAGGCAGTTTACTGGGTCTGAAACAGAGCGCCTATATAATGAATGTACGCCATTCATCCTTGAGGAACAACAGTACAGTTTTAGGTTGACCTTTGGAGATCGCTGAACACAACATCAGCTCTCTGCCGGCTCCCCGCCCACTACCACGCTTCCTCCTTATTCTCCGCTGAGACTTCCTCCTCTCATCTGTGCTAGTGGCAAAAACTAATAATCAGATCTTTCCTCCCACAGACACAATGGTTTCTTTGGAAACCCCCTGTCAAAATACCTATCTCTTTGTCTCTGTTTTTCGTACTGTAGACTTAATCAATGCACCAGCCCAATGACAACTTGCTTCATCATTCGAAATCTTTGGTTTGTGTAATTTGTCTGTCTGGTGTCGTCTTCCATAACCTCAGAGGAGAGTCATCGCAAGTGCCTGAGGAAAAGGCTTAATCGTGACAGGCTCAACTTGCAGGTGAGGTCACAAGTAATAAGCGCTAATGAATACCAGATCAGGCTTGGCACAATCAGGCTTACTGCAACACAGACCTTATAGTCCTTAAACAGAGCTTTATTTTGAGTGGAGCACTGAGACTAACACAGGAGGGAGGGAGGGAGGGAGGGGGGGGGGGGGGGGGGGACGGCTGTCAAGCTCTTGCCCTGTCTGAGTCTCTCTACCGCTGCACGTTATATACAGTACGCGCGTTGCATTTGCAAGCGATTCTTCCATTTGTCAGGCTGTTGGCAAACCTGTCACGCTCACCCTGTGAAAAGTAAATTATTTATTTATTTGAGTTCAACATAATTAGAAGCATTACCCCACTGCTTGGCAGTGACACCTTTTTATGTTATCAAGCGCACAAGAGCAAAGAGTTAAAATATGCCTGTAAGAGGTGTGGAAGTTTTCACTTTTTTAAGCTTTAATATAATTAAATGGCAACAGGTGGAGTTTGTTCTCTAGAATGAATTCTCCACTAGTTTGCTCTCTAATGCTAGAAAGGAAAAATATATATTTGGTAGCACAAAAAAAAGAAGCTTTTGACACACTTTTTTGTGCAATTTAACATTTGTGTTTGGAGGTTAATGGCGATCACACAGACCCAGAATCCATTAGAAGGTGTTTATTTCCATTTGCAGCTATTTGGCACGAGTTACTATATAAATATGTTATTCATTCCTCCTGAACGCTTGGGCTTCAGAGGATACATGTTGATACTGTTGCTTCTTTCTTCAACTCTAAATAATTGAGTAGAAAAGAGGGCCTCCGCAGTCTTTTTATTGAGTCTTTGCGAGAATCTTCAACATCTGTTTTACTGTGCATCCACCGAGCGCAAGCTCACATGCAACCCGGAACAGACTAGGTGACAAAAGAGGCGCTCCTCCTTCCAGCTTTGAGCTTTTTGATATAAAGGAGCTTCAAGAATCCTGGCACAGGTACAATATGGTCAGCCTCCAGTGGGTTTGCTTGCAGTAACATTTGTCATCCACCATTTACTGCCTGGGGGCCCTGACACATTCAACGTAGCATATTAAAAACAAGCTGATGAGAGTGAAAACAACGGCAAGATGTGTAGCGTTTTACATCTCCCTTAAGTGTCTGCTTCAGGGACAGTTTACGTGCTAGAGATGGCGGTTCTTTGACATTGTCATCTTCTGTCACGTCGTCACAGCTAGTCGTTCCTCCACCTGCACATTCTTTAGGTGCCGTAGAAGGCGCAAAACTCGTCTCGCTCTTTGTGCGGAATGTCTCGGGGCCTTTATGATAATGAATGCATGATCTGGGTCTTCCCCCACTAAAGCATTACAATAAATAAAACATTTTAGTCCAGCAAGGCTGATCTCTGCTGTGTGTGTGTTTCCTGGTATTTAAAAGCAAAAATCATAACAGATAGACCCACATGTTTTTGCTTAATGCTTTGGAGAATAATTCACCAGGGAACACGATTCATTCCCTTTTGCCAGACAGAAAAGCACAATGTATAATTAAAAGTGTAAAGTGTAAAGATGTAATTGTTGGAATGTTGATTATCATTAAATAGCTCTGCAGAAACATGACTGTAAGCCATATTTAGCATACTTAATTTATTAATCGAGCAAGCTGTTTGTTGCTTCTCTTATGTAAGCTGGAGGAGGTATGAAGACTAGCTGGTGTGAACTCTAATAAAACCATCATAATGGTGACTAGCTACCTCTGATTGGTTATTTGAGCAGGCAGCATATGGGCAATTATCATGTGTGAAGTACAAACCGTACTGGGCACCTCCAGTCCCCCTTCTCGGAAACGAGTTTCGCTTCAATAGGCGAAGATGGAAAATTACAGATAGTGAAAGTGGTTTATCTTATCTCGTATCATTTATTATTCTGAGTACAATTTTTCTATTCTATTGATCAACGTTTTTTTTTTTTTTTACTTGCAAGGTAATTCCCCACCACTCTATCTAAAAG
The DNA here is from genome assembly GCF_963993115.1 of Abramis brama. NCBI lineage: Eukaryota > Metazoa > Chordata > Actinopteri > Cypriniformes > Leuciscidae > Abramis > Abramis brama. Next base: position 32,914,591 of record NC_139970.1, read on the forward strand.
ATCATTTCTATTGAATCGCAGGTTTATCGTACAGTTGTTCACAGGGGAGTCTTGTTCGGTCTTGTACAAGACCAGGCCTCAATCACATCCTTCCCCCGGCAATGGGTTTGCATATCAAAAACAGATAGTGACAAACCGTTGGACAAAAAGCAGAGTGTTTATTAAATACAAAAGTAAAAAGCACAAACACTGTTATTTTTGAACAAATCTTTACACAGTGTATAAAAATAATGAAAGTTTCATTTATAGTAACAACAACAAAAAAGACTGAATCAAGTGTTTTTCTCTGGGTATTGTTTACAAGTACAGTAAGGTCTAACCATCCACCATCTGAAACCATGTGTAAAACTTTTATTTTGCACCCTTATCAGCATAGCAATTTGAGTGAAAAAGAAATGAATGACAATTTTTCTTTTTTAATGTCCTTATATTTTGCATTGCTGACAGCAGCACTCAAGCTGCATGAAAGTTTGGGGAAAAACCTAAAGATGATGTGCTTTAAAATGTTCCAAATAGCATCTTGTGCTTAAATGGAAGCTTGAAATCTGACCTTTGGTACAACGGAATCACATGATTGTGACAAATTTGTTTGAATTTGTTTTATTATTATCTGTCCTTTCAAAGTATTTCAAAAACTAACTTTCTAGGTTTAATAATAATCACTTTTATTTCCCGCTTTATATGTAGAAAAAAGTTGTTGTTGTTTTTTTTTTTTGTGGGGTGGTATATATATTTTTGTTCTTTTGCAATTTATGTACCTATTTATTCTCTTTTTTAATCTCTTCTTTTTCATCATCTCTCAACAACCTCACCATTTCTCTGATAATTTACTTTTCTTCCTTTTTTCCTATCATCTTTGATCATTGCTATTGCTATATATATTGTATATTTAATGAGCATTGTTCTACATATATATTTGGAAACCTATAAAAGAGATATACAAATGCTCAAAACAATTTTACACACACTTCACATAATTACACGTACATCCTACTTTCTGCTTTATGTGTTTTGTATTGATGGTATCATCTAACTGTGTCCTATGTTCTGCTTTAATAAAATAAAAAAATAAAAAAAATATTGTGTTGTGTTGGATCCGACTGTACATATTTGCCTCATTCATACAGCCAATACTATTACTCTGCACAAAAATAACGCTTGTCAATTTTTATAAGCTGCAACAGGTATGACTGAAACAGTGTATATTTAAATTTTTTACTTATCCACCTGTGTGCTGTTCACTTTTGCTTCTATCTCTTAATGATTATTTGCTCATTCTCACTCACCCACTTTCCAGTTCATCAATCACAACAGATCGGAGTGTGTGGCTGCTGCCCTGGCTTTGTTACGCCATCACACTGAAACTCCACATCTATTATGCAGTTTCACATTAATCTTTTAAATCAGTCTTCAAATTAACGTACATCCTCCCTTAAGAGAGGGCTGTGATGCTGTGAAGAGTGTGTTGGCTTTGATATGTTTGAACTCTTTAACACTTCAGGATAGTCAGAGTGCCCTCCATTGTCCAATTATTGCATTGCACTCAAATTGTTTGTTACAGATATGCTTGAATGATGTTCTTTGCTCTAGCTTGTTTTAACCACAATCCTGATCACAGACTTTACCAATGAGATCTATAATATCCATTAGCATTCATCTCAAAGGCACTTGTTTGGTTTTGCCCTGGAAATAAGCAGCATAAAAGACTTTAGTTGCATCAGATGGCTAATTTTGAATGGTTGTCAATGGAGAAAGATGCTTTTTGTAACTACATCACATTGTGTAGTTACAGGATCTACCAGCAGGGGCTAACAAGGCCATGCTAAGCTTTCAAACTGTGATGACCACAAACTTGAGACAAGTTTTGTCTCTAGATAGCAGAGGTGGGAGTAAGTCACACATGTGCAAGTCACAAGTAAGTCTCAAGTCTTAACCTTCGAGTCTCAAGCAAGTCCAAGTCAATTTTGTGAAAAGCAAGTCAAGTCAAGTCAAGTCAAGTCACTGCTTTATGTCAAGCAAGTCAAGTCAAGTCGTAGCTTGGGTCACAAGTCACTGGCAAGTCATACAAACGTTTGATGATTTCACTGAATTTATATATTAAAATAAGTTAAAACTACAGAAGTTGTGGACTATGGTTTTATTTGCAACATTTTTTTTAAATATGCATTTCCACATACAGCTGAGTGGTTACTACAATAAAAATCTAAAAAATAAAAAATAAATATAATTTCAAACTACATAGCCTAAAATGTAAATGTGACTGAAATTAGACCAACATTAATGCATGAAAAAATAAATATGCCTCAAACATTGCAGAAGACCATTAAAAGGTATTAAACAATTCACAATTCAAGTATAATGGTTCCTATGCCACCAAATGGCATTCTTCAAACTGGCATCCCCTTTATAAGTTATATTTTTAATTATGAAGTTAAGACCGCCAATAGGTGGCGCCAAATCACCGTCTTAATGTACCAGTCATAGAAGCATTCATTCAACTGATTTGTTCAAAACAGTAGATTCGTTCTGGAACTAAGCAACTAGGTCACTGAATCACAAATACGCATAACTCTTTCTGTGGCTTGTTTGGAACTATTGTCATTTGAGAAACAGAGCAAAAACAGAGAATACTTGGAATATTATGTCTAAAATGTCACATCACAATATTCACTCTTTGTTTACTGAACTGTTTTATAAAATCATTATCACATTTGCAATCGCGCCAATATTCTGGAAATATTTTTTAATATCATATGTTATAATTATAAAAATAACTCATACTAGGGCAATTTTTCCACCACATTTTGAATTTTGGGTGCATATTAATTCTGCTGGCATTTTTCCCCCAACCCCCTGATAACATCTAACCCTGCTTTAAAAGAAACATAAAACACGACAAAACATTAACAGTTTTCTATGTTGTTTTTTTGTCATTGGAAAGAACGACATATTTGGCTTTAAAGCATGATTTAAAAGAAATGTGGCAAATGTTATACAAAACATATGCCATCATTAATTATCATTTGAATATTGACAACATTAAGCTACATTTGAAAACATAATTGTGTATAAAGAGGCATGCTGTTTTGACCAATATTCTCTCTAGATTTAAAGATAGTCAAATTAACTATAACAAACAGGTTAAACAAGCCATAGCTTACTTTTAGACGTGGTGAATGAAGTTCGACTGTTCGAGGTTGTGATGGTCGTCCGATATCCCTTGCCAGTTATTATGCGTAGCCTACGGCAAATCTTCCTTGTATGAATATGGTCAATTTCTAGTGTTTATATCCAAAAAGAAACGATGCTGGGAGATGTTTTTGTATTTAGCGCGCTCACCGCGATGTATGTTTAATCTGATGACTGGCGTCAATGGTTCCGTTGCTTTCATTTTGTTCATCAATTGATGTTGCGATGATTTATATAAAAATGTATATCAAGTCATTCTCGAGTCATACAGTTCAAGTCAAGTCTCGAGTCATTGGCTCTCAAGTCAAAGTCAAGTCGAGTCATTTTCTTAATTTAGTCAAGCAAGTCTCAAGTCCTTATATTTGCGACTCGAGTCTGACTCGAGTCAAGTCATGTGACTCGAGTCCCCCATCTCTGCTAGATAGCAATAAAGATCAACTCATGAAGTTTGTAATGTTTTACACCAGTCATTCTGAAAAACAGTCAATATGATTTCAGTCACTCTCAGTGGTTTAGAGGGTAATATACCCCAACACCATCTGAGAGTATTGTGGTTCTGTCTTTTCACCAGATGTTTCAGAGGAGTAGATGCAGTACATGCTGTCATGTTGCTCAGAGCTGATGTCGATGGGCTGTATTACCAAAGTTTGATGTTGCTCTTCCGTTTCGTTCTTGTCAATAATCTCAATATCTGTCGTTGTGCACTCATCATTCAACTGCATAAGGTTCCCCCAAAACTTAGAATGGAAATAACAAGATTTTTAGAATAGGCAAAATTATTTAATTATAGCTGTCCAATCATAACGTCAATCTATACATTCATGAAAATAAAGGATACATTTTTGGTTCCCCAAAGAACCTTTCAGTGAACACTTCTTAAAGGAACCGTTCACCCAAAAATGAAAATGATCCCATAATTTACTCACCCTCAAGCTATCCTAGGTGTATATGAATTAAACAATATCCTGGCTCTTCCCAGATTTGTAATGGCATTGAATAGTGCCCGAGTTTTTGAAGCTCCAAAAAGTGCATCAATCCATCATAAAAGTTATCCATACGACTCCAGTGGGTTAATAAATGCCTTCTGAAGTGAAGCGATGGGTTTTTGCAAAGGCCGTACGAGCGTTCACAAGAGAGTTGAGTTCTGGCGGAAGGGTGACCTCTGACCCAACGTAGGACGAGGCTCCTGTTCTCTTATATTAAACTTCTAATTCTCTTCTAATTCTCTAATTCTTTCTTCTGTACTTCCGCGTTCATCAATTCTTATAAGCTTACGCTACGCCTATGTCATTCGTCCTACATCTTACGTCAGGTCAGAGGTCACCCTTCTCCTGGAACTCGACTCTCTCGTGAACATGCGTACAGCCGTTGTCGGAAGCTAGTGATTATAGTTTATAAAGTTTTAAATATGGATATTTTTCTTACAAAAACCCATTGCTTCTCTGTAGAAGGCATTTATTAACCCACTGGAGTCTTTTGGATTACTTTTATGATGGATCGATGCATTTTTTGGAGCTTCAAAAACTATTCAATGCCATTACAAAGCTGGTAAGAGCCAGGATATTATTTAATACAACTCTGATTGTTTTCAGCTGAAATAAGAAAGTCATACACATCTATGATGGCTTGAGGGTGAGTAATAGGATCATTTTAAATTTTGGGAGAACTATTCCTTTACAAGAATAATTTTTTTCTAAGTGTGAAGAACATTTTAATAATCTAAAGAACCTTTTTCCACAAGGATGGACATTTTGGTTCCGTGGATGTTAAAGGTTCTTCATGGAACCATAGATAATAAAGAACCTTTATTTTTAAGAGTGGGCCATTCCAGAAGGCTAATTTGCCATTAGTTCCTTCAGTAATTTCCATTGGGTTTGCCAAATTTAAATTCAAGGCGTGTGTGGCCAAGGTTATTGTATATTTACATACACAATTTTTCCAATTATCAATAAACATCCATGTTCTTTCATCGGACAAAAGTCATGGTTTAAGCCCAATTGACATTATATGTAAACAGTTTTACTAGTGTTCTGACATTATTCAATGTGTACATGCCTCTTTACATTCATGTGAAATACTGGTAAAACTAGTATTTTAAAATATTTAAAAGTTTTAACCTTAGGTTTTTAAAAAATAATTGATTTTTGATAGCTATCAGTGTTTTGTTGTACATGTAAAAACACTCTCTGAGAAACTTTGAAATTTTGTTCTAAAACATAAATCACATTCCTCAATTATGAATTTTGAAAAATTTCTAACAAGTTGCTGCAGAAGCACTACAACTACCACAAGCATATGTCTATATGCTTAATCAAAGTAGCAACTTATCAACTTAAGAATCATTTTGAATGGTGTTGTAATTCACATTTGAGCAATAATTGTGTGTAATCTATGCTGTACAATTTTTTTGAAAGTTTGCTAATGTTAACACAAACTGTAATATACTGATAAATCCCAAATCGCTATTTAAAAAAAAACCTTGAAGGAACCTGTGGCTTGAAAATGCAAATTCTCTTCTAGCATTAAGAACTACAAACATTTTGAAATGCATTCTGTCAGATTAATGCTTTTTATATTTGCATGGCCTTACCTGAGACTGATCAATGTCCATGATTTCATTTTTGAAGTGTTTGAGATCTGGTACTTTAGGTAGGATCAGTTTTCTAATTCTTTCAAGACAAAAGAATGGCATCAGCATTCAGGCATTCAGTAAAAATTGTTTGGATAAATTATAATAACCAAAGTATCAGTAATACTCACCCCAGTTGAGTCAGCAGATAAACAAGAAGTAAGCCAATCAGTGGCAGCACAATTATCAAAATATAAACCCATATGCTGGCAGGTGATTTTACCACACAAGCATCTGTGAACAAAATGTTTAGTTTATTTCGAACTGAAGGTTATTTCATGCAAACTATATGGAGGGACGTGGGGAAATGGGTTTTAGTTATTGGGAAAGGTTTGGGAACTGTTGTGGAGGAGGGATGTGGTATATGTATGTATGTGTGTATATAGTATATGTACAGTTGTAATCAAAATTATTAATGCCCTATTACAAATCATATTGGCCAAATTTACTGACTTTCAGCTATTTGCATGAACAAATCAAACAAAAGCAATTGAAATAGGTCAACAAATGTTTCAACTGGTTTCCCCAAATTCAACTGAAAATGCAACTTTTAATGACTTCTGTAGTCTCAAAATTATTTGAATAGAATCCCTCACAACAGCATTAATCTGCAAAACAAGTGTTGTCTCAAGCACACCTGATGCAACTAATCAAGGGCTTCATTAGTTGCAGCAGGTGTGCTTGAGCTAGAACACATGAAATATCTGAACTGGCTAGTATGATAGTATGTTTGATAGTATGTTGTAGTTGATAGTATGTTTGACTGCATATTAGTGCAAAAAGTGAATAGAAGATATCATCTTCATATAGCGAAGGCACTAAATGTTCCGAAGCATAGTTCGCAAGTTCAAAGTTAAAGGAACAGTGGTTACACTACCTGGACAGAGCAGAAAAGGGAAACTATCAATGGGTGCAACCAGATTTCTGAGAAGGCAAGTTCAGAAAAACCCTGTTGGTGTCTCTTATGCAGTGATGATGATTGTTTAATTATTGTTTTTGCCACAACAAGTGACTGAAAAAGACCTGCAGCAAGACTTGGTGGCAACAGACACTGAAGTTTCAGCTTGCACAGTAAGGCGCATACTAAACGCATGCGGGTTTCCATGCCAGAACACCAAGACGTACACCACTACTGACCCAAAAGCACAAGAAAAGTCAGTTCCAATTTTATCAAAATCATAGCCACAGAAGTTTTGGGATTCTGTTCTGTGGCGCGATTAAACAAAGCTGGAACTTTTCGGCCCTATGGATCAGCAGTATGAAAAGAACACTCTGCCTACAGTTAAGCATGGTGGTGGCTCTGTGATGCTCTGGGGCTGCTTTGCATTCTCTGGCACTGGGAACCTGCAGCATGTGGAAGGCAATATGGATTAATTAAAGTATCAGGAAATCATAGGAGAAAACATCATGCCATCAGTAAGGAAGCTGAAGCTTGGGCATCATCTTCCAACAGGACAATGATCCCAAGCATACCTCAAATGCCACCAAGGCTGGTTTGCAGAAGAAGTCCTGGAAGATTCTACAGTGGCCATCACAGTTAACTGTCTTGAACCCCATAGAAAATCTCTGGTAGGATTTGAAGAAGGCAGTTTCAGCACACAAACCCAAGAATATTACTGAACTGGAGGTCATTGCTCATGAGGAATGGGCTAAGATTCCTCGGAAATGCTGCCAGAAGCTGGTGTCTGGTTATACATCTCGTTTGCAGCAGGTCATAACAGCAAAAGGGTGTTCTACTAAGTACTGAAGATGCTTGCCATAAGGGGGTTGAATAATTTTGAGACTACAGAAGTCATTAAAGGTTGCATTTTCATTTGAATTTGGGAAAAAATAGGAACATTTGTTATGTTTTTTCATTACAAACAGCTGAAAGTCTGTACATTTTGCCAATAAATCTGATTTGCTATGGGTGTTGAATAATTTTGATCACAAAATTATATTAGTGTATGGGCTAATAAAGAGATGTAAAAATAAATTTTTTTTAACCATAAATATTGCTATGGCTAATGACCATTTAATTCATATTTATCAAACTAGGCTCTGGTCTTGAACCTGAACACATGGTTTTTCAAAGACAAAGAGACGGTACCTTTATTGTTTCCCCAACTTTGCACTTTTGTCCAGTTGCTCCAGTCCTTGTCCACACACTGCAACCTCATTCTTATTCTGAAATCGTAATTCGTCTTTATGTTGAGGGTGGACAGGGACAAATTATACTCAGCATGTTCTTGTTTATCAATCCTCAGACTTGTCTGCATATAAGAAAATACAAAGTATACTGTAAGATTCTCCAACTTTGCTTTGAATAGCATGTGTCATTTTATATCAGATTCATGAGCATTTTTTCAGTCATACTGTATCAAGCATAATATGCAAGTCTAGTTGCCTCAGTTCTATGCTCAAAGTGAGCATTACTGAATTTCAAATGTGTAAGTCTGTGAGTGTTCAATACCTTCCAGTCTTTGACACATTGGCTCTTGTATTGCACTTCAGTTGAAAAACATTTGGGATTTGTTTCCGGAAGTGGTGTCCACCATGTTACAGTAATACCATGTGATGTATTACTAATCTTAAAAACAATCTTGTCCGGGTTAATCTCTTCCATGTCTTAAAAATAGCACAGAATAATGAGTAGCGGTTCATACAAAATTCCACAGAAATTGAAAAATCATCTTGCATGTTAATGTGTTTATTAAATATTTTTCCTTATTACACAGCTCTCTGAAATACTTGATCCTGATTGGTCAATCTTGGCATTCAGTGGTCTGAAATTTCTAGATAATGACCGTTGCTGTTAGCAGCACTGAATAACAGACCGCTCATCTGGGTAATTCCTTTCATGCTTGTTTCTCATTGCCATCTTGTGTGTCACTTATCAATTGTATTTAAAATGAAATCGGAGGACTTTAGTATATCCTGATCACAAAGTCAGGGTTTATTTTGCGATAACAACCAGCTAGATGTACATTATCTCTTTATACAACATGGCTCTGTTGAATACGTGATTCTGATAGGTCAGTCGTGTCATCCAGTTTTCCTAATATTCACCGCTGTATAGCAGACCGCTCATCCGCAACTAACTGAATCCAGTGCTACTTTCATGTCTCTCATATCACACCATAAACTCATTTTTGTTTCATACAAATGCAAGTGCCAGCATTTTGTCTCTGTTATCAATTGTAGTGATTGACCTGAGGACTTCACAGTATTAATATTAGCCTGCTATATCATCGTCTCGTTGATAGGTCGATTGCTTTGTATATTGCAACACACTCTCATGGCAATTCATAACTATTTAGCATTTTGAAAAAACTGGTAGGCTACTATAATTCGTAGGAATTTCTCATTCATACACTGTACAAAGTGTTTAAGCCTCACTGACGGTTAGGTTTTGGGGTGGACCTTGAATCACATCGTTCAAATTCATGTTTGTTTGTTTTCTCATGAGTTTGTAACTTACATTGCAATGGACATAGTAGTACTAGCATTTACAGCTAAAACTATAATTTGATCTCAAATTATTATTTTTTTATGTCCATGTATTTATTTATTTATTTGGTGAGAATTGTACTTAGTGAAAATATGTACATTTACTATAGTTATAATTGTTAAATCTAAATGATGTTTGAAACTTTGTATTGCTAGCACTTCTCCTGTTATTGAGTCCTTTAAATTAATTAATGTTTAGTTAAAAAAAACTCAGCAGAATCACAACAGAAAATGCTGAGAAAGTCCACATATTCTGTTGAGCCTACAATATGAGTAACAGCTTTAAAAATAACTGAATGAATAACATTATTGCGAAAACATGTTTTTTTTTTTTTATTTAATGAATGTGTTCTGAGGTGAGTCTTTGTCAGGTATACAGGATATACCAGCTCATCTAAACGCCTCCCCTTCCTCAGGTCTTTTGATGTGGGTCTCCAGACAGCTCATGCACTGTGATGCACCGCCACTTAACAGCAAACTTATCATTATCATCAGAAGTTTGTCTAAATGTATACTGACAAGAATGTGCGTCACAAGCTCCACTCCTAAACATTTAACCTGTGACCTTTTACACATATGTGATGAGAATAACCATGCTTCTGTGGGAGTTATTCTCATAATACTTTGCCTAATACATGTCTTTTCTAATGCTCTTCAGCTACAAACTTCTCTAACAGCTCTTCATAGATAAATATGTCATGTCAAGTCACCTTTGTTTATATAGCGCTTTTTACAATAAAGGTTGTTTCAAAGCAGCTTTACAGTGATAACAGAAAAATAATGCAACAAAGTTTGTTTCTGCTGTATAGCAGATCGTCCTGCTTAAGTAAGGTAAGTGATGGGTCATTCTTGTTGTAAAAAAGTTATTAATTTAAAACATATGTCATATGAAAATAACAATTTGTAATCAAGTCTCAGTTGAATCAAAAGTTACATTAATCAATAAATATTGAATGTTTGTTCTGTTAATTCCTAGGGGTAGAATAACTAAAGATTAAAGAAGAACTCACCAACAGTCTCATCATTATCATAAACGTCGTCATCATCATCATCATCATCATCATAATCATCTTCAGCAGCAGCAGCCCTGGACTTTGAAGCAAAGAGCAAGGCAAGGACTACCAGGAGATACACACTCCAGTTGTTCATGTTATGTTCCTCTCTCAGTTACCTATCAATGAAGAAGCACAGAGGAACAGGTGACACAAGTTATACCTGAATCACTAAACCTTGCTGTTCCTCCACTCATTTCCTTCCCGTTATCTCCCCCTCACTTCTTACTCATAGGTCTAGTGTGAAGGGAGGGTTCTGATTTGTAACTCTCTCACATCACTAGTTTTGTTTTAAAGTCTTTCTTATTATTCAGTTCACATTTATTTCTTGGGACTCTGGTAGATTCTTAGTAAATTTTTTGTTGGTGATTTCACCCAGTTATAGGGGAAACTTTTTAAGTTCTTTTGATGTTATAAAACACTTTCATGTTTTCTTGCTCTTTGTAAAAAATATCAATGTACTGATGTTTACTGATGTAAGAACCCAGGGCTTTACTTCTGGTAATGGATGATAGATTCATATAAGAATTTAAGCAGCAAATAACCATAAAATCAACTAAAAAATAAAAATAATTTTTTTTTTGATTTGGTTATTGATAGGAAGATGTTTCTTTGCTGAAATCGAATGCAATTTTTTTTTATTTTTTTTTTGTAGAGCATATTATAAAAACCTGCAAATTAAGACATTATTAATTTATTATTGGTGTCAATTTTCGTGTGTTGAAATAAATTCCTCCTCTCCTTTCTTCTTTTTATTTGATTTATTAACCATATTTTCATGAATGTGGCCAAGGTGTGAAATATATGTTGGATATTTTCCCCAACAGTTTTAGCTCTCAATATGATTATCTGGTATTTTCTCACTGTATAGAATTCACTTATCTCACCACAAGATCAGATGTAGCTTCTTAGAACCTGAGGGAGGAAGTGAACAAGGGTCAGACATATATAACCAGGCTAATACACCAACTTTACTGAATGTTTTTCTTTTACTTTTGTGTGATATTTAAAACTTACCACGGTGCTTACTAGTCTTCTACAATTAGCAATCACAAAATCCTACCACCAGATGTTGTGACTGTGCCACAAATAATAAAAATTATGTTATGTTCAAGTGAGTAATTTTTCCAATCTGATATACCGTAACTGCTATATGAGTCACATATTTGTCTCATTAACCAAACCTTACAAGCAGCTTGATAATAATATGTGTTCCAGCCACAGAAGACTTAATCAAATACATGCAATAAAGACAATTTCTTTCTCATGCATTGTACATATCATAAATTTATTAGATAGATATCACATATCACTATTAGATAGATTACCACACAAAAGCAGATGCAAGAGTCTTGCGTGCAAACAGTCACATGTACAGTATGGGCCTGGTGCTGTTTTTCTTGTGTTTTTTTTTTTTTTTGTAATAGATAATGATCATGTTTTTGCACCTAGATGTTCATTACATATTTCAAAGTCAAAAGGAAATGAGCTGGTGTTTATTTACCCTCTTGTCATGAAAACATTTTTTTAAACGCCCCAGTGCATTTACACTATGTCTATTTAATTATTTTGTTTATTTGTCTAATCACTTAATTACTGTCTTTTTATTATTTAATTAACCTGCAGGTTATGTTTAAACATTCCATTAATATCTCAAAAAAACATGCTTAACATTTAAGAATCAGTTGACTTTTCCTAATTTTATGCAAACTGATTCTAAACAAGATCTTAACTTGATAACATGCACTAATCATCTTCTAGGGGTCTCATTATATATAAGAATTTTCACATGATAAGGTTTTCTAATTTTCTGACTTTGTTTTTATTTGTTCACTTATTTATTTGTATTTTTCTACTATGTTTTTGCTGTGGTAAGTTTGTGAATATTTTTTTTTAAAGCTGCAGTCCGTAACTTTTTTGGTTTAAAGATTATTCCAAATAAATTTTTGAGCAAGTACATAACCAGCCAGTGTTCAAAACTCTCTGCTTGCCTTAGCTCGATTCAAAACGCTAAACTTGTAATAATGTTTTTAATTCCAGTGGTGCTGGTGGATTTCCGCTGGAAATTCGAGCATGTCTTTGCGTCATTACGTCACATTTGTAGACGTAAAGAAGGAGTCTCGGCTAGTAGGCTATATTGCGTGTGAGGATGTTGGAGGTGAAGATTTATAGCCTTTTCTCACAGCACTTGATATAATTAAACTTAGCAATTTGATGGCGGATCCAGAAAGGTTCAAACGACAATCACCAGTGACAACTGGAGATTCACCCGTTGTAAAACGCAAAAGACCTTGGACTTCGGAGTGACCACAGAAAAAGAGACTGCAACCAGCCCCATGCGAAAACAAGGACAAACATCGGAAGGGCATTAAATACAGTCACGCAATATTGATGTTGTTAACATTAACAATTTGAGAACAAAGTATAATTTGCACGGTTTGACGTACGATAAGCGATCGTTAGATTTAATCAGCGCGATTTACTGCAATGCTTTAATTTCCCTTAGTTGGTCAGAACAAAAGTGAATGTTATTCAGATGACATTTTCTGGTGAAAATTCTTATGTTGGTCATACTTCCAAAAAGTAGAAACTGTGATTGCAAATGACAGTATCCACACCGACGCGGCGACTGACAGCCGCACATTCTCCTCAAAACATTGGATTCATCCGCGCTGTGCCGTGCCGAGGCACAACCCACGTAAAGTTGATAATTCCGCGATTAACTGCAATCGCAGATTTCGAACAGAGATGGCGACAAAGAGGAAAAACTACAGACTGCAGCTTTAAAGGGGCTATATGCTTTTTTCTGAAATTTAAACTCGCGACTGACACCTGTGGCCAAAAAACGGAACTGCTCTTCCTTTCTGCTCGCTCTCGTACGTGCACACTTCACAAGTCATCCGCTGCAAAGAAGTCAACATTATGTTTACAGAGGTAAGAACAGTCAAATACATATATTGTTTGAGAAACTAAGTTTGTTTGCTGACTAGCGGTGGTGGCAGAGTGATCTGAAACGTTTAACATGAACGCGCTTGACGTCACATCCGCAGACAACGCGCGAAAAATCCGACCCGACAGAAAATAGGAAAAATAGGATACAGGCTTATAGGTGCACCCACTGTGAGCTGACAAGGTGTCAGTATGCTCATCAGGAGATGTTTGAGTCATACATGGTCAAATAAAAAGGCTATTGTTACGTTTATTTTGGGGAAACAGTTGCATATAGCCCCTTTAATAATGTTTCTATATGTTAAAACATAATTATGTACATTTCTGAGAAGTGCATACAATGCTAGAAAATGTCAACCTATTGGGTTTTGAAGATTAAAAAAAGAGGGCAAAATCAGAATAATTTGGCAAATTACTAATTCTTTTCTCATCTTTTTTACATGAAAATTCTTGGGGTCTCTGAGATTACAAACAAAGACAGTGAAATCTCTCAATAAATGACGATAGTTTTCAAAGATCCACTGCATCCCACTGTTTTTTCAAGATCTCTGCTTGTAATAGAGATTAATGAGACTTGTGCTCAGCATTATTTATAAAACGTTGAATGACACTGACCACACCAACCTTGTCATTTCAATTGTGCCACAGAGAGGGATGGAACGCCGGCCTGGAGATGTCAAGGCAGAGAGCGAAGGGGAAAAGAGAGAGTCGACTGAAAAGATGAGGATAAATCTTTGAGCAGCACTCGATTACGTCTGGGCTGTGGAGCGGTTCTCCCCCTCTGGGAAGGGCTGCGTGTCTGCAGAGAAACCGAGCTAAGACGAGACCTGTCAGGAACAAAGAGCGAAATTCCAATGATATGTTTAGCTAAAAGGGTGAGAGAAAAGTGAATCAAAGCAGTGCACGATCAAAGAAACGCTTCAGTAAAGTCAACTTGGCCGCCAAGAGACCAGCAGGGGATGCATATGATTTATAGGTTGTTCTTCAGAACCTTCTGATGTTGAACAATTGATTGTTATTGTTGCTAGAGAGAAGAAGAGAGATACGTGGGACTGAGGTGGAGGGTCACCTATTTGCGCTTCAAAAGTGGAGTTTTGTGATATGTGACAGCCGTCAAACACTGGAACGACACCACTGGTCTTAAACAGAGGCACTAGAACATGTCAGGGCCAATAAGCCACCGCAATAAACGGCGGAAAAGAAAGCGACAGTTGTTGTTGTTTTTTTTGCTTTGACCACTGACTTACTTACAATCAAACAAACAGCTGTTGAAAGTCAACATGACTGCGCGTGACGATCAATGTCTGTTTGTTTGTTCGTTTGAGGGAAGGGCACCCTAAAGGTCGACAAAAAGGGTCAATGTCAGAGGTGTGGAGTAGCTAGTTGTGCTTCAAGAGACTTAACTGAGTTTTATAAAACATTCTAAGTGCATTCACATTCAAAAACCTGTCAAATTAATTGTTATTAAAATTTAATGTTATCAGGTTTGGTCATCACTTACATTTTGCAGTGTACAAGACAACAGTAGCTGAGCAAAAACATGTTTGTCGCAAGCTAACCACACTAACCACTAGTTCCTTTATGGAACTAAATGTATTATAGAACTTTCTCCATATCTCAGAGCATTATCAGTCTGACTCAAGCATTATAAAAAAGTAAGTGCATGCTTCTTCTTTTTTCTATCTCTGCATCTTTTTTTTATTTATGGGAAGACATTATTTGCTTTCTGATGCTGAAATGACCTACATTTACTTTTATGGTCATTACAGGGCTTAGTAAATCAACAGATTGATGAATAATAATAATAATAATAATAATAAACATTTATCAGAATCATTAACAATTATAATCTCTATAGCATAGTTCTTTAAAATATAGATCTAGATTTAAATAATCTATAATTGTATATTTGATATTGTTTTTAATTGGATTGTAATTGTATATTTTTATATTTTGTTTTTTAGTTCAGCAGTTTTTTTCCCCCCACAAATAAAATGTAGAACCCTATTATTATTCTAAAATGTGTATAAACAAATTTACTGAAAGTAAAAATCAGGGTTTTCCCAAATCCTGGGAGTTCGGCAGGGTTCGTGAGTTGATGAAAAACTAGTCATAATTAAATCGTAAAAATAAAAAAATAAAATAATTAAAAAATAAAAACTAATAAATAATGAAAAATAAAAATGTTTTCCTGCATGTCATGTGACCGTTAACTAACATCAGAAAACTGTCAACATGTGAAGTGAAATATTAACTTAAAATCTTCAAGTAATATTTCATTTTTTGTTTGGCTGACATAAAAAGTGTATGAATTCCTGGTATAAATCATTGATTTAATAGTCTAGAAGTCAAAAATTCCTTTATTTACTAACAAGAAAGGTCTATCTTTTAGTGTAAATAAATCTAAAATTAAGGACACAACACCCTTACAGATACATGCTACTGTTGTTGTTTTTCAAACAGAATGAAAGAGCATAAAGGTGCGTGACATGACAGCGAACATGGCATGCAAGACATCTGAAGCGAGCAGTGTGTGTATGTATGTGTGTGTTTATGAGATGCAGCCAGCAGACTGCATGGTAAGAGTGGTCCGCCGGGACAACTCCGAAATAACAACAAAGAGTCATCAGAGGTCTGGATGAAAGCCCTGTCATGAAATATTTCACTTCTCACAGTCCACACCTCAATGAGTGTTTGCTCATAGATTGACTGACTGAGGCTGCTGCCAGAGCACATGGGATTTTGACCACAACAAACATTGGATCTAGTGGATACCTCAGTATAGCCACAGTTAATGCCATATAACACAATCACCGAAGCTTGTATCAAACTTTTTCGTTGCTTTTTTCTCAAATTAAGTAAAAATGGCTTTAGAATTACATCATTTCAGAATGGATGACGCCACAAGCAAACAAAACAGTACAAATATAAAAAAATAACTGAGATAGAACCGCATGCTTTTAATGTTAAGAGTTTGTTGAAAGTTCATGTTTGTTATGATTCGAGATCTGTTTCTTCTAGCAGTTCATCTTACATCTCACAACCCTTACTTTGTTTTATTTTCATTTCAACAGTGCCATCATGTGGACTTCTTATGTCTGCTTAGCAGTTGTAAATTCAAAACATAAATATGAAAGCCCAGACATAATCGTTATAGTGCAATGATAAAAATAAAGAGCAGATTTTAAAAACGTTTCACCAAATTCCAGTTAAAATGCATGAGAATTCATATAAGGGAAAGCAGATAATGTTTTAATTTCATGTCACATGTTGTCAATGAACACGTAGTTTTCTAAAGTATCAACATGTGGTAACAATTGTACATTTCCTGTTATCTGAAGAAAGTTAATGGTTTTAAACCAGTCATTTTAATATCAAAGCACTTAACACTAGTATTATAATTACTTGCAGGTTGGCAATTCCAAACCCCTGTCAAGGTTGCATTTGAAGAAAATTACTTAATATTTATCTGACATGTACAGTATCTTGGAGTCGGACGAGGCAGTTCACATTACAGAAGATTGCTTTGTATTATGGCCATTTTGGTAAATTACATTGGCCTTTGATCTCTGTCAGTTGATTGACTTGCATGGTTTTCATTATAAAGTCTTGCAAAGTCTGTCTGTAGTAAACAAAATCAGAGGCATAATAGAGAGACTGTGTCCAGCTGTGCTTAAGATTGTAGATCAGCCTTGATTACAGAAGCTTTGAAATGCTCTGAGAAAGACAATTGTTTTGCCGTTTTACCCTTTATTGCCATGGATGCTCATTGCTTTTCTGTTAATACACAGTATTGGCTATTTTTTTTCCAGTTAATCTCTACAATCTAACCATGCAGAATATATATATATATATATATATATAGATAGGGTACAACGGGGCTATAGGCTCCACTGGGTAAAATTTTATTTTCCTCTAAACCACAAGATGGCACAAAAACTTGCCGCAGCACTTTCCAAAACATCTGTTTTTCAAGATGCACGTGAAAATTTGTCTGATCCTTGACGTAAAGTTGATTCTGCGCTAATTTGATTTAATATTTGATGTTTGTTTTTTTAAGTAGCAAATCAGAATTGCTAAAATGATTGAATATATTTTGAGTATATTTTTCTTAGTGATTTTCAGTTTTGCTCAAGCTAATAAAGCAACAGTTTTTCAATATTGAATATTGAATATGTAAAAGTATGGTATTTGGGGTAAAAGGCACAATATTTAAAGGGTAACTCTCGCCAAAATGCAATTTAGTTTTTTTTTTGTTAATCTACCCGAAGCAAACGTTCGTGTAAAAGCATAATTAGAATGGAAACGCCACTTTTAAGTTTGACCGTATTTTCGTTTTCGGTCAAATTGCCTTTTGAATGGGAGTGCTTGGGGCACTTCTAAGATAGCATCAAAAATCACTATTTTTAAAACACTAAGAAGGCTCGACACAACATGAAACTTTGCTCGAAGCATCACCAAAGGCTCTACACATGAACTCGAGCATTGAGAGCATTGTTTGTGTACAGATTTTTAAGATTTTGAACAACTCACTGTAGCTGTGTCCGCCGGCATTTTGACAGTCAAAAATAGTTGATCTATTTTAGTCGATAAGTTGGCTGTCCACCTTAGAAATAATCACCATATTTAAAATTAAACCATCAGATTTAAAAAATATATTATATTAATCATATAATATAGGCTAATAAAATATGATTTAATGTTACTACTGTAAATCTATATTAAATTATTATGGGATCTCATTCAGTGCTTTCAGAATCTTTACTTTTTAATATATTAAAATGTATTTTTATATTAACATTTTAATGAAAGTATAGCCTATTTATTGAACAAAAATGAATTATTTTACTTATCAAAATAAACAGAAAATAGTGCAAACTTTGCTAAAGTGATTATTTTGAACAAGTATTAAATTAGACATTATAAAAAATATATTATTTTAGCTAAAGTATTTGTATAAATAACGTGCGACCCACCTTGCAACCTCAGACATTTATACGATTTTTAAACAAAATAAACCACTTTTATGATTTATTTTCACACAAAATCTGTTGCTCTATAAATGTACAAAAATACAAACATGTATATTTTTTCTGCAATCATGGGAATAGTGAAAAGCAATTTGTTTCTTAAGGTGTGCCTTTAGCCCCGTTGTACCATAGCTATATGTGGCAGCTGTCAGTAGATGTTATGTAGGGACAGTGTTGGATGTAATGGATCACTAAGTAACTAATTACTGTAATTTGATTACTTTTCCCTTGAAAAAGTCAAGTAAGGGATTACTCTTAAAGTCTTGATTTTTCTGTAATTTAATTACAGTTAGGGGTGAGCGGGGCACAACCTAACGCAGGGCTAATTGTAACAGGCATGTTTTAAAAGTTTCCACACATGCCAGCATGACAAAACTTAGTGTAGCTTACTAGATACCATATCAACACTATATATAGAGAAAGAATTGCGCCAAAATTCAAAAATCTTTGGAAGATATCACTGAACATTTAACCGTAGCAAATTTCTTACTGAAGTTAAGTTTTCATCTCAGTTTTTAGTGTTTGTATACAGTACGAGAAAAATCTGCATTATTTTAATCTCCAATTATTGTTATTTAGCAGTTGAGATAGTCCTTTAATGCTTATGAATTCTATTGAGAAACCACGAGGAAGAGGTGAATAAAGACTGATAGTCAATGTTCAGAAATTATGAACCATGCTGTATTGTTGTTTTGCTGTGTTCGTTGTCAAACTAAAACATTTGTTCACTTTTAATTATTAAAACATGCTATTATTGTATATGAAAAGGTTAATAATTGCATTTTATTGACAAAATATTTTAGTTTGTCTTTTATATTTTTGGATTAGATCAGATAACATTTTAAGCTTTCATATGGAGATTTAAAAGTTCATAAACGTTGAATTGCCACAAACCCTAAATGATTAAAAATCCAAAAACATAAGAGCATAATAGGGTATCCACTTTTATTGAATTCACAAGCATTGGTGTTCGTACATTACTGCAAGTTGAATCTGTAAGTAGGCTACAGCCTTTTTCTCCATAAAGTGTGGAATAATATTACAATAGCTCTACATGCTAAAAATGAGTGTAACGTTCCAGTGTCATTACTGAACTCAAAATACCCTTCCTTACTTGCCCTCACATTTATACTTCTAAAAGCGGGATCTAGTTCATCAAGATCAGCCTGACGCAACCAAACACTGAGACTGACAAGAAAATGACCATGAAAATATGACTCCCCTCATTATCCAAGATGGAAAATACTTAAGCGGACTTCCAAAAAGAGAAATCATGGAAATACACTTTTCGTGTCACATAAGGTCTGACTGTGAATGCCATGTCTCTGGCTCCACACATTCTCTGCTGGAACACTTTACTAGGCTCTCTTTCATTGCTGAGACACATAGAGGGCAAATCTGTTGTGAATTAAAGCGTCATATTTAATACGTCTATGATTCCATCGGACACTTGCTCTCAGTTGGTTTTTCAAGTCCAACTTTGAGAAAACGTTTAAACTGTGGAACAGTATTCTGTGTGTTTGAACTCCACGTTTTGTTTTGAGAGTGATATTGTATATCCTTGTAACCACAGACCTTGGCTAGGAGAACTGAAGGACTACAAGAACATGGTACTGTATATGAACGCAGAACAAAATGCTGTCGTGTCACGCCATCTTGAGGAGGAATTATGGTATTGCACGGTATAGACAACATATTAATGAATACTTACAACGGCTCAGATTTATGGAGGAATATTATAGACAAAATCTTTTTTTTAAATAATTCTGAGCATAAATACGCAAAACATTTCGCTTTATTTTTCTTTTTATAATTTTATCTGTAATATTTCTCTGGCTGCACACTTAAATCACACATATACAGTAGATGCTTTCTTTTGATACAATTTTGATTTTTCTTTTTATCATCAAAGGAAAGAGCATTTTCTGAACATAAAAATATAGCAACCAACAGAATTAATTTAAAATAATAATGTTTTTTTGCTTCTAACACAATTTAATTCAGACCACATCTGTGCGGAGTGGAGAGGGTTCGGTTAAAGCTTGACAAAACTGTGGTAAAAGCTATTCTACTTTCTTTTAGCATATGTTGTTTAAACATACTTCTTGAATTCATCATAAAGCACGAGCACAAAAGCGCCCCCCATTCCTCTGAGTACATTAGACAGAGCCCCTTTGAAGAACGCTCTGCCGCCCTCATCACGAGCGATCTTTCTCCAGCAGTCAATGGTTCCAGTGTACATAATATCCGCTGGGAAAACAAAAGACAAAGGCCCGAGTTTAAATAAATGCATATTTGATAGAGAGCAGGGAGTTGATGAGCCAATATGTTTGAGCATATGTGTGTTGTATACCTCCTTTGCGCCCAGACTGCATCATCATGCGACGCCGCACAGTGTCAAAGGGATAGGAGACCACGCCGGCCACTGCCGTCACAGATTGTGCAATCATCCAGCTGACCACAATGTGGGTGTTCTTAGGGTCAGCAAGCATGCCTGTACGCCACCACACAAGAAACGATGCATGGACCTCGTTTAATTCAGAACTCAAGAATTAGCAGTATGAATTTGAATTGAACTGGCCATATCACAAGTTTAACTGGAATGACAGGAAGAGTTGTAGCTAATCTAAGACTTTAGAAACACAAAAACAGTGCACTCATATTACTATGAATGGGCGAAAGTGCAATGGCAATATGGCAGAATAAGTCCCGCCTTCTAAATAAAAGAGCCAATCGCCAATAGAGTGAAACAGTAGGGTTCCGGAAGTAATAAACCTTTAAAGACAGACCTACTGTGAGCTACGAGGTTATTAATCCATGGTATTGCTTTCTTTCAGCTTATTTTTTAAAACACTCATGTTTAACAGTGGAATTCCTTGTGAAAAACTACACTATCCAAGATGCTGTACAGCAAATTACACCAGAAAGTTCCGCCCACTCCCATGAAGCACTGCGAATTATGTAATCGAGGCGATCTCCCTATGCTCTCAAAATACTTGTATGTATATATATATATATATATATATATATATATATATATATATATATATATATATGTACAGTCTTGTACCTATGTCTTTTTGTTTAATTTTCTAAAACTTTTTTGCTTCAAAACAGTGTAAGCTTGTAGTGTTGTAATTCACCTAGTTGATTGGCTTGGTTTATGGCTTATAATTCTTTAACAAAGACTTTTTTTAAATCCCTATGGGAAAAATGTATGGAAAAGATACTTCCAGAACCAGCACAGCTAAAAAAAAAAAAAAGGGGGGTGGGCACTGATTGGTGTAATTTTCTGTACAGCATCATGGGTAATGTAGTTTTTTACCAGGAATTCCACTGTTAAACCTGATAATTTTTAAAATAAGCTGAAATAATGAGGGCTGACGGCTTCAGCTGATGCAAATACAATGGATTAATGACCTCATAGCTCACAGCAGCCTTTAAAGGTTTATATGTTATCGTTCAAAATCAATTTCCTTGTAGAGAAAATGAATCGAGTTTGCACTGTTGCACTCTATTGAAAGAAAACAAAGGTAATGCATTCTGGGAAGTGAAGTGTTCTTCCACCCTGGTCCACAAAAGTTCATTTTTAAATAGGAAGAAATATATAAACTAAATACAAATTTTCAAAGCTTGACTTTTTCTAAACTTTCAAACCAGTGTCGTTATTATTAATTAAAGCGATTACAAGTTGCTTTCATTAATTTAAATATAGCTGAAATGAAATAAAATAAAATATAAATATTTGATGAAAAACTGGCAACTAACTGAAATACAATAAGTTGAAATACTAAAATTACTACAACTGAAATCAAATAAAGCTAAAAAAACATAATTAAAAACTAATAAAAATGACAAAAGCACATAACAAAAATAATTAAAACAAACTAAAATGAAAATGAAACCTGAAAATATACAAATAAAAGCTACTATAATACTCTGAAGCACAAACCTATTACCTTTAGCAGTGTCATAGACTCCGAAGTAGGCCGCCCTGTAAATAATGATGCCCTGGACGGAGACGTTGAAGCCCTGATACAGACCCCGCAACCCATCTGACTTAAAGATTTTGGCCAGGCAGTGGGCCAGCCCATTGAACTCTCTGGAGCTCCCAGCTTTCCCGACATCTGCACCCAATCGGGTACGAGCAAAATCAAGGGGGTAGACGAAGCAGAGGGAAGTGGCTCCTGCAGCTCCACCGGAGGCCAAGTTGCCAGCAAAGTATCGCCAGAACTGCGTGTGCCTATCAACTCCACCCAAGAATACCTGTTTGTACTTGTCCTTGAAGGCAAAGTTGAGGGCTTGTGTGGGGAAATAGCGAATGACGTTGGCTAGGTTGCCACGCCAAAAGGCAATAAAGCCCTGCTCCTTAGGAATCCTCACAATACAGTCGATAATACCTTTGTACTGTTTGTCTGCAGTGATCTGCTTGCTGGCATGTTGTACCTGTAAAGTGAAACACACAATCCTGTGAGTTACATGATATCTGGGTTGGAACAGTATTTGTATCAACCAATCAGTTTGATGAGTGGGTTTAGTTTGATGTTTGTATCTTGAGGTTGGGGTTTTTACAGGGACGGATGGAGTTAAATACTGAAACCACCATAAATAGTGTCTAGTAATGAGAAATAAAAAAAATGTATGCTCACTAAGGCTGCATTTATTTAATCAAACATACAGTAAAACAGTATTATTTTATAATACTATAAAAATCTATTTGATAACAATTTAAAATAACTGTTCTCTATTGTAATATATTTTAAATGTAATTTATTCCTGTGATGGCAATGCTAAATTTTCAACAGCCAGTCTTCAGTGTGAAATCGTTCAAATATGCTGATTTGGATTTGCTTATTTGGTAATAATTTTTGTAATTATTTTGCAGGAATCTTTGATGAATACAAAGTTCAAAAGAACAGCATTTATTTCTTTTTGTAACATTATAAAAGTCTATACTGCCACATTTGATCAATTTAATGCATCTTTGCTGAATAAAAGTATCCACTTCTTAAAAAAAATACTTTTGTACAATAGTGTATGACAGTTTCCACAAAAAAATATTAAGCAGCAACAACTGTTTTCAATATTGAAAATAATAATTTTTATTTAGGAAGGATCATGCAAAACTTAAAACTGATGCTGACATTTTCAAGTGGTGCTCACTGCAGAGCCCAATGACGTCCAGCTCCCCCTCTCTGGACATAATGGCTGGCGCTTGTCCTAGTCCAGCTCCACCTCTGTGGACCTAATGGGTGGAGTTATGTTTAGCCAAAGGGTTATGGGTAGGGTTAGGTGGTTGGACCGTCCAGCTCCACCCATTACATCCAGCGAGAATATTCAAGTTCCAACCACACCCTAACCCTCCAAAATCCCTCCACCCCTTTAGACGTACAGTGAGGAGGAGCTAGACGTCATTTGACTCTGCAGCGAGTGCCACTAGTAAAAAGTCTCAATAACCTGTTTTATTCTGTGGCAGAAACAAGCCTCCAAAATACATTTTAAAATATATTAAAATGGAAAACAGTCATTTTTAATTGTAACTTTATTTCACAAAATTACAGTTTTTACTGTATTTTTGATCCAAAATGGTTATACTATGCTCATTTAATAGTAATTTTGATCCTGGAAGATCTAAACATAATGTCTCGGCCTGTAACACGAGACAAGACTGCAGGGGACAGAATGTACCACCTAGCACGCAGATAGAAATTCACAGTTTGACCTTAAAATACATTCGAGTTACTAAAATTTAGATATAAAGATCCAAATAAGAGAACTCAAGAATAGACACTTGGTATTAGAATGCAAATTTGAGAGTAGAGATGCTCGAGGGATGCGGATGTTGCGAACAGACAACTCAAAAATGGCCTCTGAAGGACAAAGTCGTGTCTTAACGTTAATCAACGTCAACGCCACAAGATAATTCATGTTACTATTAAATGCGACAGAAAACTGGTTATGTATTTGCATGCATCATTCATAAGATATCAGAGTGCGCTAAGATTAGTCAAGGTGATAATCCTCACGGTCTCACCTGCAGCAGCAGTTTGACTCTCTCTATCGGTGCGACTGCGGTCTTGGAAATTGCCGCTGCGACACCACCAGCCAAAAAGTCTTTAGCAAAAGAAATGGCAGCATCAGCCATGGCAGCGTTGATTCTTTAGCTCAGTGTATTAGAAAACACGACGTACGTTCAGTGCTTGCTTGCAGAAGCAGGAGGTAGAGTAGAGCGGAAAGTGATGGGGAGATGCGTAGTGTGTCCTGTCCTCTACAGCCAACTCTCGAGGTTTCTCGCGATGTTTGCACCCGAATCAACAAGTCCTATAGAACATTTTATGACATGCTATTTTTAACTAATTTATAACCTTGTAATGAATTGGGTTATGCCTTATATAATGTAGAAATGCTAATTTATGTTCTAACTGATTACATTTCTTATATGATTCTAATTTAAAAGAGTTTTAAACAATAAACCAACATACAAAATCACTGCTAAAGGGAAAAAAAAAGTATAATAGACCTTTTTGAATTAAAACCTCAGTTATGAGAAATAGCCCTTGTGATAACTTCCCAATATGACCACATATAAAAAACAACCTAAAGACAAGAACACTGGCTATAGATTCAAACCATATTTATTTCAGTATACAACATTACCGGTTAAAAACTTTCTGTAATTAATAATAATAATGTACAAATACTTAGTTTGAGCTTTTAGATCAGAAACATTCATAGTACTTGAACACAGCTAAAAACAGTTGATTTTTACAGTTGATGAACTAGATTAAGTCAATTGTAGTGTTTCCGATACAAATGCTGTAGTCTTTATATCACTCAAGTTCAGCAGTCTCAATGGATGCTGAAGAACAGCCTAGTAATGTTCTTTTGTCATTTGGATCTTCTTTGACAAACAGCATGGCATCCAGCAGGTTGTCTGTGTGTTGGATGTGTCTGAGAGTGAAGCCATGCTTCTCTAGTAAGTCACTGTATTCTGTGGTGCTTCTCTGCTTTCCTTCTGTCATACTGAGGGCCTGCAGCAGGGCCCGGCTCGGCTTTTTCCGCTCCTCATCCAGGAAGATCTCAGACACCAGAAGTCCACAACCTGTTTGTTATTAATACATTCATAAAGCAAACACTTCAAACAACAAAAAGTGGTTTACTTGCAGATTTCTCCGCATATTATGCAACTGTAACAAAGTTACAACCTGTAACAAAGTCTGGATTTTGTTTTTGGGGTCTACTAGAATAGGTTTTCATGCTTGATTGTTAAAAAACACTCTGTAACACTCTGTTTAGTCTGACTCAAAATGAGCTTGTGGACACGTGCAAATGAAAATCATATTTAGGTCAAGGATGTCAGTTGTTTGTGAACTAAATCTGCTGTAAAAAGGCACGCTGTTTAAGCCCATTGTATGAAATGCTTGAATGTGGACATGTCCATATTTGTGTATTACCATCTGAACGGGGTACGTTTTAGGTTAAAAATGAAACAAAGTTAAAATAACGCAGATTCCCTGCTGCCGTAAAAATGTATCCAAAGTTCCAAATGATATAAAACTAGCATGTTTGCATAGCGTTCTTAATGTTAACACATTTTGCCCTTATGTGATGTCTGTTTTTATTGTATGTTTATATTTGTCAACAAACATTAATAAATCTTCAATATATTTTCACTTGTTAGCACACTTGAATTATCAATAATTATCAGTAGTAGTTATCAGTGTATGACAAGTTTTGGTAATAAAACGAAACGTTTTCTTACTTGCAGATCAATAAAGTATCTGCATAATCTTCCTTATTGTCAAGAGCTGGCTATTTGAAAATTCATAATTCGTAATGATTATCATAAGGAGCCCGAAGAAACACGGAGCAGGGACCCCCGATATAAAATGTGTCAAACAGAGCTACATATTAACCATCTAGCCTTTGATCCACTAACCATATTATGATCAAGAATAAGTTATATTATGTTAAGACAATAGATCAGAACTATACACAATTTTGTTGTTGCACATGCATCGCTGTGTGTATATTACTCATAATAAACTTGTTGCGATAAAAATCACAATACATTAGTTGTTTGCAGTTGTTGAAAATTATTTTAATGAATTTGCAGTCATACATTTTTATTTTAATTAATCAGATGGACAATTAAACATTTAACTGAACTAAGTTTATTAAAAATTCATAAATTTTAATTTTACTGTCTGATGGAAAATTAAGAATCAAATCACCGAGTATGTGAAATGAGTGCATGTTCTCTAGTAAAGTGCAGATGTAATGTGTACTTTCACAAATAATTGGAATGGAATTAAAAAAAATATATTGATACGAATATTTTTCTAGTAACCTATTAGTCTGCATTTACATTGCGCATATCTATTTTGACATGCCATATTTTTGTCCAGTGGTAGTTATCACTGTTCTGCATTTGTGTTGATGTCACATCCAAAACTTTCAGCGTGTAATTGGCCATCGGTCCTCTTTGCGGCATAAAAAAACAATACTTTTATTCAATGGATTCATTTATAGCTATAGCCTCGAAAGCGCGAAACAACGCTCACTTTATAATCACTTAAAAGCTGTCACTCATCTCAGTTCGCGATCTTACAACATTCCATTAAAATCAATAAGGTTGTCTACACACACTGCATAATGAATCTCTAACTTACATTGTCTTTCTAAGTTAATGAGAGATTCGCAAGAGTGACCAAACTCGTCACCGAACAAAAACTCCGGCGTTTTGAGCAGTGAGTGGATTCTAACTTAAACACCTCTGATTGGACATTGCGTTCAAGAGATCAACAAACATGTCTGTGATTGGCTACATTTCTCACCGCTGCAAAAACACGCTGTAAATAGGAACATTTCACGGTCGCCAATAATATTATATTATTACAGTATCAACTGAGGGTGCTCTTGCTTTCGTTTCAGGGTGCTTAAATTGGACTTTTTTTTTTTTCTTACAAAAAAAATATTTGTGATCAAATATTAATTGGAGGACCCCCTGCAGTACCGCTAGGGGGTCACGGACCACCAGTTGAAGACCCTTGAATTAGGCCAAGAGTTTACAAGCAGGGCTGCAGAAACCCCCAGGAGGCCGCAAGGGGGCGCTAGAGGACAATTTGCAAAAGGATCATCATATTAGACCAGGGATGAGAAACTCTGATCCACTCACCAGCCTGTAGCTTTCTAGTAATCCTGATGACATTGATTAGCTCATTCAGGTGTGTTTTATTAGAGCTAAACTTTGCAGAAGAATAGTAGAGGGCCAGAGTTTCGCACCTCTGTATTAGAAGATCCTTGGCATCAAAAAGTTTGATACTTCAGAATCAGGCTTACACATTAAGAATTTAATAGTGTCACATTTTAAAGCACTTACCTGGTATGCACATTTTGGACAGTTTGCTCAATAATACATGCAATTTCTCATCAGACCAGTCATGGAGGATTCGCGCAAGAATATACAGGTCTGCTTTAGGCAGGTCATCTTTAAAGAAGTCTCCTATTTAAAAAAAAAAGTAGGAACAGAAAGTGCAAGAATTACTTACATTATTCATTACGTAATTACATTACTCAGAATTACTTATATATTAGATTAATACATTTTAAAATGCTTCATCATAAAAAAGATTATATAAAGTATTCACTGACCCGCAACAAATGACACTCTGTCATCATCTTCTTTAGGTTTAAAGTGGCGTCTCATCTCAATGACTTGTGGCAAGTCAAATACAATAACTGACAGTCCAGGGTGGGCTTTTGTTAACTCGTACGCCATGGCACCAGTGCAACCTGTGCAAGAACGCTTTTCTTAACATGCATCATACCATAAAAATATACAGTTCATAAATCGGTAAAAAATCTGCACGATTTTTTTTTAACATGTTCTTGAATGAAGTATCTTATGCTCACCAAGGTACAGTAAAAAAAAATAATAATAATAATAATATTGTGAAATATTATAACTATTATTTCTATTTTAATATAATTTAAAATGTAATTTATCCTGTGATGGTAAAGCTGAATTTTCAGCATCACTACTCCAGTCTTCAGTGTCACTCAGAAATCATTCTAATATGCAGATCTCGTGAGACTGATTTAGGTCAAAGCGGGAGAAGAAAATAAACAGAATACAATAAATACAGATGTCCTTGGCATAAAAAGCCCTTCAGAAAACTGGAAATTAGAAGCACATTTAATTTGCATGAAAAACTCACAGCTTTTGAGAACAAGCTCTTTCAGAATAAAATATGCATGCACTATCCTCTAGTGAAATCTCAAATTATGCAAGACAGCACGTATATAAAATACATTATTTCAATCTAAGTATACTACAAATCCATTAACATATTTCTGCACATCTTATCTTTGAACTCTCGTGGTCACTCGCTCACGTCTCAATGGGAAGTCTGCAGGGCAATGTTTTCGTAATCACAGTTTTTTATAAATGGGGAATGTTGAATAATCCTGAACATTAGAAAAAAAATCTACCAGAATGTTTTTTTTTTCTTTATAAATTTTTTCTTTAATCTGTTTTTTTATTTTTATTAAATATGTTGCTTTCCTAATTTAATTTTCTTAAAACATTAAAAAATGTACTTCACTTTGAACTGACGTTATATTAGCGCTAGTGTAGGGCTGCTCGATTATGGAAAAAATCATAATCACGATTATTTTGGTCAGTATTGAAATCACGATTATGTAACACGATTATTTCACATGACTTTGGGAACGTGTTGCATTTATTAAAAAGACACGGTAACACTTTACAATAATGTTAATTAGTTAACAGTTAATGTATTAACTAACATGAACTAACAATGAGAAATACATTTGTTACAGTATTTATTCATCTTTTTTATTGTTAGTTAATAAAAATACAGCTGTTCATTGTTTGTTCATGTTAGTTTACAGTGCATTAACTAATGTTAACAAATACAACCTTTCATTTTAATAACGTATTAGTAAATGGTGAAATTAATATTAACTAAGATTAGTAAATGCTGTAGAAGTATTGTTCATTATTAGTTAATCTTAACAAAGGTAGTTAACTAATGCTAATTAATGAACCTTATTGTAAAGTGTTACCAAAGACACCTTTCAACAATTCTTAAAAAATCGAAATTTGAACATCTATTGTACTTTTTGAACTATTAAAATAAATAATATATAACAGATAATACTTCAATGAGTATTTTAATAATTCCCGCAGGTCTACCACTTATAATGCGGGAAATCCCCCCGCAAACATTGATTCACTTTAGCATGTAGATTGTATGAGTAGCCTAAATTAATCCACACAGACTATAAAATCAAATCAATCATTTTAAAACTTTCTCCAAGACGCAATTTCACAAACCGCGTGAGTGTTCAGCGGTGCCGCGTCTTCTCTCTCTCCATCTCTCAAAATGCGCTGGACAAGGCAAGCGTCGAAACTACACATTCGCGTTTAGGAGTCGGGACATGATGGAATTGTCATTTGTACAATCGGACCAGCATTGCATCGTAAGTAAAGTTTATCATTTTCACTTCTTTTTAAGTTTTATCAGTTTAAACATTCAAGCTGAGAGAGTTTATGGCATCGGGAGGGGCGGATGTGCGCGTGCGCGTGCGCGTGCGCGCGTCATTCAGAACAAAAGACAAAATAAGAGCGTTCTTTCAAAACAGAACATGGCAAAATAATCGTTTTTACTCGATTATACTATTTTGGTGATCGTTGGGAGCAAAAATCGAAATTCAATTAATTGCACAGCCCTATTAAAATGTGTTTTAAATACATCTATTTTATGCTAAGTATACTACAAATACATTTTAATATTAATGTACTTTATATAAAAATACTGTGCAATTGTAAATTGCAAATTCAAAGTCTGCTAAATTGGAACTACTAATTTTGTACAAAATGTACTTTAGTTATCCGGAAATAATGCTGAGGTCCAACTAAAGATATACTTAAGTATATTTGATTGTGCTAAAGTAGAAGTCTTGCATTTAAAGACTGGTATTATACAGAGAACATACTATCCTTACTAATAGTGATATTAAAATGCATTTTAGGCTTAATATTAAGAAATGTGCATTGTGCAATAAAGAAGTACTCCAAATCATATTTATATCAGCAAGTCTCAAGCGATATGTCAGTAAATATGTTAATGGATTTGTAGTATTCTTACATTGAAATACATGTATTCTAAATACATTCTGGTATAGGTTTTTTTCACTAGGGAGTGCTGTCAAATTCATTTAGTGTTTTCCCCACTCACTTTTACTTGATTTGCTAAAAAATTGTTGTGGACTGTATTCGATTTTAATCATTGATTTAATTATCTAAAAATTAAGACTCTTATTAATCTCTATTTTTGAGGGAAAATCATTTACCTCCAATGTCACAGGCTGTTTTATAGGAAGAGAGATCAAACGCTGTTGCTACATCTTTTCCAGTCACTCTTGCAATGCTGTGCATTGCATCCATGAATCGTATCTTAACTTCATCTTTACTGTAGTAGGCATCCTAAAAAACAACAAAAAAAAGTTTCACTCAGTACTAGAATGTCAACAGCTTTTAAAAGTGCACGATCCATAGGTGATGTAAGGAGAAAATGCGTGTCGACCTGAAACACATCCTCATTCTTCTTCCCAAAGGCCCGCTCATGTTGGCTGATGCCCTCCACGACAGCGTTCTCTAGATGACTGAAGAGAGGCCACACCATATCATTGCAGTGGAGAATGTAGCCATGCAGAGACATTGGGCTGTCCGATACCAGGAAGCGACTGGCCTGTTCTGTATTTCTGTACACTGTAACGGACAATGAACAATGTTACATTCACAGTCCACCTCCGGACATAACAAAGAAGAGAACATGTGTCATACAGTAGGAGGAATTGCATCCATGCATGCAAGTGCCTTGATTCAATGAACAGAGAAAGTATTTGTAGGTTATAAATGAACAATCAGCTTTGAGAGGTTTCAAATCTCACATTTAGGAAAACCACATGTGATTTCTACCACAGTAACACCACATATGAGAGTAAAATGGCAGTGCGTAAATCTTACCACTTGTATCTCGCTGTTTGACCCTTTCTAGCAGCCCTAAAGAGACAGCAGCTTCCAGAAGCCTCTCAGTGCCTAAAACAGAGGCGTTGATTTGGACAGCAACCTCTTCTAATGTCAGACTTTCAGAGCTGTTCAATACATCAAACACCTTGAGTTTGGATGCTGCGAATAGAGTCTGTCGAAATGCATTGTAGAACAGTTACCAAACATTTCTTCATTAATAATAAATAATACAATCCATGTATATATTAAAATAGACATTCCTTTCCATTTGTATTTTAATGCTACATGTATTAATGAATGCACTGACAGCATAATATCTAAATTAAATAAACCTCTCAAAGGGATGCTTCACCCAAACATTACAATTTTGTCATTTACTTATTCTTGTGAAGGATCTAAGGATTCTCAATAGCAACCTGTGTGTGTGTGTTACTTTGAGAGAGCAACAAATACATCGGTGTTGTGTTTTACTTTCTTTGATTCATGTGGTTTAATTATACCATTTATCATTTAATCATTTGTTAATATTACCATTTTTTTAAATATTACTTATTTCTTTTCTATTGTTGTTTAAATCTTATGATTGTGTGGTTTTAAGGGATGTTTGTCTTTATGACTAGGAGATAAGAGAATGTCTCCATTTCAAGGTTTTTAACGTCACATGACGATGTTGTGAAGCAGTAATTTTCCATTGTTTTTCCCTTGTACTGGTCAGACGAAGTCTGAAACATACGCAACTAAGATTATTCAATAAACTCTGCTATTTTATGATTATCATCATCACTTCGTCTCCTGCTTCTGCTTTTCTATGGCTTTATCAGTCAAACTCTCAGGCAGACAGAAGACTGTTAATAGAGTTTTGGTTTACCAGACAAGACTTTCTGTTAACAGGTTTAACTGGTTTTGGACACCAGACAAAACAGTTATCCGAGATCGGATTGACATTTCTGATGTGGGGATTCCATCCGATCTAACACTTGTGCCAGTCAATTTAGTTGAACACAACAGGAGAATGTTTCACCAAAAATTCACTCTGGCATCAAAAGACTTGGAATATAGTGCATATGTCATTAGAAATGTGTTAATGGTTTGTTTTTCCTTGAGAATAAAGCCCATAGTCACTATGAACTATAGTTGAATTGAAAAAAATCTGTGTGAATTTTTTTCCAAAAATTCTCCTTTTGTTTTAAACAGAAAAAACAGTTTTAAGCACGACATGAGGGTGTGTAAATAATGCCAGAATTTGTGTTTTTAAGTGAATCATTACTTTAATGATTCACTATTAAAGTGATCTAATCACTGTTACCTTTGAAGCTTTGAACCCATCCAGTAAGTTGATAATACTGTGTGGGACGTCCTGTCTGCTGCACTTGGCACACTCCGGCCCCATCACATTCTGATCTTGCATAGACGTCCTACTGCAATCTTTACCATTCTCCAATAGCTTAACCTCCACATTTGCAGCGCCTTCAGACAGGCTGTTAACCAGAGTCCAAGACGCATCCGAATCCCATTTGTTCTTGTGTGTGGGACTTTCAGGTGGGCTGTTGAAAATCAACCCCAGCTGCTTGCAGAAATGGTTAAGAGGGAAGCCTACCACGTTAAGAAAATCTCCTTGCACATACTCCACTAACATGCCACCCAATGCCTGGATCCCGTAACCACCAGCCTTGTCCCTGTCAAGCACAGATAAATCCGTCAGTCTCGCCATTCACCAAATTTTGCACGGCAGGTGAAATGGCAGACTATAGCAAATGGACTTATTTACTCAAAAATGGACTCTTTACTTGAAATGTGCTTTGCTGAATTTTCACGTGTCATTTTCAGCAAGTCAAAGCAAACACAAAACGAACGACTCCACCAAGGTTCAAATTCCACAGGTTCAACAATTCACTGACCAAGCTCAAAAAATGTGATGACTGAGCTTCAGAGAGTTTAGCAGAGGTGTACAGTCCAGGTTCAGAAAGTAAAAGTCCTCCTCAGTATTTTGTTCCAATCACCTAGATTTGCTAATTAGCACAGTTTTTCAGCCAGGAGATAAAACTCATTAGTGAAATCAATTCATGGGTGGAATAGACATATGGCAGGACTTTTACTTTCTGACCCCTAGACTTTACACCTCTGGAACATAGCATGTCAAAACATAGCACCTCATAAACTCACATGGGCTCTCCACTGTTGATGTATTCCCAGAGCATCTCCTCAGATAACTCTGCAAATTTAACTTTTGTCTCTTCATAAAAATCAACTACTTTGTAGTCCATATCTGTACCTGCAAAAAAGAACAAATCATTATTTAAAATGATCTGTCTCTCTCACAAAAACAAGACTATAATTGTAAAAAATAAAATAAAATAAATAAACAAATCACATACCAGTGTTTTCACGGCAGATCACAATAGCAACACCTGTGAAGACGCTATGTTCCTTACCACTCAATCTGAAATACATTAATTTAGCGCCTGAAATAATGTATGCAATAAATGCCACAAATTCTCACTCAAGACAAAAAATAAAAAAATAAAAAATGAAAATGCACCTGGACAGCATACGGTAAGCATCTTGTTTATCCGTAGGTTTCTCCAAGATCAAGCCATCAACTGTCTGAGAACGAAAGGAGACACATTTAGCAAGGCACTTTTCAGGAATGAATATCAAATGTAGAATATATAAAAACATACAGCAACTTACCACAACAGTGTCTGCTCCGATTACAATATCTGGAGTTTTCAAGTGTTTCTGAACCCAGCACATATGAAATCATACAAAATAAAAGGGACATTGTAAACTGACCGAAACAAAGTTAGAGAACAGCTGCTGTTTTCAAATGCAACTTACAAATGGCATTCGTTGAGCCACCTCCAAAGCCTTTTGTTTAGCCGTCTCCACTGCATATTCATGTGGATTTTTAAAGAAGGATTTGTCCAATGTTTCTTTAAACCAGGAGGGAACAACCTCGAATCGTAAACCCTGCCTCATCGATGCAGAAGAAAAGATAAAGATAAAGAACAGATAATTTCAAGTTCATTGCCTCTGTAAACAACTAAAAAATAAAAAATAAAAAAACTTACAGCATTCGATAAAATCTCCAGCCGTCGCGGAGATGCACTTGCCAGGACAACAAGCTTTCCACTCAGCTTGGATATTACTGGATTTAACAGCATGTTGTTATCCCTCTCCTTTCTGTCACTTCCAGAAGTCTATCCTGGGAATCAAGAGAAACACTAAATTCATGTCAAAATCATCAAAGTTGACCTACAAGGCTTACAAAGCAACTGCACAACAACTGCGTGTGCTGAACCATCAAATGCCTAACGTTATGTTCTATGGGACCGCAAAATTGGTTAAAGGTGAGCTTGTCTTTGTCATTGTTTTTCGGAAATTCAACAGAAAAGATCAGTTTCTAAGAAAAAAAGATGCATGCACAGTGTGACTGCATTAAAAGAGTTTTTAGCTAATCTAATACAGTGAATTCATACAAGACTTTGGCGTGATGATGAGCGCTATTCATTTATGTTTTATTTTTTATTAATACAGTCAGGAGTAGACAATTACACAAAGAAGCAAATGTTAATTTATCAGTATTTATTAGGATTTTACCTGGAAAGGACTGTTCCACTCAACTCTGCGCTTCCCGAAACGCAACGCAGCAAGATCACTGACCAAGATCCTGAAGAGGAGGAGTCTACCACGCGCATGCGCAGTAAGCTAATGTAAAAACGTCACTCATAATAAAGAGAGTTTGGATTAAAACATTGCTTTTAAATCAGCTGCAGCAGTATCATGCCAAAAGACGCAAATGTTATATACAATGTTACACCAAAACTTACATATATTAGTAATTGTGTTTTAATAATTAGTTATGCCTATTAGTGAAAAGTGATAAAGTTCATCAACCTGTTACAAAGAAACGAAGCAAGTTGGCGCGTTCTGACGTGCGGTCCTACGCGTCTCATTCAATTCGAATTGACTCTCGGAACTAGTTTCAAGAAGCTTTTTGGAATTGAAAGATGACGAGGCTTTACTTTTTAAATGTTGGGGAGAGTGGAGTAGGCTATAGCCAGTAGGAGTAACGTTTGTGGGTGTCATTCTACATCAATCAGATCTAAACGTGTAAACATGTTGTAAATGATTTGTCTCAAGATTACTAAATTATTAAATAAAGCATTTTTCTCAAAATGGTAGTTGTGGGGTCATATGAGACAGTTGATAAGCCTCCAAACTCATGACAAATGATAAGAATGACATTTCTTATAATAATCTAAAAAAAAAAAGTAGGCCTACTGAATAATGAACCTTGTCATTGCTGGTTCATGGAAATAAAATAAAATAAAAAATAAAATTTTTCTTTAAAAGAAAAGTTCATTTTCTTTAAAAGAAAAACATAATAATGTGTAACAGAGTAAGACATTTATATCGGACAATGCATTATTGTTCAGTTTTTTGTAAAAAAAGAATAAAATAACACATTTATGTATTTTATTTAGAATTCAAATGACTGTTATTCATCAATGAATTCCCCAATCAATAACTTGCTCATTGTTATGACAGCTTACCCCTAACATACCCTTTTCATATTTCAAAAAGTAATATTGCTTTGCCTCTATGATATAGATGCAGACGCACACACACTTTTGCTTTTATCTTCTGTCGCATTGTCTAAAAGACAAATTAAGCAAACACTTACTCCACTCTGCCCTACTTCTCTGTATAACTCTATAGTTTGATTTAGGCCTATAAATGAATAAATGTATCTCCTGTGGAATATGCTTTCTTTCTCGCTCTCTCTTGAACCATAATCTCACCTGTCAAGCACACTTTGAAGTGGTATTTGCAACCTGCTTTATTTCCTTTTTGTGCATTGCCTTGGGCAATTGCAATAGCATTGAGTTATTGTACAAGTGTATAAATCACATCGGACTGAGGCTACATATCAATGACATTTCAGTACTGATTTCCCAGAAGCCTTGTACTAATTTGTTGTACTTTTTAAAAGTTGTTCCATACATGCAATAGTTAACAAAAAGGAACTGAAAAAAAAATCTTGACCTTTCTGTGACATGCTCTGCAGAGCATGTTACCGAACAACTGAAAATAGACATTAGGTGATCGTAACACGGAGTTTGTTGAATAGTCCACATGTAATCTTTAATCGTAGAATGACAATAGATGCAAATTATTTACTCAAATGTATTTATTAAATTTAACTTTACATAATAAATGCCCCATATTGCATTGTATACTTTGTTACAATATAGAAAAACTGTTTAATTATGCCCAGCAATACAAAAAAATACAAAACAGGTAACTAAGCAATAAAATTGTAATAATGCATGCACATTATAAACAGCTTAAGTAAAATAAATATTGAAACACCTTGGCTCAATCATGAAAAAAAAAAAATTAAAAATAACTACACATTTCACAGTCTAAAAATAATTCATAAATCAACGATATGTCAAAAATAGCTGCCAAAATAAGTCTTTGTACTTTTTCAGTCAGATCTGAAATTACTGAAGCTGATACATAAGTCTAACCACACAGCATTGTATGAAGAATATGGGAACTTTTTTGGTAAGAGGATCTTCGATGTCTGATACCAAAAAAGAAAGCAAAAAACAAATACAAACAATATCACGCACACTAAATGCATGTGAGCAGCATGCTTTTCCTCAGCTGCACAGTCATGAAATCAACAGAACAAAATGGAAACACTACAAAACAACAAAAAGAAAACAAAATATGGGAAGTGGTTTGAGTTTGAATTAAATATATTCTTATAAGTGCTAAAACACTGCGTCAGAGCGGTGGCCTAGTGGTTTGCGCTTGCTTGTCCTCTGACACATTTAGCAACAGTGCGAATTTGAATCATGACATTTTCTGATTCTAATGACATTTCCCCCATAATCTTCTCTCCTCCAACATAAAAAGTAGCAGTGACCAAAAGTAATAGTACAATTTTTTTTTTGTCAGTCTTCATTTGCATTGTACGTTGAACGTCCAGAGAAAAAGCTTTCTCTGTGACCCTCAATCATTTGAGTCTCACCATTGCTGAGAGTCTGCAACCTCAGAATTTGCCTTAGCTTCCGACGAAACTCTTTAGATGCAAAATAATAAATAAACGGATCTACGCAACTATTAATGCAGCTAAGAGACAGCGAGAGTTTGTAGTAGATATAAAGAGATTTGTCAAAGTACAGCCTTGAGATTGAGTGGGCCAGGAGCAATATGTTATTGGGAGCAAAACAAAAGATGAACACAAACAAGACAATGCACGCCAGGCGCACAGCACGGTCTTTCTGTTGACTATTGGTCTTTCTGATAAGGACACGGATGATGTTAACGTAGCAATACACCGTTATGATGAACGGACAGAGGAAGAGGACGATGAACATGCCGAATAAGAATCCCGCCCAGTGAGCGACGCTAGGCAGCATGTCCTTCTTCAATATGTCAAAACATGTGGTGATATTGCGCTCATGTACATAATATGTCAGGTTTGTTTTTTCCAGAGGGCTCAGAATGGCAAGGACCAGCAGCCACATCAGTATACAGGCAATAATTGCAAATGCTTTATTCTCCTTCCTCTCTCTGAAGCGCATCGGTTTCACAATCCCCAGGTAGCGGTCGGCACTAATAGCGGTCATGGATAAAATGGAGCAGTACATGTTGGCGTAGAATACCACAGTCAGTACATTGCACATGCCCGTGCCCAAAGTCCAGTTGTAGCCTTGAATTTGGTACGCAATCTGAAAGGGGAGCACAGTGCCCAGTATCAGGTCAGTGAGAGTGAGGTTGATCATGAAGATGATGGAGGGGGTTTTCGGAGAGGTGCGCATCAGCAGCAGAAACAGAGACACGCCGTTACCGCTGAGGTTGGCCAGAGTCACAATGACATAGACGACTGACACGATATCACTGGCTAATTTGTTGTCAAACATGGCCAAGGTGGCATTGTCCATTTTGACGATGTCTGGTTGCGAACCATTCATGATTGTCTTCTCCGTCCTGTTGGAAAAGGTTGAAGAGACAGAATACACTTACCATAAACTTTATCATTTAAACCACAAATTGTGTGATAAACATCTGCATTGTTGGTATTCTGGCTGACACGAATAAGCCGATAAATGTGCAGTATTAAAATGAAATAAAAACTAAAATTTTATTTGTTGTAGTTGTACTATGAGCGCTTGATTTAAGATTCTTTTTATACATTATAATGCATGATAATTTACATCTAGTTTTTACATAAAGTTTTAAAATTTATATGTAAATTATATTATAATTTATGCATTAGAATACAAATAAAATTAATAATAACAATATAACGATAATTAAAAATAAATATAATGTTTATTATAATTTACATATACATTGTTGCTTAATTCATTTAATTTATAAATGTAATTAAAATAAATATTTTATTTTAGTATAACTTGCCTAAGACATTGTAATCTGTTGCTGAAAACACACACATTTGAGATATACCTCTGATGCTTACCTCTCGAATACATTTGAGTTCAGTTCAGTGAACAGGAAGTGTGAGGCCATGTTATAGGCTTTCCAAACATGCTACTTCAGCAGGTACACACATGTACACACATATGACCAACAAATCACTGCCTATTGTAAGTCTCAGAGCTGTTTCACAAACGTTAACTGAAATGATTCACACGGACAGTCTCGAGCAGGGGACTTTTTTCGTGTTATTTCAAAGGAAGTGAAAAATTGTTTGATTGCCGCAACGTGTGCCAGCATCAGATTTGGCATAGTCATTACAGCTTTAGTGTGGCTGTCTCGCACAGATTGAAATTGTATGGGTGGGCTGTAGTTTCAAATGCTTGACGTAAAAAAATGTTTCGGAAACCGTGTCCTTTTTTCTTGAAAGGATTTTCATAGATTTAATAAGCCTTTTTTTTAGGTCATGATACCAACGCCACTTTTCTGCATACTTAAAGGGTAAATAGTGACTAAAATGTGTTCCCAGGTCTGTTTAAAAATCAACCCTATGAGTTTTTTATTTTCTGATCTATCATTTTATAATTTTGTACAACCTAAATAAGCAGACTTAAAGGGATGGTTGAACCAAAAAAAGAAAGAAATTCAGTCATCATTTATTCATTCTTGTGTGGTTTAAAACAAGCAGTCTTTCTTTCTATTGCATAACACAAAGAAAGATATTACAAAGGCTGTTGGGTGTCTAAACAACATCGGACCCTATTAACATTCAATTTATGGACGAAAAAAGCACTGATGTTCTATTGTGTTTCTCAGAAGAAAGTAAGCCATACATGTATGGAACATGATGGTTAGTAAATGATGACAGAATTTTTATTTTTCTGTGAAATACCCCTTTAACTGAACCATTGTTCATTATCTAGATTTGTTTGCTGTTGTTTAGTTTTTTGCCTTTTGATTTTCCTGCTAAACCAGCTACACTCTGTACTTGAATGCCATCATTCACAAAGTGATTTATATGGGTGTTTCTGTCTTTAAGTAATAAGCAAGTTTTAAGTAATAGGTTTGCACAAGGGCTCAAAACACCTGAATGTACTGCATGTCATTTTGGATTTGGAATCTGCCTAATTAACAGAATTACAAAAACACAGCAACATTTATGGGTATTATTATGGGAAAATGTATAACCTTATAACCGATGATCAGACTTTCATGGTTTTTTTTTTTTGCAGTGAAACCACGCCTGTGTGAAGAAAACGACCTACATGCAGATCCTTCAAAGTAGTAGGTTAAAACCATGTCTAGTTTTCACACTTTTTACTTCTGTAAATAATAGTTCGCATGGTGGGTTGATTTTTAAAAACAAAACAAATTTCCTTATAGACACAAACGACGTCTGGGCTACAAAAAAAGCATGAACATTTCCACAGTAGCCACAGTTATTGCCCAGAAAAATGATATTACTAAAGTTAAAAACACATGTTGCCCCAATAATGGTGCCTGTTATCATATTAAATGAGGTAATTTGTCTCAATGTAATCTTTATAAGCTTTAACAAACACAAATTCATAAAACAGCAAGAATGTTAAAAGTAACATAAAAATGTCCATTAAAACATTTTGATATGGAGAACAGAACTCAACCAGATTATTATAATGATTCCATATT
Organism: Abramis brama; assembly: GCF_963993115.1. Taxonomy (NCBI): domain Eukaryota; kingdom Metazoa; phylum Chordata; class Actinopteri; order Cypriniformes; family Leuciscidae; genus Abramis; species Abramis brama. Next base: position 32,955,115 of record NC_139970.1, read on the forward strand.
TTACACTGTTAAAAAACCACATTTCTGAATCAGAGTAAAATTTCTGTTTTCAGAGTACTTTCTCATAACCCGTGAAGTGTTACACCAACATGACTCATCTGCTAGTCAAAACTATAAAAGGCTCTCTGTGGGAAATTATGTTGATAGTATGAGTTCAGTGAGTTATACATGTTATCAGTTAGCCTACTATATTTTTAACGTTACATTTGCTGTTATTTGTAGCAATAGGAGATTCATTTGCAATACTTGTCAAATCTGGAGGAATTACGAACTGAGATTTTATGCGATCATCCGTCTAGCCAAAGGTCACACAGTTCTTACTCAACAAGAGCAGCAAAACATTCAGGTAACAATGAATCAGTTCTAACTAACAGCAGAGCACATCCACAAAATGTACGATTTTACTAAAATCAAAATAGACAGTGATCTTGTAAGGAAAGCCATGTAAAGTCCCTGCGATTATCAGAGCGACTCAAAGTGTGAAGTATACTGGCACGTGTTTAGGAAATACATCATTTTAAAAAGCAATTTCAGGCTTATCTACATACCTTAAGAAGCATGTGCGACTTCTCGTGCGTTGATGGCAGTTAATCTTCGGGCATGACTGTTAGACTCAGGAAACTTCTTGATGAGAGGAAGTACGCCGTCTGACTACTCATTTAGATCAAATAGTAAGCTTAGAGTTACACATGTGAAATTTAACAACATATTTCATTTCAAAATATCATAAATTGATCATTTAAAACATTTACAAGAATATTGCATACACATATTTCATTATTAAAGGTCTAACATCTATTAATTTACCAGTTTACAAACACAACTGAATTTATAGCATCCAGAGGAAGTTCCTCTAATGTCATGCTGGTTTTACACAGTTTCTCTTTCTCAATAATGATGTGTGTCTTTGAATGTTTTATTGATTTGGATTTTTAAATGACTGCGAACTCGAAGCTGAAATTGATGTGGGAGGATGTGGTGAAAGGTAATATGCCACATAAACCAGTAAAAATAAAGGCACACACCTTTCCTTACGCCAAGCTAATGTAGTCTTGAGGGCTCCCACCTCAAACAAACAGTGAAATGATCCATTTTACTTTTGGGATATGCCAAATTTTTATTAGTGAACTTGTAGATGCATTACTAGAAACCTCAGTGTTTCATTGGCCTGGCCTGTAAAATCTGGTGTGTATATATATTTATATATATGCGCTTCTCTGTTATACTGTATGTACAAAAAAAAAGCAAAAAAAGGAAACTACAGTGAAGAACCTCGTTCAGGGGGTTTTATCTCTGTCATACCTATGATCTTGTTTCCTGTTTGCTTTGTGAGCTCTACTTTTATATTGGTTATTCATGCACTTATTACATACAACACATGTTGCCTTGGAGAACAGGGAACTTCTATTTGCTTTATAAAGACAGATAACTGCCATTAGTGACATTTTGCTTCTGTACAGGATGATTTATCACATCTTCCATCGACACTCTTTCACATTTCACAGAGTGCGAGAAAAGCAGGGGCAGTAGGAATGAACAAAACTGGCTAAAGGTAAAATTAGAGGTAAATAGTCATGTTGCAAAAGCCACAGGAAAGTCATTATGACTTGTTTTCTCTGTCTGAAAGTGTGGGAACTAAAGTAAGTATGAGAAGCATGCAAATTCTATTAATTTCTGTCTTTTCAGTGCAAACAGATTCTGGTTTAGAATTGACTCAGAAAGAGCAAACTTAAGCTGCCGAGCTGTTTTGCAAGCGAAAGCAATAAATCTCACAAAGAAATCCAGCCTTGAGAAAAGTTCGTCCTTTAGTATTAATTCAGCTGCATTTAAGTGGAAAAGAGAAACTTTAATTATACAATTTGGTCTATTATCTTAAGAAATATGCCCATATGTAATGCCATAAAATTACTGATACAGAATTGTATTTTTTTATTTTATTTAAATTATTTTTGTTAATTTAACTTCTTTAAAATTTCTTTTAAAGCTATACATTTTTTAATCAAACTTATTTAAAGTGTAAAAGTCCAAATATAATTTATGAACAAAAGATCCATACAGCTCTTTTAATGTTTTTTTTTAAAGTCATAAATACAAAATAAAAATAATAAAATTCAAATATTACTTTATATAATCATATATCTTTATTGTACACAAATGATCAATCCATCAAATACAATATCATAAAGTATTCTACAGACTTCACTTTTTTTGTTGGGCTAACTTATGGAAGTAAAATAATTCAACAAGCTTTTTTATGTTTCAAATACATTTGTCATTATTTTACTTCCATACTAACTAAACAGTAATTCTAAAAACCTGTATTTTTGTATTTAATAACGGACGGGATCTTTAAGTGCAAATCAAAGGTAAGGCAAGTGACCCCATGTAGCCTCCCACCGCTGAATGACTGCAGTTTCTCAAAAACATGCACACTGGTTAGAAATATCACAAAACAACATCTTATTTGACCTAACGGAAAACAGTTTTAACAAATAATTTTGTTCTTCTTGGCCCGCAGGTGAAACGATGCTATGAAATTTGTTATATCCTGTTGTGAGATGAATTTGTTGATGCAGAAAAGCCACAATGTCTATACATCAGGGACAACAGAGGCATCATTCAAAGGCATTACAGTGTGAAAATGTGAAATTAAGAGTTACATGCTTATTCATACAATGTAGCATTTTTATATTCTTAAAGAAAAAATATGTCTCTGTTCCCCATCCCACATTTACATTACATTTATTTAAAATACAGATTTCACAACACACACTGATTTTCTTTACAGTAAAATCTCTCTCTCTCTCTCTCTCTTTATATATATATATATATATTCTCTTGTTTAATGGAATCGATTTCTCGCACTACAAAAGGCATACAAATCTGATCTCTGTAAATAATGAGGTATTTGTCTCAATGAAGTGGTGTGAATCCTTTATAAGCGCACAGAAGCCGATCATTTTACATTTATGACACTGTTGACTTTGTTTATAAAATATTAAGAGTTGATTTCGATGCACTATACTCACAGATGACTCAGAAGACAAAAAAACAAGGTTGAAGTTGAAGTGTTCTTCCTATACTGGCATAAGTTCTTCCTGTCGTGGTCTTTTTTTGTGTGTTTTTTCACTCGTCAGCACTCTTTTCTGAGCCTGTACCAATGACTGTCTTGTAGGAAAGTTCTCCTCCGTGATCGGGAGAGATTGGCGAGAAGTCAAAGGCCTTGTTCCCAGAGCCCATGCGCTTGCGGTTTCTAGCCCCAGGTTGATACAGCTGCATTGCTGGTCGGTCCTGTGCCGTGAAATGAGTAAGACAAAAGAGACAAAAGCAATACACTCATATTTCATACCACAAATGCAGACAACACGGCTTTTTTCATGGCAGGTTATTTAAGAAAGTGCTGTTCATGCATACAGTATAATCAATTTCTTTCCCCGTCTTAATCCCATTTCAGCAAGACAAACAGCCCCTCAAAATCCATTTAGTCCATAACAAAAACATTATACTGAATTGTATCTGTTATGCCTTTGTTTGTGTTATACAGTTTCTGTTTACGGTGGTGGAGACGGGGGTGACACATAATGGCTAAAGCTCAGGCCTAATAATAACCAGACTACCGTTGCTATCATCACTTCCGGAAATAAGTGTACGGTAAATCACTTTAGATAAAAGCATCTGCTAAATGACTACTTACTAAAGGTATAAACAGAATCCAGGATGTAAGCATGTGCAAGATCTTAAGTATTCTTCTATATACATTTAGGATTTGTTCCAAAACCAAGCGAAATGCAATTTACTGTCTACATAGGGAGCTGCCTTTTAAGACAACTGTCATAGAACCATATACTTTACAAAATTGTAACACTTTACATATCAGCAACTCAATGCAAAAGGCTAAGGAGACTCGACTTTCAATTCATTTCAATAGAGTTTGGCGATAACATGTTGCTAACTAACAGTGTCAAACTCTAATAAGTATAAAACCACACAAATATTGAGCGGAACAGGAACTTTTTAACCAGATTTAACAATTTTATTGACATTTTTAACTATTTATATATCTATAATATAAATATATATAAATTTCTCTCACCTCACCTCACCTTAATTACCCCAAAACAGATCAGATTCTTAAATATTTTGTATTCACTTTATGTATAATTTATAATAATTCAAATTCCTTAAACTTTTAGTCTATTTCCTGGTTTAAATTAGATGTTGAATCTATTTTACAGATTTTTTTTAAACTATATTCATAATTAAAATTTCTCTCACCTTGGGCGCCTTCTTGAATGGATTTTCCCCCCACGAAACTGAGCAGAAATATTTTAAAAGATTTTTAAATAATTCACGTTTCAAATTTTTTGTTTATTTCCAGGTTTAAATGAGATGTTGAATCTAATATGTTTTCAACTATAATAATAATATATAATTTATCGTCTGCCATCTTGACAGGATTTTTTTTCCCCTGAGCTTGTCGCAATGCATTATGGGATAGCCTTTTGCAAAAAGAGAGAAATAAATGAAATATAAATGTGATGCTCATATTGAATTTGGCCAAAATAAGGACTATTAAAACTTTTTATCCACTTCTACATCGAGGGCATGCATACAATGCCTTAAAATGCTGCCTACATAGGCAACTCGCTCGGTTTTGGAACAGGGCCGTCGTTTTCAGTTATATAAGCTCCTTCTATTGGGAAGCGCTCCTCATCTGTTCCATTACAGCATAACCAACATTCTGCTGTCATCAAGTACGCCTGGCACTGTAAGGTGCGAGGCCTCGCAGTTTACAGCATGTGAAGCATCCCCTCCCGTGGGTAGAAAGGCTCAAAAACTAGCTGTACCTTTGCTGGCAGAGCCCCTCCTATCTGGTCTGGCCCCTCAGACTGGGAAGTCCTTTTCTCCTGATGCGCTAACACAGACTGAGAGACACGTTGTCTTCCGTCAATAATATTGCCAACAGCCAAATTACAGCTAACTACCTCAACACATCAGTGAAGGCTGCATTGAAACCCCCCGGAGGGAGGCAGATTCGTATTGTATTTCCCACAGACATAATGATGTATAAATCAAGTACAGGTGTGTAAATATTGAATGCATTAGTGGATTCATCTGCTACACAGACCGGACAAACTGACTGTTGACAATAACTGTACATAATACCAGAACCAGAGTTGCAAATGGCCTGTGGTTGAGATATTGCTACTCTTTTAGTTTTTATTTACCTTATTGCGAATCCGTTCTTTCCTGCTGCCCATGTCCTCTCTGTCCTCTTTGCCCAGTTTGTCTCCGGTCTCTGGGCAGTAGGAATAGGCATGATGTTGTTCTTTCTTGGCCCTGTCCTGGCAGTAGCCTTTGCCCCATTTGGTCTCCTCCTTGCGTCGCATGAACTTGTCAAACTCGTAGTGATGCCTCTGACGCTTACGTTCCTCGTCTCTGCCGCGATGCTCTTTGTCCCTCTGCCGACGGCCGTGACCTTCCCGCTGCTCCTTGTCACTCTCGATTTGACTCCTACTACGGAAAGCCCACTTAGTGAAATCAACCACCTCGATATGACTTTAGAGATAAACGTATATACAGTGGGGTCCAAAAGTAACTTTCTTTTCAGGAACTTTTTCCTTTTTCAGTAACTTTTCAAAGTATACATTTTCATTACTTCATTAAGTTGTAATGAAAAATCTGCTAAATCTGATGATCTTGTTCTCCAGTATGATTTGAGAATTATCTAAAGAGCATCTTGGGCCTTAATGGAAGAAAGAACATCTAACAAAAAATTCACATGTTTAATTGATTAGTGACATAGTGCAGATATTTCTTCTTTATTTGAGGAGATCACTTTTTTTTAGTTTCAAAATGTTTCAAAATCCTTAAAAGTCGCGATGAAACAAAAGTAGCGGAAAATATTTTAATCCGTATTGTGACGTACATCAGAGTGAAACATTTTAATAAAAAAAGAACACAAATGTCATCAGTTGTTGATTGGATGGATTCAGATCTCAGTGCCAACTTGCAGTCTGTTGTTTTACCGGAAGATTTGACATTTTAATAATAAGATCATTAAGATGCATTTTGAAAATACATAGACATTTTAAACTTTTTGTTTAGGTCCAAGTTTGAATTACAGTAGATGTTTTAACCTCACTGTATCTTTTGAAGGTAAGCAAGGTGAAAGGCAACTTTTAGGTAGCTCTTACTTATCCTTTGAATCTTTTGACTTAGTGTGTCCTGCCGGCTTTTCCCATCTGTTCTTTTCCATCTCTCCGCTGTCTCCTTTATCTTTCAGTCTGTCTGAGTCCATGTCATCGTCTCGGTCACACTTCTTCAAAAGCTAAACGATTCAAGATCTTATGTAATAACTGCTTTACAGTTCTGTACTGATAACCACAAGTTAGAAGTAATCAGCTTCAGGATGTGATACGGTTTAAAGTCATACCTTGATCTTAATCTCTTTTTCAGATAGTTTCTTCTGCTTTTCGGCCTCCTTCCGCTTTCGTCTCTCTTCCTCTCTGCGTTTCCTCTTCTCTTCCTCTCTTTGCCGCTTCTTTTCCAGCTCTCTCCTTCTCCTCTCCTCTCTTTTTTCCTCTCTTATTCTCTAGAATCGAAAAGAATCATGTACATACAGTACAAAACCGCAGTGAAAAGCATGTCGTCTGATGGTGCTCACTGAGCCCTTACCTGTTTCTCTAATTTCTTGTTTTTGATGTATTCCAACAAGGGTGTCGTCCTTTTGGCTACAAAAAAGTCACACAGAGGGAACATATAGCTTAATTTATAGTCATAAATCATGGAAGAGAAGCATTATGTAGCCATGGATTCCCTCCAAAATGTCTGAATATGTGTTTTTCTGTTAATTAGCAATATAACATATGTGGTTATCCTTGAAATATCCAGCAGATTATCTTTTTAAATCACACAAAAGTTTTACAATTCACATTTGAACATGGGTCAATGACGTGACGCCTAAATTTTCTGTCCGATTGCATTTTTTCAGGCAAAAACGGGTTTAAATGCATAAAAAGATACTGCATATTTGAAGTACCTCTCCCATGTATGTACTCACTTTAACTCATCAAAAACCTTTACTTATTTGTTATTTTTTTTGTTATTTAAAGTGTCAAAACATCATGTGGTGCGACCGTCCGGCCATAACTTCTGTTTTGAAAACGTCTTTGAAATTACTCTGAATTTATTCAAATTTATTTTCTGCACTATTTGGCATGATTTCCAAAATGTTTTGTAATCCTTTAAAAAAATTCAAAGCATTTGTATTTATATTTCCATCTTAATACAAACAAACTTTGTCCGATGATGTCCATTTTATGAAATATCATGTGGTGTGACCATCAAGGAACTACCATTTTGGGACTTTTATGTTGAAAACTATTCAAACACAGGACATTACATCATATACCAATTTACCAAGGACCCATGGAAGCAGCAAGCAGGTTTGTAATTCTCTCAAATTGGAAAAAAAAATAAACCTCTGTAATGGTTGGTATGTAGTTGCCACATTTGGATGTCATGTGGTATGACCTCAAAAAAAAATTAATATTAAAGTTATTTCTACAAATATATATTTGTATTATAAATTTCATAGTGACCTTTTTTTGGGAAGCTAGCTTGTTTTGTTTAGGTGGCCAATTCTGTGCCTTTAAATTTTGAATGAATTTGAAAATATCATGTGGTGTGACCAAATATCATGTGGTGCGACCACTGCAGACTGTTTTCCATGATAGATATATGTCCTAGATTGGCAGTTTTATGCTTTTATATTCAATTGACAGTTTATATACAAAAAATACTTTAATTTAGTATCATTTGGAATAGATTTTTATGCAATTTGGGATATTTTCTTCATACATTTCAAGTTTGTTTAGTCTTTGTACAATATGAGAAAAATGCAACAACAAAAAATTAGAGCATGTAATTTCAGTTTAGTAATTATGCATTTATTAGTAGTGTATTTATTATTGCCTATTTATTTATTTTAAACTATTTGAATCTATTTTACCAGATGCCACTGCCAAGCGAAAAAATTCTGACCCTGCAGCAAGAGCGGAGTACCTTGATAGGAGAATAGTGAAATATTATTACAGTCTAAAATATCTGTTTTCTATGTGAACATATAGTAAACTGTAATTTATTCCTGTGATCAAAGCTAAATTTAATCTTCAACATCTTTAATCCAGTCTTCAGTGTCACATGATCCTTCAGAAATCATTCTAATATGTAACCCTGGACCACAAAACCAGTCACATGGGTCAATTTTTTAAAATTGAGATTTATACATCATATGAAAGCTGAAAAAATAAGCTTTCCATTGATGTATGGTTTGTTAAGATAGAACAATATTTGGCCGATACAACTGAAAATCTGGAATCTGAGGGTGCAAAAAAAATCGAAACATTGAGAAAATCGCCTTTAATGTTGTCCATTTATGTTACCGATATTGCTATATTCACTCATCAAAAATACATATTTTATATATTTATGGTAGGACATTTACAAAATATGAAACATGATCTTTATTTAATATCCTAATGATTTTTGGAATAAAATAAAAATCGATAATTTTGACCCATACAATGTATTGTTGGCTATTGCCACAAATATATCCTGTGTGACTTGTGACTGTTTTTTGTGATCCAGGGTCACTAATGATTTGCTGGTCAAGAAACACTTCTGATTATTATCAATGTTCATATTTTTGTGGAAACTGTGATACATTTTATATGTCAGGATTATTTGATGAATAGAAAGTTCAAAAGAACAGCATTTATTTGAAATAGAATCTTTCGTAACATTATAGCCTAAATATCTTTACTGTCACTTTTTATCAACTGAATGTGTCCTTGATTAATAAAAGTATTAATTACTTTAAAAACTATTGACCCCAAATGTTACCTGTATACAATAATTTTATGAAATAATTTATATCTATAACATCATTATTTGTTAGAAAGAAATTCTAAGTCAAGTTAAAAGAAATGGTGCACTTGTGTTTGTGATGTGATTTTTATAAAAAAAAAAGTTTATGTTCAGGAAAATTCTGTGAAATTTGTATGAAATCTGGTTTAAATCAATTTTTTTTGTATAAAATGTATTGTTCATTGATCTCTTTAAATAGATTTTTAACTATATAAGGTCTTCGTATCATTTGGAGCGACCACTTATCATGTGGTGCGACCAATAAAAGCAATCACTGTATTAAATGTAAAATAAAATATCTTATTTCTGTGGCTGAAATATGAATCACTGATACAGTATGCTTTAGTAAATTATATTTTTAAAACATTTATATCAGTTTTATGTGATTTACAGGAAAAGTAAGTCTGTTAACTAGATTTAAGAAGGCAACTCAGAAATTATAGAACAAAAAACGAGATCATTATTTACAAAAACTCAAAAGAAATGCAAAACTTGGTTTCTAAACACTTTAATTAAGAACTTGTAAAAAAAATGTTTAAGCATGTTAAGGAAATTAATTAATTTTAAGATAAATCACGGTCGCACCACATGACATTTTTTAAGGCTACGGACAATTCATCTAGATGAAAAAACACTAAAATCACTTAAATTAAATTTTTTAAATGAATTTAGGTGTACACAACATCCTTAATGTTTGAACAATTGCAACAGGTATTATTTTTTTTAGTATTTTAAAATTGACCTGTCGAAAATCCTTATACGTCATTGACCCACATATGTTCTGTTCTAGATAAGGTGATTTTCACCACAGACTTTTTTGAAAACCGCTATTTTGAAACACATAGCAATATCATGATCGGACAGCTCTATACTAGAATAACATTTCTCGACATCAAAAAGTGTTCTCATCAAAATGAACTGAGACCAGCTTTGTAACACTTGTCCTGGACATACATTTATCTACACAAATGATAACAGCACTAAACGATTTCCAAAACCATACCTATAAGCTCTCGGGTTTTAGCTTCAATCTCTCCCAGTAGTGTTTCTGGGTTGGCCATGGATTTCTCTTCATCACAAGAGTAGTTTTCCAGAAATCGCCTGTATTCTGGGTCTGAAAAAAGATTTAAGCGTTTAACAAATTTATTAACTTTTCGCCATGTATCAGTAGTCACTTTAAATGTATATAATTTTTTTTAAAATTCAAAATTCAAAATACCTTCTTCGATAGTTCCTGCTTTAGCATCTTTCTTCTTTAACTTTTTCTTGGAAACCTTCTGAAATGGGGCAAATTCTACAACAGCTGGAAACTCTTGGCCTAAATAAAAAATACAATTAATATATTATAGACCTGTTATGAATTATATTTAACTTAAGTTATTTATTAAACTAAATATAAACCATTTATATTACCACTGTTGTGCTTTTTGTAAAAAGTAAATCTATTGTAGTATAAGTGGGATGAGATTGAGAGAGGATAAATATTAAAAAGAGTAAAATGAATCACCTTTATTGTCAATGAATACGTAGCCATCAAAACGATCTCTGAAAATAATGATATCCTCTGGGTTTTTGAAGTTGATGTACGCTCTTGAGAAGAGATGCGGATATAAGCTGCGGAGAATAAATATATAAAAACATGCATATGTATAAGAGTGACAGTGATCATGATCACAGAATATTCATACACAAACCGAATATACCTCTGATCAGCTGGGAAGAACTCAAAATAGTCAAAAGATGGAAGAGGACTCAGATGCTCCTCGAGCTGGTCTTTTGATAGACTGGGTGGCAGTCGACGTATGACAACCTATATAAAAGAAGCATGTATAAAGAAAACTATACTAAAAAATATTAGAAATAAAATTGTAATGACAAAAATGAACGTGTTTAAAACATTTCAAAAGAGAGACATTTATCCTAACTGGGACATTTCTCATTTATTTACAATTCTTCACAAATTGTTTGTCTAATTTTATTTACAGTATGTAGTAGCTTGTTTCTCAGCTTGAGGTTCCTGGTAATCAGAGGCCCCAGGGCTCTGGTCCCATTCAACAGTCCAACATCCCAGTGCATAAATCAATAATCACTATTATGGTGCTTTTCTGTCCTTTTTAAGGAATTAAGAATTCCAGTGCCCATTAATTGCTAATGAATGTTAAAAGAACGAACAGTACATTGTTGAAATTCTCCATATGTGTTCCACATAAGAGAGTGCGAGTAAATAATGAATAAATTACAGAATTATCCTTTTACACACACATAGGAGATAATATATAATAAAAGAGATGATATATTAATGTCTCTATGTGCACCACTGATTTGTTTTGTTTTTTTCTCCCCAAAATTATGTATGCGTAGCCTATAATACATTCAACCCTTGGATTTTTAAATGTATTCAAAGGGGTACTGTTTAAGTGTACGAATGCATTTTTGTTTGAAGTGATTGATGCCAATAGTATATTCGTTTCGACTGGCTCTCCTGTGTCTTCGCTGTCTATGGTGCTGAATCCCGTTCCCTCCATCATCATCATCATCATCACACTCTCCCAACCTACCAAACAACTGCGCCATTTACCTTGGTGAAGATCTCCTTTTTCTCCTCCTTGTGCTTCGGGTTCACCGCGACGTTGTCCTGCTCCCTCTGACAGTCCCTGAACTGGATCTCGACGCTGCCTCTCTCCCTGCTTCCTGTCCTCTGCTCCTTTTCAGACCTCATATCTCCATTTCGCCCTCTTCGCTCCGAAATCCCACAACTCTCGCGGGAATTCACCACCAAATACCGCGAGGCTTGCACGTTGGTGTTTATTCTCTTGTCATTTTTAGAAGAATAGGTTTGTTTGTATACAATAAATTGATCAAACAGAACTATGGAGTCGTACTACGTTATTTTTATGAATTAAAGCTACATTGAAAATGGGCAGTAGCATAGGCTACATTTGGTTAATCTTTTAATTTTAAAAGACACCGACGAGATACTGTAGGCCTACTTATTAATATATTACTGTAATATTATATTAATGTATTATGTTTCATACACAAGTTTTTTAATGTAGCCTATTACTCTGTTCTGAGTACAAAAAAATCTCTTCATTTTAGCGGGTTGGAGGGGCATAAAAACAACGACCATGATGATGACACTCATTGTTTACTGCCGGCTGCCGCGCTGTCGTCCTCGGAGTCGGTGTCAGTGCAGCTCGGCTGAATGCACGGTCGAGCCGGGCCGAACGGGCTGCCGGTGCTGACTGTGCTCCATCCGTCCGGGCTGCTGGGCTGACTCACGGAGCGCCCGTAACAGTCAGGACTAGGAACTGCAAGAAACACGTTACCACAGTCTGTCTGTCAGCAAACGTATCATATTTCTGTTTGCGGTAGCTGCTACATGTCTATCCATTTATTTATCTGTCTATCCATCCGTCTGCAAAAGCACAATCCATCCAACATCAATAGCCTGGGTCTACAAAAATATCTATTCATCCATCTGCCAAAGTACTACTATCCACCCATTTATTTATCTAACCAAATATGTCTAACCATCTGCCCATCTACAAACGTATCTATTCACAGATTTATTTATCTGCAAAATTTCCCTTTTTCTACAATTATATATCCATTATAGCCTACTATCCACCATAAATTAATTTAAACAAATGTGACCGTCCTTCTGTCCATCTATCTTATCCACATTTATATTTATCTGCAAATGTATCAATCCACCCATCTAAATGCAAAAGCATGCCAACTATGTCCATCATCCATTTATTCATCTGCAAATGTATCTATCCATCTGTCTGCAAAGCATGATGCATTAAGTATCCATCCACATATGATATCCTATCGTTATGCCATGTATCTGCAAAGTATTCATTGCATCTACAATACTATCCGTCCTTCTATCTCTCTGCAAAACCATCTATCCATTTATTTATATCTAAACAAATGTGTCTATCCATGATCTATCTGCAAAAGTATCAATGTAAAAGTGTCTATTCTATCCACCTATTTGCAAAAGCATCCATCAGCAAATCTGTCAATTTTCTATAAAAGCATCTATCCATTCAATTAACAGCAAGCATATCCAATTAATAAGTATCTATTACCAATTGTTATATCTACAAAATTATCAAACCCACTTTATATTAAGTGTCTTTAACTACTATGTAACATTTCAATTTACCATTTGACAGTGCACTTAAGGTGAAGTCATATTAGCAAAATTCTGCACACAAAAAAATACCCTACCCCTTAATCTGAACCATACCACGAAACCTGTCCTTAACTTTAACCATATCCCACCTCAATAGCTGCAAAAGTGTTCTGATATACAACCTTCTATTATTTCCTCTCGTGTATCACTATCCATATTTTTTTAGTATGGATTAACTTCTTACCACTCAGAAAAGTTTGCTTCCCACTGGCCGTCTCAAGGCAGAGCTGAGGCGAAGGCTTCTCTGGCGTAGAAATGGAGCTTTTTAAACTGGGCACAAACGTAGAACAGGTGTCCAGATCTCGACTCAAGCGCACGTGAGAGTAGGGGAGTATGTTGGATTTGGATGGTGTGCAGCCCATGACTAATTCTACTGCTCACAAGCCAGCTTCCATCTGAGGAGCATCCAGAGTGGCACAGCCTGCACATTTCAATGACAGCAGTCAAAGACACTTCTGATCTACTTCAGGGGCCGGTTTGAAAAGACCCCATGACGTTCCCGGATGAACAATTAGGGAGGCGGTGCCTGATGTCCCCTTGAGAAGGGCTTTGAGTACAGTAAAATAAATGAAAGACTGCTTACTGCAGAGCCATGGGTGGAGTGTGAAGTCCAGCTCCCCATCTCTGAATGTAGTTTGGGCGTAATATGTGGAGCTAGAAAGTACATTCAGAGAGTGTGAGAGGTGTTCTGAGTAAATGATTTGTAACACTTTATGATATGGTTTGATTTGTTAAAGGAGTAGTTCACTTTTAAAATGAAAATTCTGTCATCATATACTCACCCTCATGTTGTTTCAAACCTGTATGAATTTCTTTCTTCTGCTGAACACAAAGGAAGATATTTAGAAGAATGTCAGTAACCAGACAGTTTTTGCGTCCCATTGACTTCCATAGGAAAAAAATATACTATGGAAGTCAATGGGACCCAAAAACTGTCTGGTTACTGACATTCTTCTAAATATCTTCCTTTGTGTTCAGCAGAAGAAAGAAATTCATACAGGTTTGAAACAACATGAGGTTGAGTATATGATGACAGAATTTTCATTTTAAAAGTGAACTACCCCTTTAGCATTAGTTAATGTATAGGCTAATAACTAACATGAACTATTGAGCAATTAATTTGTTACTGTATTTATTCATCTTAGTTGATAAAGATACAGCTGTTCATTGTTTGTTCATGTTACTTCACAGTGCATTAACTATGTTAACAAATAAATTACAACTTCTGATTTTAATAATGTAGGCTATTAGTAGCCTAAATGTTGAAATTAACATTAACAATGCTGTAGAAGTGGAGTTTATTAGTAGTAAATGTTAACTAATGTATAGTAGTTAACTAGAGTTTAATAAATGGAACATATTGTAAAGTGTTACCGATGTTATACACCGATTCAGACGTCACGTGAGTTCAGTGTTGGACAGATCAGTTGGTTTAACCATTCATTAAAGTGAATCGGTTCAAAGGAGTCATTAGTTCGCGAATCGGACGTGTCATTTGTGGACAAAAATCTCCGAATGCTCCACGTGAAACAGCACTTTGAAGACGGTGAGAGCGCTCGCGCGCGCGGCCGGGGATGTCTATCGCTCTCTGCTCGTTCATATATGCGCCCTGTCAAGCGCAGCAGTCATTCTATTCTACATCACTCACCGATCAAATAAGACTTTGGCGGCGGGACAATAATTCGCTTTGGCGGCCGCCAAAAAAAGTAAAACAACTGTTGCCAAACATATAACATGCTAGAAACCTAGCATCTTCCAAAATAATAATCACTGCAATAATGATCCAGTCAAAGACTCTTAAGCATTTGCATAATTTAAATCCAAACAGCGACTTTTTGTTTTGGCTGGGCAGTGTATACTGTATTTCTATTTAGTATCATATTGTTATATTTACTACTGATCTGGTTGTACAATTTAACTCAGTTTTTTTTATAATGTATAAAGTGTTACAAAAACTAATGTCCTTTAATGTAGAAAAAACATCATCATCATTAAAGAAATCTGTGCAGAGAACATGCACAGATTCCCTTGCCTTCTGAACAGGCACAGATTGATAACTGATAAAAACAACAATTCAAAGTCATTTCCTTTGGTTGACTAATTTCAGGGTTTTAAACTAAATGCAAGTGTCTGCACAGATGCTAACATGTGATTGGCAGTGCAAAAAACATTTTGTGCAGCCTCGTCCACAAAACAGGCGTTTTAATAGAGGACCAATGAGAATACACAAATCGTTGTAAAAATATGGATGCAGGGTTTATTGATTGAATCATTAGAACCCATTTGCATTCACTTCTTTACATTTATTCATAGTAAAAAAAAATCCACAGGGGTCCAACACGGAGGACACGGCAGGGATGGCGGAGGGAGGAAGGGCGTGTCGTGTCCTCTTCAGAGTCACATTCTTATCATCTCATGCTCAAAGTTCCTCTTTGACCCATTTACAAGTCTAAATCATGTGCTGGTATCAGACATGGACGTCTCCAGCATCATGTTCTCATGCATGTCGCATTCTAAGAGGAAGCGCTGGAAAGCATCGGTTTGTTTGTCGGCGTTAAAAGATGGCGTTTCCAGGCACACATTCACCTCTTCTACGGGTTGTGCTCTGCTCTCATTGCCGTCGGTAGAAGTGTTGAGCATCTTTATCAGTGCAGGCGTCCCAAGGGTCTTTCTCACCTTGTCTTTAATGTCAGTTCCTGCAAAACAAGATAAGCTTACGAGCTGCAAGGACACTTTGAATCCGCAAGTTTACAAAGCACGTGGATGGTCGTCTTACCAATGTAAGCATCCGAATCGCTGATATACATCTCAATGCAGTGGCCCAGCATGGTTACGGAAAATGTGTCGTCCCTTTTAAGACCGAGTGCCTAAAGGAGGAGTTTATAACTCATAATTGATTGAAAAAAACTGACCAACAATACAGAACTATGATTGTTATATATTCTCACAGTGTGAAAGTAGTCAATGGCGCTCTCGAAATCTCCCATGAGGCTGTGAACGTAACCGATGGCTGAGTAAGTAGAGGCATTCTGTGGGATGAGGACCAACGCTTGCCTGTGGTATTCGAGAGCCTGGTCGTATTTCCTACGCAAACAACATGAAAGCAATCACTGACCTGATTTTTGTCTAGTGCATCAGATAAACAACTAGACAAGCTCACTAAAGAGGCAGTGAAAATTATTCTCAACCACTGGAATCAAGAAGTTTAAACATTGCACTTTATTATTGAATGTTCTTCAAATATTTAGTATGGGAGGCTGGGACTAATTTGCAATTCTGTACAATAAATCTCTAGCAACTTCACAATAGATGATTGTTAAAGAAAACCAGTTGTGCATTTCCTGAATGAAAATACCTGATGAAGAACGTTGTTAAAGTTGGATGTGTGCTTAGGTTTCAGGTTTTATTTCTGAAATGCTCAGTTCTGCTCAATATATGTCTCATTTTCGGATTTGGCGATAAACGATTAAATACTTGGGAGAAAAAAAACAAAACCAATTCAGTATTCAAATATTGCAATGGTGTCGTTACACTAGATTTGGAATTCTGAACATTCTATCAATAAAATTGGGAAGTTTTCAAAATTAAATCGTTATCTTAATAAAAAAAAAAATTACAAAAAAAAGCACTAAAAATGATCGACAAAACAAACTTTGAATGCAGTTCTGTTTTGAGCTGAATTCATTGCGGAAGTTTGTAGTTAGGGTTTCAGGACAAATCACTATATCGATACAGTCCGAACAAACAAACAAACAAAGAAACATAAAAGAAATAATTAAACAGCCATTTAGAAATAAAGAATCATGAGTGGAATTATCTTCAAGTGTGAATTGCGAGCCCTTTGATATTCAGTGCGTGGACATGCATAATTCATCAAGCACTACAGTGACAGAACAAAACAAGCACTCTGTTGTGTATCTTGTTTTATCCACTTTAACAGAGCAGGGAAGCAATGTGACCATGCCTCCCAATTCATGCTCTTCATTTAAATACCACTCGAGACAATTTTAGAAACAGGCACTTTTAAGTCACAATTATAGGTTAGTGCACACTACGGCCCAGATCCCGCCTATTTTAACTGGGATATAATGAGGTACTTAAGCTGCAATAATTGGCAATATGCATTGTATTTATATACAATACCGTCACTATTTTTTTTATACTGTATTTTATGCTCACCAAGGCTACATTTGTTTGATCAAGTAAAAAAAAATAATGTAAAACAATAAAAAATGACTAGTGCTGTCAAACGATTAAAATATTTAATCGCGATTAATCGCATTAATGTGATAGTTAACTCGCAATTAATCGCACATTTTTATCTATTCTAAATGTCCCTTGATTTCTTTTTGTCCCATTATTTTTTTTCTCATTTTAATGCTCTTATCAACATGGAAAAGTGGATCGGCTTGCTTTGTGCAAATGGGTTTTTTATTGAAAACAACATGGGCATATACTGTAGTGTCCAATTTCACACTAACATTCTCACTTGGAGCAAATAATCACATCAGAGAATTCGCATCAGCTGTGTTCTTGGCCATCAAGTGGTCTTTCAGATTGGACGTGCTGTGATGATAGCTCAGTTCACAACGACAAAACACACAGATCACTTTGGTATTGTCAATGGAACCATTTGGCAACTTTTTAAAAGTAAACTTTCCATTCAGAATCTTATTGGCATCCATTTCGGCGTCTCGCGCTCGCCATCCACTCAAAACGTAACGTTAGCCTACTAAGCCCAAACAAGTGTGTGCGGCGTGCCTGTTGTTTTGTTTACGGTCTAGCTAGATCCGGTGTGGTGTTGTAGTTTTTCTAACGTTACTAGTTGTCGCAACAGCATGTGAAAATGGGTTTGCGTTAACGCCGTTAATAACGTGTTTAACTGACAGCACTAAAAATGACTGTTTTCTATTTAATGTATTTTAAAATGTAATTTATTCCTGTGATAGCAAAGCTTCACTGTCACATGATCCTTCAGAAATCATTCTAATATGGGTTATTTCACCCCAAAATGAAAATTCTGTCATCATTTACTCACCTTCAAGTTGTCCCAAACCTGTATTAATTTATTTGTTCTGCTAAACACAAAGGAAGATATTTTGAAGAATGTCGGTAACCAAACAGATCTCGGGCCCCATTGACTACCATATCTATGGTAGTCAATAGGGCTCGAGATCTGCTAACATTCTTCAAAATATCTTTTTTTGTGTTCAGCAGAACAAATAAATTAATACAGGTTTGGGACAACTTGAGGGTGAGTAAATGATGACAATTTTCATTTTGGGGTGAACTATCCCTTTAAAAAAACATTTCTTATTATTATCAATGTTAAATATTTTTGTGTAAACCATGATACTTTTTTCAGGATTCTTTGATGAATACAAAGTATATAAAAAAAAACAGCATTTATTTAAAATAGAAATCTTTTGCAAACTTGTCACTTCAACAGAATGTGTCCTTGCTGAATAAAATAATTTCTTTCAAAAAAAAAAAAAATATATATATATATTCTTACTGACCCTCAAACATTTAAATGGTAGTTTAGTTTAATTTTTTTTAAAAACTGGGGGAAAAACAACTAAAACTAAAATGTACTACAAAATCAGAATTCTATCAACTTACTTCAATTTTCGACACACATGACCCAAATTGTTTAAGAGCGGCTCCCATTTGTCGACTGTGACCTGGAAAGAAATAATTCATTAAGACAGAACAATTTACAAGGGTATTTTTTCTTACCATGTACCATCAAACAATTTGTAAGTGAATACAAGAATCTCTGTATATTGGAAATTTGGTATTTTCATTGTTTCATGAGTTGACCGATACACCCAGGAACATAAAAGTATGTCATAATGAACAAGCTGCACTTCACTCCATCTATTCTGATTAAGGTCTATTCAGATAAAAAAACAAGTAGAAAAACAACTAGATCATAGAAGCAAGAGGGCGGTTACCTCATTTCCAATGGCTTTGATCTTGTCCATTGCATCTAGAAACAACTTCTCGGCTGTTTTATAACTGCAACAATGCAAAGCGCTCATCAGTAAAACCACTAACCACCGATGTACATAGTGTGAATTTTTTTTGATCACTTACTCTCCATTTTGGAAGGCAACAACCGCTACCTCATGTATGACAAAGGGGTCTTCAGGCGCGATGCTGAGGGCCTGGCTAAAGAAACGTTCTGCCAGCTTGGGGTTGTTAGTGAGTCCGTACTCCAGACCAATGTAAAGCATGGGCAGGTGACATCTGTTCAAACAGGAAGCCAGAAAGTTTTTTTATAGCCTAATGGCTTTACCAATTTCATAATACACAAGTCATATAACAGAGGCACATATTCTTGTCCTAATTTAATTGTCACAAGCACTGTAGGTCTACAAACCCTTTCATAAGCTGGGCAGCGGTGAAGTAAGCAGCCATGGCCTGATCGTGCTCGCTCTCCACAGCAAACGAGTGACCGTATGCTATCCATGCCGGTCCGTATGTGCGCTCAAGCGTGGTCGCTTTACTGTGGAAGGGAATTTTGGTGTTAACCACAAGTTTCGTCGACAGATTTACTGTCATCATTATGAAACCTTTCCCAGATTTACCACAAAAACATGTTTGCTGAAAATGACCCGGGGCTTGATTTCTGCAGTTTCAGCATTTATGTAATAGGGCAAAAGGTTACAATACTTAAATTCTAATTCACTCTTTTGGCATTTTTTCAAAGGTATAAGTGACTTCCTGAGTAAGCAACGTATATTAGAAATCATAAATGATAATTTCAGTAAGAGTTTTCAAATGTTTTTGTGCTTATGCTCATCAATGCTGCATTTTTTAAATCAGAAATACAGTATAAAAAGTAACACTTTGAAATATTATTGCCATTTAAAATAACTTTTCTATATTTTTAAATGTAATTTATTCCTGTGATGGCAAAGCTGAATTTTCAGCATTATTACTCCAGTCTTCAGTGTCACATGATCCTTCAGAAATCATTCTAATATGCTGATTTGGTGCTTAAGAAAATTTTGTTGTGGAAACCATGATTTTTTTTTTAATTCTTTGATTTATTTTTTGTAACAATGTAAAATACTGTCAGTTTTGATCAATTTAATGCATCCTTACTGAACAAAACTCTTCATTTCTTTAAAAGATAGAAAAAAAATCTTACTGACCCTAAACTTTGAACTGTAGTGAAAGTCCACAAAGCAACTAAATCCAGTCATACCTGAGATACCGCCTTGCATGTTCGTTTTTATGCCCAACCATGAGGTAGTAACATCCAACAGCAAACCATGAAACCTTGGAGAGGTTCACAGAGAAAGAAATGATAAGAAAACAAATCAAATGAAACTCAACTGAAACTCATCTTCTGAAAGACAATTTCCTTGTTACTCACTGGATTGCTGGGATACAAATCCACCAGTTTATGAGACAGGTAAAACAACTCTAAAGAGACAATGTATGGTAACTGTTATGATTCCACATTCAAATTTGACACTTAAATTAAACCTGAAATCAATATTAATCTCATACCATTTGCTTTGCTTAGCTCAACAAGGGTTCCTATGTGCACTGGTAAACAGTTGGCATGAAATGGGTCTTTTACCATAACCCTTGAATAAAAAAACAAACGTTAGACCAATTCAACCTTCAACCCTAAATGTCAAACCGAGCATTAGATAGCGGTGTTTGCAGACTTACATTGATGTAAGAGAGTAGCACATTTTAAAGTCACAGTTGTAATAATGTCGCTCTGCGAGGGAGACGACAACATCCAAGTTGTCCTGGAGACCGTTGACTATATCTGGGACGACCATCTCGCTAGGTTTGTTATACTGAAAGAGAAGAGTTGCTGATTAGCTCTTCGGTGAGCACTTCAAACCCATTGACTGAATAAACAGGTACTTCAAATTCTCAGAGTAATTTGTGCATGTTCTTTTTTAAACTAAAGAATAACAAAACAAAATCAGGAAAAATAATGAACAGCATCTGATCTGTGTGATGCTGTAAATGTTGGCTATTTCATATGTAAATCATAGCAAACCATCTTTGGTACACAAATATTTGAACTTATGAGAGTGAAAGGGGGCCCTCTCACCTTCTTTAATTTATTTTCAAAAAGGAAACGCAGCAATTCCACTTCCTCTTCTGTACACTGTTGACTTAAGGGCAGAGAATCCAAGAAATCTTTTTCTACAACAAGATAACATTTTATTAATTTGAAAGCATTTATTCAGTTTATCCACGGTGACTTTCAAGTGACGAAAATGAGGACATTATGACTATAGGTCAGAAAACAAAACACTAAATAAAAATGTAAAGGCATCATATCTATCTTATGATTTTATACAATCATTTTTTTTGGACCACTTTAAGTGACTTTACTTACAAACAGGGACTAAAGAATTTCAAACATTGCATGTACATATGAATAGTTTCTCTCACCCTCTTGGGCGGTCAACATGTGATGGGACGTCAAAAGGTCAAAGGCTTCAAAGCAGTAGACGTCCAGTTTCAAGGCCTCTTTGTAGCTAGACGTGGCTAGGGGTCTGTTGTCCATGGCATCATAGATCTTCCCCCGCAGGAGACAGATGGAACTATTGATCTGAGAGAAAAGGCCACAGGGAGTAAAAGATCCAGTCAACCTCTTATGCCATTCAAATACCAAGTTTGTTTCTAAACTCAGCATAAAACATAATAAAAATAATCAATGACAAGAAAAAAACAACAACAAATAAGGAGTTAGACTCACTGAGGCAGGAGACATTTCCCATTCCTTTACGGTTTCCCTTGAGCCATTATCCTCCTTTACATTCTTGTCTAATAATCTTTTACTGGCTGCTTCCTCCATGTCCAGTATGTCTAGAGCTTGTTGATATTCTTTGGCGGCATACTGCAGGAAATAACAACAACAACAATATAAAGTACAAATCATTGATTATTTCCTTATTTAAGTTTTAGGAAAAATTTGGTCTGTGCCCACCCCTTGCATGTTCATTTATCACATATTTCGGCAAATCTGATCATGCTTTCAGCTACCAATAAATATAGAACTATTTGCTATATTAACATTTACCATGTAAAATCCATTCCACAAATTGTCCATCAAAAATAATATAAATTAAATTTGTGGCATTAATGTAAATACTCACGTGACATCTTGCAGCTAGATACTGACAGGCTCCATACAACTAAAAAAGAAAAGAAAAAAAAAAGTCTGTCATAAATAACAAGAATTGAATACTTCTTCATTAATTCCCTTGAACATTAAGCTGATTTGTTTGCTCCATTCTATTGCATTAATGCGCTTCAAACATGATTTCAGTGATAAACATTTGTGTCAATTATTTTACTGGGTTACGTATTTGAAAGACTACAACTTGGAGAACTAAGAATATCTGATACTATTGAAATGACTTCTTTATTTACCCCCCCCCGAAAAACAATAGCTCTTACCTTGTCAAGTTTGCGAGATCTGAGCGCATGAGAGGCTCTGTGATACTGTGCTGTCAAATAAAGGCACTGCGCTAACCAATAAATATCTTGAGGATCCTCTATAAGAGATTAAAGAGTCTGTGATTAATCCAATAGACATTTAAGAGTCAAGCTAAATTAATTGAAAGAAAATAAGCATTTTATCTAAGAATTATCAACTGCTATCTGATAGTATATACATAGGCTACTGTGTTCAGGAGGATGAAGACACTTACCATGTGATAAGGATGATACTTTGTCAGCCCAGAACAAAGCACTTTGATACTGTTGCTATAAAATAGATCATGCAAAAACAACAGAGGGAAACTACATTTAATTCATATTTTGAGATTTTCACTATTGAGGTCAAATTGGACTTTTATTCAGCAATTAACATAATATAACTTAGATGAGCTCATTTTGTCACATTAGCGCAGTTTGACGTGCACAAGCCCTCATAGATGTTATATTGCGTATCTATTCCTGAGAATAAAATAGCCCAAAACAACATGATGTCATATTTTTGTTATTTAAATGTCATTTAAGAAGCTTTCGTACCTGGTAGCATGAAAGTCATCTGGGTAACGTTAGCTTCGTAAATACACAAATTATTGCCTAATTCAGTGTACTAACCATACTTTATTTTTCTATAATATTCCGATAACGTAAAGTCATATGATCAGCTTCATACAATCAGAAATTAATAAAATCTAATTTGCTGAGTAAATAAAAGCTAGTATTCATGCTAAATATGCTGCCTCTACTTACCTGATCAATGTAGTGTCTCACTCTTTTACGAAGCCTGTCAAGATTCATTGTGATTGTACTGTTTGTCAAATACAAAAAACTGTCATTCTTGTCAAATGCAATAGATTGAAAATTAGTTTGTAAGACTGATCCTCTGTATGTAGATTGAAGCCCGCGGTTAGCATAAAACGTGTGTTACATTGATACCACTCCGTGGAGAAACACAGATTTTGCGAAGTTCCGTCATTTTTAAATATTTGTATATGGACTGGAAGTAACAACGCAACAAAAAATACAGATTTCAGTGAAAATACTTCTTTTTTTTTACAGACTGAGAATATAACATACACATAAACACAAATAATAAAAATACAGCAATACATAAATACACAAGCTCTTAAACCGTCAAACGTAAAGCTTCTTTGGGTTTTAAACACATTGCCGCTCTCTTGTGGTACACAGGGAAATCGCATTGCACAAGTCCATTTCCGCCATTAAAGGACCAAAATAAAAATTCTGTCATCATTTAATCACCCTCATGCTGTCCCAGATCCACAAGGCTTTCTTTCTTCTGTGCAACAGAAATATTCAGATTTTCAGGCAGAATGGCAGCCTTAAATCTAGTGTTCCTCAGAAGAAAGTCATCAGCTACATAAACATACTGTTTTAAATAGCCTAAATTAAGTGAAATAATCAGTTATTTTGAAATATACTTCAATTTTAACTGTTCAATACACTAAATCCGCTAAAACAAAAGATCTGCCTGTGATGTGAAACTCTGAGATTAATTAAAGGATTAAAAAAAGCTACAAAAAGTTATATTATTAGCAAAGCTTTGTATATTCCTACACACATTAAGTTCATTGTGGATGGAAGTTCAACAGAATGGATGAAAGAAGCATGAGCAATACACAAAAACAGGGAAGATGTCATACGGGTGACCAAGAGGCCAGATACAGTACTGAACGCGTTGCAGAGCATTTTGTCTGACATCAATATTTTCAACACTGCAGATTTGGCACTCTCTTTGGTGAGAAGGAAACCACTCCTGAAAAAGATGAACATTACAGCATGCCTGGTTTTTGCTAGAAGCCATGTGACAAACCTGAAAGCTATTAGAAGAAAATTGTGGTCTGAAGACACTAACATTAACCTCAATGTCCTGAATGTTTGGTGCAAACCAAATACAACCCAAATGCAGTTATCCCTACCATCATGCTCTGGGGTTGCTTTGCAGCAGGATGAATTGCAAAACAGTTTGAAGCATTGTGATTTATGAAGTGAGATATTCATATTCTGGAATGATTATTTTGATTCATAAGTGTGTTGAAGTTGTGATACTGAAGGGAGAATGTTTCAAAGTGAAAGCTAGTAAAGCCTCTTGTTGTCAAAGGCTATTATATGAGTCCTGTTAAAGAATAACAGGGTTGTTGTAGATTGAGAAGAAAGTAAAGGGCAATAATTTATTTCTTAACATAAATCTGGTAAACAAAAAAAGGTGTAACACTGAACCGCGTTGTTACAAGTTCCGCAACAGGGCAGATGACACGTTTGACTTAAAATCACACAAGAACATGGTATGGAGGCATCTTTTTTAGACCACGCTTTTCTTTCATATGTCTCGTATTTCATATAATAAAACATTACTGATAATACATTTCTCTCTGTACATACTGCTGCAGTATACAGTATTTTACAACTGTAACAATAGTGCTGGTGTTGCGAGCCGCATGCTGTGCTGCCCATGAACGTCTGGCTTAAAATGCTGACATGATCAGCATCAAGTCCTGCATGAGATACACACCCAGACAGATGGGTACATAATCTAAAACAAAACTGGAGAGACTATTCCATAATTCAGACTGTAAGGAGTGGGTAGGCAATGAGGACTCTGCCCTATAGAGTGACACTGATTGCTATGGAGATGAGGTACTAGGTTCAAAGATATCCACCCAAAATCTCCAAGGGTTTCGGGCTAGAAATGAGTAGCCAGTGCAAATATAGCTGGCCATGTGCATTTGATGGCTCTATCAGAGATCTTGAGTCTCGTGCTCTTGTCCTTCCGTGGGGTGTGTGGAAGTCTGAGACGTATTTTCCATCCTGTTTTCCTTTTGCAAAGCTTGTCGGGTTCAAGTGTTTCTCTTAGTTCTCTCTTATTATGCTTACAAGTCTTTAAAAAAACTACAAAGTCAATGAGGCGACCAAGGTGCGAGTTCTCGCCCGATGGTAGCATTACTATACAGTTTTGCGTTTTGATCCTGTCACGATTGGCCGAGCATATTCCACAAAGTCATCAATGAGAACAGGCCATGCTCCTGAAACAAAACAGGAGGTCACATGATTAAAATCCACCATAATCTATGAATAAAGGCAGCCAATTTACAGTATAACTTCAAAAATACAAAAACCAACCACTAAAAATTCAGTCAGCAGCATATTAGCTCACAAAACACAACAAAAATGGATGATGTGTCTCACCTTCTTCATCATAGTTTGACATGTCATCTGCAATCATGTTGCCGAAATCCAGAAGCAAGTTCCACGTGTCTTTGGGAATTGATCGTTTATGATGCTCCTGCGCAAAATAAGGGCAGAGACTAGAGAAGCATCTAAATTAATTGCTAAAGGAAATTATTCCACTATGTGGTTAATGTGTTGCGTAGCAGCCAGAAAGCCCATTTTAATTTGTATTGAGTGCTAAAGAGGGTCAAAAGTCCAATGCTGCTATGACTTACCAATAAAAATCTGTTCCAGAGGTCTAGGAACTTAAAACGTCCAGCCAGAACCAGGTTCCAATATGCTACTGCCATCTCTAAATCTGTAATGGAAAAAGACAGTTAAAACAATAACATAGACGACTGTTTATTCAGAGTGAAGAGACACAAAAATGCAGAAAGAACAAATATTACGGTGTCATTACCTAAACCTTTTTGTCCAGGATTCTTGGCAAAGTTGAAGGTGAACTGATAAAAATCTTTAAACTTTCCGATGTCTTTCAGATCCTGTTCTAATCGGGGCAGAAGAGCTCGAAGTTTCTCTGGACTGTCACAGCTGAAGAAGAAATTCAACATTTAGGCTCATAATTAATCAGTCTAATCACTGGCTCATATCCATGTCATTCATACACAAAGATGTATATTAAACTTGCTTTTAGCGATTTAAACCTGACTTCCATTCTGACAATTTCGACTACAGCTTCACTTAGCAAATCCAAACATGCAAAATCATTTGAGAGACATCAAACATTTCAACTGGGACCATTCTTCTGTGGTTATTAGAGCCGAGGACTGTCACAGAAACTATTTCAGTGATTCTGTCAGGTGGTAGGACATTTTATGTGTAACATTCCAAAACCTTTCATTATTACAGAATGATAATCCCAGCCGCCACACAACCCAAATATTGTCAAAATAATGACTAAATAAATTAATGATTCCATAGCCCACCCCAGTTCTGTCATTCCATCAATGAACTCCTTTTTGCTGAATTCACACTGTGTTGCTGCACGGAATTTCCATGCCACAACCAGAACACTGATGCTCGCTGGATCCAAATTGAGGTCATCACAGAACTGTTGAATTCCATCAATCCCAATCTTATTCTCATCCTGGGGATCTGAGGGAGAATAAAAAAAAACATCTAGGTCACTTAAAAAATAGTGTTGGTTCAGCAAAACAAACATTTTTGTGAGGAATTCAACATTTAAAGGTGCACAGAGAAAGTTTTTCTATAGGTTTTGCTAGCTCTTCTTCATCCCAGTGGTTTTGGGCTTTATAATAACACATGAATGCATGAAATTTGTTTATGAAGGTCCAAACATTTTTTTCTTCGCTCTGTGGTGTGTGCGACCTCGACCTTCAGGTCTTGTTTCATTGCTCTAACAGGAACGGCTTGTTAAGACATTTTGTTTTTACACATTTTATTCTAAGTTTTATTCTATTACGTTTTTTTTTTTAAAAGTTGCAATGACAGATCTTTTCTTCCATATTGTGAGGAACATCCGAGTGAAAAGGATTATCGAAAAAAAAAAAGAAGTGTGGTGGGGACTTGGTTCTGAATGCAAGTTTACAATCGACTGTAAGAGCCGGGGTTTATGAGGATGAAATGATTCGAGAAGCCTGCCATAAGTCACCAGAAAAAGTTTCACCAGAAAAGTTATGGCATTTTGAAGAGAAAAAAAAAACATAAGCATGGATGAATTTTTCACAATAAGATTATTAAGATGCACTTAGAAAATATATAGGGTGTATTTCCATTTCATACTGACTTTAAGCACTGGATAAGACCTATATAAAGTAAAGTTGTGTTTTTTATTATTAGTAACTCAGTGGAACTGCATGACACAGCTGGTCGCGTGATCTCAAAATGACAGCCCCCATGAGGGTGTAACCCACTCTGTGTAGAAAACTAAAATAGCTTTACATTTAAATCATAGGAAAAAGTAATAGATTTTTTTTTTAAAGTATCCATTTCTTTATGGGTAAGCCTAGTAAAAAAATCCCCTTTAAGCATGCAATGGTACTCTCAGGCACAGAACAGAAGGCATAAAAAATATCAGAATTAGAAAAACTCACCTTTATATCGATTGTAAAGCTGCTCCAGCTTTTTTCGGTCCACCGAGCTTTTCATGGATTCCTTGTGGTACAAATCTGGGTTCTGAAAGTAGTTGTCGGTGGCCACCTCTAGTTTCCAGTCATTTTGAGTGAGGCAGTATACGGCGGTCTTCTCCCCGGCTTGAGTGAAGGACATGAACTGCCGTACCTTGTCCTTTTGGGAGGATTTTAGCTTATGCTGTGTGGACACAAAAGATATGCCCTCAGACATGAACTCAGACAGACGGAGGAATACACTCAGCAGTGTGTACAAACAGAAAGAGACACAAACAAACATACAGAGAGAAAAAATTGCAAACATTCAGGCACAAAACTAAAGCTGACAACCGTAAACAAAGCATTGAGCAAACGTCCAGACCAATGTGTCAATACAAAAGGACATTCTACCGGTTATAGCAAGTTCGTTTGAAGCACCAAGCATGTGAGGACCTGTGACAGGCCACTTGCTCTTGGCATGTAATATGAGATGGCAAGCTCAGGGCGGCCAGTGCAAAACAACCAGGTTACCCCACAGTTATTTCCATCGATGCACAGTAAGCTGTTTTTACTCTAGTTCTTTAAATAAGTTCAAAAGAACCATTTTGACGAGGCCATCACAAGACATGGAACCAGAACACATTGTGCAAAAAGTTTGATAGCCCACTCAAGACGTGTTTAGAGGGAATTACAATCTGGTAGCTAACCAGGCTACTATTGAGGGCTGGGTTAAAAAGGCAGGGCTAAAAGACTGACGTTTGAAATTTCATGGACTGGGTATGGGTGATACTTAACCCCCCTGTTCTGCTGACATTGACTGCCTGGTTGTTTGGGGTCCCAGAGGCCCCTATTGTATATGTGTAAAATAATAGCAGACATATCAATATCAGTGCGGGTTTTTAACTTGGGGTTTCAATGACACCATAACAGATATCGGCTTTGTTTTGAATGTAAAACAATGAAAACGTGTCATCAAAGTGAAATCTTGTTTAGAATCAGATCGCATGCATTTTGGAAAAGTCTTGACGTTTAACCTGTTCAATGTTAGGTTCGATTTTGATGTATTAAAAAGGGGCTTGGGGTCTCTAAAACCCTCAACAGAACATCAGGGTTTATAGCATGCATGTCTGGCTAAAGCACAGAATAATATTCATTCTTGTATGTTTTATGCAGTACATAGGATATGATTCTAGAACCAAAGCGGAAAGGTACATGCTGAACTCCCTAAATATCAACAACTGACCTTCCTGCACATACAAAACATACACACAATTATGAGCATTCTCGGTGCGACACGCGAAGACAACGACTGGTACAAGACGTGGGACATCTTCGTTTGCCGGATCTTCTCCGTCGAACACAGAAGCATAAAACGAAAGCAATATTTTTAAATTCTATGTCACCTACCATTTTATCACCCGCTGTTTGACCAAATTGATACCCAATGCTCCCATGTACGACTGCGCATGCGTGGAGGCATCAAGGGAATGCGCTAGAACTCCAGCGAGTCTGCGCGGTGAAACAGTTCAGTATTGGGAGTTGTAGTTTGTTTAAACCTGCGTTCAGTAGTTCCTTCTGTCTATGATTATACATTTTCAACCAGTGTTGGAAATAACTAATTAAAAGTAGCGACGCTGTTAATCTACATTTAACTACATTTTCTACAGTGTGTAAGAAGTTCAGCTTTTTCCATTCTCTCGAACGAAATGTGAATGAATCAATTCAATCGGTTCAAAGTCCGATTCATTTTAGAGAATCGGTTTGGTCAGACGGCTCATATGAATCTGCTTCTCTGCACTGCACTGCTCTGTAATGTGCAGCATGACAAATTAGTGGTAGCCTGGCGAAAAATAATCTTTTGTAGCCTATGCCTTCTACTATTGATAGTTCTTTTTTTTTTTTTTTTTTAATAAGTAAAAGGTCTTTTAGTATAATTCTAAAAATCTTTAATGATTTTTATGAAATAAACATAAGAACAACTTTTATATTTTTAGTAGCCTTATATTGCAAGATGAACTTGATGTTAATTCAACATTCATGTTAAAATGTATGTGTTATATGATACAACAGGCTTTTGAGGAATTTTCTCAATCTTCATTGCCACTGAATTATAGGCCTATAATGTTTTTCCCCATACAGAGCTTTGGTAATGAAACTAAGCATTTAAATATCGCCTTAAATAACATTATGGCGAGTTAGTGATAAGTGAGATTTATATATATACAACACATATACCGTTATAAAATTCTCGTTGATTTACATAAACTATCTTCAATCTTACCTTTTTGCCATAATAAGTATACAACAACAAAACCAATTTTCCTCCTTGATGTATCATATGGGCCATAAAAAAAAAAATAAAAAAAAAACATAAAACACATTTGCTAACTTAGATTTTGTCTAAATATTCAATGTTCTATTTAAAAAATTTTTTTTATTATTATTATTCGACCATTATTTCATATGTCTGGCTTTACATAGTTAAACAAACTAGTCTGGGGGGATTAATTAATGTAAAATCTAATAAAAATCATAGGGAAAATTCTGAATGTTATGATACTATACTGTCATCTCTCAGTAGCACAATCTGCAGACTCTGCCAGCATAATCTAACACTGGTTATGACCTACTTTCGATCATGTTCAGCTGACCAGTGCAGTATGGCTAAACCTTTGAGTGGATAACATAACAGCGTTGGTTGTTTAGTCTGTACAGAGCAAAACAGACTGATTTGAACATGTATTATTATAATAAATAATAATAATTTGTTACATTTATATAGCACTTTTCTCAGCATTCAAAGTGGTTTATTGAAGGGGGGAATCTCCTCAACCCCCATTTGCAGCATCCACCTGGATGTGTTTAAAGTACTATTCGTTATATTTATTCAGGTCTGTTCATATTTCATGTATGTTGAGCATCATGTCACCTGCTGCTCAAAGTGTTTTAGTAACTCTTAATAAACAGACACAGCATGTGTTGCAAGACATTCTCTGATTTACATGTGCAGTTATTTGTGAACACAAACAGTGTTTAAAGTCAGGTACATGAACACATTGTGATTCATTGGTTGAATTATGTTTAATACAGTATATGTCTCATTTATTGGATGAATATTTTAGAAAATATATAACAAAATTGTATTTATGTTTGGCCTATATTCTATTTTCCAAAGGTAGCAAATCCACCTTCATAAATGTACAGTATTTAACCTATAGATAATGTCAAATTTGCCCACCCAGAGAATGATAGTGACATGAAAATGGTGACACCCTTTTTTGAACTCATCTCCATTTAGTTATCTGTATAAAACATACTGTACAGTCCTGTCTGTGGGGGCAGCATGAATACAGATAAACAGGTCACAGAGTCTGAAACCAAAAACAACCTTATAACACATATCACAAAATATTGATATATGTTTATGTGACACCAATTACCTCCATTATATAGAAAAGACCTAGGTGTAAAATATTTAAGTACTTCAAATTATAATATTTTGCAGAATTTGTACGTTCTGTTAAACCAAATGCTTGCACTTTTACTCAATTATTTTTTAACCCATTACAGACATAGTGCATGTCATATGACTTCAAGACTTTACTTAATGATTTAAAAATTAAGTATTTTAGTATTTTTTCTACTTTATCCTATAATGTGACTAACAAGCCAATCAATCATGCTCACATAAGTTTAACTTTCCTTTTATTTAAACAGCCAATGGAATTTTTTTTATTTAGTTCATTGAGGACTTGTATCAAAAATTCTCTTGTTAAAGGTCAATTTAGAAAGTTAAGTAAATTGTTTACTTTTACCTTTAAATTCTTAAATACAAGAATATAAATGTGGATCTGGTTTACTTTTAAAGTAGCCTACTTTTTTTTTTTTTGGCTGGGTACTTATACTTTGAATTTAATAAAACTTTTAATAAATTATATTTACTTGAGGCCTACAATTTGAGGACTCGGTACATATTACACTTCTAGCTAATAATGATTAAAAAAGAATAGGATAGCATTTATGTAATGGTATTAATGCAAATTTATCGTTAGAAAGTGATATGAAAGAGGTAATTAAACTTGGAATTACTGATAACAGCTATTATCATAGTCTTTGACTGTTTTGAGCAAAATTGATAAGATACTTTATAGGCATTAACCTTTTTATTCGTGGATTTCTTTTTAATATTTACATGTATTCCTACGCGCACGCTCCGCCTTCAGACGTAGTGGGTGGGGTCCAGTGAAATGAACCAATAAGAAAATTCTAACTCGGGTACTGTAGAGCTTTGCCCAATCAGAATTCCATGTGGGCGTGCCTTCCGTACTACGCTCCTCCAACGTCACGCGCAATACTGTCCAATCAGATTACCGTGGCGTAGACACCGCCAAGCTCAGTTTTACAGACCCAGAGAGGGAGCAATTTCTACTGTGTGCACTCCTATTCATTCAGCGCTAGACAGTTGAAGGCGGATGCAACCGACCGTAAGTGAAACCAGGGGGGGCTTTGAGTCCACGTACACAGCTTTGACCGATATTGTCTGTATCTATAATTCATCATTGCGTAAAGGAGCTGTCATTTATCTGCGTTCGAAAATGAAAAGATAATTTGGCATGCAATAACTGCGTCTGCCAGCCAAACCGGTCTGTAACTTCAGCGTGTATCTTTATGTTATTATACATAATGGAATCCATGATCGTTAGTCTGTTAACTGTCGGTCCGGATTAATTATCACTTATGTGAAAGATCGAAACGGTCTGTCTCAAATAGCTTGTGTTAGCCAACAAGCTAACCCATGTCAAGTGCTTCTGTCAGTACCATGCAATAGGAAATCCGCACTGATCTTCAGTGATGGTTGGCCATTGCACGAATAAGCACTGGTATACAACACTGGACGTGTAGTAAACAATAGTATGCAGATCCTAGGTTGATTATATTAAAGAAGCGGAGATGACCTCGATTTGAGTGGAAGTTAGCTTACTAGCTCGCCTGGTCGCTAGCTTAACCTCTTTATCCTATGTTCGCTCTAAAGCGTTTTTGAAATACTTTTGCGAAATGGTACGGTTAGGCTATTGTTAATTGTGCATAACCGTGAGGGGTGTAAGAGAACTATATTATACGTAGTTAAGGTCATCATAAGGACCTGTCACATCAGCTAACAAGCTATGAAAGCATCACTGCATGTTGGCTTTGCTTTAGCTTCCATGTAAAATGGCTGCCAGGCATTAAACCACAACCACCCTGCTTGCTAAATTAGTTCTGATGACTTGGTAAACAATTGTGCCCCTTTTTGATAGATTATTTTCCATTTTTGAAGGATTTTCAGTAGTCTGAACTCATGCTGTGGTGAACCAATGAATTCTGTCACCCTCCAGCAGTATAGTGTTATGACTGTGTTGCCACATTTAAATAGATCTTTTTTTATATACTGTGCTTAAGATAAACTGCAGAAACTCTTTATAAAACATTTAGATAATTTTAACTACTTATTGAAATCATGCATGATGATTTCACAGTTGCCATGCGTCTTTTATGTGCATGCATCTAACATCCGCATCCATTTTGGGTTTTATGAATGTGCCATGGTCTTGCAATCAAACATCTCCCAAATGCAAGCTCGTTACAAAAGCATGATCATTCATGGCTCATGAGATTTTATTTTTCGTGTTATTTGATTTATCTTTGTTTCCTGTTTGAGGGATGGGGTTCAGACCTCCTCTTCCTCTGTCCTCTTGCTAACTGGCTATGCCAACAAAAACAGCACCTAAGAAGGCAAAGGGCTTTCAGGACTGTAAGTTCAGAGGAAAGTTTACACACTTCATTTCCAGATGGCCATTTAAGTACGATCCGTTCGCAAAACGGTACGAGCAAATCCACAATATCCGACCTGATCGCATTTAAACAGGTGGGGTACGTTTTGATCACATTTAGAACTGGGTTTCATTCCAAAACGTGTTTGAAAGGCAGCTAGCTAACTGGGCTAACACGCTTTATTATAGTACATACTGCCGAATGTGCATTATGTTTAGAGCGGAATATATAAACGAATAAAACGGATAATCGTTCTGCTTTGTGTTTACATGCTTTTTTATAACTTAGGACTTTGACTGTGGATATTTTCTATATTTTAGGGCCCATTGCTTTTGCTAAAAAGTTACTCAAAACGACAGGAACTGTTGCATATGGATGGTTTTAAAAAAGATTGCATGCGGTTTTTGAGTGGACGTCCTGAAGTTTTGATGTTAAAGCGATGGAAAGATTCGTCGAGGTCTTTGTCTGGTAATATAAGCTGCATGAGTGCTTTGGAAGCAAATCGGCGGGCCTCGTTTTCATCACTTATGGTTGTGTCTCAAAACCTAGTGAGCTTCCTACCTAGACCGCATTTTAAATAAGCAAACTTAAACCCTTTTAAGTGAGTTTCGTGTCAAAGAATCCAACCGTCTTTGCATTCACACTGTGCCTGGGCTTGAAAGTTGGCTCAAGTCTTATTTTAGTCCACTTTACCTATGACAGGGTGTCAGTCCAACACTATCAAGAGTGCTTTTGTGTGGAATATCAGCATACGATCAGAATAGCAGATGATATTCAGTACTACAGCATGATTGCAAGTATGATGTTGCTTTTTATACCACAATTCAATAAACAAATAATTAATATTGACTAACTTGAGGTTTAGACACAATGGGCAGTTTGATGTTCCAAACATAAATAGTAAGAGGTGAGGACCTCCTGATATGATTGTAAAGCGCTTTGGGTGTACAGTAGTACCATAGTAAAGCGCAATATAAATGCCTCATTTCAATCCAAAGCATCAAGCTTTGTATGTTTAGTAATATTTTACTGATAATAATCATCCAATAAAACATCCTGATGACCCAATGGTGGTTTTCGGATGAATGCTTGTTCGCAGAGGGTTTAGGCATGAAGACAAACATGAGGCCTACTGTAAAGACCAGCCACTTCTGTTCATAGATCAAGGAACCACCTAAAACTCTGAGATGTACTTGTTTGAAATCCCATTGATCTTTGCATCTTTCTGGTGGATGTTGCGAATGAAAACTTTCCTTATTTTCTCTAACAAAGATTTGTGTTATGTCATTGGTTACAGTCTTCAATTGTCCTTGGCTCTTTTGCTTAACCAGTTTTCAATTCTGTTGCAGAGTCGTTTTGTTGTGGAAATTTGGCTCAGGTTTTTCAGCTAGACCAAGCATCTATTTCCTCAGCCCCAGGGATCATGGCCAAAGATGTGAGTATTCTCTAGCTCTATTAGATGTAATCGACTGAAAATAGTGTGAGTCAATGAGTTTGAATGGTCATCTTCTCCACAGGCTGGTCTGATTGAGGCCAATGGGGAGCTGAAGGTTTTCATTGATCAGAACTTGAGCCCTGGCAAAGGTAAGAGGAACATTAGAAGTTTCTCAAGATAATAGTGCACTGCATCAGCAGCTGATGATATTCAAGGACGTTTGACCTTACAGTAATGCTTTACAAACACCCAGACACCTGCTTGACCTTATATAGCACTGCATTAAGATGTCTTCTGTGAATACTACCCTTGCAGGTGTGCTGTCTTTAGTAACGGTGCATCCACAGTCGTTGACTCTTGGAAAACAGCTTTTGCCAAAAACACTGGGCCCTTCCAACGTAAACATCGCACCACATATGGTAAGATTTAAATGGAGTTTGGTCGCATAAACACTAAAACGGATAGGCTAGATCACATTTACACTGCAGGTCTTGATGCCCAATTCCGATTTGTTGACTATATCCGCTTTTTATTTTTTGACGACCATCTTACATCATCTTTTAAAAGTGACGCTGCAAATGCAGACGAAATGATAATACAAGTGGTTGCTTTCTGCACCATCTTTAAAGCTCAACAAAACATTGGTCTCTTAAGGTGGAGAAAAAAAAGAGTCCTTATTGCAGCCTGGGCATTGAAAAGATTCATGATGACGGCACCATTGCTTTTTCAATGATGTACATTCATTGATGGGAATATCAGATCTGTCCATTTACATGGCAGACGCAATCTGATTCATATCAGATTTATTTCTACATATGAGTGAGGCCTGAAGCCGAACTGAGAATATTGGAATCCATGTGTTTTTTTCGTGGGAAATATCTGATTTGTGCCACATGGGAATTGGGTCACTTGAACCATGTAATGTAAATGCAGCCATTAGCCTTATTCACATCACATGCAATTCCAGTTTGTTTTTCAGGGTTCTCCTGTCTGTCCTCAAGGTTATTTAGCCAATGCTCTAATTGGATGTTTGTTCAGGCATTGTAGACCATGTCTAGTTTATCAGTTACTGTAGTATTGCCAAGTGCAGGGGTCATAAATAGTTGATTTAATATATTTCTTGTAATGCATTTCTGTTTGCCCTTTCAATATTTTTCACAGGTCCCACCCCAAAAAATAGCACTATACACTATTGTTCAAAAGTTTGGTATCAGTAAGATTTTTTTTATGTTTCTGAAAGAAGTCTCTTATGCTACTAAAGCTGCATTTATTTGATCAAAAATACGTTTAAAAACGGTAATATTGTGAAATTTTATTATCATTTAAAATGGCTGTTTTCTAATGATATATATTTTAAATTTAATTTATTCCTGTCATGGCCATTACAGTCTTCGGTGTCACATGATCCTTCAGAAATCATTCTAAAATGCTGATTTGATGCTCAAGAAACATTTTTTATTAGCATTATCAGACAGTGTTGAAAACATCTGTGCTTTTTAAAGGGATAGTTCACCCCAAAATTAAAATTTTGTCATTTACTCACCCTCATGTCGTTCCGAACCCGTAAGACTTTCATTAATCTTTGGAACGCTTGACGCTTCAAAAAGTTCATAAAGAGATTGTAAAACTAATCCATATGAATTGAGTGGTTTAGTCCAAATTTTCTGAAGAGACCTGATAACTTTACATGATGAACAGGTTTAATTTAAGCTTTTATTCACATATATAAACATTCATCAACGCACACATCAGTTGTGGTAAACAGAAGCTCAAGCATGTTTGCTTGACGTGTGAGAACCAATGAGGTTCAGTCTCGAGTGTTACACAGCACGTTTGGGCTTCCGCAAGAACCAATGAGGTTTGTTCTTGCGTCAAGCAGGTTCGGTTTATATTCGCTGATCGCATGTCTTTGCGTCATTACGTCACATCTGTAGACGTAAAGAAGGAGTCTCGGCTAGTAGGCTATATTGCGTGTGAGGATGTTGGAGGTGAAGATTTATAGCCTTTTCTCACAGCACTTGATATAATTAAACTTAGCAATTTGATGGCGGATCCAGAAAGGTTCAAACGACAATCACCAGTGACAACTGGAGATTCATCCGTTGTAAAATTCAAGACTTCGTTCGGACTTCGGGGTGGCTACAGAAAGAGAGACTGCAACCGGGCCCATGCGAAAACAAGGATAAATATCGGAAGGGTATTAAATGCAGTCACGCAATGCTGATGTTGTTAATATTAACAATTTGAGGACAAAGTATAATTTGCACGGTTTGACGTGATATGATAAGCGATCGCTAGATTTAATCAGCGCGATTTACTGCAATGCTTTTTTTCACTTAGTTGGTCAGAACAAAAGTGGATGTTACTTGATCAGATGACATTTGCCGGTGAAAATTCTTATGTTGGTCATACTTCCAAAAAGTAGAATCTGTGATTGCAAATGACAGTATCCACACCGACGCGGCGACTGACAGCCGCACATTCTCCTCAAAACATTGGATTCATCCGCGCTGTGCTGTGCCGAGGCACAACCCACGTAAAGTTGATAATTCCGCGAATAACTGCAATCGCAGATTTCGAACAGAGATGGCGACAAAGAGGAAAAACTACGGACTGCAGCTTTAAAATATCTTCAATATCTTATGCAGTTTGGAATAGCATGAGGGGGAGTAAGTAATGACAGAATTTTCATTTTTTGGTGAACTAACTCTTCAATATGGAAACTGTTAACTGGGTAATTTTCCCCAGGATTCTTTGATATATATGTGTGTATACACATATATATATATATATATATATATATATATATATATATATATATATATATATATATATATATATATATATATATATATATATACATATGCATGCATGCATGCATACATGCATACACAATAAAATATGATCAACAAATGTTAGAGCGTTGAAACTAAAGAACGCAAGCATTAGCAAAATAGGGCAAGTTGCACTTTCGTCAGCTGGTACAAAACTCTCACTTTGGGCCCGGGCCATTAGGCCATTTTTATTTTTGAACCCTGCAAGTGACTTTCGTTTACAACAACTAAGAGTAGCTTGGCGTCAGAATGGGAAGAACTAATGGAAAACTGGAAATGTTTTAGCCCTTTTAGTGTTTTACACATAGCTAGAGTCTCAGACGCTGCTTATAATGCAGGATGCTGAACACTTGCCATCTCCTGAATGAAGAAAGAGAATTACTTGAATTCTGATCTGACAGTTCAGGCTGAAATGGATTTCCAAGAATGGTTCTGTTTAGTTTACAGTTTTATTAATCCAGATGGAGCAATTCACAGTAATCATTGAAAGAGTGAGGTATCTCCTCCTCGGGGATAGGAACAGTGGTGGAATATGTATAAAGCCTGAGCCTGAAGCTTAAAACAGGCTTCCCATAACAACTAAAAAATGGATTTAACTCATTTAGAAAAGGGGAATTGTTGGCTCCTTTAACTGACACTTGCTGTTTAGCCACCTGCATATTCACAGCTGCTATGCTGTTAATTCCTTGCCATATGTCAGTGAGAATAGGAAGCGTGTCATTTGTGTAACCAGCATAAAAAAGAAATGCATTAGCTTGCATTTGTCCTAGCTGAATAAGTGTTTACCTACCTTAACATCAGTGGTAATAACTCTTTTAGTTTAGATTTCATGATTGTAAAGATCTGTTTAATATCATACTTCAGTATACAGCATCATTTACTTTTTTTTAAATTTTGTTTGCCGTATGATCTTGTAACCTGATGGTCTCTCTATCACAGCTCATCAGCACACCTCAGAGGCCCAGTGGCTCCAATGTGATCCTAATGAACAGCCCACACACACCCAGCTCTCAGTTTATCACCCAGAGTCAACCATCGGAAGCCTCTCCGTGGTCCTCGGGGTAAGTCAGCATACTACTATATAACTTAATTACATTTCTCTTTCCAGAATAGATTTTGTGGTACCAGGTGCTTTTCCTCTGTGGGGCCAGTACGAGCCAGGGCTAACAACGTTCTGCGCCAGAACCCTCGGACCTTAAGCACAGAGGCCCAAATCAAGTTGCTTTTCCAGTGTCGTGCCAGTAGCCCTGCAGCGCTACCCTAAAACCCGCCCTTAACACGCCTACATAGAATGACGTCACACAACCCCACCGTTTCACCGGCTGACTAAACTAGCTAGATTGCAAAATGAGCGTGACAGAAGTGAACGTTTGGTCTTTAGTTAAAGACCAGACTCCAGCATCGATATTTGACGAATCGTTTACAATAAAGCAATCTCGAGGTATTTTCCATGAACGTGTATTTATTATCGCAATGGTTTGCATAAGTAGCCTTTAGCATCGCATATAAATATATTTCTGCCTCATAAGGTGATCAGAAAACCCATCGGATTGCAAGGAAGTTATTTCAAACGTACACTGGTGTCTGAAAGTGAGTTTTGAACTGAAATTTGTTTAAAATATCTTATGTTAAAGACAAGTTAGCTGGTAGCCTGGTATAAATACATGGGAAATAAGCAGCGGTGTTGAGTCTCTCCTCCACCTTTATGTCCACTCCTCAAGCCCCACTTTGGGCCAAGGTATTTGGCGGGCCAAAACCCCCTGGCCGTTGGCCCCGGGGAAGTCCTGATGAGACTCAATCAAGCCCCGAAAGTGACAGTGAAACCTGCACCTGCACACTCGCTTTTGGCCCGACAGTGGAAACGCACCTCTTGATTGCTTTGGATTTGTCTTAAAAAGGGTTAAAATGGTCTGGTGGTTGCCTATTAAAAAAACAACAATCCACATGTGCAAAGTTGATTACATAATTGCAATTAATTATAATAATAATACATTTTATTTGTAAGATGCTTTTCTTACACTCAAAGCACTATGCAAGAAAAAATGCAACAACAGTTAAAATAAATAAAATAAAGTTGATCAAATTAACTTAGAATTAGTATTATTATAATAATATAAAAATATAACCTTTTTTTACAGTTTGTTTTCATGGGATTAATCAATAATATTCAAATTATTATTTGGCTATAGTCAAAATATTTGAAGTTCGCCTTATTTAAAATCATAGTGAGAAAAATATTTGCTTTGGTGGACACCAATTTTGTGTTCTTCCTAGAAGTACCATGGTACCACTACAGAACTTTTTTATAATGGTAATTCCTAGAAAGCAGCAGCAAACCATTTTTTTTAATTTTTTTTTATCATGATGTTAAATATCATGCAATAATTTGGTTTTTGTCTGGCTTTTCTTCAGGAAGAGGGGTAAGAAGGGGGAGAAGAATGGGAAAGGCCTCAGACATTTCTCCATGAAGGTTTGTGAGAAGGTCCAGCGGAAGGGTGTCACAACCTACAATGAGGTTGCTGATGAGCTTGTGGCTGAGTTCAGCTCTGGTGATAATCATATCTCCCCTAATGATGCGGTAAGCCTCTTCCTGTGGCCAGACATTGATCCACAGCTTTGTTTGTTGAGTGCAGAAGAAGTGCAGCTTTTTAAACCGATTAAAGAGTTGCTTTTTCACATACGTCCCATAATGAATAGTGCTTCACTTTCTGTGTTTGTTTCTTCTCAGCATGTGTATGACCAGAAGAACATTCGACGGCGTGTGTACGATGCGCTCAATGTTCTGATGGCCATGAACATCATCTCCAAAGAGAAAAAAGAGATCAAATGGATTGGCCTGCCCACAAACTCTGCTCAGGAGTGCCAGAACCTGGAGGTGGGTGCACTGGTCCTTTATTTCACTAACATTTTTGAGATTTCCTATTAGACAGTTAGTAGGGCAACTACAGTAGTCAACATTTGATGTGAATTAAAACCTTTCATCAAAGTTATACATGAATTTTGAACAATACCCGTTCTTGTCTTAGGACAACTTTGATTAACTTTTTTGATACAGTAGTCAACATTTGAAGTGGAGTTTAAACTGATTGTGTGTTTTTTAAGGTGGAGAGGCAAAGACGTTTGGAGAGAATCAAACAAAAACAGTCGCAACTTCAAGAACTTATTTTACAGGTCAGAAGTTGCTCTTTTGTTTTATAAGAATTATTTAATGTTGATGATGAACATTTGAAAATGAATATATTGTTTCAATTGCAGCAAATTGCCTTCAAGAACCTTGTACAACGGAACCGCCAGAGAGAACAACAGACGAAAAGACCCCCTCCTGCCAACTCGGTCATTCACCTGCCATTTATCATCGTCAACACCAGCAAGAAAACAGTCATTGACTGCAGCATCTCCAATGACAAGTATGATCTCAAAAGCCAAACTTGTAGGCTGTTGGTGGCATGTCTGGCAAATCAAAGATCCTCACTTCACACACCTTTTCTCATTACTTCCATTTGTGGTCAGGTTTGAGTACCTCTTCAACTTTGATAGCATGTTCGAGATTCACGATGACATTGAGGTTTTGAAGCGCATGGGCATGGCTTGTGGTCTCGAGGTGGGTAAGTGCTCCGCTGAGGACCTGAAGACTGCCAGGAGCCTGGTGCCCAAAGCACTGGAGCCCTACGTCACAGGTTAGTGCCAGTTGGCCACCACATCGAATCACATTGATCACATGTGATCAAAAGATAAAATGTTTAATTTAATGGTTACTTTTTTGCATGCAGAAATGGCACAGGGGCCTATCAGTAATGTCTACATGACAGGGGCTTCGTCTGCTAATGGAGGCCGCTTTCATGTTGGGAGGTGAGTTTCTGTTGTGCACCTTTCAGTTGTTCATTTATAAAATGGATGGAAGTTGGAAGCAAGAGTAGTTATTCAATCAGGTTACACAATGATAGTCTCCAGTCATTCACTACCATTCAAAACTTTAATGTTAACTTTAATT
Organism: Abramis brama; assembly: GCF_963993115.1. NCBI lineage: Eukaryota > Metazoa > Chordata > Actinopteri > Cypriniformes > Leuciscidae > Abramis > Abramis brama. Next base: position 32,997,125 of record NC_139970.1, read on the forward strand.
AATGTTTATTCAGCAGTGATGCAATACATTATTCATAAGTAGATGATCTGTTTCAAATCAATGCTATTCTTTTGAACTTATTCATCAAAGAATCTTGGGAAAAAACTGATTTATAAGAAATGTTTCCTGAAAACCAAATAAGCATATTAGAATTCTGCAGGAACATGTGGCATTAAAGACTACAGTAATGGCTGCTGAAAATTCAGCTTTGCCATTTAATATATTTTTTAAATGTATAAAAAATATAAAGCAGTTATTTTAAACTCTAGTAATATTTCGCAATATTAATCTTTTCAAAAAGAGACTTTCATTTTAAAAATCGTACTAACCCCAAGCTTTTGAACGGTACCTGTACAATATAGTGACCACTATGCAATATTTAACCTTAGGCCATAACCTGGGATGCTTTGACAATTCTTCAAAGCAAGTTGAGTTGAATTAAATTGATGTTTTCTACTTGAGATGATGATGATGATGATGATAAATATAGTTCTAGTATTACTTTTGATTGTCTGGTTAATTGACAGTGAGGGGAAATGGAATCTCTTATATCCTTTTGACCTTCAAATCTTTCAATCTGAAGAAGGTTCACTCTTCAGGAATTTAATTTTCAAGTAGTTGAAAACATGCTCTTTTTTTGGACACTTTGAAGCTCCAAAAATCCTAGGGTACCATTAAAGTAATCCATAATCGTTAATATGCACTTTATTCTTCTATCTGATTGCCATCTGATAATTTTTTGTGAGGAATAGATATGGAGGGGAATATGTGGAATAGATTCAGTAAACAATGGCTTCAATTTCGGCTACAAAGCTATCAAAAGACTTGGAATATAGCAAGCATGCTCTACTATGGACTCATGTGGGGGTTTTTTTGGAGTTTGACTGTCCGTCTGTCCCTGTTCACTTTCATTATATGGATAAGAGCATCATATAACTTTGTATTGACACTTTGTATTGACACGAGGGAGATTTAAATAAATCATTTTGGTGGACTATCCCTTTTAAAAGAGTTAGTCTATGTGTCTTGTTTTTCATCATGTTTCCCTTTCATCCGTTTCTCTGACAGTGACGGTGGGGCAGATGGCACGATGGCCTCGAGTTCTAACGACTCCCACTACAGCGGCTCTCGGGTCGAGACCCCCGTCTCTTACATGGGCGAGGACGATGAGGACGATGACGAATTTGACGAAAACGATGACGAGGACTAAGCCCCAGCCCTCATTCAACCTGTCCATCATGCACAAGTTCTTCCAGCTGCCATATCCGAGGATTGATCAACCACATCGTTCTTTTTACTCTTCTGCAACTCACCGTTTCCTTCACTCTCTGTCTGAGAAGGGCATTGAAGAACACGGGCTTTAATGGGATGAGTTGTTTTCATCCTCGTCTTTCTGAGCTCAGGAAAAGCACATCATCCTAGGCTGAGTGTTTTGCCTGCTGGGAATGACAGTTTTCAGCTGAAGGACTTTGCTGAAGTTCAGAGGTGTCACTTTATTCCCTGTTGCAGCGCTCCTACTGGATGTTATCCGCTCTGTTCTGCGTGACCCTCTGAAACCTTCCCTCCTGAAGAAAACCCCTCTTGCGTACAGCCTTGCGTGCTGTTGAAAAATGTTGTGTGGATCTCTGTGTGAAGTAGTTCTCTTCTGTTTTTGAATGATCTCTTTTTTTGTTTTGTTTTTGAATGTGCTGGCTTGATTCGCATTCTGATGATTCGGAGACTAATGAATCGAAGAACCTACAAAGCCGGCTGCTATTTTTTTGCCCCATGGAGGGGCAGTTCTTTGGATGTGAACTCTTTTTCGTATGCTGACCTGATCATTTCTTGCAGGCTTTTTTTGTAGAATCTCCTCCCGTGTGTGTTCGGCTCCTTGGCGTTCTGAAGAGCGCTACTTTTTTGGAGGACTCTGAGAAGTCAGTCTTTTTGTGTTTTGTTTGTTTTCTTTTGGTTTCCAAACTTCATAGGCCAACCTGTCCTAGAGACACCGGAGAAACTTCAGTACCTTAAAGCAGTTATAGGAATATAAAAATGCTTGTTTCTTAACCACATGATATCAAGATTCGTTTCTCAGTAATACCTTGAAGCGTGTACGATTATTGTTGTGTATTAAAAAGATATGGTCTTTAGGTTTCTCTGGACTTCCCTTTGAAAATTTCCTTAAAAAAACGGAATCCTTGTACTGACTCCTCAAAGTAACTTTTCTGTAATCTAATATAAGTTTCAAATTTAAATATAAAGAATGTTTTAAGAATTCAAACTCATTGTGTTTATTTGCAACACTAATGTAATACTACTAATTTCAATAAACTTTATTTTATATATGTGCCTAGTGTGACTAGATTTGCATTCAGGAATTTGACATGGCATAACATTTTCTAATTCATTGCTGTTTATACGACCTCATAATATTTGAGTGTTTGTACTTTTTTGTTAAAAAATATTTGTACTTTTAGCATTCACTTGCCACACCACAGCACATAAAAATGGTGACTATATCAGGGAATGTTAAAGCTGGAAAAGTCAGGGAATTTTCTGTAGTAATTATTTTTCTTGAATATGCTCGCCTCTGACATGTTTTATTGGTTTTATTTATTTATTTATTTTTTTTAAATAATATCGTTAAGAGTTTTTCTCTATTAGTGGAAAAGATCATTTAAATCATCTTATTCTCTGAGTGATCTCTTCCATGAGCTTGTCTGTTTCAAAGCTACACTACTGTTCAAAAGAAATTTTGAAAATGTAATATAGTGTCACATGATCCTTCAGAAATCTTTCTAATATGCTGATTTGGTGCTCAAGAAACACATCTCATTATTATCAATGTTGAAAACAGTGCTGCTTATTTTTGTGCAAACTGATGCTTTTTTCAGGATTCTTTGAGGAATAGAAAGCTCGAGAACAGCATTTATTTGGATTAGAAATCTTTGGAAAAATGCAGAAATTTATTTGGAATAGAAAACCCATATATGAATAAAAGTATCAATTTCTTTAAAACAAATACTGACCACCAACTTTTGAAAGGTAGTATAGGGTAGTGCTAAAAGTATTTTAATAATAACAATGACAGTATATAAATAACTGCTTGCATACACACTTGGGAGCAAAACCAACAGTCTTGTTCGGTCTTGTTTTTTAGAAATATTAGAAATTTTCTATGGAAGCCTGTTTCCAACTTGAACTAATAAATACAACAGATTACTTATTTTTAAATATCAGTTAAAATAAGAAATAGAAAAATGTGAGAAATAGAAAATGGTTGCTTTTTGACAAATTGACAATTACAAGTATGACAGCATTACAAAAAAATTTAATATTTTTTTTAAAAACTGAAGTGAAAAGAAGCTTCCATAGTTTTTACTAAACACATAAAATCGTACATGTATCCACTTTTTCATCCCCTTTTTTGAGATGCGTTATTGACAGGAATTGTAGCGTTCAGCCGTCATTTAACTTCATAGATGGCCAACAGGTGGAGCACCTTCCATTCAATATGGGGGCTGCTGGACTCATTTATTTCATGTATAATCTCTCATGTCGAATACATTTCTTGCAACACATCATGTTGTTGGTTCTCTCTCTTCTCCTTCTCTCTCATTTGGGCTCACTTCCTTGCAGTGGCCTGGTAGATCCTTACCTCCTCTTTTGGGATCTCTTCCAGCAATGTAACGTTAAAAACATTTTTTAAGTTTTCAATGAAACGCAGGTCAGATTGGAATCTCACCTGTTGGAAATGAGACATCAAGAGCCAACAGGTCTTACAAAAGAGACTACCTCAGACCATTATAAATTTAGCATGTTAGCTAAAATGAATGGCTAAATGAAAAAACATTTATACAGAGCCTGACCTTATTTGCCAACAATACGGTGGTTCCTTGCTTGCAGAAGTACTGCATGGTGATCAGTAGATCTTCCAGAAAGTTGTGATGATAAACCACATCTGTACACAGCACATAGTTGTAATGGTAGACAGAGCTGGGAAAGTTTCGTTTCACATCCTGACCCCAGGTCAGAGCCGCCACCTGAGGTGTGTACCTGCAGCGGCCCCGTGTGTTGCGCGAAAGGTTAAAGTTCAGATTTGACAAGACATCGGGCAGATCTGTGGCCGTGACCCAGGCACCTTGATGCAAATAAATTTTTAAAAAAAAAGACTTTAGTACATGGGAATAAATTGTCAAATAAGTAATTTAAAGGAGAACTCTGGTCAATTTTAACATTGAGCTCATTTTTTTGTAAATTTGGAGTGCTGTCAGTACAGAGAACAACGACAAAAATCGGCGTTGCCTACACCGTGTTATCCTCTTTTTAAAATTTGCACCCTGTTGACTTCAATGGGGCAAGTTTTAAACCTGCTTTTAGCCTCTTAACATCCTTGATGTGTCTTCATTACAAGTCGAGTTACATTGTCGAGTTCACGCGCGTGATCATAGGTAACTAAACTAAACTCGACAATCGACTACTGTGGACTTCTTCGACCGAAAACAGGATGTAAATACAGGTATGTGCGCTGGCTGAATTAACATCACTTTTATTCATATCTTTCACATCTACTGCAGTCAGATTCACCCGTGTTCACTCTGAAGGAATCATCTAACATGGCTGTGCACTTGTAATGACACATCAAGGATGTTAAGAGGCTAAAAGCAGGTTTAAAACTTGCCCCATTGAAGTCAACAGGGTGCAAATTTTAAAAAGAGGATAACACGGTGTAGGCAACACCGATTTTTGTCGTTGTTCTCTGTACTGACAGCACTCCAAATTTACAAAAAAAATTTAAAATTGACCGGAGTTCTCCTTTAAAGTCAAATCAATTTGACCTTTCAACTTCTACATCATTGTGAAAAAAAGTGTTGGCTAGTTTACATAGGCCTACCCAGAAAACTTGCCACTATGGACACCAGTCCTGTTCCCGCTCCAAGTTCCAGCACTGCTTTATCCAGCAGATCAACCTGTTCCCGGTTCTTCTCCAAATACCGACAGAGAGCCACAGCCTATGTGCACACACACATGCAATCTGAGCAAACGCCTATGCCACAAAACTCATAAAGGCTTTTCACACTTGAAACAGTTAACCCAGGGTCATTCAACCCTGGGTAAACCTGGGTTATCTTGCTGACATTTTGCATGGTAGGCCTACATGTCAGTGTCATTTATTGGATGAAAGCAGCACACAACATGTTTACTTAAAATAAGCTATATTCCCTGCACAAAATATAATAGCATTGCAATATAACAATATAATATGTAATGAAAACATTTACAGCGGCTTCATAAATTAATTAAAAACATTAAAAACCAAAACACTCCTCATTGTTTTTCAGTTAAAAACTCAAGTTAATTAATTAATATGTAGTTAACTAAGAGAAGGTACACCGCCATCTTGCTCCAAGGAAAGTGAATTGAATGCACCTGACGTCGTAAATACGACTTCCCAACTTGTAAATACGAACTTCCCAGGAGGACTTCAACGCACCAATAGAAACGCATAATTCCCAGTCCGTGGAGAAGACAATTACGTGAACCGCTCCGATTAGAACGTCACGTATTGTCATCTTGAGACAATGGCAACGCAGCATAACACCGCATCGTTTCACACTGAACAAGTTTGTCACCTCAATATGTTGGGTTAAAAGTTTCTGCAGGGTTTTTTAACCCCAGGATAAAAAGTGGTGTTAACCCCGCTTCTAAATTACAAGTGTTAAACGTTTCTCTACAAAAAAAGCGCTGTTTAGAATGGCGAAAACCAGGGCAGTATCTTGGTGTAAGTTCTTACGCCTGGCCAGATGACGGCGCCAAAAGAGTCGAGCGATTCTCGGATGCTGATCTCCTGCCCGGTGAAGGAAAAGGTCTCGTTGCCATGGGAGTAGAAGAAACTGGGCTCCCAGGCATTGCGCCTGTTCAGTGCCTCCTTCTTCATGTCTTTGCCCTCCAGATCCTCTGAAAAGAGCACCAGTAAAGTACTGTCAGTGCAATCGTATTCATTTGTGTGATCTCATTTGTACGTTTTTGTACAATTTGCTTATGCCCCACTGACGGTTAGGTATATGTTTTCTAATTCTAAAAATTGGACATTTCTGTGAGAATCACATATCAGATGAATTCCTACGAAATTACCAAATTGTAAAATAGTTACTTTTTCTCATGAGATGGGGTTACAAGTCTTTGAGGTGAAGTATAGTCAAGTTTAAGTGTTTTGTCAGATCTCAGATCTACAAATCCTATTGGGTAGTAAGATAGTTGTTATTTTTATTGAAAAAAGTAAAATAAGTTTTAATAGGCCTGCTATATATACCATAATAGAAATAAAAAAAATGCAAATATGTTACATATCGCATTTTTATTCACTGATTTTTGGATCCCACTGTCATATTTCTCACATAGCCTATCTCAATTCTCTTATTTACCTTCCTCTGGGTTGTTTGGTGGTGGTTTTTCAGGGACTGGTTGCTTCACAATTCCTTTTTTCTGCACATATAGACCTGTCCCTCCATCTGTCTCCATTACGGAATCAAGTCCAAATGTCTTCAAGCTCAGTACTGCTATCATGTTGGAAGAATCACATTTTTAATTCTCAATCAAATTCTCAATAAGACTTTATCATTACCAGCTAAATGCTTTGACTCCAAGCCTTTCTCCAGTGCTTCCATATACTTATCATGCATTTTTTTGGAGTAGTTATTAAATTGAATAGCACCCAAAACAAAGCAAAATTCCATTGGGAAATAAATATGTAACCCTAAACAAGTATCAGTAACAAACAGCAATGAAAATTAAATCACACTTACCTACTGTCACGAACACTTAGAAACACAAAAACAGACCTGATGCTTGACAGTTGACATCCTCAGGGCAAATATAAAGAAGCAGTATGGAAGCACTATTTAGATGTGCAGTTAGTTAAGAGAGAGAGAGAGAGTTGCATGCTGTGTCAAAGCCATTTAATTCCACAGCTCTGAGTACAATCCTCTCCTCAGGGATCACTGATCCCTCTCACTGGTTCCAGAGTTTGCGGAAACGCAGAGATGTAGACAGATGGGGGAAAAGATGGCTGTGGGTATTCGTGTTTGTCCTCATGTTGACTTCATTGGGAGCCAGTTTCTTTTAAATATCTATCTTATGATCCATGAAGGCTTATACCTTTACTCAGCCTGCGCTGGCTCTGGCAGATATACTGCGGCCTGTGGGATCTTGGAAGCTGAAACTGGGGTCCAATAACCTGTAGCCTACAAGCACAAATGGTAAATTAAGGATGATGAACATTTTACTGTCTGAAAGAGTAGGATGACCTAACGGTCAGCTTTAATAGCTGGGATGGAATCAGAATTCAAAAATAACCTGAGACTGGACTGAGAAAACATAATGTCTGAAATACTAAAGTAATAAGCCAAAAGAGGCTTGGGATTTTACCATGGGTAAGGGGTGTTTGTGGTGTTAATATGAACATTCAACATTAATATGACAAGTATTCACAATGTTCAATTAAAGAGTTAAAAAGAATGCACATCTGAATTATATCCAACAGGTGCAGCAGGATCAAAACGAAAGATATTAAAATACATTAGGAAAATCCGCACACTGTTTAACTTTTCCCTTTATTTGTAAAATAAAACAGCAATGTTTTGAATGTGATAATATCAAGTGGTTAACTCAGCATTGTTGTATCAGTGTTGGAACATCTGTACCCTCTGAAGCAAATACAAAAACTTGATTTGTTTAAAGGTAAAATGGCTTTCTCACCATTAGTGCAATTTTTGGTTATGAAACAACATTTCTGTAGAGCATGCACATATTTGGCTATAAGGGTAGCAAGAGGCCAGGTGACAAGTATTCATTTCTGACTGAAATGGCTGGAGTGGTTTTGCTTTAGTCGCTGCAAATCCTTCACATGTCATCCAATAGCGAAAACACAGCTGCTGGTAAAATGGAAAACTGACTCAGCCACGGAGAACAATGTATTGTGCATGCCAAAGTAAACTTTAACCCCATATCCCAGAGTGCATGTCTGACAAAGTGAGAGAGAGGGCGTTAATCTTTAGATATTCTGATAATAATATCTATATGAACCATTCTGGAAAATCTTTGGCTTTAAAGATTCTAGTAGATCATCGCAGCACCTGATCGTCAGCATCCACGGTATGGCAATTAAAACCAAACTCGCAAAGGGATTAATTCTTCCAAAAACAGAAGTTTAATGCATAATCCTTAAGTGGTGGGAACTAAGCATGTACTAAAGGTAATTTTTAAAGCTGGTGTGTGTAATTTTCTTGTTAGAATTGTTAAAATTTTAGTAAGGCATTCCTACTAAATAATTCCACATATGTAATTGCCAAAAGTGATGTCCGGAGGGGATATTTGTTTTTTAATGACCCTACAAGTTTGATTAAATCATCAAAATATGAGGAATGAATATATACATAAAGTACAAGGCAAACTACAGGCAAACAAGGTAAACAACAGCTACAGGTTTTATTTTACAATGCAAAAAGTGTATAGAAAAACAAAAAGCTCACAGGAAAAAGCATGCATTGAGTACAACATGATCAGTTACTAATATTTTATTGGTTATCTCTTGTTTTTGCCTGTGTTCATAATTTCTGTATGACAACCTGCATGGCCAAAAAATGTGTCCGGCTGTCCGCACAATTTTGCGTGTTTCATTGCTTTCACAATTAAAACAGTTAAGTCCAAGCACAACTAGACAATATGCTTACAAATACTTTAACAAATGTTTAATAATATTTGAATAAAGGGTGTCCATTTTTCTAGGCCAGACATCACGTTTATTCACTACTGTGTGTGTGTGTGTGTGTGTGTATAATGAAACAACATGTTACTATTTTTTTTTTAAAATGTATTAATATTGATAAAATTCTACTGCCAAAAGCATAGTTTTTCTTCAGCTTCATGTTGTCATATGACCCAGCTGTCAATAACCATTGGTTTAAGTCTTCTCTATCACTATTTTTATTTATTTATTTATTTTAATGTAAAGTCAAGTTATTTTGCAAGTCTGTTTGGTGATGCTAGTGTCACAGAAATTACACACTTCACCTAGAACTTAGAACTTCATGCACTAAGGTTTCCACATTTTTAACATTATTATTGTCCCAGGGTCCACCACTGGCTTCACAACAAATGCGTCTGTCAGACCAAGTGGCTCTCTCTTTATCCCATAGATGATGCATAGAAACATGGGAATCCTGGCATTCCTGGGCAGATGATGGGATGGAAAACAGCCTGCATGGTAGGCTCATGGTGATGAGAGCTATTAGCGTACAAGCGCCTTGCTAAAGCCTCTGTGAAGCTTTAGCGAAAAGCTCTGTGAGGATTTAACATTGAGTGTCCTTTCAGTTAACACCTAAATGAGTCAACTATTGGCATGAAAATTACAGCAATAAAATATAATAAAAGACCATTATAAAAGTCAATTTTATTTAATACCTTTTTACAATAGCAAGTAAACAATGAAATTACTTACAATATAATACAATATTAACAAATGAATCGGTTGTGGCACATAAAAATGTATGTTTATTATTATTATTTTTTGTAAACCATAGCAAATTTAACAAAACAATTTGATTACGGCATGTCCCTTTTATGCGGCAAATTACTTTTTAAAAATTGCAATAATAAGAAATATTATTATTATTATTATTATTTACATTTTCTTCATAAAAGTTACTGTAAAGCAGGTTATCCTCCTGGCTGTCTAAAGTGGACAGGAACAGATGAACCGTTTGAGGATTTTGCATGGTACATCACTGAACGCCAGATCACCTGAAAAGATAAAACAAAGCTTTGTTGAACTAATAAAACAGATCATAAAAAGAAATAAAGCATCTCTATAAGAGATGTATAAATTAAATTAAACCCTTGGATTATTTCTGTGACAAGAGCAACACATTTTTTATTTTTGTTAATTGTTGTTTGGCAGCAACACTTACTCAGTATCTCTACACTATCCTCCTCCACAAGTCCACCTCCCTGTGGACATATCACCACATTACAATCATCATTCAATAAAGCCTCTAAGTTTACATTACACTTTACACCGGCTTGGTGAAGGCAACTGTCAACAGTGACTGTGAACACTGCAGTATTGAAAGCATTTGGGCAAATATATCAGACATGTTTTCTGCAGTCAAAATCATCTGAGGTGGCTTACCAGTCTGTAATGTCAGTCTTCGATCCCTTCATGGTTCCATTACTTCTTCCGGATCATCATCCACGATATAGTCACCCTCGAGTGTAGGCTCCTCTAATAAATGTTCCTCTTTTTCAGATTCCACCTCCAGCTCCATCTCAGCAGGCTCTAACTCTTCTACAGGTTCCTCTACAGGTTCCTCTTCAGGTTCCTCTAAAGGTTCCTCCACAGGCACGTTGTTTCTGTTCATCGGAATGGCAACTATTTCCGGCATAGGCTCTAGTTCTGTCTCTGGTGTCTCTTCATTTATATAATCTGCCTCTAGCACAGGTTCCTCCACTATCACTGACGTCTCTTCTGTTAGTCTGTGTTCCTCTATTCTCTCTGGCTCCAGCACCCCTGCAACAGGTTCATCCTGTATCAGAGGACTTTGTTCTGCTTCAGTCAGATCATCTTCCTCTATCACAGGTTCCTCCATTATCACTGACATCTCTTCTCTGTGTTCCTCCATTGTCTCTGGATCCAGCACATCTGCAACAGGTTCATCCTGCATCAGAGAAGCTTGTTCTGCTTCAGTCAGATCATCTTCCTCTATCAAGGGTTCCTCCATTATCACTGACATCTCTTGATCTTCTATTGTCTCTGGATCCAGCACATCTGCAACAGGTTCATCCTGCATCAGAGAAGCTTGTTCTGCTTCAGTCAGATCATCTTCCTCTATCAAGGGTTCCTCCATTATTACTGACATCTCTTGATCTTCTATTGTCTCTGGATCCAGCACATCTGCAACAGGTTCATCCTGCATCAGATAAGCTTGTTCTGCTTCAGTCAGATCATCTTCCTCTATCAAGGGTTCCTCCATTATTACTGACATCTCTTGATCTTCTATTGTCTCTGGATCCAGCACATCTGCAACAGGTTCATCCTGCATCAGAGAATCTTGTTCTGCTTCAGTCAGATCATCTTCCTCTATCAAGGGTTCCTCCATTATTACTGACATCTCTTGTTCTTCTATTGTCTCTGGATCCAGCACATCTGCAACAGGTTCATCCTGCATCAGAGAATCTTGTTCTGCTTCAGTCAGATCATCTTCCTCTATCAAGGGTTCCTCCATTATTACTGACATCTCTTGTTCTTCTATTGTCTCTGGATCCAGCACATCTGCAACAGGTTCATCCTGCATCAGAGAAGCTTGTTCTGCTTCAGTCAGATCATCTTCCTCTATCAAGGGTTCCTCCATTATTACTGACATCTCTTGTTCTTCTATTGTCTCTGGATCCAGCACATCTGCAACAGGTTCATCCTGCATCAGAGGACCTTGTTCTGCTTCAGTCAGATCATCTTTCTCTATCACAGGTTCCTCCACTCTCACTGACGTCTCTTCTCTGTATTCCTCCATTGTCCCTGGATCCAGCACATCTGCAACAGGTTCATCCTGCATCAGAGGACCTTGTTCTGCTTCAGTCAGATCATCTTTCTCTATCACAGGTTCCTCCACTCTCACTGACGTCTCTTCTCTGTATTCCTCCATTGTCCCTGGATCCAGCACATCTGCAACAGGTTCATCCTGCTTCAAAGGACCTTGTTCTGCTTCAGTCAGATCATCTTTCTCTATCACAGGTTCCTCCACTCTCACTGACGTCTCTTCTCTGTGTTCCTCCATTGTCTCTGGCTCCAGCACATCTGCAACAGGTTCATCCTGCTTCAAAGGACCTTGTTCTGCTTCAGTCAGATCATCTTTCTCTATCACAGGTTCCTCCACTCTCACTGACGTCTCTTCTCTGTGTTCCTCTGTTGTCTCTGGCTCCAGCACATCTGCAACAGGTTCATCCTGCTTCAAAGGACCTTGTTCTGCTTCTGTGTGCTGTACTATTGGTTCTTTTTTAACCACTGGCAAAACATCCTCCTTGACCACATGATCAAAAGGCAAATCTCTAAACGGCAGCGTTTTATCCTGAACTGGTGGACTGGCAGAAGCTACAGAGTTGTAATGAGAAAGTAATAATGTTAATCACTCGAGCAATTGAATATAGTTATTTACCTCTTTTAGGATTCATTTAACATTTAGCTTGTTAGATATTCTAAGCTGTCAGCAATAATGACTACTTCAACAACAACAACAACACAAATCTAAACACAGTGTTTACTGAAAATAGGACAAACTGTTAATTATCAAACTAACATAGTTAATATTAACTGTATATTTGAATGATGGTATAACTAGAGCACAAATCATACCTGTTAAGGTGAGAACCAGCAAAAGTAATTTTCTCATCTTGCCAAAAATCTCCAAAGAGGTGCTTTCTGAAAGAGATGATTTAATAATAAACCAATGTAAACCAACCAGTTATTTTAGTTTTCACTTCATAAAGTAAGACTAGAGTTCATAAAATTATTATTCATTTAACAGGATTCCACTACACTGAGAGAAACGTTATTAACTGAATAACGGTACACTGTGTAATTTTTGTACCCTGGAAATCCAGAGTTCTCGCGAGAGCACAAGTTGAATTTGCTCAGCGAGTTACTCTGGTGTCGACTAATGATGCTCATTAAATATGCCCCTCGATCTGAGCTGCACCAATCACATCGGGTTATCTGATATAGGCGGGCCAGAGGCGAGCTAAACAGATGACGACAGCGCTGCGACGTCAAAGTCCTTAGTAAACATTGCAAGATGGCTATGGATAAATACCAGTTGTTTGAAATGGCTTTGGCCACTACAATGAATGAGTTCGACTTGGCTTTTTATATAAAACAGGAACAGAAGACGGCGCGCAAATCGTTCCTTTGCAAGAAGGACGTTTTTGCTGTTTTGCCGACCGGATACGGTAAGAGTCTAATCTACCAGTTAGCTCCGCTGGTAGCTAAGCGTATGGGGTTTATTGCTGTGATTGGTCGTAGTGTTATCCAATTGCGTGCAGTGAGATTTTCAAATGCATGCTTGGTGCCGCCCCTCGAGCTGGCCGATTTTCATTAGTCGACGCCAGACCATTAATCTTTTAGATTTAGGTCTTGATTTCCAGGCTATAACTTTTGGCCCTCTAGCGGTGAAAAAACAAAACTGAACATTGTTTTGGTTGTGCTTTGGCTCTGCATGACTGTGCGGATGAATATGGTTCTTTTTTATAACTAAAGAGAGAGAGATTATCATTCACTAATAGGCTATAACCAGTTCCGATGGAAAGGATATCAAGCTGAAGACGTTGTAGCTATAGGCTACCCATTAATAGGTAGCTACTTCCTTGAAAATAAATTCCAAAACTGCTCTACAACAACCTATAATGAAATGACCCTTCACAAAAGATAATGCTTTACAAGGAAGTCTGTTAGAGAGCTACATATGGCAATTTATCTGTTCAATAAAATACCTTACTTGCCTGTTGAGTAATAAAAACATAATCTCCGCGTCGCTTTTACAACATTTCAAATTCCTTATTGCTATCTCTAAAAAGCCAAGTCAATGCACACATTTAAATTCACAAGAATAAACGGACGGAAAACGAGCCAACTGAGCTTGTATGAGTTTATTATAAAATGTTAGAAATTTTTTTAAAATGTTATAAAATAATTTTTTCGGACATGAAAGTATAGATGTTATCTTTTGTTTTGCTGTAAATTAATCACTAACACTAACTGCCAATAATGTAAGCCACTGGGAGAATGCAAACGGCTGTCATTCACTGTATTGCATTAATAAAAAGCCAGTTAATATAAATTAATTAGTTAGTATTTTTCCAAAATTAAGTTTTAATAGTATTTTCGTGCAGTGACCATGGGGGCGGAAAAATGTGTGACGTAGCCATGCGCTCTTACTAGACCGTCTCATTAGTGTTTAATTGTTGAAGAGGACACTAGCCTACAAGCCTCAGAAGGACTGAACTATTGGACGCAGTCTCGGTAGGATGTAGCCTTCCGTTTGAGAAACACCCAATGTAGCCGGAGCAACTTTTCTCCATTTACAGATATGAAGATACGCAAATTCCCTTGAAAACCATCCCTCTATAGGTCTAAAATATCATAATAGGCTCATAATAAATCAAGGTAAGACAAAAAACATGTTTTGGAAGAAGGACTGATGATGTATTGACTGATTATTTAAATTTTGTTAATTTTGAACAAATATGTTATACAGTGTACCTTTAAGTTAACATCACTGAATCAACCAAAATACACCAAGTTATTCCAAACACATTTAAGTGGTTAGATCAGGATATCATTACAGATTAACACCCTTTGTTTGAAACAAAATCAAACAATTATTTTCAGACAAAATCACTGCAAGAGAATGAAAGAAAGAAAGAAAGAAAGAAAGAAAGAAAGAAAGAAAGAAAGAAAGAAAGAAGGTAAGAAAGAAACAAACAAAGAAAGAAAGAAAGAAAGAAAGAAAGAAAGTTTTTCTTCAGAAATATGTACTTCTTACCTGTGTTGATTTTGCTGGTCTGTGTTGACTCTTCACTTGTGTTTTTCTCAGTGCTGTGGGATCAAATCAGTGCGTCTTATAAAAGACAGTATTTACAACCCTTTTATAACCTTTGTCTTGTCCCATTTCTGAGAGTACAATAGCTTTTGCCATCACATGCTTCAACACGTTTTATGTTTATCTAAATAACGTCTCATTATATTTCATTATTGTTTGCTTTTCTTGTAAACTTTTTTTTTCAGAGTACCAGGTCACTTCCTTATGAGATACAAAGTTACAAATAAACATTTATTTGACCTCGTTTGAGAACAAATCTCTCTCTCCAACACACACACACATAATAACAGTGGAGTGGCGCATTTCGGTTGGGCACATGTGTGTGTGTGGATAACATGCACATGTGTGGATTTGACATCAGCACAACAACTGATACTGTGGACAGGTGTTGATGCCATGTCATACCGAGGAAAGGAATACTGTGGATAAAGCAGCTGTCAAAAGTTTCATACCCACAAGAGTGTGAGGTCTCAAAATCAACATCCATGAACAATGCATCCCTGTTCCTGAAAACTAAACCCATAGCAGTGCAAAACAGCAACATGTTATCTCTCTCATGTTATCTTAATTGCACACGTGTGGATTCTTCAAAATTATGACAGGCACATTTATTGTATTAAACAAAACATTCTCTCATAGCTCATAAAACATTCTCTCATAGCTCATAAAACATGAAGCCAAACTGCAGGACTTCAGCACTTGCCATGAAATTACTATTGTAATCACAGTTTCTACTGATAAATCATGCAGGTTTGTGTTCAACAGAAGAAAGAAACTCATACAGGTTTGGAACAACATGAGGGTGAGTAAATTATGCCAAAATTCCCCTTTTTGGGTGAACTACTATACCTTCAAGGGCTTGATCTGAAACTTTCAAGCTTTTCAAAGTTTGCTTTATATTGTTGTAACCCAATTGTTAAGTTGATTCAGTCATAGCCTATACTTTTGACTAAACCAAAACCAAACCAAAGGTTCCAAATTTGATGCAATTTTATAGACAACATTTTATTGTGCATAGCACAAAACTTCATAATATGATATTATTGTCATAACTATAAAGTAAGTAAAATTATAGAAACATGTGGGAAAGATAGCCTATTGTTTTAATAGGCCTAGTTTTACAGAAGTAACAATATCTATATTTTGAAACTGTGGTTACCACGCTTGCCTATTAAAAACATGATAAGAAAGATCATAAGGAATAAGATTTTTCAAGATTCATAAGACATATGTAAATATGTCGCACATATGCAAAGCAACGACACAACACATGTCTCAGGGCATCTGCGGCGTGCTCGCGCAGCGTTCTAACGAGAGCGCGCAAACCATCTTGAAGAACCTCCGAAGAGCGAGAAACTCATCAGACTCTCCACGCGCTCCTGCACGCGCCGGACAATATGAAGATGAGTACAACACACATACTAACCTTTCCCGCTCTTCTCATGCTGCTCTACAGTAAGTATATTGATGATGCTTGTTTTTCCTCAATATCCGATGCTCTTTATGTGGTGTGTCGTGTTCTGGACGTTTTAAAAGAAAGAATTTATGATTCTAACTGAAATGGTGGGAACTCTGAGGGGTGAGTTGTAAAACACAGATCCTAACTTTCATTAATAATTTGAATCTACATTTAGCCCTGTTAATAATGATATATACTTTTTTTTTTTTAAATGCATTACATGATTTCTAGTGTTAGCCTTGCGAATATAATTGGCTGCTATAAAAACATTTACATGCTTAAAAGTTATTTCAAATTTTGCAAATAATATAAAGAATATGTTATGTATATATCATTATTATTTGTTTTATTTTTAATTTAATTACATGTTTTATTTTATTTGTGTCTTAACATGAATGATTGTGTGTGTGTGTGTGTGTGTGTGTATACCCATTATGTAGACAGAATGTCCCCACAAATGTGGCAATGTCCAAAATCCTTGACCTTGTGGGAAAACAGCTTATAAATCATACAAAGTGATGTTTTGGAAAATCTAAACATGCAGAACCTTTTTCTGTGATGGGTAGGTTTACGGGATAGGCTACAAAATACAATTTGTACAGTATAAAAATCATTACGCCTATAAAATAAAAATTATGTCTATGGAATGTCCCCATAAAACATGAAAACCCATGATGTGTGTGTGTGTATACAGGTTTATATTACATTGTGGGGACCAAAAGTCCCCAGAAGGATAGCAAAACCTGAAATCAGTGGTCCCCACAAGGGAAATAGATTAATAAACATTTTAAAATATAAAAGTGCAGCAAGTTTGATGGGTAGGTTTAGGGGATAGAAGATACAATTTGTACAGCATAAAAATCATTACGCTTATGGAGATAGCGAAACAGAGTTTTGTGTTTGTGTGTGTGTGTGTGTGTGTGTGTGTGCTTTTTTCAAAGAGAGATGGATGCTTTGAGGGTCTGGATAGAATGGGTGGGGGTCTTGTAAGACACTGTGTTTACACAAACTTCTTTAACAGCATTTGAACACATGAGATCCTGAAGGTGATAAAATGTCTGTGAAGAAGCTGTCCAGATCTGAACTTTAGTCTGATGTGGCAGGGACCCTTTCATGTCGCTGATGCCCCTTGCCTGACTCCTTGTGTATTGGTCATTATCATGAAGATTATGGTTACCCGGCATACCATGAGAAATGCTTGCTCCTACCCTAGAGAGATCTAAATATATGTTTAACAAATTATGTAACAATTTACTTTTTGTATAGATGTTAAAAGAGTGATAAATGTAGCTGTAAAATGTTAGGTTAACATTGACTTTCATAACATTGATTGGCTTTATTCTGAGAACTTTCAGATCTCATGCCACTGATTGTTGGGTTGTTAAATACATTGTGGGGTGGTCTGTGATTTTAACTCTAGTCCTCTTCCAGCTGAAGGGGTTTTAAGTTACAGCAGCACAGTACGTCTTTGTATCTCCGGGTAAAAAGACCCTCCACACCTTTTCTCTCTCGTCTCATATGAAACTCAGTTCTTTTTTCTACACGGCTATAGAAAGGGAGATACACAGATAAAAGGAAAGTATTTTCCCTCACTTTCCCCCAGAAGTGCCTGTTTTTCAGTGTGTGGAGGTTATCAGGTCTGGTTTGTGCCACCCCCCACAGCCAGACTGTGTCAGAAGAACATCCATCCATTACGTAAATTCCTACATATCCCTGTTCCTGGCACCAACAGAGCAGGGAGTGAGTGTTAGTGAGGTTTCACAATTGAGGAAAAACTTCATTGTGTTTTTACTGCTCTTTACTCTATTCCTTATTTACTTAAATATTATATAAATAGTATTGCTCAGGGGCATAATATAGAAAACTTGTAACACATTCCTAAAAGTTTCCATTAATTAACAGTTAATGCATTAACTAACTTTAACAATGGACAATACATTTGTTACAGTATTTATTAATCTTTGTTCACATTAATTAATAACTTTTCATTGTTAGTTCATGTTAGCTCAGGTCCATTAAGTATTATTAAAAGATGCAACCTTTGTTTTTAATAATGTATTAATAAATGCTGTTTACAATAACTATTAGGCCTATTATTAATAAATGCTTTAGAAGTACTTTTCAATAGTTTATGTTAACTATTGTAGTTAACTAAAGTTTAGAACCTCGTTGTAAAGTATAATCTAACATACACTCTTGATTAAAGACATCTCATTTAAAGGAATGTTTGTTATTATACACTGTAAACAAAATTTTACAGAAAAAAACGGCAACTGTGGTTGCCAGAACTATTAAAAATGCAGAAGTAACAATTTAAGTTTTACACTTTAACTTTAACTTTAACTGAAATAATGTTAATATACCAAGTAAAATCTGCCTTTTACCTTTATAGTATACCGACAACTGCCTACAGATGTCTGTAGTGTCTACAGATGGTGAAGAGAAAACTAAGAAGATACATAGTTATTTCAATGAATAACTATCAAATAAGAGCTGTGAACAATGAGAATTCTGGAAATGTCAATTCATGTCTGTTTTTTTTCCAGTTATGACTTATTTTCACTTCCAAAAACTATACATTGTATTTTACTGTAAAATTACATGAAATGTCCCATTAGATCTATTTCAGTTTTTCACCATAGTCAGCTAAAGTAACATACCGTTCAACAATGAACAGCTTTTTACTGTAGCATTTTAGTCTTTTACTGTCAAAATTTGGATTTTTTTTTTACTGTGTAAGTAAAGCTATATCAACAGTGCATCACTCTTAAAAATAAAGGTTGCAAAGGTTTTTCCTTTTTTCACAGCAATGCCATAGAAGAACCGTCTTTGATTCCCCAGAGAAACTTTCAGTGATCAGTTCTTAAAAGAACCATTTTTTTTTTTTATCTCAGTGTGAAGAACATTTTATAATCTAAAGAACCTTTTCCCACTATAAAGAACAGAAAGGAAAGGTTTAATGGATTTTAAAGGTTGTTCATGAAAACCATTAGTGCCAATAAAGAACCTTTATTCTTAAGTGGCAGAATTTCAATTCATCCTCAGTAAAAAAACTAAAACTTTATGGGGCAAACATATAATGATTCTCATAGTCTTTCATTGTAGGTGGATTTGTTTTTTCTACAAACTAAGTTTGCTATTATAAAAATGCTGTGGGAGTGTGTTCAAACGCATTCATGTGTTTGTTTGTATCTTTTCCTCCAGTTCCTAGCTCAGATCCTGTTACTGTGACGACAAGCAAAGCAGAAGTGGAAGTACATGAAAACACAAGTGAGTTCTTTAATCTTCAGATAATCAGCTGGACGTGTTTAAAATCTTTCAGACCATATTGATTTGACACTTTTATCTGTTCTTTCCAAAGATGCTGTCCTTTCCTGTGAGTTCAGGACAGAGAAAGAAACAAACCCACGTGTTGAATGGAAGAAGAGAGGCAAAGAGGTTTCATATGTTTATTTTGATGGTGATTTTACAGGTTTGTTGTTGTTTATTCCCTCTTATTTGTATATAGCTTTAGTTTAGATATTTTATGAAATCTTTTAAAAGGAAAAGTGTCATTCACACCACACAAATGACATTCTGTTTGGTGCGGTCACATCTGCGAAATTTCTGTGAAATTTTACGAGCAAAAAAGGTTCATTGTCAGTAGTGTAATGATGATGTATGAAGCTCACACAGAAGTCACTTTAAAACCGAGCAGCTTTTTTTTCGGTCGATGCTGAAACCATTGCAAAATCTGTGTCGGGAAATCTTTCACCCTCATGTGAAACTTCTGATCGCACAGATTCCTATTGAAATTACTAGATTTCGTCCACGAAACCCTGCCAAGCAATTGTAAATGTGACTGCACCTTTCAGTGAACAATACTTTCATTCGCATGCAGTATGTTTTTTTCTTCAGAATGTTCTGACTTACTCTCACCATTACCAGGTGGATTTAAGAGCCGTGCGTCCATCGACGGGGCAACAATGACCCTCCGTGGTGTCACACAGAAAGACTCGGGAGTGTATCATTGCGAAGTCACAGCCCGCCAAGACAAAATCAAGCTTGGGGAGGTCACCGTCACCCTCATTGTGCTTGGTGGGAATGAAAATCTTGTACACTTATTTTCATTATTTACATGTGCAGCAAATGGTACACTCTTAAAAATAAAGTTTCCAAAAAAAAAAGAAGCATTTTCACAGCGATGCCATAGAAGAAAAATGTTTGGTTCCCCAAAGAACCTTTCAATAAACAGTTCTTAAAAGAACAATTTTTTCTAAGTTTGAATAACCTTTATTTTTAAGAGTGTATTCATAACTCCTTGTCTTAAACATAACCTTTCTGTCAGTGAGCAGTATGATCTGTCTTACATGGACAGTGCCGCCACATGCGCCCTCATGTGAGGTTCCTGAAAAAGTCACGAAAGGATTTTCTGCGGAGCTCCACTGTAAAGACAAACTCAGCGTTCCTGCTGCCACCTACAGCTGGTACAAAGACAACAAACCACTTAACACTGGCAAGCCCGCTGAAATCAACTACACCCTGGACCCCAAAACAGGGACTCTGGTTGGTGTAGTGCTATAAACTCTTTCCATCACATGGTCAAACATTTTGATCAAAACATTGAACTTACTGTAGCCTTTTCCCTCGACTGCTAACAAACGCTGCTTATTGTTTGTATTTGATGCATTTATGGCATATGTGATTTATATACACTGTTTATTTTCCTTTGCTTTTGAACAGAAATTCAAGATGGTATCAAAATCTGATGAGGGTCAGTATCGATGTGAGGCATCCAATGGAGTGGGGGCACCCAAAAGCTGTGTAGGCCGGCATATGAAGATAACTGAATGTAAGTTAATTACAAATTGGTCATTTAAAGAAATCAATTATACATGATCTTTTGAAATATTGTTAAAAGAGTAAAATGAAAATGTACAAAGAGGGCATTTAGATGAAAGATTTAGATCACACATTTAGATCAGATGAGAATCTTGCGCTGTCCAGTGTTACACTTACTTATACTGACATGCACCTACTGGCATGCGTCCGTGCAGCATCATGCTAAAATAAAGGCTTACAGTAACGGACGCGACTGTTAATACGTTATTCGTAATGACCTATGATAGATTTATTTCGTGTCTTTCCTAGAATGGGCAGTTTTTGACTTTGCGAGATAAACAACATAAAGTATCACTGGTATTACAAAACATTCAGTGTCACATGCCAATCAAATACAGACGTGACACAAATAACACGTTTGAAAAAATATTACTGACTTTAATGCATAATTGATATTTAAAATATCACAAAATTAGTCTATTTAATATTTTGTGTCACAATTACGTCAGTATAGGTGCTCGATTCATCTGTCAGTCACTACTGGAGGTGTCACAACACATGGCGACATGTTCCGCGACTCGGTGTCAGTCAGGTGTCGTGTGAGTGTCAGTGTGTCACGATAATGTCAGTGACACATGCCACTATCCACTGGCACATGCCAATGAAGACCAGATGTGCCAATAAGCATAGTGACATGTGCCATTGGCTTCTGTGCGTCAGATGCCATGTCACTTAATGTTAAAACTGCTACTGGTACTGGCTGGCATCTACACAACCGTTCAAAAGTTTGAGGTCAGTAAGACATTTTTTGGAAAGAAATTAAGACTTTCATTCAGCAAGGATGCAATAAATTGATCAAAAGTGACAGTATAGACATTTATAATGTTGCAGAAGTTTCAAAAAAATAAAAAAATCCTGAAAACAATGTATCACAAAACTGTTTTGAACACTGGTAATAATAAGAAATGTTTCTTGAACACCAAATAAGCATATCGTCACCTTCCTAAAATAATTGCCCGAGTCATTTTTTCAGGTTTCTCAGAAACACAAAAAACTGAACCAATAATTGAGGTTGAGTAGATTTTCGTTCTTCTTGATGCAGCTGCCATCTTGAAAAGCTTGTAAAATTGCCTAAGTCTCATTGTCTTTTGACTTAAGTCACTTTTGACTTAAGTTTGACAGCTTAAGTCACACTCTTGAAATAGGCCATACTACAGGGGTAAAATTGCATGATCTGTTTAACTGAGGATGTGGGCGATTTTACCAGAGGTGGCCAGCATCATGAGGAGATGACTTATGCAAAATAATTTTTTTTTTGTCAAAAAATTACTTAGGCTATTATTTTAGGAAGGTGATGATATTGAAATATTGGAGACTGGAGTAATGGCGGCTGAGAATTCAGCTTTGCCATCACAAGGATAAATTACATCCTTTTGATGTATTTCAAATTTGAAATGTATAATTTTTCACAATATTATGTTTTCTATTTTTGAATTGTGGTGTTTGGGATAATTTTTACCCTTGCAAAAACATATTGTAGTGTAGGGGAGAGCGAGGCACAACCCAACACTTTTTTAACTTTCTCAGTTTGTATAAATCCACTTGGGGTTAAGAGAATTAATTTTTTCCCACATTAATTTCCCACATGTCTAGTACAATTATGTGATTTTGTTTCATTAATACGGTGTATACTTTTTTCTTGATTTACCCCGAAAGAATGGAAGTGAAATGTGACAACATGCCCCATAGGTGGGGTACATTGTTACGTGAGGGGCACATTGCAACATGACCATATGCCAGATTAAAATGTTATCTGATCCAATCAAAAAAATATATACAAAACAAACTAAAACATTTTGTCAGTAAAATACAATTAATAACTTTTTCATATAAAATATCTTTATTCACCCTTTACTCATGGTTTCTCAATAGAATTCATAAAAGTATTGAATAGAATAGCATAGTTCTAATAGGGGCACATTGTAACGTAGTGTTGTGACATGCCCCACCTGCGCGACTGGGATTTAAACCCGGCTAGTGTCTTCTGCTGGTATCTATCTCGACTGTTACATAACAGATTGGCGATTAAAATAATATCAGATTTGTCTAATTTTAAATAAACACAAAAAACAGAGATAAAAAAAATTAACTTCAGTAAGAAATTTACTTTTGTTATGGTTAAATAAATGTTCAGGGATATCTTCCAAAGATTTTTTTATTTTGGCGCAATTTTTTCTCTATATAGTGTTGATATGGCAACAAATAAATACACTAAGTTTCGTCATGCTTGCATGTGTGGAAAGTTTTAAACCATGTGTGTTACAACTAGCCCCGCATTAGTTTGTGCCCCGCTCACTTCTAATAGTTTTGATATTTAGATAAAAAGTGCATACTTATGACCCCTTTGCATATATGTTTGACATGCTCTGTTTGCAGTTGAGCTCAACATGGCAATAATTATAGCATTAGAAGTGGGAGCGTGCCTGTTGCTTCTCTCGTGCTGTGTGTCCATCTGTCTGTGCTGTCGACGCTGCCGCAGTGAGTGATACTTCATTCAAAACAGTACATGGGCTGTTGGGGAACTTACTATACCTGTTTATGAATACCTTCATCTACTAACATAAGTCTTGCATTTACCAACAGAGAATAAAGGAGAGACAATGCAAAGGTAAGTCTTTTTGCAGTATTTTTAATGCACTCTAATCTATAAGAATAAAACATAACAGACCATTTGAAACAAAGTGGTTATTTCTCTTTACTTTTCAGCAGAACAAAGACCAGCTGTAGCCCTCCAACAGATGTAAGTCTTTAAGTTTCCTATTTATAACTTAATAGTCAAATGATACAGAAATGACACTGTAGAGACTTCTGTTTATAATAATGGCTGGTCCTCATCAGAATGTTCATCTCTCTCCTCAGCCGAGACGCTACAAACATACACAATCCTTTGTGCTTTGAAGAGTGTGCATATTTTGGACAGCACCATGCTGACAGAAGTGAATTCAATTGACCTCAAAGGCTAGAGAATGAAATATTACATCAAATACGCATCTATATCTCTGCTTTGCTCTAAGGGCCATGAGAGCAGAAACACGCCCCCTGGTGGTGAGGTCTGATTACAGCTGAACAATCCACAACAGACCTAAAGTTAATCTCTGCTGTTACTCTTCTACTACTGTAAAAAGCTTTTTTGGATACTGCGTATTATTGTAATATTATTTTGACTTTGGACTACCTAGTGTTAATAGATACTGTACAAATGTTGCACTATTTTATGCCAGATTTGTCCAGCGCAGGTTACAGGCAATGGTTTCAATCATCAAGCCACTGAGCATAAAGGCCCGACTACAGATGTGATGGTCCACTTGATTGGAGCGGAAACAAGCTTGACTTGTCTCAGGATGTCTCTAAAGTCTATTAATCATCATACAATCAATGTTCAGTAGAATGTTAATCACATTTACCTTTTTTTTCCATGTTTCAATAAGCGTCATCAGTTGTCTGATGATAGGTATTTGTCAATGAGAGAGAGAGAAAGAAAAACAAACATTTACTGTCATGTCATTCAAAAACCTGTATGACTTTTTTTTTTTCTGTTAATCAAAAAAGAAGATATTTTGAAGAACTGGCTTTCACTGTTTGGACAAACAACCGAGACATTTCTCAGAATATCTTCTTTTACATTCCACAGAAGAAACAAAGTCAAATTGGCTTGGAACAATAGAAGTGAGGTTACATGATGACATATTTTTCATTTTTTTGGGGGGTGAACTATTTGTAGCGTGCACAGAAAGCCAAGAGACAGAAAATTCCTTTCAGCAACTTCGTACTTTTTGTTTTCTCAGATCTGCACACTTCTCTTTTAATAACAGAAGCAGTTTTAACCAATCAAACACTTTTCACTAGACATGCATAGTGATAACCAAACAATCCACCATAAACAACACTACACTATACCTTTAACATCTAGACAGAGTTAAACAATGTGTTTGAGCTTATTTAACGGTTTGGTTTAGCTGATTTGTGGCTCAAATGAACCAACGTCTCCAAAAACTAGATGTTTTTTGGTCTTTTGTTACATTATCTGTTATGTAAAATGAAGCAAATGCAAAATTCAGACTTCACTGCAATATCTATTCCTCTTTTTACACAGAATAAATTACTTTAGCATACACTTTCACAGTTAAATAAAGAAATACACAAATCAGTTTTCCAATTTGTTTATTTAATCATTGGTTTCAAGGCATGGATAAAAGTCACATCCAAAATCAGTTTTATACAACAGGGTGAGACATTTCTTTGCTGGGAACATTTACTTGAAGTGTAACGTTAGTATCAATCAGCTTGTGAAAAATTAAAAACACTTTATAATATAATGTGCTTTATTCGCCAAATATGCAAACAAGGAATTTGTTGTGGTTTCCAGGACCACTCGAGAACATACGTACATAACGCAAGATAATGCAAGATAATAGACAGAACAATTTAATAAGTAGGATTAAGAATAAAATAAATACCTACAAAAACAGTACTACAGGCTACATAAAGATGGAGTAAATAGAAGGCTGATTTCCAGATGTGCACATTATGCAATGTATACACAACTGTATAAATATAAATTTACAAGTATCCAATAATATCTGCGTCGATTTTCACACTTCGGACACTGAGAAAGTCAATACCTTCTGATTCTGCTGCTGGCTGTTATTTAATACAACTAATCAAATAAATAGCCATATGTATTATGATATATTGTGTAAAAACTGAACAGAGCGGGGTGTACATGTTGCTGTCAGTGGGCAGCGAGGCCTCAAGCTCATCCCCGCCCCCAATGCAATGTTGACCAAAAACCAGCATGAACGTTCGCTCAACTTATTAGCACACACTAAACTATAGCCCTTGACACACAGCTTTAGTCCGAAAAAACTCCAACACAGCACTTACTGAACGGGATAAAGAGGTACGTTGGGCCGCGATACTAATTTATCTGAGATAAACGCGGACAGAAATAAGAATGTTACAAGTGTGTGAGGTTATAAGCGTGTCAGTTTTCCCGCTTTCTGCGTGAGCTAACTGTTAGCATCCTGGGGGAAACAGAGCTAGCTGGAGTGCTAACAGAACTGACAATAACCCAGCCCTCTCACACCCGACAAACAGTAGGTAAAGATATCAGTATATTTTATTCTGGATCTTTTAAAATATAACTTTTTTATCGAGAGATGTTGTTTATGTATATAACTCGGTCGTAAAAAACAGATGCGCGAGTTTTGGTGAAAGTTAGCGCGAGCTGTTCGCGTGAGCATATATTCAGTTCAACCAGGCGTGTCTCTCTGTCTTTCGTCAGCATACGCTAAGCAGCTAACAAAGAGGCCAGGTATACATACATATTCCATTCATGATTGTACCTTTCGTAGATATTATATTCCGCATAATTAAACACAGTGATGTTTCCGTTCGTTTCTTCAGTCGCACGGCTGTTTTCGGAAGTCTTGTCAGCCGCCGTGACTTCGGCCAGGATTTCCGGCTGCTTTTACATCTGCCCTTCTCTTGTTTTGTTTCCGTTTCTTCCATTTCCGTTTTAACTTTCCAGAATCAAAAGTCTTGATGTGTAGCTACCCCTGAAAGTTTTAGAAGTTTTAAAAAGTCGTCTTTTACGCCCAATTCTGCGGTTATATTACGAAACCCAAAAGCATTCCAACATGGCAACTGCGTTTGTATGGATTCGCGCGTCGTCTTCCCACCCAGTCGCTGGTGGAAATTATATTAATAAAATTGTGCGTTTAAATGTACACACTAAAATAAAAATTGGATTGACCAAATGAATGGCATTTATTTAATAATAAGCGCGTCTCTTGTGTTTAATAAGAGTGCTAATGCAGGGGAAATGTCATGGTGGGCCTCTACTCTAGCAAAGCCTCGGTGTTGCGTGAGAGTTTATGAGACTTCAGAGACTTCTTTAACAGTGCGTTAAGCCGACCATTTAGTGCATTTTGGCTCACATTTAGATGTTTTATATAACCTAACTGTTCATTAAAATGCCAGAAATTATTTTAAAGAAACGTTTACTTACAAGATTATAAGTATGAGATAATTTGGTTACACTTTACAATAAAGTTTTATTTGTTGCCGTTAGTTACCATAAACTAACAACGATGAAAACTTATACACTGCAGCATTTATTAATCTTAGTCAATGTTTGCTAATACATATGTTAATTTACATGAAAAAAAAAGAAACAATTGTATTTTTATTAACTATAACTTTAACAAAGACTAATAAACACACACACAAAAAATCAAATGTGTGTTGTTAGTTCATGTTAGCTAATGCATTAAATAATATGAACAAAGGAGGCCTTATTGTAAAGTGTTATTGATAATTGTACACTTTCTTGTGATTAAATTAATTGCAAAAAAATATTTTGTCTTTTTTTATGCATTTGCTTAATAGTTGGACAAGGAGTTGTAGGGATGTCAAAAAGTGAGACAGAGGAGATGATTGAAATTGAGATTGATGGACGGGAGAAACAGGAGTGTTTAGAGGAAGGGTAAGTGATTTCTCTATCTTTCTCATCATTTTTTCCTCTTTATGTGATATGTTTTGAGGAAGCAACTCATTGAGCAATGTGTATCTTGTGCCTGTGAAATTATCTGTTTTTTGTGACCAAATGTCAGGATTGAGGAGCAAACCATCACAGCAGCTGAACTGATTACTCAAGACATTGACATCAATGAGCCGATCGGTAACCTAAAGAAGTTACTGGAGCCTCGTCTTCAGGTCCCGCTGGATGGATATGACATTTGTCTGCAGGACATCCTAGTATGTGCCTCTGTATTAATGTAAACTTATTTGAGCACACTCATTGTATTTATTGGCTGAGCTCTTCACTCCCTGTCTCCGCTCCTTTCCTCATGTAGCTGCATCCTGATCACAGCCTGTTCGATCAAGGAGTGAAGACAGATGGCACAGTACAGCTCAGCGTGCAGATTGTCACGAAACAGGGTAACAGTTTACAATGATCTTGTATTGCTGTTGGACAAATCTGAACTTGTCAACATACCCTTCAGACAACTGAAAATATTTGGTTAGTTGACATGTCCTGCGGTGTGAGCACTTGCTAATTTTTTTATAATTATGCATGCAGCTTTTATGAGCCCATATTGATTGAGAGGCTACATGAATATTTGTACTTTAAAAAATTCTGAAAGGACCATTTACATTGAACAAGTGAAGGCAAAAAGACAACTACCCATTTACAGCACTAAAAAAAATAAAAAAATACTTGACCTGCTTGTGTGTGTGTGGTCTGTTTTAGGTGAAGAGAAATTGAATATTCTGGAGATCGTGAAACCAGTGGAGACTGTGGAGGTGGTGATTGATCCAGACGCAGCTGCTGGCGAGGAAGCCCATCTGGTGGAGGACGGACATGTGATTGCAGTGGAGCGAGCCTCCATTCCTGATGAGACTTCAGAGCAGGTGACCCGCTGGGCGGCCGCATTGGAAGGCTACCGCAAGGAGCAGGTTCGACTGAACATTCCCTATGGTGAGTAGTTTGTTGATATTAACGTGTTTCAGAGTTAAATGTAATTTTTTTTAAAGGATTTTTAAATAGATTTAGGGTTGGTAAGATTTTTTTAAATGTGTAAAGTCTCTTAAGCCTGGTTTATACTTGCCTCGTCCGCACAAGTGCAAAAAAATTACGTCACCACAGTGTGGGCAGTTGTGCACGTTGACTGCACAAGGCCCCATTTCGTGTGCACAGCATTGTATGTAACTTTCCGCTCGGCTCCGCAATATTGATAAAAAAAATCGTAATTGGATTATTTTCCAAAATCGTTCAGCCCTAATAAAAACAAATATCATCACGTGTGTACAGTACCTTACTACTTCCCACCTCTGCTTCCTAATGGTTTAAGAGGACAATTACTCTGAGTCACCCCCTGTCGTTTAAAATAATAGTGCACTACAATGCCGAACGTGTCAAGTATAAACGCCTCGTCCATTTGGGGAGGTGCGCGCGCAGTCAGCGGATACTCGCGATGCGGAGCCAGGCAAAAGTATAAAGACTTTATGCTCACCAAGGCAGCATTTAGTTGATCAAAAATACAGTAAAAACAGTAATTTTGTGAAATTTTTACAATTTAAAATAACTTTTTATTTTCTATTTTAATATATTTAAAAGGGGTCATGAACTGCATTGTTTTATTGTTTTATGATGTTCCCTCGGGTGCATTTATAATGGTAGTTTGATTTTTTTTTTTTTTTACATCAAACAATTTCATAATTTAGAAATATAAGGCATTTTTCCTACCCTGATTTTAGCCCTCTGATTTGAACGCTCTGTTTGAAGGGTTGTGTCTGCTTTGAGACTTCAGTGTAAACGCCCACTGCTGTGATTGGCTAACATCTTTGCATATGAAATAGCTAAGTATTACATGTGATTATAGCATTATATTTAGATTGTGGTATGAAAGTTGCAGTGATGAGCATTTAGCCGATCACAGATATGTTGAGTGCATGAATGCAGTGATCTTATTATTGCAACTCGATTTTTGCACACTGACGATTGCTTTCATCATAACTGACAGTGCAAACACAATGTGAATAAGAGATTCATTGATTATAACATGAGTTTTGTTCGATTGACAGCTCTAGCGATTGTAAAGGGAGTGTTCTTTGATCCTTTTCTATGTATAATTTAATCACAGTTGAAATAACAGAATATTTTCATCCTACTAAGAGAAACAATGTGAAGCTGACCGTTTAGTCACTGGTTTGATTTACTGACACAGACAAAGAACATCTGACTGTAGCTACATGAAACATTACCTATCAGATATCACTGGTTACAGATCAGGCAGTGGAATTAACACTGTTATTTACATGTCGCGTTACTGTCGAGTCCATATCATAAAAGTCTGTTTGCAAAGCCTGCGCTGAAATTGTGACTGATTTACCAAATTATCCACAGTGAAATGTACTGAATACAAATAAATAATGCTCAACTGAGACATTCACATTGTTGAAAATAAATAACCACTTTACTAGCATTAGGATCCCTTGGAAGCTAATGTTATTTTTAGTCCATTAATCCTATATCACTC
Organism: Abramis brama; assembly: GCF_963993115.1. Taxonomy (NCBI): domain Eukaryota; kingdom Metazoa; phylum Chordata; class Actinopteri; order Cypriniformes; family Leuciscidae; genus Abramis; species Abramis brama. The sequence continues at coordinate 33,027,133 of NC_139970.1, forward strand.
TTCTCTTCTCATCATCTCACTACCACACCAGTGGGCGGGGCAATGATGAAGCGGGCGTTGATTTTCTTCTGTAGAGGTGGTCTTTCACCTATAAATAGGCACATTCCACAATGAGTCGTTCTCTGGGCTTGGTTACAGTAAAAGCTGTTTTTGGACTAACAAGGAAGTTTTCAGTTCTGAAACTTACAAGATATTCTTTTATAGTATGATGACCTCTTATTTATCAAGTTTCTCTGTTCATGATCCCTTTAAAAATGTAATTAATTCCTGAATTTTTAGCAGCCATTACTTCTGTCTTAGGTGTCACAATCATGATCCTTCGAAAATCATTGCAATATGCTGATTTGGTGCTCAAGAAACTTTTCTTAATGTTGAAAACAGTTGTTCTGCTTTTTTTTCAGGACTTTTTTATGAATAAAAAGTTTAAAATAACAGCATTTATTTGAAATATTTTGTAACATCAATGTATTTGCTGTCACTTTTGATCAATTTAAAGTGTCCTTGCTAAATAAAAAAAAAAATTAATTTCTTTAAAAAAAACAAAAACTTATGGACCCAAAACTTTTGAACATTAATTAGTGTATGTATTTATTCTAAATAATGAGATGCTTCATGAAATCTGAAATGAAATTGTGAAAGGAATCATGATACGATTAATTGGTGCAATTAATAGCAAGTTTACATCTGAAAATAGGTCAGGAATTGTATTTTTAGATAAGAAATGAATTTGAAAATAAATGTACTATAATAAAATTAAATTCGTAAATGCTGCTATGTATTGTCGTCGGATCATTGCATTTTTACACCTTTAGTCAGCAACAGAGTAAAGCCATCTGATGAGGTTTGTGTGTCTTTATGTCAGACCCGGTGCAGTGGACAGCAGATCAGGTGATCCACTGGGCAGTTTGGGTTATGAAGGAGTTTGGGATTGAGGAAATGGAGGTGGGTGGCATTCACATCCCCGGCCGCCAGCTCTGTGCTTTTAGCCAGGAGGAGTTCCTTCAGAGAGTGCCTAGTGGAGAGATCCTGTGGAGCCACCTGGAGCTTCTACGCAAGTGTAAGTTTCACAAAGGAAAGAGTGTGCGTGGTGTGTATTCTCAAATGCAACCACAATATTTTTTAGCCAATTTTCAATCTTTGTAATGCTCTGTGCAGATGTACTTGCAAGTCAGGATCAGGGTCAGGAAGCAACAGTCACCATTGATCAACGTGAGTATCTGTAGATCCTGAATCTTCAACAAAAGCACTTTTTGACTACCTTCTTGAGTAACACTTTATATAACCTGCACATGACTGTTGCTTGAAGGGCAGTTTTGTGTCTCCAGGCAACACTTAAGCTTTTCGATGAAAGGAGCATGTGTTGGTCTTCTGGGTAACACAGTTTCTTGATATTCTCCAGCTGTGCAGATCATTCCTGCCCCCGTGCAGCAGGCCACACCCACAGCCATTAAGGTGATGAAGCACAACAAAACACCCCGAGCCCCCCGGATCTCAGGAGAGGAGCGCAGCTCGCCTGGCAACCGCACAGGTACATACAAACACTGTGTTAAAGTGCAGGTTTATCAATATTATCATGCTTATTTGAAATAAATGAATCTAAGTGGTGTAAATGCATGTCATTTTTCAGTATTATACAATATCATCTAATATATTGATGATGAAATTAGTAAGTAATCTTTGAAATGCTACCTATATATCAAGGAAATCAAGGACCGAAACTATCCTTTTATAAGCATTTTCCTCTTCCTGTCATTCCAAATTCAACATCCTGTGGTGTGTGTTCAATTCAAATCGCAAATCAACAATTTAATGGAAGCCTTAAATTCTAAATTTGCCCAATTCAAATCGCAAATCAACAATTTAATGGAAGCCTTAAATTCTAAATTTGCCCAACCCTCATACTAAGACAAATACCATGCACAACTCTTAATAAATGATTTTTGAGTTGATTATTATTGTGTTGTGTGACCTCTCAGGTAATAACGGTCAGATTCAGCTGTGGCAGTTTCTCCTGGAGCTGCTGACGGATAAGGACTCTCGGGACTGCATTTCCTGGGTGGGAGAGGAAGGCGAGTTCAAACTCAATCAGCCTGAGCTGGTAGCTCAGAAATGGGGTCAACGCAAGAACAAGCCCACCATGAACTACGAGAAACTAAGCAGAGCTCTCAGGTGCATTTCATTTCCTTTCTGTAGTTTAGGTGCTTTTGGAGAGATGCAACTAGTAATCAGCAATATATATATTTTTTTATTGTTTTAGATTATCTAAAATTTCAACAAAAACACTATCTTGTCTCCTCTCTACAGGTACTACTATGATGGAGACATGATCAGCAAAGTGCAGGGTAAGCGCTTTGTCTACAAGTTTGTGTGCGACCTGAGGACTCTGATTGGATACAGCGCTGCAGAGCTCAACAACCTGGTGACGGAGTGCGAACAGAAGAAACTCGCCCGAGTTCAGTTGCACGGCCTTGGCCAGCCCGTCAACACAGTCACGCTGGCCACCGCCACAGGGCAGCCCGTCACCACAGTCACTCTGGCTGCAGCAACTTTAGAGAAAGACAGTTGAGGAGGGAGTGGCTAGCCAATCAGGAGACAAGTTTAAGATGGGAGGAAACGGGGTTAAACATTTGACTTTGGGCAGGGAGGGAGACAGCGGGTTTGTAAGCAGACGTGCGCTTTGTTATGAGTGTGTATGTGTGTTTGCGTGTCCTTAAAATGCTTAAGAGAGCGAATGTGTGCGTTTGTGTGAGATATAAGAATAGATGATCATGTATGAGCTTTCAGTTTTTGTATGCTTGTTCTCTGACTGCAGGGTTGCATCGGCTATATTTCCATTGTATATACTCTATGTTTTTGATAGCCATGTGGGCAGTGTATTTTGATATTTTCCATTTGTAAAGGATCTTTTCTTTTTTATTTTTGAGCATCCAATTCCCTCAAGGTGAGGTACTTTTTACTGTCCACCAGAGGGCAATAAAGAGACAGTTGGTTTTTGAATTGATCAAGTCTTGCATAATGCAGCATACAATTAAACACACACCCCTTTTTTTTCTCATCTTGTGCACCAAACAACACATCACAAGGAGTTTGTATGTACATTCAAAACTTTATTCATGGGTTACAGTGTTGTAGAAAGCTTTTCCCCTTCTAAGCCAATGATTTGAATAGATACTGAAGGAAAATGTCACAGAAAGAGCTTTCTCTGCTCCCTACTGACCACAGACACTCACCTCAGAGTATCCACAAATCAGCACAACACCAGATTTTTAGAGCTAAGGTACTTCTATACAGGAACATAATGAGCAGTGTGCACTGTGACATAACTGCACAATGTTTGAATCGTTTAATGGCTGTCTCGTACAATGCATTACACAACAGTTCACGGTTTCCTTCAACATCATGGCACTTTCAAAATAATTTAAATGGTCATTTCAATAGACCATATGGCATGAACTCATTACATTATTTCATTATCTACCCATCCCTTTCTACCTGCTCTGACCTATAAGGTGCTATGACATACTTGAGTGAAACAAAAGAGGGGAGGTGAAGTGTTTCTGTCCCAAAATGTGTTCGTGAATATCACAGACACTGGGGGAATACAAAGGGGATAGTGGGACAAAAGTCACACAAACAAAAAAATGGTGGCTATTTCTGAAGCAAATTCCCACCACTTCATACCTCCTTACACTAATCCCGGCCCCATACCAAATCCCGACATGGAATAAAACTTCATGAGGCAAAAAGGGTGTAGTTAGACCCTTAAAAAAAAATGCAGAGTGCGTAGAACATTAACAAACCAAAACGTGGGCTAATATTACACTTCATAATACAATACATACATCTTTTCCCAGCCCCATGCAACCATTTAAGTGTGCGTGGCATGGTCCAAAAGAAAGAAAAAGCACACTTCAGTTAAAGCATGTCCCTGTGACAATGTAGCCAAGCAGATTTCTTTTTTCACTTATTTAAAATGTGATCACAAGAAGACAATAAAATGTACAATCCAGCTAAAATCTCTACATGAGAGAGAGGTCAAAGCCTGTGTTTGGATCCAGAAACCGTCTCTCTGTTAAAATTTCCATGCACTACATAGATACAGCTAGCTTCTGCCTTAATTCAATACATATTACACATAAAATAAAAACATTCATTGCTTATGTTTTTGTTTATTTTTTACTTTGAACTTTTTTGCTTTTATGTGTATTTTTTTTATGTTTTTTTTTTTTCAGAAAAGAAAAACCTGAATGGAAAGTTTATTGATGAGTACATTATTCTGCATCTGGTTGTTTGCGTTTGGAGCCTCATGTAGCCAAACACAGCACCGCATCATCTGAGTGCCAAGGAAAAAGGAAGGAGGGCGAAAGAGGAAGGAAACGTGCAAACAAAAGAGGAGGGTTAAGTGCTTAAAAAAATTTCTGGAGGGGAACAAAAGTGCTCACATGAGAGAGAGAAAAAAAAAAAAACCCTGTGAATTAGAGAACCATGGGTAAGTTAGAAGGAAAGCATGCATGGGTGAAGAGAACAGAGCAGAAGACGCATCATTCACCACACAATGCTGTGACGTACAAGCATGTGAACGCACAGATGGACCGTCGTACTGACAGATGGCTGAATGGGCAGCAATGATACATCACTTTTCTGTGCAAACCGATTGAGCGCTCATTCGATTGGATGAAATGGTCAGGTGATGGAAGCCACTCTCATCTCCATGGCGACAGAGCTGATCAACAGTGTGTATGAGGGATCAGTCTGCATTCTCTGTCCTGATGCAGTGGGGTGATGGTGCTGATGGTGTTGGTGAGGGGGAGTGCGGGGATTTGAAGTGGTTCTTTAGTTCTGCATCTGCTCGAAGAACTTGTAGGTGGGGTTCTCGTAGCCGTTCTGCTGCATCTTAGTAAGATGGCGTTCCTCAGGGGTCACTGCTGCGTCAACCTGAGATGTAAAAAAAATATGGTGGTCATTAAATGCGTTTTTTTCATTCCCAGCAGTGTTATTGTAGTATTTTTATATACTATTAAAGTATTTATTAAAATTATGAACTAGCCTTTATTTTTATATTTTCAGTTTTTATTTAAAAAAAATAGGGAAACAAAGATGCCGCGATGCCAAACCCCCTCATGGAAGTGTTTACAACTGTGACAATGAGTAATCAGGATCAACTAAATGCTTGATTTTCAAAAGTATGTGAAATATGTAAAGTTCGCGGCATAGACTTTTTAAAATACATTCAAGAGTTTTACACACCAGTCTGTTATTGTAGGGACATCGATGTTACATTTTCACGCCCCTAAACATGACGCAGAACAAAATAAAATGTGATTGGTTGCTTTAAATGTCAGTCAGATGGCCTCTGGGTGGTCCTTGGCCAGTGAAAGCTGCTATGGAGTCCAGACCTTCTGCTGTCACAGACTATATGAGCAGTATTTGTCCTACCTTCTAATGACATTTCTCCAGCCTCCCTCCTCCACCCCTTCTCCATTTTTAGGTCTACATTTGTCATTCTATGTATTACTCAGGGGGGAATATGAAAAATACATTGGATGACAAATGTAGGTCTAAAGCTGTAGAAGGGGAGAATGAGGAATGCTGGAGGAATGTCATTGGAGGAAGGTAGGTTGAGCTACCTAATCCTGGATTCAGACTACACAACATATTTGTCACTCTGTCAGATTATGTCTTTTTGTGTTGTAAACAAGAAACATGTCAGACTACACGTTGCTTTCCGACCAGTCGTCGCACTGGCTGTCTTGTCGTCAGAAAAGCCCCTCACAAAAAAAGAAAACCTGACAGTGGACACGTTACTGGATTGCACAAAGATTACAGTATGGGCTGTCAATCCTCCAAAAGCAAACTTGAGGTAGAATTTAATGATACATTTTTTTTTAGCCAGTAGTAAAAATAAAATAAATGTACTAAACGTGTTCGCCAGCATTTATCCTTTTCACTTTTTTGTCGTATTGTTGCCATAGCTCCACAAACCTTTTCTCCATTACATAATTCCACATAGCAGCACAAATACCATCATCTTTCTTTTGTTTCGGCATGTTTGAGAGGTGTGTTCAGAAGAGCTTCTGTGCTCCTATTGGTCAAAGTCACATATGTGACGGAACCCGTTGCGGGGGACCGAAAAAATATTAAACATGCTAGTTTTTCTGTTGTGACGTTGTGAAGCGTCACAGACACGGCGTCAGTTGTCGCCCCCTTTTCATCTCTGATTATATGATCAAGTGAACTTGAAAAAAAGACTACATTTTGACATAGCAGATTTCTAGCTAATGAAATATTTTAGCGTAGGCAACAGAAAGTTCATTAAAGACTTTTAAATACTTTTTTTCCAAGTTTGCAAATCACAAAATTGTCATGTAAAGATATATGTTTCTCACCTCAATAACTCCATGGTGAATGGAAGTGTACTGCTTCTTCCTGAGCATAACAAGGGTGATTACAATGACAGTAGCAATCACGACTCCACCCACCATCAGTCCAATGATTGCCCCCTTATTAGAGCCCATGTCTTCTGCAAGGAACATCTGATTCGACACAAACACATCAATTACTTATTGCATGTGAAATATTAGATACATATAGATATTTTGTCTGTATGTATGCATGTTTAGCGAAATATGTGTGTTAATTGTTGTACCAGTCTCTTGTCACGAACATCATAACCAGCATTGTGTCTTTCTTCAATATCCAGCCGAACCTTTGGAATCTCTTAAAAATACACACATATGAACATATTCATTAGATATGTGATATTAAACATATGAAGCAGCCTCTTTGGAAGACACTAGCATGCATTTCAGACGTGAATCATGGCAGAGTCAACGAAGAAAATGAAGAAAGCGCGCTCGGAAGAGTGCAGAGATGGCTCTGCGCGAGTGGTATTTACGACAGTAACGTTAAATACAAGTACTCCACAGCGACTCTAGGGGTCGCTGTTTGAGAAAAACGGAAACTGCATAGTGTGCCTTTAAACTGGAAAAAAACTTCTTCAAATATGAGACAAATTCAAATTCTGCTGTAAAGAAGCTGTAAAAAGTGTTGTTATATGAACTAAATATGCTGATTCAGTTCAGTTTCATAATTAACAAAGCAACTAAACAAAGCAATTGCTGAAAATAATAAGTAGACACTCACCAGGTCTCGTAGGCAGACCCCTATCTGGAATTGGACGGGCATCTACGGGTTCAACTGAGCAAGACAAAAACGCTGCTCAGCCTCTTTTAAATCCAGCATTTGATTATTTACACTACCGTTCAAAAAAGTTTTGGGTTGGCAAGATTCATGTTTTTAAACATATCTCTTTTGCTCACCAAGGCTGCATTTAAAAACTGTAATATTGAGAAATATCATTACAATTTAAAATAACTGTTGTCTGTTTTGTATATATATTTTAAAATGTAATTTATTGCTGTGATGGAAAAACTTAATTTTCAGCATCATTTTCAGTGTAACATGATCCTTCAGAAATCATGCTAATATGCTGATTTTGCACTCAAGAAACATTTCTTATTATTATCAATGTTGGAAATGGTTGTGCTGCTTTATATTTTTTGTAGAAACCATGATACATAAAAGAACCCAACATTTTTGAACGCCGGTGTATAGTTGTATATGATTGGATACGACTCAATAGCCGCTTTCCGACCGCAGGAACCTTTTCACAGTTCCTAGAACTATTGGCTAAAGTACCCGGATGTCGGCGTGTTCACACCACTTCCAGTCCACTTTTAGACACGCACTTGCGAACTTCCCTAAGCACTTCCCCTCGGGGGAATCCCCGCCGCCATTTTGAAGTGCGTTCCACTTCGTGAAGTGGACGAGGGAAGTTTAGATGGACAGACCCTCGTTCCCTCGATTTTGACCGAGGGAGCGAGTCTACTTCATATGTACACTTCAGGCACCTATATGTCCCACAATGCAGTACGATTGTGGCGTCACCACATATCTCGTCTAATCACCACCACAACAAACAACTCTATGATATATATATATTTTTTTTTATTGAAAACAACCCAAACACCATATATACATTTGGATGCTGCATTAAACAAATTCTTAAAGGGAAAAAAATCTAAATAATAAATCAACTACATAGCTGATTCCAAGTGATCAAGGGCTTAGGACGTTCCAATTCAGCCCATTGCAGTTTCCGCCAATAGTGGGCACTCGCAATGACGTACATCCAAGTGAACGAGACGGAGGGAAGTTAGCAAGTGAAGGGCATGACAATTTTGGACTGGAACGCAGCATAGGAACTATTTTAGTTCTAGGAACTCCATTTGGAGGAACTAATTTAGATCCTACTTCAGAGTAGGGTCTAAACCAGCACTATAAGAACTACCCGTGACGTTAGTGTATGCTGATTGACCGAACGCACGCGGAACACCGGCACCTTACATTTTTAAAACAGCTATAATGTAAACACACAGATTATAGCCTATATATTTACTCCATAAACTAACTAAACAAACATGGAAAACAGTGATAGATGGGTCTCTAAACCTTTATGCTGAAGAGAAAATCCAACGCAACTTTGAGGGGACCAAGTCAAACATGATTATGTATTTCTGCCCAGCTAGCAACACTGGACATCACCCACACGGCATAGGCTAATAACCTTTTTTTCATATACTGTCTACTTTCTATAACAGTTCTATCTAATAACATATTAAACAGTACTGTTAGACAGATCGCTAACTAATAAACACAGAGAATGCGAGCATTGTTTGCTCTGGCGTTCTCAGCGCCGCCAAAATAAAGGTCCGGCGCGCCGTCAAAATAAAAGTCACCGTGCTTGCGTCACTCCCTTACCCCTCCTACCAGTTCCTATGGCCACTTGGCCAGTGCGAACGCAAACAGCAAAACCGAGTTTGGGGGAGAGAAGTTCTTAGAACTGTTTAGAAGTGGACAGTTCCTATAACTAAGTTCCTGTAACTACTTGGTCGGAAAGCGGCTAATATGTATATACTTTTCATGGAAATGGGCCTTTTAAAGTTTTGCGGTTCAGTTCCAGCATTGAACGTGTTAATGTTTACCATGGTTGTCAGTGTTGGCCTGGTTGAAGCTTTCGGGGTGGATGAAGCCCAGGCCGTCCTGCTCTGGCGGCAGGATGTCCAGGGTGGTGGTGCTGTCAGGCAGGTCCGGCATCAGGGCGTCGTTCCCGTAGCTAACCCTCATCTTACTCTGGAGAGATGACAGCTGTTGGGTGACTTCCGCCTGGTCACGCTGAATCAGCAGTGCTGAGAAAGTTTCAGTAGACCCAAGTTTGAAAATTGCTCCCTAAATGATATGACAGTGAACTCAGCACTAAATAAAGCACTTCACACTCACCCACTTGGTCCTGGATTTCATTAGCCACTTGTGGCACCTTGTAGAGGTACCCCAAAGATTGGTTCATGCGTTCCTCAATAACACGCAGGTGGGTCATCACCTATGAGCACAAGGGGTCCAACTGAAGTTTGAAGTGTCTACACATTTTATATCTAAAGTAGGAAAGAACAACCTTGACATAAGCTTACAAATGGTCGAATCTGGGACGCCTTCTTCGGATCCACCTCCCGCACATGCTCAAAGTGTTTGAGGGTGTGCTGCCTGTCTTTCTGCTCCGCTCGTATGTACTTCTTCAACAGACTGAGAACCTGCCGAGGCTGTACGAGACGGGACACAGGAGAAAACAGGTTTTTCTTTTTTAGCTAGATTAGCAAAGACATTATACAATTTACTATTGTAAACAACATGTGTAAGCCATTTTGTTAGTGGTTCAGCAGCATGGTTGTGTGCGTATACCCGAGGCTGGTCCGATTGAAGGGCGCTAAGGTAGCTTTCCAGAGCCTGACGGCGACGGTCGTTCAGCAGAGCTTCCACTCGTGCCATGTGGGTTTCTACCAGCTGCTGTCTCTCCCCGGCCGCTTCTTTCTCCAACGCCTCCACCTTCTCCTGGAAGCGCTATAGAAACACGAATAAACATTAAGCCAGAAGCCTTTTATTAATCCCGAAGAATAAAATACAGTGCCTTTCAGTCCGCTTGAGAATCCCCCCTCCGCTTTAATGGAAACTGTATGCTGTGCTACTAAATCTGAAAGCACTTGGACCGTAACCCCGCTAAGTGCTTTTATATAACAGGTTCACAAACCGCTAGATTATATTAACAATAAACTATGTTTATGTTCTGCCATTCACTGCTTATGAATCATCAGCCAACATATCCTATTCACATTTATTAAGCTTACCTGAATTATGGTCTTCTTATCAGCACGAGGAAGATTCTTTGCCTGTCTCTCTGCCTCCTCCCATTCTCTCATTACCTGAAGAGAGATAAGAGGGATGAAAAGACAGGAGAAAAAATTATTTTGGTTATGTACAATGGTCAAATATAAATAATATATGATATTATAATATGACATAATTTTTTTATATTCATTTATAAATATTTAAATAAAAATATTAATAATTGTTTCTAATTAAATACTACATTTACTTAAACTATTTTTGAGATAAAACATTTAATGCTTTTTTAAAATAATAATAATAATATCTTTAACATTGCATTGACATACATAATTATACTTTTAAGGTTTTAACAAACAATAACATACCAATTAAATGGTTTATGCATTTTCATAATTCACTTCAAACTTTCACTTTCACTGAACTAAATCAAAACTCTGATTCAGCAATCTCATTTAAAAAAAAAAAAATTTATTCAGCAATCTCATTTTTCATCTTGATGATAAAACATAAATGTTTTAGTAAAATATATATGTTTTTCCTGCATCAAACATTGTAATTGTACAATTGTCAGGGTTATGTCATGTTTGATGTGTTTCCTTTGTTCCTTTTTCCCTCTTCTAGTTAGTTTCTATGGTTACTTATGGTTTGATTAGTGTTTGCACCTGATCTTCATTTAGTTGGTTTGTTCAGTGTATTTAAGCTCTGTGTTTTCTTCTGTTCATTGGGCCTCATTCATGAAACACAAGCAGAACACATTTTTGTGTAAATCATTCGGAAAGCTGCTCTGACGTAAATTTTTACGGATTCGTGAAAATGTTTGTATTTTCAAAATGTTATTTGGTACTAACACCTGCTATATATGCTATAACTGCATTATACCACTCTACTCAGGTTCCCACCTCTGACATTTTCTCTCTGTGTTTGGCCTCCAGGCTCTCCTTTGCTTTCTGGAAGCGGGTGTGCTCATTCACATCTCCTGGAGCTTCCAGGTAACGATCCACAGCATCAGCAGGACTCGGGGCCATGGTTGGCACTAGAGAGAGTGAGAAGTCTTGTTCAGCGAGTGTCAAAAAACAGATACATGTGAGCCAGAGAATCTTCCTTTCGGCAAAGAGAGTGAAGGCTCCAGGGAAAGAACAGCTAGTTCCGATGCGGGCATGGTTCGAATTACGTGGGAGCCAGTGGGAGCTGAGCTCCCATAGAGAGAGGATAAGCTCCCATGAAAGCAGTAAAATCATACACCTGTGGGGGTCTCTAAAAATCATCAGCACCATTATTTTAAATTACAAATAAAGCACTTTTTCCTTCAGACTACTGTAGCATGACTTAAAAGATAGGACAAGATGCCAAACACATGGATCTCGCGGGATCTCGGATCGTCATCACACTACGGTACATCCTTATGCTTAAATCAAGTGATAAAAGTGCCGCTGCGCGGATACTGTGTTTGTTTGTGGCTCGCGCACAGTCTTCACTCGGGCGCGCTTCAATCCGTTGTGGAGACTCTCTATTCGTTCCAGTAAAATTACAAAACAAAATGCACACAAACGTGTATCTGCCTGATATAGAACCACTTATAAACATAATCGGATTTGATGAAAAAAAAAAAACTTATATGAGTGCGGATTCGAACCCAAAACCTCTGACGCGTTTGACAAATGTTCTACCACTGGACCACTTAAGTACACGGACTCGAATGTGTCGGATCTATCTATTTACTCGCGTGAAAATTCTTACAACTAACAGCATATATTAGACCTCATTAAACGACAAATTAAACCAAATGTACTATTTAAATTGAATTGTGTTACCAACGCTTTTTTATTAAATTTGTATTATATTTACAAATTTTTATATTTTTATATTACATTATTAAGCTACCGCGCCTGCTCATAGGCTACCTTTTTTCTTCTTTTTTTAAAGAGACCCCCACAAAGATGAAATCATAATTCGAACCCTGGATGCGGGTTAAAATTGGTTAGCAAAGTCAGAAACATTTGTGTGAGATTACTATTGCCAAAGGTTGCTATAAGGCATGTTTTAGGTATGCTCAGAGAGTTAAAAGAGTTTTCATGCAGGAAAATCATCCAGTATGGTAGATCTATGTATATACAGTGACCCCAAAAAGTGTTTTGACACTTAAAACACTAAAGAAAATAAATGAATGTCACTGCATGAAGTAGAAAATATAAAATATGAGGCATATTGTTGCAGAACTTTGAAATAATGTGCATCAATTAATAATGCAAAATAAGACCTGTTATTTTAGGGTACGTTTACACGACAACGATATTCTTAAAACGGAGAAGTTTATCCTTTGAGTTTTGGAACCAAAATGACGCGTACAGATGACACCATTGTCAAAACGATCCCCATTCACACGGATCGGCGAAAACGACTGAAAACCCTGTATTCTGCTGTCAGGCCATTAGATGGCGATGAAACACTATATAGACTGAACACATAATACGCATGTGCATGGCGTCATCGTTTTCAGAGATTCGCGTTTTTGTTGTTTACACGGAGACCATTTTCAAAAACTCGCACTTTGAAATCTAGCACTTTCAGGCACCCAAAACGCCGTTGTCGTGTAAATGAACGGCCAAAACGCATAAAAAGTTTTACGTTTTTAGTTGAAAACGGTGTCGTTTAAACAGCCCCAAAGAGTAAACAGTTTTCAATTTAATAAAGACATGAAGACATGTTTAAGTATATAATACTTTTATCTTAATTTTGAACAGTTTGTCTATTGTTTTACCATTTTAAACCTAACATGTCCTTAAGTGATTTTTTTTAAAAGTGTGCTTGAGCTATCTTTAAAATAAATGCCATTTGGCTTGACAATTTGTAATGCGGCGACATTTTTAATTGTGGAATAAGTGTCCAAATACTTTTTTGTGCCGCTGTAAGTGTGTGGGGGTGTGAGAGCTGTATTTCTATGGGTGTGTTTTGCAGCAGCTCATGTGAAGCTGCTGTGACACTTTCTGACAGCGAGCATGCGGGAGCAGCCAGACTGGCTGTGAGGAATATGCCCTGTCAGAATAAGGGCTGCTCCGCTGTCACTCTCCCACAGCGTCCAGCATTGTGCTTAATCGAGCGTAAACCGCCCACTGCCGCAGACTGGTCTGACCAGAGGCCGACTACAGCTCCATCACTGGCCCACACACAGAGATAAACACAAATGGAGAGAGAGAATGGGGGAGGGTACATACAGAAGTGCAGTGTTCAGCAGGTTAAAAATACACCCACTGACATGCAGGTGCTTTAAAAGCACAAACAAACATCCATGCTATCAAATATGTCAGTATCTACTCAAAATCTGTAGTGGCTGAAACTCAAAAAAAAAAAAAAAAACACGAAACTGTAGTACAGTATGGAAAACTTTGCCCATCATGAAGAATAATTGATTAAATAAATAAATACATTCTCCTGCGAACATATTCAATTAAACAATACCTTAATAACCACTTACTAATAATTATTATTTACTACAAAACAATCTGTATTGTATAAAGCACTATATAAATAAAGCTGACTTGACTTGAATACCATTTTTGGAAAAATATAGATTTTATTGCTATTACTGACTCTAACTGCTACTATTTTTTTCTCTCGAAATTTTCAAATCTATATTTGATCTGATAACATGCAGTTCAGTAATTAAGTCAGATGTAATTCTGCAAATGCTTTTTGAACAATTCATTAAACAAACAGGCTCATAAGATTTACTTGTGCATGAATTAAACTACACTGGTTGCGCTGTCTTTGTTTTTGCATACAGCTAGCAAAGACAATACAATAAAAAGACATGGTCTTTGTATTATTTTACGGTATCCAGTGAAGGGACGGGAGGTATGAGTAATGTTAAATCACATCGATAATATAAATATTATGATTTAGTTACTTTTGCTGGAATTTAGAAATATTTATCCATTAAATAACCATGCATGTGTGACTATTTATGGATAATTCAGTTAATTAAATACTTTACGAATCTCACTTGAACATTTTATTTGATAATGTCCTTTTTTATTTGAAACTTGATGCACAAAAGATAAGATATGTATGATAAGACTGGCATCAGTGCCAAAACAGCTTCACATTATGTAACACTTAAGTGTCAGCAAAAAAAGATTCCACTCATCCCTATGTACCGTGTTTTTACTTATCACTTACAATCTGGATTTTAATATTAAAACAATATTATTTCTTTCAACATGGTGCTGTAGATTCAGGAAACGAAGATGGAGAGTTTCAGAAAAGTTCCAGTGTGCTCAGACAAGACAGCAGGAGGTTAAACTAAAGGAACTAGGCGCTCTGCCTGTACAGTCACCTCACAGAGACCTGTAATCCATGCGGGCTAAAGCATCCAGCCATCTGCTGAGCTTGTGAGTTTAGCACGAATGAAGCGAAGAAAGTGAGAAAGAGACGATGTGCTGGTTAGCAGAGGGGTGAACTTCCTCTCAGGAGCCGTCTGGACTTACATACACTGCTGCTGCAGACAGCCATGCAGTACTCCTCTGATTCAAAGTTATTGCGGTTGCCCCCACAGCCCCCAAAGATGAAGGGGGCGCATCGGCCCGTCTCCACCACAAAATACCAGCGGGGAATCTTGTCGTGGCATGGCCCCAACCGAGCAGGGGCCCAGCACACCGCTAATGGAGAAGAGACACTCTTTGATTTGTTTAAATGTTTAAATGTAACATTTTGCTCCAGTTTTGCCTATCCTGTGCATTCTCTCAAACATGTCTTGTAAGGGTGTTTTTTCACATTTGGATACTGAAATGTACAATAAAGCATAACACAAATCTCACCTCGCACAACCTCCTCTATAGACTCTGTTGTGGTAGTGGTGGTGGTTGTCATTGCAACGTTGGAGGTCTGCTCGCTGGTGTCTTGTTCGTCGGTTGTGTCTTCATCGTCATCTTCCTCGTCTTCATCATCTTCACCGTCACCATCTTCATCGTTATCCCATACTTCCTCTTCCTCATTGTTGATATCCTCATCATCCTCAGTCACAGCGGGCTCAGGTTTGGTAGGGGTCTGCTCTCTCAGCACGCTGTGATGCAAAAATGTATGAAGTTCACGGCATATACAAGTTTGAGACTATATTGAAAAGGTGGGATTCAAAATATTATTTAAACAAGGAAATGAACAGATTTAAGATTCTGCATCGATTTCTTTGTCACTAATAAAATAAAGTTGGTTTGATCATGTGAACTCCTTTGTAGAGACGGTCAGATGTTGTTCTTCAATTAAAGCACAAATATCACATACATCAAAAAAATCTAATATATTCATACATTTATTTCAGAATATACAAAAAGAGCCAAAAATATTGCTATATATATATATTTACACTTAAAAAACATTTTGCATTTACCCAAAATGTATTATTAGGAATTAATTTTCTAGCCCTTTTAACCCTCTGGTGCTGATTTTCTTTTTTACTTCATCAGAATGGTACAAAACTTGGTAAAGGTTTTAGCACTTGCTATGTGAACACAAAATAAAATCATGGACATGATTCGACAGGGTTAAATGGTCCTGAAAAAATAGTCACACTTGTACTCCATTTCTCCATTCTGCCACCTGATGGAGTTTTTGTTCCTTTTTCGCCTTTGTTGCCTTTTTTCACCTTTGTTGCCACTGGCTTTTGGCTTGCTTAGTTGGGGACATTAAATTTAACATTTAATTTAATATTCAACAATAATATTGATCTGCCTGCATTGACACCATTATATGAGAACTGAACTGAGCTGGACGACGACATCACGGTTTTCTCCAGAGCGGCTATATATGTAAATGAACTAAATTAATAACTTTTTTACAACAAAAATGAAACATCACTGCACTTACTTAAGCTGGACTGTGATGCTATTTTCTTCTGGAAACAAACTCTGTTGCATTATTTTCCTGTTATCTCCGTAAAGCTGCTTTGAAACAATCTGTATTGTAAATTTATATATGTAAATGTGACTTGACTTGACTTGACTTGTACTGTTCGTGGTAAAAAATTACCGCATTGGAAACGTATGTGAAGCAAATTTCATCTAGTGGAAACATTTGGTACTGCGCCTAAACCAAATGTTACTGAAAGCTCATTTTTTGAGATATCAAGCACAAATTTGGAACACAGCTTGTTTAGATTTATGGATTTGATTAGAGTAAAACATGTTTTGGAAAATATATATTTCATATAAAATTTAAAAATAGTATTTGTATGCATTTTTCATAATAAACTTGAACTATAATAAACTTGTATAATAAACTTGAACTTTACAACTTTTTTTTTTGTTTCACTTTTTTAAACTTTTTTTCACTTCAGCAATAATCTGACAACATTCACGATTCTTTAAAAAAGACCAAACTTAAGACTGTGATCCAAAACATTCAAGATTTACGACAGTAAATTTCATTTTAAGGTCTATGCATTCATGGTTCATAACTATTCTATACATATAATTTAGTACCATAAAAATCCCCCCCAAAACACAAAATATTAAATAAAAAACATTATCAAACTAAAATATAGTACATTAATTTTGTTTAAATAAAAAAAAGAAGTCATTTCTTTTTTTTAGCAGCACCAGAGGGTTAAGTACATTTTGCAATATATTTTGCATTACGTTAGCAATGCATTTTCAAATTGAAAATATTTAGTACTTTTTACAACATTTATGTAGCATATATTTTGACCAAAAATATATATATTTTCAATATGGGATGCTTTTCATCTTTCTCAAATCATGCTGGAGAACATAATAATCAGGTTGTACACAAACTTGTGGAGATCATGCAGCTAGAGTGCTTCTGTCATGAAAGCAAAGGGTGGACATAATAAATTGCAAGAATATTATAATTATTTATTCTGATAATATAATTTATATAAAAAAGTTGTTCAAAATAAACACGTTCACAAGTGGTCTCAGAACGAAGTGTCAATAATACCACTTGTGTTTGTGTACCTGCTGTCAGTATACTCGGCCTCTGCGCCGCCCCACCACACATCTGAGTTGGCCTCCTCCTGCTCCTCGCTGTCTAACTCCTTGTGCTCCTCCATGGGGCAGCACACAAACTCTACACCACGGAAACGGTCGATGCCGCACGGCAACAGCATGCCGTAGTCATGGAGATTCATGGAACGATCACCGCAGGACTGCAGAGGGGCAGCCACAGGGAAAGTGTGAGTGTGAACGAAAGCAAGAGAGGTATAATGCACTGAGTCATCATAGAGCTATAAGTAGAACGCTCTTGTGGGTTAGATAGGGATGAATTATACATCCTATTCAATCATAATCTGCCTACACCATTATTTAACATGCATGTCTGGGGATATCATTTTATATTAAACATAAAGCAAAAATAAAAAGCAAACATTTCTTTTCAAATGGAGATCCACTAAAATAGGAACTAAATTCAGTTCTGGAGGTGCCTGATATGGATCTGTCTTTTTCTGGCACAGATTACAGCTGTGTATGGTTTTATAACTTTGTGAAAGAGTACAGTAAATGTCATGTGTTGTGACCTCTGACCTCTTTGGCCACTGTGTGCCAGTGCAGATGACTCTCGCACATGTCCATTCGCTCCTGGTGCAGGAATTTGCACTTGTCTGGGACCAGGAGGGCGTCGCTTACAAACTCCCCAACTAATAAAAACACACAAACATTTGCTCATCAGGTGCTCAAATAGATGTTTGCTGATATGTAACTTGCAGGTGAAAATATCCTGAGCAAACGTTGTGTTTTGATGAATCTCATCTTATCGGATGTGGAAGGATGATAGGAAATCACACAACAGCCACGCTAAAAGCATTAGTTTAATGTTCCACAAATCCAGGTTAAAACCCGAGGAGTGGCAGAGTACTGATGTAATCATCACACTGAAGGATAGTTTAATGTAAAACACTAATATGTACCCAAGCAGCGGTAGGGGACCACAATGTGCGCGTGACTGCGGCACTGGCGGCGACCCATTTTGCACCAGTTTTGGATGCTGATGGGCTGGTTGGCCTCCACTACGTTAGTGATCTGGAGGTCTGGGTATACCTGTGGGAGTCAAGACAGTGTACAAATTATCAGCTGTTGTTGAGGTCAACAGAAAAGCCATTTGCAATTCATTTTACTTGCATAACCTGACCTATTTTCAAGTGAAACAGGATATTCAATGAGACTGTTCAATGAGATTTTATCCATTGGTAAGTGCTTGGATGGTGAAAAGGAGATGGTATATATCAGAATGTAGATAAATATGAGGGGTTGGTGACATCATACAAAACAGAAAAGTCGTTTCAGAGATGAAGCAAAATAAATTTCAATGAAAGATTGCAATATATATATATATTTTTTTTTCTTATTTTCTCAGGATTAAAGGGGTCCTATTATGCTTTTCAACTTTAGTTAATGTGTAATGTTGCTGTTTAAGCATAAAAAAAATCTGCAAGTTTACAAAGCTGAAAGTCCACTCCAAAGGGAGTTATTTTATTTAACAGAATCCACTTTCCAAAGAACTACAACAAATGGCTCGTTTGAACTACAACATGATTTTTCAGGGCTTTATGAAGTCATAATGTTCCTCATTTAAATAATACCTGCCCACGGAATACACAGAAAAGCGGATGAGGCCTGGATAAGCTGCTGCTATGTCAAAGAGATGCTTTTTCACAGCTCATTTGTTTGACCTTCCTAAGGCTGACGAACTTAGAATGGGTCAAATTTATTTTAAACACTGTTCCTGAACATTATAGTCCTGATGTTTATCTGTGCGCTGCACATTTTACGAAGAACAGCTTCCAGTACCACGATGCAGCCTACACACAAATGCTGCTCCGTTTCCACCTTGTCAGGACAATATGTTGTTTGTGGATGACAACTTATAAGTATGTCTTCTTATTTGTAGTTACATATTTTATTGACTAGAAATATAATTCTATAGTTCTAATTATAAGTTTTATGTTGTCGCTACGTTCGCCTGTTAGCCAACATTAGTGTTGATATAGGGTTGTTTACTATAGCTTTTGTAAGCTCTCGCTTTTGTAAGGCTGTTCACCGCCCCTTAGGAAAATAAACTATGTTTTGTGAACGATTACGGTTTGTATGACCATAGTTTTCTGAAAAATATCATGATTAAATGGTACATAACATCATATACCTATCATGTACAAGAAAAACATACTGTACCACTCCTGGTGAAACGACCTGTGAAATCTGTGCTAGCAAAGTCTGTGCATGAAATCAGTTCTGGATGCTCCTCTTGTTGTTAACATTGTCAGGGTCTGAATCGGGTTTGAAATTGACGCCATCCTTTATATTTACACTAGAGCAGAACTCGTGGTTATGGAGGGGTGGGACATTTCCTGATAAAATGCAGCTAAACGCTGCCAATCACAACACACTGGGCCAGCTAACCAATCACATCACATTTCGCATTTCGGAAGGAGGGGCTTCATCGAAACCGGAACTAAATGCGTTCGGGACAGACTAGTAGAGAGGAGCTGTAATAATGTAAAATATGTTAAAAATAATGTGTTTTTTTTTAACAATCAAGCATGAAATCATATTCTAGTACAACCCAAAAACAAAATCAAGACTTCGTAAAAGGGCATAATAGGACCCCTTTAACTAAATAATTGTGATTTTTTTAAAAACTAAGCAATTTTCCCCCTCATCAACATCACAAGCTGGCGTTAATTAATTAAAATTAATCCTAAAAACAACTGTTTGTTTTCACATATTGTCTTACAGCCAAAACTCAAACGTCATGGCTGAACATATTTAGTTGCAAAATTTATCTTTGCACAATAAGACCATGAATGTGTAAAAAGGGTCATTTAGATTTCAGAAATATTTTTGACTAAATTTATTAGAATATATTTAGTAAAATAAACATTTGATGTCAGATTTTTGTTTGTACTATATACTCTCATTTGCAAACATGCAATATCATTCAAAGGTTTGGGGTCAGTAAGATTTTTTAATGTTTCTGAAAGAACCTCTTATGCTCACCAAGGCCGCATTTATTCGATCAAAAATAAAGTTAAATCAGTAATATTGTGAAATATTATTACAAAATTTAAAATTCAATTTTAATATATTTTCAGCAGTCATTACTCCAGTCTTCAGTGTCACATGATCCTTCAGAAATCATTTGAATATGCTGATTTGGTGCTCAAGAAACATTTTGTATTTTTTTTGTGAAAACTGTTTTGCTGCTTAATATTTTTGTGGAAATCCTTTTTTGAGGATTCTCTATTCAGTAGAACAGCACTTATATGAAATAGAAATCTTTTGTAACATTACAAATGTCTTTACTGTCACTTTTAATGCATCCTTGCCGAATAAAGTATAAAAAAAAATTCACTGAAACCAAACCTTTGAACGGTAGAGTATATTGGCATTACATTGGCTATCGGCCACATTGCTACCCAAATAACAGCATCAGCCATTGACAAACTTATATCAGTCGACCACTAAATAGAACTTGACATGCTTATGTAATACTCAGAAGCCTCCTATTTATATACTGTGATTGTCATTATATAATTGACTTTAACTCCTAACGTAATCACGATACAATAATGTTTTACAATGTGTGTAAGCTTCCTATTGACAACTAACACTGACACAGCAGCAGAACTCATTATATTTGCTCGTCTCGTTTTATATCTTTTTTCTCTCTCATTACCTCTTGGCAGTACTGAAGGATGCCCTCTTTGGTGCTGATGCAGCTCTTGGTGCCAGTTGGATCCGGCTCCCACTTGCCACTCTGGACGTTGATATGCATGTTGAGTTTCCCACAGAACATGGCCACCTGGGGCTCCGCCAACAAGCCCACTGAGTCATCTGATGGCACCTGCCAACAGCACAATCAGCAGGAACATGAGGAACCATTATCACATAAGCCTATGATCTTCAGATGTCTTCATGCTTTTCTCAGCAAATATTGATGTATACAATCAACTGTGATTAACCTGATTAAGTAAGCAGCCTATCATTTAATTAATTCGATAACAGAGACAGGATGACAATGAAAAGAGGAAAAACGGCAAATGTGTGGGGAAGCACAAGAATTCAACAATTCAACAAATAGTTTATGTGCTTATGAGCATCTGACAGATATAGATAACAACAGGTTTGCCCATCTGTTTAGAGCACTAAACATTATAATGTCCAAGAAACATGCTTTGTGGGGTTCAGACAGGGACATTCAGACGCAAGGAAATTACTTTGAATATACATACAATCACGTACGACGAACAATATTGCACCAAATGTTGCTAGCCAAACGGAAAGTCGACTGGATAAACACTTTCATATTGAACAATGTTGGGTTTTGAGTTCTCAGAATGCACTGTGTATGGAGTGAATAAATTATGTAGCGACTGTTATCAGGTTATTGCTGTACTGTTTGCTGGCTTTATTTATGCTGTTGTTGCTGATTTTGTGGTCCTTGCTAGCAGTGTTCAAATTATACCAAAGCTTTTAGCGGGTAAGCAAGTGTTAGAAAACATCTTCTGGTATTCAATAAAATATTGAATACTATATAAATATGTATGTACACTACCATTCAAAAGTTTGGGTCAGTTAGATTTTCGTATGTATCCTTGTTGAATAAAAGCTTAAATTTCTTAAAACTTAATCCTACCCAAACATTTAAATGGTATAGTATACATTTATCTTAATTTTCAACATAGAAATATATAACTATGATAACTATGGAGGATTTGTTTTCCTCCATACTAAACCAAAATGAATAATCAAAATAGTTTCACTCTTTTTGGCTTAACTAAATTGTAAAGCTACAAGCAACTCAACTGAAACCATGAAAGTGAAAACTCTCTACATCTGATACATGTAAACAAACATTAATCTTTTAGAGCCACAATGCCAGTTATGTAACGTACAATATCAAACATTACTGCCTTATTCGGTTCAGGGTTAAAAGCCTCGAATACAATCTAATCTCTTGAAGTGGGTGGGAAGATTAAACAAACAAAAAAAAAGATAGAAAGGGAGAGATAAAGTAAGAGTTTGGTCCTGAAAATGACACGAAGGAAAACATATTTGCAGAAGACACTCAATTCATAGTCAGAGAGAGAGAGAATAATAGTGGTCCTCTTTTGTGTGTCTTTGGCCTGGCCTCGACCCAGTGAGTCACAAAGGTTCCTTACAACCAGACCCACCCTGTCTGTTCAACTGAGCGTGAGGGATTATGGGACTGTTGTGTTTCCCCTCTTTTGTCCTGGGTAACAAACAGTGGAAGTGCTGCTGTAGCCAGCTGTCTGAAAGATGCATCTGTCTCATTAAGACGATGGCTTAATAAGACATAGATAGATAGATAGATAGATAGATAGATAGATAGATAGATAGATAGATAGATAGATAGATAGATAGATAGATAGATAGATAGATAGATAGATAGAAGGGGTGTAACAATATATTGTGTCACAATATATCTCAATACAAAAATATGTATTGTGGATAATGACAATATGTATTCAGTATAGTTCACCCAAAATGAAAATTACAAGGCTATGTGAGAAAAAAATTGTGTGTAGTACTGTTTTAGTGTCAGTACTACATTAAACTACTATGCATAATATTAAATATAATGTATAATAATTCAGTGCAATGGGGGAATAATTGTGGGTCCTGATAATGCCAACTGTCTTATGTTACCAGTAAAAACATTATTTTAGTCAGTGATAAAGTGCAAATATTCGTCTAAAATAATTCTGTACTTTCAGCTTCAGAATGATGAACATTTTTTTATTCTGGTGTCACCATTGTCCTGTGCATTTGGTTACCAGCACCAAGTCCAAGCCTATTCATTTACAACCACAATGTAATATCAAATTTAGCATTTTAATCAACAGAACATTTTCTTGTTAACCTTTTACCATATGTCTTGGAGTATCGCAATAATATCGTATTGTGATATGTATCGAATCGTGACATGAGGGTATCGTCGTTACACCCCTAACAGATGGATGGATGGATGGATGGATGGATGGATGGATGGATGGATGGATGGATGGATGGATGGATGGATGGATGGATGGATAGATAGATAGATAGATAGATAGATAGATAGATAGATAGATAGATAGATAGGATGATAGATAGACTCTGTCCGTAATGTTTTTCTTTCTAACCTTTTGACAAATGGCTTGGTGGTTATAGTGCAATAAAACATCTCTATGCTGTAGGGCAATTTAAAAACAGAATACTGTAATTATGCTGGCCGCACTACAGTAGTTAACTCTTTAGGAAAACCATGTGTTAGACATGAAATGGTCTTAACTACTGCAATAAGCTGCAAAATTTCAGCTATAGATTGTTTTACATGAGATCATTACCATCAATGTATGATATAAGAAATGCTTTAACACTGACACAGCCACTGAGCCACTAGTGAAAGCTAATCATCTGTGGATATCAGTGTACCAAAATAGTGTCTCAGCCAGGTTGTCATAGCAGTTCAGGATCCACATTAGTGCAAAATGAAAATGTGCAGCTTTCAACAGTCATTCAGCTCTGGCTTAATCTTAAAGGCTGTCAAAAATCAACGAGGTAGTTTTTGTACCACTCAAAAACAATCTAAAACCGACCATGTTTACATGTTCCACTGATATTTCCCAGTCAAACAAAGAAAGCCCTTTTCAGATGGAGGCTAATCGAAAACAGATTTACCAATTATACGCAAAATAAGCAAAGGGACATTTCAGGAAAAACATGGTGACCAGTAAAGAGGTGACAACACAAACTCTCAGAGCTTGTTTTGGCACACTACCTACAAATGACACCTTTTAATGAAAAAAGCTTTAGGCCAGGGTCTTATTTCTTGTAAGTCATTATATAATTTGCACTCTGAATGGTACAAGGGTCAATTTGTAACTTTTTAGTTCACAACTTTGTCATTTGACATGCCTACATCACAAAAATCCACACTTATTCATTTAATTTTGAAGACCCAATAAAATCAATATAACTGAGATTAATTTAGTCAATGTTTAGGAATACAGCAGCAGCAGATGACCTCTGAGCTAACACACATGAAATAAGACCCACAAACATGATTTTAAACAGTTGTTGTGAAATAATTGTGATTGTGAATCAATAATAATGTGAAAAACAATGACAGAACCTGTTTTTTTTTTTCTGTTTTTTTTTCTAATCTAATACTGAACAGAAAGAGCTAAGTATTATCCCAGCTTACAATTTTTGGTTCCCAGAATGTTCTGGAAACATTAGTTTATGGTTATTAAAACAAAGCGTTACCTTAAAAAAAGTGTTCCTATAATGTTAGGAAACAAAATAACCAGATGGGAACCATAACATTAGGTAACTTTTTTTGGTGAGCTTCTATTTGTTATCCTGTGAAAATACTTAGCTGATATGTAACTAAAATGGTATGATTAATTTTTAAATAATGTTGAAATAGCCTATCTGGGAGTCACGCCCCTAAAGGCTCTACATTATTTTCACCCTGATATTGGTACCATTATAGGCTACCATATTTTAAAAGAACACTCATTAACAACACCACATCTACATGTAGACAGTATTACAGAAAACTAGATAAAATATCTCTATGTGTTAACTGACTACCAGGTAAGCTCCACATTCAAGTACCACCATTAAAATAATCTGTGCATGAAAAGAACATGTATTGCAGTTTGTGTTTGTTGGAGTGAGAAAGTTTATCTATCCATATAGGAGATTTTGCCTTAACGAGATAAAAAAAAAAAAAAAAAAAAATGAAACGCCGCAGTTCACGGACGCCATCTTGCTTCTGTCAACTAACATCTTTTTGTAGGCCTAATATTCCTCACAAAATCTCTCCACCATGAACAAGTCCTACATCATTTATGCATTTTAACAATCACGCATAGGCTATAACAAAGCAAATTCCTTCATAAAAACAGGTATGAATAATAGATGCGCAAAAGGCGCCGCAGAGGAATGAGCGTTGTCCTCTGATGCTGGCTCAGGAGGGCCGTCGGATATATTGCTGCCACAGCATTTATTCGCCCAAAATGGAGCTCTGCAATCTTGCAAACCTGCCACAGTTTTTATATTTCTTTTCTTTTATCGTGTAAATAAAAGGTCTATAGGCAAACTGCAGGCGGTGAGAGAATGTGCTCTTTAACACATGTCCCCTTGACAAAGAGCTGTCAGTCACTGATGTTTACATGATTCCACCAGCCGCATCTGTATGACATGAGTTCATATTCCTCCGATCCACTTTTGCTCTAACATAGAAAAAACATTACAGGCACAGCAGCATACAGTCGCCATAATCAGCGTTTTCCACAGTGCAATTCTTCATTATAGCATGTTTCAATGCCACGTTTCACCTTCGAATGTGATGCTAATGTTTTACATGAAGGTGTGCAAATTACTATCAGATATTAAAACAATGCTACTTATGCTAGAATGATGCGCGTCTTATGTATCACTTTCATGCGCTACAGTTCGCCCGCTGTGCCTAATATTAGTGGCGATCCTGCCTGCACCAGGAGCCTCCACCCAACACTTTTTAATTGATCTAAAACACCGATGGACAAGAAACCCAACTGGCAACTGCATTAGAGAGAAGTATGATCATGCTGGAATACGCAGCTGACAATCACGTAGCGCTCAAATGTCTGTCTGCATCCGTGTCATGCTCTAGCTTTGCGTTTTTCCTCCCCTTCGCTCCCAGGCCGTCATTTAAAGTATGGAGGAGAATCAAGCTCCGTCTCCATTACACACAATCACCATTCTTACCTCGATGGCGAGCGACAAAGTCGTCAGTATTGACAGCAGGAATACCGTACGGTCCATATCCATGGCCGTGTTCCCAAGCGCAGCACGTCCTGATGGATAAATGTCCTGAGAGGTTCAGGGTTTTTCTGTCGCGATTTTCAGCTCCGTGTTCCCCTATCGTCTATGCTGGGCTGAGCTTTGTGAGAATGCGCGACTGCACACAGCTGCTCCAGTGAAAGTCAGCTGACCACACGTCTGGAGAGAGGAGAGTGTGGAAGAGAAGGGAGTCAGATAGATTAGAGGTGGTGGTCAGTGAGGAAACCGCAGAATTTGACCGATACATCAACACACAGGGATGATTGATCAGCAAAGCAGACACAATCGCAAAGCATGTTTGAGAGTTGAAACTACTAATTTTGGTAACGTTCCGGTTTAGGTTTGAACGAAGTAATTAGGCTATTTACTTATAGGCTACCTAAACCGACACGTTACACCAAATAAATAGGCCTATAGAATAAGCAAAACCACTGAATGATTTCATTCAGTTTTTGTACCCTCAAAACCACCCCCAAAATGAGGTCAAAGAAAAAGCTTGGAAGAACTCTTGAAAGTGTGTAAAAATGACCATGGAACCAAAGCAACAAAAAAATATGACTGTTGAAAATGATGAACTGTTACTTCACAGTAGACATAATTTCTTACATTTACTTTTAAAACAATTATATGATATCATTGTTTTTAAATGTATGATGAAAAATACAAAAAAATACAGACCCTTTCCAAAAAATTAGAATATCATGGAAAAGTTTATTTATTTCCATAATTCCATTCAAAACGTTAAACTTCCATAGATTATAGATTCAGGGCCCACAACTTAAACGATTTCAAGTATTTAGTTGTTTATTTGTACATAATTTGGGCTTCCAGCTCATAAAACCCACGAAAACAGGATTTCAAAAAATTAGAATATTACATGAAATCACACAGTGATACCATGGTCATTGAACCAGGTTTTGGTTCTTTTGGCAGTGTGGGCAGGTGCAAATCCTGCTGGAAAATGAAGGAAGCATGAAGTGCTCTGAAAATGTCCTGGTAGACGGCTGCGTTGACTCTGGATTTAATAAAGCACAGTGGACCAAAGTCCTCTTTTCTGATGAGAGCAAATTTTACATCTCATTTGGAAACCAAGGTCCCAGAGTCTGGAGGAAGAATGGAGAGGCACACAATCCAAGATGCTTGAAGTCTAGTGTGAAGTTTCCACAGTCTGTGTTGGTTTGGGGAGCCATGTCATCGGCTGGTGTTGGTCCACTGTGCTGTCCACTCAACGCAGCCGTCTACCAGGACATTTTCAGAGCACTTCATGCTTCCTTCAGCAGACAAGCTTTATGAAGATGCTGACTTCATTTTCCAGCAGGATTTGCACCCGCCCACACTGCCAGAATAACCAAAACCTGGTTCAATGACCATGGGATTACTGTGTAATTACTGTGTGATTTCATGTAATATTCTAATTTTTTGAAATCCTGTTTTCGTGGGTTTATGAGCTGGAAGCCCAAATTATGTACAAATAAACAACTAAATACTTGAAATCATTTAAGTTGTGGGCCCTGAATCTATAATCTATGGAAGTTTAACGTTTTGAATGGAATTATGGAAATAAATAAACTTTTTCATGATATTCTAATTTTTTGGAAAGGGTCTGTATATGTATATAACCTTGTTTCCAGAGTTTAGATGACCATTGTAGATTCAAAAATAGCATATGTAAAAATGTACACACAATGTCTTCATGTATGTAGATTTGTTGTTTTATATAATATTATGTTGTACTTGTGTGTTTTCACTTTATTCATTCTTCTCTCTGTTCTACATATCCAAACTGGCACGTTTAGCAAAGGCACACATGTGAACCAGAGGCATCTGACACAGCAAAACAATCATTTTTAAATTTCATTGCAAATTTATATATTTCAGAGCTTGCATTTTATGTAGGCCAATTTTGATTCATTTTTGAAATACGCATTTTTGAAATTAGTATGTTCAGATACTAAATCAGAAATAATAGTAGTTGTTATAGGCTACTTGAAATGTTTTAATGAAATGATACACCTTTTGCTGAAGTGATTATTATGAATAAATATGAAAAAAAAATATTTATTTTAAATATATTATTTTATAGGCCTAGAATTTTAATAAAAGCAATCTTCTGTTCACAGAAAATGTGTTGCCTCCTCAGTATAAATATATATTTGAACTTCATTCACTTTTGGAACATAAACAATACCCAAAGTATTACCCAATACCCTTCTATAATTAATAGGGTCAATGAACTTTATTTTCTGGGCAATAACAGTAGGAAAGCCAAGAGAAAATGAATAAGGCACAGAAAGGGAATTTAAAGCCCTCTAGCGCCATCTTATGGAATTTACAGAACAATGCATTTGACAACTTGTTTCTCTTATCCGGTCTGGGTTTTTCCCACCTAAACTCGCTGCACACAAACAAGTCAGTTTGCATGTGCAGATCCAGGTGAAAATTAGCCAATCACCAACCCATAAAATTCTAGGTCAACACGTTCGGATGATTCTACATGAACTCAGCCACGCCCAGCAGCGCTGCAATCTGTGTGTGGGATGATGTAGCCTAGTAGGCGAGTCTTAAAACTGAAACAAACTCCAGAGTGATTCATACATTTCACTTCACTCACCGTGATCGGATGCGTGCGTGTCTTCTGCAGAGGATAGCCTATATAACCCAAAGGTCAGCACGATACTGTTTTTCTTTAATGATCTTATTTTATATATGTTTGATACACAATATGTTAGGCTATAACAAAAGGTTACATTTAATATTTTTGATATATATATAAAATAGTTTTTGAATAATTGTATGCAGTTGAAAGTTTTAGTGGTCCACAGCTTATGCGTTAGAGACTCAGATCATTAAGTGCGTTTCACGAGTACATTGTTTGGGGGAGCTTTGTATTCACATCACACAGGACATTCCAGAATCAATGTCAGATGACTGGAATTTTAGGAAAAGCTGTTTGGCTCTTTTTCTCTTGTAACCTGTGGGAAATTGGCTGCCTAATAAATTTCACCAATACATTGATTAATACATTGGTTTTTTTTTTCTTTTAACAAAAGACACTGTGTCTCATCAGGACAAAGGTGTTTTATCCTGTATTAGTATACTACCACCACTGCACATTTAGCCTTGTTTGTAGTTTGTTGGAGAATTTGGGAATTTCCAGCAGCAAATAGCCTGCTTCAAAACCTGCCTCTCTCTCCTCCAGGACAACCATGATGATCTTGGCATTGCTGACACTTCTGCTGATCACAAGTGAGTCTTTACTGAATCCTTCTGGACCCTTAAATGTTGCTCTATTCTATAAAAAACATACTTTTTTATTGATGATCTCTTGTCACATTAGAAAAAAAAATTAAAATGTAAAATTACATGTATCAAATAAATGTAAAACAGTTTCTGATGTTCCTAGAGAATCCTATCTCCTTTTTTTTGGTGTTTATTTTGTGTTCCAAATTTTGTAAATTAAGTTGAGTATTTGTTATGACGAGAATCTGTTACTATTCTTGTAGATGGTTCTGCAGTGGAAACTAATGCGACTGGCATTGTTGGACAGAACGTCATTTTACCATGTGGCTGTTCTAGTGTGAGTAGTCTGGTATGGCAGAAAGATGAAAGAGTAGTGAATGGTTATCCGCAAGAAAGGGAATCTATAGACCAGGCTTACATTGACAGGACTGAACTCTTCGTGGAAAAGGAGAAAACAAACTGCTCCCTTATGATCCTCAACATCTCTTCAGCGGATGCAGGAGTTTACACCTGTCATGCCCTATTCCATGTTTCTGGCAAAGCCTGGTCGAAGAAGTCATTAGAAGTTAATCTAACAGGTGAGTTATCTAAAACTGAATTTATTTATCCTATAGCAAATCAGTAGCAATAACTTGAAAGGAAACAAGCCTCTTCCTCTTTTAAAATTTCGTTGTGCTTCTCTTTTCAAAGTGCTAGTCTGCTTAGCTCTAGTCTATTATGTTTGGTTAGATGATAACGTGTGAGAGACTCATAGGTCGGAAAAAGCGGCTAAAAAGCAGAACATTCACGACAACCAAAAGGAAGTTGAATGTGTTGCCACTGCAGCAGAACTGAAAGTCATAGCCCCCACAGAGATGCCTATCACAATATTAAAAACATCCTCCTGACGTCATCTGCTGTGCAACCAGCAGTAATAAAATAGCTTATCTGTTGAATGGTATCAGAATAAGACTACAGAGCAATAAAAACAGTATTTGTATTGTGAAAGAGTATAAATAAGGCTATAGGCTGGTGTTACGAATGCTGAGATTCCTCTAGAACAGCAGTTCAAATGTTATGTTAATATAATTTTAAGACTAAATATAATCATTTAAGACTAAATAAAATATTTTAGACTTATTCGGAAGTTTGCTGAGACCCCGGCCTCCTGGTTGAGAACCACTGCGTCAGAACCACTGCCTGTAGTGATATTTTACAAGTGTGTGATATTGATGACAATCATGTCTCATATATTGCCATTGTCTTTAACCAGTGTCTGAAAAGGAAGACGGTGGACAAGAAACCTCTGGATACAAGACTGACAACACTGACAACACTGTCTCTATTAGTGTTCCCATTCTGGTAGTGCTAATACTCGCTGTTGCGTTGGTGCTTCTAACCCTACTGATCAAAAGACGACAACGGACAAACAATACAACGGTAAACAGTTTTTGTCTATATATTATGTTTCGTTGATTTTTTTGTGATTAGTTATTAAATGACATAAAACATCATAGCAAATATACACTTTATAAATTATTTCATTTATTATATAAAAAAAAAACTAAGGGGTCGTTCAGACCAGATGCCTGTAAACACACTCTACTATACAAATGTCTTTTACAATGTTAAACGTGTTACGATGCGTCTGTGAGTGTCACATTTTTGAGACACCATATTAAGTTGAAAACACTTTTAAAAATGTGCGACAGGACACCTGACACACATTTTTGCTCCATTCCGGTTATCTTAGAACATGACCTTGAATGACAGCTTTTGAGGTTTGACTTCCTCAAAGGGGCCGTATTCCTTGAATTAAGCTCTTGGCTAAAGTAAATCTACACCAGTAGCTCACTATTTTCAGAGCGCTGCTTCAGGTCATGTGGTTGACATGTTTTAGTAATGGTACCTGAAACATTTCCAAAAACCTGACTGTGAATTCTTTTTTTCTTTTTTGCTATAGGACACTGATTTACCATCACAGCAGCCTATGATCAAAACTGTGTGATCTTGCTTGAAAGTATAACGGACTATCTTCTATGTTGTAATACGAGGTCCTCTACAACAGCACAGACAATATGAGGCCTTAGCCCTAAACACATGTGTTTGTATGTGGGCATTGCAGAGTGGTGCGTTCTGCGTCCAGACAATCGTTGCAATGTGCAGTCTTCAGTTGTAGCACTGTTATACCACTGAATTGTGAATACACTGTGAATATATCCTGTAAACATTACAGTTTGTAAGATGACAAGATTCTCCTTGTAGGAACTGTTTATTCATTCTTTCAAGAACAGATGTGAGAGGTGGGGGATGTGCAGTATATATTTTGCCCATTCCTTTCTGATTTGAGTCATTGGTGGTCTCATACTTAAAAAGGCTTTTCAAATCACTATTTGTGTCACTATACAATGATTTATTAAGCACACACCATGTAAGCTTCTTAACATTTACTCTTGAATGGGTTGTCTTCCTCAGCCTGTGCTGATTTTCATTTATGTGGAAGAAATATTGCACTCCCTATGGGATGTTTTTTTTTTTTACTCTACTAAATTTCATTTACTTTTAAATGAATTCTGCTTCAAACCTGCCGAGGCAATAAACCTTTTACAAATACACTTTTATGTATCTCTCTTCTTTTACTAAAGTTTTAGTACTTTTAGAATAATACCATACAGAATGAATTACAACTAAAGCTTGGCATTTAGCACATTTCGCTGACATAGGATTTTAGTCAAAAATTCCATCTAGAGGTTCAAACTCTCGGCTGTTGAGTTATGCTGAGGTTGTATCCTGTCCAGATTTCTAACCGCAGATGGAACAAAATAACAAACTTTTGTTCCTTGTCTCAAATTTTTTTAATTATTTCCACTGGTTTCCTTTCAGTTTCTATATGACTGTGCAAGTGTAATGGACAAATGACCATGTCTTGAAAGAAGAAGTCAGAATGCACACACTGCAATGAACAGATTAATCACTCATAGTACTATATAAACTTTAGTGAGAACCTTTAATGCATAAACATATCAAAACATTCCGCTGTCATAAAATATGACCATTCAAAGCTATTTTTTATTACTCACATGTCTGAAGTCATACAACCTGCTGGTTTCTGGTGCGTTTATGAGTAAAACATCGTGAGAGTTAATAATTATACAATTCTGCTCTAGTTCATAGCAGACATCAATGTGCTCTTCCTGGTTGTAATGAGGTCAAGAATTTACCCGGTTTTCTCTAGTGGACCGTATCTTTACTGTAGACTGTATCTTCAGGAATGTTTTTGCCAAAACAAGATGATGTGTTTTCAGATTATTCAAATTAGTCCAGTAAGGTCACAATCAGAAACCTAACCCATATATTACATTAATACCTGTTCTTGTCATGCTGGGTGTGTTTGATTTGAAAGAACATGCATATTTTGGATTAAAAGCTTCTAATAGAGGAAGTTGCTGCAGGTGGTTAAAGATGTGTGCCAAACATTCATAGCTCAGGTTACGTTTCCAACCTCAAGATATCTTTCAATAAAATATCATATTTTCTCAGTGTTGACAGTGAAATTAAAGTTATAGTTCACCCTAATTATTTCATTATTTACTCACCCACGTCATTTCAAACCATGATTTTCTTGCCTCGGTGGACTTCAAAAAGATGGCCAAATTGTGGGTGAATGTAGATTCACTGGTGGTACACCAAGAAGTTCAGGCATTTGATCTTTATGCTATTTTTAGGGATGATAAACTAAAATGAGGACATGCCGTGTGGAAACATAAGATACAAAGATCTAAGATACAAACATCATAAAAAAAAAAGAAAAAAAAGAAAAGTCATTCTGTCTTTTGCCCTCTTTTAAGCCATAAAATACCAAAGGTTTTTGACCTTTTAAATCATGCTGATGAAAAGATAGTTAATATTTGACAATATAGTAAAGCTGAGTTGGCATACACTATAAATTATTAACATTAAATCTCTGCCTAGGAAAATGGCAGCAGTAATTTCTGGACGTCTTTTTTTATTTTTTTACTTTGTCAAGCTATTTAAAAACCTGTAAAAAATTGTGTTAACTTTTTAGAACACAATGGATTGAAGAAAGTTTTGAAATGAAATGAAAGCAAACAAATTCTTGATTGAATTGAAGTTAAGTCAGTCCTTAAAAGAAAGAAAAACACTCTCTCTCCTCTGATTGTTTTGCCTTGGAAAGTCCCATGCTGATGTCAGGGGAGTAGGACATTGTCATGTGATGATGTAATTTTTACACTACAGTGAAATCACGTTTTTTAAAATATGTTTTTAAATATATATATATATATATATATATATATATATATATATATATATATATATATATATATATATATATATATATAATACAACCATATGTTTTATATATGACCAAATCATGTAAATACCTATTACGTTTTCACATATAAATCAAATTTTTTTGCTCCCTGTTTATTGATATGCTGTTGTCAGTTTTTGTCTTCAAGCTGCTTAAGTATCATTTCATTCTTAGAGAGCTTTACTAATAATTTAGTGAAAATACTTGGCAGTTTGACTGCAACCTCCAGGCCCAAAAATGTACAAACACAGGCGTGATAATCCTCATGATGTGAGGTGAACAATGAGAAGTTTATAAAGTATCGTCTTTCACAAGATTGCATAATACTCACGTCTCCAGGAAGTAAAGAAAGGAACCGGACAGGAAAGTTTGTGATTGGTATACTTTTGTGTGTGGTAGAGATTGAGATCCTGGAAGTTTCTGTAAAACAAGCTGTGTAACATTTTATAACAACTCGAAAACAAAGGTAGGGGAGAGTGGGGTGAGTTGTGCCAGTTTTTACTCAAAGTGACTTTAAAGTGAGGCCATGGCAGTAATGCCTTCAACTTAAGGATGTACATATATTTCAGGATGTGGTGCATCCCTGAGAACAATAACTTTGGATCTGAAATAAATTGTTTCAGAAATATAGCTCTTGGAAAAAAAGTGGTCTCATGGCACAACTTGCCCCTGGTGCGGGGGAAGTTGTGCCTTTGGGGGAATACATTGGGGGTAAATTGTGCCAGTGATTTCTGAAGTAAAACAGAACATTTTAATGTTATGAACCATACTGCTATATGAAAGCAAGATAAATTCAATACAAAATTACTAATTTAAGGTTTATTTAGATATTGTCACCCTGGAATACCATAGCATGCGTTTTTCCTACTATGGTCAATTGCATAGGGATTTTGTATTGAACATAACTCTGGATCACAGTGTCATAGAGACAAGGGGGCGGGCTCATTTTACTCAGATGACCAATAAGTCTCTCAGGAACATTGTGAAGCTATCAAGCTACGCCCTAGCAACCATTTAGAGCACCATAGCAACACAATATATGATATTTGTGAATCATTTCAGGCAAAAAGGCTTTTGCAATAGATGCGTTGTCTGTCAATTATGTAACATATAAGAATAAAGTGACTAGGCTAATTTCTAAACATCCTATTGTGACATAGGCCACTTAAAAACGGAATAAAACTTCTCTTTAATAACATAGTGCAAACTCAAAACTGAAATCAGTGTTAGCTAAATTAAACAAATAACAGGCAGGCCCAAGTAAAACAATGATGAGGCATGCCCATCTCCTCACTTCTCAAGATTATCCCCTGTGAGAATGTAGGTCTAGGTGGTCTGGATCTGGCACAACTTAACCCAGGCCCTTTGGCACAAATCACCCCGGACCCACAAGTTTGAAAAACTAGCATGATCCAGCAGTTAAGAGCTAACATCATGCTAACTGTATACTCATTGTGTAGCCTACTAAAGCACTAAAACATGTGTGAAATGTTTTCAAACTTGTCTATAATTGTTCAAACACTACAATCAAAAAACCTTAATCATAGAAATTTTACTTTGAAAGGGAAAAAACAGTTTTTTGCACTAAAATATGCTTAACTCTCATGCCATGTGTCTCTCTTCTTTGGAGGACGAGTAAAAGTGATTGCTTTTCAAAATTATGTGGTCACATGACCAATTTCTTCTATGGTTTTCCAGAAACAAGGGTGGAACTACTTCCCCCCCCTGGCACAAATCACCCCACTCTCCCCTATAATTGTTGTGCACATTACTTAAAGTGCACAAGGAATCATATTTTCTTGATCTTTAATGATCAAGTTTTATATAATATACTGTAACTTCCAGAACAAAACTTTTTGTCCTATCCAAAATGAGCATTTACTGAAACTAAACTGTGAAAATAAATCTTTAAGAACTTCCACAACTTTGTGCCGTTACAGCGTTACATTTACATTTATTCATTTGGCTGACACTTTCATTTAAAGGAGCCGTATGTAAGATTGTGGCCAAAACTGGTACTGCAATCACTTTCAAATTACTGTAGAGCGGTGTATCCCCTCCCCCTCCCCCCTGACTCGAGGTTGCCAGATAGGCTGCAGGATCCAGCACGAACGTTTGTAGCTGCAGCTGTGGTAACTAGAGCTGAGCTGGCAACCCGGATGCCGAAACACTACTGACTTTGTGATTGGTAGATAGGTGGAGGGTGGCGCTTCAGGCCAAAACACAAGATGACAACATCAACATCAGTTGAGGGCTGCAACTTCACTTTTTAAATGACAATATCCTGGCCGTACTACTGCTGTCAGTGATATAAGTATTTGAAATGAACATGATTTCTTAATGTCTAGTGACATATCAGGGCCATTTTATGATTAATTGAAATACATTTCTTACATACAGCTCCTTTAAAGTGACTTGCAAGATGCCTGAACATGAGCGTTACATGTCCATGAAAAAATATTAGGTGAGCAAGCACTAAATCATGGTGAAAAAATAAGAAGTAAGATGCCACTGTTTCTTAGAACTGTTTTTCAACTGAATAGGCAGCACAAAATGGAACCAATAAGTTCCATTTTATGTTAACAAGAACTCTGTCGGTTGAGCAATCTGAGGAAACTAAGGGGCCTGGAGTATCCTTTTGTTTTTACAGTGTAAAGCCTTCCAAAAACAAGATTAGGCTATCTTGGCTAGCACACCCTAAAAAAGTCAGATTTTCAGAACAGTGCAGCATATTCATAGACTTAACCAAGCAACGGATAAGTTCTGATTTAATTCAAGTTTATTCAAGTGTGCTATTAGTATAGAAGTACACTTTTTATGTACTTCTCAGAAATATACTTAAATTCACACTTTACTTATACTTGTATACTTGAGTATACTTGACTTATACTGACAGAAAAGTCTAAGTTTAATTGGCCTATACTTTTACTCGAACTTTGGATCAATATATAGGCATACTAAAAAATATAATTAGCCTAAGTATTCTAAGTATAGCCTACTTGGCTTGTAGTTATATTTACTCTTTCATTATGCTAATATTTTCATATAGTTTTACATACTGTCATATAAACTTTATGGCATTTTGGCACCCAATATAATCCAATGAAGTCCACTGGTAGTATACATAGGAATTTACTACAAAACTACTTAACTCTTTTCCCACTATTTACAGAATATTCTGTTATTTATGATGACACAGCTCTTCCCCAAATTTCGGCAATCCATGTTTTCACTGTTATACGGTAGGGGGCGCTATGACCCATCTTTAGAAAGAGTACAGAATCGCTAGATCAAAACACAAGTGAAGAAGAAGCAGAAACAAGCAATAGAAGCATTGCTTATGAACTTGTAAAATAACACGATCATCAGACATTAAACAGCATATAACATTACTGAATGAAATGTCAAACCCATGAAGAGGAAACAACTGTGAAGCTTTGGGGGTGTTGATGGACTCGATCTACTCCATCTTTGATTATCGTTCTGAATCAGATCCGGACAGAGTCTTTGATATAGGTCTTTGACAAAAAATAAAAAAATAAAAAAAAATAAAAATAATATTCTGCCTAAACACTAAAAAGTGGGCCAATTTAGTCCCAAGTATTGAAACAGTACTTCCAAGTAGCCTATACGTCTAGTACATTGATATTAGTATACTTACTACATAAAGTATGCCTATACTTAAAATATACTTGAACTTTACTTAAGTATACTTAATCAAATGAACTTGAAGTAGGCCTATACTTATTTTTGGGAAGGGTATCCAACAGAGATACTTCATACTGTACTCTACATATTATCTCTACAGTTAATCTAAAACATTGTAAGTATAGCATTCATTGTTGTGTGAGATGTTCTTCCTCCTCTTTCTCAGTCCGCCTCTAAGGGTCTCTCTAAGACCTTGAAATCCTCAGCCTGAACCCACCACTCAAAGGAGAGCGGGAAATCAAGCCAATGTTTGGATGAAAAAAAAAAAAGATTGTGTATATACACATATACCTTAGTCAAAAATAAATGTACCAAAATGTAGCCTATTTGAAATACATTTATTTTATGCTAAGTATACTACAAATACATTTACATATTTATGTACTTAAATACCCTGCAGTTGTACTTTTGATATACTAAACTGATATACTTAAAGTCTGCTAAATTGGAACTACTAATTTAGTACTAAATGTACTTTAGTTATCCGGACATAGTGCTGAGGTCCAACTAAAGATATACTTAAGTATATAAGTATATATACTATTGCAAGTATACTTTAGGTACACTTTAAATATATTGCATTTAAAGACTGATATAATACAGAGATCATATCTTTACTAATAGTAATATTAAAACACATTTTAGGCTTAATATTAAGAAATGTGCATTATGCAATAAAGAAGTACTCCACATAAGGTTTAATTATAATATTTATATCAGTAAGTTGCAAGCGATATATCAGTAAATATGTTAATGGTTTTGTAGTATACTTGTATGTATTTTAAATACATCTTGGTATAGTTTTTTTTCACTATAGGATATATATATATATATGTATATATATTCCGATTAAAGTGTTTTAACTCACTGGAACATGCAAAATCATAATTTTCCTTCAAAGAGATAAGATCATACTTGAAGAAAAAAAATCTAAAAGATCAAGGTTCATCAAAGATATTCTGTACTTTTTTAAATCTTATCTTCACATCTATTCATCTGTAACCCATTGTGCAATCTCCCTTTTAAATGTAACTGCCTCATGCATCATTTTTTGACAAGCTGCTGTGCAATATGATTTCTGAACGTTCCCTCAACGGACATCTGTGAAATACAGGGCTGTTTATGCATTTGAACTCCAATCAAATCACTTTAATTCCAATGACGTCATCATTTTTATATTTAATTTTTCTCTGAAATAGTTTCTCAAGCAATTACCTTTCTCATTCTTGACTAAGTTCACAAAACTATTTTTTTATGTTGGTATCAATGCCAATCTCTTAAGCAGTTACGGTTTTGGTCTATTTGCCTAAATAGACTAGCCAAATTATAATATATAATTTTACCTCAACTGATATGAATAGCAATTGTTATGACTTAAGTCAGCAATGCCAAACCTTTGTAACATTATTTTAAAACAGTAGTCAAAACAACAGCAGCATATACTTGCTCACTTGTTTTTT
Organism: Abramis brama; assembly: GCF_963993115.1. NCBI lineage: Eukaryota > Metazoa > Chordata > Actinopteri > Cypriniformes > Leuciscidae > Abramis > Abramis brama. Next base: position 33,065,937 of record NC_139970.1, read on the forward strand.
GGATATGTTTCATTATTGAGGGAGTTTTGATGTGGCTGGTGTCATTTTGATAAGGCGATTATCTGTAACAATGCACAGTCATGCACCTCAAGCCATCAGATTTATTTCCAAAGAATAGCGAAGCCAAAGCCAAACTCAACAAACAATGTTCCTCTGCAACTGACTTCTATTTTATGCTTCAACCGCTAGACAGCCATAAATTACATTGTGAAAAGCAGTGCTTCTCATGTTTGAAGCCAATTAAATGAACCTATACGCAGAACTGTCGAATGGATGTTTAAACATGGCGTCCTGTGGCACAGCTGGCACTGGCTTGCCCTCGTGTCATACTCAACTCACCAGGGGCTGTATTGTGTCTGCTGAGGGGCACCGCTGCCAGCTGCCCATGCCATGTTTGCCACGCTACTCGAGTGTGTTAGGGGGTAACAGTTTAGGACCCAAGGACCAGATGTTTGAAAGAAGACCTGGAGTCAGAATTATAATAAATTGAAGAAAAGTTTTACTGAAGATAGTTTGCAGTTTCCTCAGCAGAAGTCAGCTTCAAGACTCACACAGGAGTTCGTAGGCCGCCCCGCTTACAGTTACAAAGATCACAGCAGTTATACCCAAGGTCTAAGCTATGTCCTCGCTTCAGGTTAAATGATTCTCATTGGCTAAGAAATAGATAAACATAGTAATTTTCACACATAGACGGAAGCATATCTCCATCGATTAGGCAGCTGACACTCGGACCCTGAAGTTAAGCACGTCGTGACCTTCCAGGTCGCAGAATTGGGTTGCTGGGCGCCAGCATGTCCAGAACAACAACTCAGTCAATCTCCAATAGTGCCACAGGTTTCTTAACCTGTAACCAAGAAGACTAACACACACACCGACACACAGCTTTTCCAAGGTTGGATTTGGTCAGGCTCTAACTATAAACAGGAGAATCGTCTCAAAATATCAAGATAATGCATTCTTTCTCTCAAGGAAAGCAACACTTTTAAAGCAAAGCTTCAATGAATCCTATATGTTTTAACACGTTGAAGACCTTTCACAAACACAAAACAAGTCCCTATTTCATTTCTGGAAGCCGGGCTAAATAAGCAAGCACTGTTACTGCGTTCAGATATCAAATACAGACATTAAAGAATGCATGAAAAGAACATTTCAGTAATCACACTGGTAACTTCTATAACAAAGTAAAATCTCCAGAGAAGTCATTCAACTCATTTTATATTTAGAAGGAAAAATACTGATTAATACCTTGATTATAATCACTCATTACATATACATTGAAGCAGCAGTGGATTCCAATCCACCCCCTTCAAGTGCTTAACAAACAACACAAGAATCAAGAATGACCCTGGCTCTGTACAGTACTGTGCATTATCTGTTTTCAGTCTCAGAGACAATTGCTTTCTCATCCTGATGGGAATTATGCTGATGTAAACCAGTTGAGTCAATGTGGAGTAGCTACACAATGTTTCATCTGTCACCATTCACATTCATCTGTCAGTTTGCTTTTAACAAATGATTGTGGTAATTGAAAAGTTTTGCAAGTTGTTGAAATCTTCTACAAGATCAAAGGTATAAACCTGATATTTCACTATTGTGGTTTCAAGCCATCTGACTGAATAATTCTAGGCATCTCTTTGAAAGACAAATACCTGACCTTGTCAAATTTGTAAACTAATCCTACCAAAATGTGTAAATATCCTGGGTATAGAAAGCTGACATGCCTTTAATCCTGTAAAGTGCCCCATCATTTTTTTTTTCATAATATACATTGCACATAATTTTTCAATGATTCTCAAACGACTCGATGGATGAATCAGTCTCTCTAAATCCCTCCTTTCTGCGAGCTACTCTGCTCTGATTGGCCAGATGGCACAGTCTGTCGTGATTGGTCTACCGCTTACAGCACCTGTCGGAAACAAAAACGTCTATTACCATAATAACTTCAGCTCTGTCCAGAGGCTGCCTACAGTCCAGCGATTGTACACACTATAAACTATAGACGATGACGTTAATTTAACCATATCAATCCGAGTGCGAGACTCGATAGTTCGAAGATGAAACATTGGAAGAACTAGTTTTCTTTGGTATGCTGTTTGGTAAGTGTTGGAGATGAAACTAAATAGAGGATGACTCTCAAAAAACCTGTTAAAACAAAATTTTCAGGCCACATTTCATCTTAACATCCACAAATTATAGTTTGTATTAATTGTAAGTTATTTTGTATTAAAAACTGCTTTATACACATTCTCCCTTCCAATTGTGTATGACAGTAAAACAAAATATTGTTCTCAATTACTGTGATATGGAAAAAACTGCAATCTATTATTTTCATTGTAGATACAATATTACCTTGTTTATTGTGGTTTAAATACACAACCACTAATACAGTAAGAAACCAATGGGAATCACCTTTCAGAAATCGAGAACAGTCACAAAAATGTCTTAATGTTTAAAAAAAGGATTTTTTTTTTTGTTTGTTTTATTTTGTTTCTGGATTGAAATGTGAAACAACCATGTAAACAACAAAAACGTGAATTTGTGAAAACGGTGACGTCACGCGCATGCATATTACATGTTCACGCATGTGTTTTACACGTTTCTTGACAAAGTGACATCGCCAACTACTGGCCTGGCATGCATAATGCGGCCTTTTTAGTCATTTTAGCAGATCCTTGTGAACTGGGATCGTTTTGACATCGTTGTCGTGTAAGCATACCCTTATTCATATTTTTGGGCCCTCATAGATCTATTACAGTTGCACTTAAGATTTTGATCAGAAGTTACACTTCAGAAAGTTTGCCCCATTTTTTATCAGTATGTCAGTGTCATATAACTTCTGTAAGTGTGCTGATACTGGTGATATATTCTTTAAGTACTTTTAAGATTACATTGTAATAAAAGTGGATGGTTACATTACTTTTGCGAAGTTAATTTTAACTTCTTTTTTTCCACCCATATGTTTTTCTTTCCCCCTTGTAATATAACCATGGATTATGGGATCTCTTACACGTCAACATACCAGAGACACTGAAAAAACAAAAAAACAACAACAATGAAAAAAGCAAGAGCATTAGAGATTGCAAGTAAATGATACCCAGATACTCCTCACCCTCTCTCTCATACAAAGAAAATTGTGCAATATGCAGTTAGTGTGTGTAGGTGTATTTTTGGTTATCAGTTCTAGTTATCTGAATTTTCAAATACTTATAAATGCATAGTGCATGCAAATATTTGTTGTCAGGCAAGATCTGATGGCCAGTGTTTAATTTTTCCTCATAAGTGGTCATTGCATCAGCCTGGTACATTGTAAACACAACTTCGTTTCCAGGCGGACCGGTTTACCCCAGACAACTGGTGCGTTGGTATAGTAAGTAAAAGCCAGCCAATCAGATTGGAACTGCCAATTTTTGAACAATCCCTGCCAGTTTTGTGTGCATTAAACAGTCATTTAACGGCCTGTGGGCAGTCTGTGGCTTGCCATCTGAAGCATGAGACTGGATAAAACATAAAATTGGACAAAATACAATCTTGGCTGGGATTCACATTAAATTTGTTTCATATTTTATTAGGTTAGGCCTCCGCTATTTCATCCCTAGGACATAAAAGTCTTGGTTTGATGCAAACTCAATTGAAAATGTGGAGAAATAATGATTTTTCTCATTAAACAAACAAATAAAACTTAATTGAAAGTGAATTCACAGGTTTTATTTGGATACAAAAGACTATGTGCGAGGGTAAGACATCTCATTTTGTTTAACCGTCTCATTCTGTCTACATCTGGATAGATATATTCTGTTCCTCATTTTTTGCTCTCGAAGTTATTTGCATGAAAATGCAAGAGCCTGGTTTTATAGAGTGAATGAAGTCTTCAATTACGCAGATTAAAAGAACATCATGTTACCATTCCACACCCTTTCAGTGTGTCCTATCATGTTTTGATTACATCACCCAGTTCTGCAAGATTTATTTGAGCAATTTCTTTCATGAAAAACTACAATTATTACTCTAATATTAATTGGCTGAAGGATGAATGGCTATGAATCACCTATGGCTGGTTCATTTCAAGCCCACAAGTGCACAAAATGCCACATATCAGAAAAATACCTCCACTGTGACCTCAGAATGCTCTGTCTGAACAGATACTCTTTCATTGACAAAGGGCCTCTCTCACTCTTTTGTTAAGACATCAAAAAGTAATTTGAAAGAGCTGTCGCCTATGGCTATCTTGTTTAATCCATGCAGACTTTAACTCATTAACTTTTTAAACATTAAACTTTAATTTTTAAAATGTTTTTATTTTATTTTATTTGTATATATTTTAATTATTTATTTATTACACTAGTTTGGCCTTGGGACAACCTTATGTAACTATCATATCATTTTACTGTAAACTGAGTAGTTTCAGTTGGATTGCCTGAGGGTTAGTGCTATAAATTCAAAAAGTCAGTTCTCTACAGACAGCATTCTCTTATGTAAACCACTGTATATTGTTACATTCAGGATGGAAAATCAGCTGAGCACACGTGGCTTTGGTTTGCGCACGAGTTTTGCGTACAACGCTGTTTCCTATTGTGGAAAGTGTCCACAATAGGAAGTGTGACCTGAGGTTTAGGAACTGAAGTCAGCTATTCACAAATGATCAATTCAGAAACAAAGTCCTGGCTGTAAATGAAAAATAAAAAAAATAAAAAAAAGGGTACCATAATTAAATATTGTTATTCGACATTTGTTGCATCCATACTGCATAGCATATCTGGCATTAAAAAGTTTGGGATCGATAAGATTTTTTTAATGATTAAAAAAAAAAGTCTCTTGTCTTGACCAAGGATGCATTAATTTGATCAAAAATACAGTAAAAACAGTAATATTGTGAAATATTATTACAATTTAATATAACTGATTTCTTTTTGAATATATTTTAAAATATAATTTATTCCTGTGAGTATAGCTGAATTTTTAGCATCATGACTCCAGTCTTCAGTGTCACCCTTCAGAAATCATTCTAATATGCTGATTTGCTGCTCAAGAAACATTTATTATTATCAGTGATGAAAACAGTTGTGTACTTTTTTTAAGCATTATTTGATGAATTTGATGAAAGTTCAAAAGAACAGAATTTATCCGAAATAGAACACTTTTGTAACATTATACTACTGTTCAAATGTTTGGGGCCAGTGCGTTTTTTGTGTGTATGTGGAAAGAAATTAATAATTTTATTCAGCAAGGATGCATCAAATTGATTCAAAAGCTTACTATTTCAGATAAATGAAACTACTGTACACTACTATATTCAACATTGCCATAATACATGTTGAGCAGCAAATCACCATATTAGAATGATTTCTGAAGGATCACATGACACTGAAGACTGGAGTAACGATGCTGATGAATCCGTTGGAAAATTCAGCTTTGGTCACAATTGCATTTTAAAATATATTCAAGAAACAGTTATTTTAATAATATTTCATAATATTACTGTTTTTACAGTATTTTGGATCAAATAAATGCAGCCTTAGAGCATAAGAGCATAAGATACGTCTTTTAAAAACATTAAAATATCTTTACTCATCCCAAACTTTTGAGAACTTTCCCAAACTTTACAGAGGTGTATATATATATATATATATATATTTTTGGTTCATTACAGGCTAGGCCATCGTTTGGCTTCCACATTAGCCTTCTCATGTTTCATCTTGTTTTAAGAATGACTAGATCTATGTGGAGGTGTGCCTAGAGTTCTCTTGTTCACTGAGAAACAAACCTCATGATCTGCAAACTCCAGAAACTCTTTAGAAAATGGCTTTAATAAAATGTTGCAAGCTTCTGAAAATAAATGTTGGAGCCTGTGTTATGTAACATAACTCCACAGTGCTTTCCCAGAGGATATTGCAGTATGAAAGCCCCAAATGAAGAGACTGTAGGCAATTTACTTAATTAAAATGAGCTAATGCAATACAGTTCTTAAGCATTTTGTCACAACTTTTTATTGCATGCATTCCATTTTAATTTGTAAAATAGATGTTTACTTAATCCATTTGTGTTGGTACTAAATTAATAACTTCTGTTGGCATTAGTGTAGCATTGCTAAAACCGGTCATGAAAAGCATGCTAGGGAAAGGGAAAGAGTTTTGGGGGTTACCATACCATTACCATTACCAAAAACAATAAATAAAAAAAATTGTTTATTCAATGGTGCTTTTAGTATGAACTAAACTAACAATAAGATAATGCTATTAGTCTTTTTTGTACTTATACTTTTTTTACAGATATTAGGCCTACACTTGTACTGAATCTTTCAGTATAATGTATACTTTAAGTATAATTGACTATTATTATTGTAACCTAACAGAGTAGGTTATTAAATACTTTCCCACAGGTACAAACAAACAGATAAACATTTGACTGATTAGACTGACAATTCTACAGAGAGCATCGGTGGTTAATTGAGAGTATACTTTAAGTGTACTGTCATAAATTAAAAAGTGGGCTAGAACGTATATAGCTAACAGTGTAGTTATAAGTTCAGTGAAAGTTCAGTTCACAGTACAGTTGCAATTCAAAAGAAAAACTATTGTATCAAGGTTTACAACTGTTATAATATATAAAATAAACTTTTATAAATTACAAAGTGGACCAATTTAGTCGCAAGAAGTATTGAATTAATACACTTACAAATATACTACTATTACATTGATTTTAGTACTTACTATATAAAGTATACTTGGAAAATATACTTGAACTTAAATTGAACTTAAAGCATACCTCTATTTTGTAAGGGTATGCTTAGTTGAGAACGGTTTCATGAAGTGTCACTGTGAAAATGCATGTGACCTGTTTTTTCTTCTTCATGCTGCCAACAGCATGTTACGTGAGATGGAATTTTTTTTTTATGTTTAGCTTGGTAATGTACAATGCATTATTTGCTTGCTAGTTAAATGCAAGATATTCAGTAGAATAACATTTGACATGTCTAATTTTATTGTGTTTTACTCAATTCAGCTAGATTGCCATTCCTACAAGGGATCTGAGTGGACTTCACAATTTAATTTAATGTCAAGAAAACCCATTTCTATAGAGCCACGTTCCACAACTGAATTAAGCTTACCCCAAGAATCATATTTTGAGCGTATATCTGCAAGCTGGAGCAATTACGTTTATGGTGGGCAGGAATAAAGTGAAATCATGTTGGCCACAAAGATTTAGGTGGGAACCTGTTATTGGTCCCTGCAGGTAAACATTATAACTGAGGCATTCACAGGCCTTATAATCACCACAATACAATAAAAAAATTACCATTAATTTCAGAGTCACTACACTGTCAAAAAAGTTGCTGCTTTAAACTTTTAAGTAAAATCACTTTGGATGTTTAAGTCAATTCAACTTAAAAACAAATTGTTGATTCTTCTATAACTTAAAAACTATAAAAAGTTGAAAATTGCTTAACTAATTTTGATGAGTTAAAGCAATATAAAAACATATGTTGTCATAACTTATTGATCATATAATTTTTTACAGTGCATCTATATTTACAGTAAATTTTCATTTTCAGATGTAAAGTTTAACACAGTGTGAATTGGTTTGAAGTGTCAACGCATTCACTTTACAAATCATAGTTGATTGCCTTTGTTCAGATCAAACTATCAGTAGGGGGTAATAGCTCCAGCTTTAGTTTGTCAAAGTACAAGGTAATTATAGGGTTTCTAATGGTTTCTAATGGTTTTATGGTTGCATAGCAGTGGTATTGCCCTCCCAGCTGACATATAACCCTGCTGAGATGTGAGCAAGGATCACCTTTTCACGGAAAACAAGAAGCTCCATTTCCTGATGACGAGCCCTTGAGAAACAGTCCAACAGGAAAAGGAGAAAAAAGAGAGAGAAAACAGCAAGTTTTGAGAGATTAACCCTGTCAAACACAGTTAGAGAGCGGGGCTGCTCACATCTCTCTCCTTCTGTCCAATTACACAAGCATGCTCCTAATGCAGTGGGAACTAATGAAATTGTTGCAATGATGATGAATGGGGGATGGTGAGGAAGGACAGATGGGAATGTAATTACTAGTGTTTGGGGATCAACCAAAAAGGCAGCTTCAAGGAACCATGGCAACATCATCCGTCATATGGCAGAAACCAATAGAAATCACATCACTTTCCATTTTAATCCTTGGCCTGGTGTTCTCTCATTTTACAGTTAAACGTACATGAATTATGATATCCCATAAATGGCCTGTTAGTGTTTGGTTTGAAACTTTCAGAGCTATTTCAGTCTAAACATATTGGCTGTATGGGACAATATTACATATTATAGTATCAGAATATTCGAAAAACTTGAATGTTTTCATTCAATAACTTCAATAACTCAACCATAAAGTATACCATTCATTATAGTTTTAATCTTTATTTTTAGTATTTTGCAATATTCTATTCTATTTTATTTTTATTTATTTCAATTTACCTGTTTGGCCTTAAAGCAAGATTTTCAGAGCTATTTGAATCTAAACATCTTGGATTAAAACTGAAAGGACTATAGAGATGTATTATAGTAGAATATTAACTGAACTAAATTTAACTCTCACTTGAACATTATTTAATTTTGGTTTTCCATTTAAGAACTTGCAGATAAAATAATGTCTCTGTTCCAAAACCTAATGGCCTGCCCTGTCTGTATAGGCAGGGTCCAAAGAGAAAAGGAACCTCACAACTGTTTTGGAAAGCTTTAAATAGGCAGCAACTCTTAGCATGTTGCTAAGCTAACAATACAGTTGTCTAAATAATAAGCATAAATATTTTTGAATAAGATGAAAGGACATATGCTATACTGCATTAGAATTCGGTGAACAGAAGGTATCTTATTTGTAATAGACTTCAAAGTCTGAACTAACTATAATGTCTTAAAATGCTGTCTACCTGGGGAGTTCAAGGTTTTGGAACAGAGCTAATATGTGTGATATTTCTCAAAAATGTGATATGACATGAAACCTTGCTTTAGCTGTAAAAAAAGAAAAGAAAAATACAAAGGAATTACTGACATGACCCCTTGATAATCTTTTGAGATTAGATTTATGATTTAGAGACTGTTTCCTCTAGCTCGTATTTGCACCACGACACTTTCAGGCAGTCTTGTTCTTTAACTGCAATCCAGCCCCTGTTATTTTCGACAGGGTCAACTCACAGGAGATTTTCAAAGGATCCAACGTTAAATCAGTCAGTAATGGTTTCAACACAACAGTCTCTGCCAGTGATGTGCCACAGGGTGCCAACATTTTCAGATCTGAATCTGGATATGCCTCAGGCATGTGAGGTTTAAATAGATGATGTTTAAACTCAGATTTAAAAAGATAAAATGTCTGGAAGTTTTTTTGGCTTAAAAAGTGTTTGTTTATAACTTAATTGTTACAGTGTTGTGAGGGTAATTAGTCTCCATGACAAATATGTGACAGAGAGAGATATCATTCCAACTGCTTAAAAGTGGTTGTTTTTAAAATTGTTGTTGTCTCAACCTCAAGAGCATGATTTAATTGTTCAACTCAATTTTCCTTTTCCATCTGAAAGTTACCATGTGCATCAGAATGTGCATCTCTAGTTCAGACAAGTTTTATTTCAGTAATGAGTCCAACAGCATTATTTACATTTACATGTGGTGAATCACTCAAGTAAATTCCTGTGGCACTCAGTATACTTTTGTTTTCATTGATGCCATTTTCTTATTTGGATGAAGATACTAAATATTTGTCATAGTTTAAAATATTCATATTTTGCCTTATATCTCAATCACCTCTAACTAGTAGCTACGAAGTAAAGTTTATGCAACAATAACATGCTTACTATTATGAGTGGAAATTTCGTACCTTTAAAATCTTTCTCATCTTCAAATCGTGTTCTTCTAATTCTTCTGAGGTAAATCCAAGGTAAACAGCACAGCACAGCACAAACACGGTCTTCCAAACTCGATGAAAAGCTGAGGAGTACTGAAGTCTCTGATTCTTTGTTTAGAGGTAACGAGGGCGTTTACAGGTTCGCGTTCCTTCACGTGGACCATTTGCATATCAATTGCCCCTTCGCACGTTGGTGTGGTCACATTAGAGCTAATGAGCATGGGCTGGAGAAACTGTACATGTCGTTGCTTTCATACAGATTACTTAAACAAAGAATATTTGTTTTTGATATAATTTACATCATTTCAAGCTTTGTAAATACATATGTGTCATGTCAGTGTGACAAGCATTCACTGAGTTACAGATCATTTTCTGTCGCATTTCAGAATGAACTTCACATTGAGAGAGACGGCAGAATGCGCATCATGTTTATTTTCTTTATTTTAAGAAAAACACAACATTTTGTTTTTATTATGAGTGTACACAAATAAAAGAAGACATTTAACTTTTAGACATTTAGTTTTGAATGATGTATAACACTTATTTGTAAAATCAAAATCAACAGAGTATTTTGAGTAGCTTTTGCACTGATAAGAAAAAAAGCAAGCTGGTCTCGCTGGGCTAAGATTGTAAATTACTCAGCAAAGTTACAGTATGATAACCTGACATATGTAGCTCCATTTCAAAAGCATTGACCATTCTCTTGTTTTCTAATGTTATGTAAATGTAGTTCCCTTTGAGTCGGTCTTCGGTCAGTTCTGACGCTTCAGGAAATGAGGGTTACATATGTAACCGAGACGATTTGCATACAGGGAAAAACAAACTGGTTATTAAAAACATGATGACATTATGTGGGCCACTACTGACCATTTCCAAAGTATAATTTGGGAATATCCTTCTACATCTAGGAAAGATTCTGGGTTTTCTAGGGATCTTTTCATATCACGTGAGAAAACTGAAGAAATGAGAAATGAGAATGACTTTGAAGACAAACATTTTTAATTTGTTATTTTTACTCTCTCTTGATGAAACTACACCTCCTTTAGATGACAAGTGTATATTGTTGTACACAAACTGGGAATGTTTTACTGGGAACTGTTTAGAATTTGTGCCACTTGCTATATTTTTATATTTTAATTATGTATGTAGATGTCACAGTCTACCATTATACCACATTGCATTATAACCATATACCATTAATTAAAAAATAGTATACAGGTGCAAAACGTAAGAGTATAAAGTAGGACATGCTATAAAGGGGTACCTGAAATTCTCTCAGTCAACACCCCTGACAACATGGTGCACAGTACATTTTAGATTTAACAGCACACTCGCATCCACAATGACACATATACCAGATAAGAAAGCAATTTACCCGGTTGTGAGCCCAAAGTGGGAAGCCCAGGCAGATAACTGCAGTTGGATAGAAAAGAAGGATGCATTGTGGCTGCATATACTGCTTTATAATGGTGTTTTAATGGTGTAGGAAACACAGCGACAATCTTTGATCTTTCTTCTTAGATCACTATACTTTTTCTTGGAAAGTTAGATTTAGCATTTTTCCTGCCACATATATCAAGAAAGAAGGCTTTTAAGTCATTTGGTGTTATGCCTATCCTGCACATGTGGATAATGTTTGCCATGTGCAGAATGTATTTTCATATTTGTGATATGTTAGATGTACATTAAATAACAATAAAATACGAGGGTACGTTTAAATGACAATGATGTACTAAAAATGGAAGCGTAGAGACAACAAATCTCCGTTCACACGGATCCGCGAAAACTATTAAAATTCTGTATTATGCATTCCAGGGCAGTAGTTAGCGATGATGTCGCTTTGTTAAAAAAAAAAAAACTACGTTCCTAGACTAAACACGTAATACGCATGGGCATGACGTCACCATTTTCACAAATTCTTGCTTTTGTAGTTTACATGGAGACAACAACGTATCATTTTCAAAAACGGGCCATTTGAAACCCTTTTTCAAAAGTTTGCATTTATGCTCAAAACAGCATTGTCATGTAAATGCCAAAACACATAAAAGTTTTCCATTTTAAGTTGAAAACAGCCCTCAAGACTCGTCATAATTCATAACTCCTAAATACTCCTCTAGTAATTCAGCTATTTTCATGTTGCGTTTTCTGCATGTAGTCTGTTATTGCTGTGAATCGTTAATTCTGGTGGTGAGTGAAGAGATTCACAAAAGATTCAAGACCCTGTACTATGTTTAAAAATTCAGGCCTCATTTATAAAATGTTGCGTAGAAAACGTCCTACAATTGATTTTATGATCATTTCTCAAACGTGCGTGAGCACCAGTCAACGTCCAAATCCTTAATTTGAGAATGGTGAGCAGCAAGAATTGCTTAGATTTCCAAATACCTGCAGGACTCAGCCTCAGACACTTTTCCATGTCAAAGACCGTTTTTATAATTATGAATATTGGCGTGGATTTTAGCGCACGCACACTCTAAGATCAAACTGTGCGTATGCACCTTCTATAAATGAGTCCTTGCACGTTATGTAAATTAGGGAGGTTTGTTGAATTTAGTATAAGTATCGTTGCACCTCCATGTCTTCTAACTCTCATTAGACTGTTAGTAGAATATTAGTAGACTGGTAGGGTTAGAATAAGTTGACATGTAGTTGCAAAGTTACTTATAATCAGTAGAATGTCTGTTGGAAGACCATCACAATAAAGTGTTAGCAGATAAGCTAATGGCCAGTATGTATGGCTCTTGGTTCACAGAAGCCAGTCAGTTTAGGGGGTGCTATTCCTGCAGGAGAGGTTGATGGGATTGTTCCCCTGCTTTGCACTGACCCTGAGGCTGAGGACGTTAGCACTGCAGTGCAGCCACATCCATCTCTGTCACTCCACTCCTGAGAGCACTCAGGGCAGCGAGGACTCCACGCTGTCAGGTTATAACTCCATACCTCAATCCTTAAATACGTCTCTATCTCATACAACCTCTCCCCATCTAAATAACTCTCACCTCTCCTAACCTAGAAAGCCTTTTGGAATGCTGATTTTGATATCGAGCAATAACACTTTTTTAACATGTCCTTCTCAATCAGCTGCCTTTAGTGGAAACCCATTGTCTGATTGTCAGGATTTGTTGAAAACTGATGTCAGAACCTTGAAAGGTGAAAGGTTGTTGGATATTTATAATTGCAGCTTTTTTAAAAGACCAAAAAAGACCAGAGAAAAATAATTTTTTTTATCTTGCCAAAGTTTGAAAGGCAGAATTTCTGCCACAAATGATTATTTCATTTTTTTTACTCACCCTCATGTCGTTGCAAACCTGTATACTGTTATTTCTTCCATGGAAGAAAGCAAGGAGATATTTTTGAAGATTGTTTATGCGGGTAACAGTATATAGTGACCATGACCGTTAAGACAGTTAAAAAAATAAAACTAAGAACCCATAACAAGTGAAATTTTAAGTTAAAATTGAAGAGAAAATGTAAAATTTTAGACTATAAAACAGCTTCAAATATTCTGATTAAAAAGAAACTCAGAACTCAAAAAACAAACAAAAAACAACAACTCAAAAACAAGAACTGGGTCAAAGGTCTTCCATGTTTCAGCTTACATCTGTAAAACTTCAGGAAAAAAACCCTGCTGTTTAAAAATACAATTCTAGAAAACATGCCAGAAAAACAATTCAGTTAAATGTCATGTTTAAAACTCAAATCTACACAATTCTATTTGAAATCTTTTTGTCATTTTTCTAGCTCCATGGATTTGAACAAGCAAAAAAAGAGATTTCTAAGCTCTCGGAAGATTATTAGTAATAATGAAATGGAACAGGTAATGGAAATCTTGTCAGAGCCCAACACTACAGATTAGACATTGTGCATTGCTATAGCTGTCTCTGAGAAAACATTTTGAACCTTCATATTACTTTCATTTCATGTTACAGACATCATGCTTATTGGTGTCATGAGGGCGTTCTGTAAATGCTCAGCATGGCACAACTCTGCACTCTTCACATGTAAATAACAACATGCATGCAATGTTTCACACAAGTCTGCTAAATTACACTTTACAAGAGCTTCCTATGTCAGAAAAGAGTTCAGAGGAATTCTCAGTATGAACAGCACTTACTGATAGTTGCATGTGTTGTTTGTATGTTGTAGCACTTAATTAAATATGCTAAGTTTTAAAAATGTATTGTTGGTTTAACTTGAAAAAGTAAGTTACCTGGTTGCCTTAACATTTTGAGTTCATTGAAATACAAACTGAGTTTATTAATAGGAGATTGGTTATTTGAGTATTTAATATTGTTATCTGAGTTTATTTGAAAAAAGATAAAAAGTTGTGATAAGGCATGGAAATCATTTTTTACAGTAATTGCGCATAAACGAGCAAAACGTTTTTTTGTTGTTTTTTTCAATTTGTGATTTGCCATCCACAGGCAAGTATACTCACTATGAATTTGCATACATTAACCATGACAACAAAACAGTACAGCCGGGTGCTCCACTGTCGTCACGCTTGCCTAGCTGATTCTATGAACACAGTGTACATATGGGTGATTGTTGTGTTGAGTGCCACTGGATTGATACTAAAGCAAGGGTCATTCCTTACCATAAAAATAAAATAAAATAATTTTTGGCCAGGGACCTGAGGATGTGTCTTGTCAGCTGGGGTTGAGGTAAACTGCTAAAGTAGATTCATCCATCCAGCATACTCCCAATGAAAGGGAGGACCACTATAGTTAAAGTGGTCTCATCCATCTCCAATGCCACTACTGGATAAAAGCAGCATGTATGATGAATGGGAAAGGCGCCCTTGTTGAAAATAAGCAGCAGACAGCGCAAAGAGTGATGGGAAAGGAGGTTACACACCACCGCTTTGGTGATGCATCAGGAAGCAACATACAGTAAGGGAGCAGTGTCCAACTTTGTGTGTATTCGGTTCACTTTACTGACGTTTTTAGGCCGGTGTAGTCAAAGTGTGTGGTAGGTGTTAAACATCACCATAACCTATTTGACTGGAGTAATGTTTAATACAAACAGTTCAAAGCAAACTGTTCAAAGTTCAATGCAAAATTTAAAGCTGTCGTTCAAGTTGACAAACTTAGTGCGACAGAGAAGAACCTTTCAACTTCATGTCTAAGTGAAAAGGGAAATACCCATAAGTCTATATATGCCTTTGACTTCACACATGTCTCGTTATCAACTTTCACTTCTCGTTTCACTTTCTGAAGGGAAGTCATATAAACAAGTTTGCCCTTTAATTGTGTGTAACTCAGTTGTATTTTTCAACTTTCAACAACCATACACATTTAAATATAACCTTTATCAAAGTAATTCTCCAATTTGAAGTACACTGAAAATGACATTTACTGTACAAAGTAATTTCTAAAATTTGAATGTAGTATTTTTAGTTGCTGGAAAAAAAAAAGTTTAACACCTATATGGCATTGAAACATCAAATGTGTCTGGATGTTTTTTTTGCTTCCCCTCCATCCCCCAACATTTTTGTATGTACACAGTTGTGTAAAAAATATAGGCAGTTGTGGGGGTTGCATTTTTTACTGTTATTTCCAAAATGCAGTTACATATTTTGTGGTCTCTACTTATACTCCTCTCATGTTTCTGGCCAGTTTTAAGTGTGAAATGTTTAAATTATTTCTGCAACAATATATACCTTTAGAAAAGATGTTTCCTTTGCAGCATGATGCCCACAGAACACAATAAACTTGGGTTGCTTATTTTAGTCATACCTTGTTTTTATAGTGAGATCTGGCAACCTTGCCCTGGTCTAGCAATCCACCAGAAGGAATGTTTTAGAGTCTCCAGAAGGAGTATTCAGCCATCAGAAAAAACACAAAGAGAAAGTGAGAATTTTATTCGAAGATTACATTCATTTATGAGTCAGAGTGAAACAGAATGGAACTTGTTTGTTGTGCTTGGCCTTCTTTGGGCTTCAGATGCATCTCAGACCATTTCACTCTAACAGATGTAAATGACCAGATGGATTTAACTACAGTAAGTGTGATCACATAGCAGCCCATACCAAACAGGACATTATGGGTGAGTAACGATCAACAAGGAAATTGCTCAAATCTTGATCACATCCAGAATTGCGTTTTGCCCCTTTGCTCAGAGTCCTGTTCACCCACCACCAACAAAGGCCAAAACACTGCAGCAAGCTAAATCATATTGGAAAAAAAAGAGTTGTCAACATGCAAGCCGAATGGTCTAAAAATGCTTGGAGAATAAAACGAACTGAAAATAAATAAAACACTTCCTCTATCAAAGTTCTAGCCAAGCGTATGCTTAATAAGATCCTTTTGGCGTATGTGCAAAAGACCCCATAGAACAGAGGACTCAAGGTCTGTTAGGACACAATACCACACGTACAGATGACAGAGCAACAGATGCATGTCAAACGTAAGCACTTGGCGATGACTTAGCCGTAACTTGTCCCAGTTGAATATGTGTTTTAGCGCTGATGGCGAGGAGCCACTATAACTCTTCACTAATAGATGAGCAATTGAATAGGCTCCATTCCCCAAAATTTCCTTGGATACTTTTAAACAGTGTTCATTTCCAGTTAGAGGTGTATTTCTTGGCTGCAGGAAGGTCAGGCACAAACACATAATTTGCAGGAGATCCATTCATTCTTATCAGAGAGGAAACAAGAGCATAATGAAAGTCATCTTTGATTATTACAGACCTAAAAGAATTTGCTTGGTCTATATGACACTTTTATTTCTGGTAAAGAATGCTAGCAACACTAAGGTTTATTTACAGACCTAAAAGAATTTGCTTGGTCTTTAAATGACACTTTTATTTCTGGTAAAGAATGCTAGCAACACTGGGTTTGATTCCCAGCAGTTACACGCACTGGTAAAATTTATTTTATTGCACTTTGGATAAAAGTGTCTGCCAAATGCTAAACAAATGTTATTTCTTTCCAAAATAGTGAACTTATAAATATTAAACTGTAAGTAACTTTGCAACTACATGTCAACTATCATTCGTTAGAGTATAAGTAGACTGTCTGCTTAATATTTGCTAACACACTTTGATGCTCCACTAACAGACATTCTACTGACTAACTATAAGTAACTTCTCAAGTGCATGTTTGTATTCTACTAATCCTAACCCTAACCTAACAGTCTACTAATACTCTAACATGAGTTTGTTGACATGTAGTTGCATAGTTACTTATAGTTAGTAGATTATCTAAAGTGGACTATTGAAATTGTGTAACCATATATGCATCTAAAATTGTACAGGTGCAGAAAACAATGAAATAAATGTGGGAAAAAGAGAGTGAATTTCGAAACGCTAATATTATAAGCTCAGAATCTATTTTATGCAACGGTTCAAGCTCTCAGGTCCTCATCATCAGGTATCCATCATTTTGCTGGATGATGATCTGAGAGGTCAAAACGTTGCATTTGTAAAATAAAAAATTGGAGCTATTATATTAGTGTGCAGACACTGACTTTCCCACCATAAATTTTCACTTCACAGAAACCGCATAATTGTTTCTGCAGCCCCATATGCAATACTGTACAAAACATATGGGCATATGTAACCTATGACCCCTTGGTGGATAGAGATGGATTTATTGTATAAAAGTGTTATATTATAAACCTGGCCTAAAATAACATGTATTTACATACTTTATAATGCTTACATAACAGAGCCATTAAAATAATAATTCATTAACAGAGAGATATATTAATTAATCAGCTGGACATCTTTTTTTTTAAATCTTTGTTTGAAATTACCATGTTATTTTATTTATTTATTTTTAACAAAAATGACTGAGATTAAACGATAACTGGCGGACCCCCTACAGTACCGGCACAGTAGCAGTTGCGTACTCTCAGGGTGTAGAACAATATACATACACTATCAATGGTACACCTGCTCATAAACACCTCCAGCCAAAATGAATCATGTGGCTCAATAAAGTGTTTGCGTGTTTGACCAAATGTTGGAATATGACGCATTATCTAAGTGAAAGTGACCACCTGCTCAAAAACATCTCAAGTTCTGTAACATGCAGATGGTAAGGTCAGAATTTGGCATAAACAGTTTGAATCCATGCTGCTTTTATTAACGGTGCAGCCTGGTGGCGGCGATGATGTAGCCGGGTATATTTATTGGCCAGTATGGTCTCTTGATACTGTCAGAAAATCATTCTCATGCCACACAGCACTAAAGAACTCTTTTATAAGTTTGCCACAATTATAAACCATGGAATTCTGTGCTTCAAACTTAAAATTGGCTTGCTTTAGAATTCTGTGGGCACAGATGTTGGATTACCCATATTGGCAGATTCTCTTCAGATCCTAATACAACAGAGCACCTTTGTGATGAGATGACATAAGAGGTGTGTTGCATGAATGTGCTGCCAAAAAAATGAGATAAGAATGAGAACTGGGTGAATCTATTGGAACAATGCCTAGTTTAATCCAAGCAAACAAGAATGATACTCATTACAGTTTCTACTCCGTGAAAATGTTCTCAAATGATCTGGATTGTGTAATATTACAAAAAAGTATTGTTGTTCGTATGTCCCATTTAACCTGAATTCACCCTATATAAACAACATTTTATGAACAATGTTATATAAACAATATTCTATGTATATTTATAAATAAAAAATAAATGAAAAAAGTATATGGAACTGAAGCAGCTGTGTCTTTTAAAAATGGAAGTTGCTAACTAGTTTCTAAGTTTCTAGTTTCGCTTCTGGGTGAATGATAGTTATGCTCTGTCATTATGGAAACCATCTCATCCATAAGCCTGGTCACTGTGGTAACTTGAGATAGTATGTGCTCTCGCACTGTGCTCTGGGCTCAAAGAAACACAGAAGCAAGATTTCAGAGGGCTTTGTCCTTTAAAGAGTTCATCAGACTCCTGTGGAGAACAAAGCAGATTTATATGTGGCACTGGAGTGAAGAACCACTATAACCACCTCATAATTATTGTCTTATTTATTGGTGTAATTCTCATTTTAGGTGAAAACTCTGACACATGGTTAACTGTTGTGCTATCACTAAATTAACCTTTGTCAGCTGGTTCACTTACCAATTTGTGAGGGTTAAGTTAGACGCACTAAATCTTGTACAGGTCAAGTCAACAACAGACATGGTGTAAAAAAAAAAAAGGAAGGATGTTTTTTCATTAGATAGTATTGGTCTGCCACTTCATTGAAACAGTCATGAGAGGGGAAAAAAAGGGAAAATTCCAGATTGTGGTAAGGAGTTGACATTTTATGGTGTTCCTTTTAATATGTGTCTCTTCCTTTTTCTTATGTAGTACCTAAATAACCTTTGCACAAAATTGAATTTGTGTTTCAGCCGTAATGCCCCTAGATTTTCAAGGCACCCCTAAAAAAATAATTTGTTATTGAATATTGCAGTTTTTTTTATTATAAATTATTTTTCCGTGCACATTATTATTTTTGTGAACAATCTTGTGCCCTCGTAATCTTAATTCAAAATATCGCTCTCTTACAGTGACTTCTCTTCTCTGATGACGTTTTTTTTTGGCGTGAAGACGAGACAATGGCTGTGTCTGAAAACGTAGACAGCTGGCTTGTTGCCTTACTGATTTCAGACAGACTTCTGAGGCAGCGTAACAGGATAAAGATCTACAGCAAAATAAAGAAAGCTTTGGTCTTAACTAAGTAAATATTTCATTACTACAATAGTAATTTCTCGCTAGAAATGATATCAGAAGTGGAAAACATTCATCAAAAACATATATTTACACACAAACTGTCCACCAACTGCAACTTTCAGACACCATCTTCATTTTTTTTAAACCCCAACGATCCAATCAATTCCCGAAGAACAAAATCAAGTCCAGCCCTACATTTTTTCATATTTGAGTAGCAGTTTCACTTATATGCATCACAATAGGGAGGAAAATCCTATCCCAACTTCCATTTTATTACAACTTTAAACCCACACTCTCTGTTTACTTGAGAGAAGTGCACTGCAATGTCATGTATCACTATGGGAGAACAAATTGATATCATAAATCAAAATTCACTCAACTCTTCAAGTCACAGCAACTGGCTACATGCCAGCTCAAAAAAAAAAAAAAAAAAAAAAAAAAAATCTCAATGACAAATAAAGCTGATTTTTTTGAATGGCAAGAACACGTTTTATTCTTCTTTAAAACCTTTTGAACAACAATATATATATTTAAATAATGTCTTTATTTAATCAGTATTTCGTCATGTTTTTCTTGTATAAGTATGGCATACAGTTGCTGTTGGCAAACAGTTTTCCACATTCATTAAATTTAAAATGCATCAACAATCTACAAAAACTTTATCAACATAATAATGAAATAATAGCAAATAATGAGTATACTGAGGTATCAGTACTTTTCAGCAGTTTTGTTCTTTAAGATTTGGAGATTTTGTAGCATCCTGCATTAAAGGGTAACTCTCGCCAAATTGCAACATTTGCAAACATTCGTGTAAAAGCATAATTAGATTTAAAATTGACCGTATTTTCGTTTTCGGTCAAAATGCCTTTTGAATGGGAGTGCTAGGGGCACTACAGTGATAGCATCAAAATCGCTATTTTTAAAACACTAAGGAGGCTCCACACAACATGAAACTGTGCTTGAAGTATCACCAGGGGCTCTACACATGAACTCGAGCATTGAGAGCATTGTTTGTGTACACAAAGTTTACTAAAAAGAAAGGTTTTGTACGACTCACTTTATCAGTTAGTGTTTCCGGTGGCTTCAAGCACAGTTTCATGTTGTGTCGAGCCTTCTAAGTGTTTTAAAAATAGCGAGGCATTTTGACCGAAAACGAAAATACGGTCAATCTTAAAAGTGGCGCTTCCATTCTAATTATGCTTTTACACGAACGTTTGACTCGGGTAGATTAACAAAAATAACCTAGGTTGCAATTTGGCAAGAGTTACCCTTTAAGTGTAGCATGCTGTCACTGTAACAGATGTGAGTTACACATTGCCATATATGTTGAGGACATACTTTATCTGATCTAGTCTAGTTGCTTCTGATCTCAATCATGCCTCCAGAAAGAATGGATCTGAACAGCAAGAGTAGAAAACACTGTTGTGGATTCTCATGGTTCAGTGTAAATGGGAATTTTAAAAGCCAATTGCTTTGTGATCTTTGTAACCACTTGCATGCTATATTGCTAAACTTATATGAACCTACTTCAGGACAAGTAATTTGTGAGTGTAAAGGACAGCTTCTTACAGCAGGCAGTTTTTCAAAAAGGGAACTGAACCAGATTGCATTTGTCTATGTGTAAATCAGATGAATATCCCTGCTGTTGAGATTGTAGTTTTGCCAATTTACATCCTCATCCTACACATTAACACGTGCTTGAATTGAGCTTCAGGGAAATATGCTATGATTTAAATGTAAATGGAAAAGACGAAAAATCTATTAAGTTAAAAGGCCTTAATAACAATTAGCACTCAAATAAGATTTGTTTTAATGATTGCTCTCACTGCTAATATCACCAAGTATCTGTCGCAGTATTGATTGACTGTTTCAGTCCAGAAAGAGAGAGAGAGAGAGAGAGAGAGAGAGAGAGAGAGAGAGAGAGAGAGAGAGAGAGAGATAAAAGAGAGTTTCAAACAATCAGATTTGAAGGAAAATGCATTTCCTGTGGGTATAAAACTAGATGTACTACACAAATCCTTCTGTTTGATGACTGAAGAGACACAACAATGAGTCTCTTCCAATAATGCAATGTTTTATGTAAGACATGGCCAGACAAAAAAGTGAGAAAGCTTATAGGTCAGCTCTGATTATGCAATTACGACTCTTAACATTAGTTAATGATCGAGGTCGGGGGTTGACCACTAGTGAACCGCTGCCCTTTGTTTCTCCTCGTCTCACCCGCAACCCCTTGTTTATTCTCCTCCTCTCTTTTAGTGGGTGTGCGTAATTGCAGAATGTCAGTGGGAACGGCTGGAGATGTGCTCTGGGTTTTCAGCGAGGCAGCTGCCCAGACTCGCTACATTCAGAAACAGCTGGTGCCGTCCATCCAGCCCAGGCAAGAGCAGGTGGGCCTGTCACGACTGACCGCCCCATCCCTGACCCAGCCTCAACCATACGGCCCACAGCAGCTAGAGAGGAGGCCTTGCCAGAACTGTGTCACTCACAAAGACAGAAATAAAATGGAAGATTTGGTACTCAAAGGAATCTCTACCCACTGTGGAGGTAGAGCAGATGTTTCTTGTTGCTTTTGATGAGCAGAAAGGCGTCTAAACCTGTGACATCTAGTGAGGTTTCCTATTGGAAAAAAATTATGTAAGGTTTAAAGCAACGTGATCTCATGAGAATACGTGTGTATATTACATATTATATTTCAAATATTTACGTATACAGCACAAAAACGTAAATTATTTACGTATGAACAACTCTACCGACGTACATATTTGTACGTAACGTTATTCTTATTTATGCATATTAAAATCGTGGCATTAATGTTTTGACTCTATTGCATTCAAATGTCTTATCAATTAGCCTACGTTTTTCAGTCGCATTTATTAAATGCAGTTTACTCAAGAAATAACGTTAGGCTAATAACATTTCGCTCTGTTCGTGCTTTCTGCTGCAAACTCGTTTCGGAGGATTAGCCTACATGCAGTTAAACAAGAATACACTTTAAAACCTTAAAAATACCTTATTTAATCGTTTAACCATTTTGTAATATTTAGTTTATTTACAGTGAGACACAAAATGCGTTTTCTCCAATAGAACAATAATAAGTTACACCAAAACCCAACATAAATTCACAAAAGACTTTTATTAGCTTGATATAATCCAAATCTTTAGAATCCATACGTTTGCAAGAAAGAGATCCAAATTCAGCCCTTTATCCAGTGAGTGATCTTCATCTCCATTTCACAGGCTATCGCAGCAGCGCAGTCGTAACTGTCAAATCCCGCGCTCGTGATGAATTCAAATTCAAAAATTGCGCCCTCAAGAAGCGTTACGACATGTTTTACGGCAGTGATATCAAACGCTCATTGGCTCTCGCCACAGACTGCGACATGCAGTATTTCAGTCGGTAAACTACATTTGAAATGGAGAAGCGCGCACGCCTTCACACAGAGCGAAGCCGGATTAACATTTTCATGGATTAATAACTTAAATTCTGATCTATACCTCATTCAAAACTATTATATACTGAAAGAGAGGACTGTGACTGCAACACATTGTCATGTGAACGACTTTTGGTATCGGTTTTGTAGCTGTAAAAACGTAATAATGTTACGTTTAATTGTTGCAGATACGTCCATATCATACGTTTCAGCATCTATCCAAACGTATAAAACGTACGTTTTCTATCTTTGAAAATTACGTATTAATACTACGTATTAACAATGAGACTAGGCTGTTTAAAGATGTAAAGGTTTTACATTATGCTGGGACAGGCTACAGGGGCTGGATTCACAAAACATTCTTAAGAATAAAAAACTTCTTAACGGCCATTTTCTTCTTATTTTTCTAAATTAGGAAAAAATTAAGATTATTAATGAATTTATTGGTTTGTGTGAAGTAATAAGTATTACACAATTACACACAATTAAACCTATAAAATACTTTCATCATTGAGCTTATTTCCTCAATGAGAACCTCCATCTATTTGTTTCTTTTCTAATGGTTTTCCAGCGAGTAAATTATCCTATTACAGTGAATGCCATAAAACAAACAAATCTTTTGACATCATTTTTCTTTTGATTGCAAGGTGCAACTTTCTATACTTAAAAATACCTTTATTAAGAGTTGTCAGTATTTTTTTGCATTCCAAAAATGTTTTTATTCTTCCTTCGAATTTATCTTAGGACATATCTTTAAAAAAAATTCTTAAGAATATTTTTGGGAATCATGTTAGGCTTGTAATGCAATTTAACAGTGGGAAATTTGATTTAACAATGACTGAATTAGTAGGATTCACATTGCACACATGAACTTCAAACCACCAACTTAGGGTTTATATGATAAAATAAAGATTAAATTATCTGATTAAGGTCCCCTGAACCCTTTAATCAAATCGAGACAGGTGTACTTCCATAATTTTCTTGTCTGCTGATTCATATTCAGTGATACAAGTACTTTATTACTGAAAAAAGGTTATAAAATGCAAGCTGCATTTTTTAATCAAATGTAATCATAAGTAAGTTTCAAGAGTAAAACGAGGCTTACAATCGACCATTATTGTCTCTCCTTGATGAATCAGTAATGGCCTCCCTCTGATTGATGTGCACTATTCTCAGGAGGGTTCCAGAATACTGAAATGCTCACAAGTGGTCCTGGAACTGAACAAACTGCCTAAAATGTCTGCCTAGAGTGTCCACTTTTTGAACGAGATGAGAGTGCAATTTAAAAATAGACTAGAAGCTATGATTATCACGTGTATGTTGAGAGGTCTGTGAATGCACTGTTGTCTCCATTTTAGCACATGGGATAAAGGTGTTTGATTCTCAATTTACAGGTAGACCTCCGGATGAGCAAAGCCTTTTTTGAGGTTACTAAGCCTTTTTTGAGGTCTTAAAAAAAACAAAGTTCAGTCATGAAACTCTAGATGGAGCAGACTGATAGGTCCTTAACTCAGTCTGCTTGCAATCACATCATTCTCTATAGAGCACAGCTGATTGGTTCTTGCTGTATCAGTAGCCAGTGAGCTTGCTGCTCAACCTTCAAACACTGGTCAGCCTTTTCTGTACCAATTGCAGCACACTTTCAGAAACCCTCCAACTTCCCCAGCTCAACCTGTATAGATCTGCTATACGGCTAATTCATGTAAGCTATTTTGTAAAGCAGTAGCATGTCCTTACTTGCTCACAGCAGCATTTTGTGTATGTATACAGAAATGCTTTCATATAAACCTGCCAGTCAAAGAGCTTTAATGGCTCTATTCCAAATCCTATGGGAATAGAAGATTCTACATAGTCAACAATTTCATATTATTGATAATTTAATTAGCGATCATCAGTCAAAGTGCACAGGAGACCCAACTCACAATTGATTTCAATAGAGTTTGCCAGTTGCATGTTGCTAAGCAAATACACACCAACATTGTGTAAAATAGTTAATTTTATTCAATTAAACATAACCTATATACTTTTTAGCATTGGAATGGAGCCATTATGAAGTAGATGCTACTACTCATCTTAACCACTCTACAAGTTCCCGTCAATTTCTCAGTAGGCCTGTAACACAGTTTGACTAATTACCTTTAATCGTCAAATGCTGAATTAGATCTAATCTTTGAATCATAAACATACACAAAAATAAGATGCATCCACATAGAATAGGACACACTGGCACTCCACATAAATTTGAGTGTGCTGGCCTTTCACAGGTTGAATGGGGCATCTGTGTAATGGCGCAGCAATCAAGCTATCCAGTGGAATTGAGGGTTGAGTTGCTCGAGGCTGACAGCCTCAAGGATGGACAACATGCTTCACAAATGATTAGGTGCTGAGGGCGCCTGACAGTAAAGATTACAGCTCTTATGGATATCTGAATGCCCATCTATATGCATGTGACTGGAGCTGAGTGACTGTAACCTGTCCATTGGTGTAGATCTAATGCGTCTGATATATAAAAAATGTCACTGGTTATGATAATCATATTTCATAAATCGCAAAGGCAGTTTAAAATATTTCATTATCATCTCATTTAACCTTCATTGATTTTAAATCCCACTTCTAAGCTTATTTGTGTTGGTTGAGAAAGTGCTTGATTAAATATTGAATTTATTTAAAAAAGTGTGTTGAGAAACAAAAATATGACATTTGCTAAGTGGTTCTGGAAATTTCATGACACCCTTATTGAATGTGATCGGAAATATCCTTTATTTACCATGTACTGTCAGCATACTTTAATGATCTCATGTCTCAATCTCAGAAATCAGAAACGCTCTACTTAAAAGCATTTCTGCTGTTATTGATGTCTCATGTCTCATTACTCTCAGAAATCAGAAATGCTCTACTAAGTTCAAAAACATCTTTTGTAATCAGTTCAGTTGCATCTACTTCTTAAAATAACGTTATCACACTTTTATCACATACCATGACTAACCTTCACTGAATGCTTTAACTTTTCCAAAACAACTTTTAAAAGCACCTTTACTGCAGTGCACGTACTGTAAAGAAACAAAGGAAAGTGATTTTCCTTATACTTTTCTACACAGTATGAACACAACTACTTCTTCCCCTTTCTCGGTTATTGATGTACTGTGAAAAGATCAATGGTGGGGTGTTTGTTAGAAATCTCAGACAATAGAAAAGGCTGAACTCTGCACTGTGCAACACATCCAACCTCGACAAAGGCCTCATTTATTTGATTTATCGACTGTGTCGCTTAGAAAAAGAAAATGACAGTGTTAGTCGAGCAATTACCAGGTGCTGGAGAGACCCATCTCCAATACTCAAAAACTGTACCAGCAACCCCTTATACCAGGTTACCACAACAGTACATTGGTACAAACACGATCAAACTTTATCTCGAATATGTATCTCATAGAAATTTCATGCACGAGATTAAAAGTAATAACTTGCATATGGCAGTCATGACCAAATGCAATTTCATCAAACCTTATTGGTTTTAAAATGCAATCTGTGTAGTCGCCAAGAGTGACCGGAATAAGAATCACCTGCTAGCTTATTACAAACCAACATAACCAGTGTTACAATACGCTGCCGGTATCTGGCATGTGGAGAAGACAACATGTGTTTCATAATCATAAACATGATTGTGAGTCAGACAGCCTATATTACAGCAATTTCCCCGTACCATCAGTCAGCCTGCGACTGCACCACATAGACACAATCAGACGTAATTAGCGTATGCAGATTTATTCATTAAAAGCAGGCAGACGCTAATGAGCTGTTGTATTCCTGATAGCGGGGGGTGACTGGATGCCTGTGAATGAGGACAACCTCTGGAAAACCTGTGGGAAATATAGCTGCATGCTTCCATTAGCCTCTGCGTGGACCCTGGACCTAAAGCACTGATGTTCATGAGCGGCTGGACATACTGACAGCAGCGGTACAGCCGTGATTGAGGGGCTTCTGCAACTAATGACCCGATGAATTATTATTGCCATGTGATAGAACCCTTTGGGCCTAGAATGTGAAATGACCATTTAACACTTCAATAGTGGGAAATTGAATTGTAAATGTCATTTTAAAAAGGCATTTTAAAATAGGTCAGAATACACTAAAAAACACTGCACTGCAAAAATCTTACATGGTAGCCTATTCTCTCCCATGCTGTAACATATATACAACTAAATCAATTTAATCAAAAAAAAGAAAAGAAAATTGGAATTATGTCAATGGGGTAAGAAAATTACACAATTCATGATTTATGCACTGAAAATAAGTCAATTTAGGGATAATGTGCAGTTACTTTGGTTTTCCATTGTTTTTCATATTGCAGCGTGTTAAGCATGTCATGCTCTAAATAAAGAAGCGCCCAAGTTAAAAGAAGTCAACTGTTAAAAACGCTAGATGCTAGACCTTGCATTAAAGGGATAGTTCACCCAAAAATAAAAATTCTGTTTTTGATCACTTACCCTCATGTCGTTCCAACCCCGTAAGACTTAAGTTCATCCTCGAAAAATAAATGAAGATATTTAAATAAAATCTGAGAGCTTTCTGTCCTACCACTTTGACGCTTCAAAAAGTTCATAAAGAGATCATAAAACTAATCCATATGAATTGAGCAGTTATATGTGAATAAAAGCCTAAATTAATTCTGTTCATCATATAAAACAATCGAGTCTCTTCAGAAAAGTTGGACTAAACCGCTCAATTCATATGGATTAGAAGCGTCAACGTTTCAGTTGCGTAGCTGTATTTGGAGAGATAGAAAGCTCTCAGATTTTATCAAAAATATCTTCATTTGTATTCCGAAGATGAACAAAAGTCTTACGGGGTTCGAACAACATGAGGGTGAATAATGACCGAATTTTTGGGTGAACTATCCCTTTAAGACGTGTGCCTTGGATTTTTAAGCACAAATAAATATGTTTGTGAATCTTAATAGTTCATTAAATCAGCTTGGATTTTTTATTTTATAATGTTCTCTGAGGTCCACTTATAATGTATTTTAAATACGAATTTAGAAGTAATAAGCCATTTTCTATCCTGTTTTTGACACTCTCTTTCAAACATTCCATTTTGATAGGCGTGCTGCGTTCAAAACTTGGAAGTAAATTTTCAACGTCCCCGCCATTAAACGTGTGGAATTAATTTGAAAACTTCTGATGTAAAAAAAATATCTTGTTACAGTGTTGAAACATTTGCCAACAATGTGAAACATTTATGCGTATCACATATGCTTTATAAGTACTTGGAGTTCCCACAGTTACCGTTAACAGGATAACTTGTGGTGTTTTGTTTAAACAGAATTATAATTGAATGTACCATTGTTTGTTGCAATGACTTTCTTATAGGCTATTCATTGTTTATCTTTTCGTTTTTAAAGTGAAAAACGTACAGTATAGGCCTACATTGTTATTTGCAGTGCTGTGTTTTAAATCAAATGAAACGTAATTTTGTTGTCGTACTGATAACAAAAATGTCGCTCACTGAATCTTTTGTTCAGGATTACAGTGATGGCTTCCATCAAAACAATAACAAAAGCAGCATTCTCCACGTGCTTTTCCTCCATATCCGGGAACCCTCTGCATTAACCATAAATTCCAAAGCAAAGGAAAGAACAGTAAATCACAACTATTCACAGTTGTGACAGTTTTCTACAGCAGGCTATAAATACTCAAAAGATCAGCAGGCTATAAATACTCAAAAGACCTGTAACACAAAAAGCTAAAGTGACACATGGTAAAAACATTGTTACTCACACTTGTGTGCTGCAACATTACTGTCTGATCCAATATAGTCATCACTGCAATATAGTCGTCCTCTTTTACTTTCAGTCTCTCTAAAAAGCCTGCAAACTGTGTATGGTTTTGAAATGAATCCACAGTAAAATCGTTCGTTCGTCGTGTCTAACTGACACAATCCGACTGGAAAATGAAGTCCATTCACACTTTCTTAATGTTAGGATCACAAGGATTGCAATGCAAAGACTGTGTTTTTCCACAAGTTGGCACTTAACAGAGGGATCTATCGTTTTGTTGCTGGTGTGTTTGCGTCTGCCTCAAACCGTATTTACTACTACATGACATGAGCAAATCGGTGGGCGGGGCTAAAGAGGCAACTGTAAAAGTAGGTGCTGATCTGCAGAGTGAGTCACACTATTACGTCATAATGAGACAAAATCCAAAACAAGTCATTTTGGCAGATTTGTTTCAATAAAAAACAGTTTTTGGACTAACGAGAACATTTTGAGTTCTGAAACTTACAGGACATATTTATAGTTCAATTACCTCTTATATGTCAAAAGATCAAGGAAAATGTATTGTATTTGTATTTCTTAATTCATGACCCCTTTAATCAAGATAAACACTAAAAAAATATTACAGTTATATTAATAGTCCTCTGAATTACAATCGATTACTGAGACGCAAGATGACGACCATTGCATTTGCATGAAACAGACAAAATCCAAGTGATTGCTTGAAGGAAGTGTTTAAAGCGGTCTACCTCATTGCCAGCAAAACATCTGACTGGATGGCTCTATCAACCAATAAGAACCAGGCATTCAAGAATGCACTGTATAGCTGGCATTTAGATATTTTTACTGGAAAACAAAAGCATTGAATGATTAGGTAAAAGATGTTTCGCAATGCAATCTGGTGAAAAGCTTATTGGTGATGGACACTTGACATTGTTCATAGTACCCAACAGGGTATTAAGCTGATGTGTATATTTGTGTTCTTTCATTTCATCTAGCAGTCTGGTAATGCTCTGTTCATGTACATGTACCCATGTATATTCATAAAGTCTGATATGCACCATAAGGTTATTATCCATAAATGTCAGCAGATAATTAATTAGTTCTGTCTTCTGGCTGCTCCCAGTGTCTCATTAGCAAAGCACGGACGACTAACTCCATTCATATTCATACCAAAAATATACAGACCTACTCTTTCTCTGTCAGAGTACAACCAGATTTCTGTGTTGACATTGATGCAAGGTCTAACCTTTCTAGCGCTTTTTTTCCCCTTCTTTTTTTTTTTTTTTTTAATTTCTACTTTAGTAACCTCCAAAGTGTAACTATTTGTGGGTCAAATGGTCTCAAAAATTCAACATTTACTCAGCGTTTCAGTAATCTATAGTTCTAAAAAGAATCATTGGCGAATTCTCAGTGTTCAAGTGTACAACTAAAATACTCATTGCAGATGCTTTTCAAGCACAAACGCACAAACCTGCTGAAATCTCACAGACCAATTAAATGTAAATATCTTTTCCCCATTTTGTGCAAATCAGGGCAAAAACAAACCTCTGTATAGTGGTTTGGTAAAATGTTGTAAAACATAATCTCTCCCCAACCATCGCTTTAAGCAAGTTTCCGAATGTATTCCAGGATTTTTCGCTGGAGGACGAGAAATATCTTGTAATTGACACAGTTTGTGATTACTTCTGCAATACGCATCAACACGACAGAAAACAAGAAACTGTGAGTCTTTAAATGCATGCAGGGCATCAACCTTCAGTCGAGAATACTGTGAGCTTGGCTTCAATTGATTGATCCATTAGCCTATATTAGGCCCTCTCTTCTGTCTTCATTTCCTTAAACGTCATTAATAAAAATCCATTCATTATTTGCATTGACCTTCTGATTCGCATTCACCCAAAGCAGTCTTGGCGCAAGTAAATTTAGCTGCGAAATAGATACATGTAATTACATAAATAAACAGGTAGACATGTGTTGACATAAATCTGATTGCTTGCTCTGATTAAGAGACAGAGGCTTCATTATTGCTTCATTATTTTCTGCCCTTCATGTTGATGACATCACACTGAGCTTCTGAATGCATTAGCTCCTGACGGACAGCTTACACTCCATTACTGAGAACCCCAGGGCTTTTGATTAACAGACACTTACTGACATTTAGAGGGCACCTACCAGGTCTCAATAAAAAGATAACAGTGATTTCGATTATTTTACATGAAACACATTCTCTTTGATGTTTAACCTTTAGCATAAAGAGAATGTAACTGTGCTGCAAATTGGGTGACCAGATGAGATTGGCTGAAATTCGGGACGGGACGGTACGGGGAGGATCGGGAGGGGGGGTTGCTTTGGTGGGGTAGGCCTACTATGATATTAGACTACATAGCCTATAAAGATAATGAATTTCAAACCTGAACCAAACATATTTTTATTCAAAGATCAACAGTCTGTCATTAGTCTTTAGTCTGCCACAAAAAAACAACATTAAAATCATGAACTCAAATGTCATTATTGTGAAAAACAAAACAAAAAACAATGACTGTTGTAACAGTGCGTAAATCAGACCTTTCAGGCTAGCCTAACGCTAATAAGCCTTATGCCAAAATTATTATTACGACTAAATTGTCGGTCATTAAATAAGAAAACTAAATAATTGTGTAGATGATTTGCTTTGTGTAACCCGATATCAGACATTAGGCCGAAGTATTTTTTTGCACACAGTGCCCAGTCACTATTTTATGACTGGCTGCCTGCACATTCCCTGTCCTCATGACTGCGGCAACTTGCGCTCGCTTATCAATGCATATAAATTCGCGCCTACGGTATCTTTGTAGAACTTCAAAAAAAGAAAAGAAAAAAAAGATGCTGCAGCCAATGAGCAGCCGGTGGGGGCTGGCTGCAGGACGACTCAATATCCACAGACAGTTTTTAATGTTTTATCAAACAATAACTACTCAATATTTTGCTTTAGTACAATTCTCGGGACAATTAGGCCCGGATTCGGGATTCAGTACAACAGCTTAAACCCTATTCGCACGGGATTAGTATTATCTGGGGACCTCGATAACATAAACAGAAGAATGTTCCTCACCGCTCATTCATATCATTCATCTCCATCTAATCATGGTTCTCAGCTTTCTCTTTCTGCAAATTGTATAGTTGTATGGTGTATAGCGATATGACCCAGCACCCAAAATACTATCAAAACACTCAAACGCAGCCTCCATTCTACGCAAAAGATGGATAAAATAGCGCACAGGAAACAAAAACCTTGAAAAAATTATAAACGACCCCGCCACATCACAGAGATGCCGATTCGCACGGGACTAATATTATCACAGGACCTCAGTGTTCGGCGAAATATGGTAGGTTATTTGCGGGGGAATATTTACTTTACAAATTACAGACATGGCCGATTCGCACGGGATTAAGATCACAGACAACCTCCGCAATGATTACAAATGACTAGAGGTCACCAGGTAATACTTATCCTGTGCAAATAGGGCTTTAGATTTCGGGACTGTCCCGAATTTTCCAGGACGTCTGGTCGCCCTACTTTTTATAGTCAGTAGAATGTCTGTTGAAGGACCATCACAATAAAGAGTTAGCTGATATTAAGCAGTCTACTAATACTCTAATGAGAGTTAGTTGATATGTAGTTGCAAAGTTAACCTACTTATTAGTCAACAAAATGTTCAAAATGGAATGAAAAATAAAATGTCAAAATAATAAGTATTAGTCAAAATAAAATGTTCCCTACATAATTTTACAAAAATTTCAATTTCACCTTTTATTGAATTTTCTGTTCATCAAAAGATAGGCTACTGAAAAAAACACAACTGGTTTCAACATTGATGATAATCATACAGTTTAGAGTTCAGAGCACCAAATCAGCAGAATGATTTCTGAAGGATCATGTGACACTGAAGACTGTAATGAGTAATGATGAAAATTCACCACAGGAATACATTTAATCTTAAAATATATTAAAATAGAAAACAGTTATTTTAAATAGTAATACTATTTCACAACAATACTGTTTTACTGCATTTTTGATCAAATAAATGCAGCTTTGGTCAGCATAAGAGACTTCTTTACATGAAACATTCTTACTGACCCCAAACCCTAAATGGTAGTGTATGTTCAATGTGTTTTGAGCACTTTTAATTTGTTAATACAATAAATCAGATTTGTTTTAATGATGGTCAGATGGTGAGAGTGAGAGCTACAAAGACAGAGAGATGGATGAAGAGAATGAGAGGAGCCTGTCCCATCTGTTTGAGAGAGCCGTGTTCTGGCTGTGGCTATAAGACTCTCATCCTCACAGCCTGTAAGGCATTAACCGCACAGAGCCCTTGACACGCCTCTCCATCTCTTTAATTATTAAGCATTTATCTCAGCATGTCCCTCAGGCGCGCCTTATCGCAGGTGAGGAGGTGCACCAAGCAACCCATGGCATCATGGGAGATTCTGAGAGCAGGCAGATTAGGAAGGAGGAGCACCTGCCAAAAGGATTAGTGCAGAATTTGCTCACTGAAGTTTGCAGAGATTCCGGCAACGCTTCACATATTCGCTGCTTTAAGAATAAATTCAGGTGTGTGAGAGCTTGTAAGTTTTCTAGATTGCAGACACACATGCATGCATTTATAGGAAAGTGTTGCTATAAAGACTGCCTCGCGATCTTTCAGGAACTTACACGCCTGCTTTTTAATCATAAGTGGGATGCCCCAAAATGGTGGCTGACTTCACTGGATGATTCTGGTTGTGTGCAGATTACAGAAGACTTTCTGCACCCCTCTGGCTTAGCCAGGGATTTGTTCGCCGAGCATGGCGCTTCAGTCTAGCATTCTACGTCAAAAGTTTCTATTAATATGATCATGGCAGCTTGTGTTTGTGCGTGTTTCTCAAAAAAGACTGCTAGAAAATAAATCATGGAAAATAAATCGTGTACTTTTTTTTGTTTTGTTTGTTTTTTAGATAAGTTACTCTTTCAATTCCGAGTGACAAATTAAGTTGAATATCCCCATAAATCTTTTCAAGCGGATCAATTTCAAACCGAACAAACACTGCAACCATAAACGGATAAAAGCTGGCCGTATAAACATGATTTATGTAGTCAGTAGGCAAGGAATGCATTAAGTAAATGCTGGGTCAAGAAAGGTTATTGTTAAATCATATCATTCATATATTTGAATCACTTCTAATACATAATAAAAATACCAATATAGGTGATGTAGTAGCTTCCCCCCAGTAAGCCCTCTGAGGTTTTATCATTATTGCTATCATCTGTCATTATGTTTAGTCATTCACACTGGGTCGCACTGATAGTACTAAGTCCTTTTGTCATACTGCTGTGAAAACAGGACAAAAAAACTGGCTTGTTTCTTACATTGTGCTTTCATTTTATGGCCTGCTTTGTCATTTAAATGCTAAAATGTTGCTTAAAATAACCGTTTTTTTTTTTTGTTAAATGACAATTTTCTTAAATGGCTGTAAAATCAATTATAAATGCAATTAGGCACAGGTATCCGTTTGTTTCTTTAAGCTAATTACATCAGGCAAGAATGTAATTAGGGCAAAAGCAAAGCCATTTAAAACAGCAGTAAAAGCAGAGCGAATGCTTGTAGCCGTATGGTATTTACTCAGCGCTATGTCCAGGCTGTTATCGAGAACTCCCTTAAGGCATGTCTTTGGTTGAAATACATTAACAACAGAAGCAATAACAGTTTCAGGTAAAGAGAAACACAATACAAATAAACATTGTAATCTAGCTCTAATTCCCTCGCTGCCAGAGAGATATCTTGACAGCTGTCTTGAAATGAACCCAAACAATTGTAGCGAATAGTTCCTAATTCACTCTTTAAAAGATACAGGATCATTTTGTAACCACATAGGCTTTTTAGAAGTGCTCCAAATTATGCCATTTTGAGTCTGTTGACCGCTGTATGAAACTTTGAAGGATATTATATTGGGAAAAAAGCAAAGACCAGACTATTCACAATAAATGATTGTCTGTTTTCTATAAGAAAGCTTAAATGGATAGGCTTGAGAAAAAAGTGAGAGAGAACACACACAATCTGTTATCCTTTTAATAATCTTAAATCCTTATAAGCTTTTTAACACTAATATATACAGTGTTGTGAAAAGAAAACTGCCCTTGAATTTCTGATTTCATGTGATCAGTTTTGGGTTGTGTTAATTTATAACTACATAGTCTGGATGTAAAATGGGCACAAATGTTTGGTGCATCTTTCATTTCTTTGGTATTCAAGGAAAAGTATGGAATCTATATCTTAGCAGATTATTATTATTTTTTTAAATGCAGAATAAACAAATACTTTTTCACAGCACTGGACATACTATATGGAAACTGCAACAGTTCTCTCTCATTGAACATTTGCCCAAAAACAGCCTTTCAAACTCCACACGGCATCCACAAGGGCCTCCTTCATAGGCTTTGACTCCTGTATTACATGGGTAGCAGATTTCTTAAAGGTACACTGTGTAGTTTTTTAAGTATTTTATTAGCTAAAATCAATGTCTTTATTCATATGTCCTCTTTGGTGTAAAATTACCTCTGCCAATTATCTGACTTATCCTCGTAAGCGAAGAATTTCTTATCTTTATTTTGGACGGGTAAGTCCAAAGAGGGTTCCATGTCATTCCGCCATTTTGAAAAACTATAATAGCAGAGAGGGACAAAAAGCACTAGACTACCTCAAAGAATTCCACAACGCTTTTCCGTTTAGAGCTAGCGTCACGTGACTAAACCCAGCTGTAACGGACAAGGAGATCAGTGAGAGGCGCTTGTCACTGCCCCGGCAAATTTGAAAGGCTGAACTGCACGGTACTTCATAATGCAGGATCATACTTATGCCGAGCCACAAGAGAAAGAATCCTCGTCGCCAAAAAAGCAAAAAATCAAATTTAAAAGGAAACGTGACCGGCGAATTCAAAAAACGAGGGTAAATATCGGGATAGCTTTTCCCAGGTGGAAAGAGCTAATGAAGAAGAAAGACTTTGAAATGGACGCTGAAGTTGCCTGCTTTCTTCCCGACAGGTAAGTCAATGTTACGGTCTAAATTTCAAGCTTTTTTTTCATTGCTTGTTTGTGTAATTCATTATATAGGCAGCATAACAGTAGAACATGTATAGTTAAACTCGTGAAGTGCTATTGGAAGACATGTTGTCATAGCTTCTTGGTACATAACAGCTACCGTAGCTGCAACACACATTTGAAAAAGCGAGGCGCTAGAGAGCACTCGTTTGAATGCAAAATACAATTTCACCGCAAGATGGGAGAAATTCCTACACAGTGTACCTTTAAGGGGTGGTCACATTAGCAAATTTTCATTGTCGATTTTAAATGGTGTAGCGATACACAAAGCACACGTCACACACATAATTCACTATCAAACCAAACAGCTTTCCTTTGGTCAGTGTGGCAAATCTGTGAGACCAACTTGAACCTGTTGCGAAATCTGAATGGGAAAATCTTTCGCCTTTACACAAAATTCCCGATCACAGGGATTCCTATTGAAATTACTTTATTTTGCCCATGAAAATCGACTGAACAACAGAAAATGTGCATCACACCTTAAAACATGATTTGTATATTAGTATAAAATGCAAGCCCTCATCAGCACAGATAAATGCATGTTCATAGCATCTTTCCAATGGCCACACACAGTTCATGCCTGCAGGGAACATGTAACCCACCAGGTCTCCCAGTTAGGCGTTAGTTAGTAAAAAGAGAGGAAAAAAGGTAAGCAACTGTCCCATGTTAACCATAAAATGTCCCATGTGCTTGCATACGGTAGGTTTGGCTGGATTTAACACCATTTAATTTGCTCATTCATAATATCAGACCCATTTAGAAAAGCCTGAGAGGGTTGAGTGAATTATTATGGAAAGATCAGTTTGCATCCTCAAAACTGTTCTCGGTTGGGCAGTCATTATCTACTGTGTTCACCCTGATTATAGACCATGTGTGTTTAGTGGATAGCCAAGGCAGAGGACACCAATGCCCGGGTGAGTCTGCATTAGCTCTCCAGTACTTACACTTCAAAGTGCAGCAGACAACGGGACCCCCGAAGGAAACGTAGAGGGTTTCTTTCAAACGTGGTCAGGCATGGATGTTCCAGTCTCGTTCTTCATTTCCACAGGTCACCGACTCCAGGACAAGGACAGGAACCTTTAAGGACCATTGAATCTCAACTACATTCATTTCCCACACCACATATTCAATGGCTGTGCTTCAAAAAGCAGTGAGCTTTCTCTTTTTAGGTAGCTCACTAGGTTTTGGTACACAACCATGTCTTGTATAATTATCAAAGACTATGAAAGTGTTCTTTAACACAAATGCGTGCTATATGCTTTAAAAAGCAGAGTCCAAATGGTTTAAACTTTAATATTGGGACACTTTTATTTACAGAAGAAAAATTACACTGGATTACAAGAATTCCACAAGTACAGTTGGGCGTATGGAGTGCTCCCTTTAGACTGCTGAAAAGAAATAGGCAACATTCCACAATGTTCTATTGCGCTGAATGTGAAGAGCCTGGTGTTTATGAAAAATATATGCAAAAGTTTTAGTTTTTTGGAGAAATTAGCTGGCCCAAACCAAAGTGAATATGCTGAACATTCAGATGGATATCAAGACTTCTTTCTCAAACTCTGATTGGTAAAATGAGCATGCGTCTAGCAGAATGCCATTTCCATCCTTATTACTGCAACACTAAGATCCTGATCACCTGCAGACCCCTGATCTCTCATAAAACCAAAGCTTCCTTGCTCAAATTATCCAAAA
Organism: Abramis brama; assembly: GCF_963993115.1. Classification (NCBI taxonomy): domain Eukaryota; kingdom Metazoa; phylum Chordata; class Actinopteri; order Cypriniformes; family Leuciscidae; genus Abramis; species Abramis brama. Next base: position 33,103,481 of record NC_139970.1, read on the forward strand.
ATGGCATGGATTTGATTACCAAAACAAATTGTATAGCTAAAACCTCTGTGATTCATCTGAACCCACCTTCTTGGCCACCTGCCCTTCTTTAGCTCTCGATAACATCACTTACAAAGAAAACCTTTAAACTGATTGCCAATTTTGATGCACATAATTTGTCATCATGTATGTGTGACGCTAAGACAGAACCTGGAATGAATCATATTTTTTTTCTGTTGTGAAATATTCCAAAGAAATAACAAGTATTTACATCAGCACACTTGAATAGATATTTTTCATATTTTCCTAATCCTTTAAGACTTGGCAACCTCTACTTTCTTTACGTCATTCTTCATCTTTCTACACTCCATGCTCGCTATCACACACATCCAAACACATCCCCACAACAACACGGCCATGCTCAGATGCACACACGTACACACTTTCACACGGTTCTAAAGGAAATGCACTGTCTTTTTTGTTTCCAAGATATCTCCACAAGAAAGTATGACATACAATGCTTCTCTGATTCTGATGAAACAACAGTGTTGGAAACAAGGACATATTTTCATCCACAAATACACTTGTAATCTATGAGTAATTCATCGTCCAGGCCAAGTTGGGCCTGTGTCAGCGCCACCCATGTACCCATGTACCATGTACTCAGTCAAGTGTGGTTGATCCTTGCTTTGCTACTGAGCATTCTGTAATTTATTTGCATTTGGATGAGACATTTAGTGGCAAAAAGGGTAGAAAGTAAACATTACCCAAACAGTTACTCAAAACTACAACACAGACCGCAAAAAAGTGGGGGATTTCCACACGCTTAATTTTGAGTGACGCATTAAGACGCGATTTTTTTTTGAGTAACCACACTGAAAAAGTGCAACGGCCGGATTCCAAAGAAAGATGGAATGAGAGCAAGAGAAAACATGAAGCTTACGGCGTAGACCCAACCTCCAAGTAACAAAGAATCAGACTCAAAGCAACAGCAAAGCCTTGAAAAAAAAAGAAGCCCAAAAATAAGCGAGAACAAGCACAAATAAACGGGAGCCTGTCTGTTGAGCGGCAACCTCCGAAAAATGTTTCACAAAGCAGTTATCGCGTGGCCTCTTCTGATACCCCGGACGAGGAGTCTCTAACAAACGATCTTACAATTGGTTGGCGTGTTCTTGCTTGTATTCTCATTAGTTTGCTTGCTATTGGTCTCTGGGTGGCTCACTTTGCATGTTTTTTTAGAGGATAGCAGGGCCTCCATTACGCTTTACTGTCCTCCTGTGTCATGTGTCGGCTGTTGTCACCGTGAACTTTGATCTCGATCGTGTCCGGTTTCAGAGTCTCCTTGCCGTTTTCCTCTTTCAGTGGCAATTTCCTGTCGGAAGAGAAGAAAGGTGCACAGTGGTCAGTTTGAAAGAGTGGTCAAAAACACATTTTCAATTGACAACTAGCCATTGTGGTTCCCCAGAGGCTGAAATTCAGACTTAGGGGGCTTTTTGCAGACCACAGTTTGGTTTGTTTTAGGAACTTATGAGACCGATGAGATGCTTGAAAAGGTGGCTTCGGATCAGGTTTGAGCCATGCACCCAAATTACGGCTACTGTTCAAAAGCTTGAGGTCGGCAGGATTTCTAAAAGGCTGCATTTCTTTGATTAGAAATACAGAAATATTGTCAAATATTACAATACATTTATTTTCTATTTTAATATATTTAATATATTTATTTGATATATTTTTCCCAGGATTTTCGGAATATAAAGTTCAGAAGAACAGCATTTATGTGAAATAGATTTTTTTTGTAACAATGTTTAAGTCTTTACTGTCACTATTAATTAATTTAATGCATATTTGCTTTAATTTCTTTCAAAGAATAAAAAAATCTAACAGACCCTAACATTTTTAATGGTACTGTCAGTGTGAAAACAGTCTTACAGTATGTCATCATTTACTCACCCTCATGTTCATCCAAACCTCAATGAACGTTTTTTAACTGTTTTTGTCCATACAATTGAAGTCAGTGGGGTCAAAAACGATATTGGAACTCCATAAACTTTCATAGTTTTTTTCTTCTTCAAGAAATCTTATTTTGTGATCCACAGAAAAAAAAAAAAAAAAAAAAAATTCATACAGGTTTGGAATGCCATGAAGGTTAGCAAATGTTAAAATCTTTTTTTTAGGGTGAACTAACACTTTAACTAGGAACAAATTATCATAATGAAATATTATTTTCAAAGACAAATAATGTCTGTCTTTGCAATCTTTAATTAAAAAGTAACACATTTTCCGCTTTCCTGCTCAGCTCATTAACTTTTTCAACCCTTACCTATCAAAGACTGGTAAAAAATTCCCAACAATATCCCAATGGATGAAATCAAGCTATCTGGCTTCACTCAAGAATACTTGACATCACATTACTGTTGACTTTAATGTCAACCTATAGGTTTATAAATGTATGTTTTCTGGGGGTTATTTGTGTAACACTCTTGGGCCACAAAGTAAGCATCAGGCCCTGTGATGGATTGGTCGCATATGTGCATTATTTCTAAGGCCCCATGTGTGACTCTTCATCACATGGGATAACATTGGAAAGGAACCTTCCTCTGTAATAATGTTACTTAAGTCCAGGCCAGGGCCTTTGGGATGGTATGGGGCTCATATCTGCTTGTTATCGAAGCTGAAGACAATCACGGTCCTTAATCTCTCTGAACTTTTAGCCAAGTAAACCTGGCAGGACTTGAGTTTTTACAGCAGGCAATGCACAGCTACAGATCAGTTACCCTGCAAACCAAAGGACAAAGTCTACACAGGATGTCAGGAACCATAAAGGCACCAATCGGAAGCAAAACATTCAATTCAACTAACAATAAAACGCAGATCGCATTATTCAAATGAGTGATTCACAGTAAACAAACTGATAAGCCTGTAGACTAAGTATTTATTTGACGTACATGCTCCATATAAATCAAAACTCTTTGTCTGTCACACCTTTCTTTTTCTGGATAACTTGAGGACTTTGTATTGCAGCATGTTTTACTGTCAACTGAAGACAAATTGTTTGTTGTAGTTATAAGGTAACATTACTTTTAAAGTAACTCATTACAATGTAGTGTAACTCATTATAAAAACAAACTAATGATGTTACATTATTACTTTTTATGCAAAGTAAGCTGCAAGTTATTTTTTCTAACCGATATCTGACTGAGACTCTCTCTTGAGTGGAAGTGATAGGCATTGCGCTTGCAACCTTTTTTGAACTTTAAAATATTTATTATATGCAATGGCATATGACATTTTCAGACTTTAATTAAAGTTAAGGAATTAAATTAAGGAATTAAAGTTACAGGAAACAATGCATCTTGTACTCGGGACTTAAAAAAATAAATAAAATTGGTTCACTTCGAGTAGAATCAGTATTTTAACATTTCTGTTCATGAGTTCCTTCTGTAATATTACCGTTCCAAACATTTTACTAAGAGCTTGTGACTAAACCTCGTATGTACATTGGATTCACAATGGTCCTACACTATAGGCTATTACCTGCCATTCATTTTCACTTAAATGTAATGCTTGTAATGAGAAAAACTCCTGAGATCCAAAAGCTAATACCAGCGGATTGCCATTGCAAATTACCCATGTCTTGACAACTGAGCACGGGCACTTCACTCACGTTGAATAGGCCGTACTATTTGAATTCATGACTGGGAAATTAAAATCTTACACAGAACGGTGAAATAACGTTATTAACTGGTTAATGTTAATTTCAAATAAGCGTTTCTGTTCAGAACGATTACACTTGATTTCCTTTTTCGCTTTTATGTTCCTGTTAAAATTTTGTTCCTCGAACCAATTCAGAGCCCTCCATGTACCAGAACATTACATTAAAAAAAGGATTCTGCTTTAAATTTGAAATCTCTTGGGATAAAAGCATTTGCTAAATGAATAAATGTCAATACAAATGCAAATAACTGATGCAAAAGGGATACTCACAGGTAGGCAGCTTTGCCCTCCTCTAGCTCTTTGCTCTTGCCGCTTGTGGCTGTCTTTTTGCTGCAGAGCTTGCGGGTGATGCACATGAGCAGGCCACACTGACGCAGGAAGAAGCAGCTGACGTCCACTAGCACGAGCAGCAGCAGCAGGCCAGATAACCCCAGCCCAACCACTGCGCCCAGGCCTAGGCCGCTGAACAGCGAATCTGCTGAGACAGGATACACACACAACCATCAATGATGGGCCTCGACAACACATACACTCCTTTACGAGAACCTTTGTTCATGACAAGTAAATACGGAATATGCTGCTCTTAGAATGTGCTGAAAATGGGGTTACCAGCATTATTGTTTGCTTTACATTTGATTAAAAGGGCATGAAAAGGCACAATGATTCATAAAGGATCATATGAAAATTCTTCTATGGTTATTTTTGACCAAACAACAGGAAGAAAAGATCTAATGCTGCGTTTATGCCATGTCATAATTAATCTATTCGGAGCTGTTCACGTCCTCAGACTGGGAATTATGCATTTCTATGGCAATACTAACGGCCAAAAGAATCTGTAGGAGTAGGAGCTTTCAGGAAAAAAAGCTGTAATTACGAGCTCTACGAGGACGTGAACGCTTTTTACAAGTTGAAAACTCCAAGTTCAGAGATAAATAGAATAAAAATTTGATTAAATAAAAAATTGTCAGTGCTGAAAGTAAGATAAAAAATAAAGAAAAGTCAATTAAAGCATTCACTAAACAGTGCAATAAAACAACAATCTTCTAGCAAAAACACAATAAATATAGCTATCTCATGTTTTTGCTTTAAGAACTTCAAGGTGATGCAACTCAATTGGTGAAAGCCTTTGCGTGAGGAAATGAGGCTGTCTGAGCTGTTCGGATGGAAACATCCATGGCAATGTTTTTGCTCTAAACACATCAATCTTGCATGCTATTGAACGTAACATTGCCATTATAGCAAAAGCATCCCAGAAGTCTGTTGTGTGATCTGGACACAGTGACAGGGCATCAGAGTGAGAAAAGCGACACATGATAGATGAGGGAAGGACAGGCATACTAAAAAGACCTTTGAACAATTTAGTAGCTGTCTGATTTTTTTATTCACATCCACCTCAACCGAGTGTTCTACCATTTGGTGCGACATTTAAATTTAACCTTAAAAAACAATGATAAAACTTTACAAGGTTCCATTTGTTAACATAAGCTAACATGAACTAACAATGAACAATACATTTACAGCATTTATTAATTTCAATATTTAGTAATACAAAAAATATATGTCTCATTTGTGTCTATGTTAACTAAAGTATTAGCTAATGTTAACAAATGAGACCTTACTGTAAAGTGGTTCCAAAAAACAAAAACATTACAGAAGGAACATCCGGCAATGTTTATAACCATCCTTAATTAAATCTACGATCGTGACCTCAAAACTTCAGATTAGGAAGATCATTTGACCATCATGATCTATTGACCATTTTCAGATGTCACCATGCGACTGCATATCAGCTTATCCATGAACGAGTAGCACTCAAAGACCTCAGATTCATTGATTCTGGTATGGTTTTACTTTTGATGCATGAACCACATGACTCCACTGTGAATTATCGGCCAACACATCTGTTTTTCACCATCTTGTGCCGTGCTCTCCCTGAGAAATGTGTCCGCGCTCCTATAGCTGATTTGTTGTTGATTTATAACATCATTAGAAGCTCAATTTAGCATCTCGTTAATATCACTTATCCTGAAGTTCCACAAATGGGCGTGATCCATCCGCATCTGAGTTCAACGCACTCAATTAATTAAATATGAACGGTGATTGAGACTCAGCAATGAGAAGCAATAACTCAAGCTCGATTGATTGTGTCTGGACGGCGCCCTCACTCTGAAGGGAGGTCTGTGGGTGGGCTCTCAGCAGATGATTGACAGGCTAATGAAGCTTGTAATCATGTGTGGGGCTTAATGGCTGTGTCACGCTGATACATGACTAAGTAGGGCTTAAACAGATCCACGGTTTTCTAGTTTGGGAACACTTTTACATGGGAAAACTTGCAGCGTGAGGTACAGGCAATAGGAGCATTTGAGACCCTGCTAATGCACTCTCTTCAAGGTTGAAGTACTGTGTATCCCTCAGCCTTTGAGCTGCACCGCTTAATCATTCAAACACTTACCTCTGCACTTACAACACCAGTAAATGCAGAAAGCTGGAGACTGGATGGGGTCTAAAAATAGACTTCAGTCAAACCAGTGTAAATCTGTTATGAGGGGGCTTCAGATTAGATGAAAATGACACCCTTACTCCATGCATAGTTCAGCAAATGTTTACATAATGCATTTAATATTATATGACAGTCATTAACCTAATAGTATGTATACCTTGGGCCACAAAAATAAACTAAAAATTTACAATAAAGCCATGTCAGCTGCCATTACCCAAGTCTTCGTCACATGGTCGTTCAGAAATCATTCTAATAAGCTGATTAGCTGCCTAAGAAACATTTCTTAGAATATTAATATTTTTGTGGAAAGTATTACTTTTAAATAAAGTTTTAATGACCCTATATAATAAAAAATAACTACATTCCCCTTCATGATCAAAATATTGCATGATATGATTGATATAACACATGCATACAATCTGTTGAATATCAAAAAAGTGTTTTAGGGTTTCACGTCCCTTTATGTTCAAATTAAATCAAAACTTTAAAATTATTGATCAGTATGTGTTATTCCAATGAAAAATTGCTTGTTTTTATAATCTTTTAATCATAATGTACCGTAAGATCTTGATGATCATCAATCCTAACTTTTCCAACTCTTCTGATATAATTTTTTTTTTCACAACCCAATCAGTTTCTGATTAAATATTCGGTTTGACTCAATAATGCAATGGTTTACAAAAATAATTGGGTTGTGAATGTATTTCATATTAAATGTCACATGGAGTCAGGAAGAAGTGTAAAGAAGAAATTCTGTCGAATTAGAGATATCACTTCCAAAAATTATGGCGAAATTGAATCATGAACAGCCAAGCAAATGTTGCCAAACTCATGAACAGTCTAGCAAGCGTTTGCCAAATGCATTTGATGTGCTATGAAAGAACATCAGGTTTTTTGATACCAAGCTACTAAATGGCCAAAGTACACCTCCTAGCTCACATGAAATGCCACTTTTATAGCTTTTTGGGTTGTATTAAGTGGATACATTGAGCTGACCAGTGGCAGTTTGGTCCTTTTTACTAATCATCTCATAAAACCCAAAGAGCACTCCATAAAATGAGACAGTTTTCTTATCTCCAGGCTGAATGGCTTCCTTCTGGAGTCCTGAGGTAATTTAAAGCTTTGGCCATTATGGAAAAGGTCCCAAGTTTTAAGACTCCTCCTCCTCCTCCTCCCCTCACCCTATGCTGGCCCAGCAACCTCTGCACTACCTACACAGAGGACACAAGCCAAGCATGACTCCATAATGATGGTTTAAAGACTCTAACGCTCATTAAGACGCTATGCTTGACGAGCAGAAGGGACCCTCTAGCCGTTAAACGATTAATAGACCGACTGCCGTCAGGATAGCCATTATCAGTGGCAAAGATGTCTTTGCGCAGCATGAGGTTGGACTGATGGGTCAGAACGAATGAAATGGGTGTCAAGTGGCACCAATTAAACATCGCTTTTCCATACTTTTAATAGAATTCTTTATGACACTTGTAGCGTATCTGGGGAAATTATCATTATCGTAACCATTTCATTGGTTGGTCATGTATAAACAGAACATAATTCCAAATAAATGTCATTATAAATTTCACATTCATCTAGAGGATCTTAAATAATTGTTGGTCTATTTGTTTCAATAAACTTTTTTTCTTTCAACACAACAATTTTGGAAGTCAAGTTTGCAATATGCTCAGTTCTTAGACACCACAATCACATTTACTTAATGGATTTATCATAAATTGCTGCAATTTTCACCCACAAAGTTCACCCAAAAATGAAAATTCTGTCATAATTTATCCACCCACATGTTGTTTTTACCTGGTATTAATTTCTTTCTTCTGTCAAACACAAAATAAGATATTTTGAATAACTTTTCAAATGTTTTATCAGTAAAATGCAAGTAAATGGTCTAAATAACATTGAATATTGCTATAGCATATATATATATAGCCATTGAGACATTATTAAAAGTCTTTCATTTTTGTGTGTATAGACCCCCATCTCTGCAATGTCTTTTCTTTCCCTGTACTAGAGACATATTGTTGCTTGTGTTGTTTAAGGAAATGTCTGATACCTTCTGATTTATGACTTCATACACCTGGCTTTAGAACAAATGGCTGTACTCTGGCTAGCTGGATGGACTTTGCTTATTTCTCTTCCAGAAAAAAAAAAAAAAAACTTATTTATGGGTGGTGTGATCAGCAGTAATGGACAGCAGTAAAACAACAGGTCCATTTTCATTTGCCCGAATCTTTTCCAGCTGGAACAGTCAACAAAGAGCCATTCTAATCTTATAAGAAGTCAAGCCACATTAGGAAATAAAGGCCTTAATGGACTGGGCTTCAGACCCTTGCTTTTAACGAGAAAAATATTGAGGTTTTTGACATACCCATAAATGAAATGCAATGTTCTATTGCCGTGTAATGAGAGAATGGAGAGGGCAACGCGTAGAGATGATCGAGATTAATGGTCTCCAGTGACTTGACTTCCATTGATTTGAGAGGTATGCCTCGAGGGGATTAAAACCTCTCAACTTTTGTAAAATTTACAATGATACAAATTTAAACTGCAAAACATTATGAGATCCTAATTGTGATAATGTGCTATGAACACATAACAACAAGGAATGTTTCTTACCATTTTCTCAAAAAAATAAAAAAATAAAAATGATTGTGGATGATGCTTTGTGGACAAGAGAGGATCAGAGACAGACCATTTACCTTCTATAAACTCAAGATGCAAAATTAATTGTTTGCATATAAATGTGTCTCTAAAGCGTGTGGACACAACCACCATACAATGAAAAAAATCCATTCACTCCTTTTTTTTTTATCCTCAAAAAGTCTAAACACTCTCAATAATTAAGCCGTTTGGATTTTCTAAGCAATATGATGTCATATTGCTCATGCTCCGCCCACGACCACTGACGGATTGTCCTGTATTAGCATATTTACGACACCCACCCATGGAAGTGAGGGGTGGGGTGAGCAGTTGCTCATTATCATTTAAGAGACATGCACCGAAACGGGTCGCTGAAACAGAGCTGTTTTTGAGGAGGTAAAAGGGTATTGTTTTACACAACCATTGAGTATGTTACAAACTTTACATGAAGACCCTAAAGAATCATACCAACTTGTGGAAAATGCGGTCCAAATGCAATGTCCTACCTGCCTTTCAACATAGGTATTTTCATAACCAAATTGCCTACCCTTCCTTGATATCGGTTTTCATTGCTTCAGTGAAAAATAAGGAACCTTGTCATTTGTAATTCAGCAAAATAGCCCTTCAGAATTGACAAAGACTTTTTCAATGTTTATCTTTGCTTGATTGTTTTACTGGCTAATATTAAATTTGAGCTATTCGCTGTGCAGTACAATGATTCAGATAATACAATGCTTTTGTATTTTCTTATAATAATAAACCAAATTATGCACACAAACTGCTTTATATGTCAGTGCTCTACATTAACTGGTTCACTGGTACACTGACAAGTCATGATTAGTCTTCGGATTCTGAGCTCAGAGGCTGTAGTTATTGCATCAGAGTGAACTAGTTTATTTGAGAAATTCTGACAAAGACTTCTACACTGATTCTGACATGAATTCAAATATATTCTTCATACATGCAGCATCAGTATAGCACAGAATTTCTATAGTTATGGTCTTTACATTTCATGGTTCTCAAAATGCACTCTTCAGATAACAGAAAATAAATAAGCTTCTGACTACAGCACACACTTCATCAAATCAAGATTGCAATACTGCATCCACACAGTAAAGAAAGTGAAGCATATCCATTCTTACTATTTTAAAACATACACCGTTCAAAAGTTTGAGGTCAGAAAGATTTTTTTAATGATTTTTTTTACTTTCTATTTATCAAAGAATCCTAAAAAAAAGTATCATGGTTTCTAGAAAAATTTTAAGGAGCACAACTGTTTTCTCCCTTTGATAATAACAAGAAATTATGCTTGGGCACCAAATCAGCATTTCAGAATGATTTCTGAAGGATCATGTGACCCTGAAGAATGGATTAATGGCTGCTGAAAATTCAGCTTTGCCATCACAGGAATAAATAACATTTTAAAATATATGAAATTAGAAAACAGTTATTTATATATATATTGAAACAATATTTTACTTTATTTAATCAAATATCTGCAGCCTTGGAAACCATAAGACTTTCAAAAACAATTTAAAAATCCAACCGACCTAAACTCTTGAACGCTCAGCTGATTTTAGTCCTTTACAATGACATGGAACAATGAGTGTTAGCTTAATTCACTGTATTCAAATACTACAACTCCTGCATGGCAGCAACATACTACACAAATATTCATATTCACAGACTGCACATGATTCCAGTTACTAATGTTCTTTCTCATCAATACCGAGAATATACAATAAAATGTCTCTGCCAGAGGTGTACCCAGAAAATGAAAATTAATGTGCATTATATTTTGACTCACTGCAAGGGAGAAGTCTTGTTTTATGTTTCTCATTCTCACATTACGGGTAACAGAAAATCGTCCTGTTTGATTTATGATACCAGTGTTTAAAAGTCATATCAATTTGAAATCCTACTTGACTCCATTTAATGAGTGCTGCGTTCTATATCTTTGTGTGTGTGTATCAGCAACATCATTAAATGCATTCTCTCAAGCGATGCAGCTGCTGACATTTCCCATAGACATAATAAACCAAAACAAAAGAGCCTGCGGATGCACAGAAGATGGAAAAGCCCTAATGCCGGTGGCTTACTGTGTCTTTTGTAAACACCAGCAAAAAGGAGCTCATTATACAAAACTAAGGGTCTGATCACTACAGGTGGAGAATAAATTAATCACTCAGTTTTTCCTCTTCCTTTGTTGTCAGTAATATGCAAGACCTTTATGGATCAAAAAAGCAAAACTGGATTTGGAATGGAGGGAGGCCAGGATAGTGGCGGGATCAGCTCACAAGCATATAGGCTCGGAAAATAACAAGAACGCCACCAGAATCTGATAAGCACCATTGAAACGGCACGGCTAAGGGTCAGCGAGCCATTGGTGGGGGTGAAAAAAAAAGTCCCTGGCTCAGTCTTTTGGGCTCATTCCAGGCAAAGTAAAGATGGAGCAATGTCAACACAGACATGAGAACAGCAACAATGACAGAGAAGCTCCGAAGACGGTCACCGTATGGACAGGCTGCGCATGGGGACGTCCACGTCCGGTTGGAGGGGGCTTGCAACACTGATCTGCAATGAGATGGAGGGGAGAGGGAGTGGGAAGGAAGAGGGAAAGACATACAGTAGGTGTGTGGAGCCAGCAAAGGACGCAGGATGGTTACACACACGAGAGAATGAAAAGCAGTTTATTCACAACATCAGAGCGTTGGGTAAATAGAAAAGATGATTATAAGAGTGGAAATGAGATTATTTTGGTGCAGGTCAGGACATAAACATGGGTGAATGTGACAAAAATGTTGACATATGAGCGAGCAGTCCAAACCAGTGTCCGTTGTAAAGGTTTGTTTGAAGGATCGCGGGGTGTTTATAGGCACACAGAAAAGCAAGTTTAGTGGCAGTTCATAGCAAAACAAAAAGCCCAGCGATTTGCGGTGTGGCCCAGAATGCGTTGCATAATTCATTAGGTGGGAATTGGAGAACAGGATTGTTTAGAGTGAAACAACGAGACAAAGCACAATAGAATTATAAATAAGAGCATGGGCCAGCGGGGATGAAGGGGTGAGGGTGGAGAAGGAGAGAAAAAGGAAAGGATGAGAAAGAGTTGGGGGAGAATATACAAATGACATCAAATTAACAAGGTAAATCCAAGCTGCTGAGGAGCAGTGCTGTCAACACACACACACACTCACATTGAAATATTTTTCATTCAGACACACATATGCATGCACTGACACGGCATCTTTGAATATTTAACATATAATTGGACAAATTTAAATATCATCTGTCAGTATCATAGAATTCTATCTATCTATCTATCTATCTATCTATCTATCTATCTATCTATCTATCTATCTATCTATCTATCTATCTATCTATCTATCTATCATGCTATGGTGGTAATGTGAGGACATGTCCCCACAACTTTATGAAACAGCTTGCAGCTGCAATTTTGTGTTTGTCAGTTGCGTCCCCTAATATAATCCACTCACGTATACAGCTGCAATTTTGCTTGGTTCATTAAAACAAACATTGTTATTAGAGCAGGTATGAGCCTGAGACCTGACGCATTCAAAGCAAAACACTTACACGACACCATTATGTACTGCATTTATCCTCTATTCCAAACATCTATCAAACTAAAAGACACATTTCCAGGATTGACAGTGGGAGGAAGTTAAATATAAAACAATCCACAACACACGGTATAAAGAGAACTTGGAATTGAATCATTTAAATAGTTGTTTAAATGATTTTGTGCAGTTTATTTCATGATCATATTGTGATTCATAAATCAGTTTTTATCAAAAAATAGAAAAGCATCTGCAAATTTCCAAGATAAATCTAGAATGTCTATTTAGCGAAAAAGCGAAACAGCTATAGCATATCAGCGCAGTAAGTGAATTGTATGTGCCTTTGTTAGGTGAATATTAATATGTAACTCTTGAAAGCCATGTTTATATCATATGTGATATGCTGATGGTATGATATATATATATATATATATATATATATATATATATATATATATATATATATATAAATGAAAATGTTAAAACCACCGTTATCATTAAACCATACAATATAATCACAATATAAATCCTTGGCCTGAGAGAAAGCCCTATTGAAATGGTCTTTTCAATGTATTTCCCAAACAATTATACTATTGTGTGTAAAAAAACATGCTTCTCTTTTGGCTATAATTTGAGTGTTATTTTAAACCAGAGGAAAGTTCTAGTATGTTTTTTGAAAAAAGACAAACACAGAGGTAGGCCTTTTGAAAGTAGACAGGCAATCAAAGCCTCTTTAAAATGTGTTTACCCTTACATTGCTTTCCATTTAAAAAAAACATTAAAAAGGTATTATTGTATTACTGATGGGGAACACATCCACTTCTGTGGATTTGGCTGGTTGAACTATCAGTTTTACTATACGCGCATCCAGCAAGTTACCCTTTATGCTTACACCATTCAGACACCCATAGGCTACCAAAGAGCTTTTGATTGATTCTTGAATTTTTCTGATTTCATTGTAACCCCAGATTTGTTGGGACCCAGTAAATATTAAAAGCCTTCTTATAAAAGCATGACTTCAAAAAAAGAACATCACTGCAAACTGTACGTGGTCAGTCAGCCAAACAGTGATATGGGAGCACTAACAGATGGACAGTTAGGGCCCGTTCACACCAAGGATGATAACTATTAACAATAATGATAACAATGTAGTTCTAAAAATCCTTCTTAATGACACAGCACAACTATATAACGATAACTGCACAGAGGAAGAATATTGTTATAATCCCTTTCGCAACAATTTTTTTTCCAGCTGATGAACGATAAAAACATTGACAGCAATCAGGATCCATTCTGCCTTAAAGAGCTTGAGAATTTAAGGTGGCAGATGACAAATCTGCAGCGCTCGCATAGAATAAACAGTGTGGATGGTTGGTGTGGATGGTAGTTATTGCTATAGTTATAGTGATCATTCTTGGTGTGAATGGGCATTTAGACATATTTGATCATATTCGTTTTATTTTTGTCGGATAATATCTTTCACATATTTTTTTTCCTAAGGAGAAAGTGTTTTCTCTGACAATTTGCTCCTGATTAGGACACAGAATCAGCTCCACGTTTGATTGTGATTCTGAGATACATGAGCTCCATCAAGCGTGGGTGCTGGCAAGTGTGCTGAACTGTAGCGAAGCATATAATTATAATAGGAGACATATCATTTCAGCTATAGATATTGTGAGTGGGTGATGAAGTGCCGTAGATAATCAAACTCAATTTGTCGTATGAAAAAGAGTAATACTTTGCATGTGTTGTGGAAGTACTTGTACCTGTGATATCAGGTTTCTGAGGCATGGAGAACTTCACAAAGGTGGGTTCAGACAGGCCTTTGACGTTGCGGGCGGTGATTTCCACCTCATACTGCGTATTCCACTGGAGCGGTTGCAGCAGCACAAAATCATTCACACCTGGAACCAGTTTTGTCATCCACTGTTCTTCCTTGTCCTACACAAAACCACAAGTGTTTCATAAAACATGCACAAGCATAAACATACAGTATGAGCATATGACTAAACAATTGGCTTTAGGGCACATAAGACTTGTACGAACAATTAGTTCTCACTGTCAGAGGTGTAAAGGCCAGGTTCAGAAAGTAAAAGTCCTCCTCAGTATTTTGTTCAAATCACCTGGATTTGCTAATTAGCAGTTTTTCAGGAGATAGAACTAATTAGTGAAATCAGCTGGCTGAGTTCATGGGTGGAATAGACATATGGCAGGACTTTTACTTTCTGACCCCTGGACTTTACACCTCTGCTCACTGTATTTTGACACATACTGTACATATGACAACTTATCGGCATAAACAAATCTTGTTAGTGCATGTGAGCGGCGTGCGCTCACAGGTGTGTGAATATTGGCTATTTTTACAATGGTTTTGAACATCTGCGTAAAAAACGTTGCACACATGTGTGTGTGTACGCACGATTAGTGAATGAGACCCGTTGTTTTATTTGCAACAATGGCAAAATGAAAAATTATATTGTGCTCCTCACATTTGTTTAGCTATGCAAATTCACTTATATTCAAATAGCTTCAACAACATATTTTTAATTATCTATTAATTAGATCATTTTTCATTTAATTGGTCGCATTTGTCATTTTTTACTCATATTTGTCAATTGATTGGCTGCAAATATAAATACAATTTGGTAATTTATTTTTACAAAGTGAATTTATTTTTTCAAACATAAATAGTACTTCATCGATATTCTCTGATGGATGGAAATCAAAACATAAGATTATATATTAAGAGGCCACATCTGATCCTTCATCCTCCGAGCAACAGATAAGAAAGAGATGCTTTTCTCTAATCCTCAAACTATTTCACACACTTACAGCAGCAACACTCCAACGCATCCATTATTCTCTTTGTGTCCCTGCCTGCAGAGAATCTGAGCACGAGTGTGAGCATAATATAGTGTGTGTGTGTGTGCCGGCTGTTCCGCCAGCTAAAATTTTAAAACTAGGCCCACACATACTGCCTTCAAAAACTCATTGCTTTCATATTTTGACATTTTCAAAACGCCTCAGCTCTTTAAAGGCTAAATGGTTGAATGTGCCTTTCACATGTCGACAGTCCTTAGGCATACTGTGACATCTCCATTTCCCCAGTTCTCACCTCCACATGCACAGACCGAGCAAATGAGAGAGAGGGAGAGAAATAAAAAAAATAAAAAAGGGAAGAGTACAAATAAAAGAGAGGGAAAAGATGCCAGCGGACCGGACCCTATTACGGTAGAGGAGGAAGTGAGGCATCACCAAACAGACTGAGACCGACAGAGATGAAGCAAATGAGGAAATGTTGAGGCCCATGAGGGGGAAAAACAAACAGAGGGATTGTAGGAGAGAGAGCAAGCAAGCTTTGGTGAATGTGTGTATACTAGTGTGGTAACTAACACTCAATAACCTTTCAGAACCTATAGACAAACTGTATTGACTGTGAAACAGTGGTGACATTGTAACTCCATGACGCAAAGTTACACAAGGCCTTTTAGAATGCTGACATCCTCACGGGCACAGCTCTTGCTCCATGTGAGATCTACTCGGAAGTCTTGTTGTTGAAGGGTCTAATTTTAGGCTACTAACAAATATTGACTGCAATAGTCATGTGACTGCATTTTTGTCGGCCAACCCGGAAGTTAGCGTCACTCTGGTTCCCTCGACAAAAACCCTACATTTTTCCATTGGCTTTTGGATTATTGCAGAAAATAAGGTCTGTGACTAACAAAAGCTTGTGATTCTTACTAGTTTTGTTCATCGTGATAATCTTCACAAATTAACATAATGTTTATGGATTTTGAAGCGTAAATACAATCAGCAGAAGTCAAAAGCTAAACGTAGGCTATGAACAAAATACACCACAGTCCCATGACTTCAACCTCACCATCACTAAGCTTCTGACAACTCTCTTTTTTTTAGTCTTTGTTTTAAAACATTTTCCCTGAAAGTTAGAGTATTAATAGTTCGCAAAAGCATGATTATAAACACAGCGAGGCTGTGAATGCGGACTAGTGAGTAGATGAGTTTACCTGTTCAGCATGATGACGTTTAATGACAACCTCTGCTGTCCCATTTAGCCACTTGTAAGCAACCACATTTTACAAGACAAGTAAAAAAAAAAAAAAAAAAAAAAAAAAAAAAAAATCACAAGAGGGTATTACTGATGTATTTTATATATCTTGAGCTCGTGTTCAACACAGACCTTATTTCCAGACCATATGACCAGATACTATGTATTCTAAACAAAACAATAAGCGTCAGGCGAGAACACTATTTCTGTAAAATGAGTGGGCACAGATAATTATACTTTGTGAGTACAGATATAATTTTTTTATGTGTATATATATTCACATATTCATTCATTTTCCCCCTGCTGAATAAGCGGAGGTTAATAGCTGCTTCACCACCAAATTAAAAGATCCATGCGACTGCCAATAGAGGGCGAACTTCAGAATTGTTGTGAATGTCAGAGGAGAAAAGACGGCTTAAAGGAGTGTCAAAATGTTAAAACACTGGGCTGCATCCAATAATTGTGCAAAATAAGCGTAATTAAAGTGTTCTTACGTGCACCGAGAAATTTTCATACTTTTGAAAGAAACATAGCTTATAGATTTTAACCTTTTTTTTCTTCTTCTCAGGAATATTTAGATATTTAAATTGAATAAAACTCCAACAAAAGAACTAGCTTGGTTAGCTGATTTCCTTAAAAGTCCATAGATATTGATAAAGTCCATAAAATATCGTGTAACCAAATAAATGTAAAAAAGAGGACATTTTCCTCTTTAAAGGCACAATATGTAACTTTTTTGCTTTAAAAATAGCAAAAATCACTATATCTATGTTATATATTTTTTTTAGTTGTGTACTTACATTATCCCGACTGTTTCCAACAACTTTCAAACCAGGAGAAATTTGTAATTTAATTCGAAGACACGTCCCGTTTCTTTATTTACATTTTGTCACCGTCAATGGCGTTATATCCGCGTTGTCCCTGATTTCCGCTCGTGCTGCCATAGCAACCAGAGCTATGAACCAGAGCCCTCTGATAGTAACCAAGACGACAGACGTGGACCACTGTAGTTCGCAATGTCTATCTGCACGCTGTTGTTGTTGCGTTCAAACATTATGGACCATGGCAAGCAGACTTTGGATAAAAAAGAGAACTAAAACGAGAATCAATATCAGCGCGGTGTTTTTGAGATGCTCCCATAGACAGTATGTAAACGAGAGCTTCACGTCCGAGACTTCGACCGCTCCTACATGTACATTATTAAACAGGTGAGCACATTTACATAAAACTAATCAATGTTATATAGTTCAACAATGATAAAATGTTAGAATATGATCTGTATGTTATTCTAATGTTGATCTAGCTTACTACTGTACTAGTCTCATACAGACAAACTAACACATATTTCAACACATTCAAATGCAGTTTAGTGTGATAGTGTAATGTTAGACCAAGTGAAACAGCGCTGCGTTACCTCACAAGTTTAATTTGTCTAATAAACTGACCTGTGAGTTGTAATGCTGCACTTGTGTGTATACACGTTCGGTAGAATGAAATGTCCTTATTCCTTTTATATCCGCGGGACTCGCGTCGCGTGTGGAGCTGATAGCTGTCTCTTAGCAATCCCGAACTGCTTCATATCACAGTCATGATAAAAACATTGATGTATTCAGTCATCCATAAACATTGTTAGATCGGTAGGCTTAACGTTGACGACAAGATCCATAATTCTTAGCAAATGTTGCGTCATCAATCTACGCCTTTGTTATTGTAAAGAGGTTAGCGACCCCTAGTGGCGAAAAATTCCATACTGTCCGTTTAAGGAGTCCAAAGGAACAGATTGCATTATTTTAGCTATGTAAATGAGAATATACCTTAGATTTCTATTGATTTCACATAAAGCTAATAATAATAACAATAGACTACCCTCAACCCAAATCATAAACAACCCTAAAAGAAAACATTTTATATTTTTGGAATAATAATAAAAAAACATTGTGGGCTTTATTTCCCCATTGAGAATATCTCTGAATGTCCCCTCTACATTGTTTTTCTATCATGCTGGGGACTTTCCCTTGACTTATATTGTTTTTATATTCATAAGCTGTATATTCTCATGGGAAGTATTGGCTTTCCCCCACAGTGTATGTGATTTCAGTTTCATCAACAATATATGCAAAACCTGATCCACCCAAACCCCTCTATCGCACGCACACCAGTTTTAAGGAAAACATCAATGCAGTTACACCTGACGCACAATAGTTATTGGGAAGAAAAGCCCTAAAAACAGCAGAATATCTTGTGCAAGAATTAGTTAAGAATGTTTTTATGCACGCTGTAGATCGTGCTGGTGCATAAACAAGGGGCATGGGCTCAAACAAAGAAATGCATTTTCACTGCTCATTACCAAAAGCATCGCCCACTCGTCTCCATGTGTTTACTGGAATAACACCCTCTGCATTTCAACTCAATCTCAGACGCTACACTTACAAAAAAACCAAACCATAGGATTCCTTTTAGTGCTGTTTTTTACAGCTAGTTAATGATGAAGTTCATTGCCATTTGTAAAATGCTGTTCTGCTGGGCACAAACTAACAATTCCCCAATTAAGTCATAATAAAAAAATTATGGTAACACTTAAGTTTAGGGTCCAATTCTCACTATTAACTAGTTGCTTATTAGCATGCATATTACTAGGATATTAATCCACCCACCCACCATCCATCCATCCATCCATCCATCCAAATATCCTACAACAAATAACAGTAAAATCCTCCTACAAAAACCTTTCACAGTATAATTAATAAATGATTATAATAAATAAATTAGTAAAAAATTAAATAACATATGTATTTAATTAATAAAAAAAATAAAATAATAATAATAATTATCTAAAAAAACCTCCATAGAAAGTGGTTGTACCTCTGTATTCTACATCATTTAAGCATGAACATTACCAGGCTTAACAAATCCATTTAACGAATCAAGGTAAAATCATCACCACTGCAAAGTTTCATAAACTGAGTAAACATTGATAAAGCGCTACAACAAGTTTCTCTTGCGAGACTGGTTCATTGCGACTTTAAGAACAGCTCACTTACTGTTTTGTATTTGACAATGTATTCCAGGATGGGCATTCCTCCATCGTCCTGCTTGACCAGACCCAGTCGGTACGCCTTCCCCACCCCTCGTTGACCCTGAACCGAAGGGGGACTTGGCTCTCCTGAATAACGAAAAAAACAAAACAATGTATGAATGACCCACATTCATATTCATAACTGGTTGTCTATTAACTCAATGGTTGGCAGCAAAATACAACTACAATAGAGTAACGGCTGAAGGTTGTTTTTCTAAACCTACACAGTTTAAGGGTCAAAGCAGACGGCACTCACGTATGGGCAGAGTTTGAAAGCTCTCTGTGCGGCTGAACTCCCCCTGACCTTTTCCATTCACTGCCGCTACTCTCACCTCATAGGTGGTGTTGGGCTCAAGGTTAGTGAGCAACACGATTGCTGTGGGAGAGAAAAACAGAGTACATGGTTTTAAATGATTGCTTTCTCTAGTCATACTCTTGCAAACAGGCCTTTTCAGGATTATTTATATTAGCTCAGAGTCCTTGAAGTAAGCCTAACTTGCTTATCTGATTGTCTAATGTGCTCTTAAAGTTCAGCAGACCCATTTGAGTGTTGTGGGTAGAGAAAAAATAAATTTAAGCAATGTAAGTTCAGATTGGACTGGAGTTGTATCTCCCACACCTATTTAGACCCTAGTTTGGGCGATTCTGTGTGCCAATCTGATAAAATTCAACATTAATCTATAATAAAAGCCAATTTGAGTGTTATATTCCTGTCGAAGCTCTGAAATGAACTAAAATTTGGATTAAAAAATAAATAAATTCTTTATGGTGCTTTTTTTGGCTTTGAGTTTGATGGCCCAACTGCACTTTCACTTTTATTAAATTTAAGATAGTTGACAGGATACTCTTCAATAATTAATCTTTGTGTACAGTGTTTCCCATACATTGATTTATTTGTGGTGGCCTGCCACAATATCAGCATTGACCGCCCCGATGATCTTGTCTTTAATGCCGTGTTTTGCGCCATTGCTGTCAAACAAACTAAAATTGAAAGCGCGATAAGGCTTTGTGTCCTTATCAAATTGCAAAAGACTGTTTGCTTGCGCTATGCAAAGAGAAGTACGCATATGATCAGCTCCATGTCTCAATTCACAGTGAATAAATGCAGTGAACTCCATCTGCGCATGCTGAGTTTAGCGTGCATTAAGGAACGTAGTGGGCACCAACAATTACGCATTATTTTCACATTTGCATAGTTGATGATTACAGCATTTCATTAGATTTGTAATGAGACGCATTTGTAAACTTGTTTTCCACCTAAATAAAAGCTAGACTGAAGTTTCCGTCAAAATAAAAGTTCATGGGTTTACCTCTTTCATGTATAGAAATGAGGACAAAACTAATTATGAAAGTTAAATAAATTTTTTAGTGCATTTGTTTTACAATATATAGCTATTACTGTCATAGGAATAATATTATAACATTATTATTATTATTATTATTATTATGTAGTGTAATATAGACTGAGACACTATATCACAACTAAAAAGAGGGCTGAATCCCCTTTAAAGTACAGGTAAAAGTCAATGCACTGACTTTTTCTTTGTTCAATTTGCACACTAAATATAGGTGGGAGATCTTAATTTTGAATTCTCAAATGCACCAGACTGATGAATTTAACTTTAAAATGTGTAAAATTTTCTTACGGGGGCATGCCCCTGGACCCCCCTAGAGGGACCGATGTCCAGCCACCACATTTTCACAAAACCCTGTGGGAAACACTGGTGTACTATGGAAGAAACAAAGTCATACAGTATATTTCATTTTTGGGTGAAATATTTCTTTAATGTTTTAATAAAAATAAGAAATCAATATTTAGTAATCAATTGCTTTAAATATGTGAACAACATTGTGATTTTGAGTGATAGATTAATTTACTCCTGGAAATACAATAGCCTACTGTTCAAAAGCTTAGGGTCAGTAAGATATTTTAAATTGTTTCATCGATAATTTTACGGTTTAACACCGGAATTGATAAAACACAGCAGCAAACAACCATTGCACTTACTCTGTGTCCCCTGTGATTTCACATCCTTCCAGTCCTGTGAGCTGATGTCTTTGTATTTGACCAGGTAGTAACTGATGGGTACACCGCCATGGGAGTCAGGCTTCGTGAAGGTAACTGTGGCCACGCGCTGTGCCACCGAGCTCAGCCGAACAGAGTAGGGGTTTGAGGGAACATCTGTGACAGAGAAATTATGGGTCAGGGAAAGAGTGACTAACAAACGACTCCATTTAAGTGCCGAGGCCACAGTTTCTGAGAGTATCAAAGGAACTGGTTGTGTGTCTTTCTGTGGGGTATAGAAAACACAGTTATAGAGCTGCTTTCAGGGTCTTACAATCCAAGGTCCCTCAGCGAAAGACTTTTAAGACCACAAACACACTCAGCAAGAAAGGACTGCACTGTACTCCCATCTTATGAAAAATACATGATGTCAAATGAAGGTTGAAAGTTAAGTATATATGTTGAAAATGAAATCATATAAATAGAAGAAAGCAAGAAGATCAAAAGGTATTCTTACTGCCTAAAATCGATGGTAAAATCATGGTAACAGCGCCTCTCATGGCTTACTGCTTTTATAATTTTGTCAGGACCACTATCGTCACGATTGACAATTAGCATACAGTTAGGATTGGCGGTATGGTTCTGTTCTGGGCAAGGACTCCCTGTGCATCCATGCAGCCTAGCATGGATAAGAACAGGGAGAGCAGCAATAACCCCCCCCCCCCCTTTCAGAACTGACTGAAAGTATTATTCATTGTGATGAGTGTTAACTAATGTAGCTAACTAATCTTAAGAAATGAAACCTTATTGTAAAATGTTACCGTTAAAAGACACCAATGTTTAATGTGTGATTAAATGTAATAATGATAAAAAAGTGATAGATAAATAGGAAAAAACAAACAAATATATACATATTTCTGTCTCAGGATGTTACAGTTATCTGTAAAAAAATTTAATAAAAAAATAAATCCAGCTGATTGTGCATAGGGGACAACCTTAAATCCAGCCACACAGTGGATTTAAATGTGATAAAATGTGTAAAATGCAGAGTTATAAACTCTTATTGGTAGCTGAAAAATATAGTCAAAATAACTGATAAACAAAAGCACTAGTGTGTGGGATACAACATATTTTATGAATGATTCCATGCAGGCTTTTTCATAACAGAGGCACCAATATTAGCTGACAGTCCTCAGGTAACACAAACCATGATGCTGCCAATCTGATACAAAGACATGTTGTACCTTGCCTAAACCTCTCATGCATGTACTGTAAGTAGTACGGCATAGTTTCAGATATTTTTAGTTTTTTGCCCTGCTAAGCCAGAAAACACAGACTGCTCTGAATAACAAGCATCTGAGAATTGGAGAGCCAGACCGCGGATGGAAAGAGAAATAGCAAGTGAAACAGGGAGAGGCAACAGGATGACAGAGAGAAACAATGTAGGTCTGCATTATAGAGGATGAGGGAGAGGAAGAGCCAGTGGGACAGACTGAGACATTTGGGTGGAACAGCAGAGACGGACAGAAAAGGGAAGTCGTGCCACAGAATCCACCTTTGTCTGTCTGCTAGAACGAGGTATGAAAGAGTTTACAACACAGACAAGCACATGTACTCATATAGATGTGTTTTCATTGTGGTAAACACTTCAAGATGCAAACAATATAACAACAGTAGACAACAATCCATCAGAGTGATCTGCCTTATATTCGAAAAGGCTTCTGCCATAAGCTCTTCAAAGCTTGAGTAACTCGCAACATGTTTTTGCTGGCTGTTTGAAAGCTAAAGCGTGTTTACTTCCAGCGAGGCCACGGCGTTCAGCCTGATACAAAAGGAGATTACATGTACATGGACAGGCAACAATGAGACTGTTTGGGACTTTTAATGTGCCTAAAATCCATTCAAGCCTTAAAGGTGAAGTATGTAATTTCTGCGGCACCAAGCAGAACTGAAATAATCACAGTTTCCTGAACACTCCTCACACTCCATTTGCCATTATTCCACCAAACAGATAATCCCGTTCCAAATGTTGGTTGAGACGAAAATTTACATTTTAGACCCAAGGGGGTCATGGTTTGACTGGTTCACATGTAAACTATTCAATATGGACCCAAAAAGCCAGTTTTCCCATTGACGGCCATTCAAAAGTAGTCATGTATTCAAAACATTTTTATTTTATTTTTTCCAAACAACATTTAAAACCCTCATCCTTCCCTTGGGTCATTTTGACCCGGAAAATATTTTTGAAAAAATTGAGTGTTCATCAGAGAGGTCCAAGACCCCAGGACTTTTGTAGCACTTCAACCATGAATACACAAAACATTTTTTAATGGATTCGAGGATTTTTGTGGTTGAAATTTAAAAAAAGTAACAAATCCTTCCCTCGCGGGTCAATTTGACCCCCACAGGAGCGAATTGAATGCGAGGAATGCTTCAGAACACATATAAAAACCTAAAAATGCTCAAAATATCATGAAATATCATGCTATATTACTTTTTTCCACAAGAGGTCGGCAAAGACACCCAATGTAAGATATTTTGAGCTGAAATAAAAGGTTTATGCATGAAATGAGTAATTTTGAATTTAAGATGAAAGAATGTGAGGAATGTGCTTAAATTACTGAATTACTATTTATTTATTATTTATTGATCAAATTTAAAGGTAAATAAAATCAAAAATAACCCCCCCCAAAAAAAAATCTCCATAGATTTTTTTTAATTGCATTAAAAAAATAGATAAAATATTATCAAAATTAAATAAAATAAGTTTTCTGGATGAAAAAAAAAAGTATAATTTTAGGGCTTCGGATCATTTTGATGGATTTGTTACAGAATGCGAGGGAAGGATAAGTATTAAATTAAATAAGATGTTTTGCCAGTGACCAATTGAAGGGCTCAAAATATTTGCTGTTTTATCACTTCAGAAGGTCCAGCAACTGCCATTGAAATGAACGGGAAAGATAACAGATAGCTTTTCCCAAGTATTATAGACCTCTACGCTCCACTAAAGAAGTGAGTTTGGGGTGGGATTCCCGCATTCCCTCTTAGAAGCATTTGGAGTATTTAGGTAAGCTGTTTGGAAACAATAATTATTATTTTCAATTCCACTTGAAGTTACAGTAACTACAGCACACTAGAAATCGTAACTAGTTTCTCTCGTCACAACATTCACAATTCATGGTGGTTACGGTCCTCTGAAATTTAATCCTATATGAGTGACATTTATGTTGTTGTCTCTACACGTTAAACTGGGATTAAAATAAAGTATTTCATCATTGAAAATAACAAATTTGATTACTATATTCATGCAGCTAATATACTGACAGACACAGTAATCAGGTGGATTATTTGAACCACACTCACCTGCCTGAGCTAGGATGAACTCCTGGAAGCGCATCCCGATGTTGTTCCTGGCTGTGCAGTTGTAACGGCCAAAATCTCTGTCTGACATCGGGGTAACCTGAGGACAATGCCTTAGTGAGATCATACATTTATCTTGTTTCACATGCCTGTCAATGTAAACTTCTAATGACAAGATGTTGTTTTGTTATTATTGTGTTCATTTGACACTAATATTGCTCAGTAAACATAACTGCTGAGGACACATCTGTTTCCAGTGAATGAAGATGAGTTGTCTAGTTCAGATGAGGTCACAAAAGAAAGACAAATCTGCTTGTATCACTACAAATAAAATTCACTGAGATAATTTCAGAATTTTGTGACACTTCCAATGATGGTCGTTGTGACCCTATGTCTACCGTCATGATTGTGAGGAGAACAATCCTCACAATCTCATCTCACGTTACGTCTTCTCGGCCAATTACCGTGGAGGATAACTCTCACAAGCACAAGTTAATGTTCCTGCGCTTAAGTCAGTTGTTTCCAAGCAAAAGCAAAAAAGTCATTTGCAGGCCATGTCACAAAAAGTTGTTGGTCTAGATAAATAGCTGCATTCGTTTACAATCATTTTCTTCCAAATACGATAATTTTGAGCTTCTGGTACGGTACTTGGACATTTCCAATCTGGCAACACTGATCTAGAGGCAATCCAACACAGCACCAAAATTGTTTATCATGCAAAAAACTTCAATTAGAATGTATTAATATTATAAACTGCATGATCAGTAGCAAATAATACACTGTATAAAAATGGTTTTGTAGCACAACAGATATTTTTATTCATTTATATATTTTTTGATAAAATTGTATATTATTTAATTGTATCTTTTCTCAGTATTTCTGATTATTAATTTTTAGCTTTCTAAACAAACCTGATGGCAGCATTAAAAGCAAAAAATAAGTTAAGTAAATGCAACTTACAAAAAAAAAATACTAACATTTTAATTGAAAATTTTAGGAATTAAAATGTAATAAATATTAATTAAAATGTTAAATATTAATTCATGTTTAACTCCTATGGTCTTCCTATCTTAGCAAACACAAAGATCCAATAGGAGTGAAATTAACCGACAGCAGTGGGTGGGTTACCTCTAGGAGCGATTTGCCGGGGACACTGTGCACTCGCATATTTCCAGCACCCTCACTGGGGATGGTCAACTTTTCCCGTCTCCACAGCATTGTGGCCGGAGGGTTAGACATAACATCACAGCTGATGTTGACCGGGTTCCCTTCCCACGAGAAAAATATAGTATGGTTGGTCTGGAACTTTGGTGCATCTGTGTAAGGACGGCAAAAGAGTACTCAGTAATGGCACGCCAAGCTCTTCTAACAGTCATCCATCAAAAACTCATTCAAGATTAGCTGCCCGAGGTCTAAATTAAATCCGAGCATGTACCAAGCAGGTAGGAGCTTCCACATTTGAGTAAACCGAACACTTTATCATGGAGTTCTTTTTCACCTGGGTAAAATGGGCTCCTAATCATACTGAATCTAAAGCATGGCCACTTCTTGCAGGTTGCCTTTAATTTTTCAAAACAACCCACATACACTCAAACCCCATCTTCTCCCACAATGCAGTGGGTGGTGGAAGATTTCATTTGGCAGTATGAAAGAGAGACGCAATGAGGCAGAGGGTGTGAGATAGAGAGTATCGTGATATTGGGAAATGCTGCCTTATATGTGATTTCTCAGTCTTACACCCACATACACCAGCAGACACACACATAGACAGGCACAGCGGAACAGCACACACACAATCACACCCATTTTTTCCATTAAAGAGATTGATGCAGCCCACAGTGTCACATCGGTGACAGATTGAGACTGAATGAATGAGTATATTAGCAACCCTGCTAGATGGTCCATTCCAGTGCACCCCATAATGAGATACATATCTACCC
Organism: Abramis brama; assembly: GCF_963993115.1. Classification (NCBI taxonomy): domain Eukaryota; kingdom Metazoa; phylum Chordata; class Actinopteri; order Cypriniformes; family Leuciscidae; genus Abramis; species Abramis brama. Next base: position 33,130,348 of record NC_139970.1, read on the forward strand.
TGCTGCTGCCACTGGTTCTAAGGATACAGAAGGATACATAATACAGAATTGTAATTTGAATTTTAGGAAGCGAAATTAAATGTTGATGTAAATTAAGCTTTTTCGTTATACATTTAATTTTTCAGTACAAATGGTATCATACACACAACATAATGGGTATTTCCAGAATAAATACATACAATTATTATTATTATTATTATTATTAAATGAAAAATAGAGAATAGGCATAATTAGTTTAATTTAATGATGCAATTATTTATTTAAATCCTCTTCCTAATTCAAATACCAATTCAGTTTACTGAAAGCTGTGACCAATTCAATTCAAATTCCAGCTCATAAATGATTAAATTCAGAATTTTTCTCCACCCCGCATTGAACATTTAGACCACTCACACTCAATATCCAGGAACATGCTCTTCTGATGTCCACCGATTCTGCTGAGAGCCTCACAGTCAAAGCGTCCCCAGTCAGATAGCCTGACTCCAACAATAGTCAGCATGGATTCGCCATAACGGCCTCGCGCCTCCACACGCCCGTCTGTACTCTGAAACAACATCACATTCTTCAGTTATTTGAAAAGTAGATAAACGCGATAATCAGATAGTCAAGGTTGTAGGATTAAGTATAAAATCATGTAATAGCAAGAAGTGGGGATTTAACAAATTAAGACATGACTCACTCACAAGTACAGATCCAAAGTAACCAGGGAGTTTTAGGGGATTTTTAAGGGTGAAAAGATTGCTGCAGCTTTTAACATAACTCAAGCGTATCATCTGCTTTTCCCTTACATGATCAGACAGACATTTATCATGTTAAATATGTACATAACTATTTCTAACTTCCCACACACTCTTGTCTGACTTGTGAACACATATTCAAGTTAGGACTGTGTCAGGTCCTGATCCCATTACTCCCTCTAAATAAAGAACATAAAGCTATTGTATCTTTTAGAAATATCGACAATAGTGTTATGATACAAGGCACCAATGTTCAACAAATAGAAGTTGTAATATAGTTAATTAGCATAACTGTAGGTGATATTATGCATACAGGCCCTGTGCCAAAGCGAGCTGGCAGGCTTTTAAGGCATGATAAGCATGCTACAAAAAAAAAAAAAAAAAGGCTGTTCCAGGAAGTGTAATTATGCCGCCTTCAAAATCCCCTTCTTGTAGACAATTTCTAAAGCAGCATGAAATTAGCAGAAAATATGACCCCAAGCTAAGTGTGAAGAAAACCAATCCAAGATTTAGAGATGCACTGATCGACCAGCCAGGGACCGGTATTGGCCGATTTTCCGCATGATCGGCCCGGACCGTTGACCGTTGAACAGTTTCATGTCTTTCTGATTCAGAGCCGGTCCGACAATAACGTCAGTGCGAGTTCTCGCTCTCTTCTCTTAGGCGGCGAAGTGACACACACCGGCCTCTTTTCACTCACTCGTCTCTATATGCTGTCAATTATAGTTCTTTGAAAGAAAATCGGAATAGGCAAAAATCGTTATCGGCAGGTCACACTTTCAAAAAAATCGGAATTGGCCAAAAAAATAAGTTTTTTTTTTAATTTTTTTTTTTTATTACTTTTATTCAGCAAGGACACATTCATTTGATCAAAAGTGACAGTAAATGTTAAAAAAAAAATTATATTTGAAATAAATGCTATTCTTTCTATTCTTTAATCTATCCTGAAAAGAAAGAAACATTAATTATGATAGTATTTTATGCTTAGAGCAGTGCGTTGTTAGCTAAGCAACATGATAATGCCAACTTCTATTAAAATGAATAGAAATGCCCCTTTGTGTCGACACACAATCTGTATGATGCATGTTGCTGATATGTAAAACTTTCCAAAACGCTCACTAAACGTGTTACATTTCACTTTGACGACTTTAGAAAACCGAATCCTTTTCGAATTTCGAACTTCTATTTTACTACAGCTTCAAATACAACACATCCACAAGGCTTTTTTGAACCACTGGCAAAAGAAATTTAAATCCGTGAGAGGATATGAATGCCATAGGATGGCAGACCCTTCCAAACATGGATCTCAGACAGTTTAACCATCTTAAAAGCAAACAAGTTGAGCAGACATTAAACAGACCTCTGTTTCTCAGACCACAACACCGCTCTGATGTAAATCACCTCTTCAGTTTTTCCCACTGCCCTCTGAAGCGTTCACTGCATAATAAGCAGCAGTGGGATGTGTGGCGGTGTCAGTTTTGATTAGTGAGAGTGAGCAGTAGTGTGGTTAACAAGAGGCAGTGCATGATGACAGTTTTGAGGCCTGTCTTCCTGTCTCAACACCCCGCTCATCATCCGAGCTGACCAAAATTGCCCTCAGTCAGTCACTAATCTCCATACTCATGCTAACACATGCATCATAGCAAGCAGGTCCATTCCCCAGACGCTCTCTGCTGAAAGAAACAGGTCACACCAGCTTAAAGGGATAATTCACCCAAAACTTAAAAATTTGTCATCGTTCAATACCCCTCATGTCGTTCTTCCAACACCGTCTGGCTTTCTTTCTTCAGTGGAACACAAAGCAATTCTGAAAACTGACTTTCTATGCAATTACAATGAAAGGCTTTCAAGTTTTAAAAAAAGATGGAAAAGCATCATAAAAGCGGCCCACATGGTTTGTGCACTGTATTTCAAGTCTTTTGAAGCTATACAATAGTTTTGTATCAGTGTTCCCTGACACCAGATCAATGAGGCAGTGGGTTGAACTCAAGGACTGAATGACCAAATCATTCAGATTTTTGTGAACAACCAATTCATTGAAAGGATCTGATTCAAAAGAATGATTCATTTATGAACTGGATACTACTTTTCTCATAAACTCACCATTATACATCATGAACACACAATGGAGAAATAGGCTGGATGTCAAGATTTTCAGTGAATAAATTTAAACTAAGTCTATTCGTCACACTAATCTATCAAATGGCTTCAGAAGACTTTAAGTATGGTGTACCAGTCATTTGGACTACTTTATGGTGCTTTTATTGTCATTTGACAAACTTATATGAAAAGTGTGAGTGTTCTTAAGAAATGTACTTTTTGTGCTCCACATAAGAAAGTAAGTCTTTTTTAAGTTGACCATTTCTTTTCTTTTTTGGAACATGGAACCAGTGACAACAGCTGATTAAGGATGAATTTGCCTTAAGCACCACCAGGACATATGGTGTATGGTGACACACACACATACATATATATATACATATACACACACACACACACATACAGTATATATATATGTCCCCTACACAATAACTCCCCAACCCTACCTTCACAGAATTCTAATGATCTTTGACAGTTTCTGTTCCCATCATCTTTCCTGGCAGGTCACTGCAATCGCATTTGCCATTCTGCAGGACACATTCATATTCAATGCAGACATGGAGCTAACTAACGTAAACCAGCTCAGACCATCTTGGACCAGACCATAAATTACCTTGGACCAGCAAGAAGCCATATAAAACCATGTTAAACTGGATTTAGCTGTATTTTTTTCAAATGTACACAGTGTTTCATTTGTTTTTTCCGCATTCAGATACTTCTAAAGTGAGACATATCATTCTAAGCTGTTAATTGGCCCCCATGGGCTGTGCTAAAGCGGAAAATGTCAAATCTCTCACCACATAGTTTCACCATTCAACTCGTTCCTAGCAGTGAATTGGTGTCCATTTTGAACGCTTACTTTAACAATTGAGAGTAAAACGGAGGGGAGGGAAGAGGCTCCCAGATCAATTGTTTGCAACTTCTGAATTCAGAGCACAGGTTCTGTCCCGGCCCCTGTGTAATTGTACCAGACTAACTCCCCTACCTAACCTCAACATCCCTCCACCTCTAAAAGAGCAGCTTAAATCAAACTCATTTTGTTCATATTGAGTGGCGGCAAGCATCGCTGCTCTCCTACACCTCTTTGTATGAATCCTCTTTCATTTCCCAGCCACGCAGGCTATTCTAATCGCTACCTGAGCAGCTCTCGCTAGATTAACTGTGATGGGGAGTCTTTTCACAGTTCCTCCCTGGAGTCAGGCTCCGTTTGCCTCTATTGTTGACACCAACAGCCCACCTTTCACAGAATTCTAATGATCTTTGACAGTTTCTGTTCCCATCATCTTTCCCGGCTGGCCACTGCAATCGCATTTGCCATTCTGCAGGGCGCATTCGTATTCAACGCAGACACGGAGCGTGCCGGTAGGAACTGCAGAGCATTATTGGAGCACAGAAAGCCTTCTTCAGCCTTCAACCGGTACACAGACTGAGCGTGCCTCAGGGCGGTGTCTCTCCGTGCCAGTCTATTATATCCTCTAATGCTCATGACTATTACAGTGGGCGTGAGCAAAGACTGAATGTCTCACATATCTGGCAGTTAATGTGCTGGCAAAATGCTACTGTTTAGTATCAGAGAGGAAATGGTGGTTGAAAACCTGCAAATATAGTACACATACACATGTTCTTGTTAATAGTTTGGTTATATTACAGTAGATGTTCACATCACTCAAAAAATCGCAACATTTTGCAGGTTTTTTTTTTTTGGATTCTTCTAATTAATTATTAAAAAAAATTATTCACTGAACTTAAAATGCTAAGTTGCTATGACTTAAAATCTGCCATTATTGCAACAATTAATAATTTAGATTAAGTCTAACAAGAACAAGAAGTATGAATTCTATGCAAAGTTTAAAATTCTATGGTTGATTATTATGTTTTCTATAAGAAATGTACTTGAGAGCAAAATGCTTGTTGTCCCAATCTAATGACTAAATGTCAGTACTATTTTTTTTAAATTATCAAAAGTGACAAACGACAAATAACATAATTATTACAAAAGATTTTTTTTACAGCTCTTTATGAAAAGAGCATGTAAACAGCAGTATAATAGCTTAAATGTACATTATTAATAATACAAAATGTTTCTTGAGCACTAAATCAACATTTCTAAATGGTCATGTGACACTGAAGACTGGAGTAATGCTGACAATTCAGCTTTGCCATCACAGGAACAAATTCGATTTTTAAAACATATTAAAATAGGAAACAGTTATTTTAAATTGTTAATAATATCTCACAACATTTTCAAATAAATGTAGCCTTAGTGAAGAGACTTCTTTCAAAAACATGAAAACATCTTATCTTTAACAATCATATTGTACCTTATCTCCATCTGAAAAGCTATGTCCATCACTTGCTCTCCTCCAGGAGATTTCAGGCAGAGGTTCACCCTCAGCCTTGCAGGAGATCATAGCAGCACTGCCTTCAACAGCCGTCACATTCCTCAGCTTAGTAATGTGGGGCTGGACTGCAAGAGAGGGTCAAAAGAACAATGTGACAAAGACAAAAGAGGAACATACAGAACCAAAGAGTGGGGATATTTAGAGAAACATGGAACAAACACTCAAGCTTAGCTTACAATAGTCATATAATATACATCACTGACTGCCTTTACATGCACAAAAATACTATATGCATAGAATTCCAACAGCCGTGAAGCATTTAAACAAATATAATCTATTGCTCAATAAAGATTTCTTGTTCAGAGTACATATTGCTCTTGGGTAACGATTCAGTAAAATATCAGACTGAACTTTGCGTCAACATCATCATTCTGGTCTGACTATCAAAAATCCTTCATGGGCACCCAGATGGAAGAGAAAACAACTGAATATTGCAGAAAGGTCAGCGTTTTGCTGTGTCTAGAGTTCAGAAAAAGAAACAGCACATTGACAAGCACAACACATCTGTTGAATCTGAATCTAACAGGCTCCCACTGGTAAATAAACATTAGTAAACTGCAGGGGTTGTGTGGCATAGGAATACTTTAGATTCTCATCATAAATCTAAGATGAGGCTTGTCTTGTGTAGCTGCTCATTAGTAGGGTAACTGATGTACAACAGCGGCAGCCTTCAAGCAAAGAGGTGACAACATCGCAGCATTTAACCTGATAAATATACATCAGAAAATGCTTTCCCGCAGGGTGCACAATAATAACGGATAAATAAAAGAGAACAGTAAGAAAAAATGGCAACACTTTACAATAAAGTCCCATTAGTGAATGTTAGTTAATTATCTGACATGAACAATGAGCAATACATTTGTTGCACACTGATTAATCTTTGTTAATGTTTAGTTTGCAAAAAAAAAAACTTTGTTGTTACTTCATGCCAGCTCAGGTTCATTAGATAATATTAACAGATGCAACTTTTAATTTTAGCAATGCATTAGTAAATTAACATGAAAGTTTAATACATGCATTAGAAGCGTTTTTCATTGTTAGTCCAATGTAGTTAACTAATGTTAACAAAAGAAACCTTATTGTAAAGTGTTATCAAAAACAATCTTATCAGCATAATCTCTTTCTCTTACTATGTTGACATTAGAGATTTACTAAGGGGACATGGTGGTTGGAAAAAATAAGTCAATTATAAATAATAAGTCAATGCTTTTGCATTCTCTCGCAAATGTTGTGCGTTCCCCCGAGAAACCTGGCGTTCACTCGCCAAACTTTATGTTCTTTGTGAGTGAACGCAAAGTTTTTTTGGGGAAAGCAAAACATTTGCGAGAGAAGGCAAAAGCATTGCCAAAAATGTTTTCCTCCCATCTCTTTTTTTTTTTTTTTACCATGGATCCATAGAGATTGATTCAGCTAACAATTAACCCTTAAACAGGCAAGAGTGGAAAATTATCAGCAAAAAAAGAACTGATCAAGTTACTTTTTATATTATCTGGAAACATATCCAAAGGATTTTTTTATATATATTTTGAATTTATGAGGTGTATCTCCCAGGATACGTTGCCCTATTAAGATATAAAAAAGCCAAAGTCATCAATATTTCTGTGATGTATTTGATGCAAAAAACATGTAATATGCAAAACATGTCTAAGCATCTAAATGTCTTGTTTTACACTGCTGAAATGTCTCATCTTCAACCTCAGGGGTGGGCAACTTTTGGCTCCATTCCTAATGAAACATAGAATGTATTACACAACATATCATTTTCACGTAATCCTAAAGACTTTGGTTAGATTTTTCATTTTTCAACTGTGTGAAACCCTACAAGAAAATATCTATAGTTAAAAATGCAAAGTTGTTGTCAACTGACAATGATAATATCGGTTTAACGTGTGAATATTAACATTTGTGCAATTTTTTTTGTCTTAATTTTCATTTACAGCATCTTAAGACAGTGTTCACAATTAATAATTGCAATAGCAGTTTTATTGCTTTTTTAAATGAAGAAACTACTTTCCACAAAATCAGAAAGTCCAGCACCATTGGCGGACATGTTGGTTTTAGGTCACACTGACAAAACCACAAACTCAAACAGACTCAACTATGATAACAATAACAGTAAAATATTTCTCATGCCTCATACAAGAGACTATATATCTTGTGGTGCACATTGAAATCTAAAAAAATAGGATAAACCTAATGACAGCTACTTACTTTTTTTCTTTTTTTTGACATCTTTGTTAATAGATAGCAAATGCAGCCCATGATTTGTACACAATGTCAGTTTCATTGCACACTTTGAACAATATTCATTATTTAAGAAGGATTACCAAAACACCGCCGGGAAAAAAAAAACAGCGCTGAGATAAAGCGTGACGAGATAATCCAGCTCTTAAACCTTGGGATGCCATTCATTCAAAACAAAAACAAGTTTTATGAGCACGCAGGAAATGCGAAAGATACGTGCCTAGCTGAGTGGAAACCCTAGCAGCTCCGTCTCTGTCAGCTGCCAGGGGTCATAAAGGAAAGTTACAACTCAGGATCCCACCTCGCTTTGCAAAACAGAACTCCCATCCAATAACGGGGGCTCATTTAAATGAGTTGCTTTGAAGAATACCTTTTGCTTGCACATGGAAAGGATTCTGATGACTACAGAATAAATCTCCATACATTTACATGAGCAGACAAGGCGCTATCTGAATAATCTGTGAAAATGTTGCCAGCTTCATGAAAATCAAAATTCCTTGCCATAAAGGATGTGTCACCCATTCTTATGTAATTTAGGCTGTCTGTTTATGGAAGAAAAGCATGTTGTATGGCCAGACTGGAAATCACAGGGATTTACCTGTCAATCACCTTGCTCTCAAAACATAAGGGTTTACTCAGTTGCACTATCCATTAGGAAGATCTAAAGTTTTTACTTTAATACTTTAATAATAAACTTGATTTTGCACTTAGGATTATTATTAATTACTGGCATGCCAGCGATAAGAGCAAGATATATTAATATAAAATGTTTAAATAAATGTATATATACACTTATTTATTAAATGTAAATTCTGTTAATAATATATATTTAAATTATTTTTAATGGACATTACCATTCAAAAGTGAGCACTTAATTTCTAACGAAATAAATACTTTTATTAAGTGAGGATGCATTAAATTGATCAAATGTGACTGTAAAGGCATTTAGAATGTTACAAACAATGTAAATATAATTATAATAATTATTAATGTATTATAGAATTTAATAAATGCTCTTTTGAACTTTCTATTCATCGAAGAATACTGAGAAATAATGTATCATGGTTTCCACAAAAAAGCGCAACAATTTTTAACATTGATACTGTAATAAAAAGTAAAAAAATGGAATATCTAAATCATCAAATTAGATTTATTTCTGAAAGATCCTGGATATCGAAGACTGGAGTAATGTCTGCTGAAAATTCAGCTTTGCCATCACCAGAATAAATTGCATTGGAAAATACAGTGAGGAAAATAAGTATTTGAACACCCTGCTATTTTGCAAGTTCTCCCACTTAGAAATCATGGAGGGGTCTGAAATTGTCATTGTAGGTGCATGTCCACTGTGAGAGACATAATCTAAAAAATAAAAAGTCCAGAAATCACAATGTATGATTTTTTTTACTATTTATTTGTATGATACAGCTGCAAATAAGTATTTGAACACCTGAGAAAATCAATGTTAATATTTGGTACAGTAGCCTTTGTTTGCAATTACAGAGGTCAAACGTTTCCTGTAGTTTTTCACCAGGTTTGCACACACTGCAGGAGGGATTTTGGCCCACTCCTCCACACAGATCTTCTCTAGATCAGTCAGGTTTCTGGGCTGTCGCTGAGAAACACGGAGTTTGAGCTCCCTCCAAAGATTCTCTATTGGGTTTAGGTCTGGAGACTGGCTAGGCCACGCCAGAACCTTGATATGCTTCTTACAGAGCCACTCCTTGGTTATCCTGGCTGTGTGCTTCGGGTCATTGTCATGTTGGAAGACCCAGCCTCGACCCATCTTCAATGCTCTAACTGAGGGAAGGAGGTTGTTCCCCAAAATCTCGCAATACATGGCCCCGGTCATCCTCTCCTTAATACAGTGCAGTCGCCCTGTCCTATGTGCAGAAAAACACCCCCAAAGCATGATGCTACCACCCCCATGCTTCACAGTAGGGATGGTGTTCTTGGGATGGTACTCATCATTCTTCTTCCTCCAAACACGTTTAGTGGAATTATGACCAAAAAGTTCTATTTTGGTCTCATCTGACCACATGACTTTCTCCCATGACTCCTCTGGATCATCCAAATGGTCATTGGCAAACTTAAGGCGGGCCTTGACATGTGCTGGTTTAAGCAGGGGAACCTTCCGTGCCATGCATGATTTCAAACCATGACGTCTTAGTGTATTACCAACAGTAACCTTGGAAACGGTGGTCCCAGCTCTTTTCAGGTCATTGACCAGCTCCTCCCGTGTAGTTCTGGGCTGATTTCTCACCTTTCTTAGGATCATTGAGACCCCACGAGGTGAGATCTTGCATGGAGCCCCAGTCCGAGGGAGATTGACAGTCATGTTTAGCTTCTTCCATTTTCTAATGATTGCTCCAACAGTGGACCTTTTTTCACAAAGCTGCTTGGCAATTTCCCTGTAGCCCTTTCCAGCCTTGTGGAGGTGTACAATTTTGTCTCTAGTGTCTTTGGACAGCTCTTTGGTCTTGGCCATGTTAGTAGTTGGATTCTTACTGATTGTATGGGGTAGACAGGTGTCTTTATGCAGCTAACGACCTCAAACAGGTGCATCTAATTTAGGATAATAAATGGAGTGGAGGTGGACATTTTTAAGGCAGACTAACAGGTCTTTGAGGGTCAGAATTCTAGCTGATAGACAGGTGTTCAAATACTTATTTGCAGCTGTATCATACAAATAAATAGTTAAAAAATCATATATTGTGATTTCTGGATTTTTTTTTTAGATTATGTCTCTCACAGTGGACATGCACCTACGATGACAATTTCAGACCCCTCCATGATTTCCAAGTGGGAGAACTTGCAAAATAGCAGGGTGTTCAAATACTTATTTTCCTCACTGTATATTAAAATAGAAAACTTTTTTAGCAATAAAAATGTATTACAATATGTACAATATTATGATTAAATAAATGCAGTCTTGGTGAGCATAAGAGACTTCTTTAAAAAAATATATATGTTATATATTAATATAATTGTATTGGTCAATTTTTGGAAATTGAAATTTATACACCATCTGAAAGCTGAATAAATAAGCTTTCCATTGATGTATGGTTTGATAGGACAATATTTGGCCGAGATAAAACTATTTGAAAATCTGGAATCTGAGGGTGCAAAAAAATCGAAACATTGAGAAAATCGCCTTTAAAGTTGTCGATTTATGTTCGCGATTGTGCTGCATTTACTCACAAAAATAAATGTTTTATATATTTACAGTAGGAAATTTACAAAATATCTTCATGGAACATGATCTTTACTTAATATCCTAATGATTTTTGGCAGAAAAGAGAAATGGATAATTTTGACCCATACAATGTATTGTTGGCTATTGCCACAAATATACCCGTGCGACTTGTGACTGGTTTTGTGATCCAGGGTCACACACATATATATATATATACATATATATATATATATACATATATATATATATATATTTAAAAATCTTACAAACCCCAAACTTTTGAAACAATTACCCCATGTTCACTCATCATGTAAATGTTTCATTTCACAGCTCTCAATATTCATACATTTTAACTGCAGAAAAACCTGGAAAAAACTATTTTAAAATGTAAACACTGGTTTTTATAATGAGCTTGTTTTTATAATGAGCTGATTTTTCATACTAAGATGTTTTGTTGCACATGCAAACATACTCAATGACCCACAACTACAATTATCACACATGACACAATACTCAAAGAACAACAAACACCAGCGCAAAATATGCAGTAAGACACTAAACAATGAGGCTGAACAATTAGTATGATTTATTCATGCTGTTGTGCATGCTGGTCACACGTGACATCACAACAACTTCTGGGTGATGAGGCACAGTGATGTGGGAAAAAAGCACTGTTGCCTGGCCTTGACCTAAAATCAACACTTGCACAGTAATCATCCAGACCTTTTCCTCATTAAACACTAGTCTGTGGCTTCATTTTCAAATGATTTATATGACTATGTTTAGGTAGCAACAACTGTCTCCTCTCATTTCAAAATTTGAACACTAATTTGACAGAACAGCAAACACACTTATAGACTACCTTCACACTACCAACACACTCAATTATTAATTTTTGTACAGCTATTCACATTTTTGTTTTAAAGTCCCCCTGTGGTGCAAATCAAGTCTTTAATGTTGTTTATATGTCTATGTGGTGTTTTTAATGTGCTTTAAGACAAACCATGTGCAAATTCATAAGTCAACACCATTGCTTTCTGAGTATTTTCTCATTTGCCGCAGAAGCCAGCGAATTGTAGCTGTCACTGTAATACTTATGAGCTCTCACACATCACTGTCCTTCCACTGACTACCTTTCGCAACTGTCTTGATAACTTCGGGTATGTAACATTTTTGAATGACTCCCATGAGTGCAGAATTGTGACGAATGTTGCTCTAGTCCAGAGTGACATAAAAGTCGCATGAATTCAAATATGACTGTTCAGACTGAGGTCGCATTGCAAAACATCTGACCTGTATCGGATTTAGTATCACATACGGAAGTGGCCCATATCAGAATTGAAAAGATCAGATTCCTTGTGGTTTGTGCTGTTCACACTGCCATGACAAAAAAACAGATCTGAGTCACATGTGAGCCAAAAAAAAAAAAAAAAATCAGATTTGGGTTACATTTGCCTGCAGTCTGAATGTAGCCATATTTTGACAGGTAACATCCTATTTAACGGATGCAGAGTTATATAACTCAATAAAAAGGAGTTCTCACCGAAAACCTTGAGAAACAGTTCATGCTCAACTTCTCCCGCCTTGTTAGAGGCCTTGCAGGTGTAGGAGCCCCCGTCGTCCTGCTGAATGTTTCGAACTGTGAGCGTTGTACCTCGAGCTCTCATTACATACCGCTCTGATTCCTGGAGCTGCACTCCCTTCCTGACAAACCACACATACACAACACATGTCAGTCGAACAAACCCTAAATTCTCAACACTGTGGTTTTATTCATATTGCAGGATGAAAATGTCTCCGACAAGACAATCAAAGAATATTGCATAATGCAGATGTAGGAAGCAAAGAAACGCCAGGTGATGGGTTATTCATCATAGATGGAGATGCAACATTTCAGAATATTCTGTTATGTTACATTCAATATACTTACTGTATAGGTATGCCGCCGAGGTGGAGACAGGATAATGAAATATTTTTTTGGAGAAGATTATCTATCTATCTATCTATCTATCTGTCTGTCTGTCTGTCTGTCTGTCTGTCTGTCTGCCTGTCTGTCTGCAATATATTTACAAATTTTAAATGGATAGTTGATAAATACCCCTCTTAACATAAAAAGGGTTCAAATGTATGTGTGACTGGTTCATTTAAGCCTTTTCTCTGGTTCATAATTTATATAACAAACAATGTAAATAGTATCTATCTAAAATGTATTTACAAACTGTAAATGGATAGTTGAGAAAAACTTCTTTTAAACATAAAAATCTGTTTTTGTTTATGCAACATATATATATATATTTTTTAGGGCTGTCAGTCAATATTTTTTTATTTTAATATCATTTAATAATAAAATGCATGCATGTGTGTCACGTTCAGGAGTGCGTTTCCCAGAAGCATCGTTAGACAACTATGTTCGCAAGTTCTGTCCTTATCAGCATAGTTCAACCAGTCGGGTGTTTCCCGAAACCATCGTTCCAACGAACATTCGCAAACACCATCGCAAACTTGTGTGGTTGGAACCACAACTCTCAACCTGTGGTTAGAAGCATAGTTTCTAGTTTAAATGACATGTGGACTAAATAAATCCTTATCTTGAGCAAAATAAGCAAGCTGACATTCAGTACAACCTGTGTTATTTATTTAGAATACATACAAATGTAATTTACGTCTTTTAGTTTGTCGAGAGATTTAAAGCACTTTTTTTGAAGAGAGCGCATGTGTGAACGTGCTCTACTGTGTAAGAACGAGCCAAAGATTGAGTCTGGAAATAAAGCAAAATAACTGAGAATAATGAGAAATGTCTGTAATTTATATAAAAATATCTAGCGTTAATTCGATCTCAAACAGTTTCATTAAAATAAGGTATTACTCCACCATGTGCGTGACGTCATAAACCAAGGTGGTTGAACGACCACTTTGCGACAGTATAGTTTCGGGAAACAGTCGTAACTAGCTAGTTGATTTCTCCAACGATGCATCGTACTATGGTAGTGAAGCAGCGAGTTACGTAGTTGTACGGGAAACGCACCCCAGTTTAATTTTGTTCATGGACTTTGAGTGTGTTTTCATCTGTCACATGTTTCTTTGTTCAGTTTCCCGCTACTCATCCGTCTCCTTGGTTACCGTCATTGTTAGTTTCCCTGCCTGTTACCTGATTCTTGAGTGTTACTACTAAAGTGTTGTTTGGATTTCATCTTCTGAGTCTTCAGCCTGTTCCTGAGTAGGCTACACCACACCGTTACAATGTGTCTCTGGTTCATTTTACCCTTTTAAGCACTTTTTTCCATTAATTTAGAAGTAATTTAAAGAGTCGTGGTGTAACAAAAATTCTATATAGTGAGGTAACCAAAACAGCATGTAAAATAAAACAGATAATTTTTAAAGACAAAATCTGTTATTTGTTTTCCAGGTAAATGATTAAAATGTAAGAGTATAATTCGTTTACAGGAAAACCTTTCATGTTAACTGGCCAAAGAAATTTTTTGATAAGTGAATATCTGCAGCATTCCTCACTTGGTTAGGGGCTGTTTACATGACACCGTTTTCAACTAAAAACGTAAAACTTTTTATGCGTTTTGGCCGGTCAAAGATTGAGTCTGGAAATAAAGCAAAATAACTGAGAATAATGAGAAATGTCTGTAATTTATATAAAAATATCTAGCGTTAATTCGATCTCAAACAGTTTCATTAAAATAAGTTATTACTCCACCATGTGCGTGACGTCATAAACCAAGGTGGTTGAACGACCACTTTGCGACAGTATAGTTTCGGGAAACAGTCGTAACTAGCTAGTTGATTTCTCCAACGATGCATCGTACTATGGTAGTGAAGCAGCGAGTTACGTAGTTGTACGGGAAACGCACCCCAGTTTAATTTTGTTCATGGACTTTGAGTGTGTTTTCATCTGTCACATGTTTCTTTGTTCAGTTTCCCGCTACTCCCGCTAAGCTTTTTATGCGTTTTGGCCGGTCATTTAAACAAAGTTTTGGGTGCCTGAAAATGCAAACTTTTGAAAGCGGGTTTCAAAGTGCAAGTTTTTGAAAACGGTCTCTGTGTAAACAACAAAAACGCAAATCTCTGAAGATGATGACGTCATGCACATGCGTATTACGTGTTCAGTCTATAGTGTTTCATCGCCATCTAATGGCCTGGCAGCAGAATACAGCGTTTTTAGCAGTTTTCGCGGATCCGTGTGAATGGGGATCGTTTTGACAATCGTGTCGTCTGTACGCGGAAAACTCAAAGGGAAAACTTTTCCGTTTTAAGCATATCATTGTCGTGTAAACGTACCCTTAGGCAGTATTAAGTATCATATTTTAATTTACATAAAAAATATTTAAAATTACACAAAACTATTTAGACCTTTAACTCTACTGGAATCCATTTATTTATAGCTTTTTCCCAGAATATACTTTACTATGTCCACAATCCTTTTTTTTTTGGCACCATCACACATACACACACAAAATTAAATGAAACTATCAGGTTTTAGCAAGCATAATGTAATTGGTGGTGGTTTTGTAATGTCCCAATGTATCAGTGAGTGGTTTGGTTAGGCTCATTCATTTAGGGTCAACGTGTGAGAATGCTCGGCAGGGATTGGTTTCATCACGTTCATTCTCATCTGAGCCGGAGGTAATTACAGTGATTGAGAGCCTGTAATCAACACATTGTGCTGCTGTCACTCAAAGCCCGCACATTAAGGATGGAATAAATGTGTCCGTTCTCTGTTATCATAGCTTTTTCTTGGCTGCGCTACCCCCGTTCCTGTTCCCCAATTTCTGCTTCCTCGGTGTGACACCTTAATTCATGAAAACTTTTGTTTTCTGAGAAGAAAAAAAAAGTTTTTTGTTTGTGCAACATTTTAGTAATTTTTAATGAAAAACAGAAGGCGAGGTTAAAGAGATAGTAAAAAAATTAAATGTCATCAATTACTCACCCTCATGTCGTTCCAAACCTGTACGACTTTCGTACATCTTCGAAACACAAATGAAGATCTTTAAATAAAATCTGAAAAATTTCTGTCCCTCCATTGACAGTCCACAACTACCCCTGTGTAGCTTCAAAAAGTTAATGAAGAGATTGTAAAACTAATCCATATGAATCAAACAGTTATTCCAAATTTTCTTAAGAGACACGATCGCTTCATACGTATGATGAACAGATTGAATTTAGGGTTTTATTCACATATAAACATTGATCAGCAAACATAAACAGAAGCTCAACCGTACTTTCTTGACGTGCAAGAACAAACTTCATTGGTTCTTGCGGAAGCTCAAACGTGCTGTGCATCACATGAGAATGAACTTCATTTGGTTCTCACACATCAAGCAAGCATGCTTAAGCTTCTGTTTACTGATGTGTGGGTTTGATGAATGTTTATATGTGAATAAAAGCATAAATTCAATCAGTTCATCATATCAAGTGATCGCGTCTTCAGAAAATTTGGACTAAACCGCTGAATTCATATGGATTAGTTTTACGATCTCTTTATGAACTGTTTGAAGCGTCAAAGTGGTATTTGTGTAGCTGTCAAAAGAGGGACAGATAGCTCTCAGATTTAATTTAAATATCTTCATTTGTGTTTTGAAGATGAACTAAAGTCTTATGGGTTTGGAAAGTCATGAGGGTGAGTAAATTAATACATAATTTTCATTTTTGGGAGAACTAACCCTTTAAACAATTATATAAAGTAATCGAAATGTTGTAGGGCTGTCAATCAATTATTTTAATATTATTTCAAAATAAAATACATTATATAGACTTAAATAATAATGTAAATAATAATTGAATAATATTCTAATAATTCTATATTACAATCATATTTAACTGCAAAAAGCCCCCCTATACAGATAATTCAAAAACACACCATTATTGTAGCAAACAAAAGCAAAAGTGACAAAAAGTGGCTTTAGATGTCTATATATTTTAGTTTATGGCGGCGATGCTGATAAGTCATACCTGTGCCAGGTAACATCCGGTTCAGGTGAGCCATAGGCCCGGCAGGTGAAGGTCACAGACTCTCCATAGTCCGCAGTGGCGTTGAAGGACTGCTGAGGTACAGAGACAACCGGTGGAACTGTTTGACAGAGAAAAATATGATATGGTGTTTCTGTCTGTCACCAATGAATTATACAAATACACAAACTTAACTTGTCATTTCAATTTTTTAAGTGTGAAATCTCTTGGTGGATTTAAGTGTCAAATGTTTAAGTGTCAACAAATACTTATTCAAATGACATATTCATACACAAGCCATTAACATGTTCCCATGTTCACTTCCTGGGAAATAGTGGTTGACAGCATGTGGCAGTCATTGAGCTAAATTAATGCTTGAATGCTGTTTTCTTAAGAAGCAAGATGTAAATCGCTCCATACAATGTCCAGTCATGCTGAAAACAGCTGTTTTAGAGTGTATGACAACACTAATGCTGTTTTATCCTGTAATGTAGTGAGTTTTCATTTATATTCCAACACACACACAGGCACAGCAGTTGATAGAACTAACTCTATTCACTCACCTTCATCTCCAGCGCATACAGATCATCAACAACGTGATCACACTCAAAATGCCCCGTCACAAGCCAGAAACAGAATGAATAAATACATCAGCCACCCTCTTTCTCTGAATCAATATGTCCTGAGCAGTCTACTTAATTATATTGTAAAAGGTCAACCGAGAAAAACCTCGGGTCAAACAAGAGGTCAACCTGGATGACCTCAAACAAACTTCCACTAACAATCTCAGTTTTTCAGACTTTATATTCATGAGAAAAATCGACTTATCTTCGTAAAGTGACTGTTTACAGCTGAAAGTATGTGTGTGTGTGTATGTGTGTGTGTGTCTATTAAAGCTCTATATGTGCACTCCAAGATCAGGCAGATATAGCCTGATATATATATTTTCATTGGCGGAGTCTATTATTGGTATGTGCAATGATTTGAGTGAGAATTTTTATATTTCCATCTCTGCAGAGAACTGGAAGGTGATAAAGTAATTTCAGACTGAACCTAACCCAATTTCGACTCATTCAGAAATTACTCTGCCTTGCCCTTCAGAATGAGGTAATTCACCTGAGAAGGAATGGCGTTCAAATAGTTTCAATAATAGGCAGCAATGTTCTTCTGCAAACTTCCAACACCGTTTTTTAAATACAGCATTTTTGTTCCCTTTTCCAATTTTCTGGTTTAGGGAATGGATGGACCCATCGTGTCTGGAAAAAGGCATAATTTTGAGTTGTGACTGGTTTCAAGACATAACACAATTTAATGGAGTGTGCGCCGGGGTAAAAAGATTAGATTAAATGGATGTTTTATTCATGGTCACTTTCAGCCTGACTTGGCAGTATATTAACACATCGCTCTCATCCTCTATTAGAAATCATATACGCACACACTATTTGCTTTTCCCCTGGCACATTATGGGTCATTCATTAGGTAAACCCAAACTGCTGACAGCCAAGTTCAAATTAATGCCACAATTGTTTTGCCATTTGCCATTTGTCTTCAGTCCATCCATGGCACGCATTACTCCCACAAGGGCACTTTGAAGAAGAATGAGCGTGTTTTTGTTGATGAGATGACAGCCGTGGAGGTCCTGATGGGAATCATCATCATTACGGATAGGGTTCAGTCTCAAACCTCTATTCAAACCATTCAAAACCAACTATTCAAACTCAGCATGCTTTGACCACTCTCCAGGGTTAAATAGACAGTCCTACAACTGAGCTGGTGGTAATGAGGGTGTCTGTGTGAGTGGGTAGCTCAAAGATCACACAGGGCACTGCAGACTTGTCGGTTTCTATCTTTTCTCTGACTTTGATTGTGCTTTTTCCCCCATTATCACAGCGATAGTTAACTTATCATACTGTTTCACACTTGACATTCTGTCTTCGGCAAAACACTAGAACCAGAATAAAAGTAGCATAAAATTTATCCATTTTACTTATTAAAATATATATATTATAACTATATTACACTATATTATAAGTCTAAAATCACACAATAGCTTTATTCGAGAAAAAAACAAAATAGAACATTGCTATTTTTCTCTTATTAATTTATGAATGTGTCAAAGAGAGCAAGGGTGGAAGTCAAGATTGATTCATTCACGAATCAAAAATGATTTGTGGAAGTTCAACTCACTGTCACAGAAGACCACTGGAGATGAAGCTTATCAATGACTAACAACTTTAAAGGTGCAGTAAGAGATTTCTGAGAAATGCTATTGAAAGTGGATCAGACTGAGCATAACAACACACTTGTAGCCAATCAGCAGTAGGGGGCGTGTCCACTCATGATGGGGGAGGAGAGAGAGCAAGAAGAGGGAGATTTGAAGAAAGACTGTGAGAAGAGAGATGGCTGAGAGACAAAAGAGAAAAGGTCTGATGAATATCAATGGAAAAAAGAAGGGTTATGACCAGGCAAGAGCTTAAGGACCTGCATTAACATTAGAAAAGCTATCCAGCCCAGGAGAGACCTAAGCAGGAAGGCCTGAAAATGGATGCCGAGGTTGTGTTGTTTCTGCTCCATACGTGAGTAACATTGGTTTTGCTATGTTTTCACAGAAGATAGGCTGTTGATGTAATGTTAGCTATAGTAACAGGACAGTTTTGAGTGTCATTGTTTGTCTGGAGCTGGTGAATAACAATGAACTCTTGCTCTTTTGTGTACTGTTTGATCATCCTTGTTGTTCGTTCGTCATCATCTCATTATTTTCTGCAAAGCATTATTTTGCTTTGCTTCAGCTATAAAGTGACATCCCCACATTGCGTGTTCATGCATTTTGGGGGCAGAGCAATGAAGGGAGGTTTGAGTTGATTTAAAATATCAAAAGTGTTTCTCAGAAATCTTGAAGTTGGATCTTGAATTTGGTCAGTTGCTCACACAAAGTATGACTTCAGAACACTTTCACAAGTTGTATGGACTATTTTTTAAGTTTTCTTGCCTTTTGTAAGGTTAAAACATTCAGTCCCCATTCATTGTAACTGTTTGAAAAAAGTGACACGCAGTCTTCAGAATTTATAATTTGTGTGTGTGTGTGTGTGTGTGTTACATGGAAGAAAGTCATGGGTTTGAAATGCCTTAAGGGTGAGTAAATGAGTGAAGAATTTTAATTTCTCAGTGAAATACCCTTTTAAATTTGCACACACACTGTGGAACTCTGGTAAGAGTCAGAGGAAACAGAGGCACACACACACACACACACACACACACACACGCACACACACACACACACACACACACACACACACACACACACACACACACACACACACACACAGCACTGGGCTATCATGCACTGAAATGGTTTCAACAAGATTATCATTGAATCTCTTGCCAATCGATGCCTATTTTCCAAAGGCAGTAATCTAATTTAACCTATTCCCAGATACGCATGCCCAACTGAAACAGCTCTGCTAATGTGAGACACAATTGGGCATTAAGACATCAAATCAAGCCAGCAAACCATCTGATACAGACTAAATTGACCTTTAGTCAACAACTACATGGTTTCAAAGGCTAATAAATCCAGTTATAAATAAAATTACTATAAAGCAGTTCTTTTGAAGGACAGTAAGAACACTTATGAGTCAGAAATGACAAAAAATCTTATAGGAAAGAAAACCACTGTGATCTCTTTAATATCTTAATTGTTCCTCTGAGACGATAGAGAGCAACTGCTGCTTAAGCTTCCTGCTTCTTAATTTTTCTCATCGGAATAGAAAACAATAATCTCACCAATGGATCATAGTTGTAGATGAGATCTCAACAATGTTTCAGATTGTGTATAGATTGACCAAGAAACATCTAATTAAAGCTCTCTAACAATTGTCAAATTATTTGTGCTACACTACAGTTAAAAAGTTTAGCATCAGTAAGATTTATTTTAAAATAAATTAATAATTTTATTCAGTAAGGACACATTCAATTGACCAGTGAGACAATTTTGTTTTGTTGTAACATTATTTATGTCTTTACTATTTGAAATTAAGAAAAATCCTGAAAAAACATGCATCACAGTTTCCACAAAAATATTAAGCAATACACCATTGAAAATAAGATAAAGCAACTATTCTGAGCTATGAAAAGCCATGAAAGAGCAAAAATTTCTATAATGTCCCTGATATATCTACAGTGGGGGAAATAATTATTTGATCCCCTGCTGATTTTGTAAATTTACAAACTCACAAAGAAATGAAGGGTCTATAATTTTTATGGTAGGTTTATTTTAACTGATAGAGACAGAATATCAACCAAAAAATCCTGAAAAAACCCCCCACATTATATAAAGGTTATAAATTGATTAGCATTTGATCGCGTGAAATAAGTATTTGATCCCCTTCCAACCAGCAAGAATTCTGACTCCCACAGATTGGTTATGTGCCCATGTGTAACACAGATTAGCCCTGTCACTTTAAGAAAGTACTCCTAATATCAGCTAGTTATGTGTATAAAATAAACCTGTCCACAGAATCTGTATCTTCCATTCCAACCTCTCTACCACCATGGGCAATACCAAACGTCAGAGACCAGATTGTAGACCTGCACAAGGCTGGAATAGACGACAGTACAAGACCATCAGCAAGAAGCTTGGTGAGAAGGAGACAACTGTTGGTGCCATTATTCGGAAATGTAAGAAATACAAAATAACCACCAATCACCCTCGGTCTGGAGCTCCATGCAAGATCTCGCCTCATGGGGTAAGGATGATCATGAGAAAGGTGAGGGATCAGCCTAGAACTACACGGGAGGAGCTTGTGAATGATCTCAAGGCAGTTGGGACCACAGCCAAGCAAACCATTGGTAACACGCTACGCCGCAATTGATTGAAATCCTGCAGTGCCCGCAAGGTCCCCCTGCTCAAGAAGGCACATGTACAGGCCCGCCTGAAGTTTGCCAATGAACATCTAATGATTCAGAGAAGGCTTGGGAGAAAGTGCTACGATCAGGTGAGACCAAAATTGAGCTCTTTGACATCAACTCAACTCGCCGTGTTTGGAGGGAGAGAAATGCTGACTATGACCCCAAGAGCACTATCCCTGCAGTCAAGCACACAGGTGGAAACATTATGCTTTTGGGCTGTTTCTCTGCTAAGGGTACAGGGCGACTTCACCGTATTGAGGGGAATGCTGTCAAATCTTGGATGAGAACCTCCTTCCTTCAGCCAGAACTCTGAAGATGGGTCGTGGATGGGTCTTCCAGCATGACAATGACCCAAAACATACCGCCAGGGCAACAAAGTAGTAGCTCAAGAAGAAGCACATTAAGGTAATGGAGTGGCCTAGCCAGTCTCCAGACCTTAATCCTACTGAAAATCTGTGGAGGGAGCCAAACTTTGAGTTGCCAAGCGACAGCCAAGAAACCTTAAGGATTTAGAGAGTATCTGTAAAGAGGAGTGGAACAAAACCCCTTTCTGAGATGTGTGCAAACCTGGTGACTAACTACAAGAAACGTCTTACCTCTGTGCTTGCCTACTAAGGCATGTTTGCTTGGGGATCAAATACTTATTTCACGCACTGAAATGCAAATCAATTTACAATCTTTATATAATGTGTTTTTTTTCTGGATTTTTTGGTTGATATTCTGTCTCTATCCGTTAAAATAAACCTACCATAAAAATTAGACTCTTCATTTCTTTGTAAGTGGGCGAACTTACAAAATCAGCAGGGGATCAAATAATTATTTCCCCCATTGTATGTACACCAATTATAGTGAAAATTATCCATGTGAGAACTTCAAATAAAAGTGTGATTTCCAACACCAATAACGGCAAACACGATATTAAAAATAAATTCCAGTGTCACTTGTTTAAGCAAACTAATTGAATGAAAACTCCTGCTTAGGAAATCCTCTCTATTTCTTGAACAGTCATTTTCATTCCATTTTTATTCATATCTATATTAACAAACATACATCATGAAGGGTCCAAATGAAAGCTAAGCTCTCTGCAGCTTTACTCACACATTAAAGCCACAGGATATTACAGAGATGCTGTTTAGTATGGCCTGGGCATTTCAAAGTCATTTCAAAGTGTCCAACAACACGCGTCCAGCAAATGCGTCTAACTTCGAAAAGATCAAAACGTCTCCTAGAGGACAAAGACATATTAATTTTGTATTCCCTATCTAACACTTATCTGACCAGGGGCTTCTGAACAGCCCCCGCAGAGTGGCATTTATTTTATGTCGGCCTCTGATATGTGTTGTCATGTTGGCAGGATTATCGGTCATGCCTCATTGAGCACCATGATTGGATCAGCAAGGAAAATTTCAGAAGTAAACTAAACAGACACCCGTTCATGTTCGCTATCATTGGATTATACAAGGACATGCAGACAGGGTGATGTCACTGTGCCGTTTCCTTCCCATCAGAGCGAACAGGGCTAATGCCATTGAGATAACAGGAAACGCACGGCTTTCGTCTGAAAGATAGGGCTGGAATGACTTTATGTTTAAAGGAATAGCTCACCTAAAAATTGTGATTATTAATATAATGTAATAATTAAACTGACAGATCTAAAAAAAAAAAAGACTACTGGATCCTACGGCTTCTTACATCCCTGTGTGCTGAACATATCTTCCCAAACTCACCGTTAACCACCAGGATGATGTCCCGGAAGTCAATCTCTCCCCTGGCCTCGACTCTGGCCTCGCAGCGATACACTCCTTCATCTGCTTTAGTTACTCTCTGGACTTGCAGATTGTTGTTTTGTAAGAGTTGAAATTCTGGAGAACAAAAATTTGATGGTGTTAATGACAGGCTAATTTTGCCTTCAAAGGAGCTATTGCTGGCAGAAATGACATTTACATAAAACGCAAAAAACATTTAAAAACTAATATGCTTGTTAACACTTGTCAACACTGAGTCGTGAAAGGGAATAACATTTTAAAAGTCTTACAGTGAAAGTAGGCCTTAAATTCTTAACAATGACAATACTTTTGGCATTTATTTATTCCTTTTTTCTTTCTTTTTCTCTTTCTGAAATTATATCCAGAGCAGCATGAACTCTCCCGTTAACTTTCAACAATTCAAGTGTTCACAGACAATTATATCTATATTCTAGCAATTATCTTACAACAATATAGTTGTTAGCCGGTATGGCAGATTACTTACTCTCAGTATCTTCAATGATCTCCACGTTGTTGTAAAACCAGGAGACCACAGGAACGGGGGAGCTGGTGACATCACAGACCACTTCAGCCACATCGCCCTGTCGAAACTCCTGAGGAGACCTCACGTCTCTGAATGTCAGCTTCTCTGTGGAGCAGGAAGGAGAAAGGTTACGTAAAATGCTACTTGTATAGGGTACAACGGGGCTAAAGGCGTACCAGGGTAAAAGGCTCCTTTGGTTTTATTTTCCTCTAAATTTTCCTTGCCAAGATGCATGGGCAGCAGCGCAAAGTTGATTCTGTGCTAATTCTATTATTTCTGAAAGATCATGTGACACTAAAGACTGAAGTAATGGCTGCTAAAAATTCAGCTTTGCCATCACAGGAATACATTCGATTTTAAAATATATTACAAGAGAAACTAGTTAATTTAAAATTGCAATAATATTTCACAGTATTACTGTTTTTACTGTATTTTTTATCAGCCTTGGAGAGATTAAAGGTGCTGTAGGACATCTGGGAAAATAGCACTGATAGCACTAAAAGCGTACGTGCCATCCTCCCTGCAAATCGCCGTCCAAAGCCACGCATGCTGAAAGCATGAACGCACACAGCCAAGAAGACCAGAGACAACGTTACTGCAATACCAATATCATGTGTCATTCACTGGTGAGAAAACTTTTTAGTACAGTTAGTAACACTACAATACCAAGCGTAAATAAATTATTAAAAAAATAACGTAAAAAAAAACAAAAAACAGAATTAGACGCAGCAAGTTTTCGGTTTGTTTAGCTAGCATAACTTAGCAGTGTGTAATCGTATTTCTTGCATGACGGGGTTTCCACAATGAGAGTCTGCTTGGCTCCAATGAAGATATATAGATCGTAGATCCTTTGCCAGTGCCACTTGTTGTCGGTAACATTTCAATGCTACATGAAGGCCAGCTAGTAGCCTCCTTGTTAGAGTGCCTGACTCTCACGCTGGAGACACGGGTTCGAGGCCTGCACAGAGCGGGGTGAGTAGGACCCGGGTGGAGGGGTTACATTGCTGCCATGACCTGGAGGGGGCTGAGTGTAACAGAGGCCAGCTAGTAGTCGCTGTGTGAGTAAACCTCACTCCTCTGATCTCTGAGAGGCTGCAGTCTTTAGCCTCCTTGTTAGAGCGCCTGACCCGGGTTCGAGGGTCGAGTAGGACCCAGGTGGAGGGGTTACACATGCGTCACTGTTGTTTCCTGAAAGAACTGTGCTTGGTTTTATCCATTGCCATGTGATGTGCTAAAAATGACAATAAAGTTGACTTTGATAATTTGATAAGACAGCATTTTCAGGTTTAGAACACATCTTTATCTGTCTGTTGTTAACTGTAAGTTGTTAGTGCACATGCTCTGATAAGGTGTCATAGTGCTTATGTAGAAGATGCAAATTCTATTCTACCTTGTGTACCATTTCCTCCTCTCTATACTGCACAACTCTTTAATTAAATATAAAACACACAAACAAACCTGTCCAATTAAGCTGGATACTGCTAACTGTTAAGGATGGGGTTGTATGTTGGCTGGAAGTTGTACAGATTTGTACACTTGAATACTTAGTACACTTTGATAACAGTTGAAACCCAAGCTGTATGTAGATGAAAGAAACAACATGAGGGCTTTGGAATCCTAGTTCAGACCCCCAGTGAGAAAACCAAAGAAAAATCAACGAAAAACAAGGGACGTGTCAACATCTATGTCTGCTTGTCATAAATCAGGTATGCTTCTACAGTATAGTCTCTGATTATTCACAATTCACAGCCACATTCTGACACATTCTGTTTGTGTGGGAAGCTGGTGTAAACAGCTGCTCCAGCTCAGTATAAGGAAATGTGTCTTCAGAGGGCTGAGAGATGCTGCACACCCTCATCAGCACAGCAGCTCTGCGTAACGATCTGTGAGTCATGTCTGTTTACACACGGCTCCCACTGCTCCAAATACAACTTCTAATGGAACAGGCAAATGCCAAGCCTGGTACAAAGTCAGCCACAGAGAAGCACGCTTGTGAAATATCTCCTGAAAGTTTTGCAACATCCATTAATTATACACACTGAGGATTAAAATATCATTCCTGTACATTAAAAAAAAAGAAAGAGAATTTCATGTAGACTTGTTTTACCCCTGTGTTTCAAGCCTTTGAAATCGGTCCCTTTAAAGAGAAAGATTTCCTCACCCTTGCACATTTTTCTTTTTTTTCGCACTTTGTCTGTGCTTGGGATCTCTCGCTTTCATACTCGTTCTTTATTACCTCTTCCCCATTAATTTCGAGAGTTTAACAAAGGAATTACGATGTATTTCCAAAAGGAGAGTTCTCTCAAAAATGTCAAATTCTGTCATTATTTTCTCACACTCACATTGTTTTAAACCTGACTTTTTTTGTTCTGTGCAACATGTACTATGAGCAGGTTGCTCTTTTCTATCCAATTACAATGAATGGGAAATAATGAAAATCTATTAAAATATTCCTTATGATTCTTGCATTATATTATCGAGTCTTTAGAAGTGTATGAGAGCTTTGTGTGATGAACAAAATTAAATTGTAAATTGTTTTTCAAACATTATTTTACTGTCTTATTGGACATTGATTTCATTAGTATAAAGTTGAATTTAAGTTTCACAATTTGAGCCTGATGAATCTTGACATTGTCATCCTGGAAAACGGCCTAAATGAAATACACACTCCATCAAGAAGAACTGTTGCCTAACATATAACATGCTAGAAACATATTAATCACTGCAATAATGATCCAATCATAGACTCATAAGCATTTGCATATTTAAATCCAAACAGCAACTTTTCATTTTTGGGCCGGGCACTGTACATGACCTCGTCCCCAAAGCTAAACATAATCATTTTAAATATATGTATATAATAAAAAATAACAATGCTGTCAATATGTCAAGACTGTATGTTTTTGTGTCTATCCGAATGTAAGTAAATGTACGTGTGGTAGAAAAAATACATAATACTCACGAGATCAAGTTGTTAAAATACATCAGGTTATGGTTAGGGGAAAGAATATACAGTTTGTACAGTATAAAAATCATTATGTCTATGGAAAATCCTCATAAAACATGGAAACCCAACGTGTGTGTGTGTGTGTTTGTGTACATATGTGCTTAATGTATTTGTAAACATTTAAGGAACACTTTATATGAAAGCAATTAATTTCCAATATGGTTTAAAGCACCTAACTACTGACATTTTCTGATTTTATGTGACTTAATCTAAAGTGAGAACTATTTACTCCCAATAACCATTAACTACTACTTTACTACTGGTTGAAAATACTGTATATCACTTACATGGTTAATAAGTTGTTAACAAAGCATAAAACATTATTTAACTCTTTTTATGAGCTAATTAAACAATAATAATTTTGTTAATTAGTGACAGTGAATGAATAACTCACTATTTATAAAACCTATTAATATACTAATGTAGAGGCTACACGCTACAGTATATAAATATGAATTAACTATAAAATAGTAGTTTGCAAATTATTTATAAGTACTTCATTACTGTATTCTTATTATAAAGTGCTACTGATATTTGTCCTGGAAAACAAGACATACTAGGAAATCACTTTTTGTAGTAAACTCACTGGCTCTCAGGTTAAAGAAATAGTTCACTTCAAAATGAAAATTCTGTCACCATTTAATTACCCTCAAGTTGTTTCAAACCTGTATGAATTTTTTTTTTTTTTTTTTTTTTTCTGGTTACCGACATTCTTCGAAATATCTTCCCTTGTGTTTAGCAGAAGAAAGAAATTCATACAGGTTTGAAACAACTTGAGGTTGAGTAAATGATGACAGAATTTTACAAATTTTGAAGTGAACTATTTCTTTAAGAGCTCGGCTCACTGGAGGAGAAAATTACCAGTTTTTCACATAAAGCTATTACTTCACAAGTCTTGAAATATAGTACACAATTCATAGCTATGATACTTTTTTTGGCACTTTTGCATCTTTGTTATTAACTTGAAAGCTATTCATCATTTATTATAACTGAATAAAAAATACAGCAACTAGAACATTCTATAATATTTCTCCTGTTTGTTTCACAGTAGAAAGTAAGTCGTGAACTACTGCTTTAAATGCACCACTGTAAGGAGCATTCAATTTGGTTGTGACCACAACACATCTATTCTCTCTTTCTTATAGTGAAGTCCTCCCCCTATCCCTGTCGCTTTTCCCTTATTACTGATGCTGGTTTTCTCCCTGTCGTGTGGCGGCAGCTGTCTTGTTGTTGGGGGAATTACATTTAGCTTTACATCAACAGATTTGTCAAACATCTTCGGATGGAACACGTCCATTTTCCCTGCATTGTGAGGCTCTCTCTTTGAAAGCTTTTGGATGTCCTATTCAGAGGGAAATCAAAACAGCTATTTCAATGGCAGCTTTTCCAATGGTGGAAGGTTTTTTTGTGCTAACACACATAATGTCCTTTGCTATGTAATGGATTCCTAAATAGTTGTGCCAAGATGTTGTTCCATTGTAATCTGCATCAATATACAATACTCTTGAATTGCTTTTATAGTCGGCACATGTAACAGCATGCTTCCTTTTAATACGCTGAATAAATCTCAATGTAAATGTATGATCATTCGAGGTACAAGTTTGCATCAAATCTAATCTCCAAAGAGAACAAATGAGGACAGATGGAGGGTAACTGAATCTTTTTTCTTCTTGAGATGCATACATTTTTTTTTATTGAAATTGGAATGATGTGTCATTGGAGACAAAACAAACTTTTTAGGAAACACACATTTCAACACATAGGCCTACATCCAAAGAAAATAAGTGATCTGAAATGCAAACCTCATGGTCACAACTTTACTTGCCCACATGGAAACCCTTTGCTGATTTATTTTCTCTGCTGATTTGTAAAATAGAGCCAAAAAAAAAAAGAGAATTATCTGGGCATCTGGTTTCTCAGCACAGATGTGAGTCTATGGTCTCTGACACTGATGGGACGTTGAAAGGGACAGCATCCCCACTGCTGAGAGACCACAGGCGTGCCATGAAGCCTCGTATCCCCTGGGTGGATTCTGTGTGCTGAGTGCCATGAGCAGGTGGGAGAAAAAGCTGCTTGCTTTTCATGCTGAAGAGCCCCACAGTGTTGAATCACAGGCGATTTAGAATCTAAATTCTCAAAATTCTCTAATTGGTTCTGTCTCCAAACACCAGCAATATACAGTAAACACTTTAGAATTAATATTAAACGATTTGTTGTTCTATGGCTAACTGAGCTGCGGTGCAGTTCAGTTCTGGCTCATGACATTTCCTGATCCTCATTCCTCAGTATAGTACCAAAGATACAGTTCAAAAGTTTGGGGTCAGTAAGATTTTTTTTGTTATGTTTTTTGAAATAAGACTCTTATGTGCAACAAGGCTGCATTTATTTGATAAAAAATACAGTAACTGCTTAATATTTTGAAATATTGTTACAATTCAAATATAACTGTTTGCTACTTAAATATATTTTCAAATGTAATTTATTCCTGTGGTGGCAAAGCTGAATTTTCTGCAGAAAAACTGAAAACAGTTAAATATTAACAGCTTAATTTTTTTGTGGAAACAGTGATAGCCTATATTTAGGATTCTTTGACGAGAGTTCAAAGGAACAGCATTTATTTGATATCAAAATCCGTTTGTAACATTATAAATGAATTTACTGTCACGTCACATCAATTTAATGCATATTTGCGAAATAAAAATATTTAAAAAAAAATATATATATATATATTTTTTTCCTATTATTATTAAAATATATTTTAATTAATGGTTGTAGTTTTTTTTTAAATCAAATATTCCATATTAATGCAGAACTAATCTGACATATTACTGAAGTATGTGCAGACACAATAAATAATTTGATGTATATCTAGACAAAAATTGTAATATACAAATACACTCATAAAATGGATTTCTGCTGATTGTTCAACATTTTTAATTAAGATAATGCAATATAATTCTCCATCTTAATTTTTTTGCATGCAATTTATTAAATTATTTTTTAGAGTAACATTCTAGTTATTCAAGTTTTTTTAACAAAGAAAAGTTGTGGTTAAAACACTTAATATAACTGTATAATCTTGCAATCTTTTTAGTGTATATACAATACTTTACACCTAAAAACAGAGGAATTCATTATTCAAAGGGCATTTTGTGTTGATACATTATGGGATATGTTTGCTATTTTACCCCAAGTCCCCGTTAATATCTGATCCTATTTCAAACGCATCTACATACAGTATGCAAAGTTATAAAACCATGATGGCAATACAAAGTGTGTATGAGCAGATTTATTTGTGTGTTTGCTACTTACGGTAGATCTCCAGCACCACAGTGGCCTCCTCTGTATGTCCCTGTACATCGCTGGCCTGGCACCGATAGATTCCAGCGTCTTCTATTTTGGCATTGTAGAGGGTGAGTCTGGAACGGATACCTTCATTGTGCAGTGCCACCCGCTGAGACGGGACCATCCGCTCCCCCTGTGGGTTATACCAGTCCAGATTCACAGGCTCCCCGATCACTACAAACACACACACGGTTACGGTCATAGTGCGGTACAGAATATAGTGTAAATGACTACTTGACAATATTGCACAGCATTTGATAAAGCATAGGGCTGCGCAATATTGGAAAAAACTGACATTACAATATTTAGTTTTTTTTTATTATTATTATTGCAATATTTATTGCTATATGAAAAGATACAACAATTTTCAATTATTCATTCTAGAGTGAGTAGGCTGATTATGGGAGTGCATCTGCATAAAAAAATAGCAGTGTGACTTATATGTGTTATATGTGACTTATATGATATGTGACTTACTCATATTTCAAAATCCTTGTAGGGCTGAGTGATTTTTGAAAAAAATACTAATTGAGAGTTCAAACAGGGTTTGCTTTTTCCAAGAACCAACTCTTTCAGTAACCATTTCAGTAACCAAAACAAAAATTTCATTCCACGTAAGTTTTGATAGGACAAATTGCCACTTGTTTGTGACCAATTCAATATGACTGTAAAATAATAATAATAATAACAACTATTATTAAATAAAAAAAACAAAATAAGAAACATTTTAAGTAATTTAAAAATAACTTTATTTTACCGTAAATACTAATAATTATGTCTTAATCTCATTTTCAAACAGTAAACCATCAAGCTTTCATTCTGACGGGTATAAAATGAATACAAATATGCACTGCCATTTTCAGAATGAAGTGTGGCACTGTTTGTTCATTCACACCCATGCAGAAACCGCTTCACTCTGAAAACAATAGCGCATATATTTGACAATCACACAAAGCCATATCGCGATATAGATTTTATTTTTGATATACCATGCAGCCCAAATACAGTATGTTCATACCCAAAGGGAAACAACTGGACACGTTTCACTGCCATTCCATTTGGTGCTGCTAGTGGTGCAGAACTTCCCCTTTAAGGATATCTCTTAAGCCTCTGGTAGTGGCATACACTCTCTCTTTGTCTCTCAAACACACACACACACACACACACACACACACACACACTGCGATAAACAAAACTCGTCATGCGCTTTGCCCTGCAGAGACTGGCTGGCCGGACCCACATTTGGTACCAAGGTGCTTGGCGCTGTAAATCCTGCTTTGCTGGAAGGTCATAAACAGCATCAGCATGGTGCAGCACTTCTCCGTTCAAAGCATCAATCAACTGCACAACAGGGGCCTTCGGCTGCACAACGGGGGAGCGTGAGACTGCGGCTCCAGGCAGACGGGCAGGCCGAGGATGCAACCGGCCCTGTGATGCAGCTCTGCCAGGGGAGAGATGCTGAGAGCGGGCAGGGGGTTATCAGCGAAGGAGCAGAGGATGATCTGCGGGACGTGAGGGGTTCAAGGAGAGGACATGGCAGTATAATCTCAGTCCACTCAGCAGACGCTGGACCATGGAGGAGTTGCTGAAGGGGTAAGGATGAGATGTTTGGGATTGAAGGGCTAAGGGACAAAGCTTAGTGCACTTCGCTGGTCACATTCAATTTTCTTCGCTTGTGAATGAAGTTTAGTTTTAATAATTAGGTATAGTGGTTAAAGATGTAAGCTGGCAGCCAAAAGGTTGAAGGTTCAAGCTTTGCAAGGGGGGATTCATGAGATATTAACACTGTGCCCTTGAGCAAGACACTTAACCTTCTTGTCCCAGTGAAAGAGTACTGTTAGTCATTGTTAGGACCGCACGGTTTTGCATAAAACATAAAAATAATTTAACTTTTTTGTTAACGGAAAAGTGTGGGTGTTCATAGGGTATTCTCTTAACAAGACTCTTTGTCAAAAAAATTATGCCACTTGTGTTTTCATAGGTCACATTGCCACTGACTCTTTTTCTTGCAATCACAAGTTTACATCTCACAATTCTGACTTTTTTTCCTTCAAAATTCCAAGATATAAACTTGCAACTGCAAGTCATAAAGTTAAAATGCGTGATATAAACGCACACTTCTGACATTTTTTCTTGCAGTTGCGAGTTTATATCTTGTAATTCTGATTTAGTACACACAGTGTGAGTTTATATCACGCAATTCTGAGGAAAAAAACGTCAGAATTGTGATATGCTTCCATACTATCATGAGCTGTGCTTTTATAAACGAACACAGTGCTGAGCTTCACTCAAAAATGGTAGGGCATATATTTCATTAAATCGCAGCCTTTGTGATATGACTATTGCATTAAGCCATTTAACAATATCAGTTTTATTTCATTATGTCGTGGAGCTCTGTCACTGTACATAAAATAATCCACTAAATGAGCATATACTGAGCCTATGATCCATTTTAGACATCAAAGACACTGTATACTGTGACCTGTTTATGTTTTCTATTTCAGTATGCACTGAACATGTCTAGCTCTTTGCTAAAAATAGTCTTTTAATCATTCCTCAACAGTTATCCTCCACCATCATGTGTAACATTCGCTTTTCTGGAGCAAATTATTTCCATAACATGCAGCACAGAAATTAAAGCCAAAAAAAGAACTTTATAAATACATCAAAGCAATATCCCTGCATATCCCAAAGCTATTTTGGAAGGCAAGCATGCTGGTTTGTCTCAGCTAGTTGACCTGAAGGTCTGCAGGGCATGTGTGCACCCTCCATAATATCTCCAGACACATACCAGGTGTGCTAATCACTCGCAATCTGGACGGAGTCCAGCAGGGGTCAGCATGCATCACCCTGTCAGTGCCTGAAGCTCACGCAGCAAAGCCCTGCAACCTGACTACAGTAGCTCAGCCATGTGGAAAAGAAAAACAACACCCAGCTTCACCACAAAACATAATCTACCCCTGTGCACATGGATATCCATACTCATGTCCAAGCACAACCTTGCCTGCAAGAAGAGACAGGCTTAGGATCTGTGGTTTACAGGCAGAAAGCGACTGGTCTTGAATGATAAGTAACTTCGAGCAAGGGAATTGTGCTGATTTTTAGTGTTTAGACTACAAACTTTTTTAAAGGCAAGGGCCCCCAAACATGACATTGCTTTTTGGAGCTTCAAAAACTCGGGCACTAAGAGCCAGGATGTTATTTTATATAACTCTGATTGTGTTTGGCTGAAAGAAGAAAGTCATATACTAGGATGGCTTGAAGAAGGGTGAGTAAATTATGGAATAATTACATTTTTGGGTGAACTATTCCATTAAAATAAATGTTTTAAATTACTTCTGTGATGGCAATGCTGAATTTTCAGCAGTCTTCAATGTCAATCATTTCTTATTATGTTGAAAACCGTTGTGCTGTTTAATTTTTTTTAGAAATGGAAACAGAATTTGATGTATAGAAAGTTCCAAAGAACACTTAATTTATTTTAAACAGAAATCTTTTGTTAAAATATAAATCTTTTTAAAATCAATTTAATAGGAACTTGCTTAATAAAAGTATTAATAATTTTTTTTTATTTAATAATAAAAAAAAAACTTACTGACCTTGAAGTTTTAAACAGCAGTGTGTGAGTGTGTGTGTGTAATATATTTAGCTTTTTACTATAACAAACTATGCCTGTCAATATAATGAAAAAATGTGATTACTGATTTTGACTGCAATAATATCAAATTCAATAACTGTATAAAACATTACAAAATAAACATAATTGATCACATCAAATTTTAGGTTAGCCTGGTAATGTTAACAGCCCTTAAAAATATATTTGGTAAAATTTCCTCAAAGCAACCTATTATAGATCCCTGAAGGTCCCCAGCCAGTTTACAAAAATTAAATAAAATATTGTAAAACAATCAATATAAAAACAGCTGTCAGTCCAAGAAAAAAAATCAAACATACTGTACACACACAATCAGACAATTTGCCTTGGTCATGAAGAAAGCTTTAGTCTTAGTATTCCATACTGCTTACGACAGGAGACGTTATTAAGCCGTTCAACCTAAATAAATGACTACTTGAGTTAGCACTACGTAAATTGTGTGCAGTCGTGCATCTATCTCATATACATCAACGTCAGACACATGATCAGGTGATGCTGTGAGAGTTCTGACCTGTGCATGTGAAAAACTTGGACTCTCCGACGCTCAGCTCCACCTTTTTTAGCGAGATTGACACCTGGAGGACACCTGGAAAACAAAGAAAAAGACAGAGAGAGATAAGAGAGAGGTAGCAATCAAAAATTCAGTGCACGAACTGCAGGTACAACAAGAATGCTTCACATGTTCCTGCCACAGAAATCACACCAAACCACAGGCGGCACAAAAAAGTGTCTTTGCAAGCGGGAGAGATGAGAAGGTACAGCGAGACTTCTATAAGCCCCCTCCTAATCACTTCAATCAGGCTAGCCAGCCTGGAACATCTAGCACCTGGTACAAAAATAGTGAGGAAAAGAAAAGGACACAAGACAGACAAAGCTTTGATCTGCCTTTTTCTTTTTTATATACGTGGTATGTTCTTGCATTGCATTTCGCTCTCAGGGAGGAATCCAGTAAGAATGAACTGCAGCTGCCGGTAGTGTCATTTATTTGAATGCGTTGTCTGTGTTGTTTTAGCATGTGATTCACCCATTTAAATAGTTTAAAATGGAACTCTTGCAGAATGTCCAAGCTGCTCTTTTCTACACAATTAAAGAGAATAATGACAACTAAAGCTGTCATTAACTGTATATTTATATGTATCTGTTGCAATGACAAAATGATGTCTTTGCATAGCCAGATGTGGGTCAGAACTATATAAAAATTATTATTTATATATATATATATATATATATATATATATATATATATATATATATAGATAGATAGATAGATAGATAGATAGATAGATAGATGTATAGATATAGATATATGGTAATATTATATGTATATGGTAGTGTTTAAAACCTTCGTTGTCTTTTTGCTCATTGCACCTGCTGTCTAAGATCCAAGTTTACAAGGCAGTTGTCCTCAGCACTCTGCTGTTGTATGGTTCCAAGTCATGGGTCCACAGAAAGCATATCCGACTACTTGAGTGCTTCCATCAACTATGTCTCCATTCCATTATACTCAGTAGCAGGACTTCAAGACAAACACAGAAGTTCTGGAAGAAGTGGGCTTGCCAAGCATCGAGACCATGCTACTACTGCGTCAGCTTCACTGGGCAGGACATGTGTTACGCATGGATGACGGGAGGCTGCCTAAGGATCAGCTGAAGCAACAGTTGATGCAAGTTTATATTAACCCCCAAGACTGGGAGATACTGGCAGCTGATAGATCCAAATGGAGGAACATTACATTGAAGGCTGCCAGGGAATTTGAGGAACGCATAGTGAAAATTGCCCAAGCGAAGCATATACGAAAGAAAGAATTGGCTGCCAAAGTACCCAAAGACAGCTATGCTAAATAACTCTTTTGTGTTACATGCAATAAATAAATATGGTCATTTGAGTTTGGGACGACATGAGGGTTTATGAGTTTTCAGGTATTTTTTTCCCCTTGAGAACTGCTCAGTACCAGATGAAATCACCATGTTCTTCTTACCCGCAGAGCCAATCATACGGAGATGACAGTGAGAGGTCCGAGGTTCCTCGTTAAAAGTGCTCTGTGAATTTGTGGCTCAGGTAGAGGTGAGGGCAGCGGACAGCATATGAATGAGAACACGAATGCATGCTGGAGCATGAATGTGCGAGAAAGTAGACAAACTCCTTGAGCTGGAGGTCTCTCCGTTCATCCGAGAATGACCAACTTGTGTTCTTTTTATGATTTTCGCACATCGGCATGCAAGAGTCAAGAGCAAACTGGACACACGTACACACTTGCGAACACACAATTAAACACACACTGACGGAGCTCATGGGGGAAGCACTGGCATCTGGCGTAATGATTAATTACAGCACAGTGGGGCTGGAGCTAGTCATCTGGATGGAGACAAGTCTGAGGGTATGTGAGCTGCTGCCCGTAGCAACCAGAATATAATTACTCCCCAAGACTACATTGGGAGAAAAAAAAAAAAACAAGCCTTCTCATTAAGTTTTTTTCTTTTTTTTCCACTTATTGTACTGTTCAAACAATATTACATATTTGGTGTTTGGTTACATAAGTTAATGAACAAAATGACACTTAATATAGTGTAAAAAATGATTTGAAGTCATTATTACATTGTAAATTTTGAGTCAAGCACATTAACACCTGTAATCAAAGTGTATCTCACATTTGACAAAACATTGATGAGAGAGGATGTCAGGCAAACTGCCTGTGCTATACTTTCAGAATCGCTCTCCTGGAACACATTTCCATGTGTTTGATTTGTCCTAAAGCAAAATCCACCTCAAGAAATGTCAGTGTGTCAAAGAAAATGCATAATTCATGGATATAAATATTGATCTTGATCTAAATTTTGCACACACGTCAGATAGACAAGATAACGAGCCCCTAAAAAGACAAGTAGCAGAGGTGGCAGTGATGTAATCCAAGACCATTTACTGTTCTTTTGATTAAAGGTGCATTGTGTAATATTTAGGAGGATCTGTTGACAGAAATGCAATATCATATACATAACTATGTTTTCAGTGGTGTATAAAGACCTTACTTAATGAACCATTATGTTTTTATTACCTTAGAATGAGCCATTTCTATTTACACACTCCGTGGGTCCCCATACATTGAATTACACCGACATGTTTCTACAGTAGCCCTAAACCAGTGGTTCTCAATCTTTTTTGGGCCAGCGCCCCCTATCCATTATCCATGGTATTTTTTGCATAAATATTATGCAAATGGTATTTTATCCATACACCATTGAATGGTATAGTGCACACAAACAAACAAACAAATAAAATACATATCAGTGAGGCTTATTCTTTCTCTGGTCATTCTGACATACTCTCACCTGCCTTTTTTATCGCAGAGTTTGAGCTCTGATAGCATGTGGGTTATCTTTGACAACTTCCCTCAGAGCCAAGACTGGAACTAAATGTAATTAAAGCAATTAATTACTTCACACTCACACGAGAGTCGGTTCTCTGATTAAACCTAACTGTCTGTCAGCCAAATAATCTAATTAAACTGATATGAATCAACAGCCATTGGAGCAAAAATAGAGAACACCACTTTTTTCACCAATTTACGAGCTGAGAGAATGAAAAGAAAAAGAAAATACACTATTGACATATCAGACCTCCAATAGGGAAAATCCTCTTTTTTTGCCATTAAACATGTCTATTTCAAGCAGTGTGTTTCGCTGGTAGTGCGTATAGCTCCCTGAAAACAGAAAACAGAAGAGCACGGGAGAGTGCGGGAGTTGTAGAGATGAGTTGCCAAAGCAATTAGATGTGCAAATGAAGAGAGCCAGCCACAAATGTGCAGGCTGTGCCAGAATAAATAAGTAATGCCCCAAAATATCAATACCTGCCAAAAAACAAAAATAAAAAATTACTGAGCTATAGCAGCAAGAAACTTCTGTAATGATAACTAAAAGCCGTAAAACAAAGTGCATGGGTCCTCATAATATTTGCTCACGCGGGACCCCAGACCAATAAAAACAGTCTGAAATCAATGGAGGCCTGAGGTGCAGACATAACTCTCTGCTTTACTGTAATTCTGTGGTGTGTTTGCCATTCCGAACAAAATGCCTGTGTGGAAGAAGTGAGTTAGCGGTAATTAAGCAGGCAGCAGTGCAAGGCCCCCAGGCTGAAAGGCTACACACCAGTCACAACAGTGTGCTATGCTTTCTCACTGCCACTGAGATCATTCTCATCTTTAGAATGAGTTCCTCTTAATGAATCAGTCAAACTGAATCACAAATAGGTCTGTCTTAACCTGATGCTGATTGGCTACACTCTTAAAAATAAAGGTCCCAAATATGACGAAATGTATATGATGTATAAAACCGTTTTTTGGTTCCATGAAAGAACCTTTCAGTGAATAGTTCTTTAAATAACCAATTTTTTTTTTTGTTAGTGTGAAGAACATTTAAAAATCCACTATGAAGAACCTTTTGTGGAATGGAAAGATTGGATGTTAAAGGTTCTTCATGGAACCATCAATGGCAATAAAGAACCTTTATTTTTCAGAGTGTACTGTACCACAAGACAAGCCCAAACCCTTCTTAGCGGTCATCATGAGCTGTGATATCAAAAGTTGCAGAGAAATAAATGAATGAATGAATGAATGAATGAATGAATGAATGAAAATAATACAGCGAAAGTAAACTGGCAAAACAGCTATACTTTTGAACAGCTGTAAAGGGCGAAAGATGCTTTTGCCACTAAAATTCTTGCAACTACAAGCAGGGGGGTAACATGAGAAATACCCAAATAAAAAAACACAAACAAGCATGCACTAAATAGTACTACATATTTCACTAGAATTCCCTTTTAGCAAATCACTGAATCAATTCTTTGACTGGATTCATTTAAACAAATTCAAAAGATCCAATTTTCTAAAAGTTGTTGGACTTTTCAAGTTAACTCGCACCAAATTGACTCATACAAATCATACCTTTACTTGTAAACTGCCCACAGTATTCACTCACTTGTGCAATCTTATTTTCACATAGCGTCAAAAGAATTATATGTGGTTTGTCTTTCCTCATTGCAGGCTTTCCTATTGAAGTGGTTCCTCTTTAACCTCTCCCTCCACAGTCTGGACCTGTCCACCTTGTCTGAAGGAACTACTGGATGGTATTGGGCATTTGGACAACTCTCTTTCCCCTGAGATAAGACTGGATTCTACCACAGATGTAATTTAAGTGGTAGAGAGAGGATGGCTACATTGCTCCCTCTCTCCCCCCTGTCTCTTTCTGTGCATTCCCTTGCACCCGAAATGTCAGAGTAAATGACTACAGAGAGATCTCTCTCTGTCCCCTCTGCCTGCTTACATCTCTCTCAGAGGAAATAGAAATGACCAAGGTGTAGGTTACTGATAACCGAGACACTATGTGCTATATGGAACTGACCAAAGTTAGTGGTTTAACAGAGACTAGATGTAGTTAGAACCTTTGGGATCTGTTCAAATCAAATCTTTCAGAACCCCGAAAATTGTCTGGGGATGAGCGTTTTCCCAAAAGTGCAATCTAATTATGTTTCAAACCAGCTCTGTAAGTCGCCGAAATAGATTCGAGCGGCAACGGAAAGGGTCAAGCTCTTGTGAAACTCTCATAAACAGAGCCAAAGGAGAATTGAGCACGAACTTCTTCTTTTCGAGGAACCTGCTGGGGTTTGTAGGTTAAGATTTCATTGTGTAGAAATTGAATCAGACACTCCGTCTACCGTGAGAATTTATTATCATGGCGGAATTGACACCGGCTGACCTGCTTAAATAAGGGAGTTGAATTCGACTCTTCAGGCTGACAATGCTGCCAGTGCGCTTGCTGTACGAAGAGAAGAGGGACAAGTCTTATCTGCTTTAACTCAGTGGCTATATGACTGAATGCAAGGCGGACGCTCGTACTGAAGCCAATCAAGTTCTGAATGCATGAAAAATCCTTCTCTTATGCGAAATGACCGGAACCCACAGAGGATGCTAACTCTCCACAATGCAGATAGCTGACCAAATGTGCTTATTCAGCCCAGATGACCTACCATTAACTTTTAGTCCATTATTTATTTTCATTTGTCGCACGTATTGAGAGTTTTGCCAGGCGCAAATTTATGTTCTGCATTTAATGTGTTTACGATATAAAAAATTCCAGAGAGATTTCTGACAACAGGCTTTATGCTTTCCTTCTGGTTTGAATTCAGATTTAAATTAGATTATATGTGCAATACAGTGAGAGACATGCTGGAAATGTTAATTGTTTTCTTTCTCCCTGCTGTCTGCTTC
The DNA here is from genome assembly GCF_963993115.1 of Abramis brama. Lineage (NCBI taxonomy): Eukaryota > Metazoa > Chordata > Actinopteri > Cypriniformes > Leuciscidae > Abramis > Abramis brama. The sequence goes on from NC_139970.1 coordinate 33,170,442, forward strand.
CTGCTGTGTTAATTAAATGCAAAGACAACACTTTTTTATGTGTGATGAGAGCTGCTTTTCTTCTCCGTGTGGTATTAATCTGACAGAAGGGCAAACATGAGCAGAGAAAAGGGAGGAAAAAAAAAAAACTAAATTTAAAGAGGCCATTCATAGCCTTCCCAAAGGATCCCTTCTGACTGGACTGAAGTCTTTTACCAAGGCCCCTGTTAACTGGAGCCTGACCTTACAGTTTGTGTGGCACATGCAGTGTGAACTGATTTGTGAACTTGTCACAATGTGATGCTGGCTTTGCAAAAAGGCTGTTTTTGGAAAATGTGGAAGAGAACTATATTGCATCACGTAAGCAAGAATTGTTAGTCATTTCACTTGCAAAGATGTTTATCAATTGTAAAAGGTCATTTTGGTTAATTTTGATTCACATAGAGAATTCTTAAAGTAGCAAAATCAAAGAGAGAGTGGAAAATGGATCATGTAAGATGTAAACCTCAGGGGGAAAAGTGCAATAAACCCTCCCCTTTAAACCAAAAAGTAAAAATTTGGCCATTTACTTCATATGACTCATGAGACTTTCTTCTTTTCAACACAAAAAGGAACTATTTATCAACAATGTCCAAGCTATGCTATTTTCCAACAAGAAATCAAATCTGTTACTGTCTCCCAAGAAGCAAAAAAGAAAGACACATGGGGTGCTATAACTATTTAAAAAGTTTGAAAAAAACTAAGTTAAAAAGTAAAAAAAAGAAGAAAAAAAAAGTTGAATTAAAATGAGATATTATGAAAATGCATTTGCAACTAACAGAAAATAAGTTGAAGTACTAGTAAAACTAAACCTGAAATAAAAAATGAATGAAAGCTAAATATTATAAAAGTGCATACAAATTATTTTTTAAAAACAATTTACAATAAATTTCCTACATTAGTTCACATTAACTACTAATGAAAAATAATTATTCATTTTAATGTTAATTTCAACAATAAAAAGTTGTACCTAACGTACTTTTTGTACCTACCTAACATACACACAACATAATTCCGCACCCCGTTTCCTTATTCTAGAGTTGAAGACAGATTGGCTTAAGCTGTCTCCTCTGTAGACACACTGTTGATGTCTAACACAGTCTTCAATACTGTCAATCAGTCTGTGCCAGGAGGACTGTGCCATTTGTCAGCCCCAAACAAACAGTGAGGAATACTCACCACGCTTGTGTAGCACTGACACAAATAAATACATTTCTCTCTTCACTCTTCAATCTTCTTTCTCACACCCCACTGGCGGTCTATCGCTTCAGCCCTCTACAAAAATGAAACCTGTCACGCCGATACATCCATTCCTTTATCCCCTTCAACTCTCTTCCCTGTCCGTACAGCAAAGTCCAACTACTCCGATCTGCCTAGTGGCTAAATGATAAATATACAAATGCGCGAGTGTTTTCGTCTTTGTAACGTTAATTGAACAGTTTGTAGAACATCAGAAAGGAAGGGATGTAAACACAGTGCGGCAGTGTGTCAGCACTCCCAGCAGATCCAGTGCTATGTCACACACGCCCCCATGCTGGGACGCTGTCAGTAAATATTAATAAGCCACTACATCAACCGAGGGTGGTCCCCTGTCACCAGATTAGCATAATCAGTGCAGTTAAAATGGCCGCCCTCCTCTGAGCAGGGGAGGATAATGATGCTGGTTGAGCGCGCCCTCGCACGGGTGATATACAGCAAAGTCACCGGATCCTCTGCCGTCACTGTGTGATTTGTGGAGCGGGGACTCTTGGTGGATGAAGGAGGCCTCTCTGGGATTGAGAGCCGTGCCAATCACTCTGGACACTGATTGGATTGAACACAGACTGGCCCTGTGGCGCAGGCTCAGGTTACGTGAAATGTTTGTTTTTGTCTAAGCTGATTGCTAGTTTGATTTCAGTACAAGTGGCCAGCCAATCAGAGAGGTGTATACCTTAGAACCCTGGGAAAGGCTAAGGAAGGGTCATCAACATAGATGAGATCATCATCACGGAGAGAAATGACACAGATTAGGTATGGAAAACATGATTAGTGTGTTATTCCTGTTTCAATTAAGACTTTAATGAAATTTGAAAATTCAACAGCTGATTTGTCCACTTACCAAATGCAAATCCATAGACTTCAAGCATGCAAAATCAAGTCAGACACCACATATATGGCCAACAGGATATGATGGCATGCTCTATGGCTTCGGTTTGCAATAACTTAAATAGTATAACTAAATATAAATGATAATAACTAAATATAATAAATATATTATAAATAATATATACACTACAAGTTTAGGGTCAGTAAGATTTATTTTTGTGAGAATTTTTAAAGAAATCAATAATTGTATTCAGCAAGAATGCATTAAATCCATTAAAATCGGAAAAACCTGCAATGAAAAACAATAGGAGAGAATAAGAACTTTTCATTTAAATAAACAAAAATTTGTAATATTTCAGTGATGCTGATTTGTATGAACAATATGTTTTACGTTTGGGGTTTAGAAATTACATAGTTCACTTTTAAAGGGGCAATCAGAAAGAAAGCCATCCACAACAACAAAGCAACCGGAAATTTCATATGACCCCAACAGAGAAAGTTGAGCAGAGCTGAACATTATGCAAAAATGAAGCGAAACTATACAGCGACTGCATGCCAACGGGAGGGCAGATAGTGATCCACCACCTGATACAGTTAGTGTGACCTTAAAGAGGAATAAAAAAAGATGTTATATTTGAATATAAGCCGTACTAGCAGGAGTTCCACTAGCACACAGCGCTTCTCAGGCCTATTTAGACGCGGCGTATAACAGAAGAAACCCTTGTATTACTAGTCTGAAGCACCGGAGTGGGGGTGTTAAGATCTGATTACAGCATTCACATGCAGGGCTCTCTTACTGGAAAAGAGGTCAAATGGTGAGAGAAGGATTTTTTGTTTGCTCTTCTGGTATTTTCAGCAAGATTAGGCAGCATAATATGACTAGTCTCAAAACAGATGATAATTAGTCAGAATGACTCTGTAGAACTATCCACGCAGACAAACAGACCAACACAAATGGATCACTAAGGTATTGGTGCGTAAAAAATAATATTTTTAAAATTATACATTAAGTGTTTAAATTTTAAATTAATAACCATTACATTTCAATGAGCTATTTAGAATTAAAAAAACACCCTAAATATTATCATTGACCCAAAGCACCACCAAACGAATGTGGTGTAGTGCAATTATGTTTGCTAGCTAAAGCTGTTATTAGATATTTTGACTCAAAATAATTTGGATGCAACAACACTGGCACAAAACATGTTTTGAAAGAAAAATGTCATGGGTTATTAATATTTTTTTCCAGTAGAATAATGTGTGATTGTCAGTAAATGAGTCTTTCTAAAATAATTTACTCATCTAATTTATGGATGGATGGATGGATGGATGGATGGATGGATGGATGGATGACAGACAGACAGGTAGGTAGAACGATATTACAGAAGAAGGACAGACAGACAGACAAACAGATAGATACTTGTGATTTTTAGAGGACATCCCAGACCCCATTTCAGGCGGGCTTTATCAACATGTGAGCGTGATATGAAATATAATATACACCGTTATCTTAGAGGCATAATTACCCTCTCTGAGCAGTTCGCAATATGAGTGACCCTGGCCATATGGAAAAGACAAACTCATATTCAACACTTTATTGACACAGTGATGCGGGGTGTTTGCTCAAGCGCAATATCTCCAGCTGAAAACACCTGCCCAGCAACAGCAGCAGAGACCATGGAAACACTCGGCAGTCTGGGATGTGTCCTCAGCTTATTATAGAGCCGTGAGATATTGTGGTATTTATAGTTGATGGAGCTTCTTCTTTAGTCCTTTCTTTTTTTTAACGGGACCCACCAGTGAGACTGTTGAAGAAGATGTTGCTCACTCTTTCCTCATAATCTTGAGGATTTATTATAATCCTCAACTCATCACGAGTGGCTGTGTGCATAAAATACTGTCTCTGTCCTGATTCTGCTCTTACTGGTGCTGTTTTTCGAGCTGTGAGTTAACTAAGTAGAAAATGGGAGAGACCAAACAAACAAAGCATGGTGTGCCGCCAATCAAACCGCATGATCAAACAGGATCTGTGTAAGGCTGCATCTTTGCAAGAAATGCAGGGATTTGGTGTCCCAGAAAATCGCAATGAAGTCCCGAGGTTGTCAAGAGAATACAGTTAACAGCTGCCGCTTTTGTTATGATCCACCAAATCTGAGAAGCATATGAATATTCAGTTATGTCAAGACTTATATAAGACACAATTAAGTGGTGTTAAATTGCCATTATGTGCTAAAATTCCTGAGAAAACAAACAGTTAGAACCCAAGTATAAAACCCAAATTAAAGCACATACAGGTATTTCAAGAACAACATTACTATATAAAAAGATGAAACCTCACAAGAGATGGCACAGTTTCAGTGAATCAGGACGAGCAAAAGTTAAAGAGATGTGATCCATTTCAACTTACATTAGATGCACTGTATATTACATGTATAGTAACAGAGGTACATTTTAGTTTAGTTTATGACCAAGTGTAACTAATTTTGTAGACTGAATGAATTGTGACATGAAATACAGCATTTCACGAAAAAAAGTTACATTTTATAATATTTCTTACACAAAGAATGAACAAAACATCAATATAGGTTACAATAGATTTACTTTTTATTTATTTATATTATACTATATTTAATATTCATCTAGAACAAAGTTGAAAGAGAAACGATGAGCCATAAAAAATGAGATCAAATATAAGAGAACAGAAGCAAATGATATGGATAGTAACAATGAAGAGCAAAAATAAAGGAACTAATCAAAGCACACACATTAAGCAAAAACGCATAGCGATAAATGAAATGAGATCGGAGGACTATGGTAAAAAAAATAAAAAATAAATTAAATTATAATATTTTAATATTGGAGGGATCAGAAAATGCCTCTAACAAGATTTAAACAATGTAAATTCATCAGACTACTGTACATCAGGTTCTAAATCTGCCATACATACTGTTGAAATGGGTAAGAGGCCTAAAATCTGTTTACCATGTAAACTGTGTATTGGGACTTGGTTAAACCACATAGGAAAACACACTAAGAGGTCAAAAGTACAATAATGGGGAAGACAAATGTCCTCATGTTATTGCATCACTACACCTGTCACCTCCATGGCAATAAAATATTCTCTCAGATGACACTCTGTTGAAGACTAGCTATTCGCTATTATTGTCACACCTGCGTAAGTGTCTCTTATCGTGTTAAAGAACTACTTGACAAAGTAATACACCATACTGTTCCTGCCCTCCATGTGGGACTCGTGACGTTAAGCCATCAGTGTAACAGATTGTCTATTTAACCCCATATGTAACCCAGTGTTGCGCTGAATAACTGAAGAGACTCGGAACCTTAAATAGACTTTGAAGCTGTAAATGGATGCTTGGCTTGCAAGTTGCGTGTACGATTTTGGGCCAGCGTTCAGGACAAATGGTCAATCCATCAGGCTAATAGAGAGAGAGGAGAGTGAAGGAGAGACGGGTTGCGGGTCTCTGACGGCGATCCGGAACGCTGATGCACAGCAGCGTTTGACGCGAAAGGCCACATTCATCCATCTTTCCTCCACATAGGGTGAGGAAAAAAGAAGCTTTCTACATAATTTTCTGTCATGAGGATTCAGAGTACCAGTACGCAGGCACTAAATTAAACTGATGTTTGCAAAAACTGTAACCCACATCACATAATCAGATTGCATTATAGTTTTATTTAAAGATTAGTTATTTAGTTAAAGCCGTAGGACAGCTTTCTTTTCTACATCATTAACATGATCAATCAATTTTCCTGAAACACCTTCTTGTCTTCTGCCCCCTGGTGGATTATACATGCCCTGTCCGCCACCATGTATTTGTGCTTGGAAATCTTTGCCAATTACAATAAATCAATGACAAACACAACTTTAATTTATTAGAATACCTATATGAATACTTAGTGGATTCAGGCACCTTAGGCTTAGTTAAAGTCCCCCTTAGTCAATCATTTTATCTTCTAAAACTCACCTTTGATCACCAAAATTACATATTTAAAAGTTTTTTCCTTAAAATAGCTTGAATGTAACTCTACACCCTTGCCTCCTTTAGTATACGCGGTTCTATGAATATGCAAATTAGCCCCATCTCCACTCACTCACACCAGCTCAGAGATCCACTCGTTGGAGATCACACGTTGATGTGATTGGTTACAAGGTAGTTTGTGACGTCAGAAACACCAGCGTTTTCGAATCGCGTTTTTGAGACTGTCTTCAGTTCACTGCAGTTTTAAGGAGAAACTACTATGAATTTGCACATGGTTTATTAAAGCATATTAAAAACACCACATATACATATAAACAACATTAAAAGCTTGCTTTTCACCACAGGGAGACTTTAATATTTCATAAATAATTTATATATTATATATTAAGTAGTGCTGAAAATGTGTGTATCAAATAGAAATTAATATTCTGTTGTTTATTTCAGTCATGACTGTAATTCATTTTATGATGTTTAAATTAAAGGTGAACTAAGTAACTTTTTTATCTTAACCGAACAGCTTCGGAGTCATTGGAATGGTTATATGACTGTTTTCGGGTTGAATGGTGGTCTTCTCGCACCCCTCGAGCGCCTGTGAGACGAAAAACCACCCTTGCAACTTTGGGCCGGCGGGCCGCCGGCCGCAGCATCAGGAAGTATCGCGTGATATCAGGTCTCGCGATGTAACAAACTGCTTTACGGCACTGCACACATATACTATCTAAACATTTATATGCTAGCCTTCTGTGTATTATACATACCTCAGTGGACATGGCTCCGTGCATTCGCAGGGTTCTTTGAAAACAAATGCACATGACCAGCGGGAGAAGATGGGACGAGCCAACGAGTTTTAACGACAGTGTTGTCAAATATCTATTCTGAAGCTGTAGGGGTAGCTCTACAGAGAAACCCGCGAGCAAAAAGCGAGAAAACAGCGAAGAAGTTGGCAAAGCTGCATAATGCAGCTTTAAATTAATTAAAAACTAAATTATAACTTGATGTCACATACCAAAACAACTATTATCATTATAACTATTATTACATATTATTATTATATAATTTCTGATGACAAAAACAGCAACAACAACAACAACAATTAATAATATTATTATTCATTATTATTATTTATTATTATTATCATTATTATATTAATATATTGATTATACAGTAATACTAAATAATAATATGATGAATAATTAGTATTAATATATACTATTTATATAAATGAAATAATGGCAATAACAACAACAATACTACTACTTGTTGTCATCATAAGTTGGGAAAACCCTACATTGTGGGGATGAAATGTCCCTACAATGATAGTAAAACTTTTTTTTTAGTAGTAGGGTTCGGTTTGGGAAGAGACTATACAATTTGTTTGGTATAAAACTCCTTATGTCTGTGGACAAACATACTTATGTTTTATGTCCCCATAAAACATGAAAATGCAGTGTGTGTGTGTTTCTAAAGGTTCAAGAGGCTTTACAGGATTAAGGATTAAACCATATTGGAGATATGTGAATATATATGTGCATCACATGTTCATAGTCTTTAACGCATCTGACTGAAGCTACTGCACACAGAAGAAAATGTCCTTTGGCTGCTCTGCAGATTACGAAAAACAAATGAGTATCAAAACTGGAAGAGAGACAGCATCAGACCCAGCAACCGCACTGAGATACCGTGACAGTTTCATTCCTCTGTTTTATTAACCATTCCAGCCGCCCTCCCTGAGACGGATATTAGCAGTAAAACCTACGTTATCTCCGGTACGACACCTCCTCTTTTATTTACCATCTCTCAGCCCGCAGTGTCTCAGGGGACGAGGCTGAGCGGAGGGCCAAGTCTGCACTGAATCATGAGGCAGACAGGCAGATCTCACTTCTGACAACTGTATCAACCCTTCAGTCGCCCCGAAGCTCCCGAAACAAAGCAGGAGTGAGTCACTGAGAGCTTCTTTACCTCCTCACACCATCAGGTGCAGCTTTCTGAAAGAAAAGCTACAGTGAGGAAAATAAGTATTTGAACACCCTGCTATTTTGGAAGTTCTCCCACTTGGAAATCATGGAGGGGTCTGAAATTGTCATCGTAGATGCATGTCCACTGTGAGAGACATAATCCAAAAAAAAAAATCCAGAAATCACAATATATGATTTTTTAACTATTTATTTGTATGATACAGCTGCAAATAAGTATTTGAACACCTGTCTATCAGCTAGAATTCTGACCCTCAAAGACCTGTTAGTCTGCCTTTAAAATGTCCACCTCCACTCCATTTATTATCCTAAATTAGATGCACCTGTTTGAGGTTATTAGCTGCATAAAGACACCTGTCCACCCCATACAATCAGTAAGAATCCAACTACTAACATGGCCAAAACCAAAGAGCTGTCCAAAGACACTAGAGACAAAATTGTACACCTCCACAAGGCTGGAAAGGGCTACGGGGAAATTGCCAAGCAGCTTGGTGAAAAAAGGTCCACTGTTGGAGCAATCATTAGAAAATGGAAGAAGCTAAACATGACTGTCAATCTCCCTCGGACTGGGGCTCCATGCAAGATCTCACCTCGTGGGGTCTCAATGATCCTAAGAAAGGTGAGAAATCAGCCCAGAACTACACGGGAGGAGCTGGTCAATGACCTGAAAAGAGCTGGGACCACCGTTTCCAGGGTTACTGTTGGTAATACACTAAGACGTCATGGTTTGAAATCATGCATGGCACGGAAGGTTCCCCTGCTTAAACCAGCACATGTCAAGGCCCGTCTTAAGTTTGCCAATGATCATTTGGATGATCCAGAGGAGTCATGGGAGAAAGTCATGTGGTCAGATGAGACCAAAATAGAACTTTTTGGTCATAATTCCACTAAACGTGTTTGGAGGAAGAAGAATGATGAGTACCGTCCCAAGAACACCATCCCTACTGTGAAGCATGGGGGTGGTAGCATCATGCTTTGGGGGTGTTTTTCTGCACATGGGACAGGGCGACTGCACTGTATTAAGGAGAGGATGACCGGGGCCATGTATTGCGAGATTTTGGGGAACAACCTCCTTCCCTCAGTTAGAGCATTGAAGATGGGTCGAGGCTGGGTCTTCCAACATGACAATGACCCGAAGCACACAGCCAGGATAACCAAGGAGTGGCTCTGTAAGAAGCATATCAAGGTTCTGGCGTGGCCTAGCCAGTCTCCAGACCTAAACCCAATAGAGAATCTTTGGAGGGAGCTCAAACTCCGTGTTTCTCAGCGACAGCCCAGAAACCTGACTGATCTAGAGAAGATCTGTGTGGAGGAGTGGGACAAAATCCCTCCTGCAGTGTGTGCAAACCTGGTGAAAAACTACAGGAAACGTTTGACCTCTGTAATTGCAAACAAAGGCTACTGTACCAAATATTAACATTGATTTTCTCAGGTGTTCAAATACTTATTTGCAGCTGTATCATACAAATAAATAGTTAAAAAATCATACATTGTGATTTCTTGATTTTTTTTTTTTAGATTATGTCTCTCACAGTGGACATGCACCTATGATGACAATTTCAGACCCCTCCATGATTTCTAAGTGGGAGAACTTGCAAAATAGCAGGGTGTTCAAATACTTATTTTCCTCACTGTATTTATAAAACAGCCCATGAGAAATCAAATTGCACTCCGAACCTCTCCGGAACAGGTGTGGTGGTTTAATAAAGGGGGCGGGAGCAGGAGAAGTCGGAAGTCATGGATCAAATGGATCCAGTATTCCAGATGCAGGAAAGACTAGCATAATGCAGCATTGGCAACAAACCATGTGTCAGTGAAAGTGAGGAGTGCGAAAGAAGCCTGTTCAAAATGCCCCCCAAAAAATGCACACTCGATAGACGCCGACCAATATGTTGGTAGTAATCGCTGCCAATAGCTTCTAGAGAAAAGAAAGGGACACGCTATCATTACATAGAGTCATGGTACAATAAATAAATTACTTTATGCAAACTTTTTTTATTGGACTGCTAAACTTTCACCCGTTTCATCTACACTTCGGATCATAAAAAAAAAATCAGAAATGTTTTTGAAAGTCTCTCACCAAGGCCGCATTTATTTGATAAAAAAAACCCAGTAATATTGTGCTCAAACAGTAGAGTGTTGGTGCTTGCAACGCCAAGGTCATGGTTCGATTCCCAGGGAAAGCAAGAACTGATATGAATGTAAATGTGTACCTTGAAATGCAATGTAAGTCGCTTTGGAAAGCGTCTGCCAAATGCATAAATGTAAATGTAGTTAACTATACTCAAAATCTATTGCTCATTGTTAGTTCATGTTAGTTAATACATTAACTAATGCTAACTAATGAACCTAATTGTAAAGTGTTATCATGTCATTTACTGTATTCCTGTGATGGCAAAGCCATGATTAGTAAATAAATTACTATATAAAAGTTTTCCCTCAAAAAGTTCTCACCATTTGCTTTGCTCAATTCCGTGCTAGCCTAGTGCTAAAGAACGAATTGAAAACGTACGGTCCGAGTATGGCATTGTATTGCAATGATGTTTGCCTCCTTTAAATATGACAGGTACGTAGACACAGTCACACTAACGCAAACATGCACACACACCCTCTTTGGTTCTGCCACAACATTCTCCAAGCGTTGCACAAACATGTAGGTAAGCTACACAAATAAGCCAGCTGTGACAGAACATTAATACATGGCCTGGCAGGGGAATATAAAGCACCACGAGAGAGTAATGTTGATAAGACCTCATGTTTATGGCATAATTACACCCCATAGTGTCCCTGGTTAATAATTATGAGCTGCAAAACCAACTATTCTCACCAATGTGTAATTAATAATGACAACAGACTCATTCCCCGTGGCAACCCATGTCCCTCTTCATCACTCTGAATTATGTGTCACGGCCTGTGGGAGATTGTTTATGGAAAGCAAAAATCTAAAACATACATGAATCAAATAGGAGGAACAGCGAGGGAAAATGAGCAAACTGTGAACGAACAAGAAGCGAGACCAAAAGAAAGAGGTATTGTTTTTAAAAAGCCCAGAAATCACGGAGATGGAAATCAAGCCTTCTCTGTGACAGGCAAGCCATGGTTTCTCTAAAATGCAGAGCATGTGCTCAATAATTGATAAAGTTTCAGATGTTCACCTTATCTAAAGATTGTACCCACTTTGCACAAACATATGTATTTTTAATGCAACCCAAATACAAACCTCTTGTGATAGCCCACAACACATCATGTTTAATATACGGCACTTCCCAAGACATTTAACAGCACAGGCGTCAATTATTCATGCTAACTCCCTACTTCGAGATCTCCATGTGCACTTCTGAGCATCTCTGAATCAGTGACATTCATACTTCTGAACAGAAGCATCACCTTATTACAATCCAGACACTTACATAATAAGCAACTGGCAACTCAAACTACAGTCTATTTAAATGCCAGCAGTTACTTGCTGAAATCCGAACCGTTAACCTGTGCTGGCCTTCCAAGTCTATATAATCTACCCAAAATGCATTGATCTCTGCTGGGATGGGATGTGCACTGCCAGTATTGAGAAATGGGATAGAATAAATGAAAAGAGGTTTAATAATAACTGAATCGATTCTGAATTTAATGAAAATGTGCCTTATCAGCAGTGCCATGCTAAGTCTGGGCTGCTACAATAAGCCCAGGGTTCCCTGTGGCTGTAAAGTACAGCATGCTAACGAATAGCTGCACCAGGGCTGGTCCTCTTAAAGGTGCACTCATTCATTATTTTTGCTAATTAAAAAAGTTTCATACTGAAAGAAATTAATAGAACTATTCAGGTGCTGAATAGCAATCAGAAATATGAATAAAATGAAATCCCATGAGATGAAGACTCGAGTTGTATCAGACTTCTAGAAATAGCTGTTTTCTTCTCGTGGGTGCTGTCGTGTTGTAATCGCATTCCCAGCCATTTCATGCAATCGACAGAGTTACTACTACTACTATTACAACTACTGATAACAACAAATTAACCAAACTTACAATTTATAATCGTATTTTTAACTACTACTAAAAAAAAAAACATTAATTATGTAAAGTTATAAAAGAACTGTTGTCTGGCAAAATGGATGTATTAATAGAACTACTTGTTCTTAGTGCACTAAATGAATAAAAAAACAAACCAAAGAAAATCTTAAAAAAGTGTGACTGGCTGCTGTATCGCATTGTGAATATTGCAATGTAATAGCTGTGACTGTTATTATTGTAGTTTAAATGTAATGTATAATGTAATGTAATTTAATTAATAATAATAATAATTAATAATAATAATTTTTCTTTAAATAAATAATTACTACAATAATAATAGAGCAAAAACACACAAAAGTCACAGCTATACTGCAAAATTCTTCCAGGAAAAGAGTTTGTGTTACTGTGGACCGGTCATAACGCAATGCAGTAGCCAGTCATGCTAGCACCAACAACACAAATATTTGTTAAGACTAAATGTCCATTGTATGAATATGTGTAGTATGATTTAAAAAAAAAAAAAAAAATAAAAATAAAAAAAAATAAAATAATAATAATAATAATAATAATAATAATAATAATTATATATATATATATATATATATATATATATATATATATATATATATATATATATATATATATATATATATATATATATAAACAAGCAGCTTTGGTGTGAAGCAGCAGGAAATAGGACATCTTACATCCAGGCCAACCGGTGTCAGTATAAAAACAAAATACTATTGGGTCACTTACTAAGACTGCAGAAATGCATCAACAACAAAGTTAGATAAGCTAAAGTGTAACTGTACTGATTTTGTATGTGAGCCGTGAGGACGTGATTTATGGGTTCGAGCTAAGCAACATGGTTATAGATTTGGTATGAGTCACAGTAGTTGCCGTGAGGCATAGCAGTCACACTGCCTGTGAAACGCACTGCGGTTGAACAGCTGCTGCTACAGGGTACAAAACGAGAGTGAGAGTAAACAGTGGGGGAAAAAGAATGGAAGTGTAAAACTTCCTCCGAAGACACTTGTCAAACGGGCTGTCAGCTTTACAAACAGTGAGGACTTGTAGTGTTGTATTTTTAGTCCTTTGTGCACGTGCCAGCTAAATGTAATTCTGCTGAGAAAAATCTTTAGAAAGAATGATAAACATCTAAACCACAATGTAAATTTTCTCCTTGCCATCACCTACAGCTAAGGACTCACCTGATCCATCAGGATTCGAGTTCAAATAAGTTTTTTTTTTTTTTTTTTTTTTTTCAGGAGCAGTTTCCGGTTCACACCAAAAACGATAACTATAAAAATAACTGTAGTGAAAATTATAATGGCGTCCACAGCAACAGATGATAACTTTCTGTTTATTATAAGCTCAATGCAGTTATGTCAGCTGTTGTTTTAAGGGATAGCTCACCCAAAAATGGACATTATGTCATACAGGATTGGAAGTAAGTTGAATAAATAAATAGTAATTAGTATGAGTTTCTTTCTTCTGTGGAACACAAAATAAAATATTTTGAAGAATGTTGGTAATCAAACATTTTTTCAATCAAACATAATTTTTTCGTATGGAAGTCAACTGTTTGATTACCAACATTCTTCAAAATATCTTGTTTTGTGTTCCACAGAAGAAAGAAACTCATACAGGTTTGGAACAACTTGAGGATGAGTAAGTGATGACAAAAATGTTCATTTTAGGGTGAACTATCCATTTAACACTTGCATAAATAACTAGAGACTGAATGTTTGTTTTTTCTATTGGTCCTGTTTTATCTCTCCTAGGGCACCAAATAAGCCTTGGTCAGCACTAATGCCCCCTCAATCATTCATTCATACATTTAGGTAGCTGGGTGTATGATGCATTGTGTCAATAGCCTCACTTTTCCAGAAATGTAGTTGGCTTACCATTGATAACTTAAACTAAAACTGAAGAACAGGCACTGGTGATTCAGAGGATAGGAAGTCATTAAAAAGGAACGCTGACAGTTGTCCCTGTCCCTCTAAATATTACATTAAAATGTGTTTAATTTACAGATGCTCACATTACTGACTGGAATGATGTTTCTTTTTATCTACAAAGCACTGTCTGTCTAAGCATTACCTCACAATCTCTTGGAGATCTTTACACCCCACAGGGGTTTATGCAAATGAATGGTGCTGATTACAATACACGAAAGCATTGCAAATTAACCTCCTGCGCTTTCTATGGATTAAAGGAATAATTTCACCAAAGCAATGTTAAATTTCAGGAGGAAAAAAAAAATATTTCTTTCCCTCTATGGAAATTCTAGCCACAGAGATCACTTCAAATGAAAATATCAGTGTCAGATCCACAGCAGTAATTCCTCTGCTGTTCTAACATACCTTTGAATCCTTATTTTTGGTATAATGTTCTAGCTTCTTGCCTTCTCTTGCTCTCTCTTTCCATTAGGGCTTGGATTATTGGCTGAATAATAGATCCCACTGCATATAAGGCAAATAAAAAAAGGGTAAGAAGGTGAACGCAACCCTTGCACTGCCCCAGCCACATCTTAATCTGGCCAGTTGAACTCTATAACCTCATCACACTGCTCAGCCTTCCCACACTTTCAGAATTGCAGGTTTACTTGCACTGTTATCGAGTAGTAATTGAAGGGTTTGACCCTGTGGTGAAGGAGACTGTGTAACTTTGTAGTGACAGTTTCTGGGCACTCGTTTATTATGGCTCCATTCAAACAGGAGTTTCCAGGCACTGAACTCTGAATGGCCAAGAAATGAACATTTACGGCATTAATAAAAAACTGTATCAGTTGTAGGGTGCGTTTACTTAATGGAATGTGCCGGGTCCAATATAAGGTAAACTTTATGGACAACATTTGTGGCACAATGTCGATAACCACAGAAAATCATTTACGGATAGAATGGGACTGTGCAGTAATTACATCGGAAACAGATAACCAGAGGTTCAGTCACCTAAGAAAGGTAGTCCCACTTAATTACTAAACATTACTTAGACCACTTGAAATATCTAAACTATTTTATTTATTTATTTTTACTGAATAATTCATGCAAGTGCTTTAAAACCTCTGGAACAAGACACAAGTCAAAATTATTTTCTGTGGTAGAGACATTATGCCACAAATGCTGTCAGTAGAGTCGGAATATTAACCTCTACTACTGAAAAAACATCTTTTTAAAATTAAAATATGTTTTAATACATTTAAAAATAAACTAATAATAAATTAATATACAATTTTTTCTCCATTTTATTTATCCAAAGCCAGCAATTCTAAAATGCCATTTCAATTATCCTAAATCAAATAAAAATGACAGTAATGGAACACACTCCTCACTGGTTCTGCTCAAACCGTGTTTCATAATGTCAGAGATTTTATGAGGCCTCTCTGAGAGCAGCCATGGGAAGTATTTGTCATAACATGTGCCTATCTATCTGAAAATTCTGTGCCAGTGATTGGCTGCACGACCACATGCTCGACTGCATCAGCAGTGCCAGTGTCAGGCTCGGTTGGTTGAGAGGACACTAAGAGGTTTAGTTGTCTGTGTGCTTGACTGGACCCTCTGTGAAGTCTGACTATAAAGAAGGATAAACTTGTTATCTGTCCAGCAGTGTGGCAGTGCACTGAGGAGGCACACAAGGATGAGTCTCAGAAAAAAATATATAACTGGTTATGGCAGCACATCCGAAGAAATTCCCGATGAGAATTTCAAAACAGTGATGGCAGACTTGGTGTGACATGTCTTGAATTTTTTTTTAAAATGTAAAGCCTGGCTTATCCTGTTGGCTGCTAACTTCTTTACACATTGTGTTCAAGTCAAGACACAAAAACACTTGTGACCTTTTTCTTTAAGTCATCTGAGGTTTCCATAAATAATGTGCTTCCAAAATCCAAATACTTTTCCATAAGAAAGAATGATCTCACAAATGAGTGCTCTTTAATATCGCAGTTGTTTCTCCTAAACAGCTAAGACATTTAATTGATAAAATAAAGTTATCTTGAGTTTGTCTAATGAAATAAAAGTGTTTACACTTCAGTTTGTCTAATAAAAGAAAAGAAAAAAAGAAATTATAACATAAAAAATATTTTTGTCTCCTGTGAAACAGAAGTAGAAAGTAAATTCACGTCTCTAGTTTCAGAGGAGATCTCAAACAATGTCTCACATGGACAAATCCATATGAACTCAAACATTTCTGTTTGAGAAACAGAAACAAACATGAAAAAACTGTGCTCTAAGGCCACTGCTTAAAGGGGTGGTTCAGGATTTTCGACATCGGACCTCATATTCAAGTGAGCCTGGTTGTTATTCATCAGTGGAGACAGTTTTCAAAAAAATTCATCCAGTCCTTACTTTTGGATAGTTCGCCGGTGCTAGGCTAGCGCGAGTCAACGGTGCACGTTAGCCTGCCATTAAAAACAGTTTTACCCACTCCACAGTACACCAAAAGCAAATAAATTATAACCCCAGACTATCGATGTAAATGTCTGTTGAGAGAATAATGTTAGAAATAAAACTACCCTTTCATCACATTGCATTAGTTATAATTTGTTCCCTGTATTTATAAGCAGTCTACAGCAGCGGCAGAGTTATATCTGGTTACCTAGGAAACCGAGAGAGCCGGTCCACATAACAATCACGCAGTGTATTTACCTGCCGCTGACAAGAGTACTTTGATTTCTAACATTATTCTCTCAATAGACATTTACATCGATAGTCTGGCGTTATAATTTATTTGCTTTTGGTGTACTGTGGAGTGGGTAAAACTGTTTTTAATGGCAGGCTAACGTGCACCGTTGACTCGCGCTAGCCTAGCACCGGCGAACTATCCAAAAGTAAGGACTGGATGAATTTTTTTGAAAACTGTCTCCACTGATGAATAACAACCAGGCTCATTTGAATATGAGGTCCGATGTCGAAAATCCTGAACCACCCCTTTAACCTTCCTAGACACACACAGACATTTATACTGAAGTAAAAGGAAATACCTTGAGTGTACTGTATAAGGAAAGAGAAGCATGGTTAAAGTTAATCAATTATTTGGGCTGGGCTATCCTCAATAACTTAATAGCAATATATTCATATTGAATGTCAACAAATAAATATGAAGAGAAACAGAGAGATGAACGTAAACAAGAGCACTTAAGTCTCCTGAGCTACAAAAGCAATACAACATTTTTTTTTTTTTTTTGCAGAAAATGTCAGTAAAATCAATGCAAAAGTTTTCCACAGTTAATATCAATTCAACTTGGGCACATGCTTCAAAAACTGTGTAGCAACCCATTCAACTTCTGATAGATGTGACTGTGGAGGACAGATGGACTTCCAATGAGCTTTACTAATCAGAGGCTGAGAGAAAGTGAGGCAGAGAGAGAGAGAGAGAGAGAGAGAGAGAGAGAGAGAGAGAGAGAGAGAGAGAGAGAGGCCCAGTAACAGATGGGTAATCTGCATACTCATCATCACGGCAGCCAGAGCTGAAGACACTGCTACCTTTCCTAAAGACAGCTTAATAAGTGTGTGCTTACTTGAGTTTGTCAATGAGTGTGAGAAATAGACAGACGTGAAAGAGGTATTGAAAAAGATATACATTGAGAGAAGGAGAAGAATACATTTTGCTCACAAAGAGGCTAAGAACCTGACACGAATCTATGACAGCACTTGTGTGTGGTATGCGTCACTGTAATGAATGTGTAGTTGTATTGCGCTCAACTGCTTGCATTTGTTATTCAGACAGCTCTGTAGTTATAGAACAATAAGCTGGATAAACAGAGGCATGCATTACTTTCTCATTCTATTAAAGGTAATTTCAAGGCATGAACAAACTGCGCTCAAGGGCCACTGCTTAACCTTCCTAGACACACACAAACATTTATACTGAAGTAAAAGGAAAGACCTTGAGTGTACTGTATAAGGAAAGAAAAGCATGGTTAAAGGCCTCAATACAATTCAGTCGAAATTGAAGAATGAAATGGTGCGACATAATTTTGAACAAAATCAGGCCAAAATGAAGTTCGTTTAAAGTTTGTTTTGGGGAACAAACTTTACGTAAAAGTTCGCTCTGGCTGGTAAACACCTTCTTACAACCATTGGTCTGTGGTGATTGCGTAATAAGTAGGTGTACTCTGAGGATCCGACTTCTTTGACATGGAAATCTTCTCCGGTTCGAGTCCGTCGAGGTCAGACATCTGCGAGTAAAAACATGAACACAGTACGGAACCGCTTTATAGAAGAAAAAGAAGTTGGAATTTTAATTTAAAGAGACTGATATTGTATAAATTGTTACATAAATAAACGTGACGTGACTTTGCTGGATTGAATGGCAGAGCTTTTGCAAACATATCCACGTCTCAGATGCTTTCTTAACTGCCGTTTACTCACCACAAGTTTTTTTTTGTGTGAGGGTTTTTATTTTGTTATTGAATGGAATGCGTGCATCACATATTTACTAGAGATGCACCGATATGAAATTTCTCAGCTGATACCGATAGCCGATTATTCAGAATGTAATTTCTCAGCCGATACCGATAGTTTGTTTTTTCTTATGGATAAAAAATCTCTCCCAAATAATGCTGCAAACTATACAGAGAACCCTCTCATTTGGTACACTATAATATTAGAGGTTAAAATTAACAACAGAGCTATATTCAACTGCTATTTATTGACACTTTGTTTCTTTTTAGAAGTAACAAAGCACAGAGCTATTTGCGATAATGTTTAGTGTAGGGAAAAACTGCAGATCTGGCAACCCTGGCTTGAACTACGGGTGATTCATAGGGTCAAATAGAGGCTGCTTTTATGTAGCTGTTTTTAGATGTTAATGCGTTATTGTTCAACAGGACTCAACACAAGAGATTTTCTTCACACACAGTGTGATTTACAGTCGGTCATGTTTTACCGCACCCTTTTGATTGACAGGATATAATCGGCACTGATCATCGGCTGTTTTTAAACAATCGGCCAATGGCCGATAGTGAAAATAATTGCTTATACGGCAGATACCGATTGTTGGCCGATACATTGGTGCATCTCTAATATTTACATATTTATCTAAACACAGTGTGGGTGGCGTCGGATGTTCGCTAACAGTATACCGCTGGTCACATATTTTGAAATTTTTCCCGTTAAGCGAACAATAAAAAAATAACTTTGCAGTGAGTATATCAGTCCCTTAAGTCCTAAGTTATCCTGTACAGTGTCACCTGACACCCATGATGAATAAAAGATTAGATGTTAACATGTCATGCGTTCAATGTGGGTTTGAATCCAGCCTGTGTCATGCCCTGATCTCTGTAATCCCTTTTTTTCCTCATCATGTATTGACATCTCTCTAATTTTTCCATCAATAAAAGGCAAAAATCAAATGATGCTATATGAGCCAGGGGCGTTTCCTCTGAGGAGGCAAGGGAGGCAGTGCCTCCTCAAAAAATGTAATGTGAAACTAGTCCATATTTCAAAAATAAAAAAGCCAAATATTACAAAATGTGACTTTTAAAAGTGTATAAATCACTAGTTTTTCTAAAGTAACACTGTCCAACAGCGACAGCAGGTAAAGTTACAGCGAGAGTCTAGGTCTCTCTTGCCTCCCCTGAGCCCATTGAGTTTTAACAGACCCCCTAAAGCAGGGTTCACCAATCTCGGGCCTGGAGGGCCGCTGTCCTGCAGAGTTTAGCTCCAACCCCAATTAAACACACCTGAACCAGCTAATCAAGGTCTCACTAGGCATACTAGAAACTTTCAAACAGGTGTGTTGGAGCTGGTTGGAGCTAAACTCTGCAGGACAGCGGCCCTCCAGGACCGAGATTGGTGATCCCTGCCCTAAAGCGTACACTGGGTTTGATGGGGGTAATTGAGAATGAATGGAGGAAAGTCACGTAAGAGGAGGCAATGCCTCCATCGCACTATGATTGGATATGATTGGTTATGATTGGATACGATTGGTTCGTGCGCTATCCGTTGTTTCGGAAATAAGTTGACTATTAAAAAGAACAGCTGAACATCAGTTCACAAATAAAATATATTGTTTGTTACTGCCTTTAGTTATTATTTTGGAATAAATGTAAAAATGCTTAAAACACTAACTTGATGAGATTTATATTTGGTTTTAATAAATTGAACATTAATTACATTGTTACTGTAAATATACAAAATAAAATTGTATTTGGTTTCTTTTTTTCTTTTCTTTTCTTTTCGATGTAATGTAATGTTTATTTAACAAGGAAAATGTGACAACATTAAGTATAGGTAAAACTGGTACATGACTTTACATTTATTTGATTAAAAAAATGAGTCTCCTCATTTCAGAACACCAATGCATGTCACTGGTAGGAGCTACATTAGCCACATCAGATGCCTTGCTGAAATGCAAAGGAAAGAAATTTGAACAGAGCTCCATGTTAGGGAAATAAATTTCATTGCTATCTCACAGATTTCCCGTAGCTCACCTAATTTACACGTTTGAATTGAAAGAAATCTGGAAAAATGTATAGAAAATGTTACAGTAGGGACAGAAATGCTACAATACTATTACCAATGTTCATGGTTTCAACAAATTCACTGAAGGAACAAAACAAAACAAAAAACACAAAAAGGTATTTCCTTGGTACCATGTGCAAAAAGCATAAAAATAAATTTACCATGGCACTTTTTTGTATAAAATGAAACACAATAATGTGTATCTAAAAAAAAAAGCCATTCTAGTTCTTTTTTTTTCCTTTTTTTTTTTTTTTTGCTAAGCTGTCTGTAATGTGTGATTCTAATTGGTCAATAACAGCATTCAAAAATATTTCTAAACAATCACCAATCATCCAGGTAATTCTGTATAACTGACCAGGAAACCGTCTATCTCCCACATATCTCCTTTCATGTTTCTCAGTTTTGACATACAAATGCAAGCTGAAATAGCTAATTGGCACCATTTTGCATCTATAAATGATCAGAGTCACTAAGTCTTTCTTTTGAAAGATGACTAGAGGCGAGGAGTCTGGATTCTCTACTCTGGCTGCCAGTTCGACAGAGAATAGATTTCAAAATTCTACTCTTTGTTTTTAAATCTCTTTATAACTTCATAAGATAACTTTTTTTATCATTCTATATTTGAGAGACTCTTTAAGAGACACAAAGAGCTGTATGAGAGAGAACTTAAAATATACAGGGTGGGCCATTTATATGGATACACCGTAATAACATGGGAATGGTTGGTGACATTAAAGTCCTGTTTGTGGCACATTAGTATATATTAGTACAAACCACCCATCTTGAGGAGTTTGCCCCCTCACATATACTAATGTGCCACAAACAGGACTTTAATATCACCAACCATTCCCATGTTATTACGGTGTATCCATATAAATGGCCCACCCTGTATATTTTTTTCCAATAATGACTGGTTAACTCACTGTCTATTATCCTTTACATACTTTCCCCAGGCTCATTTTTAACAGTTTTGTCAAGCCAATCCTTCACGTCATGAAAGATTAATTCAGCCACCAATCCACCCCAATGACATAAAAAAAAAAGCTATCTAATGGGTTAACGCTAGGTCTCACAGAAAAGGCGGGAATGCTATCATTTCAATAGCTTGTTCAATTGTTTTCCTCACACTGAGATTGGGCTATTATGGCTTCCTTTTAACATTCTGGCTATTCAACGTCAAGAACAGATTCAGATGCAAATATCAATATGGGATATTCTACCTCTGCCTCTCCTCCATTATCTCTCTCGGCATTCATTTCTGTCCAAAAAGATGGATTATTAATATACAGCTAATCGGAGTCTCCCAGTGTGAAATAAGCCTGGTTGTGCCTTTGCCAAGTTTACATGCCGAGTGCTCCCCCGCCCCCGTGTCAAGATGCATTTGTATAAAATCCCATTTTTTCTGATGCGGCCTAAACGCGCCAAATCCATTGACTGCTGCTATTGCGATATCACAGCCCGTCGAAAGGACGTGAAATGAGGGAGGGGAAAGGAGCGAATGGAACCAGCTCGTCTTTTCCACCCATTTCACACCTCTACCTCACTGGCCTTTTTTGTAAACACAAACAATACTCTGGGGGAAAAATGTGTTGCATGCAACTTAGCATAAGGTGTCTGGGACAAGACTGGGCTCGTTTCTGTCATTTAAACACTATACCAAATACGTCTCTGAAAAAAGAGAGATTTTTGCACCACTAGCAACACTAAATGGAATTAAAAAAAAATTACAAACAATTTACAAAAAAATAAATACATTATAAAATTTTGTTTGTGTTTTATGAACATTCTGCATTATCTGCCCTACTTCCAATCAGCTATTTTTTGGAAAAGTAGATAGTCCCACCCATAACTTATGCCATTGGATGAGCCAGAATTTCAACTCATCCTCATTGAAGAAAAAAAAATACAAAATTCTATGGGATGCACTATCCTGAATAAAAATAAATAAATAAAAAAACCCAACTACATTAAACCCTATACCCTAAACCTAATCGACAGTGAAGGGGGTGGATTGAAATCCACTACTGCTTCAATGTATATGTAATGAGTGATTATAATCAAGGTATTAATCAGTATTTTTCCTTCTAAATATAAAATGAGTTGAATGACTTCTCTGGAGATTTTACTTTGTTATAGAAGTTACCAGTGTGATTACTGAAATGTTCTTTTCATGTATTCTTTAATGTCTGTATTTGATATCTGAATCTAAATTTAAACCTCCAAAATAGTCCACTATCTAGATTTATATTATTATATTACAAGCTGACTGAAGACATAAAATAGATTTTTTGTGCAAGGAACAAAGCATAACTCTCAAATTGGTCACTGGCTCATGGTCACAATCACTGTATGAAGTCCGCACACTGAAAATTGCTGCTCCAAAAGAGTTTATTTAAGCTAAGCAACGTTTCGACCCTCAGGTCTTCATCAGGCTCAATGTTAATATAATAGTGAAGTCAACTTTAAATAGACACAGGTGATCATCTTAATTAGGCACACCCAAGAAATCATGTGACAAATACAAGTCCATGGGACAGATACAAGTCATGTGACAAATACAGGTTACAAAAAAATAAAAATAATAATAATAATAAAAAAAAAAAATAATAATAATAAAAAAATAAAAATAAAAATAATAAAAAAATTAATAAATAAATAAAAATAAAATAAAAAATAAATAAAAATATACATACACATAAAAAAATAAATAAAAAAAACCCCAACAATTATTCATTCATATTATACAATTGATTCACTATAAAAATGGCTCAATATCAAAATCCTCATTCAACCCTAAAGGTGACAAAGTATTTAAGGTATAAATCCAAAAACATTCCCTCTGTAATAATTTCTTCTCATAGTCTCCTCCTCTTGAGGGTTTTGTTACCTTTTCTATACCAATGTACTGCAAAACGCTGACGTTATGGCCTACTTGTCTAAAATGAGACGCTATAGGACTGCGCATATCTCCAGTTCGAATGTTACTGCGGTGCTCACTAATACGAGTGCGTAATTGTCTAAATGTTTTACCCACGTATGCAAGGCCACAAGGACAACAAATTAAATAAATAACATGAGTGGAAGCACAGGTAATGGTACCCCGTATCGGAATATCACGACCAGTGCGTGGATGACTAAATGATTTACATTTGTGTGTAAAAGCACACTGAGCACACTTACCACACCTATAATTACCTGGAGAAAGAGTTGGAATACCTTGTTTTTTGCATGACGGATATTCAGATTTAACAAGCAAGTCACGAAGATTGTTTTGACGTTTAAAGACTAATTTCGGACCATTTTTAAAAACACCTGATAATTTAGGATCACTTGAAATAATATGCCAATGTTTATTTAGGATTCTACGAAAATCCACACCCAATGCGGAGTACTTCATCGTGCAAATGGGAGCATTAAGAACTTGCGTTTTATTATGTTTTGTTCGCAAACACTGCATTTGAGATGTCTCGTTGAATTTCTTTTTGGCACCCTCGATCCATTCTATACGGTAACCACGATTCAAGAATCTTTTAGTTAAATCATTAGATTGTTAAGTGTAAGATTCATCTGTGCTACAAACTCTACGCACGCGCTTAAATTGACTGATAGGTAGACTCTTAACTAAATGTCTAGGATGGAAACTATCGCCTCTTAAAATAGTATTGCGATCCGTTGATTTTCGGTACAGATCGGTATGGAGTTTCCCGTCACATAAGTATACTCGAACATCAAGAAAACTAATGCTTACTGGATCACATTCCATAGTGAAATTCATATGCTCTGTCCTTGAGTTAAGATAATTCAAAAACGTCAACATCTCTGCAGGTGTAGCCTTAGTAATCATAAAAATATCATCAATATACCGTTTGTAAAGCAAGATCTTAGGAAAAAAAGAATTTGACTCATTTAAAATAAAGTCATTTTCAAAAACTCCCATATACAATCAAGCATAATTAGGGGCCATTTTACTACCCATTGCAGTACCTTTAACTTGTAAATAAAAATCATCCTGAAAACGAAAAAAGTTGTTAGTTAAGACAATACTTGCTAAATCCATTAAGCATGCTGTACTCGGTTTTACATCCACAGATCTTTGTGTTAAAAATTGTTCTAAAGCAAGTAAACCTTCAGTATGAGGGATGTTGGTATATAAACTCTGAACGTCAAAGGTAGTAAGAAGCACATCATCAACAGCCAAGTCAACACTATATAATGATTCAATAAAATCCATAGAATCTCTTACATAAGATGACAACATGGGTACAAATGGTTTGATATAAAAATCCACATAAGAAGAAATGTTCTCAGTAAGACTACCAATGCCGCTCACAATAGGACGACCTTTCAAAGGAGTATCTAGTCCTTTGTGAACCTTAGGCAAAGTGTATATGATAGGTGTGATTGGAAAATCTACTTTAAGAAATTCATATTCATTTTTACTAAACTCACCGTTTTCAAAATGTGACAGTAACTTAGAATCAATACATGCTTTTAATTTGTTAGTAGGATCAACAGGTAAGGATTTATAAAAAGCATGATCATTCAACTGTCTGCGAATTTCTTTTTCATAATCTGAAGCTCGTTGAAGTACAATCGCTCCACCCTTATCTGCAGGACGCACTATCACCGTATTATCTTTGCTAAGATCAAGTAAAGCATCCCTCTCCATTTTTGACATGTTATTGTAGACTTTATATTGCCTTTTATTCTTAAGTACATTTTTTACATCATATTCCACAAGTCTACAGTATGTATCTAAAGATGAATTTCTATTTATTTTTTTATTATTATTATTATTATTTTTTTTTATTTTTTTTTTTTTTTTTTTTGTAACCTGTATTTGTCACATGACTTGTATCTGTCCCATGGACTTGTATTTGTCACATGATTTCTTGGGTGTGCCTAATTAAGATGATCACCTGTGTCTATTTAAAGTTGACTTCACTATTATATTAACATTGAGCCTGATGAAGACCTGAGGGTCGAAACGTTGCTTAGCTTAAATAAACTCTTTTGGAGCAGCAATTTTCAGTGTGCGGACTTCATACTTCTTTATTTTGTCTATATTAATTAGTTGTCCTGCACCTGCACCCAATCTGGTTGTTTGGGATGTGCACACCATTTTTGTATTTTTTGATTCCACAATCACTGTACGCCACAGATCTATGTGAAGATTCTTCAAAATTCTCCTTTTGTGCTCCATTGAAAAATAACAGCATATTGAACTGGAACAAAATAAGATTGAGTAATGACAAAATTCTCATTTCTGAGTGAACTATTCCTGTGCAACTATTGTGTGTGCAATCTTTGAGTCTCGAATTCCTCTGTGTGTAAGGTTTGGATCCTTCGATCATGGACTCTGGCATATCTCTGATCACCAATCAGAAATCTCTGCTGCCAGTCTCACTAAGAAAAAGCCTGTGAAGAATACACAATCATTCTCCTCACACCATTTGATATTCCACTCCATGCAAGAGTGTCTTGTATCTCCTGGTCTCTTGTCGTCTTTCTCACCATGTCTATCTCTATCCTTCTGTCTTGCTCTCATTCTCTACTTCATAACACAACTACACTGATTGTGTGTAAATCTGTCATTACACCAAATGGATACCAGCCATTTCTGATTCTTGTGTGACCTGTATTTGTACATAAGAGTCAAACAACCTAGTGATTGTCACTTACTTGCAAGTAACTTCTTAATGTATGCTAATTGGATTCTTCTGCAGCAAAGCGCCTTGCACAAGGGACCAGTTATGACAAAAGATGAATGCCGTCACCCATTTCTTTGGTTTCATGTCTGATATTCGGGGTTCAATGGCACATCTAAAATCATCATATTTGTATATCATATATTAGATAAAATATACAATTTTAAAATATATAAATTTCTTCATTTTTAGCACAATATCACAAAATAAGGCAACAATGGATGAATTTTATTTTTCACTAAAATCTAAAATGAAAAATGTATTCCAGGTGTTTGCCCTTTCATCCCCTTTCTAATGTTTCAAACTAAATATTTTATTAGTAATGTCATGAAAATAATTTTCAATCTTGTTTGTTTCTTTAAAAATCCAGTTCCTTCATCCACCAGGAAGAGACCATTTCTAGTGTTAAAACAAGTCCCACCTAGCCTGACTACGTCAGACTTCGTACTTCCGCTCAATTTCATTTCGCTTCTGTACTCAGTCTGAGACAGCGTAATAGCTTTCCGTTTTCCTCCGGCCTGAAAACAGCCGGCCAATCAACGAACAGAGGGCGGGCTGAGAGCCGTGACGACGTAGACACTGATTGTACCGTGGATGCGTAGATTTACTTCACATAATCTGCAAAAGTCGTTCACAGCCATGTTCACTCCGGTATTTCGCTCGACTTCAGACAACTTCAGACAAGCGCCCCCCTGCGAGAAAGAAAACGCTTTTCAATTATGCCATGCCAGACTCTTTCTACGAAGCAAAGCGAAGTAGCAGAGTTTGGTATTACCAGGCTAAGTCCCACCCTGCTTGGAAAAAAAGTTATGATTTTATTAAAATTTCAAAAGATGATTAAAATAAACATCAAATTTAATTTAGATGACATTTCAATCCCACAAGGAATTATGTTATTTTTTTCCTTTGTGTAAATAATCAAGTTAAAATGATTAATGTGCCATTGATGATAGTATCCTTTTGAAAGTCTGTTAAACCTTCTTACTGAAATAATTACTTAAATTACAACAGAGTGTGTTGGCAGGGCCAGGTACACCATAAATATTGCCTTATGCTGCATGACAAAGTGTTTGAAATAAACACTGTGATAAACAGACTTACCTCAAAGTGACAAAAATGAGATCAATGTTTCCATATTTTGTCATGTGTGGCTAGTTTCTACTTTTTATAACTGCCCTATTTCTCAGCTGATGGAGATTTGTTGAGTGTGCATGCAGATTAATCACATTGAAGGAAAGCTCTCATTTGTCCTTCTGGCAGTGGCCTCATTGCATTTCTCTCTCTGGAGCACTTCTGTACGCCTATTCGTCAGATAAATCACTGTAAATGTAGAGATGTGCCGTTACAGCTGTTTCGTTATCTCTCTAAGCAACAATTATTGCTTAAATCCCTGAACAAAAACTATATCCAGAGGAAACAGCTTAATAAAGTTTGTTCCGTTCTTTAGGAAATCATTGTCTGTTCCTGTTGTAAATCCACTTGATATATTGAATACAATATCAGGTAATCAGCAAGAGATGTGTGTCAGCATTCTTCTTCAGTCTCCATAATGACACTATTGCTTTGATAACAGTGTTTACTGTCCTAGGGGAAGCCTTTATGTGTTATGCTATGTGCCTCAGCTGCTCTCAGTTAAAGATATATAGATACATATTTACAATAAAAAAATACATTATTTTTTGCCTCATTACTGTACAGTTGGGGGTCTTAGAAATTTGTTTTATTTTCTTTCAATTAAATCTGTGCTTGTGTTAAAACTTTTATAATGTCATAAACATTACTTTTTTTGTAAACTTTAATCCCTATTCCAATATATTTTGACATTGCACGAGTACTTAAATATTGCACCAGATAGGACCGATATAACAAAATAATGAGACAGACAGACAGACAGATCCCATTTCTTAGTGGCAGGGAGCAGATAAGATACAAGGTCACAGCAAACTCTCTCCTCAGCTTTATCAGTGCTCTGCTCTGCTACTAATACAGTGCCTAACAAGAACATGTATCAAGGTTCACAAATAATAAATGATGGTTGCCACACTTTATGCATTATATATAACTGAAACCAATCACTATGTGTTTTCATTAAAAGCTGTGAAGTGTATGATGTGCTTTGAATGCAGTTCCCCAGAATGGGATGCTGGCATGCCCCTTTCAAGGCAGGGCAGACGATTTGTTCCAGAAACATTTTTCATCATGCTGGTTGAAAGTCTCTTCACATCCTGATAGCAATCACTAAGTGGTCTAAATATATCGTCTGTGGAAGGTGTAGGACCATAAAATGTTTCCCAATCATTGCATTCGGTCCGAATGTAATGGTACGATGTCCATACCTGCCTGTCAACGTATGCATTTTCATATCTCCGCGCACCTGCTCGCACAGACATCACGTCATCAGTGTGTTTCATGCTATACAGAATTAGACAGACGTCAGTCCGCAACCGCAACCGAAACAGCAGCCAGCTTTACAGTTCCTACTGAACCAAAACAACGAGCTTATGCTGAGTTCATGCCATAACTACTGTATTTTTAAGAGATTGAAACCTGTGATGCTGGTTCACCAACTAGATCGGCACCAAACCAGTATTAAAAATGAACCAATAAACACTAAATAATGAAATCAGTTATTTAGGCATCTCAACATTATAATATACAGTAAAAAAAAAAAAAAAAAAAAAGGATATTAATTTAGAAATTTGCTAAGTAATGCATTAAACAGTGTAATTAAATTAGTGTTTTGTTTATTAAAGATCAACTTTAAGTGAGAGTTAGATGATGGCAAAGATAATCTAAACGTAAAAGAGTGGAAATGAGAATGCACAACAGACCACACTTTATCATCCAATACTGTATATCTAAAAAACTAGCAATGAATACAAATAAAATGTCTGATACCAGTAAATGATATGATGCTAATAAAACTGTTTGGCTGTGCAAAAAGAAACCTCGCACAAGTAGGTATCTGAGGTACGGTTTATGTGGAATCTAGTATATGGTTTGCAATTTGTGTGAATGTAATTTGGTGTCATTTTTTGAAAGTGAACTATCTTGTTAATCTCATTGTTGCATGTCTCTGCTGAAATTACTTTCTGCAGGCAGCACAGCTCGCATTATTTGTGCATTAGTGACGTAAATGTCATGGTGTTAACTTTTGGTAATAAAACCAAAGGGACAAAAACAGCTGAAGAATCTGAATAAAATAATGCTTTCTGTTTTTGCTTCAGTCTTCTCCTTGTTAAGACACAGTTGTAAAAAGCTTGATGTTGCAAACATGCTACACCAAATAATAAAGTGAAATGAGACCTGCTTGGGCAGAGGAAGAGTGTTGGCACCAAACTCAGGTTTCAACCAAGCAATCGAGCCATGAGAGAAAACAACAGAGATTTCACATTTTCAGAAGATCCCACAGCACGGCTTGATCGCATTCAACCAAGGTTCCATATCACCTACAAAGCACTCTGGCTCATTATGGATAGGGTTAACGGTTCAACACTCAGAGGATTTCGAGAAAGTGGAGGTCACTGGGAGTTTTGACCACAGAATCCACTCCAAAAATCTCCCTGATTAGACAGTAGATCAGTGACCGTGCTGCTCCACTCAGAAATATGATTATAAGCGCACACTGCTCTTGCTCTTGCTCACTGCTCATGACCTCTTCACAATCCCTTTCAATCCTGAGGTCGTGGAGACACTGAGCACCACCCTGATGGGAAACATGACCTCTGTGATGCAGCAGTCTGGTTGAATCGACTCAACATGTGTATGATGAGAGCTCCCATTGTTCATGAAGTGTTCAACTGGTCCAGGCCCTCTCAGGGCTCGGGGAAATGGTACTCAACCTGGCATTTAGATAGAACTGTTCAAATGGTAAATGGGACAAGGCAGTTACTTTTAGAAAATGAAATGTAGTATTTATATGAAGTGAAGTGATTTAGTGGATTTTAAAGCCTAACTTTTTTGTTGTCCGTCAGAATAACACTAACCAGGGTTGTGCCAATTTAGGATCTGGCACCACACAGGAAGCTTAACTGGAATTTGAATCGGAATGTCAGGAAGAGGAATTTACTGAATTGTAAAAATCCACTACTGTTCAAAATGTTTGGGGGAGGTAAGAATTTTAAATGTTTTTTTTTTTTTTTGAAGAAGTAGTATCTTATTTGATACATTCAATTCAGTAATATTGCGAAATATGATTGTTTAAACTAATCGGTTTAAGTTAATATATTTTACTTACAAATGTTATTCCTGTTATGGCAATGTTGAATTATTAGCAGCCATTACTCCAGTATTCAGTGTCAAATATATGCTGATTTCAGTGTCATAATATGCTGATTTGGTGCTCAAGAGACATTTCTTATTATCTGATTTTAAAACCGTTGTGTATATATAATGTAACCATTTAATGTAAAAGTCTTTACTATCACTTTTGATCAGACAAATTGGGCTGTCCAAAAATATATGTGGAAGATCCAAAAATGATTTAATCCGCTTCCATATTTTAAAGAAATTATTTATTATTAAATTCTCATTTTAAGACCTTGATTCAATTTTTAATAGACTATTTAACAAAACTTCTACAGATGTCTTCCTAAAGACCAGACCCATTCCGGTATCTCCCCATTGTTCTTTGGAGTGTGCCTCCACCGGGAAAGGAACTGTAACATCTGAAGTGGGGAAGACTAAATCCTCCTTTTGCTTTTGGCTTATACAGATGTTTATTGGATATTCTGACAGCTTTATAATTCCATATAAATTAAATAATAATAGACTCTAATTAACTAATAGATCATTTTGCAAATAGCTTGACAGGTATCAGAACTGGAATTGAAAAAAATAAATATAAAAATCGAGGGAGTCACCATTTTGATTGCGTTGATCTTTCCTGCCATAGACATACAGGTAAAGTATAGGTAAAGTCCTCCTCAAAAATGTAATATTATCTTTTAGCTGATTCATTTTTATATGCCAATTCGCATTGACTAATGCATCTACCCTCCTTGTGATTGTGATTCCCAAATGTTTAAATGAATTGTGAGCAATTTTAAATGGGATAGAATTTTAAAAAAATGTGTCGATATCCAAAGTTAAAGGCATTCTTTTGTCCCAATTTATTGTGAAACCTGATAATTTGTTAAACGATTCTAAAAGGTTCAAAAGAGGTGGAATGGACAATTCTGGCTTTGATATATACAAAAGCACATCATCTGCATTTAAAGATATATAGGGGTCTATCATTAATTAAAATAGGGGCGATTTCAACATTCCGCCTAACACTTTCTGCCGAAGGTTCCATCGCTAGTGTAAATAGATACGGGGAAAGGGGACAGCCTTGACGTGTTCCTCTGTATAGCGAAAACGAAAATGACAGTGTCAAGTTTGTATGGACCTGAAGTTTCTGGTTTAGCATATAAAACACCGATCCATTGAATGAATTTGGCCCCATTTTAAAGTAGTTAACATATAAGGCCATTCAATTTGGTCAAATGCTCACTTTGCATCTAAAGAGATCAAACATGCTTTTGTCACATGCTTTGTATATAGATTTGACTGTATGTGCCGATTTTGCATAAATCCAGTCTGATCCTGATTTATCACTGAACATATATTTTGTTTCAATCTATTAGCCAATATCTTACTAATAATTTTTGCCTCTATTGGAATAAGAGAGACTGGGCGATATGAGGACATCTTCATTAATGGGGCATGATCTGATATTAACCTGTTACGGTATTTCTAACCATTTTTAACAGATTGGAATCTATAATAAAGAAATCAATTCTGGAATAGGATTTATGCACTAATGAATAAAAAGATGATAAAAAGCTGATGGGTTTAAACATCGCCATGTCTACCATGTTGAGATTTTTCAAATAACTATGTAAAGTAGCTGCAGATTTACAGTGAGGAAAATAAGTATTTGAACACCCTGCTATTTTGCAAGTTCTCCCACTTGGAAATCATGGAGGGGTCTGAAATTGTTATCGTAGGTGCATGTCCACTGTGAGAGACATAATCAAAAAAAAAAAATCCAGAAATCACAATGTAATGTTTTTTAACTATTTATTTGTATGATACAGCTGCAAATAAGTATTTGAACACCTGTCTATCAGCTAGAATTCTGACCCTCAAAGACCTGTTAGTCTGCCTTTAAAATGTCCACCTCCACTCCATTTATTATCCTAAATTAGATGCACCTGTTTGAGGTCGTTAGCTGCATAAAGACACCTGTCCACCCCATACAATCAGTAAGAATCCAACTACTAACATGGCCAAGACCAAAGAGCTGTCCAAAGACACTAGAGACAAAATTGTACACCTCCACAAGGCTGGAAAGGGCTACGGGGAAATTGCCAAGCAGCTTGGTGAAAAAAGGTCCACTGTTGGAGCAATCATTAGAAAATGGAAGAAGCTAAACATGACTGTCAATCTCCCTCGGACTGGGGCTCCATGCAAGATCTCACCTCGTGGGGTCTCAATGATCCTAAGAAAGGTGAGAAATCAGCCCAGAACTACACGGGAGGAGCTGGTCAATGACCTGAAAAGAGCTGGGACCACCGTTTCCAAAGTAACTGTTGGTAATACACTAAGACGTCATGGTTTGAAATCATGCATGGCACGGAAGGTTCCCCTGCTTAAACCAGCACATGTCAAGTTTGCCAATGACCATTTGGATGATCCAGAGGAGTCATGGGAGAAAGTCATGTGGTCAGATGAGACCAAAATAGAACTTTTTGGTCATAATTCCACTAAACGTGTTTGGAGGAAGAAGAATGATGAGTACCATCCCAAGAACACCATCCCTACTGTGAAGCATGGGGGTGGTAGCATCATGCTTTGGGGGTGTTTTTCTGCACATGGGACAGGGCGACTGCACTGTATTAAGGAGAGGATGACCGGGGCCATGTATTGCGAGATTTTGGGGAACAACCTCCTTCCCTCAGTTAGAGCATTGAAGATGGGTCGAGGCTGGGTCTTCCAACATGACAATGACCCGAAGCACACAGCCAGGATAACCAAGGAGTGGCTCTGTAAGAAGCATATCAAGGTTCTGGCGTGGCCTAACCAGTCTCCAGACCTAAACCAAATAGAGAATCTTTGGAGAGAGCTCAAACTCCGTGTTTCTCAGCGACAGCCCAGAAACCTGACTGATCTAGAGAAGATCTGTGTGGAGGAGTGGGCCAAAATCCCTCCTGCAGTGTGTGCAAACCTGGTGAAAAACTACAGGAAACGTTTGACCTCTGTAATTGCAAACAAAGGCTACTGTACCAAATATTAACATTGATTTTCTCAGGTGTTCAAATACTTATTTGCAGCTGTATCATACAAATAAATAGTTAAAAAAATCATACATTGTGATTTCTGGATTTTTGTTTTTAGATTATGTCTCTCACAGTGGGCATGCACCTACGATGACAATTTCAGACCCCTCCATGATTTCTAAGTGGGAGAACTTGCAAAATAGCAGGGTGTTCAAATACTTATTTTCCTCACTGTACTTTTTGTGGTGCGACTAGGCTGTGCATCTTTAACTGGGTCAATAACACAATTAAAATCTCCCCCTATAATCACATTAGACAAAGTATCGTCAGGTATTATTTTGTCTAAAACCCTTTCAAAAAAGGACAGGTCATCATAATTAGGACCATACAAGTTAACCAATGTAATTTATTTCTCCACAAACAATTAGATATCTACCATTATTGTCGGCAATCGTCTGTTTATGTATGAATGGTACCCGTTTCCTCACAATAACCGTGACTCCCCTTGATTTAGTGGAAAAATTCGACTGGTATATTTGAGCTGCCCACCCTGGATTAAGAACCTTTGCTGTTTGTTTTATGTGAGTTTCTTGTAGAAATATAATTTCAGCTTTCAATTTATTAAGATGCATATACACTTTACGTCTTTTCACTGGATGATTCATGCCTCTCGCATTCCAACTCAGAAGCCTTGTGCCTACCAGCCGGATATTATTGTGTCTGGAGCGAGACTCAAGATCATTACATTTATCTCTGAGTTTCTTACATTCTTCCATTAGTTCCACACACTGCTTTTCCACGCTAGTCAGACGAGTTTCCTGATTCGTAGTAGCCTCTTCAAATGTCGTGACTCTATCTGCGATGTCTGTCAGTGTAACTCGTAGCTCAGTAACTGTTTGCGTGGTGAACGTGTCGAATTTTGGCTAATGGAAGCATTTAAAGCTGTTATCGCATCCATGATGTCTTGGTTACTAGGAGGGGTTCCACTACCAGTAGCGCCAACTAGCCTTGGCTCCCCTGTAGCATTTCCCACGGCCTTACCCTGGTCGTCGGTCTCTTCATTTTGTTTGTCGTTTTTTTCCGGATGTTTTGGCATTGCTGTGGGTTTTAGTTGATTCCTGACTCAAGATTATACAAATTTAAGGGTTAAATGTCTATTTACAGATTCATTTATCGTGAAGTTATTGGAGGATTTGCGGAGCTTAGACAAGAGCAGCTCTTTCCATGCAAACTGGAACCGGAAGTCCATAACATTGGCATTTACACCCAATTCTGAATTCTGAATGGCACACAGTGAAGAGTAATTTGTCTGTCCACACTTAAAGCGAGAATGATTCAAAACTCATATGCACATTAACCTCAGAGAGCAAAAACTCAATATTTTGATGATCTCTGACCGAAGACAATGCAATACAAAGAGCAATACAACAAACTTGCTGCATTCAAACAACCTGGATGGCTTGTAGTGTTCTATGAATGTGGAGTGGACAAAAAATGTGTATGCACTAGACTCTGACATCATATCCTGTTGCATAGTAAGTAATTTTGTGACTGCAGCTTAACTCTATGGCAAGTGAAGTGTAGCCGCCTGGCAATACAATGAATATTAACCAATAAATGTCTGACCATGCAGTATAGTGTTTGGCTAAGACTGTGAAGGGCCATTAAACACATGATTGGTTATAGCTGAAGTTTATTTAATTTGCTGGCTTTAGTGAGATTAATTTAAATATCAGGCTGGAATCAGTGAAGCAATAGGCAAGATAAATCTTAACACCTTTGAATTAAGAAAGGAAACAGAGACAGGGATAATTCAATTAGCTTATTTTTAGTTAGCCAATTTAACTATAATGTAGCAATGTACAAGATGTAATCTCTACACAATCCACCATATCTGGAACACTTGTTCCATTAAAATCTCCTGAATTTCTTAAAAAAAACACAAAAAAACTGCATTTTGCATGAATCTCTTCAGAGCTGTGAGATGATTAGCGTTTAGGATACGCTTAAGTAAAAAGATGTTAACATACACCGCAGGACACAGAATTATGCCAAGATTGTCATGTTGGCTTGCTATTCTTGCCCTCCAGTTGGTTATTTATTGTTCCAGAATGCAGTCTATTTATCACTGTGGAAAATATTATGCATGTACACTAATGGATGGCTAGATGCGACTGTAAAAGGAGAGTTTGTCTGTAATTTTGCAGGTGGTTATCAAAGTCAAAGTATCTTTATTTGTCTCCCCAAAGAGAAATTCGTTTTGGATATAAAGAGATTGCTACAAAAAGATTACAAACAGTTAAAAGACAAAAAGTACATAGAACATTAAGGCTACTCAAAGAGCTGTGCAAATTGCAAATCATCATTTTCTAAAATCTGCTTGTGCAAAAGTAATATCATATCATGTCCATACATAACATTCAATCACAGATATACAGTACATTAATAAATTCATGGTCACACGTTCATCGCTGATCATTTATGAGCTTAATTGAGAGAGGAACAAATGAGCGCTTATACCTGTTGTATTTGCAGAGGAACCCTGTACCTCATTCCTGAGTTCAAAAAGCTCAAACTCTGAAAACCCCAGCAGCTCGGTCCGGCTATACATTAGGAGGGCGCTGCCGCTGGTTAACCCGTCAGCGGAGCTCTGAACAACTTGGCCAAACAGGATTAGCCATGCCAGTGCTAGTGGTGCCATTCTCCTCCAATTCACTTTGCACACACGCAGCATACAGTTCACAACACAAGTGGTATCCAGCAAATTTGCACACTGAGTCCGCAAGTACAAAATATAAGAGAGGGACATAACAGACGCCATAACAAACGAACAAACAAAATGCAGCAAGAGCCCTCCTCCACGTCGCCAGCAGAGCTGTGCCATGCAAGTTCACATACACACACACACACACCCGACACAGTTTATGCCGACATAAACTCTTTGGCCAACTTGAAAGCCACAATTTGAACCTTAAAAAACATCAGCAATTTTGAACTACCTCTTTGTCGCCAGGGGACAAATGAAATGTTTTGGAAAAGTCAACGCTTTTCACACATCCACTAGAAGCTTGAGAAAAAGACGGGGGAAAAATGGTTTAATATGCTTTCTAAAAAATATGAATACTAGAGTTATCACATCTATAAGAGCGAGGACTGAAATGCAAAACAACAATTTTCTCATTAAACGGTGGCCCGACTTTGGCTAGCTTTTTGGCTAGATTTTATGTACTTAGACAAATTAGAGCCCCTAGATATGAATTAAGGTTTCATTTCCCCCTCGTTGAAGCCACTGCCTTAATGGAGAAAATAAATTGAAAAAGCGATAAATTGAAACTTATCCTAAATGCCATATAAGTAGCCCATCATGCAGTGTGCAAATGCATTTTGCATAAACAGAGGTCTTTATCATTACAATGAGAATCATTGATCAAGTTTTGGATCTTTCCTCTTAGACTAATTCATATTCAACACAATTCATGTACATCTGGCAGTAAGGCACAGTACAGTATAAAACCCAAACTGTTTGTACCATGCAAATCAATATTTAATTTCAGTGAAGTTCAGTGGTAGACTGAACGCTTCGTCTTTATAGGGGAATCGGGACCCAACGTATCCCAAGTGATAGTTGTTCATTTGGGCTCAACATGAGAGTGAAAGAAAGTGTACATCTGCAGTTTTTCTAAAACTCAAACTTATTATTAGGAAGGCACTAAGGAAGTACACAAAAAAAGGCCATAAAAACGAAAGGTGTGATGCAGTGTGGATTGTGCACAAAAGGTAGAGCAGCAGTAAGAAAGGTGGGAAAGAAGAATGTGAGAGAAAAATAAAAGGGAGAGAGCTCCAGTGGAGGTGTGACAGCAGACAGACAGGTTGATGGAGATTAGGCTGTCAGAGAGGCAGTCCGTCAGTGTAGCGTCACACACACCTCACTGGTTCCTGACAGCTACACGTCTGTCCATATGGGCTGCAATAACGGAACACTGTAATTTCTCTCTGCTTTCCCTTTTCCTCCAGGCAATTTAGCACAGAGGGCTTCCCATTTAAACTTGGTGTAACGACTGAGACAATCAGACACATAACTATTTGTTACATTTAACAAATAATCTTCAAAGCCCACTCTTAGTAATGAAACATCCCCCCAAAAGAGACAAGAGAGCAGGAAAGATTTCAGTTGCCAGGGCGACGTTCAGATAAGATGTCTTTATTGCTGTGAAAAATGTGGTCATGTGGTCAGGACCTAGGCCATAGGAAAGACCTACAGACCTTGAATTTTATTATAGAACCAACAGTCAATGTAACCTCAACTATACCATGTTTGGTCTCTATAAACTCCAATCTTTGTCCCCCATTTGTTAATTTACATTACATTTTGCTAACTCTGTGACACATTAGTATTATACGAATCTTGAAGATTCTTTTTCTTGAACACCCAATGAAATTACATATTCAAATGCCCTGCTAGAGCACAAAGGGTCGTAAAATATCCCTCCAAAGGGAAAACTTCTTATTGGTTCACACACCTCCAGAGGGTGTGACATCTTCACGCTTTAAAAATCACTCATCACAAGATCAGCTCTCTTAGCCTCTTGCTCTCTAGTCCTTTTCTGGAATCCTGATCTGAAGATGATGCTGAACTAGAAGTTTCTAAGGACCCCCAAGCTTGTGCCAGGCTGCGGCCTTGTCTTTCCATTCACCAAAAATCCTCTGACTCCCACTGGTTCTATCTCATCAAGCCCACATCAGCATAGATCAACTAGAGCCTCAAGAAATTGCATCAGGACAGTTTAATTCAAATGGGCGAGACATGCAAATATCAAACTTAGTCTCATTATTTGATACATTAAGTATCCTTACCCCTTTTTAATGAAGGGCGTGTTAGAACTAAACTGATGATTTGCTCAAGGCTGTTGATCTGGTGAATTTCAAACAATGCTATAACTTCTTGCTTTCCTGTATTCTGCTTCAGCTCTCTTTCCCTTGGTAAACTGTATGCATGTATGTATGTATATGTTAGAGTAGTTTAAGTATTTAGTCTAGTTAATAAAGTCTTGTTCATGTCACACGTAAAGTTGTCTGTCTCAAGCTCATATCTGGAGTCTCTAATCATAGATCTTGACTACTTGCTCTTAGTAGTACTGTAAAGTAAGAGAGACATTTCTCATGCCCCAGAAATGTACATTTCTTACAATTAATAAACAGTTAACACTGAGTGTTCACAGGACAAACAGGTTAATTGATTGTAATATTAATTTACAACATTAAGTTAATTCTATTAACTGACCCAAATATTCACAATCAATTATAACAAGTTGTTATTGATTATTAATAATTCATAGAACTAATTTGCTACATTGGTTTCCTATTCCTTGCTCTCTGTGCTTGCATCCACACCATTTCCATTCAGACTAGGCTGCTTTGATGACTTAAGCATTAGCATAGCAAATTCAATATGTACCTGTAGGGGTAAACTCCTATTTGTTTACCACCACTTTGAGATGGAAGTATTTGAATAATGTCATTCTAGAACCGTGGTATTATAAATTGTAGATATACCCACCATGGTGACACACTAATTCTTCCAATTTGCCACAATAGACTAGTCTGGCTAACACCAGACCAAGCTCAATCTTTTAAGATTGAACATTAGTCTGGGGAGTCTGCTCTGTATTTTCTACTGCACAAGAGGCGTGATCAACGGGCATTGTTCAAATGACTCTGTACGCAATTGGATAGTCCTTCAACCAATCAGACCAACGATCCGGGTGACGTACTTTACGCGAAAACTTCAGGCAGGAAACGTGTCAACAAACATGTTGGTCTGTAGCATTGATCAGCTGTTTGCAGAAGCAGGAATGG
Organism: Abramis brama; assembly: GCF_963993115.1. Taxonomy (NCBI): domain Eukaryota; kingdom Metazoa; phylum Chordata; class Actinopteri; order Cypriniformes; family Leuciscidae; genus Abramis; species Abramis brama. Next base: position 33,209,824 of record NC_139970.1, read on the forward strand.
CATCGAGCAATTTTTGCAGGTTGTGCAAAAAAAAAAAAAAAAAAGTGGTATTTACACTCACTCGAGCACTTTGTCTGGTAAACTAAAGAAGCCATTGAGCTATCCAGCTAACTGGATAAGCCAGTTTGTGATTGGTCCCCGCAGATTTGTAACGGAAGCAGGATAGAAAAATGTACAGGTTTCCAGCCTGAGCTGCAGGGCGAAATCAAATCGCCGGCAGATCGGGCTGGGTTTACTCAGTCTAACAATAGACTGCAAGCACATTTATTTTAAGAATTTTATTACTAATCCAAATAACTATTACCATTATACATAACCAAAAAACGATCTTGCCCAAGCTGCTCTAAGGTTGCATCTCCAATATAAAAGTCCAATAAAGATTGCTTCACTGACAAAGTTATCTGAACTTATATGTAACATCACTACAAATATTCAGACATTGTAAAACATGTACACTCTTAAAAAGAAAGGTTCTTTATTGGCATCTATGGTTCCATGGAAAGAGAAAAATTCACAGCAAACATTCACGGAACTTTTTAGTGAAAAAAAAAAAGGTTAATTTGATTATTCAAATGTTCTTCACACTAAAAAAAAGGAAGACCTGGAGTCAGTTGCATAAACATAGCCATTATGTTAAGACAGTGTCTTAACTAGAATGACCAACGTGCAGTTAGTTAAGGGTAATCAATCAGTCTTACTGTTCAGTATCAAATTACACCAGTCTACATTTTTATGTAACTGACTTAAAAAAGTTACAGTATTAGTTACTGTAAGTAGCAGTTAACAGTATTAAAGAAAAAGATTGGATTACTAACTTAGAAAGGTTCTTTGTGGAACCCAAAATGGTTCTTATATGGCACTGCTGTGAAAACGCAGTAGATAAACACAATGTATACATCTTTGCTTCACCACTGCGATCTAGGTACACCTTTCACTAACAATTGCTTGTTTTACCTCCCATTTCTTTTAATGATTATGAAAATCATGTAATGTCAGAAACAGATCGAAAAATTTGTGCTGAAGGCAAACTTACATGGCTATTTATGAGTTCTATGTGGAAGATTCAGTAGATTAGCACAATTTATACATCATTAATGTATAAGCACCTTGATCGACTCATTAAAATATTAAAAAGTGCAATTAACTGCATGGCCGTCCGATATGCCCATTCATAATGTTTTTCTCCATCGTGTAATGAATCACTACAGCCATGATTACTATAAAATGTTCTCAAACATCATTTTTAAATAAACTTCTGCTTTTTCGTGGGCAGTAATAGTGTAACTATAATTGCATCAGGAAAATAATAAATAAAGCACTATATTGTCTAATTAGGCGTTCTTGGCCAGCATAATCTGGAATTTGAACCAGAAGAGTCTAAAGTTTGCCTGTGCAAGACCAGATACTCCTAAACAATCTAACTTGTTCTAGACAAAATGAGGATGGGTTCGCCCTTGAGACTTAATTCTTCAAATGTTTCTTCTTTGCCCTAAACAGTGTTTTTCTTCCATTCCATTACCATCTTATGCTTGTTCACTGCGGTGGTTTAGGCCTAACATTATGTAAAATCCTGATTTTCTTCTTTAAATAAAAGTGAAATAATTATAATGTTTACAATAGCCTTCATTAAAAGACATTATGTATGTTTGAAAAATGGCTATTTTGATTCAAAATGCAGTGTAGATTGTTTTAAGGTTTTGGTTTATATTGATCCCTCATGTCATGGATAGACCTATGAGATTGATCACTCGACAGCGTCTGTGCTGTTCAATGTTTTATGGTGTGTATGTGGCCGCGCCGGGTGTTTGTATGTGCAGTAGTGCTGTAGTATTGATCCAGTAGTGGTTGATATACGGTAGTTATCACATCCTATCAGAACAGAAGCTCTCCTCGCATCCCTCAGGCCCATAGAAACCTGCCTGTAGGACGGTTTATATCCCTCACCACACACAGAGTTATGCCCAACCTGTCCTCAGACAGTCTTCCTCCACTCATTCTCCCTCACCACAGATGTTTCTTTCTGTCATTCTGTTTTCTAATCTTCTTATTTCTACTCTCCTTCTGGCCCGTCAGACTCTGGGCACTAGATCTTCTAATGTCCAGGAGCCCAATTATGAAGAAAGCCATTTCACACATGGCCGGTGTGATGGAGGAGATTCACACCCTCCAGTCATCATATGAATACAATTTTGCATACTTTTACTATGCACCTAAAGTAAGTACTTTGTTAGCAAATGGAAAGTATATTTTTTAGTGTGTAGTAATACGAAAATATACCACATACTCATTTAATCGCATATAATTTGCATGTGTAATTGCTAGCATCTTGCTAAATAGCAACCATGTATGTTTTGAGCCAATTTTAATGTTTCTAAGAACCCTCCAAAAAGGTAGGTACTGGTGAACCAGTTGAGATGTACTAATCCGACTCTCTTATACTATATAGGAAGGATTATATGCAAATTTTGATTCAGCCACCACGGCCCTTCTACCACTGGCCCACAACAGCAATGTGTGCCTGAGAGGATGGAAGCAGAAATGCAATAAAACTGGCACTACTGGTGATGAGCTGCACCTGCTTACTATGCCACCGTTGCCATGAATCCATTACCGTGTCACTCGTTCAGGCCACCTGGTCCTGCAACCTTGGACCTTCTCCACCTATGAGAACCAGAGTCAGGTGCATACTTGATAATACAGTACACCTGAAAAATTCTTCTCTCCTTCATTGAATATTATTTTCTAGAATGACATTTACATGTGTAAGGCAGAAAACGAACAATAATGAACAAAAAACTATGATTTTATAGTAGGTTGTCACCATATGAAAAATGTGTCGAACTGAACACTGTACACTTTAGTAGCTAAAAGGCAGCTTTGGGGAATGTAAAAAAAAAAGAAAAAAAAAAAAGATTTTATACATTTTAAAAGTGACTACATTTTTTCCATTTTTTTATTTAATTATTTATTTAAAAATCTGCCATAAACATATTAACAGCATTTTACTTAGTTTTTGCAGTGAATTTTCACTGAAAAGTAAAGACAAATAAGCTTCTTCAAAAGGCTTGCTGCGATAGTCTGTGTTACTGGTGTTACAGTGTTACACTGTGATCAGCCACAACACCAGTTACATCACGCACCCACCGTTGTTTAGATTTTTTATAGTAATAAAAATAATTTCGTTCAGTTAGAGAACAGACACTACAATTGGAAACTGAACGTGTCTGCTAGAGTCACAGCACAGGACTGTTTTCGCAGAACGTTTCCAACGATTGTGATTACGCAATGCAACAGAAGTGGTGACAGATCTTTTCTTCCAAATCTTGAATTACATCCAAGTGAAACGGATGACCAGAAAAGTAAAAATGTAGGACATGTGGTTCTATCCAAAGACGAGTCATGTCAACTCATTTCTCAACTTTCACAGCTAAGTTAACTAGCAACATCGCTAGCTATTTTAGTCTGACTGACTCTGGTGGCCAACTAAAGTTACTATTAATGAAAGCTTTAGCGTAAGTTCTGCCAGGAAGACTCAATCAGCGGGTCATGTATTACCTCACTTCTAACCAATCATGTGCTAACACTCGCAGTATGAAAGATTGGTACTTACATTTGTCTGAGTTTGCAGATGCTGACGCTGCCAATTACCTCCATCTTCCCCAACCACCACCAAGATGGTACCTTCCCCTTCATCCTCCCCACCACCACCAGGATGGTCCCTTCCTTTACCTCCAGGGGGTCGGCTGCGCCCCTGCCTTCGTCTTCAGGCAGGATATGCAGCTTCCGCTACCCTCGCATTGCGCGCTAAGGACGGGGCCTACGCCAAAGAACTTTATAAATTTATGCTTGCTGGGTTGTTATTAAATATCAAGCGTATATTTATTAACAACCCAGCAAGCATAAATTTATAAAGTTCTTTGTTCTTTTATATCAATTTATCTCCCGAGTCTTTCTGGTAGAACTATTATATAATGACCAAATACAACCAGAAATAAATGTTCAGTCTTGCTTGTGAAAGGTAATTCCCCGAGACCTGTTTTTTAATTGTGCGGTGATTTGTACAGCCCCAAGCAGCACACGAAGCAGGCATTTTTCTCAATTCCTGTTATGAGAGTTATGGGAAAGTTGCCCTCCGCAATATGGCGGCGCCGTTGACGTACGATCCAGCGGCCAATAGGGCGTCTATGTATTTATTATGTCTATGGTTCTATCTATCAGTTGTTGATTGGATGTTTGCAGTCGATTGTAAGAAAGGGGAGGGGTTCATGCAGACTAAGGGCCCTATTTTAACGATCTGAAACGCAAGTGTCAAAGCGCAAAGCGCAAGTAACTTTGTGGGCGGGTCTCGGCGCTGTTGCTATTTTCCCAGCGGGATAAATGGCTCTTGCGCCCGGCGCAAATCTAAAAGGGGTTGGTCTGAAGTAGCTTCATTATTCATAGGTGTGGTTTGGGCGTAACGTGAAATAAACCAATCAGAGCGTCATCTCACATTCCCTTTAAGAGCAGACGCGCTTTTTCCTTGGCGTATTGCTATTATAACGGCGGATTTGCCAGGAGCGGTTCACAGCCGAGGAGAGCAACGCTCTCGTCACGGCCGTAAAAGAGAGAGAGGTGACATTGGGGATGGAGAAACACACCCAAATTAAACAGGCATATAATAATGTGGGTAAATGTGTAAGCTAGATGTATGCTTTTATAATAAATTGTCTATCTATCTATCTATCTATCTATCTATCTATCTATCTATCTATCTATCTATCTATCTATCTATCTATCTATCTATCTATCTATCTATCGTAATAATATGATTTGCAAAGATGAAAACTGCTGCTTCTGTGTGCAGGGTTCGTACGGGTGCTTGAAATCCTTGAAAGTGCTTGAATTTTGATGTGTTTTCAAGGTTTGAAAAGTGCTTGAATTTTGGATAAAATGCTTGAAAATGCTTGAATTTGTAACTGTATTTCTTTCACAAGAAATATCTTTCTGACGAAATAGTTCTTTATTAAATGGAGAAAAAAATGTAGCCCTTCAGAATCAGATACAGATTTATTTGCGTTACGCTGGCCAGAGCAAAAGTAGGCGGAGTTTTCATTTTGATTTCCGCGGTTGTTTGGATGCACCGTTTTTATTGGCCACGCACAAGCGTGCCGCACAAGCCCTGAAAAGTGAAGCCAAAACGTCTCGATCGCCCCCCGGTGACTGGTCCTAGTATAGGTCATAAGCCCCGCCTCCCCGTGTTATTCAACGGGATGTGAGACCAACTAAACAAATAAAATACACTTCAAATATCTTTTTTCCAAACGTGGTTTCTTTCATTTGCTGTCGTTTTTTTCACGCTGATGTGAGTTCAAGTGTCTGTTTCAAAAATAAGTTGTTTTTTAGTTAGTTACGTGATGCGGTGGTGTAACGTCATGATTGACAGCTGTGATTGACAGGTTCTCTGAGCGAAGTAGTCACTGAAGCACCAACGGACATTTTTTCGGGATCTTCGGAGGACTGAGGAGATTGTATTTACTTTATTTTAACAAGCCTTCATACTGCAATCAATTTTTTAAAAAGTGTGCAGAATCCACTCTCCCTGAGTGAGGGCGGAGCGTTGATTTCGCGGCTTTACTTCCTGCTCACTACTGCGCAGGTCTGGTCCCGAGATCGCTACTGCGCAGACTCAAGATCCAATATGTCAGCGCCATATCGGGACACTGGCGGCTTCAGTTCTCATCAATGGAAGAGAGTGAAGGGGCGTCGTCCATCTTTTTTTACAGTCTATGGCCACGCAGCGGCAACAGTTGAACTATTTTAAACTTTGACCGCGGCGTGCGCGCGAGCGCACTGCTCTATTCCAGTAAATGTATTAGCTAACGTTATGTCTTGGCCCAAGACATCTTGGCAATGAAATACATTTATCAGGCAGGTGCCTGTGCACTCAGATATTGTTCAAACCTTGTCTATATCAAGAATGTGTCCCAAAACGGGAAGGCCTGTCAAATATTTCTAAGTCTTCATATCTGAAATTAATTCAGTTTTACAGCCTATAAATCACATTATCTGGTAAGCAATATTTGGACATTAATATAATGAAAAGTATATTATTCATATACTTAGTGATACATTTTGAAGAATAAAACTTGTGATTGGCTTAAATATTAGGGCTGCACAATATATCGAAATATTGCAAATGTATATATTATCGCAACGGCTTGCAATAACTGGGGTCATGAACAAAAGACAAAGAAAATCACTCACTGCTTTTGGCTGAATAACTTTTGTAGCTTTAATAAGAATCAGTATATTTAATTCATGCAGTGAAAACTAAGCAGTGTTTATTTTTACATTTGATTAATCAGTTTCTGTTGTTAAATAAACCTAATGTAGGATAACCTAAACCCCTAAACCCCAGTGATGTTAAAATAACACTTCTTATGCTACAGAACACTGATGTTCAATGTCTTGAAGTTGTAGGGATATTTTCTTATCACAAAAAGAATGTGAAACACGTATGTGTAGGTTATATCATTTTAAAGATATTTTAAAGATAATTTAAGTTAATTTGACACACTTTAAGCATTATCGTATCGCATATTGAATATCGCATTATTTAATGAGTTATCGCATATCTCATTTTTCTTCTATATCGTGCAGCCCTCTGCTATTATGAAACATTTGGCTGTTTATCTCTTTTGAATTTTAAGTATGTATTGGTATGTAATTTACGTTAGTGTAAGGTGCTGGAAAAAGCTTTAAAATGGACCTGGAAAGTGCTTGAAAAGTGCTTGAATTTGACCTTGGAAAAAGTGTACGAACCCTGTGTGTAGATTAGAGAATCAAAGTGTATGCGCGTTGTGCACGCTATACATTATGGTCAAGCATGCGCCCTTAAAATAGCATAATGAACAACACGCGACGCGCCACTGACTTTAGACTAGTTTTTTTCTGGCCAGTGGCACAATTGTTTTATGGAACAGTAAAATAGCACCAGGGATTGTTTGCGCCGGAACACGCCTCCTTTTTTGCGCTGAACCGCCCAGGGAGCGCAAGTTCATTCCCTAGTTTAGCGACGTGCTTTTGTGGAGGGAAAAGCGCGCTTTGCGCGGGTGCAAAATAGGAATGAAACATGCGTCGGTGTACAAAGTCATTGCGCTGGGTGCAAGATAGGGCCCTAAATGTTTAGAGAAGTCCGGCAAGCATCACCATAGAAAAGTTTGTTGTTTCACTGGAAAATCTAATTATGACTTTTTGATTAACAATTATGAGCTCAAAAATAAATAAATAAATAAATAAAGCATGCACATATGAATAATTCACAATAAGATCAATAAGATGCATTTAGAGAATAGACAACATGAGTCTGCATGTAATGGAAATTCACTCTGAGCTAGCTTTGCCTCCCTTGGCCTTCTTATAATACCTCTACCTCTCACTTTGTGAACCACAGCTGTAGGCAAATTAAAAAGCGATCTGAATTCTACAAAAAAAATCACTTTTTGCAGAATCCTTAATAATTTTTACAGCTTCATCTCAGTTGCAAATGATTTTCATGAGAATCATTAACGGGCCGCGAGTATGTTCAGCAGGGTGTAATCCTATTGTCTTGCACGGTTGATAAATTAGAAGAATGGAGTTGGTGTGATGCGTGTGGAGATCAGGCTTGGTTTAAAAGGGCAGAGCCACAGGTGTAATTATATTTCTGAGAACAGGAAATGAGCGTGATTATGGACCCCCAATTAAGCGATTGGGTCAGCGAGAGAGGGAATACATGCCTATGTGAAGGTTTAATTGTCTTCTGAGCTGATTTGGCTGTGCAGCCATTTAGCGGTAAATACTACAGGAGGTAAATCAGCTATTAGACACTTTCATGTGGGAAGGTCAAAAAGCGTAATACCGCAGAGCACCTGACTGCAAAACGAATCTCCGGGCTCACACACCCACCGGTTTATAACCACAGCCCACCCGACCACCCTCACCTGATCCATTATTTACTTTCTTTTCCGCAGGAGCCGACAAAAGCTGTAAATCCCGCTTGTGTCCTGTAACGCAACTAATGAGCTTGAACGAAAAGACCCTGTTGTCCTTTAAATGGAACTCGAACAGCTCAGAGTGTTTAATCATTCATTTGCACTGTAGCAGGATTTTAATCTGCATCACTTTGACTAATGATACACAAAACTAAATGAGATTGGCTATGTGGTACAAAGATACATCTCTATAATATGCAGATACATCTCTATAATGTGCATTCATCTAAACGTGGAGATGGCGAAGCCACTGGCCCACCTGCTATAATCAGTCAGCTTGAAAACACAACAGGGAGAATTGTGGGAATTCTGCATATAGTCAGTAACAAGCTGAGGAGAGATTTGCCAGCTCAGCAACTGCACAGAGAGATGAAGAAATGGATTGGGAAAAAAAAAAAATGAAAGACAGATTCATGCAAGAGATGAAGAGTGTTCCAGAGAAAAAACATTGGAGACTTTGGAACCGAAATTTTAAGTCAGCATGAAACAACATTCATAACCATTTTACATTGGAAATATCATATTTCTTGAATAAATTCAATAAATAAAATACAATATTTATGTACAGAATAAGGTCATCAAAGGGCATGAAACAACCGTACAGCTAAAACATACTGAACAAAGAATGATTCACAATTCATTAAGGCAGAGCCCTGCACACTATACCACAAGTTTGAATTCACCGTCTGTGGCTAATGGAAGATAAAAGCTTTTTCTAATATATTTCAACTCAGCAAGCCAACTAGAGACAGAATATTCCCCTCGGTTCAAACACACATGCATGTCTTACTCAACATGTTCTAACAGCTTTTATACTAAAGGAAAAATGTGCAAATAACCCCACAATCACTGCAATCAAGGTCTTTCTTTAATAACTTAGCACTTAAATCCAAAGTCCATTTGAAAGTTTATTCATTCTGCATCTAGAGAACTTTCACTTCTTTCAGAGCAGTAGAATCAACATGAAAACAATGTTGAGCTGAGATATCGACCATACGCACTCTTACGTAAGCCACAAGTTCAAGGTTGTTATAGAATGTTATTTATTTACCACAAGACAAAATCTATACATTGGTAAATTCACAATTTAAAATATCCACAAATAAGAACAGAGTTTTGACAATATTTTATGCTCATACAGTACATGTACAGTATGTGATGTTAAATATCCTGTTGGAGAATTTGTTTTTTCCACACACACACACACACACACACATACATATATATATTATACATACATACATATATATATATATATATATATATATATATATATATATATATATATATATATATATATATATATATATATTATACATATATATATATATATATATATATATATATATATATATACATATATACAGGGTTCGAAATGAGGGGGGTCTGATCCCGGACCCTCCATAAGTCATTAGGGACCCCCCATATGAATTTATTTTTGGATTTTGGGGGGTCCCCGACAAATATATTTTAACATTAAAAATGATTGTGAAAATTATAGGTCTTTAGTGACGTTTTATAGTTATAACAGTAATTAATTTATTTCCTAGCGCGAGGCAGCAATCAGGGCAGCTGTTAGCCGAGTGAGTTCCTATACTATGGAAGCTTGTTTCCGCCACAGAGTGAAAAATAAAAAAGGTAATTGCGACTTTTTAATCTCACAATTCTGACTTTTTTTCTCACAATTGCGAGTTTACATCTCACAATTCTGACTTTTTATCTCAGAATTACGTGATATAAAGTCGCAATTGCAGGTTATAAAGTCGAAATTGTGTGTTATTAAGTCAAAATTGCGTGATATAAAGTCGCAATTGCGTGTTATAAAGTCAGAATTATGATATATAAACTCGCAATTGCGAGAAATATACTTGAAATTCTGACTTTTTTTCCTCAGAATTGCATGTTTATATCTCGCAATTCTGACTTTATAATACGCAATTGGGAGATATAAAGTCAGAATTGCACGATATAAAGTCGCAATTGCGTGTTATAAAGTCAGAATTGTGAGATATAAACTATTCTGAGGTAAAAAAAAAAGTTATTCTGAGTTTATATCTCACAATTCTGAGAAAAGATGTCAGAATTGCGAGATATAAACTTGCAATGTGTTATTAAGTCAGAATTGCGTGATATAAAGTCGCAATTGCGAGAAAAAAAGTCAGAATTCTGACTTTATAAGACGCAATTATTGCAACTTTATTTCACGCAATTCTGACTTTATATATGTAAATATATACTCCCGCAATTATCTTTTAAAATGTTTTATTCTGTGGCGGAAACAAGCTTTAGACCTAGCAGCTAGACTAGTTATTCTTTTTTTTTTTTTTTTTAGACTAGTTATTCAAAGCTAGCTTAACAACCTACTTGTCCAGTCAGTGATTACGAAAGATAACCAGGACTTAATTCAAGTCTGTGAGTTGATTAAAGTGAATGTGATTTGAGCATGAATGATACATGAGAGCTTGGTAAGCTATCTAGGAAGCTAATATTATTTTTCTTAATTTAGATCCTGCATCATGGAGAGAAAAAGAGGAAAAATAACTTGTAACTTTGTTGCTCCAGAGTTAGAGGTTTACCTGTTAGATTATAGCCACTTCTCCAGACAATGTCCACTACAATACTGGGCCTAGCCCAAACCATGAAAAACATCCCAAGACCATTATCCCACCTTCAACATTGGTCCATATAATTTTGCCTACAGTATATAGTGTAGCAAGGTAGTCTTCAGAATTTGTAATAATTTAATGATTAAATTTTAGGGGACCTCCCAAGAGTCCTAAGACATTTCGAACCCTGTATATACTATATATATATATATATATATATATATATATATATATATATATATATATATATATATATATATATATATATATATATATATATATATATATATATATATATATATATATATATACACACACACACACAATACCATGTATACACACAATACCATGCATAATAAAAAAAAAAAAAGGTAATTAATTTGCCATGCAAGTAAAAACTTTGAGTTGCACAACACAAACTCGAGTTTCCATTCTCTCCCCTGTACATACAACACGGTTTGGTGTCACGTCCTAGTAGTACCAGTGCGGGTGTTTTGTATCTTTAGAGAGCTACAACAAATACTTTACAAAACCACAAGCTAAATAGATCAATATTGTTGCTTTCAGCTTCTGCTCAGATCAGTTCCCTTCATTGAGCCAGAACGAGTGAACATCGTCATCCGCAACAGAACGTCAGTCTCTCTCTCTGTCGGACTTCAGAGAATAGAATGCAACACTGCACCAAACAGATTAAATGAGAAAAGAAGAAAAGAGAAATGCACTATAAAAAAGACCAACCAACAAGAGCGACTACAGAGAGATGGGCAAGACTAAAATGGGGGGAAAATGAAATGGTAGTAGGCCTACACATAAGCTGGGTTTTCTTTCTTTGTAAGCTAACAATAAAGATAAAAACATATTGACGTCCTGTTTTAAGTGCTAATTATGGTTAAGTTTATACTTAAAAGTTAGGGTTAGACTGGCAAACACATTCTATAACAAAAATGTACTACTTGAAATAGAGTAGCAGAGAGCAGATTAGGTGTTGTATGTTCAAAAACTGCAGTGGACAACTAGCATGTCACGAACCGTCACGTCACTGAAATACGTACGACACAAGTGTGCACTTCAGTGGGTTTTCTGCGTTCAAACGCTAATGTTAGGACTGTTAGTCTCTCACAGGCTACGAAGAATGAAAACAGGAGTATTGTGTGAGAGAGAGAGAGAGAGAGAGAGAGAGAGAGAGAGAGAGAGAGAGAGAGAGAGAGAGAGACAAAACTCCTGTCAAAATGTTGGTCTTTGTAATCATTTATCAAAATATAATAACTTTCTCACCAGAACCCTCTTTTTCAAGACCACCCCGCCTGTCATAGAACCTGTTCCAATCAAAAGTGACTGTCGTCAAGAGCACATGAAGGGCACTCTGAAGGGTCTTAAAGTCTCGTGCAAGTTTTGTGCACCCTTTATGAAGACATATGACACTGACACATTTATTTTGAATCAAATTATTACCTAGATAATGTTGCAGCAGCATTTTTATTTATAGCTGTTACAATTGCTCTAAAATACAGTTAAAAATAAAAATAGATTTTATATATGCTGGATAGTAGTACGCACGCACGCACGCACACACAAACACACAAACAGTATATGCAAGCACATACAATATATAATGTAGCCTAATATTTGAAAAAAAAAAAAAAATCTATATGCATTTATATTTATACAAATGTGTAAATACACAAATGTGCTGTTGATTATTGCTGCTGCTGTATGGCAAGTATGGACTTGCTACTGTCAATAGATATACACACACACCGCTGTGAGCATGTAAGATCTGTTGCTGCTGCATAAATAGACATATAGAAATCCCATAGCAGATCTAGGCAGGTGGAGCTGGGGGAGGTGGAGGGTTTCAGAGGAACTCTGATAGCACGCAGCAGGACTACCATACAACAGACACTGAACCAGACTATTTAAATGCTGAGCAAGCAATCTCATTGGCTGCTGGATAAGCAGAGGCCAATCAGCCTGTGCCATGGGGTGATGATGTGATTGCTTGTAGATTACATGTAAAGGACCTATTCAGCTTGCCCTGTAGAGTATTTTAATATGTTTTTAAAAATGAAATCAAATACATTAATTTAATACAAAGTTTGCAAAATTAACTCTTTGAATTTACCATCCCATCAGATGAACATCACATATACACTTCACTAAGCATAAATATACACAATGCAATGCTTTTCAGCTTTGCCTGTAAATATTAAATAAATATATTGTAAATAGATCAATGTGCTGTGACATTTGCCCATTTAAAATATTCTGTGCTTTTTACATCTTGATGAAGCAAAATTTTGACCAGGAGGTCAACAAACAGGTGTAATGTCTTTGAAAATGTCCACAGAAGAGAACACTGCGCCTTAATTTATACTAACCTTCACTTTGTTGCAGAATAAGCTGCAAAATGCCAATACTGTAATAATGATATTGTAATTTATGCCAATAGTCAAAAAGTCTTGCCTGTTTTAATTATAGAACATAATTGTGGCTCTAAATCGATTTAATAGTGACACTAAATTACCAGGCTTGATGACCAGCTGATGGCTTTATGGAAGACCACCCTAGCACTGCCTGCTTAAAAATTAAGTGCACTTAGAGATTTTTTAAACTGTTATAATGCCCACTACGCCCCTAGCATTGACTGCAGTTACCATACAGAGAATATTCAATCTACACCTCTGTCTGCAAGTCAATTTGAGAGTCACATCTGTCTAATGCTCTGAATAAATATGATGACCTACACTGTGTTAAAGCTCTATGGTGTATTCATTAAGAGGAATAAAGCCCTTAGACAGTCTTGTAAGAAAAATGTGTAGGAACAAGATGCTGTCTGAGTGTGTGTGTGTGTGTATGGGTTTGTACTTAAGCAATTAAATCTCTTTGTCTCAGTTCAGGGTCATTCGAAGGCCACAAACCCTCCTCTTGATTCAGTCTCACTGATAATGAGGCAACTTTCTTCAATCTGAGTCTATTTAAAGGACTTTAAATAGGCTCAGATTGAAGAAAGTTGCCTCATGTTCAGTGTGGTGAAAATCAAGTTTTTACCGTTGTTTATATGTGTTTTTAATATTCTTTATTTACACATACCATGTGCAAATTCATTAGTCAACGCCATTGCTGAGTATTTTCTCCTTAAAACTGCAGTGAAAAAAGACAGTCTCAAAAACGCGATTTGAAATCGCTAGTGTTTTTACGTTAAAAACTACCTTTTAACCAAACACGTCAACGTGCCGGCAGGCTTTAGCATTTCATCATTACTATGCTGCGAAGGAAGGAAGTCTCAAAAGAAAATTGTGTATATTTAACAATGTAGCGGGTGAATTATGTATATGATATATTTTACGATGTTATGATGAACTATTTGCCTTTCTCCACTGACGTTCTAAGCTGTCCAAAGTGTTTCTAAGGATACTGATTTTTAGAAGGCAGCTGTCTGACTCTGAGATTATGAACTGGAACATGGTTTGTGTAACATAGCAACACATTATTAGCTGTTTGATAACGTAGTCAAGTCAAAGGCTAATAATTGCTGTTATGTGTCCGACGTTGTAAAGAGCGATACTATTGTGCAGCGTTTACTTCAGTTGAGCAAGTGGATCTCTGAGCTGGAGCTGATGTGAGTGACTGGAGGCGGGGCTAATTTGCATATTCATGGATCCACGTATACTACATGAAGCAAAGGTCTAGAGTTACATTCAAGCTATTTCAAGGCATGAAGACATTTTTTTTTCACAGGATTTTTTTTTTATTTTAAAAATGAGTTTTTTAAGGGATCAAATTATTGATTTCAGGGGGACTTTAAGTGATGAATAACACTTTAAAAACACTAAAGTCTATGTATTACTATATTCAAATACAGATGAAAATGTATGACCGGTTACTTTTGTAAAAACAAACAGAAAATGTGTTTACAGTACACATAAAAACTTAAAAATAAAGGTTCCTAAATGGGATTTTCACAGTGACGCTATTAAAGAACCATTTTTTGAATACCCATAGAACGTTCATGGAACAGTTCTTAAAATAACCATTTTTTAATCATCTGAAGAACCTTTTAAACAATAAGGAACCTTCTATGCAATTGGAAGATTCTGTGGATGTTTAAGTTTAGAACTATAGATGCCAATAAGCACCTTTATTTTTAAGAGTGTATGTGCAATGGTAAAGAATAAATATAATAATCACTGGCACAGTGATTAAACTAAATTAAAAAGAAGCAAATATCACACCATTTTAAAAACCATAATATCTAGGTGTGCTAGCTCGATGAATCGAATGAAAACCCCACAATATGCCTTTAAGAACAAGCTAATATCCGCTTTTAGCTAACACATGGACTGAATATACATTACTGCTGCTCTAAGGATCCTCTGTGGTTTCTTCATCCAGTGGTACCATACAGTAGCTGTGTGGTTTCACACCTCAGTAATGCTATGCTAATCCTCCAACTGGCCTTCTAAAGCACTGCAGTGTTTGGGTTCATGGGAAATGGAACAGAAGAAATGGAGAGGAATAAAACTTGTAATCCAGTAACAGGATTAGGGACTGCGGAGAATCCAAACACACAGGAAGATGGAAGGGTGGGAGGCCTGACATTTGGCGCTATTAATGTTTAAAGAGCATTGCAGAAAATCCAGCGAGAAGCGTGAAGCAGGCATAACCGATAGCATTTTTAGTGTGTTCCCAGCAAATATCCAAGGTCTATTTAAACTGTTCGGGCCAACGATGCATTCGGGAAAGTTTAAAATATCCTTTGTGGTGTACTTAGCTGGGTTATCATCTGCTTCAAAAAAAAGAGTTGTTTGAAGTTTGGACCTCTAGACACTGGAGAATGACAACTAATCAATAAAGGGATATATGCTTTGTGAAGGGGTTTGCCTTGCTGTCCTCTTTTTTTCTCCGTTCTATTCAGGGTCAAAAATGAACACCTGCCAGCGCCAACTGAGATTTAAAATATTGGTTGGTCAGTAAGAAACACTTTTATTGAGCAAGGATTAAATTAGTCAAAAGTGACAGTAAAAAAATATATAGCTTTTTTTTTATAAATATTGTTCTTTTGAATGTTCTATTCATCAGAAAATCCTAATAAATGTATGGTTTCCACAAAATAAGCAGCACACGTTTTCAAATGTTTCACGAGCACCAAAAATCTGCATATTAGATTGATTTCTGAAGGAATATGTGACTGAAGACTGGAATACTGATGCCAAAAATTCAGCTTTGCCATCCAAAAAAATAAAAAAAATAATAATAATATATATATATATATATATATATATATATATATATATATATATATATATATATATATATATATATAAAAAAAACTTTCTATTTAATTATTTCTTTTACCACATTACCTTTTTTTTTTTTTACTGTATTTCTGATCTAATAAATATATCCTTGGTAAATTAAGACTTATTTCAGACCCCAAACTTTTGAATGGTAAGTGACGTGAATGATTCATCAAAAGATGTCACAGTATGAATCAGTGAATGAGTCATTATGGTAAAAAGAATCATATGATTCAATTAAACTACAGCTCGTTTTAAATTTAAAGAGATTGTTCACCTTTAAGTCTGGCATTATGTCCTCACCCTCATGTCGTTCAGACCTGTATGATTTTTTTCCCCTTTATGGAACGCAGAAGAAAATATTTTGAAGAACTGTTTTTTTCCATTCAATAAAAGCCATTGGAGACCAAAACAACACTGAAACACAATGACTTTCATTGTATGGGGGGAAAAAACACAACTTTTTTATCTCATTTATCTTCTTTATATCTTTCTCTTAACAATATTCTTTTCTTGGTGAACCATCCATTTTAGTGAGTCACTCTGATTATAGAATTAAGTTGTCACTCTTGTTCATTTTTCGTTTGCATTGCCATCATGATTTGTGAAAGATTTCACAAATCACGTTTCAGAAACAAAGACTGGATCTTGTTCATGATGCAGCGAGCAATTCAATGGCCTGCACGGTTTGACACAAATATGCAACATGGAAATAAAATAAAACCCTAATGTAAATTGTCAATTGTGCATCCTCCTTGTACTCCTCTCATTTCTGACAGAAAATACCAAACAAAAACAAATTTAGGTCAGAATCAATATGTGAATTCAATCATCACAATTCTCACTCTGGCTTTCAGAGGGATCCAAACACTCTCTCAGTACACAAACCAAACAGAAGATCACTGAATAACTATGATAAATATTCAATACAATGCCAAACTAGATCAAAATTAGATTTCGTAAATCTACATCCAACAACAACAGCATATTTTTGATCATCTGAAGACAGGGAGCCAATTGAATCAAGTGTCACAAAAGACAAAAGCATGTTATTATAAAGATATCACAACTGCCCAGCAGAAGGACACATCTGCGGACAGTAACTCTGATATTATAGCTGTCACACAAGGTACAGTTTAACAGATCAATTTGTCAAACAGCATGTCAATAAAAGTCAGAGGTGGACAAAGTACACAACTTCCTTACTTGAGTGAAAGTACAGATACTACTGGTCAAATATTACTCCGTTACAAGTAAAAGTAAAGACCGATTCTCACTTAAGTAAAAGTACAGAAGTACTCGTTTTTAAAAGTACTTAAGTATCAAAAGTAAAAATTAAATGTCAATGCATTGTTTTATTATTGTTGCATTGTTGAATGTAATACTTACAGTACCTTAAGCCTCTGAATCTATGCCTGCCCTCATATCAATATCACATTTATTTCTAGAACACAGTTCCAGTAGTGTGATTGAATATGAGATTGAATAAGTGCACTCAATAACGTCTACAATGGTTTCGGACACCCAAATGGCTGTTCCCTCAAATAGTGCCCTTGGCTTAGTTTTTTGGCTTTGACGTCAACCCGACTTTCATTTCCAACCAAAATCCAACGTCTGTCTGATGTCGGGTTCTGACGTAAATCTGACGTCGGGTTTTGACGTCAACCCGACTTTCATTTCCAAACCAAAATCATCCCCTGACTGACGTTACTACTTTCTACTCAAGGACCTTGACAGAAACGTAGTGGAGTAAAAAGTACGATATTTGTCTTTCAAATGTAGTGAAGTTAAAGTAAAAAGTTTCCAGAAAAGATAATACTCAAGTAAAGTACATATACTCAAAAAGTGTACTTAAGTACAGTACTCAAGTAAATGTACTTTGTTACTGTCCACCTCTGCTAAAAGTTGTCTGGAGAATTGCACATCAGTACGACATCAAGATCACAGCTCAAAGCAGGTGAAGACGACCTTCCAAATAATGTGAAATACCAAATACTAAATATTGCAAATATATATTTGAATTAGACATTGATTGCTTGACACATTAAATACTTTTAAATGCTTCAATGTTGTGCTTTATTTGACATCTGCAGCTTCTCATAAACCCGTGTGATTTGCAGCCTTGAACAGTGAGGAAATTCAATGACTGTTGCCTTGTCTTAGTGCTTACGTGTTCACAATGCATTCTGTGCGGTAGATTGGCAAATGATGAAGTGGATGGATATATGAACACACCCACACACACACACACTCCTAACAACACAGTGTTGGCATTTCAGTTGCACAGAGCCTTGAGGATCTATTGATTTATATGAGTATATCTGCTTCCTTTGCTCTTTAGGATTAAACTGTGCTCACAACATCAGCTTTCGTGAG
This sequence comes from Abramis brama, assembly GCF_963993115.1. Lineage (NCBI taxonomy): Eukaryota > Metazoa > Chordata > Actinopteri > Cypriniformes > Leuciscidae > Abramis > Abramis brama. Next base: position 33,228,115 of record NC_139970.1, read on the forward strand.
CCAAGTCTAACCAGCAATTGTGCATTGAAGTGTTAGACCGAACAAGACAACCATCGCACACACACACGCAGCCTGCACATGGCATTTGACGCACGTGTGCCCGCTTAGTTGAGGGAAGGGAGGATAACAGAACCAGAGATGGATCTGGTGACAAGGACAAAAAAGTATATCCATTTACCACTTCTATTTATCACCCAGTGAGCCATGGAAACCCGCTGAGATTACAGACAGAGACACCGGCGCAAAGCGCAGAACAACGCACATACACGTACAGCACAGCAGGAGCGCCGTGGGGCATTCTGGTGAGGTGGAGCGAGCAACAGGCAGAATAAAACAAGATGCAGAGGTGCGTCAATGCTGGCCACGTTCGCATCCGTGTGCGGGCGGATGGATGGGTGGGTGTATGCACTTGTTAACAAATGAAGAGGTTCTCGGTAGAAACAGTGTGGGTTAATTAGCCGTCTCAGCCGATTGCTGATAAATTGATTTAGGGCATGAGTGAGTTTTAATCTGTTTCTCATGAAAAGCTTGAAATGCTTTATGGAGTGTTTAAAGGGTCATTTAGATAAAGGGTACCACTCAGTCAGGCATTGCTTGGCTGAGAATACATTCTCAAAGAATAAATAACACAAGTAATATTCTGACATGTGCAGGGGCAGGCAGGGAATGCAGAGAGACGCATGCATTCATTCATTCACACTGGCACACCTTAAGAGTAAAGGTTGAGACTGTTTCTATTCAATACAAGCATAGGATAAACCACATATATCACACTAATATATCCGAAGAAAGCTGTCCATTAGTATTTCATTATTCCCACCACAGCCCCGGAGGTATGTGACCTGGATGCTGTGTTCTTATTAAATGGACACTTGTGTAATACAATTATCTTGCTTGGAAAAATAAATAAAAATAAATTGTGACAATACATGTTTTTGTAGTGACATCAGCTGTTAAAATTTGCCTACTTTTCAAAGTAAGACCAATGTTGAACTTGTGCTGTACAACATTAGAAACATTTGACGCCAATGGCATCACATAACCAAAATTAGTTATTATATTACAACAAAGGCGTGTTTTATGTACTATACTTACAGTAGCCAAAACTACTATAAGTTACAACGTACAGTAAAATACAAACAGCACATATCACCATCAAACAGCACATCATTTATGCTAATGGTGGCAGCTCATAAAACAAGTCTTACCCTTGATTGATTTTAATACAATTGTGTTCTTGGCTTGGGAGTTTTGTATTAATATTAATATTAATAAGCAGCAAAAATACAAAACTGCTAAATCTGCACAAAAACAAATATGTCTACTTGTAGTTTAATATGTTGATATACTTAATATCACCTTTATATAAACATTATTACAATTTTAAATAACTGTTTTCTGTGATACATTTTTTCCAAGATTCTATGATGAATAGGAAGTTCAAAAGAACAGCATTTATTTGACATCTTTTGTAACATGATAAATGTCTTTACTTTCACTTTTGATCAATTTAATGCATCCGTGCTGTTTGCTAAATATACAAATAGGGTTTTTCCTGCATTGAAAATATTTTGGTGCCCACGAAAATGAATCTTTGTCCTGCCAAAGATTTATTTGATCATTTAATTATGACAATAGCTGCCATCCTGCAGTAGCAGGCTGCTTTACAATGCTTCTGTGAGTGTTTGTGTGAGTGTTTGTGTAAGTGCTCTGTGAAGGTTTCTATTTACAACGTGTCTTGCAGCGTTGAGCTTTGAAGTCAATCACAGACATTTCGGTTGAGCATGTGGACGCAATGGCCAATCAGATGCGTTTAAGTTAGTCAGAATCTGCTCAAAACAGCTGAGTTTTTGTTCAGAGCGAGTTCTGAACACTGGCAAATCCTTTCATTATAATCAACACAGTGTAAACTGGATGTCAATAAGAGATTGAATGCACAGCATAGACAGCATCATTGATTATAATGGGAGTCTTTGCAAGAGTGCAGCTTTGTGTACCTTGCGTTGTAATTGACAGCTTCACTGATTAATAATGGCAGCGATCTTTGTTCACTTTCTGTATATACTGTTAATATATATTTTCATGCCACTGCAAAGTTTCTGGATTGACAACCATATTTAAATGAATGATTGAATCCGATTGACAGATAACCATAGCAATGGACGGAACAAAACAATCTGCTAAATTGGACTGTAAATGCAAAATAATAGACCCGCCACTTTTTCTATGTAATGTGTTACTTTGTGGTTTCTTTAATTGTCACAAACTGTTTATCTGCATTTTGTTTGGATTTACTGTCAGTAGGGGCTTGCAGTTCACATGAGTAACTTTGCCACCACTGAAGACCATTTCAGACCCAGGAAAAACCCTCTATATATTGTTGAAGGATTTGCAGCTGTGCTTCACTATACCCCCATAATTCTTATGCATTATTTAAAATTAAATTTCGCTACAGCACCTCTACTTCCAACAGCTTCATATACTTAACAAGCGCCCTAGTATAATTCCAGCTGTTGATTTTACTGTATAATTACTGTTCACGCTCTGCTTCGTAACGCTCCGAGTCACTCCCCCACTGTCAATCTTTCAGCCGCTTCCTGGCCCCCCTCCAGTCCCCTAAGCCAGACACCTTTTTATTAAATCCCGCTCTCATCCCCTGCTCTGTCCTGCATGCCTGTTTATTCTGATATTCCAAAGAGAGTCACAAATGAGCTCCTGGATCGACAGGCCACACCGGTCTTCAAAAGGTGCAGATAGAGATGAAGTCAATGATGCATTCCCCTTCACAAGCAGCATGCAGTGCCAGCAGTTCTTCCCTTCCGGAATATCTGCGGATTGAGAGACTTGCACACAGAGCTCATGCCTCCCTCCAGCTTAAAGCATCTTAACAGCACAAGAGCGTAGAGGATTAGATGTACAGAGCCTGATGGATGAACGGCTTTGCACTGGGCTGTGTGCGACGGTCTGTGGCCCACGGTGGTCCATCTGCTCGGAGAGGACAGGAATACACACACCAACACGCACACCTGTCAAGTACTCTGCAGAGTCCTAGGGAGTTATCATTGGTGGCGGTGTAGCGGCGAACATGACCTTGACGTAATGGCTTCGGGGAATTGATACATTAGAGCAGAGGAAAGTGATGTGCGTTCTTCTATTTTCTAATCTGCAGTAATGCAGTCTTGCGGGGGGAAAAGAAGAGTATACTGAAAAACTGAATGCATAAAGTCATAAATCAAAGAGATCAGGTCTCAAATACAAATGAGGGAGCGCATTGAGGCCATGTGTAAAAAAGAGGAGGTAGACGGCTAGTGATAAATGAGAAAAGGGTGGAGGGGAGATACAATGAGCTCGCTATAAAATGTATGAATGATGGAGTTAACAGAGTGAAACAGTTCAATGGGTTGTGAAAAAGAGCAGGTATCCAAGAAGAACAGAAACAGAGGTCAGAGATTCAGGGATAAAAAGCTGGAGAAAGTCAGTGACAATTCCAATTCAAACAGGTTGAGTTTCAGTGTATAACTAAAACATGCCAAAAAGCCCTTTTCGTGAGCAAGTCATTCGGACAGGTTTTGTGAACTGGATCAAATGATTCATTGAAAACATCTTACTCAAAAGAACAATTTAGTTACAAATTGGACATTGCTTATTCTCTCATATGTCAGAAGAAATGTGAGTGTTTCTTCAACTCTGGGCCCTTTTATGTCCCAAACTTTTTAGTATTATTAAAACTAATAGATTTCAACTTGTTTGTGATATGGTGATTACATTAAGGGCCAGATTTACTAAACGCGGCAAATTAGAGTGAGAGCCAAATTCCAAAAAAGCGCAGATAGAAGTGGAAAGTTCAGCGTGTGATCTTCTGACGATGCACAAATTAAAGAGCACAGATACAACCGGATAATTTCCATAATGACCAACGCAATCTACGAAGAGCAGCACAAATTAGAATAGAATAGAATAGAATAGAATAGAATTCAACTTTATTGTCATTGCACGTCACAAGTACAAGCAACGAAATGCAGTTTGCATCCATCCAGAAGTGCTTTAGCAAGAATATAGATATATTACAAAATATAGATATATTTTAGATATGTTACAATGTACACGGTATGAAGGAATGTTATGAGTGCTATAACTATAAGTATATACAGGCTATAACTGTAGTAAGTGTACAAGCTATGTACAGGCTATAAACAGGTTATACGTATGGATATAAATAAAAGACTATAACAGACTATAAATATACAATATGCAAGTATTAATAACAGCTGTAGAACTATAATTATTGTATTGTATTGTACAGCATGGTTGTCTATACAGTATTTACAGTAAGATATATATGAATAATTTATACAGTAGTAATATTAAAGTGCATGTGGCTGTAAGTGGTGGTCCAGCCACTGTGTATGAGTGTGTATGAGGATACTGGGGTTTTTTTTGTCCATTGTGTGTATGTTCAGTTATGGGTTGTTGTCAGTGGTTGTGAGAGTGCGTGTATGTTCAGTCTATGAGTTTTAATGTGGGTGAGATGTCAGGAGGCAGAATTCCAGAGTCTGACAGCTGTAGGATAGAAGCTGTTCCGGTACCTGGTGGTCTTAGTCCGGAGGCTCCTGTAGCGCCTCCCAGAGGGCAGGAGGGTGAAGAGTCTGTGTGCTGGGTGACTGGGGTCTTTGATGATTTTCCCGGCCCTTCTCAGACACCGCTTCCTATAGATGTCCTCTATGGAAGGAAGTGGTGCTCCAGCGATGCGCTGGGCGGCTTTCACCACCCTCTGCAACGCCTTCCGGTCCGAGGCAGAGCAGCTCCCATACCAGACTGTTATACAGTTGGTCAGGATGCTCTCGATGGTGCAGCGATGGAAGTTCACCAGGATGTCTGAGGACAGGTTGTTCTTCCTCAGAGTCCTCAAGAAGAAGAGGCGCTGGTGAGCCTTCTTGACCAGCTTGGAGCAGCTGGTCGTCCAGGTGAGATCCTCTGAGATGTGGACTCCCAGGAACTTGAAGCTGTTCACACGCTCCACAGCCGTCCCCTTGATGTGGATGGGTGGATGTGGGTCAGCATTCCTCCTGAAGTCCACGATGAGCTCTTTGGTCTTCTCGGTGTTGAGCAGCAGGTTGTTGGTGTCGCACCACTCAGCCAGACGATCCACCTCCTCCCTGTAGGCGGCCTCATTGCTGTCTTTAATGAGGCCGATCACCGTGGTGTCATCTGCAAACTTAATGATGGTGTTGGAACCATCGACAGGTCTGCAGTCATGGGTGAGGAGGGAGTAGAGGAAGGGACTCATCACACAGCCTTGTGGTACACCGGTGTTCATTGTGATGATGGATGAACAGTGGTTATCCAGCCGGACATGTTGGGGCCGGCAGGTCAGGAAGTCCAGTAACCAGTTGCACATGAGGGAACTGATGCCTAGGTCTGTGAGTTTCCTGATGAGTTGTGAGGGGATGATTGTGTTGAACGCTGAACTGAAGTCTATAAACAGCATTCTGGCGTAGGTGTTTTTATTGTCCAGGTGTGAGAGGACAGTGTGCAGCGCTATGGAGACTGCATCCTCTGTGCTCCTGTTCTGACGGAATGCAAATTGGTGGGGGTCCAGGGTGGGGGGGAGACAGGATTTGAGGTGTGCTAGGACCAGCCGCTCTAAGCACTTTGTGATGATTGGGGTGAGGGCTACCGGGCGGTAGTCGTTGAGGCTTGATGGGTTGGAGTTTTTGGGTATCGGAACGATGGAGGTGGATTTGAAGCAGGCCGGTACCACAGCATGGGCCAAGGACAGATTGAATATCTCCGTCAGCACTCCTGCCAGCTCCACTGAACACGCTCTGAGAACACGGCCAGGGATGCCATCAGGACCTGCAGCCTTGTGGACATTAATCCTGCTCAGCACCGCTCCTACATCAGTGGGGGAGAGAGTCAGTGGTTGGTGGTCTGGAGTCACCTCTGCCTTAGTTGCAGTTGTTGTATTCCCCCGCTCAAAACGAGCATAGAAGTTGTTGAGCTCGTTGAGGAAGGGGACATCAGAGGATGCGGGGGAGGGTTTGATGGTCCTGTAGTCTGTGATGATCTGGAGACCTTGCCACATACGTCGGGGATTGGAGTTGGAGAAGTGTTCTTCTACCTTCCCTTTGTAGTGGTGTTTAGCATTTTTGATGCCCCTCTTCAGTTTGGCCCTGGCTGCACTGTAAGCCTGTGCATCCCCTGACCTGAAGGCGGTATTGCGGGCCTTCAGTAGGAGACGAACATCTCGGTTCATCCAAGGCTTCTTGGATGAATGTCTCGTTTAAGATATGCTTTTTGTGGGTGGTAAATAATGGTGCAAATACCAGTAAATTGACTAGTGCAAACCTTAGTAATTCACCTTTCATGATTCATTTAAATACACTCCTGCCTCAAATTGTGTGTCTGAAAGGGAAACTCCTACAAATGCATATGCAATAAGTTCAGCCGGAAAAATAACTGTGTCCACGCCTTTTCAGTGCTAGTTTTTCACTGCATGACAGTAGTTTTTTTAACGCCAAAACAGGGTTTGCACTTGTGCAAGCTGTTTGTAAATCTGCCCCTAGATCCAGACTTCCAATCTTTAACTATAAAAATTAATAAAAATATGAATTATTAAAACATTACAAAAAAAGTGAAATAAACAAAAAACATTTTAATCTGCAAAATGTGTGAAAATGTATTTAGTTTTTTTTTTTTTAATATATAATTAGTGAATATTTTTATTGAACAATTTCCAATCAAGATTTGACCAAATTATGCATAAAAACTAGAAAATATTATTTAATTGTGTGCATTTAGGATACATAAAATGCTAATTGCAATATTAGCTAAAGCTGTCAGCCATTTTATTTTCACACTGTCATTGCCATCCCAAAATGTAAACAGAATAAATATTTTGTGGTTGAAATTAAATTACGTTGGGAATTTTCATGTGTGTAATGACATGACAGTAAGTAAATAAATAATGACAGAATGTTCAGTTTTGAGTGAGTTAATCCTTTAAATGTTTACCAAAAAAGTTATCAAAAATACAAAATAGACTGAAATGATGTACAAAACAATGTTTGAATGTCGGTGCAGTACATTTAGTAGTTCGGTATGAATTAATTCAGAAAGTTTTAATAATATCAATCCACTTCTGCCTGTAAGCACCAAACAACTCACAATTACAGCAATAATCATTAAACGTGCTGTGGATTCATTAATTTGCTTTCAAGACTTCTAAATGTTCAGTATACCAAATATATTTCACCATCGCACTTTGTTTCTCATTTCATCATGCTTCCCTCTAACCGTAGAGGGCACACTTAGCAGCTGGGGCTTGGCAGCCCTTCACTCACCCACACATGGACCCCACATCACCATTACCCACGCCAAGCTCACCCCCACCTGAGAGAGTCAAAAAGCCAGCGCTCATCTCTCTCAACCTCTCTCCTACAGGTCAGCAGTGCCACAGATGCACTTAAAAATCATCATCTGCTCTCTAACACAGTTAGATGCTCTCGGGACCACTCTCGACACCAGCTGCACCAACACGTCGCTCGGCTATAAACAGTTCAGATCTGCAAATATATTGTCTGTTTTCCAAAATAAGCCTGTCTCTTTGTATTGGCTCAACCACCCACTTTGGGGGCAGCGGGTTGACTGAACGATTTTTGGATGACTTTGGCCTTTCATAACAACTTAACCACCTACACTAAGCTATAGACTAAACACCTGCACAGGCAGGACGGTAAAAGCAAGGTTATTCCTAAGCATTTTTGCTCCCCTTAGAGCACCACTTGAAAGGCAGCACTTTACAATACAAAAACCGCTGATTTTGATTTTTAAAAAAAACCTGCTCTGCCGATATGTCCTCGAAACAATGGCTGAAGGCCTACCTCTCCTAGGCAGGCACTACAAACTTGAACAAGATCCAAAAGCAGTCGGCCCACTTCACACCAACATGCTGACCCTATTACCAGCCCTCAAGCAGGCATTCAGAAGCTGGCAGAGTCGGAGTGGAACAGGCCTGCCCCCATCACTCACCTACACAGTAACCTCTCATAGGGGTCGTTCCTCACAGCCAGACACCTGGCTTAATCGTTTCCAATCTTCGCGTGAAGTCTTCCATTCTACTTGGCCTCCCCAGAGGATCAAGTTCTCCCCCAGGGCAATTATGCTAAAGTTGAACCGGTCTGGCGTGAAAGTCCTTAGCGGAAAAGAAATTGAGATAAAGCAGGCCAAAGGATGGCGAAGAGCAGGGCAACTCAACTTCTCAAAGCTCTGGAGCCACAAAGGAGGACCACTATAGCCTCAAGGGCTGCACTGCCAATTTACACAGTAATTCTTTTATATTCAAGGAAAGTTCATGTAAAAATAAAAAAATTATCATTCATTGTATAACTTTATTTAATCTGTGGAACAGAGCAGAAGGTCATAAGGGTGAGTAAATGATGACAGAAAGGTTATTTTTGGGTGAGCTATCCCTTTAAAACTTTGTAGTATAGGGTATGACCAAAATCTAATATAAACGAGTAATTTTATATTCTGGAAATAGTACATCTCATGTAAATTTCAATCAGATTTGAGGGACAATATTTCTGTCTTTATATATCTTTAGTCTTAAAACCAGGGTAAGGTGCTTCTAAACATCAGTGTTATTCACTTATTATTTTATTTTAGGGATAAATTATTGTTAGGGTTTGGTTTAGGGTTTAACCAAAACCCCCAAAATAGTAATTCTAAATATGACTGGATAAAACACATTTAAAGTTGTTTTAAGCACACATGTGACTGCACATCAGTTGAATACTACATTACTGTGACCTTGCTTTGCAATATAAAATACCTAGATACACGACCGGAGAATCACAAGTTAAACCTAAATCTGGTTTCTGGTTAAACTGACATCCATATCAGCTGCATTCAAACCTGCCAGCGAAATCCAATGAACTGTACAAAGATCTTCAACCTGGTAAAAGAAAAGCAGGACCAGAAATATTATACTAAGCTAATGGCAGTAAAAAGAATATAATATAATATAATATAATATAATATAATATAATCTAATATAATATAATATAATATGTGATTTGTTGAAATATAATATAATAGTGATTTGTGACGTGTTGCTTGCAGAAAAAATGCATTTTGTCAGCATATGCAACCACTTTTGTATTGCCGTCATTGGAATTTCTTCTTTTTTTTCTTTTTTTTGCAACCAGATGGTGTAGTTACAACATCAACCAGAAGGGGGGAACTGGACCATGCTAATCATGCTAATCAACCTCTTGGGCTGAACATGGTAATATGCAGCATTTCTTTATGCATTCTCAATTTAAACAGCATCCACTGCTCATTCAGTCTGTGATGTAATTTAATGAATTTATAGTGTAACATCTTTCATAGTGTTTCACCAACCCCATAATAACCACCATTCACCAGTGTTTTAGTCTGCCATTACACGGACCCACATGGAGATTTGTATACCGAAATACGCAAATGGATTTCTAATGTAGTCAGAGCTTTGCTCAAGTCACCCAAGTAATTCATCCAACACTCCAGTTTTTCCCTCCGGAGTCTGTAATATGACTTTAATCACTTTAACTGCCATTTTATCGTAGGAAATCAAATTCGCTCGCGTTGTAGAAGAATCCCTCCTCTGTCTCTGTGAAATTAGGGAACAATCAAATCAAGCTCAAATGAATACTCAAGTAAGCCTTTTCCTCCTCCTCAAATGTCTTCATTAATTTACCATGAATGGCTCACTCATTTCTAAAAGACAATGAAGACAAACTAGGGAAAGACTTCAGTGAAGTGGGGATTGAAACAAGGGCATAATGAGAGACAGAGCGATATGTATCAAATAAGTGAAACATCTTCTTTCAAAGCCTCTGTAATGCAGACAAAAATACATTCAATGTTGCAATGTCTTATGCATAATTTCAGGCTGTTTCACACTTGGTTAGAATGCTTAGTCTGAATCTAAATTTGATTCTGTGTCTGAACCGCAGTAATTCGCGTCATAAAAGTGAGTACCATACTAGCACCAACTGCTTGCCACTGTAGCTAGCTATTCGACTCAGGAGGAGAAGATGCAAGTTTCACTGTTATATAAGTATTTATAACCCTCTGTCTGTACCCCGAGATGCTCTCCGAAGCCAATTTATTCAGAGACAAGCAGCTTTGAGAAAATTATACTGGAAAGCAAATTATATGTCATCAATTGTGGTTTACTTCCAAAAGCTAGGACAAATTGCTTTCATACCAACTCTACCAGTTTTAACATGAACCGTATCCCAGACCACTTCAGAAAACTGCTCTCACACCAACCAAACGAAAGTCTTTCATCTAAAGGACAAAAAGGATTATTATAACAAGAGAAACTACAAATGATATCTTTTCAATATCTCACTTGTTACTACTAGATAGCGATGAGATCAAATTGAAATCAAATGAAGACTTTCATTTAAAGTCCCCCTGCAGACAATAACTGTATCCCTTAAATCTCACCTTTGATTATCAAAAATGTATATTTAAAGTTTTTGTTACACTTTAGATTAGGGTCCAGTTCTCACCATTAACTAACTATTAACTACAACTTTTGCCTAAATAAACTTCTAATTACTGCTTACTAATTGTTATTAAGGTAGTTGTTAAGTTTAGATATTGGGTAGGAATTGGGTAGGATTAGGGATGTAGAATATGGTCATGCAGAATAAGGCATTAATGTGCTTTATAACTACTAATAAACAGCCAATATCCTAGTAATATGCATGCTAATAAACTAGTCAATAGTGAGATTTTGACCCTAAACTAAAGTGTTACCATTTTTGTTTGTTTTTTTAGTGAAAATGTCTTCATGGCTTAAAATAGCTTGAATGTAACCACACCCTTGTTTTATTTTGTATACGCGGAATGAATATGCAAATTAGTCCCCGCCTCCACTCAATCACACCAGCTCGGACTACCTGATCCACTCTGTAAACTGTGGTAAGTGCTACACAAATGGAAATAATGGTTTAAATTCAGCCATATATGTATGAACCAGAAACTGCTTCAGAAGAAGAAAAGGAAGATTAAATTATAAAGAGTCGTCTACAAGTGGATGCATCAGAATGGTAATGCATTTTATATATCGCTCTCTACAACGTCGGACACATAACGGTAATTGATATGATTGGCCTTTGGCTTGACTACGTTATCAAAAGTCCTTAGAAAAATCAGCATCCTTAGAAATGCACTGATCCTCATAGAAAGTCAGTGGAGAAAAGCGATGAGATTGGTTATATGTCTGTGACGGTGGGAAACAGACAGCTTCAAATCATGTTTTTGAGACTGTCTTTGGTACACTGCATTGGTGTTAACTGATGAATTTGCACATGGTTTGTCTTAAACAACCATAAAAACTAGATTTTCACCAGAGGGGGTCTTTAAGTCTCCTGCTTCTCAGATGTTTCTCCTAAGAAAAAGACCAATACAAGGCTGTACAGTGCGACATATGCTACGGAAAAATCGGTCTGTGCGATGAATAAAGTTAGTAGCACGCATTTTGTGTTTGTGTGAAGTGAGCGTTTGTTGTGTGCTTATTTGTGTGTGCGGTTAATCTAGGGCTGCACAATTAAATGAGATAAACCGCAATCGCGATTTGACGTTAAACGAAGTTTTAATTAAATAAACATATGCGTATTGCGTCTCACGGTTCGCAGTAAATGCTGCTCTATCTCTGGAAGCGCTGTGAGATTGAGTCACTTATAACATGCATTTGAAAAGCAATACGCGCCAAACATCTTTCCAAACTAAGTGTTTACAAACCTGTAGTCCAACAAAAGAGATTATTTACTGACTCCAAACTCACACCATAACATCAAATTCACGTTTTTGTTGTTTACACAGAGACGATAATGATATCGCTTTCAAAAACTTGTATTTTGAAACCCGTTTTAAAAAGCTTCGTTTTCAGGCCCCCAAAATGCAGTTTTCTTGTAAATGAACAGCCAAAACACATAAAAAGTTGTCGTTTTATACTTGTGCTACGTTCTGAGCAATAAAGTTTCCCACTGGGCTGAGAGCAGCTTTAGGTTAGACACGAGATGATTTTAAGGGAAGATAAGATGTTCTGTTCTTGTTATCAGAACAGAAAGTGCCGTAATGAAAGCAAAATGCTCACATTTGTCATGGAGTTTCATTACAATTTTTCATCCGGAAAGCGAGTGTGCTTGTCCTGTATTGACACGACATCCATCAGCATGTTTAAAAAGTGAAAAGAATCACCATATAATGCCTATCACTGGATTGCAGTCCTCTGATTTTCCATCTGACTGATTCTGCCTTTCTGTTGCCAGGTGACATGTTTCATTTGACCATAAACTGTGAAATAACTGGAAAGGATGAGCCTGGGATCTTTAGGCAAAATAAATATTATACGCACAAACGGCTAGTAGTAGGGCTTGATTCTTAATACTAACAAAGTAATATGCTAATGTGCACTCTCTTTTATTTAAAAACTTTAATATAATATATTAATAAAATACAGTAGCATAAAAATGACCTAATTCAATTAAAAGAATATGTAGCTTTCATCTTTTTTTTTTCATTTAAGTAAATGTTCTTTTTTTTTAAAAAAACTTTTGTTCTTTTGAACTTTCTATTTATTAAAGAATACTGACAAAACACATTTCCACAAAATATTAAGCTGTACAACTGTTATCAACAAACAATAAGAAGGAGGAGGATTGGAAAGATCATAATGACTTTATACATAATATTATAAAAGTTAATTAAAATTGTGATAATTTATCTCAATATTACTTGTTTTACTGTATTTTTGATCCAATAAAATCAGCCTGGGTGAGCATAATAAGATAAATAAAATAGTCAAACTTTTCTGCCTTTTTTCTGGGGTGAACTATTCCTTTAAGAGCATATGTGTTAATGTGAGTCAACTTGAATTAGTTTTTTTATTTTTTACTTTTTTTCAGTTGCTTTATTTCAGCCTGGTGCCAGAGTCCCAACACTTTTGATATCCCTACCTTGTATTAATCAGAATTAATTCACAAACGCAGAAAGCAGGGAGATATTTCCATCTCTGTTAGATCAGCTAACAGGCCAGACAGCCAGATCATGTCGATGCTCAGCCAAGGGCCTCCACGACTTCCACAGAAAAAAACGTTCCAACAAAATAGGCCACATTTCCACAAAACAACTGCAGAATGAATTCTAAAATCTGCCATTTATTTCAGTCTTCTCCTCCTACCCTCTCTAATCAAATGCAAAGAATGCTTCACACGCTACAAAAGCTCCATGTACTTGTTCCACTGCATCTCTATTTTCTGCTCCCTCTCTTCAGTGAATTTACAGGCTACCCTCTGAAACTGTTCATTGGCGGCCGAGGTCCTTGGACGTGCGGCGTCTAGTGCGGTTGGTGCTCTTTGTGCCTGATACGGGAGCACATAAGGGTGTGTGACTGTGGCAGGTCAGGCAGGAATGGTAATGACTGCATTATTCTCAGAGCTCTTCACACATGGAGGCTGCGTTTCCCATTTCAGCAGCCTGATGGGTAGTCAAAGGAGATAGCCACTTGGGCAGGGAGCATCTGCTCTGTGCCTGATCATCAACTCAACCACTGATGGAGAGGGGAGAGAGAGAGAATCCACTAAAATACAACATATTCTATCCATGCAATGCAACAAACCAAATCTCAAAATCATAAAAAAAAGACCATCAGACATCATTAATTAAACACTATAGTCCCATATATTGACAATGAAAAAACATTCACACACCATTTAAACTCAAATTCAAGTAAATTCTTTTTGATTTGATCAAATTTGTGTTCCACTCTGATTCTCGATTCAACCAAAGCAGCAAAAATTTGCAGTGCACTTATGTTTTTCCATAAGATTAACTATGTCACAGCTTAGTGTGTATATATATATATTTGGATTTCATACATTCATTTCTTATTCAAACAAAATCCTGTCATCCAGCCATCTCCTCCCTTCCTCTTTCATCCTCATCCTTTACAACAACAATTTATTTTAGGTGGACAGATCAATACAGTACAAAGAACATCAACCAAATGCTTTTTAATCTTCACTATTGCTTCAATGCAAATGAACAAGTGCACCGTTATTTGTTGCGTAGTCACGTGCCTGTTCAAGTAAGCCATATGCACAGATTCTGCACAATACGCTGTATTTAATATATCATGACGACTCACAAGTTGAGCATTTGGCTAAATCTGCGCAGATTTGGCTTACACAAGCTTCCCCAGCAAAGTGAGTAAACATAATAAGACGCCAAATTGGCTAGTGATTTGACAGCGTTCCCCGCCACAGTTGATTTTTACCCGCATTGGCCAAAATTTACCTTTATACAAGAGCCTCCAACAAGGAGCAAGATCATCAGAAACCATAATATATTATTTCCATTTTGTATAACATCTGTGATTAATATCATCAAAATAATCAGAGAGAGAGAGAGAGAGAGAGAGAGGGAGAGGCTGAGGGACGCTAGACACCCGTTGCATTCATATATCTGGCAAAAGTTCAACGTTTAGGCAGGTAGAGCAGAGGATGAACAATGGTGCAAGATTGCTATCATGCTGAGAGACAGTTTAAGATAAATGGTCTGTCAGATTAAGGCAAATCTCAATTGTGTCCCTGGCAAAATTGTACATCCCTAATCAGGTCTCAATGAAGAACGTGCATATACATGACAATCCTACCCATGAGCTTCATTTGAATTACTTTCAAATTTACTTACTGTTGTTGTATGACCTCTTCTTGCAAAGTCAAGTAGCCTATCACTGTTTTACTGTTTTACTGTTGTAGGAATATACAGTAAAGTTCCGCTCAATAGTTTGGGTCCTTAATGTTTTTGAAAGAAGTATATGCTCATCATGGCTGCATTTATTTAAATAAAAATAAAGTAAAATACTCTAATATTGTTAATTATTATTATTATTTAAAATAACCGCTTTGTATTTAAATAATTTTAAAATTAAATTTTTATTCCTGTGATGGCAGAGCTGAATATTCAGCAGCCATTACTCCAAACTTTAGATTTGGTGCTAAAGAAACATTTCTTGTACATGTTGAAAACAGTTGTGCTAGGATTCTTTGATGTATAAAAAGTTCAAAAGTAATAATCTCAACAGTAAATTTTTAGCCAGCTAGATGACGTTATCTTGAAAAATTAGCAGAAGTGACAAGAAAAACAGACAACATCACAGAAAGCCAAACGTTTAAAGGGTTAGTTCACCCAAAAATGAAAATTCTGTCAATAATCACTCACCCTCATGTTGTTCCAACCCCGTAAGACTTTCGTTCATCTTCGTAACACAAATTACGAGTTGGCTCACTCCTTCAGGTTGCTAGGTAATTGCATCTGCCAGCCCAGAAAAGTTAGTAAAGACATCGATAAAATAGTCCTAGTGACTACAGTGGCTCAACCTTAAAGAGGCTACATGCGATTTTCTGAAATTTAAACTCGCGACTGACACCTGTGGCCAAAAAACGGAACTGCTCTTCCTTTCTGCTCGCTCTCGTACGTGCACACTTCACAAGTCATCCGCTGCAAAGAAGTCAACAGCAGTAGCAGACTGGCATGGAGGAGAATAGATTGTTGAATTAAGTCGTTATTTTTGTTCGTTTTTGCGCACAAAAAGTATTCTCATTGCTTCATGACATTAAGGTTGAACCACTGGAGTCACATGGACTATTTTAACGATGTCTTTACTGCCTTTCTGGGGCTTGACTGTGGTAATTACGTTGCAGTCTGTGGATGGTTCAGACAGCTCTCGGATTTCATCAAAAATATCTTAATTCATGTTCCGAAGATGAACAAAGCTCTTACGGGTTTGGAACAACATGAGGGTGACACTATGGCCCTGTCCCAAATGGCACACTTCATGTGCACTTTCGGTCTTGTGAACTTACAATGGCTGCCACTGGGCGTGTTTGTGAGACTGTAGGGTGTCCCATTTATCATTTGAGGTTTTAGAAGGGTGCTTGCAAGCACCCCCTTTGCAGACTTCTTCCCGACAGTCAAAGCAGCGTTACGTCACAAAAGTGCGGACTCATAGGAAGACCGCGAGTGTTTAGGGTGCCATTTGGGACAGGGCATATATCACAGCCGGAAACATTTTATTTAGCATTCAGCTATTCTATGAACTCTTTTTTCTTTCTGCTGCTACACAAAATGTACCTAATCTCTGATTTCTACCAGTATCTGTTCCTCACACCTGCTTTCTCTCTCCTTGTTATCAGTCTTTTTTAATTTGATTTCATTTGACTTTCGATACATCAAGTTTAATAAGCAACAGATTCAGACCAGCCCAGCAGGGGGTTTCCTTCGCCAGCTTTGCGAACAGCAGCCATCACAAGTCAAGGGAGAATTTTAAAGTATGGATTAAGAAAGTGCAAGTAAAGTATGGAAATACAAATATCTTCTTTCACTCAAAGGCATCCCAATCTTAAGGCTAACGGTCAGGGGGCGTGCGGAAAATGTCAACATTGATTTGTTTTGAGAAGAGAAATGTCAGGAAGCTGTGCTGTCAGTGAAATAGAAATTTCCAAATGAGTTTGTCTAGTGGGGAAAGACCGTACACATCACTCTCACTCCATAGTTCAATTTCAGTCGGGCAGCATGGGGAAAGATACATTTTTATTACTTTCAACTGAGTGATTTCTTTGTACGATAGAGGATTTTTAGCAATAAAAAGCAAAGGAATTTTTTTTTTTTTTTTTTTAACAAAAGTACTCAAATCCACAACAATATATTGATTCTCAAAACTTCAGAGTGAAGATCTTAACCTGATTAATAGTCATATCTGCTTGCAATTTTGATTAGGACAGTTCATCCGCACAGAGGAGATTGCTTGTATCAATAGTGCCAACGCATCTGGCCCTCTACAGCATGAATTTGCTTTGGAATTAAAAAAATTCCAAGAACAGACTTGTTTTTATTCAGATTCAACTTTAGTCCAGGGAGATGATCAAGCTGTGATTATATTCCAGAAACTCCATGGAACAATAGATTGTGTCACTGAGGGGAAAAAAAACTCATCCTCTACAATTCTCTTTTTCAGAATTCACTGACCTGCAAAGAAACCAAAACCTAAGAGCATCAAAGACCAGCATCAAGCACATCATCAACATTACAAGTGTCAGTAAGACATCACCTATATATATATACTTTTTTTTTAAAATATTATTTCATTTAATTTTATTATTTCATCCAAAGAGATCAGGGATGATTTCATTGAGGTCATTGATGGGCATTTCTTTCTTCGAACAGCATTTACTGGATACATTATACCAGTTTTAATCAGAGTGGCAGTTTGTTAATGAAGAGGAGAGTGAGTGTGACCAGGTGCTGCTGATGTTGGCTACACTAAGCACAGGTTTAATTGGATCAGATCAAATGACGGGCTAAAATAAAAGCCTGGTTTAATTAGCCGCCTGAGCCAGAGCAGTGCAGACTCTCATGTTTCATTAAAGTGAACTGAGCACAGTAAACGACACATCAGTGCCAGCCTGACCATTAGATTACACCTGGAAGAAAGCACACTCAAGGGTAACATCGCACTATTACAATGCTTTCACACATATAACATGCAGTAGCTGTTGCCTATAATGATTAGACTTTAGCGTGAAGCATTGGGTTCTTTTGAAGCTCTGACATATCTAAAATATCTATAGGCTATATTTCTAACACAATATTAGAATCCAAATAGTATGCCAGGGGAAAATGTTATTGCTCAGAAGTAGAGCTTTCATATATCAGGAGGAATGAAAAGCTAATCAAAATGTAAATGTATATGTGGTCCGTGTCTGATAGCTCTGATGTCATCTACATGCTATAGTGAACTTCTGAAAGCTTACAAAAGTTCACCTTCTGTGATAAACTCATTTAAAATGTTCTCAGGGGAAACAAAACAAATATATTGATGACTACTGCAGATTCTTGTCCAATCAATTGCTCTCTAAAATGACTCCCTCCCTGAAATACCATCTGCCACCAACTAGCAAATAACAAATCATGGTTCATAGTGTTAACAAAAAGTGATAGAGAGAGAGAGAGAGAGAGAGAGAGATAGAGAGAGAGAGAGAGAGAGAGAGAGAGAGAGATAGAGATACTCTCTGACTCATACCTCCGACTTGGGCATTCGTTATCATGTCATGCATTTAAGTTGGATACATAGCACGAAAATAGCCTAAACAAAATTAAAGAGTTATGTTGTGAACAATACATCTAAAACAACTACACCTGAATTGAAAATGTTGACAATTATTAATTTCTATCACTTATGTATTATGTATCAAAATGAAAATGTGTTACATAAAGCAAAGCATGAAAGTTGAGTGATTAACTTTACACTTGTTATCATCAGTTGTTCTCTGTTCATCAGACCTAATCAGGGCCGGAGTAGGGACACTTTTCAGCCCAGGAGTTTCAGGCCCAAGACCAGCCCACTTTTTCCATGGTGGAATTCCAAATTAGCACTTTTTCCAAATTGGATAAATGAAGCAATAGTTCAGCTCTTACTATTGTGTAGTTTGTATTAATACCATGGTTCAACAAATAATGTAAAGGTTAAATAATAATTCACTTAGACTTTATAAGAAGCAATTGCGACTTTATTTCACGCAATTCTGACTTTATATCTTGCAATTCTGACTTTATAACACACAATTGCGACTTTATTTCATGCAATTCTGACTTTATATCTCGCAATTCTGACTTTATAACACGCAATTGCGACTTTATTTCACGCAATTCTGACTTTATATCTCGCAATTCTGACTTTATTTCTCAGAATTGCGAGATATAAAGTCAGAATTGCGTGAAATAAAGTCGCAATTGCGTGTTATAAAGTCAGAATTGCAAGATATAAAGATGTAAACTCGCAATTGTGAGATAAAAAGTCGCAATTATCTTTTAAAATGTTTTATTCTGTGGCGGAAACAAGCTTCCATACCTCCTGGCCTCTTCCTCCCATCCATCCTCCCTGACGCATACCGTTATGGTAGGGCCAGCCCAGCTATTTGTAGACGGTGCCACGGTAGCCTAACTGAGAAAACGTT
The DNA here is from genome assembly GCF_963993115.1 of Abramis brama. Classification (NCBI taxonomy): domain Eukaryota; kingdom Metazoa; phylum Chordata; class Actinopteri; order Cypriniformes; family Leuciscidae; genus Abramis; species Abramis brama. Next base: position 33,247,191 of record NC_139970.1, read on the forward strand.
TTGGAAAAGACGGCTATGGACCCAACCAACTCTATAGGAGGGGAGGGGAGAACTCCCTCACATGGTACAACCCATGCAGAGGCTGCGCGCTGCAGTGTCAGAATGCGGAACGTGTGTAGCCTAATGTAACTAACATGACAAATGTGGGAAAAAAAAGGAAAAAAAATCCTCGACCGGCCCAAAAGTGAAGCGGCCCACCGGGACTTCTCCCGATTACCCACCCCGGGCCTGGACCTAATGTAAATAAAATACAGCATAAACTAAAATAACTTGCATAATCATTCATTATAATTCACTACAGACTTGCTTTCCGCACACTGATCTCTAAATACAGTATATCCTATAGATTATAAATATTATTGTTTATTATAAATCAGTGGCATTACTTTTATTTAAAAAGTGGGTGGGACAGGAGTGTGGGGTAGTCACACACACTCTCACACACACACACACACTCCTGTACACTACACTCCTGTGGGGGGTAATCTAACGCAATAGATTAAAATCTACTATAATACAATCTATTTTTAGCCCCGAGATTCTTCACATCAGTGAATAAATATATGGTCTAAATATATGGTCCTTATGGTCTGGTGGTAGAGCTTTTGTTAAGCGTGTCAGAAGTTCTGGGTTCTAATCCGCCCTCGTATAGTTTTTCTTTTTCCCTCATTATAACTAAAGATGTTCATCAGTGATTGTAGGGTATATCAAGAGCAGACACATGTTTGTTTGCACTATGTTTTGTGATTTGCCCGGAACGAACAGAACAGTTTTCGCAACGGCGTTAAGCAATAGATCAAATAGCTGGTCTTTGTGAAGACTGTGCACGAGCCTGATAACAGCAGCAACGAACACAGCATGAGTTCAAAAACAAGACATTCCACCGCCAGATAGCCTCATATCTAACAAATGAACTAAACCAATATTCTTCTATAGTCAACTGGAGATGTTTCAACTATGGCAAAAATTGGTAGGGACATGTCCAACCTGTCTCATCCGTAAATTGCACCTTTGTTACAAATCAGTGTTTACACAATGTTTCAAATCAACATGCGCCTTCCAATGTCAAAACTCTGAAACCCGTGTATCATCTAGAACTCTGAGTCTCCCCACTTGTAAACAACTTCGATCTATCATTCATGTGCTTGAAACTCATTAAACCACATTGGTGTGAAAACTTTGAGATCTCTTCTGAAACTCAAGAGGAGAAACATGAGATTACCTGAGAGAAATGGAGACATTGTTAAGCAAACATTAAACCAATTGCTGCCTATGAGAATCACCTGAGATATTAAAGAATTCTCATTTGTCATTCCTCTTTCCTATGGGGACATTTATCAAACTTAATTTCCTGGATTAGCCAAAACAGCTTGATTAGCAGGTATAATGGTTCTGAAGTCCTCGCAGTAAGAGAGATAATGAGAAAGATGATGTTCTGGTTACCGGCCATAGCAGGTGGTGATGATGCCTGACTTCTCAACTGAGTTAGATGAACAAACTCACACCAGGGAAAACGGCTTGAGGACCCTTATCAAACCCAGCAAAGCTTCCTCATAAACCTGGCCGAGAGTCACGCAGATAACGGCACTGCAAATTTTCTCTGGATTGTGAAAATGTAGCGGATGATTAAAAAAAAAAACTAGGAAAAGTTATCTCTCGCCTCGGTACAATATACTCTTAAAAGCATTCTTTGAACTTTTTTTTTTTAGAGGAAAACACATTCAGTATGGGTGTACCACACACCGAGACGAGACGATTAACTGTTTTTTTATCATTTTCAAAACACCTGTGAGTATTTCTGAGACAACATAAACTGAGAAATATCAAGTCACACAACACTGCAAAGCACACATACACATTGCATATAGGATTAACAGCCTGGAATTCGTGACAGGAATCAATGTAAATACATAATTTACATTGCATTAAATGTCATCGTGAAATATGCTGATGACACAATCGGACTACCATCTGTTCTTTAAATGCATGTTGAATTAGTAAAGATGTAAAGAAAACCCACAGAACATTGACTTTTGAATTTTCTGCTATTGAATTTTTTCCTCCTTTAAAAACACTTGGCAAAATTTTCTTTTTGAAAGAGGAGAAAGAGAAACAGAAAGAGGTTTCTGTAAATGGCAGTTATTTGAAGGTCTTTTAAGTGGCGTCTACCGAGCCCATCAAAGACAATTACTCTATGGGCTTTTGTCATTCGTTCAGCTTTCACACACATCAGGATATAGTTAAAATGAGACGAAAAAGCAGCAGGGATCCGTTTATAGAAGCAATTCTCATTGCGTTACACCATAAGTGGGAAATGATTGTTCAACAATGGTGTTGAAAGAACGGTCTTCTATATAGGCCTTGAGTGCTCTTTATCAGGGCAGCTTTTTTATTTTAATAATGCTCCATTCACACAACAACCCTTAAATGTCTGATCGTATGGGGGTTTTATTTACTGTTTTTGAGTCAAATTGGTAGCTATATGCCATATTTACTGTGATGCAAATGGAAAACAATTGCAGGCATAGAAATACAGATTTACTGTCTAAATGTCCTCTGTAAAATGTAATTTTAACACATTTTCTTAACATATTTTTTTATCCACTGAACCAGGCAGGAAAGTTGTATGTCATACTCTACTGTTACTGTTACTCTATACTAAAGTTTTGTTTTCAAAAAGATAAATAAGATGAATAAGAAAGAAACTAATACTTTTACTCAGCGAGGATGCATTAAATTGATCAAAAGTGACAGTGAGGACATTTATAATGTTACGATAAATTTTTTTTTCAAATAAATGCTGTTATTTTGAACTCTCTATTCATCAAAGAATCCTGGAAGAAAAATGTATCATGGTTTCCACAAATATATTAAGCAGCACAACTGTTTTCAATGTAAGAAATGTTTCTTGGGCGTTAAATTAGCATATCAGAATGACTTCACGTGACACTGAACACTGAAATAATGATGCTGAAAATTCAGCTGTGCCATCAGTGGAAGATTATATTAAAATAGAAAAGTTATTTTAAATTGTAATAATATTTCCCAATATTAACGTTTTACTGTATTTTTAATCAGATAAAACTTTTGAACAGTGTTTTAACGCCTTTGTTTCTGCCACACAACCTTTATTTAAAAAATTACAAAGCAAATTACCAATAGTTTTTCGACTACCTCATCCTTTGAGAAATCGAATCCCGTCCGGATAGGAATATGCGTAATTATGGTATAAATTTTTCACAACACTTCATTGATTTTGATCTTTGTTAAATACCAAAAAGCTAAATTTGCAGAGTGCACCTTGATTATGGATTTAGACCTTTTTGTTTCAATTTTCTGGGTAAAATAACAGCTGGTAAACCATCTGATGGAAAATGCTGCTCAGAATACTTTGGTGGCTTTAAATACGATCTTAATCAGGATTTATGAAATATTTATTGGAGGAATTAATTATTTCCATTTATTTCGAGCTAAACAAATCCAGAGCACGTAATCCTAAATAACGCCCACATTAAGACAACAAAAGCTACTGTTTTCATAAAAACTACTGACAACATAATCCCATTCAAATCAGTACATGAAATCACAGACTAATCATCTTGTCTGAATAGTGCCAATGATAAATTTTCAACGATTCATTGACTGAAATAAATTACATTTTGTCAATATGAAAGTCAGTGGGGTTCAAAATAACATTTAAACACTTATCTTCTTTTGAAAGCAAGTCATACAGGTTTGCAAATACATTTTTGAAAGTAAATTTTCATTTTTGGGTGAACTATCCTTTTAACAATCGCCATAAACGTACATCGACTGACCGTACTTCCATCTATCACAGGCTCATTTTCATTCTAAAGATATCACTGTTTTGAACACATAAATGTGATCCTGAAGCTAAAGCTTAAAAGGTGAATTTTAAAAGACAGCTAAGGTCCTGAAACATCCCTTTATGTACTTCCACCTCTCCTTCCCTTCATTCCTTTCTGTTCGATTCTCCCTCTCACTTTCATTACAGCTCCAGAGCTGTCTTTCTGTCGGCATGGCTGTCATCCAGCCAAACTTATCTGTGCCCTCCTGTCTTGCCTGTCTCAGTGTATTCCCATTAGAGAGCCGCTTGAAGGGAGCATGGCAGGTATGAGTGCATCCAGCCTGCATGTCTCCTTTCTTTCTGTCTGTCCGTCTGTCTGTCTGCATGTCTGTCAGTATGTCCGGGGACAACTCTAACCCCTCTTCCCTGCAACACATCAATGCAGACCTGCTTATGCGAAGGAGATTAATGTCACAATGGAGGCAGAGGGAAAATAGCAGCCTAACAGTGAGTGAACCAATTATTTTCTGACATGGGGTGAAACTTTATTAAAGAAAAACCAATTGGGAATGGAAGTGCTAATTATCTGCTGCTCCTTCAGACCACACTGTTCCCCTGTTTGTGTGTTTGTTTACTAAAACCTTCCAACTGAGAAAATCACACAGCTTTGTGCCTTCCGTGTGGGACAGGGCAATGGGACAGTAATTACATTTTTAGACTTTCTGTGTCATTCAAAGATACTAAGAAAGAAGTTAGTATTTTTTTTTTCTCACACCAGGAAAACCTGAAGTAAATTCATAACTAATTACTAATAATGAGTAGCAACTTTTTAGTGAACCAAACATAGCCCATTTTTAACTTGAAGTCCATTTGCTCATGACAATAAAGCACACTAAAGTTGGAAACTGAAATCAAGAGACTTAAAGGGATAGTTCACCCAAAAATGAAAATTAGCCCATGATTTACTCACCCTCAAGTCATCCTAGGTGTATATAACATTCTTCTTTCAGACAAATACGATCAGAGTTATGTTAAAAACTGTCCTGGCTCTTCCAAGCTTTATAATGGCAGTGAATGGCTGTATATATATTTTTTTATTTAAGTCCATCAAAGTGCATCCATCCATGATAAAAGTGCTCCACACGGCACTGGCGGGTTAATAAAGGCCTTCTGAAGCGAATCGATGCGTTTGTGTAAGAAACATATCCATATTTAAAACTTTACCGGTATGCTGAGACCCTGAATTGTAAATTTGTTTCTTGATTATTGGCCTTATTATTCTAGAACTGCTCTGCACAAGCAGTGCTACATTTGTGCTGTCATACTGGGTATCTGGTATTCAGTACAACAAGCAAGACCAGACTAGCTACAGGAAGTGCCCTTCAGAACACAGTCATGTTTGTCTACATAAAACCTGAATCTACCAAAGCTCCTTGTCTCCTTATGATCTGTGTTGCAGGAACCTAGAAGTGCATGAAAAGTGACTTCGACATCACATCCTGTTACAGTAAACAGCCGCGCACAGGTGCCGTGCTGTGATATTCATTCCCTTCTGATCAGAGATGGATTTTGTTTTGAATGCTGCACACTTCCCTGCCTGTGTTGTGGGAAGGGTACAGATATTGTGAGCATATTTCTCAGAGATGGCGAAGGGCAAAGCTAACAGCCTGTTTTGCTAGATTCGCTGCAATAAACAGAGCTCCAACAACAAGTTCACTGCAGGACCTGACACCCCCTGTGACCCGAGCCTGCACCACGCTGTCACGCTGCGCCACGCTGTCACGCCACACCACCAACAACAACCATATGTGTGAAGATGTGCTAACCGCGATAGCCGCTATATTTACTGTTTAGCTTTAGCTTTCATGAAAGCTACATGCAGTTACACATGCATGCACTCGCACAGAAAGACAAACAAACAAGCATTCAGGTAACACTTTATATTAAGTGCCTTCAACTACTATGTACTTGCATAAAAATAAAATGTTAGGTAAAATTATGTGTTTGTGTTATATTGCAAAATACTTATTCTGCTATTAGGGTGGGATACAGGTAAGGATAGGGACAGGTTTAGTGGTATGGTTTAGCCTGGCTAACGTCAGACCTCTTCTCATTGAGACGTGGTCTGGGAACCACATGTTAATTTTTTCGTATTTGAGGCGTGGTTTACGAATGCCCAGAGCCGTTTATTGGGCGCTACGAATGTCTATCAAATGCGCCTGCACGTAACTCATAGCCAGTCATTTCAATTATACCAGATGACGTATGTAGAGTGACAGAAATTTGACGAGGAAGAAGACGAAATAAACTTGCGTTCTAAACTACTTAGAACACTATCTAAGGCTGCATCGAAAGGTAACTTCGCGTCTGATGCCATGTTGGATCCATAGATATAAACAAACTGCTTCGGTGTGTCGCATAGACGTCGTCATCGTCTTGCTGTTCCCTCCCCGTTCTGTGATTGGTTCCCTTTTTGAGGGGAAAATCTGGTCCATGGTATCCAGGCTGCCTAGCAGCGTGAATAAAATCGTGCTGCGCTCAAGGCAGCATGGGGAAACCCAGGCTAGGTATGGTTAGGTTTAATTAAGTTAATTGATAGATTAATTTAAATGTTACATAGTAGTTAAAGACACTTAATAAAGTGGGACCAGCATTCACATACAGTGGTGTCAAAAAGTCTGAGATCTAACATTTTTTCTTTCTTCATTTAAACATGGGAATACAAAAGTTTGAGAAATTTGAAACATAAAAAAAAATGTCCATGATAAAGGAAGGGAAATCGGGTTTAAACATGTCAATTTCTTAAAAATGCATACTTTAAAATAGTGTGAAGATGTTTTTAAATACTCATGTGGTAAAAAGACTCATCAGGTAAAAAGTATATTTTTCTAACACCCTGACAAACATGTGAGTGTCCAAATCTTAATCATTATTTCCTAAAAATCTTTAAAAAAAGATTTCAAATACATTTTTCAAGCTTAAAATAGAATTGTTTTAGATTTGTCATGCCAAATGACATTTTACAACCAAAACATATCCAAATGTATTTTAATTCATAAATTAAATAATATATTTATTAAATCAATTAATATTGAATGTTTTTTTTTTTAAATAAGTGAATAAATTAAACAAAAAAGTGGCTGTTACGTCATTGACCCACTCGAATATGCAAATTTGTAGCACTGATCATGTGACTATGTAAAACCTGATGTTCTTGTGTTCAATGAAAGCGAGAACATTTGACCATATTTCCAGACTTGTGGAGTTCAAGAAAAAAAAAAAAAAAAAAAAATAGTGAAAGATGTTATTTCAATTACTATGTATGTGCAGATAGAGATAGATGCTATTTACACTAAATGACAATAGATTATAAAAATTAATAGTTAAGTGTAAATAGTTGGTAGATGCTATTTATAGTAAGTGCAAATAGTGGTGGATACTGTATTGTTGTACATTATAAAACAGCAATAACAACATATTCAGTGTATATTATTATATTTATTAAAATTATAAATGGATGCCACCTTATAGGGACTATAGATGAATGGTTTTTTTTTACATTCATCTGTACATTCATCTAATGCCACATTAAGGTGGGCATTTTCACAACTGACCTCAGACTTTTGGACTCCACAGCTTTAGTATGGTTAGTAAACATCCAGTTAGTATTAACGTGCTGCAATGTTCATTGGCATGCTAACAGAGCCGCGGTCATCATTTGTACAGAGCTGTTTTCAACACATAGAACTGATTAATGATTAATTGTGTGTGTGTGCGTTCCTGTGATCACGTTCTGTAATGCACACATAATGCTTTGCTCTGAATTCTTATTAAATGTGCACAATTACAAAGGCATTAAATGGAATGAAATAAAGCAAGGAAGAGCTCATTAGTTTAAGAGCGTGTGATTGAAGAGAGCATAAAATAGAAATTATTCCTGAGTTTAAATCAGAAAGCTAATTAAAAACTCTAATGAGTGTTTTTGTAATTATGGTAGAATCTCTTATTCTCACTCTCGCTCATTTTCTACCACTCAGACCCCACACCTCTCTTTCTTTCCCTCTGTCATTAGACAGAAGTAGTTAAAACTACAAGGTCGATAATTCATCCTCGTCTTTATCACAATCATATTGCTTAATATGAAAACGAACTCTCATTATACTATAGATATATTATAAGAAACAGTTCCCTTTCGAGGGAACTCGCGCTGCGTCGAGAATCGACACATTGGGGAACGCCTTCAGCGTGACGCGTCTGAAGCCTGTATGGAACTAGTCCAATCTTGATTGGTGTAACGTGATGACGTCACTCGTGACGTTGCATGTGACGGTGAAGCGGAAGCTATAAAAAGGAGACCGGAACATAACAGCGCTAGCTTTCTGTTCTTCAGCAAGCGTTATATGTGAAACTGTGTGTCTTATTTGGTGTTGTTTGTCGGTAAAAAGGTATTGATGGAGAAAGAGAAGCAGTTCAGACCGTGTGTGCCTCCTTGCCCACGTTATTTAAGCGAGGGTGACACACATGTGCTCTGTGTTGTTTGTCTGGGAGTGGAGCATGCACGGGCAGCGCTCGAGGGCGCTGTCTGTGCAAACTGTGATCAAATGCCCCTGAGAACGCTCCGCTCCCGGCTTGGTCTGTTCGATGAATCAGGCCAAGCCCGCGCTCCCCATGGATCAGGTCCCGCGGCTGTCGAGGCAGCGCGGCGCTTGCATTCATGGGGTTCGCAAAAGGATCTGTCTGAGAATGTTGAGACGGCCGCGGCCCTTTCTCAACATTCATCGGCCAGTTCCCACGGTCCTGCTCGCGAGGTGGAAGCCCGCCCAGCGGCTTCTTCCGCCCGCGTGGAGGACCCGATGTTTGAATTATCTGGTTCTGAGGGATCAGATAGTTTGAACATCGAGGCAGGAGAAAGTGAAACTCCATCACCACTTTCTCCTGCCTTTGAGGAGTTGCTGGAGGTTGTGACACGGGCTGTGGGTAAATTAAATCTAGAATGGCCCCCAGATAAGCAGGAAGCGACAAAAAAGAGTATGTTGGATGAGCGCTTCCTGCAAGCCCGGCCACAACCTTCACGCCGGTCTCTCCCATTTTTTCCCGATCTCCACACCGAGGTGTCGAGATCGTGGAATAAGCCCTTCTCTTCTCGTATATCGAGCCCCAATGTACATATATATTCTAGCATTGTGGGGGCGAAAGAGAAGGGCTATGGGACGATGCCACGGGTAGAAGAGAATTTTGCATCACATCTCTCGCCCGATGCTGCATCGTCCCTGAGAGCTCCGGCGCTTCCCTCCAAGCCCTGCCGTACCACCTCGGCGCTTGTTGGGAAGGCATATATGGCGGCAGGTCGGGCTGGTGCATGCCTGCACACGATGGGGCTTTTGCAGGCGTACCAGGCCGACCTCCTAAAGGAAGTGGACGAGAGCGGGGAGGTCTCCTTCGATGATATTCGGGAGATGCGTAGAGCGGTCGATTTGTCTCTCCGTGCTACCAAAGAGACGGCCCGTGCCATTGGCCGCTCTATGGCAGCTATGGTAGCCACGGAGAGGCATCTATGGCTAAATCTGTCGGGTATCGGGGAGAAGGACAGGGCTTTCCTCCTCGATGCCCCAATTTCGTCTTCTGGCCTTTTCGGCGACGCAGTCAACACTGTCGTCGAGAGGTTTCAGGAGACGAAACGACAATCGGCCGCTCTGAAACATCTCATCCCCCGCCGTCGTTCCAAGTCTCAGGGGTCTGCTGCCAGGGGGCAGTCCCTTGAGGCAGCCGCCAGCTCCTCACACCTGCAGCAGCAGAAGGAGAGTGTTGCTTCTCGTGCCCCCCCGAAGAAGGTCTGGGTCCGAGGGCAACACTCTCAGCCGAAGTCTTCCGGGCCTAGGGCAGATCTGAGGACTGTCATTCAGGCTAGGAAGGCTTCGGCGAAGAGGCCCTGACGCGTTGCGCAGGCCTCTGAGGGTGGTCTCCCCCGTGATAGAGCTACAACATCAAGCTCCTTCACGGAGCCCTCAGGAAATCGATTTGTGCTTCCCGCCGCTACGTGCGCTTCGGGACACATCGGTTTTCAGCGAACGCAAATCGCAGTGTCCGCCCGAAAACGATGCGGCTCTGTCGGTTGCGTTCCCTCTCACGAGGCCTGCAATAAAATTATGTCGGTTAGTTCCTGCCAAACCAATGCTTCAGGTCACCGATATTTCAATTACAACACCCGAGGTCAGTCCCGAGAGACTGATCCCCCTAGTAGATTATTTAGACACCTGGAAGGGTCTTCAAAATATATCTCAGTGGGTCCTGCGTACAGTGGAAAAGGGGTACAGAATTCAGTTCGAGTATCGTCCACCAAGATTCAGTGGGGTGGTTCACACACTGGTCAGCCCAGAGCAGGGTCAGGTTATGGAGCAAGAGGTTCAGTCCCTCTTAGCAAAGGAGGCCATAGAGGAGGTTCCTCTTCAGGAAAGGGAAGCCGGGTTCTACAGTCGGTACTTTATAGTTCCCAAAAAGGATGGGGGGTTACGGCCCATAATAGATCTAAGGGTATTGAACCGGTCTCTGAGGAGATACAGGTTCAAGATGTTGACTATACCTCTTATCGTGAGTCAGATCAGGTCCGAGGACTGGTTTGTCACAATAGATCTGAAAGATGCTTACTTCCATATTTCCATCCTTCCTCAACACAGGAAGTTCCTAAGATTCGCTTTCGGGGGAAAGGCGTATCAATACAGAGTTCTTCCTTTCGGCCTAGCACTGTCTCCTCGCACCTTCACGAAATGCATGGATGCGGCCCTTGCTCCTCTGAGACTTCAAGGCATTCGCATCCTCAATTATATCGACGACTGGCTCATTTTGGCACAGTCAGTAGAAATGGCGGTTCAACATCGAGATGTTGTTCTGAACCATTTAAGGTGCTTAGGGTTAAGACTCAATGCCAAGAAGAGTTCTTTAATTCCTCTACAAAGAACCACTTTCCTGGGGGTAGTGTGGGATTCTATCACGATGCGGGCACAGTTGTCTCCTGCTCGGATAGATACTATCTTGAACACAGTAACGAGTCTCAAGCTAGGCCAGGCCATCACTGTCAAACACTTTCAGAGGGTGTTGGGCCTTATGGCAGCAGCGTCCAACGTGATCCCTTTTGGCCTGCTGTACATGAGGGCCCTGCAGTGGTGGCTCAGGACCAGAGGGTTTTCCCCGAGGGGCAACCCTTTTCGCACGATCAAGGTAACGCGCAGATGCCTTCGTTCTTTGGTCATGTGGAAGAAACCAGGGTTCCTGTCCCTAGGTCCTGTGTTGGGGGCACCGTGTCAGAGAAAGATTCTAACCACGGATGCCTCCCTCACAGGCTGGGGTGCGGTAATGGAAGGCCGCTACACCAGAGGTATTTGGAAGGAACATCATCTTTCTTGGCACATCAATTGCTTGGAGATGATGGCAGTGTGTCTGGCCCTCAGACATTTCCTTCCGGATCTCAGAGGCCATCATGTTCTAGTACGAACAGACAATATGTCGGTGGTGTCATATATAAATCGTCAGGGGGGCCTGAGATCGCGCCCTCTGTGCAGACTGGCGCATCAGGTTCTTCTATGGGCCCAGGGGAAACTTCTTTCACTCAGGGCGATGTTTATCCCTGGGGACAGCAATGTGGGAGCAGACATCCTGTCGAGGCAGGGGCTGAGGCCCGGGGAATGGAGACTCCACCCCGAGGTGGTGGAGTTGATATGGAGGGAATTTGGTCAGGCGGAAGTGGACCTGTTCGCCTCTCAAGAGAACACCCACTGTCCACTCTGGTACTCCCTCACGCTTCCAGCTCCTCTCGGACTGGATGCCATGGTACAGACGTGGCCGAGGCTTCGTCTGTACGCATTTCCCCCGGTTGCTCTGCTCCCAGGGGTTCTAGAGAGGGTCCGGCGGTACGGGATCAGTTTGCTCCTAGTAGCCCCGTACTGGCCGGCCCGAGTGTGGTTCTCGGACATTATGGTTCTCCTAGCAGGTCGTCCGTGGCAAATTCCGATCAGGAAAGACCTTCTGTCTCAGGCCGAGGGCACGATTTTCCACCCTCAACCAGAGCTATGGAAGCTGTGGGTTTGGCCCCTGAGGGGGACCAACTCTTAAATGCCGGTCTCTCAACCGAGGTTGTCGAGACCATTTTAAACTCTAGAGCCCCCTCCACGAGGAAACTGTATATGTTGAAATGGAATGTTTTCACTTTATGGTGCAGAGAACATCAAGTGGACCCAGTTAACTGCCCGGTGGCTTCAGTGCTGGAGTTCCCTCAGAGTCGTTTCTCGGACGGACTCTCCCCGTCCACGCTTAAGGTCTATGTGGCGGCCTTAGCTGCCTTCCACACGCCTTTAGGGGTGGGCACTTTGGGGAGACACCCACTTATAGTACGTTTCCTTCGTGGAGTTAGGAGGATGAGGCCTGTCATTCAGTCTAGGGTCCCCACGTGGGACCTGACAGTGGTTCTTGAGGGATTATCTGTGGCACCCTTTGAACCTTTGGATGAGGTGTCGGAGAAATTTATGTCTGCTAAAGTAGCGTTCCTGCTCGCCATCACGTCCCTAAAAAGAGTAGGGGACCTGCAGGCTCTATCTGTCGCTCCTTCCTGCCTGGAGTTCGCTCCTGGCAGAGTAAAAGCTATTCTCCACCCTAGATCTGGTTATGTGCCTAAGGTACCGTCTAATGTGGCACGCTCCATTATTCTCCAGGCCTTTCATCCTCCACCGCATGTGTCGGATGAGCAAGCTAAATTACATCTATTATGCCCGATCCGGGCCCTGGAAATCTATGTACAAAGAACTTCGGGTTGGAGGAAGTCGGACCAACTACTTGTGTGCTTTGGGTCCCCAAGGAAGGGATCACCTGCTTCAAAACAAACTATTAGCAGATGGATAGTGGAAACAATTTCTTCAGCTTACGAGGTGCGTGGTTTGCCTTCACCTCTAGCGATAAAAGCCCACTCCACTAGAGGGGTGGCTTCCTCTAAGGCTCTGCTAGCGGGAGTTTCCCTCCAAGAGGTCTGTGATGCTGCAGGCTGGGCTTCCCCTCACACCTTTTTAAAACACTACAGTTTGGATCTGCCCTCTACACCGGGTTCACGGGTTCTCTCGTCTTGAGTATGCCAGATTAATTCATACTAGGGCGTACTCTCTCAGTGTGGCGCAGTGGGCATTTCGTTCCCCAATGTGTCGATTCTCGACGCAGCGCGAGTTCCCTCGAAAGGGAACGTCTCGGGTTACGACTGTAACCCTCGTTCCCTGAGAAGGGAACGAGACGCTGCGTCCCTCGGCCACACTTTCGCGCTCCTGAGAACGACTTGCTTCGACCAATTGAAAGCTAGCGCTGTTATGTTCCGGTCTCCTTTTTATAGCTTCCGCTTCACCGTCACATGCAACGTCACGAGTGACGTCATCACGTTACACCAATCAAGATTGGACTAGTTCCATACAGGCTTCAGACGCGTCACGCTGAAGGCGTTCCCCAATGTGTCGATTCTCGACGCAGCGTCTCGTTCCCTTCTCAGGGAACGAGGGTTACAGTCGTAACCCGAGACGTTTCATATAGTAAGCCTATGTGATTCTGCATGTGTAAAGACAATTTTGATTTTCTTTCAAACATAGAAGGGTGTTTCTTCAACTATGGGCACTTTTGGCCTTGATATTTTAACAATAATAACGTATTATGTACTATACACTGTACTATATTTCCTGAATATTTATCTGAACATTAATTTTTATGAAGAAATGTCATTTTACACCATATTTAAAATTTTGTAATGAGTTCAACAGCACTATGCGATGGAAAAAAAACATTTTAATAATTATTAATATAAATATTACATAGGTTTATATAATAAAAAAATAATTAATTTCACACAATACAATAATTAATTTTTCTGGATTATTATAGCCAAAAATAAAATAAAATAAAACATATATTTCTATTATATGTTTTTCATTTTTTCAGATTGAAAGTCTGAGTCTGGGACAATAAAAAATCAAATCAAATCTATATGTAAAAAGATATCTGTAAATGTTGCAGATATATCAAATCTGTTCTGTCAGTAAAAATCAATGAGACATGAAAGTGTCTGCTGTTGAAAAACACCCATAAACAGATTGATGGATGAAAAACTCATCTAATGAGACCTCATTCTTCTAATGTAAGTGAACCAACTAAAATGCAATACATTTTTGGCCACAGAAAGAGAAAGAGAAAAGAGAGCACGGTGGTGGAGAGAGGGATTTCTATGAGACTCCATCTCCAGATAAATGAAACATGGCATAATGTAATAATATTTTCATTTAAATAAGAAACAGAGCAGCCAGATCATTCTCTCTTGTTCTGTGGGCAGGGGGAGAACGAGGGAAAGCGAGAGGGGATTGGAGCTGTCAGGGTCGAACGGCATGATTTGGAAGAACTATCAGCCTGGTTGTGGCTGTCATATTTCTGCCTGACTGGTGAAGGACACGTGCACACACAGAGAGACACACACACAGCACTGAAAAAGGGATAGATTGTCTATCTAGACATCGCAAGTGGTACAGTGTTACTGTTATAGAAAGAGTATTAAAAAGAATAAACAGAAAAAGTTAATAGTTAAAGGTCAAGTGAGTAATTATTTCAGTGTTAAAATACTCATTTTTCCCCAAACATTTATACCCCATCACTACCAGGATAATCTTAAACTATAATAGTAATTAATATAATAATGCTATATACTACTAATACTAAAAGTCAAATGGTCTTGTGGGAAAATGTTGGCATGCATTTAATAATCATTTAGCAGATACTTTTTTTCGAAAGAGAATAAAAAATAAGCAAAATGCACACTACAAATGCAGCATAATATTGTCACAACATAAGCAGTGAAGTTATATTAAAAATTGAAAAACTGCTTTCCTTTTAAGCTTAAATGACACTTCTAAACATTTTAATTATAGAAAATGGCCCCAAAAAGTGGCAGCTGGAAAACATTAGCTCAACCAATGGGTTTGTGAGAGGACTAAATGTTCATCCCAATAGTGGCAAAGTTTGGGAAACTTTCCATTAATTTTGCAATTGCATTGCTAGAGGGGCAAAAATTACACATTTCACCTTTAAGCCCCAAAAGAGACAACCCGAGTGAAAGCGCTATTTGACACTGAAAAGACTTGACAGGTCCCTTAAGCAGTGGACCTTAAGCATCCAGACAACGACCTCCCGTTCACCTCCGACAACAGCAGGCACTGCATACAGACCCACCACTGAACCGCACACACATTACAGTCTCTTTGTATAAGCCAGTTAGAGCAGATGACAGAGCACGTTCATCTCAATGCCAGGCATGGCTGAACAATAAAAAAGACTGATGTGTGCGGCTGATGGAAGATAATGTGCCGTAATGACAAGCGCACGGACAACACCTGCCACCACAGTTATGCAAGGAATCTTCTAGAAATATGAAGGACATTGTGCTGCTCTGAACTGACTGTAGAAAAATGATGAAGCTTAGCTGTTATGGATTGGCACTGACATGGGCCACCATAGCAGTACGAGAAAAAAAAAGAAGATAATTTTGAGATTAAAAAAAGTTTAAAATAAGATATTAGGCCCCAATTGTGGTGATACAAAGATACAGTTGTGAGACTGCAATTGTAAGTTAAAGTTAGAGTTATGAGAATTAAAGTAGATGATTAAAGATATACATTTGCAGTTAATTCAAATAAAGAAGCAATTGTGAGATATACAGTAAAGCCACAATTCTGAAAACGTAAATTGCAATTGTGATCTATAAAGTTGCACTCGCGGGCTATGAAGTTACAATCGTGAGAAATAAAGCCGCAAATACAAGACGAAGTCGCAATTGTGGTGTATAAAATGGCAAATAAGTCAAATGAAGTATTTGTGAGAAATAAAGTCACAATTATGAGAAACAATATTGCAATTGTTAGCTATAAAGTTGCAATTGTGGGATATAAAGTTGCAATTTTGAGAAATAGTCACAATTATTTATACTCTGCACATGCATAATACTATATAAATATAATATAATAATAATATAATAATAATTTGCCATTTGAATGTGGATCAGACAGAATGGTTTAAATCACAATGCATTTAATCTATTTTAAATGTGCATCTAAAAATGGTCTACATTCTGTAAATTTGACTGTATATTAACAATATTTGGCATGCATTCTCACTGTTTGTGTGTGAAGGAAGCTGAAATTCAAGCACCAAAACAATAAAGATAAAGTCCTCAATTAGGGAATGTAGGAGTTTATTTGAAGCATAAATCTGTCTAAATATCCAAGCCAATTTCATCAAGGATATAAAAGGCAAACTGCATTCCTGACAGAAGTGTCACATTCATATAGCATTTCTGATGACTTGACAGACGCTCGCTTTCTCATCTAGGGGCGAAGTGTGTTTATCAAAAATTGTGTGATGATAAAGCCAGGTGTGTAACTGGCTCTGGGGAGGCCTCACACCACAGGAAACAAATAGATGTTAGAATTCATCAGCACACACTTGAAATGCGGACTGGTTCTCCAGCGAATATGGATTGACAGCAGACTAACACAAGAGATAAGTACAGCTCACCGCCTGCTACAATGCATGCAAAACACCAAGACACAACAAACGCATATATGGAAGTGAATTCTGTTACCGTGCAGGGGATTTCAGATTGATTAATTGATATGAGGATTATCTTGTATTTGCCTCACTATAATCAGACAGAACTGGAGAGCAAAACACGGAGGCCATTAATTCATGATCTTTGTTAACACATGGGAAGGACTTACAACCAGGCTAATGAATTTAATTTGGTCTTTGCAAAAAAAGGATAACAGATTAAATTATGCTTTTTTTTTTTTTTTTTGCTTAGCTGCCATTGCTAAGCATATACGTTTTTTTTATTTTTTATATATACTGTATATACAAAAATAAAAATGTAAAACAATTTCAATTATACATGTGATACATTCATTAAGTCTCCCAAACCTGGGATATTAAGGAAAGTTTAATCACGGTTCCTCACTGTAGATATGAAGCAGGCTCTCTGAAGCAGTTAGTGAACATACTTAAAGGTCCCGTATTATGCCCCTTTTCACGTAAAATAAGTCTCTGATGTCCCCAGAGTGTGTATGTGAAGTTTCAGCTCAAAATACCCAACAGATCATGCTTTACAGCATGTTTAAATTGTCATTTTTTGGCGCTCAGAAAAACGCGCTGTTTTAGTGTGTGCCCTTTAAATGCAAATAAGCTGCTGCTGAACGACCCAGGGGGCGGAGCTTCATGAGCTCACGCTCAGTCTCTCAGGACAATTTCATCTCACGGAATGATGATAATATCAGAAACTCTCAGTAACGGTATTCATTTCGAGTCGGACAATAATGCCTACAGAGTCAGAGTGCTGTATAGAGATGGAACAGGTATAGTTTAGTAGTTTAATTACGGTTATTATAATGTATTTGTCATCTGCTTGTATGTATCCATTATTTATTAATAGCCTACAAGTCTGCTGTTTCGGACCAGGTCCGAATGATGATCAAACATATACTGATGAGTTTAATAAAGTTTATTGTACATCACACAAAAGATGAAGCATCAGTTTTACTTCAGAAAATCACCGTAAGAGCTGAGTAAACACAGTAAGTTATAAGAAGTGCGCAAGTACATACACGAATTTCGGTAGAGTTGAGGGAGCATTCCTGTGGGCGGAGGTTAGTCAAAAAACTGTTCTAGTGACGTCATTAAAGAAGGAAGTAGAGGGATGTAGTCCAAACGGGCCGTTCGCTGTAGGCGACTTCTGTTAAATAAAATATCTCGCTTGGCATTGAACTTTGAGCTTTATAATTTTACAGATATTATTTATACTCTAACAACAACATTACACACTAACTAAAGTTTGAAACATGGGATCACGAAGAACGGGACCTTTAAATGCTTGGTTTCAAGGTCAAGCACAATTATAAATGGAACAGACTGTACTTTGGAATTCTAAAAGAAGGTTTTGATGTGTCACTAACATAATTGCTCTTGCATAATGCATATTATCGGAAATTATGCACAACAGCAAATTTTTTGACCCCTTTCTCATTTCTAACCCTTTCTGGGCAAGACACACTTATCCAAGTACACAATGAGAAGTCGGTAAAGAGAACTAACTAAAACAAAGGAATTGTGTGGTCTTAGTTTTAGGTGGAACACCCATGGACTGAGGTGAACCATCTGATGATGCTTACTATTGTACATAAAACGTCAGCTTTCTTACAATGGCAAACTCTAATCTGATTGGCTAGCTTTACAGAATTTCTGAGTGTACAGGTAATAAATGTGCATAATTCAGCAAAATTTTACACATGCCGTTCATTTACATTTCCAAAATTATTTTCGTTTTATTTTTTAAATAAATCATTTTGCAGGTGTTTTTTTTTTTTTTTGCATTTCTATTTGTATTGACTTATTTTATTTGCATTTCTATTTGCATTGACATTGTATTATATTCAATAAAGGAAACATGCAAAAACTAACAAGATAAACTATTTAGTGGATCAGAAAGACAGGATTATAATCATAGACTGGGATCCTAAGCTAGCTAAAGCATTTGTTATGCATACTATTCACACGTGTTTATATGCATAAACCTTTAGTAGCAAGAGAACAGGAAATCCTTTATACTTTGCTTTGCACTGTATTCACACGATTTCTGATTTACCTGTCTCTAAACATCAAGCAAAATGTGACCTTCATTTTACATGTCACTCAGACAACCCCTTCCTGTCTAAAGTCTCATTGTGAGATGTAAAGTTACAATTACAAGAGGAAAAAAGTGGTAATTGCAAGATATTCAGTCCTAATTAAGAGAAATAAAGTGGGATAGTGTGAGATACAAAGTCAAATAGCAAGCTATAAAGTTACAATCACACACACAAAAAAAAGAACTCTCAGTTGTGAGATAAAATTGGAATTATGTTTTTACTTTTTTTGTTCCAAGGTGAAAACAGGCTTCCATTGATTTAGTAACACAAGAAATCAGACTGATACTAGAGGACATTGCGCTTTGTTAACAGTGATGAACGAGACAGCCGTGGCCAACCTCACTATACAGACCGAGACACTGCTACTACCCAGTCAGAGCTCCATCTGGGTCCACAAGTTTATTCCCCACATCATCCGCCCATCAACACACAGCTTATTGTAAATGAAGTCACACTGTTGCCTGCCTCAGTTCCTCATAACAACAGATCTTGATTTATGCTGCCGCCCTAGTTTCCTTATGAAGAAATATGAGAGGCGTTTAAAGACTCTCATGTCATTATCATATCAGTCTGTTGTCGGAAAATAATTTGTTACCTCACGTACATTACGTGACTGGGAAAACACAGACTCCCGCTGCAACACACCTCGGGCTGAGCTATGTACTTTGTCTTTATTGGCTAAGAGCGGGATACTTGTCCGGGCAATTTAAAAAAGCAATTTGTTCTTTTTCTCCCTGCTTGCATTTACACGGTTCTGGAGTGTGCTCAGGCACAAGACTAACCATACATAAATTGCAGGCAACACAGATGAAAATGTCAACAAGGCCCTGGTGCGCGGAGTAAGGCAGGTGGGAGGGCGACCCAGAAGAGGATGGATGTCGACATGACGCATGCTATTTCAGCACGTCGAAGAGCATTTCCCCACACACATACCCTTGTACCTCGTCTCTAAGGGTGGACTTGGCCTAGTTCAAGAGCCATTTTCATGACGCGCTGAGGAACAGATGGTGTATAGCAGGGTTGTGCAAAATTCATAATTGAAGAACTGGATTCCTGCCAATTCATGAGTGTGAATTTGAATTGAAATGTCCACACCTATAGGCAGGTGGAATCTGAATTGGAATGACAGGAAGAGGAAATTACTCAATTGCAATTCAAATTCTGGAAAGGAAGTGATCTTTCACCATGATCCACAAATGTTAATGTATGATGAAATGTTTAAACAAAGGATACATTTTTTTGTCTTGACAAATATTGCTTTTCTAGTTAAATGCATTTCTTTGAATTTCAGTTCATTTTAATTATCCTTACTTGTATTCAAATTCAAATAGCAGTTCACCCTTCGCCAAGAGTTTGACTGACAGGCGACCTGAACAGTCATTATGCTGAAACTGGCATTTTGTTCGACAAACAAACCAGACATAAGAAATTGTAGATTAACGTCTGTGGACTTGAACTTGAAAAATTGAAAAATTCCGCAGTTGAAAAACACATACCTTCTGATGATCATTTGTTTATTTCGTGCTATAGCCTAACTAGTAGGAAGAGATGATCGTTTCACGTGCCGCTACAGCAATCTGTCACGACACATTAAAGAGCCATGAAACGGTATTTATTATTTGAATTTCAAAAATGGACCCGTTAGGTGTCTTGCTCATGGACACCTCGACACTTGGTCAGGTGGAACCGGGGATGGAACCACCAACTTTCCAGTTTGTAGACAACCTACATGAACCACTGAGCCACTGCCGTATTGGTAATAGTATTTAATATTGCAATAGTATGGTATTTAATAATATTTGTTAATATTAGTTAATAAAAATACAACTGTCCACTGTGGTGATTTAAATAATATTAACAGATACACCTTTTTTTTTCACATCAAATTTGAAAATTTGAAAAGTGTTTTAGAAATATTTGTATTGTTATTTCATGTTAACTAATGTAGTTACGTAATGTAAACAAATAGAACCATGTTGTAAAGTGTTACCAAATTCAATTCCTGAATTTAAAAGGCATACTTAATTAAATTCTGAATGGTGCACAACACTGGTGTTGCATGACTGATAATGCTGGAATCTTCTGCCCTGACAGATGCTTTATAGGCCCATGCTGCCATCGAGGGCCTTATTCAGGGAGTTTAGCCTATGAGGATACGTTTCCTTGTCAAAAAGGTTGGCGTTAGTGAGGTGGCCACGCACATTTAAAACCATCTGCTCAGTTGGCTTCAACACTGACTATCATCACAAAGTCTTTTCTGCTCCCCCAGCACATCTTTTTATTAATAGTGACCCTACTCACAGAAGTGTGTGGCTGGCTACGGAGAGTTAAGCACTCCCTTAGGAGACCTAAGAAGGCCATTAGCAGACAGGCAGAAGAGAGCAACCTAATATGAGACTATAGCGAGACCAGAAAAGGGAATCTGGGGGAGGTGATCAACTACTAAACTTGTGACAGGCAGCCAACAAAGAGAAGGAAATGACAAGCTTGTCTTTCCTGCCCTTGAGCTAACTGGAAATAGCAATTACCCACACTGTGATATGATTACCATCCAACAAAGAGTAGAGACACAAACTTTGTTCTCAAGCGGTGAGAGAGATTGCCTGGATTGCTTCCTGTCTGCAGTGCGCAGTCAGACCAGACTAAGAGGATTCAGGGAGGTATGAATGGCAGCTGGTGGAAATGGATCACCAAAACTGTCAATGAGAAAAAGGGTGCATACTTTGCCAAAGAAATATATAAGATCTTTTTTTTTTACATTAATTACAGCCGTGAGTATTTAGGCTATGCCTTTATGAGCTGGGAGCAATTAACATTTCAATTTTGGCTTATATTTTTATGCAAAATGTTTAAATTCTGTGGAAAGCATCAAAGTTCAGCATTTTTTAACTGTATTTGTGACGCTGGACCACAAAACCAGTCACAAGGGTAATTTTTTTTTTAAATTGAGATTTATACATCATCTGAAAGCTGAATAAATAAGTGTTTTATTGATGTATGGTTTGTTAGGATAAGACAATATTTGGCCGAGATATGGAAATCTGGAAAATCTGGAATCTGAGGGTGCAAAAAAATCGGAACATTGAGAAAATCGCCTTTAAAGTTGTCCATTTATGTTTGCGATTGTGCTGCATTCACTCACACAAATAAATGTTTTATATATTTACGGTAGGAAATTTACTAAATATCTTCATGGAACATGATCTTTACTTAATATCCTAATGATACTTTTTATTCAGCACGGTAACATTAAATTGATCAAAAAGACATTTATATTGTTACTTTCTATTTCGATTTCTATTTCAAAAATATGTTATTTTGAACTTTCTATTCATCAAACAATCTTGAACATACAATTCACAACAAAACATTAAGTAGCACAAATGTCTTCAACATTGATAATAAGAATAAATGTTTCTTGAGGACCAAATCAGCATATTAGAAAGATTTCTGAAGGATTGTGACACTGAAGACAGGAGTAATGGGTGCTTTATATAAAATATGTTCAAATAGAAAACGGTTATTTTAAACTGTAATATTTCACAATATTAATGTTTTAGTTGATTTTTTATAAAATAAATACCTTAATTGGTGAGTATAAGAAATTTCTTTTTAAAAACATTTTAAAAAATCGTATCGACCTCAAACGTTTGAATGATAGTGCATTTATTCATAAATATCTAAATACCTTATTTCTAAATAACCAACATGAGCCAGAAGACTAGTATTGTAAAGATTAAACCTTTCAAACATGTGTAAAATATGCTTTGAGGCAAATAAACAGGCCTGATATTCCCAATGAAGTCACCAGCCAAACATACACTGAGAACCACTCATGCCCTGCTATAATAATTACCCATACTTTCACAAGCATAAAATACACACACGAAAACATACCCCGTATGTTAACTCACGTTTTGGAATAACTGTAAAAATTTCTCCCAAATGCACTTGGTTGAGATTAATTAATGTTTAGACTGTAATCCAATCACAACAAACTCATGTAGATGGATGCACACTTGAGTCCACACAGACACACACCAAGATGTTGAGTCGTGTTAAGGTAAAACAGATGGAAAGGAGAGATTATGCATACACACACAAAAGCTGGTCTGTGACTGTGCATACCTCTGCAGCATTAACATACTGGCAGCAGGCGTTTACACATCGCCTGTTAATTCACAACCAGATTGTAGCTGGTTTTAGGAGTTAGGGAGGTATTAGGTCTCTGTCTTGATGTAAAGTCAGAGATTCCATAGCAGCTTAGCTAAAAAGCACTGAAAAACACATGGCTCTTCTCAAAAAGACAAGTCACAGCTCATAAAATTTTAAATGATACACTTTAATCTATAATTTACATATACGTTCATCAACAACTAACAAACAACTACAACAAAAGCTGATGTGGACAAATATGGACAAAAACGTACCAATAAGGTAATAAACTGATATGCAATATTGATTTGAATTGAAATTATTTTAATATGTAAGAAAAAAGAACAGATAGACATGCTCAGTGTAGTAAAATAACAAGCAAAATCAAGTATTCCGGAATGCTTAATTAATAGACATTTCTTTTTAAACAAAGGTGCAAAGACAGCTTAAAAAATTATCCACAAACTATACTATATAAACTACTGTAATGTGTCAGTGTTGTTTCTCATTTCACATGCGAAGAGGACTATTTACATAGGAATCTTAAAGGGGTGGTTCACCCAAAAATGAAAATTCTGTCATCATTTACTCGCCCTCAAGTTGTTCCAAACCTGTATGAATGTCTTTCTTCTGCTGAACACAAAGTAAGATATTCTGAAGAATGCCGGTAACCAAAACAGTTGATGGGCCCCATTGACTTCCATAGTATTTATTTTCCATCAACTGTTTGGTTACCCATATTCTTTTAAATATCTTCTTTTGTGTTCAGCACAAGAAAGTAAGTCATATAGGTTGGGAACAACTTGAGGTGAGTAAATGATGACAGCATTTTATTTTTTGGGTGAACTATCCCTTTGAAGTACAATTGAAAAACAGGAAACTTTGACACATTTAGTTCCGAAAACATTTTGGTACAAAATTTTGACAAATATTATAAGTGGACCATATATAATTATTTAAAAACATTTACATAACATTTGAATTTGTATCTATAAAAAAAATGCTATGATCCCTTATAAAATAATATAGCTTATCCTTAAATTATACATTATGACATAAGGACATTAGGTCAAATGTTATTCTCTCTCAGGCTAATATCAGACAGGACCAATCAGTTTTTTAACTGAGTGTGTAGTCTTCCAGAAGGCACATGTTTATGAGGAGATCATCCTGCAGAGGCTAATTTAGCAGAGGCTAGAAGAAAAAGCTATTTGTCTTGCCAATGTAAGACTCACAGCCGACTGGCAGAGGTTCTCTATGAAATTCAGTTGAGTGCCTGGCTGAAATGTCTGCCAACAAAGACATTTTTACAGTAACTTGTCTGTTCGTCTGGCTGCTGCAGTGGCTGGCAATGGCATTATGCTTCACCATGAGAAGCATAAGAAAGCTCTTACTGGCAGCAAGAGAGGACTGGTATGAAAATATTGCTGGCAGTCAGGAGTAGCTGAGAAAAACCAAGCAAGTCTTTACCTTCTAAACTTTGGGTTTCTCAAAATACGTTGCTTTTTTGGGATTGAACTAAGGGAGACTAAGGGCAATTGTAACATTTCTTAAATTGTCCTTAATTAATCACACATTACTACCTGCCATCTTTTAGTGTAAGAAAAAAATAAATGCACCAAATGTAACTTTATCATTAATAGATTTATAATGAGAAAGATTAGATCCTAATAAGAATTTAAGACACAAAGTTTTGGAGACCATGTGGGAGCCTGGGGGCGATTGTAAAACTTAAATTATATTGCTGTATCTCAAAAAAGAGCACTATCATTGAGCACTAAAAAAAAAGCTATCATTGCTTTGATACGTGTTAATAAATCCAAATAGCCTTCACCTTTATATTATACTAATATCTGTCAAGAATAATGTCTAAAAGAATGTCTAAAAGAAAAAGTCTAGGTGAGCACAATATGTGAATTATCATAAACAAGATCTTCACTATTGCTCAAGATATTTTAATCAGCTAATTAATCAAACCTTTAACTAGATACTTCAATGAAATAATGTGAAAAAAGATTAAATCTCTCAATTCAGTTTAACAATACTTAATTTATTAGTTTCACAACTGCCACTCACAGCCAAGATAAAATCTTGAATAGTATGTATTAAAGGACCAATGCTTTTTGTGTTCCTGTTTCTGTGGTGCTGAAAAAATAATAATAAAAAATATCAGTCAATCAATCAATCAATCAATCAATCAATCAATACTGCCGGAGGAAATGTCCAAAGCATTGCCATTCTGAAAACAAATAAAGAACAAATAAAGTTATTGTCTCCTAAAAGAAAGAATTGATTCTTAACTGCCGAAACAAGTCTTTAGCAATTCCAGGCTCACTTCTTTTTCCATATCTACATAACAATGTAACTGTGGCGAGCAGGACGAGGCCGAAGGCCGTGAGAGAGTGGCGCGAGGCCGGTGGCGTGATTACTGATGAGCGACACCTGCGCGAAGCACCAATTTCGTATCTCTCACGGAGGAGCGGAAGCATAAAAGAAGGAGCGACAACAGTGAAGATCGAGAGAGGAACAGGCCTGCACTGTTGTGTTTTGTTTTATTATGTGACAGCAGTCGTCTGTAAGGGGCTGCTGTCTTTACTTTCATTTTTTGTTTGGTTATTTTACGTCATTAAAGACTGTTCTCAGACTCTTTGAGAAATGAGGTGATGTGCAATGTATGTTATGAGAAAATTAAAGTGTGTTTTAGACATTGGATGCATGGTGATCTACAAAATAAAATTCGGAACCTTTAAAATAGCATAATAGGGACACTTTAACTCGTATGGACGTTCTTTATTCAGAAAAGTAATTAATAAAGGTTATAGCTGACTCCATATCATCCAAACAACCTGAGGATAAAAACGTAAAAAATTGAGTCCATCCCATCTCTGCTCTGACAAAGAGTGCAAGCTTGCCAGGAAGACTTTAATGTCTTCGTTCACCCCTTAATGTGGACATCATAGATCCAATCGAGCCTCCTCTTACGGTAGCACAGGTGTTTTATCTCTGCACAAAGCCAGGATAAAGAGACGCTAAAAGGTGAGCGACTCATCAGATATGGGGGACTGATATCATTGACGGAGTGCAGCAAGAGAGCCATCATTCCCCTGATCCTCTTTAAACAACACCCCCAGACCATAAGAAGTCCTTTAAGTCCTCCATTCAGTTCAGACGTGGGCAACAGTGAAGAGGGGGCCATAAAAAAGCCACTTAGCCTCTGTAATGGGCAATCTTTGGGGATAAAAGGTAACCTCTCTGACTCCCATCATGCAGACTACTGCTCAGAGCCAGTAAATTCTGCCCCACCAATACACCACGGCCAATTCAATTATGGGTGCCAGCCGTTCAAATAAAGTATTAAAGTGTCGAGTTGAATGAGGATGTTTTGTTTTATAGGGTGATTAGTCGTTGTCCTTTATGTCTGAAGATGTCCCTGTTTTCCGCTAATCTATGTTGGCTGAGTTAGGTGTCCACAATCCCAACATAAGGTCATCGCAGTGGCTTCTAGATCTCAGGATGCATCAGGACGGAGGCTATAGGCCGTCAAATGAAAATCAGTTGCATTTGTTGGTTATTCGGAACGTCACATCCAAGCCAAAACCATGTGACTGTAAATGAAAAGAACATGAATTATAAAGGATGTGAATTAAGCCTTGAAGGCTCAAGAAACACTAAACTACATTTTCTGGTTTTAACCGAGGTTTCTGTGTTGCACATCATAGAAGACAATGTAGCATCCCTTAATTTTAATTGTAGAAAAAGTTTTGATCAATCTAGCCTTTTTTGCACTATTTTCGTCTTCAACCTCCACAGAACAATAGTCTCAAATGTTATAAAAATGCAACATTGTGTTCATACACACATACATATAAATAAATACTGTATATACACACACATAAACAGTATTCAATGCAGAGTGCAAATGGCTGCAAATTTATTTTTGCATTAAATTATAGCTATCACAGGATATGTGTGTATTTGTGTAATGTGTTGATGAGCTTCCAAAACCATGTATAATATATTTGTTTAATTTGATGCCTGCAATGGTGAATTGCACCATGCATTTGGGGGAACATTTGATGCTTTCCAATGACAGTGAAATAAAAAATGACTGGATCACAAGCCATTGTTGTGTTGTGCATGTAAGCAGCATTTTTCAAAACCGCCGTGAGAATGAACCAGTGTTAAAATAAAGTGTTTAAATTGTATGCAACTGACGAATTGCTGCTAGAATGATAGCAATCAAAAAAATAAATAAATAAATAAATAGAAAGAAAAATAATAATAATCACCCTGTGAAAAGCTGTGAGTTGCTAAAATGAAAACTACAATGTGCATTCTGCATGATTTTCTATAGATTCTGATGACAGGCCCACATTAAAAGTACAATGTCTCATTATTAATATTAAAGGGGTCAAGTTTTGGCAAGTTAGGATGACTTATGTAGTATAATGGATGTTTTGCCAGTGACAGATTATTTTTTGAGTGCCTTTAAAAACATTAAATGTACTTTGATTTTCCTTGTCTGCTGCTTTTCACATCACATCTCAGGATAGTCACTAGTGAAGGTGCCTTCAGCCTGTTAGCATTGTCCCCATGTCATTTTATTGCGGCTTCAGAGTGATTAGTAACATGGCATTTACGGTTCAGGTGATTCGAAAAAAAACAAAAAAACCTGGGGGCAGAACTGAGCAAAGATGTTAGCATGCAGGTCACATACTACCATGGGGTCCTGCACCAACAGAGCACTGCAATTGAGATGAACGGGAATGCGAATGGATAGCTTTCTCCAGGTAATCTTGATTAATCTTCTTGATTAATATCTTCTACTATTATTGCTACTGCTAATTAGATGTCAAAACTCCCCCAGGAGGTCTGGAGAAAAACCGCAATTGATAATCACTGAACACCAACAGTGGCTCGAGGGGCTGGTAACAGCTTGCAGTCCATTCAAGCTTATCTCATTGAATAAGAATAAACATACACCAGAAAAAAAAAAAAAAAAAAAAAAAACTCATAGGAATAATTAAGGAAGCACAGAAGGAAGACTTTTATCTCAGATTGTGCAAAATTAGACCAGTTTATCAACCTGGACTAGTATAATTAACAACATCCATAACACTAGTGAGCTCTTCTCCTGTGAAAATGATTACTGCTGGCAACTATGATACCTTAGACCTTGCTTTCTGTGATCATATTTAAAAAAAGTTTTAATTTGCCTTTTCTTTAAGAAAGGGAAAGGGAACCTAAATGCAAAATTGCCTTTTACATTGTGCTTGAACACTGATGTGTGTCCACAGTGTGTGTAAAAAACAGCCTATAATGGTAAAAATACACACACTCATTTTTTTTAATAATCCCGATAAATCAGAAGCAGTGTCTGAAAATACGCTGTTCCAGATTTAAGAAATAGTAAGCTACACATATTTTAAATGAATAGTGTTTGTATGTACTTAGTATTATCAGCTGATAGAGACCCGATTTTGAGGGAGGTCCCGATTTGTCATGACACCGGAGTATCCGAAGCGCTAACTGTAAAGGCTCCGCCCTCTTCTGGAAAGGGGGTGGGGAACAGCAGCTCATTTGCATTTAAAGGCATATGCACGAAAACAATGTGTTTTTGCTCACACCCAAATAGGGGGAAATTGGACTTGCTATAATAGATGATCTGTGGGGTATTTTGAGCTGAAACAAAAATAGTTCTTCAAAATATCTGCTTTAGAATAAAAGGAGGTCATACAGGTTGGGAACTGCATGATGTTGAGTAAATGATGACAGAATTTTCTGATTTAAATTAACTACCCCTTTAATACTTTGATGTGTCAAATAATCTTAAAAGGTTATACTGCAAACACTTGCCTGACAATCAGACTGTTAAAACTCTGAGAATAACATTTTCCAAATGACATTTCAATACCTATGTGTAGAAAGAAACTGTGGACGACTTCTGGAGTGCTGAAGAATAAAGCATGAATTCTTCCTTAGATACATTTTTATCCCACTAAATATTCTCATCATATACCTTAATTCACTATGGCTTCATATAATGATATTCCACTCTATATTTTAATAAAGACACATTTAGGCACATTTACAGCTGCATAGAACTGAACAAAGAATATGTTCCCTAAAAATAAAGCTCCCCTAAAATTTTCTGCTCTGCTTGCTAATGCAAGTTTGATAACATTTTCTCTTTAAGTTTCCTGGTTAAGCACTCCAGCCAAGCTCTTTAGTCTTGCATTGTGAGTTAGCTCATGAATTAGCAGCATGCGGTTGCACACTTGATTAGTTCTGAGCTAATCAAGAGAGAACCTCTGCGAAGAAGTCCTAAAATAAAAATGGGAAAATGAAAATTGAGTTTTCTTTGCCCACTTGGGCCAGAGTCCAAGAAGCATTTAGGGGCCATTATCAGTGTTTCACCTGAGTGGGAGGCTTTCTGAGTGGCACTTATTCAACTAAAACGGTCTTTCAATTACTGAATTAAAGGGGCCATAAAACAGCTATGACGATTTCCTCTGTGATCAATGAGAGTTTGTGTTATTTAAATCAGGATACATGCACAGGATTTCTTTGCTTTGGAAGTCACAGATGAGGAGAACATACACACTTTGTACAAAATATCTTAGTTGGTTTGTGGACAGACAAGAAACTTTTAATCAAATTTGCTTCACTGGAAAGATGATGTGAGACAAAAGGGACTATAATGATTCTACTCATGCTTGTTCATGTTAAATCACAAGTTCAATTAACAATTAACGTCCACAACCCTTTAGAGGTACATTTATTAGACTTATTAGGCATCAACACTACCATTCCACGAATATTAGCAACATCTGCAGGGCTCAGTCCCACCGTACCGCTACAGTCGTGATAGTCATCCCATGGCTCTAAAGTGTCAAACAAATATCACTTTTCATTGTTCATTAAAATCTTGACTGATACTTGACAGTTAAAAGAACAGCTTTTAGTATCGCTCCAATATGCAATATACTAGGACGAATTGGCAAAGGATTTCCCATCAAACAAGCCCTAAACCGAAGTCTTCAATCTGACTAATTGTAGCCAAATTATATTTTGTTCAAAAGTTTGGGGTCAGTAAGAAAGGTTTATAAGCAAAAATGGTAACACTTTACAATAAGGTTCATTAGTTAACTACATTAGTTAACATTAACTAATAATGAACTGCACTTATACAGCATTTGTTCATCTTTGTTAATGTTAATTTCAACATTTACTAATACTTTATTAAAATCTTGTCAACATTAGGTAATGCACTGTGAACTAACATGAACAAACAATGAACAGCTTTATTTTCATTAACTAACATTAACAAAGATGAACAAAAACAGTAAATGTATTGCTCATTGTTAGTTCATGTTAGTTAATACATTTACTAATGTTTAATAAAGGAACCTTATTGTAAAGTGTTACCGCAAAAATATAGTAAAAACAGTAATATTATATATTATTATTACGATCTGAAATACCAGTTTTCTATTTTAATATATTTTAAAATGTAATTTATTCCGGTGATGGCAACGCTGAATTGTCAGCCCTTCAGTGTCATGTGATAGGAAAATCATTCTAGTTTGCTGATTTGGTGCTCATGAAAAATTTCTTATTATCAATGTTGGAAACAGTAGAGCTGCTTAATATTTTTGTGGAAACCGTGATGTACAGTATCTCACAAAAATGAGTACACCCCTCACATTTCAGCAAACATTTTAGTATATATTCTCAAGGGACAATACTATAGAAATGAAACTTGGATATACTTTAGAGTAATACAATGTGCTGCTTGTATAGCAGTATATATTTACTGTCCTCTGAAAATAACTCAACATACAGCCATTATTGTCAAAATAGCTGGCAACAAAAGTGAGTACACCCTAAGTGAACATGTCAAAACGGTGTCCAAAGTGTCAATATTTTGTGTGAACACCATTGCTATCTAGCACTGCCTTAATCTATACTATATTTTTAAAGTCACTTTTGATCAATTTAATGCATCCTTGCAGAATAAATCTATAAGCTTCTTTCTAAAAAAGAAAATTCCTATTGACCCCAAACTTTTGAATGGAATATACACACAGTATATGAAGTGCATTTAGAAATAATAATAAATATCAATATTAATAACAACAATAAATAAAATCCAGGATAAATGAACACATTAATATTGAACACTGAAAAAGAAATATATCAAAGAAGAATCTACTGCTACAGTCCCTTAACTAAATTCTCAAAGTGATTCATTAAAAATATATTTTTAAACCTAAACACTAGGGACATGCAACATCCATACTCCTTAAGGCTCAAACAAACCTGCTCTGAACAGCTGCAGTATGTGAAGCAACACACTGATTCTTTCAGCTACAAACGTATGGTCACATGGCAGAGAGCAGAACCATGCCGGTAAAACAGCTAATTACAGTAATGAGCTCTTTGAACGCCAAGGAAAGAGCAACAATTTAAACTCTGGCGCATCTCTAATTACATAGCTGTAATGCAGATTCCCTGTGCTCTCCAATGACCTTGAACAAGCTTTATCCACTAAATATGGATAACTCTCTCACTAGCATTTTAAATAAAGCACGTTCATTTAAATATTCGTTTGAGCATTGTCAATCCTGATGGGTGCTTTACCCACTCAAATGTGTTCACTTCTCTTTGGCTGAACGGTGAAAGAAACACTTCTTCGAATGTCCTGCTTTGTACCTGCACCGCATTATTGATTTATTATATTGAATGATTCATCTTTATTACTGCTCATGCTCCTCTGATCCAGTCTCTTGTGCCAGGATTAAAGGGAGGATGATAAGTGTCCCGCTAAGCTCAGCTAGATCCTCAACGGCATCCTTAGGAGCCCAGATAAGTTCCAGCCAGATTGGATTCCATATCTTGAGCTTTGTGATCAAATATGAGTCCTGTCGGTATTCGGTTTTTGTTTGCTTACTTCACAAAAAGCCGGTGCGGTTCAGAGGAAGTTCATCCCCACAGGTGAAGCAACTAAACTTCACACCGCACTTGACCTGTCAAACCTCGCCTCTCCAAATAACGTGGATGGGATCCCATAAAGCAGATATTATTTAGCAACAGTATCTTAAAAGCCCTCACACCTGTCATGTAACATCAGCACAGCAGAATGGGAAACCATCACAGAAAGGGCAAACAGTCAACGTTGAGATTTCACAAATCTTAAAAACCTCTAGATGAAAATATGGCGTGAAAGTGATTGGCAGGAACTGAGCGGTATACTTTGGGATTTGCAGTGGTGGGAAATCATGTATTTGATATAAGTACATACACTCTTATACAATATTACTGCAGTAAAATTATACAGACTCAATTTAAACGATACTTGAGTAAAATTACATACTTTTGAAAGGGATAGTTCGCCCAACAAATGAAAATTATGTCATCATTTTCTCACCCTCATGTCATTCCAAACTTGACTTTCATTATGTGAACAAAAACAGCTGAAACATTCAACAAAATATTTTTTTTTTGTGTTCCACAAAAAGGTCATACAGGTTTGGATTGACTTGAGGGTTAGTAAATGATGACCGAATTTTAATTTTTGGGTGAAATGTTTCCGTTTCCATTTCAAAAGTAAAAGTACTGATCAGAGTGAAGTAAAAAGTTCTATATGTTACTCTTTGGAATGTAGTGAAATTTCCTGAAACAAAAATACTCTGATAAAGTTCAGATACTTGAAAAATGCACTTCAGCACCCCACTAGGGATTTGGTGTACAAGCTTCATGTTAACTGCAATTTTATGCTTGTGCCCTTTTTAATAAGCTTAATTTCACTAAGATACAAGGTTGCGATTTTTGTTCCAGCCACAGTTCCACACAAGGCCTTGAACCATTGCGCCTGGTCATTGAAGTGCCATTTCACAAGCCTGTCAAGTTCACTGACACCTTCTCGACGGCACAAGCGCTGATGATTCACAGCCTTGTCTTTTTTACCTATAACTCGTCCTGGCCTCTTATCCTCTTCTGCTGGCGATTATGACAAAGGGTTTCAGCGGGAATTGTCTATTTGGTCTTTCATCAGGGTCAGCCTGACCATCCGTCACACCCTCAATTCTCCACACATAGAGGGTCTGGCAGCGGTCAGGTACAGCGCAGAATGGCTGGAGTGCTGTAAATCTGCTGCAGATGGGAATGGGGGCTTGAACAGAGTTCATATGCCCATAATGCTCCTCAAGGGCTCAAGGGAGCATGGACAATTATATGAGCGACAATACTTCTTCACACCAGTGCTAGAAAATAACTAACTAAAAGTAATCACACTATAAAGTTAAAGGGGTAGTTCACCCAAAAACTCGACTTTTGTTGTTCCAAACCTGTTTCTTTCTTCTGTTGAACACAAAATAAGATATTTTGAAGGATGTTGGTAACCAGACAGTTGACGTTAGCCATTGACTTCCAGGAAAAAAAAATACTAAGGAAGTCTATGGCTACCATTAACTGTCTGGTTACCAGCATTCTTCTAAATATCTTCTTTTATGTTCAACAGAAGAAAGAAACTCATACAGATTTGGAACGACATAAGGGTGAATAAATGACAGAATTTTCATTTTTGAGTGAACTATCCCTTTACGTGAATTCTTTACTAGAGTAAGACTACTTTTTGTTTTTAAAAATAATCATAACATATATACTATATACACATACACCACCAAACGTTGGTAAGATTTTTTATGTTTCTGATTAAAAATACAGTAAAACCAGTAATATTGTGAAATAATATACAATTTAAAATAACTGTTTTCTATTTTAATTTATTAATATATATATATATATATATATATATATATATATCTCTGTGTGATGACAAAATTTTCGCAAGATTCTTCAGAAATCATTCTAATATGCTGATTTTATGCTCAAGAAAAAAATAGTTATTATAATCAATATTGAAAACAGCTGTTCTGCTTAATATTTTTGTGGAACCAAGACACTTTTTTTCAGAATTTATTTGAAATATTAGTGACAGTAAAGACTGAAAAAATATTTGTAGTAATAAATGTACTCGTTGATCGGTAAATATTTCACCGATTCATTTTAACTCAGTGTTTCTTTTCTGAAGTGAAATATTTAGTCAGTTATATGCAGCTGTTCATCATTATGTTTTCAACTCAATTATACAAGTTAGTGTTTTAATTATTATGAATCTAAGTTAAATGTATTGCTTTCACTCTAATTTAGGGTTTTTTGTGCCAGGCAAAAGCTTTAATTGTAGAACTAAACAGTGTGATTATTGATCAGATAATTATACACTTAAACCCCTAAATAATGTCAATTAGAAGCTTTTTGTTAGCAGCTTGTAGCAAAGCTAACTCCTTTTAAAAACTGAATTAAGAGTAATCAAATTAAGAGTAGCCTGGCAAGTTTAAAATCACTTCCTACTTCCTATTTCACCTCCTCAGTTAATCCATCAGAGGATAGATCTGTGGGTTTCACGCTCGCCCTATGTAGGACATGATACCTGCTCTGTTTGTTGCAGTAAATTCCAGCCTCTCAATGGCTGTGGACAACAGTGCAGTGCTGTAAATAAAGGGACAATGTGAGGAACAGTCTCACAGTGTTGGCTGCATTTTACAAGAGGCTAAGTTCTCTGGATTCAGATGCAGAATCGATCTGATGATTGAGTTGAATGTCTCGAACATTTGAAATGGCATTAAAACGTGTCGCAAAGAATTGTGGGGGAACATTGTGTAATGTGACATATTTTGCAGGCATAGGTATGTGAGAGGTAAGGGCAGCCTATGTTGTCAATAATCAAGATAATCGCAGGTATTTTCTGTAATCCACATCTGTATTCTTCCAAATGCTAAAGTCTAACACAAAGCCTGCACTAGAAGCACATCACTTCCGAGGCCAACATATAGCACGCACAAAGGTGTCTGCAACCCTCCTGGGGCATTTTTTTCCCCCCATTTTCCGACACCATGTAATAGAGAGCAAAGGAGGGAAAAAAACAACAACACTAGTTACTATGTTAGCTTTCACATTTTTCAAGTGTAACGCATTTATATTCCCCACAGGGCACGTGGGTTTTATTTTTTTTATTTCTTTCAGCCTGACTTCCACTCTTCAGCTCGCCCAGATACATACAAACCAGTGAATTCAAACAAATAAATATATTAGCCACTGATACAAAGACTAAGAAATGGTGGACAGACAGTCAGACAGGCTAAAAAGTGCTATTAAAATAACACACCGGATGAACACTGTGTCAAGTGATATAATCGGATGAACACTGTGTAACACTGTGTAACACCGGTAACACCGACTATCACAGCAAGCCTACTTCTTTCAAAAACATGAAAAAAATAAAATAAATCCCCGCTTTATATAAATACAAATAAGGATATTCTATCTTATGCCTGCACTTTTGCCTCCATCTCTATTGTATCACACTAGGTCCCCTTTAAGAAAATCTATGCTATAGAAAATGTTTGAACTGTTTTTTGTCCTTCATGTACATCATAAATCAATGCCATCAATTTCAGTGTCAATGTCACACAGCTCCTTTTGAACAGGGCCTAGTCAGCCATGAGGTTCGTTTAGGAAGCCTCCATCAGTATACGAGTAAAACCTCAAGGGCAAAGCCGTTATTAAAGTGTGCCGGCCTCAAAGCTGTGTGAGTCAACTGCCCCCTGGCCCACGTCATCGGTTAAACTTAGAAGTATCTTTCAAGCCCTACGGACATATGTAACACACTTTTCTTTATGTCAGGTTACAAGCGATCAAGACAGGGTCATAATCCCATTGCTCCAACACAAAAGGAACATAAAGAGAGGAATGAAAAAATGAAACTGCAAAGACAGATGAATTTGGAGGCAGAGGCACAGAACAAAAGCGAGAAGGCACTTCAAATGCCAAGGAGGAAGTTATCGAGACAAAGCAGACAGAGAGAAAAAAGTGGCTTTTGACATTGCTCATCACTCTACCAGTGATTGGGCATAATTATGGCTGGCAGACTGAGCTTCCACTGTAAAGGCTGTCAACCGCCAGACAAATGATGGCAGAAGTTAAAAAACAATGAAAGCCATTCACAGCCATTACCAGCCAAGAGATGGCTCCTCAATAGCCCCATGTACTGCTCTATCAAAGGCAGCACTGGACTTCAGTCGAAAACACATCAGTCAGTGCAGGAAAAATAAGGCAATTGGAAGGAGAAATATATTAATTTGAAGCCTCACAATAAAGACTTTGCTGTTGTATTTTAATGAGCCCGACGTTTTGAGATCTGTGGGCGAGTTCTGGGATTGTCTGATTTTGTCTGAACACTCTGAGGGAGTGAGCTGAATACAGATAGATCCCTTTGCATCTTTGGCCACCATTATTCCTCAGAGTATGCGAGCGGTGCAAAGTGAAGAGGAGTTGTGTGATTTGGCCTGGTTTCGTGGAAGTTGGATTGTTGTGTTTATTCTCTAGGGCTGAAAAAAAATAAAATAATCGGTCGATTCAAAATCGATTCTCCAAGGGCATGAATCGATTTTTTTATTTTTTTATTTTTATTTATCTATCACCGTTTTCCTACACTGTTCATAGGCTTGCAGCCTGTGAGATTTAATGTTTATTTTATCTTAAACATAAAATCACCTGATCCTGTTTGATCAAGGCATGCGACTGTTCTGACTTGTTCTGTCCAATTTTCACCATCAATTTTTCATCTTGCATCAAAATCCTGTCTATTCATTGTATTTGAAGTATAGAGTTGGGTTCTGTTTTAAAAAGAGTTTAATATACAGGTTTGTGGCTCTTAGTTTATTTTTATTCATTAACCACTTGTAAACTTACGTTCACTGTTCTTTTTTATAAATATAGGATTTGTATTAAATCTATATTCATTTAGTCGAATCGGGAATCGAAATCCAAATTTAGAATCGAAATCGTAAATCGAATCGAGAATCGAAAATCGAATCGAGAATCAAATTGAGAGCTTGCGAATCGAAATCAAATCAAAATAGAACATCTGAATCGATACCCAGCCCTATTATTCTCACTTTAAGATCGCTCCGATATTGCTTCGCCATGAGCATGACACGTTAACATCCCAGAATTCAGCAGGAATTTAGTTCACTTCAAAATGAAAATTCTGTCATCATTTACTTAGCCTCAAGTTGTTTCTAAACTGTATGAATTTCTTTTTTCTGCTGAACACAAAAGAAGATATTTTGAAGAATGTCGGTAACCAAACACTTCATGGACCCCACTGACTTATTTTTTTCCTACTATGGAAGTCAATGGGGTACATCAACTGTCTGGTTACCGACATTCTTCAAAATATATTCCTTTGTGTTCAGCAGAAGAAAGAAATTCATACAGGTTTGAAACAACTTGAGGGTGAGTAAATTTTGACAGAATTTCCATTTTGAAGTGAACTATTCATTTAAATTCTCAGCAAATAGACTTTTTTGCAGACAGAATTAAATAAATTCTTTGGGATGGCCAAAGATTCATCATGGCATTTAAAAAGATAAGAAAACAAGACACAACTGTGACATATGGTGATAATACTCTATCGTTCAAAAGTTTGGGGCCAGTAAGATTTTTTCTTTTAAATTGTTACACATGATTTCAAATAAATGCTGTTCTTTTGAATAAAGAATCCTAAATGTTTCCACAAAAACCATTAATTAGAACAATGTTTTCAACATTGATAATAATAAGAAATGTTTCTTGAGCACCAAATCAGCATATTAGAATGATTTCTGAAGGATCATTTGACACTGAACACTGGAGAATGACTGCTGAAAATGCAGGAATAAATTACATTTTAAAATATATTAAATTGAAAACGGTTATTTAAAACTGTAATTATATTTGACAATATTACGGTATTTTTGTAAAAAAAAAAAAAAAGAGTAGCTCCAGTAATAGTGCAAAGTTTAGTAAACTAAACATCGAATTGAGGCAAGCGCGAGGAGACGGCGATGAGCAGAAAAGGAAAAAACAATGAGTGAAGCTACAATATATGTATATATGTAGCAGCATTCCTTTGTTTTACATCAAATGATTCAACCCAACACATTCTTGTTATAAAATGAGTATTTTATCCAGCTCTAGCCCTGAACTAACAAGAAACTCTTGTAACTTAACATTTATTGTAAAAAAACCACAAACAAACAAAAACAATATGATTCACCACCCTCGTCTCATGTCCAACCGCATTTTTGGATTTATAAACATTAAATGAGTATACATTGTAATGTGCCCATTTAGTCATTTAATTCCTGTAGACAGAGTATAAAAACAAACAATAAACGAATTCAGAAAAAACTCAAAAAAACTAAAAATCCCTACATAAAGCACTTTGTAATCGGACATTGTTGTGCAATGGCAAGAGCCTGAGAGAAATCCACTGCTGATGACTCCTAAGACACAGCATGCTGAACCACACACAGCCACTGGTTAACCACAGGCTGCCCTTGAGACTCCCAGCACCACATGATGAACTGACCCAGACAGTAAACACTGTACACTGTACATCTCTGTACAACTATTAAGATCCATCTCAGGTGATCCGATTGCAAGTGGTGAGCCGAGACACAATGCTGTTTACACCTGGTAGTAACAAGCATTTCTAATCAGTCTCCCCTAACCACTTAAGACCGGATGCCAAATGAAAAGACTCTAAATTTGTAACTAGATACATTACAAAACAGCACTGCAGTTGGAATTATATGTTTTCCTTCACTCTCCATCTGCTATCCTCAGTTTGACCCTTCTACTGTGCTAAAACACACAAACAATGTCCAATCATCCCTGCCATGTTTGTTTCCATTCTTTTAAGAGTTTTGATTACTCATCTGTTTAGATAGGCTTTTTGTGTGTGTGTTGAGCACTTAATTTCCCACATCCATAGTTTTATAACAGCATGTAATCTCACTCTAACCAGATAAACAGGTAAAGAGCAGGAAACAATTAACTCTTCAATGCAGGACTTCACCGAACTGGGGGGTTATAAGAATTGCGTTTCCAATACTCATCACGAACGGAACAACACAAGAGCTCACATCTGGCTCTGATTCTCATTAGTGCTAAATGAAGTCCAACTAATCTGCTGCTCATCCCTCTAATGGTAATCTCACAGCCCCAACAAAACAGGAATTTCTTTATTTACTAGTTTGCTTATTATTTAAAAGGGTCATATCATAAATTAATCATTTTATTTTTTCCCTGATAATGTTACTCATGTTTTTTTCCCCTCCAAAAACTGCCTAACCCTTAGAATGATGGGCTTTTCAGCCTCTTTGCACATGAAATGAGTGACAATAATTATTTGTGGGTTATATGAATGCTATATAATATAATGTCAGCTTAAAGGCACTGCCCCATTCTTAACAGCCTTTCTGCAAAGCCTGCATTACATTGAGGCAGGTTTACAAAACAATCAACACTGAAATATGTGAAGGTCACACTGAAATGAACAGGGACTTGATAAAAAAAAAAAATAGGCCTGCAAAAAACCTGAAATAACTCAATAAATAAAATCCATCCATCCATTTGGAAGGTTAACTATGTTAATATATAAATACAACTTAAAATAATAGCAAACATTGTGTTGTTTCTCAAATAAGCAAAAATGAATAAAAGGAATCGAAAACGTCTATTTGGAAACTTTATTTTTAAGAGATTATGTTTTCACAGTACAAACAATTATTTTGTTTTAAAATAAAGGAAAATGTAAATTTTCATGATATGAAAACATTTATTCAACAGATCTTGATCACAACGCAGCCATCCCTAAAAAGCAGTTTTGGTAAGGGACAAATTATCGGTTAATGCAGGATAAGCAATGACATTTTTGTATAGTGCACTGCTTTAATGCTGGCTAAGTGCAACATTACAAATTCAGGCTATACCTTCCTCAGGAGTGACATCCAAGCATATGCTTCCAGACAACATTCACAGAAACATTCTTTCATGCTGGGAGGTATGATCATAGCCTTTCATCCTTCATTTTCACCAGTCCCGGAAAACACAGCGGCATTTAATTCCTCCGCAGTGAAACAGGAACCTGGCTCCTATTAACTGAGTCAAAGAAGCATTATGGTTTTACTGCATGCTGCCTTAGAGATGAAAAAAAAAAGAGGTTGGGTCTGTTGGGTTTAAAATACGAACTGGAGTGCTGGGTGGCATTTATTGCGCTTTATAATTCTCCGATGGCAGTAAAACTCATCTTTTGCTGGATGCAGTGTGGTTTGGAGGCGCAGGGCTTTAAATTAGCACAGGCTGGTTCTAAGAATCACTGAGCCCAGCAATTAAACAGACCGCTGCATCCCTCTGTCTTAATGAGAATGGCAGGATTGGAGATGCTTTGGAGGCCTTGACATCACGGCAATCTCAAACCCAATACTATACACATTATTGTGCTGGGAACTGCTTCATATCAATAAACAATTCTCAAGACTATGAATTTGTGTTCAGCAATAACTGTAATTTTGGCCGAATCTCAGCGCAGTGAATCTCTCCAGACTCCTGTCATGTTTTGTACAAAGTATACAAAGTATTAGCAAGGCTAATACAGCCGAAACCAACACTAAAACTAATGACTAAACAGCTTTAATATCATATTTTATCCTCAGAAATATCAGCAATTTTCAAACATCACGAAATGCACTTTGTACGTATTCCAGACGGGAATATATGTGTCCTGATTCCCTGTAGAAGTATACTTGCATGATAGAGAGACAAGACACATCACATTCAGTACCATTACATCACAGTTTCCATTTTAAAAGGGAAAGTTCGTTCAAAAACGTGAATTGTCTTCATTTACTCCCCTCACAACCATCATGTACTAACCTCATGGCCTCGAATTATTTTCTATCCTCCGTAAAACACACAGGGATAAATTATTAATTATTTGTTGTCTTTAGTTGTAATTTGGTCTATTAAAAAAACGAAACTTCAAAGGGTTTGGGGTCAGAAAGTTGCTTTTAAAAGAAGTCTCTTATGCTACCAAAGCTGCATTTATTTGATCAAAAACACAGTAAAAACAGTAATTTTGTGAAATATTACAACTTAAAATAACTGTTTTCTATTTAAATATATTTTAAAATGTAATTTATTCCTGTGAAAAAGCTGAATTTTTAGCATCATTACTCCAATCTTCAGTCACACGATCTTTCCGAAATCATTTTAATATGCTGATTTGCTGCTCAAGAAACATTTCATATTATTGTTGAAATCAGTTGTGCTGCTTAAAGCTTTTGTGAAAACTGTGATTCTTTTTTTTTTAGGATTCATTCTTTCATTTATTAATTTGTTCTTTGATGAAAGTTCAAAAAAACAGCATTTATTTCAAATAAAAATGATAAATTATAAATGTCTTCACTGTCACTTGCTGAATAAAAATAAAAGATCTTTTTAAAAAAAAAAACTTAACATTTTTGTTATAAACAAAACAGTCACTATATCTTAAACAACTAAAACAAAATAGAATAAAAACTGCCAAAAAAAAGGGTGCATGGCCTTGGTTCTAAGACTGTACTTCATGACCAATACAACAAGCTTGAAAAAAAAAAAAAATAGTTTAAGGAGATTAGTGGAATAAATCACCATCTTTTTTCCTTGCATTGCCTAAAAGTTATAATAAAATAATACAACACTGGAGTGACATGAGGCAGAGTAAATGATAACAAAATGCTCATTTCAAGGTGAAGTATTAAATGACTCCATGAATCTGTGAATCATTCTGTGAATCATTTTCTCCACTCTTCTGCAATGGTTTAAGCTGCCATCTTAAAGAAGTGGTCTCTCCCTCTAAATCAGATTTGTAAAGGGTGTTAGCAGGCCTGCTGTGGCAGACAGACAGCGGGAAAGAACCCATGCTACCCTACATTACTAATCCTGTTTGCTCATGTACCTTTTCCTCTTACTAAGTAGCTATCTGAAATGAATGAACCAGGCGAGGGGAAAGCCTCCAGCCGCTGTGTTTTCCTTTCTTCATCCTTCCATCTTGTCCCCTGTCTAATTAGGCAGCATTGCGGACAGCACCTGTCTGAGCAGTGCAAATGAGGGCATGGTTTTATGAGTGCAGGTTATGGACATATGGAGGGTGGGAGAGCGGATAAGGTGAACAGGGAAAACATCTGTGCACGCAGGACCAGTCAGTAAATGTATGATAAGTGTATGTGAGTGCGTGAGTACTTTAAATTACAATTGATGAAATCATTAGCTGAACTGACAAATTAATTACTGACAAATTACAAAGTAAACATTATGGGCCCTATCTTGCACCCAGCGCAATTGACTTTGTACACCGACGCATGTTTCATTCCTATTTTGCACCCGCGCAAAGCGCGCTTTTCCCTCTACAAAAGCACGTCGCTAAACTAGGGAATGAACTTGCGCTCCCTGGTCGGTTCAGCGCAAAAAAGGAGGCGTGTCCCGGCGCAAACAATCCCTGGTGCTATTTTACATAAAACAATTGCGCCACTGGCCAGAAAAAACCTAGTCTAAAGTCAGTGGCGCGTCGCGCGTTGTTCATTATGCTATTTTAAGGGCGCATGCTTGACCATAATGTATTGCGTGCACAACGCGCATACACTTTGATTCTCTAATCTACACAGAAGCAGCAGTTTTCATTTTTGCAAATCATATTATTACAAACGATAGAACGATAGAACGATAGATAGATAGATAGATAGATAGATAGATAGATAGATAGATAGATAGATAGATGATAGATAATTTATTATAAAAGCATACATCTAGCTTACACATTTACCCACATTATTATATGCCTGTTTAATTTGGGTGTGTTTCTCCATCCCCAATGTCACTTCTCTCTCTTTTACGGCCGTGACGAGAGCGTTGCTCTCCTCGGCTGTGAACCGCTCCTGGCGGCCTGGCAAATCCGCCGTTATAATAGCAATACGCCAAGGAAAAAGCGCGTCTGCTCTTAAAGGGAATGTGAGATGACGCTCTGATTGGTTTATTTCACGTTACGCCCAAACCACACCTATGAATAATGAAGCTACTTCAGACCAACCCCTTTTAGATTTGCGCCGGGCGCAAGAGCCATTTATCCCGCCGGGAAAATAGCAACAGCGCCGAGACCCGCCCACAAAGTTACTTGCGCTTTGACACTTGCGTTTCAGATCGTTAAAATAGGGCCCTATGGCTAAGTTGTTTTGGGTATGCTACATTTGGGTAGCAACCACTGCTAAAACGGTGGAATGGTTGCATTATTTGATCTGGACTAGTACGAGTACTCATAAATCACAGCAATGATCGATGAAAGTATCTCGGCCTGTCATGCAGGGGACCGCGGTTCGTTCCTGGTACCCTAAATTATCGCTCAGTGTACACTAAAAGTTTGGGGTCAGTAAGATTTTCTTTTTCTTAAAGAAGTTAATACTTCTATTCAACAAGGGTGAATTAAATTGATAATTTATTGTTGATTGATTGTCACAAAAAATATATATAATTCAAATAAATGCTATTCTTTTGACCTTTCTATTTATCATAAAACACTGAAATAAATGTTAATATTTCCAGCACTGTTTTCAACAATGATAATAATACATACTTCTTAAGAACCAAATCAGCAAATTAGAATGATTTCTGAAGGATCGTGTGACACCGAAGACTGGAGTAACAAGTATCTAAAGCCTCTAAAGGGACATGGTGATGTGATGGTGAAATATGAGAAGGGAGGAAAAAAAAAATATTTCAATGCTTTTGCATTCTCTCGCAAAACCTTTGCATTCCCAGGCAAAAACACTTGTGTTCACTTGCAAAGAACTTAAAAGGTTCGCAAGCGAACTCGGGGGAATGCAAATATTTTTCGCATTGACTTATTTTTCTCCCCATCTAATTTTTTTTCCCACCACCATGTCCCTTAGAGGCTCCGTATAAAACAGAAAAGACTCTAAAAACTCTAATATCAGGTTTTTATTGCCTGATAGTTCTTTGCCCACACAAATAATTCTGGGAGATAAATAATTATATGACGTAGGTATCTGACAAGCTCTGGATTCAACTGATGTGATTATTTAGGGTGCATTTGCACAACAAAAAGATAAAAAAAATGTTTTTATATTAGTTACATAACTGTGCTGCATTCAGGAATGAGTTCAACTAAACAAAGACATTTTTGGGTGCAGAACATAAAACATTTCTGACACTGCATTATAACTTCCCACAAGTATTCTCTCCGTTACCTTTGGAATCCTCTGTGACCCAGAGATTTGTCTTAGTCTAATAGAGGGAGCCTTTGAAGCTGATTTAATCATTTGATCAGATTGTCATGGTAACATGGTGAGATGGCATGTTGACGGAAATCGCACTGGCATGTGTGCTGATCATGGGTGTTAACAACAGAACAGAACAATTTCACACTCATCAGCCACATCAATCAAACACTACTTTTCTGACTTTGATGTCCCACAAGAGAACTTTTTACATGGGACTTTTATGGAGCGAAACAAAGATCAAGGTGCAAACCTCTATTGCTTTTCCTTAAAGAGATTTCAAAATATCACAAACAGTCAAGGACCAAACTGTCACAAGGCCTTACTGTCATCCGAGCCAATAAACTCAAAGACTCGTTGCTAAAGGGCACTCTGATTCACCACGCTCAGCTTAGTGTCAGTTTTAGAAGTTCATATTCATATTCACAGTGCACCTTTCTCTTCACCGTCCTTATATCTTCATAGCCACTTTTCCAGGAGTCTCTTCTGGGCATTCTCTTGCTCGGATAATCATTTAAAAGGGGAATTTGTGCCTTCTGTTGTACACCACAGGCATTATGGTTCAAAAGGACAAGTAAATTCTAGTTGTTAATGGTATATCTAATGATTATAAATAATACAAATAAATTTTAAAATGTCAAAATTCTATATAATTCTATACATAAATTCTATGTCAAAATTATATATATAAAATTGGTTACACTTCATTTTAAGGTGATGTAGTTTCATTGTACTTAAATAAGTACAAATAATAAACTGTAATATTAATTAACTACATGTTCTTACTATAGATTTACGGTTAGGGTTAATGGTTTAAAGTTAGTTACTTGTAATTATGCATAATTTACTGTTATTAATATAGTAAGTAAAAGTGTAAC
Organism: Abramis brama; assembly: GCF_963993115.1. NCBI lineage: Eukaryota > Metazoa > Chordata > Actinopteri > Cypriniformes > Leuciscidae > Abramis > Abramis brama. The sequence continues at coordinate 33,291,994 of NC_139970.1, forward strand.
TACAACACCTTAAAATAAAGTGTTACCTTAAAATGTATCTAATTCTATAAAATTCTATAAATAAAATACTAAACAATAACCCATTTAAATGCTACAAGTGAATTCAGTGAAATTACTTAATCCTTTTAAATTATCATAATATATTAACACAAAAACACTAATAATTTAGATACATTAAACTATTAGTGGTTTTAAACATTAATTTTAAGACTAACCAGAAGTAATTTAAATGCACTTATAGGTGCTAAGGAGTATGCACACTTAATTAAATTATTATAGAAATACATTTTGGCCAATAACCAGTATATGGTATCAATATACCATGAATAAAGATTAGATGCTACATGTTATTTAGGCAGTGCTCTTAGGGTGTTTTTACACTGGGCACGTTTGCCGAGCGCGATTGTTCCCGGTGCCCCCCGCAGCGTTGGTCTAGTTTCACATCGAACCCTGGTGCATTTACGTGCATCGTACGCCATCGCAAACGTGCAAAGCGCATGACACAAAACAGAAAGCGGTCAATATATTGTGTTTTTTTAATTAATTTGGTGCTATTATGCACAGCTGAGTAAACAACACTTTACTGCATGTGTCGCATGAAGGCGGCTTTCTGCTGCTTGCAAACAGACTCTTTTGAGGAAACAGTGGATTGCCATTCATTTGTTGCCCTGATTGCTCTCGCTTTGCGCGAAGAGAGCGTTTGCACCTACGTCACGGTTTGGTCGACCATATTGATGAGCGACCATATTGGAGATACTCAGATGTAAACAACAGCATGGATTGCATGGTTAATGTATTACTGAATGTGTTGTTCTACTAATTTATGATGTCTAAACCAAGTTAAAAAAAAACGTGTGCAAGCTGCTAAATCATATAGAGAAGGACTTAGTAAGCAGGAATGGGTGCGATATTTTAAACTAAAACTAAAGTTAATAGGTGGTAAAGATCCGTACGAGCTGGCTCCTTTGTCGGAACTGACGACCAGACAATTTTTCCTTCTATAACTTATCCCGACATAGTGAACTACTTCGTTTTTTTCGCCAGGCCCATACACAGCTGAAGACCTTAAATATTACAAAAGTTTGGAGGCCTATAACCAGATAGTGTGTGGATGGGTGAGAGGCACAGCATCAGCTCATCAACGACATGTGTATTGTGAGAATAACAAACTAGCCTCTCATTAATTTATTTCTTTAATAAACTAACTGAAGAGGTAGCTGGTACAACAGACTAGAGCAGTGGACCACCTATGTAGTTGATGAGCTGGTGCTGTGCCTCTCTCAACCACAGGTTTCTGTGCCTGCAACGCCTTCTTTCCTCAGTTTTTTGCACTATTCTCCTTGATTTGTTATAACTTTTGGCAGTCTATAGTACTCCAAATGTTTTCCCCGGTGCGACCGATTAGTACAGCCCAAAAAACGTCAATAATTGACCATTTTTCAGCAGCAGAAATCAGCTAAATTTGCGAGTTCAGTTCCGTTCAGTAGCATTGTTTACATTCAGTGCCGCCAATATGGCTGACTTCTGGACTGATGACGTGTCGTGAAAACACCATATACTGTAGGCTCACTCTTGCTCGTATCCAAGGTATCATCAACACTATCATCCCTTACATGTGTTTTATTGAACTATCTACATCATAATCGGCTAAAACGCATGCGCAGGTTACTTTACTCCCTAAACAAGTGCGCACTCAAGTCTGTGTTACTTTCACATTCACGCGAATTGCGGCACAGTTCGAGTGCAACCGAACTCAGACCACCTCCTTCAGGTAGTCTCCGGTTCGGGACCTCAGCGTGCTCCCAGGTCCGCATGACAGCTTTCACATTATAATAATAATAATAATAATTTGTTACATTTATATAGCGCTTTTCTGGGTACTCAAACCGCTTTACATAGAACAGGGAAATCTCCTCAACATTAGCAACTTTTCATGCTAAAAGTGACCCGTTCCGAACTAAACTTTAAATATGACCTTATGACTCAAATCTGTAAACTCTATCTGTAATGCATTGCCTCTCATTTGATTTTATAAAACTGCAGCAGCAGCAATATGATAAAAATACATTAATGTTGTCTTTTATATAAAGAATATGAAGACATTCATTAAGTGCATTAATAATAATCATTGAGAAACACAATTCTTCCAAAGCAATATCATTCCAACAGTTCATTAATCTAACTGACTGTTTGCAGCTGCCAAGCAACTTGGCACACTAGTCTTATATAGATAATTTATTAGAGTCTTTTTTTTATTTTTTATATATGACAGTTTTAATAAAAATGATGCCAAAAACTTTTATTTTACCCTCCCTCTCAATTTCTCAGCGAATTATCACTTCCCATAACACTCACACATCCAGGCCCACCTTTGCTTAAAACCATCCCACCCTGCATGCAACCGCTAAAAATCATTTAACAAATATGGAGTATATCTTTGACATTGCTAGGCAAGAGAGCAATATTTAGAATGACATTCATCTGAATGCATTTGAGCTCCAGTATTCACAGGAGAGAAAAAAACAGACAGAGAGGGAAAAGTTGTAAGATAAATTTTCCATGTAAGCAGCAGGCAAGAAAATATGAACGTACTGTAACAAAATCAGTTTGTGATAATGACCCACTGTGCATAGTGAACTTTAACAGAGAAAGTCAACTAGCGGAAAGAGACGAGATTGTGCACACAAACCGGGTAGATGGAGCACCTCATTTATAGTAGTGTCCCCTGCAGCGAAAGCTCAAGAAGACCCCCTAAAGCAAGAACACGACAATGAGAACTCAGAAGAATAGCTGTGTTTGAAAATGTGCTCTAATTTGTAGGCCTTTAGCATTAATACACACACCTGGGAGCTAAAGCCTGGTTGGGCACAGTGTGTATAATTCATTACAAATCGGAAGAATGCCTAATGACCCTTTTATATCAGCTACTGGAGTGCAAGCATGTCCTCCTGCCAGCCGACAGGCTCTTATCTCTGGTATCCCATGGTCATTCTGAAGACCAGCCAGTGAATCCAATACATTACAAATGCGGAACTCACCTGATCCGAGGATGTTTACACCTGGATTCACCGGAACAAGCATGAGCAGAGTTGTTTTTTGCTGAAATACACACTGTTTATAATATAATCTACATTTAATATTCTAAGATAGCGTCAAAGGAATTATTTTCCCACATCTGAAAAGCGTAAATAATGGGGGAAATAGAGTGCATGGCTTCCTGCTATCTTCTGGAATTCAGAACGGAATGTCATCATGCATGCATTATTCACTGAAAACCTTGTTTTCCACCACTCAAATGTGCATTTCAAGTCAGGCTGTATGTCAATGACATCCTGATGTTAAAATTTAGGATCAGCATTTTTCAATATTATTTTCGAATATTAGACCTATTCACTTTTATAATATAGAAAAGAATAGACAGGATAATCATTTTCCTCTTTTGTGTTCCACAGAAGAGAGAAAGATGTACAGGTTTGAAACAATATTAGGGGGAGTAACCTAATTGACATTTTCATTCAACTATTCATTTAAAGTTTGTCACTAATAGATTTAGATTGCAAGATGCTTTCAAGCTATGAACATAAAAGTACAAAGTAATGGATTAATGGACTGTTAGGGACTGCTTTTATTGTTTCTTTCTGCCATGCTAATTTATATTTTCATTTAACTATTCATTTAAAGTTTATCAAGAATTTAACTAATAGGCTAGATTTATATTGCAACATGCTTTCAAGATTTTATTTCAATGAACATAAAATGTATGGATTAATGGACTTTCAGGTACTGCTTTTATTGTTTCTTTATCTCCTAAGCCCCAAGAGGGTTAACTTGAGAAATTTTGAATGTCGGTAATCAAACAGTTGATGGGCCCCATAGATTTTTGTTCCCCCTTATTGGTTACTCATATTCTTCAAAATATCTTCTGTTGTGTTCAGCAGAAGAAAGAAATTCATACAGGTTTAGAACAATTAAGGGTGAGTAAATGATGACAGAATTTTCATTTTTGAGTGAACTATCCATTTAAATATACTGTATATTAAACAATTCTACCAACAAATAAAAATCTGCAACATTGAATTCATTATTATTTATAAAATATTACTGACAAAATGCATATCTTTAACTTCATGTTGTAAAATGCACAAGTCAGAAACTACACTGATTAACTCTCACAGTCAAAATTTCAGGCAAAATTTGCAGGCAAAAAAAGGTCCATTGTCAATGGTGTAGCTATGCTTGAACCACAGTTCACACAGAAGTCACTTTCAAAACAAGCAGCGCAGCAAGTCTGTGTGACCACCTTGACCCTGTTGCAAAATGTATGTGGGGAAATGTTTTGGAATTCCCAGTCGTGTGGATTCCTATTGCATTTACTGGATTTCCCCCAAGAAAATTCAACGAACAATGGTAAATGTGATCGCATCTTAATTAGGGATGCACCGCTATGAAAATTTTGTCCGATACCGATTATTATTTATATTTGAAAGCTGATAACCAATATATTGGCTGTTAAATCTAAATCCAAATTTTTTTATAATTTCGGAGAGTCTGATTACAAAAACAAAAGTCTCACCATTAAAATCCATGTCCCAAGCAAAGAAATTATAATGTTCTCATTATAATTTTATGTAGCTTATATGACAGACTTGCTATGCATGTTGAACTTTTACCGACGTGATTTTAATCATATTTCAAGCAATTCAAAACCATTATGGCGAACAGTGTGCATCTGAAGTGTCTCAGCTGAAGGAAATAATCAATTATTTAACGGCTTTAATATATCGGCCATATGTTATCGGGCCGATAACGATATCATTAAAAATTAATATATATATCGGCCAATACTTATATGGTGGCCGATATATCATGCATCCCTAATCTTAAGTTTTATGTGTTTGAGTCACTTAAAAGAACCAACTGGCATAGTTGTTCGGGAATCACACTACACTGGGTATGCTGTATGTGTTTGATTCACTGACAATTTAACTGAGTGTTTATTTACTAATGAACATTTAGGAATACACAAGCATTTGGGTGACCTAAAAATGATGATGTATCTGTTACCACATTGGGACTAAATGAAATGAGGAATGAATATGGATTGGATACCTTTGCACATATGTGTCAGCGAGATGTTTATTGACCGGTGTGAACATCTCTGATGTTCTGATGCAATTCCACCTGTCTTGCTGTTTCACACTGTTGCAGCACAAACCTATTTACATGAGCAGTGTCGAATAACCACCCAATAGAGCAGCGATGGCAGCTGGTGACACGATCACGAAGACCAAATGAAAAGTACTCTGATGAAATCACAGCAGCATCACATTTGTTTCCATGCTGGCAATAATGAAAGAAACCTCACCAACCCCTCCTCTCACACACATTCCCATCTAATCCAACCACGCAAAACCTGAACTTGTCAGATCTGCTTCTGTGTCTTATGCTCTGTGGGACTTTTATGTTGTAGTTTCTCTGTGTCTAGTTTCTGTGTTCTTCCCTGTGTCCTGTTTCCTGTAGCCAGGTTGTAGTTTTGTAGTTTTTTTCCATTGTCATTAGTCTGTTACAGGTGTGTCATTTCCCCTTGTTAAGCTCGTTTACCTCTCTGTTTAAATAGGCCTGGTTTTCTCTGGTTCTCTGTTGGTCGTTGTTTGATGTCATGCAGGTATCTCCAGTTCCCCGTGTTTTCTTTGTTTTTCTCAGTGTTATTTTGTTCCTGACTTATGTTACGATTGTTTATTTTCATTAAAATCTCCCTGCATTTGGATCCCTCATCTCTGCCTGCCGTTTTTGATCCCTTCGTTCCGTGACAGAATGACCGACCTGAAAATGGATCCAGCAGGGAGAATTACGCGTCTCCATCAAGGAGATCGTTGTATTGAGGAATATGGTCTGGATTTTATTGAGTTGGCTAATTTGAGCAACATGAGCAAGGAATGCCTGATGATATTCTTTCGGGGAGGGCTGTCTGAATCGCTCCGCTCACTTATGCCATTTTGGGACCTTAACTGGACACTTGAGTATTACATCTATCTTGCACTGCAGATAAAGACATTGGGGCAGTCCATAGATATTTGAGACTGGGGTCGAGTCTGGAAGACACGCCGCTTTGTTCGGTGCGAGCAGCTGGCTTCTCTGCGGTGGGGTCAAGTCTGGGGTTTTCAGCCAGGATGGCCGCAACACCTGAGTCCTCGATCAAAATGGCTGCCGCCACTTATGATTCCGCTGCTGGCCCGGAGGCCTTCCCTGAGTCCCATGCTGGCCAGGAGGCCTTCCCAGAGCCTGTTTCAGCCCACAAGCAAGCTCCAGGTTTTCGTTCCATCAGGACCACCCTTCCAGGGTCTCGTCATGTCGAGACTGTCCAACTAGAGACTATTCACGTCACGCCTGCCGATCCAGAGACTGTTCAGGTCACGCCTGCCGATCCAGAGACTGTTCACGTCACGCCTGCCAATCCAGAAACGCTTCGTGTCACGTCTGCCGATCCAGAGACTGTTCACGTCACGTCTGCCGATCCAGAGACTGTTCACGTCACGTCTGCCGATCCAGAGTCTGTTCACGTCACGTCTGCCGATCCAGAGACTGTTCACGTCATGTCTGCCGATCCAGTGTCTCCAGACAAGATGGCCGCCGCCGAGCCTGTGTCTCCGGACAAGATGGACGCCGCCGAGCCTGTGCCTCCGGACAAGATGGCCGCCGCCAAGCCTGTGTCGCTGGACAAGATGGCCGCTGCCGAGCCTGTGCTTGTTCCTGAGCCGGTGTCTGTTCCTTTTCCTGAGCCGGTGTCTGTTCCTTTTCCTGAGCCAGTGTATGTTCCTTTTCCTGAGCCGGTGTCTGTTCCTGTTCCTGAGCCGGTGTCTGTTCCTGTTCCTGAGCCGGTGTCGGTTACTGTGCCGTGGCCGCCCGAGGGGTCGTCTCCGCCGTGGCCGCCCTATGGACCACCTGATCCGCCCTGGCCGCCCGAGGGAAAGTCTCCGCCCTGGCCGCCAGATGGACTGTCATCTCCAATCTGGCCGCCCGATGGACTGACATTTCCGCCCTGGCCGCCTACACAGTCTGCTCCGCCCTGGTTCCCCGAGCTGCCATCTCCACCTTGGTCCCTCAACCCGCCCCAGTCCCCATCCTGCTTCCACTCTGCGTTCCTGACCCGCCATCCCTCCCCCTGTTCCTCCGTCACTTCACCTCCCTCCGAGACTGGTTGTGGAGCGTCTGGAAGCCGCTCCTTTGAGGGGGGGTAATGTCAGATCTGCTTCTGTGTCTTATGCTCTGTGGGACTTTTATGTTGTAGTTTCTCTGTGTCTAGTTTCTGTGTTCTTCCCTGTGTCCTGTTTCCTGTAGCCAGGTTGTAGTTTTGTAGTTTTTTTCCATTGTCATTAGTCTGTTACAGGTGTGTCATTTCCCCTTGTTAAGCTCGTTTACCTCTCTGTTTAAATAGGCCTGGTTTTCTCTGGTTCTCTGTCGGTCGTTGTTTGTCATGCAGGTATCTCCAGTTCCCCGTGTTTTCTTTGTTTTTCTCAGTGTTATTTTGTTCCTGACTTATGTTACGATTGTTTATTTTCATTAAAATCTCCCTGCATTTGGATCCCTCATCTCTGCCTGCCGTTTTTGATTCCTTCGTTCCGTGACAAAACTAACTTAACAACAAAACAGTCTGAGATGTCTGAACCCATGGCACTGACCAGGTTTTATTGTTTAAACCTCTTGCGATCACCATCAAATGTTCCAACATTGGTGATAACAGTATTACACGAAAAATAAGATGGATAATTCACAGCTTGGCAACAAATAAAAAGCTAGAGTTACATAGTCATATGATGAATATATACTATTCAACAGTATTCCAATCGGACCAAGCATCAGGGAATGCTGGTTTGTTGTGTGCACTCTAAAGAAAATTGGATTTTGAACAGCCTCTTCATTGGCTTCCAACTGAAGAGCTTTTAAACAACCAGAAATCTTTCCGCATTTCGGTTTTAACAAACAAGCCCTGAATTCTCATTTGGGTGGTAATTAATTACATTACAGCTTTAATTAATGAACAGAAATCTCAGTTGGAGGCCAGAGCCCTGAGATTTTGAGTGAATGCTTTAATCAGAGGCAAAGTGGATCATAGGGAGAGAGAGCAGTGTTTACTAATGGGGACTGGAAAACAGCTCTCACTTCACAAGCATTCTGTACCAACTCCATCCCAAACATTTTCATATAAACATCAATGAGTAGAACAATACTGCCTTGACTATGCTTCCAAAATGACTACAAAACAAGTATCACTAACTAGGGGATAACCCCTGTGCAATGACATGCAAGCAATGCGTAACTTAAAATAAAGATAAAATAAAGATAAATTTGACTGATAGTATTATTATTATTATTATTTCAAGATTTCTAAAGATATCATGCTCTATCGTGATTTTTTTTTGGCCACAAAAATCGTGTAGTGAAAAATATGATATTGTGACAGCCATATCTGCTACATTCACCATTCACTTTCATTGTACGAAAAAAAAACAAAAAAAAAACAAGTAACATTCTGTGAAATGTCTTCATTTCTGTTTCATGGAAGAGGTTGTATATAGAATGGTATGAGGGAGGAAAAATTACAAAATAACTTTCCATTTGGATGAATAATTGCATAAATAATAAATAAGTACATTATATATGCAATACGGGCATAACCTGACGAGCACAAACCCACACACAAATCCAACTCCACACAGTCGGATTCTAATGACTGTATGACTGTGAGAAGTGATGTCATTACAGTCTCATCACGTTTTATACAAATGAGCAAGCCATGAAGAATGTGCAGAAAAATAAATTAGCAGGAGTGGTACTTGAGATTCAATGGTGTGTTCAGCATTGTTTCTAACACAAAAGCATGAATTAGGAACACACTTCTGAAAAGAAATAACTACAGCTAAGCTAGCCCTAAAACTTGCTTCACACTACTGTAAGAAACTACTCGCTCATCTGTTTCAGGAGTGGAGACTGCGCCTCTGAAAACAAGCAAACAAGGGAAAGAAGAGGAAGGCAAGAAGAATCCATCAGCTATTTCAACAGCAGGGGAGATTCATCTCTGTTGTGCAGTAAAGAAACACACACGCGTACGCAAACACACACTCACAAAGGAATAGCATATGGGAGCAGGCTCAGAGAGTGCGACCGAGCAGATGTGGATTTGATGGCGTTCAGTTGCTCAGTCTGGTGAAACCTAGAGGCTGTGTGGTGGTGTTGTGTCGGTGTCAGCAAGATGAGCTACTGCAATATGCCCCAAGTCAAATTCAAGCTCTGGACATATTGAGTGAAAATACGCTCACGTCTTCAGGGCCCTGCTCGATTTGATTACAACGATGCGTATGCCCAGCTCTTGATTTTGAACTGCAATCTATCTAAACTGCAAAAAGTGAAAACCTGCAATTATTATTTAAACAGCTATATTGTTTTTTTGATGGCCGATGCCGATATCTTAGAGAGCAGGGTGTCCGATGGCCGATATAAAGCCGATATTTTTATATATATTTATTTTAATCAATATTTAATAAATTATAAAACTAATTTTTAAAATTAACATGCTTTTATACTTTAGTAATTTTAAGTAATTGTTTAGAAATACATGAATATGTGAATAAAAAGAATGTAAACACAGGGCACTCAGTAATCTGGTAATCATATTTTTTCAAATAAAGTCAAGGTAACGCTAATTTTACATACAGCACAGTGAAAATGATATGAATATGACACAGTTGGCAACTGGATATATCACAGATATGAATATGACACAGTTGGCAACTGGTTATATATCAGCATATTTTAAAATGAAGGATTTAAAGTTTTTCGATCGCGTCTCCAGTGAAGCTGATCTTCTGTTCGCATTCATGTCACTTGCAGACAGTAATGCACACTTCACAAGATATCACAGCTGGATTCGATTAAATTTGCAAGGTTTGTGAAATTAAATGTTTATTAGATATTCAGAGATTTGTTTAAATGACATAGATGCGCATTTGCTGAATGTTGACGGCAAATGAGAAAGTATTTTAGCCTGATTGTTTGCCTTTTCTGTTACAAATAATATGAAAGCAAACGCTTTACTTACTTCGCATACCATTTACTTTCTTTGTTTACCAGGTCTGTCTAACAAAGTATTAGTTATGACTGACAGAGATCGTAAATTAATGAAGACGGAGAATGTGAGTGAGCGCTGTTTGATCTGAGGAGCTGCCGTTCTCTTCTGGCGCTGGTGTTCTCAGCGCCGCCCGTCAAAATAAAAGTCCGGAGCGCCATCAAAATGAAATTTTGAATATTTAATTGTGCATACTCATTTCCCATGTTTTACATGTACATACTTTGCTGTCATTTAACAATAACAAAAAAAGTGCTGCAAATTAAAAAGATTTTAATCTATTTATAATGTACATTATAATGTAAAATTTACTTGTAGCATTTGAAACAATTTATTTAAGTTTTTAATGTTTTATTTTTAACTTATTTAGACCAAATAATACACAATTTTAACCAATGGACAAAACATGAAACTAATTATCATGTTAAATTTTTAATAGTGAAAGTAAATAGTGGCTCTAGAGCAAAACCAGTTGACACACTACCTTACTTTACTTTTACTTTACATTTCATGGCATAGTCAGGTACAGTACCATTCCCATCTCATTCACACTTCCTCCTCCTGACTCTTATTCACCTCACCATCGTCAACTTTCCAATTTTCACCAGACCTTCTCTCGCACATTTGACACCTGCTAATCTCACTATATCACCGCTCCCCCCCCCCCCCTTTCTGTGCTGTTTTGATCCGTTCTAACAGCAAACCCTCCTGTGGATCACTAACAAGCACCCTCCTGCTCTTAAAGATCACGAGTGCTCCAATTTATTTCTGCCATAACACATCTTGCAGCACTGATATCTCCTACCGGTGGCCTTTCTCTCCACATCGACCACTTTATTCCAGAGCCGTCGACTTTCTCTTCCTCTTTGGTCCAGCCAAGTTCACTAACACGTTCCTTTTCCTTGCCACACTCTCACTTCCCAATTCCCTCATTCCCTGTGGCCACATGACCCTTCACTTTTTCTCTGTGCTGGCCAGCACAGCGCGCTAACAGGTGCCCTACCCGGCTAATTAACAGTGTGTCCCCGAGTGGCTTTGGGACGGCTCATTTGCACACGGTGGGAACCCTTTCTAATTGCATTTTCAGCAGGCTGATTAAAACCAAGCCATAAATCACTTACTGCAGCTGACTTTGAATTGAGCCATCAGGCTTGGCAATGTGAAAACAACACTAGTTTTCCACCCAGTATGGCATGTCACAGCCACACAGTTGCGTAGGGCTGGATCTTTGAGATACAGCTACATTATAGAAAGCAAATATCATTTTATTGCCCACTTTGTAGATTTAATTAAAGAGGGATCTACAGGCATTGATTCAGTTGAGGCATTTGCACTCGAGGAGATAAAGAGAAGGGAAAAGCAAGAGAGAATGGACAGAGGGGGAAAAAACTGCCATCAGATACCTCTTACTCTTTACACAGCCTGTAATAAACCAGGTCTGTCCAGATCCATTGTTAATGAGGAGACTTTCCCTGGTGCCAAACTTTCAGTTCGTATAGACACACACACAAAATAAAGGCCCTTATTCATTTAAAACCATGGGTGTCACAACCTATAAGACGTATCTCACCAACTTGTCATTAAAATATCAGAAAGATCAGCGTTGCATTTGCTCAATTCTTCTAACATGAGTATTTAAACATGGCAAAACTGCTAAAACTGGAAAGTTAACAAGGAATTAATAAAAATGTACCAAGTCATTTTTCTATTTAAAAATAAGTTATCTTTATACAAATGATTGTGGCCACAACCTGGTCTGTGTAAAAAATTATCTATTTTCCGATTAATCGGCATTAGAAACTATCAGGATATCGATTCCTAAAATCCAAACAACATGTAGCAATTAACAACGTGACCAGTGTAGCCCGATTCAAGAACAAATGATTATTATAAGCTGAATTAGCCTAAATACCCCCAGCATGACCAGAGTAGCCTGATTCTCATAACAAATTACTCTAATTAGTCTTATTATCATTTTGAATATATTTGAAAAAAACTGCCATGTATAATTTACAGCATTGGCAGAGAGATAATTACTTTCATAAGAAAAATAGAAATATAAAACTGAAATATATTCAAATCAAATCAGAATCGAATCAAGATCTTGTGAATCAGAAACAAAGTGAATCAGGAAATTTCAGTAAGTACAATAACCAGTCCCAATTCAGGCACAATCTTCTCAATAAAAAACTAAATAAATCAATCAATCAGTGGTTGAAACTCTTATGGTTTGTTGGTCATGCTGTAAGCTTTTGTTTTAAATGTGAAGGCTCCATTTCAAATACATACATATACATACTAGAGTCCGACCGATATATCGGCGGGCCGATATTAGGCATTTTCCAAACTATCGGTATCGGCATTATAATGCCGATAAATTAATATTTAAAAAATAAAATAAAAACGGACGAAACACCCTTCAACCATGTTATGAGTGTTGGCGTTGCATAGTTTGTCCACCTGAGAGCACTCTACAACGTCCCTGTTGGCAACACCAGCTGATCCAGCGTGAACATCCACAACTGAGATCATCTGTGAAGTGTGTTCATGGTAAGTTGGCAACTGTCATGAGACATACATTGATATTGAATAACAATTAAAAGAACATCCCCATCAGTTCTCTTAACTCAAATAAGCATGACAAAATTCGTGACTGCCATGTCCAGTTTTGCTGCTGTTACATGTAAGCCGAGGTTTAACTCGGACAATGTGAATATGTATTTCTTTAATAGCATGACAGTTATAGCAATGAGACGTATCATCTCTCCCCGGCCCGTTATTTTGAAAAAGTATGTTTTACAATAATTTGCAGTATTATGTTATCTAGCATATCTGTAGTTCCAGTCCCTTCATTGTAAAACGTAAGTTAGGCACGCGAGGAGTGAACATTTAGACATAGAGAAGAAGTATCAAACATAGCCTGTGCATAAAAGTTAGCTTTTATTGTTTAATAATAATACAATATTATTATTTAATAATAATTTTTGTTGTTGTTGTTGTTATTGTGTTTTTGTTCAAAGGACTTTAAGTTTCATACCATAAGTTTGTATTTTTATACATTTTATTTAGCAGAACTTTAATATATTTGATGTTCCTCTGTTCTGTTGTGACAATAAAACAAACAAGTTTATTTTTAAACTGCATTATCATATTATTTTAGCGAGGTTGAGTATTCATAAATAACTACAAATAACTAATGTCAGGGAAATCTGTTTATGTTTTGTTACGCGTTTCTGGATTTTTTAAAAAAAAATATATATATCGGCCGATATATTGGAATATTGGATTTTTAAATCACCAAATATTTGTATCGGTATCGGCCTTAAAAATACATACATACAGTCACACATTTTAGCAAACCAAAAACAAAGCTGTGAAAAGCTGGGAGGGCTTGGGAGCACATTTTATTGCATTTCCTTTCTGAGAGTGCTGTGAGTGAGAAAATGCCACTGACAACCTAAAGCAAAATACGGCAAACTTAAAATTGCAGCATGAACAATGCCACTTTTTAAACACACACACAAAATGACTGCTGATTAAAGACATTGACAACCAGTTACATAATACCTTTTGAAAACCTAACCTAATATTAAAATAATTTTTAATTAATCTAATACTATTCATCTTCATTACATTCAAACGTTCAGGCATGTACCTGCGGCGCTGATAGGCCTATATCTGCTGCACAAAATAATAAATACAATACAGCTAGATCTAAATCCGGAGGATATACTATTATTAAACTATTATACACAGTATATATACCATTGCAATTATACCATTTAGAGCCACTTTGCCCAGCACTAAAACTTGCTCAATGTTAAAGAATTAGGCATTAGACATAACAGTATGACTTTCTGTAAAGCTACTTTGAAATGATGTGTATTGAAAAAAGCACTACACAAATAAATTTGACTTGACTTGACAGGAATAAAATCGACTGTAGCAAATGACACCTATGCTTACAGCCAATCGCGCTGCTGTGTAGCAAACGTACCAAAGCGTGTTTATCTTGAACAAAGACGCTGCAGGCAAATATTTATAATCAATACGATGATTCCATATAACAAGTTTAAGACTTACGCACATCACATTGCAAAACAAAATGTGTGAAAACGATTACGAAAAGCTATTAAAGTAGCACCATAGTACAAAAGTGAGAAGACAGTGAGAATCAAAGCTACTGCCAAAAATAAATAAAAAAACACACCAATCAGATAAACATCGACAAGCTCTCCGTAACGCATTCAGAAACACATCCAACATTACGAAAAGCAGCGCTATTCTCACAGACACACCGACCCTAGGTACATTAATCATTAAAGCAACAACTGTCACATGATATGACTTATCTGTGCTTTAAATAATGATCCTCCGTGTGCGGCACTGCACAGACAGTGGCTGGCCATGAAAGCTTTCATCACAGTGATGAAATGTTCTTCGGTTGTACTGTGGCAGCAGGGCCAAACAGAGCTTTAATCATTCATTTACTTCTCTCAGGAAATACATATCATATTTACTCCTTAAAAGCAGCTATCGATGTTCGTCTCGCATGTCACTGCAGTTCTGAAATTCGGGGCCATGCAAATATGTTTAGAGGTCACTTTCCAATGTCAAACTGCATTATCACTAAATGCGCTCACAGACCTGACTGGTTATAATTACATAGAGAGTTTGAGAGCGCATAGGGATAAAATAGCATTGATAATGTCCTCTGCATATCTCTATTTGAAGCTAAACATATTCCATATCACAATGACTTCGGGGAAAAATATATTTTTTTATATGAAGTATCCTATAGTGTGATTGAGTCAAGCTTCTCCAACAATACATTTGCATAATTCGCAACAACCCAGGCAATATTAGGTTTAGCATTAATGGTCGCTTTTCAGGTTGATATGGGAACGGATAAAAATCCTCCCAACGGACCATAAACCACAGCAGCCCAGAACAGTGTCCCAAGCTAGCTGAAGTTCATTGTACAACATTTCAGGAGACATATTTTCATAACTCACACATTCTTTTCATTCAGTTCTGCTGGTCTTTCTCCCTCTATCACTCACTCGCTGTTTTAGGAGATAGACTGGCACCTCTTAAAAAGGTTAAGCAGTGCTTTTGCGTTTCAGGGGGATAATGCAAGCTGATTGCGGAATACACTTACCACAATGCCATTCTATTGCAGAAAATGAATCATCACACTACAGGTTCAAGGCAGACGTGGTTGGAGGCCAGGTTTGTTTAATACATATATTTTTAAATAGGTTTAAATGTCTGCACAAAATGCTAGAGAAGAATACAGCATAATGACTTGACATTTCTTTTGAGTTTTTCACTGGGTCCTGTGGTGAGAGAAATTATTATTTTTTTAAGTGCAAAATGTTCCATGTAGTCTCTTAAATAACATGAACTCATAAAAGCTTTGATTTAGCATTCAAATAATTCGAATAGCATTTTCACATGTCACACCTCTCAACTCCCCAAATGTATTTCAATGTCTATCAATTTCCATAATCAGTTTGTGAATTTCATTTGTCACAAAAAACATAAAACCTGTTCAAATTTTAAACCGTAAAACCAGTTTTACCCCAAAATGGTCTGATAAAAGTCTCAAAGTACAAATGTTATCTATTATCTCCTAAGGAAAATTAAGCAATTAATATTTGTTGTCTTAAAGTCACAATGCAACAGAAATGGTGCACAGATATTTCTCCTCCTGTTTTGTCAGATTATTGAAAAAGGATTCTGGATGGGAGTCAACTGTAAGGGGTGTTTCACCGGAAGGTCGAGTTATGAAATAGGTTAAAAGGTATGAGTTATACAAAAACTTTAAAATTGTTCACAATAAGATCAAGATACATAAAAAAATGTTCCATTTCGTGCCAACTCTAAAGAGCATTAAAGACAGATTATGTCAACGCCATATTTCAAAACAAATATGTTCTCCTCACACTTGTCTTTAGCCATAATCCTTCTAAATGTTTGATGCAGAGTGCCAGTTGTTTGAATTGGTATAACTGTCACATAGTGTAACACTCTCGTAGTGGTTATGGATATGGCTATATGAGACCTAAGCCTTACAGCCTTGCACGGCCTATGCTCATTTTTTTATTCTTTAACTTTTTATGGTCTCAATTCATCACTGTCGTCTAATCTAAATGTGGTGTACACTCGCGAAGAGGATGTTTGCTGCCAGCACTGTGCCCCAGGGAGAAAAAAATATGGTGGACTGCTCTCCAGAGTCTCCTTCCTCTCGTATCTGACCACTAGAACCAATTATCTCCAAAATGTCCCAGTCTGAGAACCAAGCCATTTTTTAAATGCATTGGTGGTCTCAGATTCAGACTCACTCAATGTTACAGTTGTAGAAACCACTGAGCAAAGCAAAATAGTGGACTATTTAACCACAAGTCCATAAAGTCCTTCAAACAAGCACTGTCCTACCAACCAGATCAATATGGTTAAAATATTTCAGAGACTATATCAAAGTCTCAAACCTGCAAAAACTTACTGGCATACAGTATCGTGGACGGTTGAGCAAAAGATCAACCATGATGTATGCTTAAACTGTCAGAAGCATGCTTGAAAGTTGCACGAGATAAAAGAACGGCAGGTTTTAATAGGATGGAGCACTGCTGGCTATCTAGAACAATCGAGAGAGAACACCCATTAAAATTAACATCATTTCCTTAACAGCAAAATTGCACTCTATTGTATGGAGTGGCATGCTGACTCTTAATACTTTTTAAATTGATTTTCATATAGAACTCCCGCGGGGGGCAATTCCATTTCCATACGAGCTTGTGTGGCACTCTACTCACTCAATTAATCGCATAATACGATCAATTTCTGCACCAAGAGAAGTCACACACCAGCGTTTTCTCATAAGAACAGCTTAGTGTTTTAGCCTTTTTATAGCATGCTCCAAGCTCTGTTATAAAAATCACAAAAAAACATGGCTAGAAAAATGTAAAGAGAAATGGCAGCATTTTTGATATCTCATTCCCTGAGCCACAGGAGGGTTGAGACTGAGAGTAACACTGGAATTGTACAAGTTTGCCCAGAGCTGGTGATATATGAAACCAGAGAACCCAGGTATTATCTTTGAGAGTGAATAAAAGAAGAGGATTCATATCATTGGAATTAACAACAGGCATATCTTAGGAATTCCCAACAGCCACAGCCACAGCCACTTTAATAGTGTTCAAATATCAAGATGTGTTAAATGTATATTTAGGCTTTCCTATTGGATCATCAGACGTCAAAATGTACTAAACATATACTGTACTGTATTCTAACTAGATAACTATAATTGTAAATAAATAAATAAAAATAGAAGGTAGGTTTTCAAAACAGGTTAAAGTTAAAAAACTGCTTTGCAATTATATGTATCGTGCTGTTACCAATGCCAAGGTCATGGGTTCAATTCCAAGGGAATGCAAGAAGTCACTTTGGATAAAAGTGTCTGTCAAATGCATACATGTGAATGGCTCTTTAAGCTTATACATCTAACATTACTCCAGTGAGTAGTAAAAAGATGTACCTAGTGCAAATTTATTTGATGATTTCCAGTAGGGATGCACGCTATATCGGCCACCATATGTTCATTTTTAATGTTATCGGTATTGGCCGATAAGAAAATGTGGTTGATATACTGAAGTCAATAAATAATGGATTATTTCCTTTAGCTGAGACACTTCACTTCACTTCATGATATGCGAATCCCATGATGGTTTTGAATTGTCTTGAAATATGATTGGAATCTGATAAACCTGATCATTTAGATTTATCTGCCAATATATCATTTATCGTTTTCAAAAGAATTATCCGTATCGGCCACAATTTTCACATTGGTGCATCCCTAATTTCAAGATGATGTTTTAAAAAAACAGTAAGAATGAATAGGTGTTGACTTTATACATCAAAATATAGTGCTAGAAGTTATACACATTTTTTATATATGAAAATGTACACTAGCGTTCAAAACTTTGGGGTTAGTAAGATTTTTAATGAATAATTTATGAAAGTAGTCTCTCTTATGCTCACAAAGGATGCATTTTTTAATAAAAATTAAAGCAAAAACACCAATATTGTGACATTTGTAAGTGACATCCCATTGAAAGGCTCCTTGCCTACTTACTTGGCTTTGATTGTGTTTGGACTTATCTAGTGATATTTTCTATCCCCTGACACAGAATCCTTTCTGCATTTTTAAACTTTCATTAAGACATTATTAGACTGAGGAAAACAGTCAAATGATGGCCATGGTGATTTCAGGTTTTACTATCCTTGCCTACATTGTAGGGCCCAAATGTACTCGCAAATCCTGACCCACACACACTTTCATTCCACTAATTTACAACCACATCCCACAGAAATGCCCTCAGAGAGAATGTTATGGCGTTCTAATCAAACCACTACACATTCACACACCAATACGGCACACAATTCCAGGGCATAAATCTATTAATGCTCCACTGTTAGCATTCATTGGGAGATTTGGAGGAATCCCTTCATTATAGCACTTAACACCTCGAAGGACTGTGCCCACTGAGACCAGCACGGCACGCAATTTATCATCGGGAGCTTCAATGAAGCTAGACACACACACACACACACACACAAACACTGCTATGAGCCAACCTACAATAGCAAAGACCTGAGAGCCAAGAGCTAGAGTCCTAATGGATATCAGCACAGCAAATTGCTCTCCCTCTCTGAAGACAATCCAACAATCCTGAAAAAAAAAAAGCGAGTTAAAAGACAGTAAAGCCTTTTTAAGACTACAAGAAGTGGAAGGCCATCCATTTAAAAAAAATAAATAAATAAAAAACGTCCCAGTGGATTTTTAGCAACAGCCCTGGAGGTGCAGCAGGTGTTGCGCAGGGATATAATTCATGAGAACATCAAGCTAAATTACAGTTGAACTGACATCACACACTCAATCTAACAAGCGCATATCATCAAGGGATTTCACTGATGATAAGCTGATGAACAAGCCAAGGTTCACTGCAACTGTCAGTCACAAAAATCTTCCTAAAACAACAAGAGAAGCACTAATTAACAAAGTGGGCTGATGGTTATTCTAGAAGAGTGACATCGTAATGTGTGAATTCTCGTGAAGTACTTGGCTCATATTAAAAGCAGCTAGCGTACAGATTCCCAATGTATTCTTAGTAAAATTCTTAATAAATAAAGTATATGTATATAAATATCCGACACAACCTTGCTCGAGGCAAAAAATTTTCATTACTTTAAATCTAACAGAGGGTATTTTAATTAACGTCTGTGAATTGAATTTTTGGAATTAGTTTCCCAAAAGATTCATTCAGTGTCCCTTTCTGCAGGTTGGTGGAGACAAGTTCAGTGTCTTTTTGCATCATGAATGAGTCACTGAATCAGTCAAGGGCTGTTCACACTGACAGCTATTTGCAGGGACATAGTAATCAAAGGTTATTAATTTTCAAAGAGAGTTACACGAGTGGCAAGACTCAATTTGCGAAAATGAGCAGCAACAGATCCGGCGACTACCAGTAGGAGCCCAGCAAGTGATCCAGCCCCTAATAGAGTTGGATACCACAGCAAAGTAAAGTAGGAAAGACTACTACCAACCACAGTACAGTGTGTGAATCTGCGACCTTAAGTGATTTAATCGCTGCTTTCAATTAAAGGCAGGGTAGGTAGGATTTTTCTAAAAAAAAAACATTCCAAATTTGTTTAAACTGTCTTTATATACCAATACATAATTAAAATGTAAGTACTCTGAAAAAGAAAATATAAAAATCGAGTGACTGTAGACCTTTTAATCTGCAATAAACACAGCTCATTTTTCCATTCACTCCCACCCCCTCCCTTCTGAGCTCCTTCCAAAGCGACGCCCCCAAAACACATGAACGCGCGACGCCAAACGCTCAGGCTCAGCTGGAAGACGCATTTATTACCTGAGACGAGTGGAGAGGAAGGAGCGCAGTACATACAGTGACATCATGTCAGAATCACATGTAATAAAATACCTAACTTTATCACTATGAATATAAACAAATAAGATTTCTTTTAGTACACACTATCAAGCTAGCATATCGATAATGGTAAAGTTTCATTCGGTAACGAGCTATATTTATAAGGCAAAACTAAAAACAGGTTGCATTGATACACGTTTTTCCATTACCATCAGTTACACTGTGATGAAGGTGAATTTCGTGTAAGATTCATAACATATACGGTGTTTTGCATGTAAGAGTTTCCATGATGAAAACATTGTTGACTCTAATGAAGACTAACGTACACTCCGAGTCCGGAGACAAGTACCGCATCGTCGGTTCGAGGACAGGTCCGGGGTTGAGGGCGAAGCAGAGGAGGTCGTTCAAGAGTGCGGGCAGGGTCCGAGGAAGTAGTTTTTGCCTTGTTTGCCTTCGCTGACTGCATATGCAGGTGCTTTGAACTGAATATTTCCGGGAACGGTGACATGTGATGAGTGCACGCAGGGCAGCGCACGCAGTGGTGCTCGGGCACGAGACATGAAGGCATCTGATTGGTTCTTTACATTCGCACCGAATGGCAGTGATTGGTCAGAGTTTTTACTGTCCTACAGCTGCTACAGAGGTCAGATTTTTTTCATTCCTTTTTCTGAACACATAATGTATTGACTACTCTCAGGATGGAAGGACCATTTCACCCAGTATAAAAAAAAATGTTTCTGAACAGGATTACCTACCCTACCTTTAACTGATCATTAAAAACTCTGAGTCGTTCATGCGAAACAAGTCTTATAATCATTGTATCAATATAGAACAAGCAAAATAGCATTTTAGTGCATCCCGTGAATGAGCATGGCATTGGTTGGAGTTGCTGAACGAACATCTCGTTCGTTGCTGAATTTGGAACTGCATACTACTCCAATTTTAATTATATCCTTCTATGGCAGGAATAGTATGCTAGTATGTGGCTCTGAATTCAGCAACTGTTCTTGAACAAAATGAATGAATGAACAAATCATTTTGTTTGAATATTTGCTGACAAACTCAAGTAGTCATGTCGTTCCTTCAGTTTGTATGAAGAATTAAGAATGTTGACTGCAAGAAGAACTGGAGCGTGTCACAAATGAACCGAAACTCTGTGTTTAGTCTACTTGCCTCACAGACATGAGAAATAGGCTTATAGAAAGCTTGAAATGTCTACTTTTAAACAAACCAATTAGAATCGAAAACAAATACTTTCTGATTATGTAATCCAAATGAAAGGTGCATTTAGGGTGACCAGATATCTAAGCTGTTGTCCCGAATATCGAATCCGGCCCTAATTGTCCCGAAAATTATACTAAAGCAAATTCTTGAGTAGTTATTGTCTGATAAAACATTAAAAACTGTCCGTGGAGGTTGAGTCGTCCTGCAGCCAGCCCCCACCGGCTGCTCATTGGCTGCAGCATTTTTTTTTTCTTTATTTGAAGTTCTACAAAGATACCGTAGGCGCGAATTTAAATGCATTGATAAGTGAGCGCAAGTTGCCGCAGCCGCGAGGACAGTGAATGTGCAGCCAGTCGTAAAGGAGTGATTGATTGGTCGCGGCACTGTGTGCAAAAAAATACTTCGGGTTGATGTCGGGTTACACAAAGCAAATCATCTACACAATTATTTAGTTTTCTTATTTAATGACCGTCAATTTAGTCGTAATAATAATTTTGGCATAAGGCTTATTAGTGTTAGGCTATAGCCTGAAATGTCTGATTTACGCACTGTTACAACAGTTCAAAATGACATTTGTGTTCATGATTTTAATGTTGTTGTTTTTTGTGGCAGACTAAAGACTAATGACAGACTGTTGATCTTTGAATAAAAATATGTTTGGTTCAGGTTTGAAATTCATTATCTTTTATTATAGGCTATGTAGTCTAATATCATAGTAGGACTACCCCAAACCACTAGTTTAAAAATAAACAATTAAAATGTTTCCTTGCTATTTTATCGACACATTCATAAAAGGCTACTTTTGGCAGGGCTTTGCGGCAAACTTACAGATCTGTCAACTACCACCACTTTTAGCAAAAGCAAAACAAATTTCTGTTTTCAACTTAATGTCGCGGAATTCAGTTTTCTTTCATTTTGGTTATATTTTATAATTAACTTTTTTTTTTTTTACTTCAATTACTTGCATATGCATAGTAGCCTACATAACAATTTGATTTTAAAAGTGGTTGATTAACTTTGTAGCCTATTTGTTGTCAACGCGAACCTTTGTACTTGGTGCCAATATCAAAACAATGTCAAATAATATAAAATTTTTGCAAATCATCATTCACAACAGACTTGTTTGACAACATGTGTCACATTGCCACGCCTTCCCAGCGACACAACTCGGCCACTCTGGATTCATCTGGAATAGAGTTCGAGTTGGTGTTCGAAACTCCACTTGAAGCAAAAAGCGTTCACTTGACTTTAGGTTAAGTTGGATCTGCATTTCAACACCCGTGCGCCAAGCTCGCCAAAACGTGGAATTAAAGTAATCTGTTGACTAGCATATCAACTAGCCTCGCTGTGTAAATCTGCACTGTGCAAACAAAATCTTGGTCTCTTAAGTTGGATAAAGACTAACCGTCATTCAGATCAGAGGAATGGTCTTCCATCCAACGTTTTCCCACTAAATGCATTCCATTTGTTTTCTGGAACACATCGACAGTGCTTGTTGCTGGTGGTCGCGCTTTTCTAAATGGGTTCATACTGTATGTAGCGCTCTACCCCCACCTGCCGTCCCGTGAGAAGAACCAGCCTCTAAAATACATACACACTTCACAAGACTTTAGCAGCTGATGGTCAAGTTCAAAGACGCGCTTGAGACACTGGAGCTGTGTTTTGAAATATATGGCGTGTGTTTGTTATTAACATAAGCTACTAACAACACATAAATGCAACCTTTATTCTGGTTATCTCAAGAAAATTACTCTGCTCAACGTGCACTTAAATTAATATTTTTTAATGAAATGATTAATATTAATAACATAAAACAAAAATACAAATAAAAAAGTAATATTACTATGTAGCCTATGTAAACTCACCCTTTCATGTACTTCTATATAGGTTATTTATATTATAGAAATGTAGTATTTTTTTACG
Organism: Abramis brama; assembly: GCF_963993115.1. Lineage (NCBI taxonomy): Eukaryota > Metazoa > Chordata > Actinopteri > Cypriniformes > Leuciscidae > Abramis > Abramis brama. The sequence continues at coordinate 33,315,220 of NC_139970.1, forward strand.
TAAAAGAAGCAAACAAAGCATGTCGTGCGTAATTGTAAAAAGTAACTTTTTTGTCAGAGATTACGATTAAATGCAATCCATAGCCAATATCTAAATCTAGCAAACGCTAGATCTCCACCAGACCACCTCGAGAACCGTCTGCAAGAATTCTCAAGCCCCACATGAGTCTATGATAACAAGTGCAAACAGAGAGCCTTTGCATTGTTAATAAAAGGTAAGCTTAATCTGTCAAAAGAAATGTTTTCTCCAAAGGGACGTGCCCAAACTGCAAAGCAGCGCACAACAAATCCGCCCCACTCCTCGTAGCTACGTTCCCCTCATTCAGATAGACCCCCTTCAGCGAAATGCATGCCTGAGAGCAAGTCTATTTTCTCACACTTCTCATTTTCATCCTCACAATCATGCGTCCATACCTTGGCTGCCACCGACGAGCAATCCGAGGAAACAGAGGACGGTCCGAATCATTTTCAGCAGGTCCTGATGGACAGCGGCCAGTGCTCGAAGTGAGTTGAACGGACGCTGGACGCTGGTTCTCCCTCTCCGCGCGTGTCAGTCGCTGGCGCGCACGAGCTCGCTCACTACTCACTCGCTCACTGTCTGCCACAGACGGGATCTGTTGAGGAGCTCTAAGCAGCTGTGCCTCAATGCAGTACTTTTTTCAAATGCGCCGAACCAGCCCAACCTACCAGCAGCAGTGCATCGCGTCAGGTACAAACCAATGTCCATCATCAGATCAGTCATAGGTATTGATTATTCAGTAGCCTCTCATAAACAGTGGAGTCCTGAAGTCTAAAACCACATTAGAATATGAGCTGTGGTCCCATTTAAGCGCGAAATGAATAGTTTTATGATTAAAAAAAAAAAAAATGTAGGCTACAATAAAGAATGATGTAAAATATTTAAATTCAAATAGGCCTATTTTAGCTTTCAAGGTCAATTATCAAATAAGAACATTTGCGACACTGGTCATTGGTCAACTCCTTTGGACAAAAAGTCAGATGTTTTTGCTTCCAATAAAGCTCAAGGTGATCTTTAAGACATTCGCAAATCATTTTGCATTTTTATTCCAATTTTGTGAAGAAGAAGAAAAAAATGTCACGTGACATGAATGAAATAATAAGATCAAGTTCAGTGCATTGCATCATACAGTATCACATGCAGTATGAGGTTCCATATATCCATATACTATATATACGGCATATACAACTTTTATTCAGAGAACCATTTCCCAGGCTCTTTGGCTTGTTTATCTAATTCCAGGCAGGAAACTTAAAACCCTCAAAAGACCGCATTGGGCCATTACATCAAGCTACATAAACTTCCTTTAAGGTCCACTTGGGGGGGAATGTTAACTACAAACACTCCTTTTTTTTTTTTTGGTCCCTGTTAACAGGTGTGACTCATAACTTTGCATGGGTCAGAACATGATACTGGAGTTACTAAAGCTAAACCCCCAAAACTCACAGACCACCAATTGAACATACTGCACTCCATTACTCTGTTCCATAATTGCTTTTTTTAAATCAGTTTTTATTTACTCATAACATTCTCATAACATTAAGCACACATACACACACACAACTGATGGCAGGAAAAATATATGCGACTTTAAAAATACCTCCATTTCACCTTGACATAACACACACACTCCCTGCAGAGACGATGATATTCTGGAGGAGAGGCTTAGTGTATGTTTAGGTAAAGCATGGCTATGGTTCTGTTTACCTGCAGCTTAGTGCTGTTTATTTATCTAAGGAGATGATGCAGGCACTGTCATGGAAAAAGCTGTTGCATTAACGCAGAGAGGAGAAGAGCTGTGGCAATGAGCCATGCACTATACAAATCTAGAGAGAACAGAATTAATTTGAGGGCAAATTCTGTCAAATATCAATTTCAACACATGATGATTTTGTAGGCTCATCTATAATGTACAGTTAGTGGAGTCCAGCAAAATTGTTAACACTTAAGTACTTAATGTCTCAGCTACAAAAAGTAGATGGAATGCTTGCAATTTCTAAGAACAAATTCCTGATCGCACAGTTGTGCATGCTTTAAGTTGAAAGAAGAGAATTTAGCAAAAAGAAAAGTCAGTGAGTGCAAACAATCACCTTCCACTTTGATAACAAAGGCTTATTCATGGAGTTCCTACTAGGCTGCAAGGTTTGTAGCCGAGTCTGAAATGATAAGACTCAGCTTTTTGACTCTATTTTAATGTCAGAATAATGTCCTCAAGGCTGGCGTCCTGCTAGTTCAGTCAGCTGAATAGCCATTTAATATCTCAAGCAAATCTCTGTTCGGCTCCATGTCGTTCTGTTTCATGGATGTTTTCGGATCTAGAACATAAATAACAGGGGAAAACAGAATCTATAAAAGAGGAACTTCAAATTACGCAGCAATTTCAAATGGTCACTTATTCATGGCTGCATGGTTTGCTTCTATTGGGAAACACTAAGGTTGATCTTTGAAACATGCATCCCATTAATGCTTCTGAATGACAACAAATGACAACTATTCCAATTCTATGTTGGAATCTATTATCTATGAACATATTTTGAATGACTTCTTTCATTTCCTGAAAGACTGATGGAAATGGACAGAGCCAAATGCATATATTTGGGTGTAATAGTTTCAACAGTTGTTTTCCAAATGAAGTTATTATGCTTATTACGCTTAAAAGCTCCACGATGAAGAGGAAAACCTCTCAATTTCAAGCTCTTCTGCCCCTGACAGACACAACACTTTATAAATCTCCAGATAACATCATTAATGAATATAAGTGGAATGAATACTTTGTCACAGTCAAATGCTCAGCATACATGTCACATATAAAAGAAGCTTTAAACAGGAAGCTGAGACACACACAGACAGTGTAGATACGGGATTAATGAGTCAGAGAGAATGAGAGGCTGTGATTAAGAGGTTCCTGTGTATCACAGACCAGTTCAGAGCATTTTCTCTACCTGTGTGGCTGGAGCAAAGAACCATGAAACAGAATACTGGCCATAGAAACTTCCTGCAGTACATGCTGGACTAGAGATGAGCCAAAACTTAGAGGTGGAACAAAGTCAGAAATGCTGATTTAAGATAAAATATTCTGAAGGATCAATCTATAATATTATGTCACGTTTCTTTTGGTCAAGGCAGAGGGAAAGTTGAACTGAGAGTTGCAAAGTCATTATGTACTATAAATCATCAATTTATTTTTTAACAAGAAATGAATTAAAACAGTGGTTCTAACCTACCTGGTGGTTTTCCTAGGGTCACAGACAAAAGGTAAGGTAAATGCAATTTATTAAATACAGCACCACAATTATTTATTTATTTTATTTTATTCTTTCTGTGAATTACTGGCTGCTAAGAGGATTAAAACCATTTAAATTCAGGGCACAATTAGAAAACAACATGGTTAATTTTTTTTTAAAATAAAACTGAAGGGAAAAAAGAATTAAACAATATAAATAAATAAACTCTTTATAAGAATGGCATTTCACAAGACGTTAATACATTCTCACAACATAGAATAATTGCGGTTGGCGTGCTACACGGACCCCAAAAAGTATATTATTAATATTGCATAAACATTATATTATAACATGTAAAACTTTTTGGTGTATGTTCTTTGCTTACAAATGTTATGTTAAAAATACTAAATGCTAAATTCCATTTACTTTGATCAGTTTATTATAGTGCAGTGGCATTCATGCATTTTTATTACTTTTAAGTGAGGCCTATAAAAATATCAAGAATATTATGTAGCTTTATTTAATAAACAATGACTGTGCACACTTCAGCACATATGTAGCCTCTTAGATTCTAGTCAGAATGTGAGTCTGATACTGCTCCATTGGGCTGTGATTAAGAGGTGTGTTTCAACCATAGACTGTAAAAAAATATGGACGTAGTTTCCGTGACGTCACCCGTAGGTTTCCGAAGAGCATTTTTGAAGCCTAAAGTGGGCGGAGCCGGCCGTCGCCATCTTGGCCTCGCGTCACTCCCGGATAACAGAAAATGGGCAAAGAGGCTGAGGAGCCTGGCTATCTGAAATCACGCCCACCTAGCTCGACGTGATCGAGTTAGCTCAGGCTGTTAACGGCTCTGGGTAATGCTATAAGGTTATGCTACTGACGGTACCAAGTCTGCGACTGCACAGGGCCTCGCGCTAAAATGACAGTTGATGATGTAAAGCCAATTTAAAGTTCCTATTTTTGCCCTTCGAAATATTATAATAGTTAAAAGACATTGCTACAAGTGAGACTGTGTATCGTGATTCTGTACTATTCTGCTAGTTGAAAATGTATTATGCAGTAACTTAATATTACTCTGAGAGAGTGTGTGTGACAGTGATTTATGTGCACATGTCAGTCACTCTTTTTTATACTCCGTCAGCGCGGCATCGCTCGTCAAGTTCGTAGAGAGCTTATTCAGTCCATTTTAAATTCTGATTTTGGCCGCCTCTCAAATGGGTTAAACCATAGATATATTGCCTATGAATTTCAAGTAAATGCGCTAGAAAATCCGCGCTCATTCAAGGATGTCCATTTATTGCATGGGCGGAGAAAGCGCCGACACCAGCAGGATTTCACCTGATGGTACATAAGCATATTATAATCTATCTGTTCCGTGAGAGCAGAACGAACAAGCCTTTATTGATGTTTTTAAATCTGAAAACTCCAAAAAGCAACGAAATTGTCAGACATCCATTAGTGCATGTTCACAGAGGAAAACAACTGAAATACAGCGCTGGTTCTCTCGAACGATACTCGACGACAACGACGGAATCCTAAGACGTGGGCGAAGTAATGGGTGTATTAAATTGTATGAAATAATCCCGAAAAAAAGCACAAAACACTGCAGAGATGGCAAGTTCAGCAGTTAACATTTGCTGAGGTGAAGTGACGGCTAGTAACAGCAGACAAACGGCTAGCATTGACATCAGCGGCAATCCACATGTCACTCAAGTGGCCACTGGCCACACCCTTAATTATGCAGAACTTTAAATATTAATCAACTAAACGGATGAGTTATAAAAAAATTCACCCCCCTCACAGTTGTTATGAAGGGCAAAATTAGCTGTATAGACCAAAGCCACATAGAGATCCAGGCTGTAAAAATGTTTTTTTCTGCTGTAAAGTTGGTAATTTTAACATGGGGGAGATACAGATTTGACTCACTTCTGCAGCCAGCCTCAAGCGGCCAGTCAATGAATTGCAGTTTAACTCACTTCCGTGTTGGTTTCAAGAGAGAGACGGGGAGGTTGCCGCTTGGTTTCAACCGAACCAGGAAAGAAAATGCCTCTGCACTCAATTGGATAGACCTACAACCAATCAGAGCAACGGAGTAAGTGACGCATGTTGAGCGACGCATAGTTGTCAACAGAACTCAACTGCACGCACGCTGGAAGAAGTAGAAGATGAAGATGAGTGTAAACGATCTTTGCTGGTGTTGTAAAAATAATTTAAGGATACACGGAGTACCTACCAACACGATCATCATTTTTGAGAGAAATAGTAAAGGTGAATGCATACGAACAAGTTCTCCGTTTAGGATTAGAACTCGACAATACAGCAAAAAAATCGTATCGCAACCCAAGCGCTCTTTGGTGACATGGATGATTACGTTACTGTTGATCATCTGTCCATCATCGTATAAAGCCCACCCTGACAATTTGATTGGTCTGAACAGTAGTTCAGTCATTTTAAGCCAAAATGGGGGTCAACCTTGAACAAATTGCAACAGAAGCAAACTCAACTGATTTTGTATCCTCAATATGTCCTGAGTAAGGAAAAAAAAGCCCCTGAGAATCCCATAAGGGGTAAGTTTCGAAAAAGACCCAAATATAGCCTATTCATACGCCTATTCATTCTTTTTCTCACTTGAATAGGGTAAAAAAAATTAACCTTTAGATATCGCCATGAAAATTACTGAGTTGATTACTTACATCAAGAGAAACAAGAAATGTATTATAAGTTTTTTAAATTGTTTGTTAACATGGATAAACGGTGCATAATCTAATTACGTCTGTGCTAATTTGCATAAATACCACAACAGATCTAAACATTGGGTATAGCCAGGTGAAAATGTCTTGTTGAATCTTGTTGACATATAACAGTAAAATACTTAATGTTAAGGTCTGAATGGAACCCATTTAGGCTACCCATGAACATTAATACATAGAGGCAAGAAGAAGTACTTTAGAGTTTACCAGACTTTATTCATTTTTAAGAGATTGGGTTTGGGGCTGGGTCCGTGGGACTGTTTCTGGGGGATGAGTCTGAGGGAAGAACAGGAGACAATGGTAAGGAGAATGCAGAAGACAAAAGGTAGGTAAAATAAAAGGTGAACCCCCAGAAACAGTCCCACGGACCCAGCCCCAAATCCCATCTCTGCAATAATAATTAATAAAGGCTGGTTTCTAAAGTACTTCTTCCTGCCTCTATGTATTAATGCTCATGGGTAGCCTAAATGGGTTCCATTCAGACCTTAACATTAAGTATTTTACTGTTATATGTAAACAAGATTCAACAAGACATTTTCACCTGGCTATACCCAATGTTTAGATCTGTTGTGGTATTTATGCAAATTAGCACATATGTAATTAGATTATGCACCGTTTGTCCATGTTGACAAACAATTTAAAAAAAATGATGCAAGTAATCTTACTTGATGTAAGTAATCAACTCAGTAATTTTCATGGTGATATCTAAAGGTTAATTTTTTTACCCTATTCACGTAAGAAAAATAATGAATAGGCGTATGAATAGGCTATATTTGGGGGTTTTTTTATCGAAACTTTCCCCTAATGGGATTCTTCAGGGCTTTTTTTTTCCTTACTCAGGACATATTGAGGATACAAAATCAGTTGAGTTTGCTTCTGTTGCAATTTGTTCAACCTTTTTTCATAAAATGACTGGACTACAGCTCTGGTGCGAGCATAATTGCTTCACAACGGATCAAGTCCAGACCGAACTTCCCCACCTCAAATGTTGTGGGCGGGGCTAAGTTCGGCTGGCATCCAGGCTAGTCTTCTGCTAGTTAGCGAACCATTAAATAACTATCTCAACTGTTAAGTAACATATTGGAGATTCAAGTAATATCAGATTTGTCTAATTTTAAGTAAACACAAAAAATAGAGATGAAAAATGAACATAAGTAGGAAATTTACTTTTGCTGTGTTTAAATACGTTTTCAGTGATATCTTCCAAAGACTTCAGAATTTTGGTGCTTTTTTCCCCCTCTATATATATTGTTGATATGACAACTAATAAATACACCAATTTTCTTCATGCTAGCATGTGTGGAAGTATTTAAAACTAGTGTGTTGCAACTAACCCCTCGTTGTGCCCCGCTCTCCCCATTAAGGCAACCGGTTTTCTCAAATGGTTTGAGTTACCTTAACTCATTGGATATGTCTTTAATTTGTTTTTCACATATTTGAATGCCAAACAATGTATTTCTGTCCACAAATATATTAACATTACTGATTCTTCACATTTGAGTCTTACTACATCATGGTTTCTACTTCAGGGTTTGCGAGCTTCCCTCTTAACTCATGTTGCATTGTTTCACACCATTGCTTGTCAGACGCTGAACTCATTCCCGGCATGTCAGACGTCAGCGGCCCCGTGTCCTAACGGCCTATATGCTCAAAGACAGAGGCAGAGAGCTGAGACTGAAGAGGAGACACATTCATCAATAAGCCATTAGCAATCCTGCATTGAGCATCTGCAGCCGAAAGCTTCTTCTTACAGCCTCATTCACTGTCTATTCATTGATCCTAGCATGTGTTAACTGAGCAGAAACATGTGCGCGACATCACTGACACCGTCACTCTGCCACTGAGCTGGTGATTGGCCGTAAGTGAGGGCCAGAAAACTAGAAGTAATGATAATGAGCTAATGGTTTGTGAGACATTTAATACATCATTTGTGAATGAAAGTATTAGTTAAGTGATAAATATATATATATATATATATATATATATATGCAGATAAGAATGTTAATCCCACTGATCATAATGCATCGTTTTCCAAGACATGACTGTCTATTTATGTCAAATACACTCTTAAAAATAAAGATTCTTTATTGACATCTGCAGTTCTCTTCTGTATTAATCTTCTTACAAAAATATAAATAAATATATTAATAAAAATATTAACATTAGTGTAATTATTCTGCATATTTCATGCTTAAAAATTTAAATGAAAATTTTATATTGAATGACAAATCTAGTATGACCTGTCCTATACTTATCACGAGCGGCACAAGGATGGATATATATATATATATATATATATATATATATATATATATTAAAGAACATCATCACAGAGCTGATATATCTATGTGCAAGACATGCTAGACAGACATATGGATACACACACTGTACAAAAATAGGCTAACCAGCCTGAACACAAACCTTCTAAGAATTTCTTTTGACACTTTAGACATTTTATTCTGTGGAAGGATGATGTGTCAGACTTAAAAGTATAATTTAAAAGTTAAATTTTACCACATATAATTAGACCTAATTAACTATGATGGGCAAATAAAAAGATGTTGGCAGCCTAACACACCAATTATGATGACATTTTCTCTGTCAGAGATTGCATTTATTTTATCATGCTCTTTCCTTTACATCTCAGAAACTAAAGCACTGCAGCACAAGTTTTTTTTTATATTTTTTTTTTTTATCAGTCACATTTTTTCTATATATATATTCTATTGAAGTCTTATCATTCCGGTCACTCACCATGTCTTTCCTCAAATGACACTTGGGAGTTTCTGCAGCCAGAATACAAGCTCTTGAAGATCTGTCCATCTCTGTGGCAAAATCACTTTCGCACCTTCAGTTTTTGTCAGATGAATTAATTTAAACATCAATCCATAAATTGGTAATAAGTCCATCTCTGGATGAACCAGCCTGCACTTGATTCACATTAATTGTTCACATATTGTTCGTAGAGGGTGTTAAAGGGTTAGTTTACCATAAAAATCTAAATTCTGTCATTAATTACCCTAATGTCATTCCAAACCCGTAAGACTTTCGTTCATCTTTGGAACACAAACAAAGATCTTTTTGATGAAATCTGAGAGCTTTCTGTCTCTCCATAGACAGCTACGCAACTACCACTTTGATGCTTCAAAAACTTCATAAAGAGATCGCAAAACTAATCTATATGAATTGAGCGGTTTAGTCCAAAGTTTTATGAAGAGACACTATCGCTTTATATGATGAACAGATTGAATTTAGGCTTTTATTTACATAAACATTCATCAACTCACACGTAAGTTGTGGTAAACCAACAGAAGCTCAAGCATGTTCGCTTGACATGCGAGAACCAGTGAGGTTCATTCTCGTGTTACGCAGCACATTTGAGCTTCTGTAAGAGGTTTGTTTTTGCGGGTCAAGCAGGTTCGGTTGAGCTTATGTTTATGTTTGCTGATCAATGTTTATATGTGAATAAAAGCCTAAATTCAGTCTGTTCATTATGTAAAGCGATCAAGTCTATTCAGAAAATTTGGACTAATATAATTAAATTGGAAATTTCTCCACCCACACTTTGGGACACATATCTTGGGGTTCACAAGTGCCCTATCTGAGCATTTGACTCATCTCAGGTCTCATTCAATGACAGCCATAAACTGCAATAAAATGTGCATCTTTATCTGCACATTGCATGTACTCCTATTATATCATATTTAATTGAACAACAAATTAGTCAATATTAGCCACAGTGACATTTTGGGTAAGTAAAAAAGGTTGCTACAGCAATGTATTGCCTAATAATATACAGCCTTGAAATTTCAAACCCTGGCTACATTTGTGTGTGGCTGGAAATGATTTTTTTCCTGTTACCTTCTCAAAAAGAGATTTGGACACGTTTTAATGTTTATTTTAGCACAAAAACATACATGTTGCATTTCTTCAAAGGTTGATTTTGGATCCTTGTGAAGTCCAACTCTTTTTTCATGTTTCTTTTTTCATGTCTTTTTTTTAAACCAGAGCTCTTTGTTTTGATGTTGAGCTGTAGACTGACATTTAGAGAGAGAGAGAGAGAGAGAGAGAGAGAGAGAGAGAGAGAGAGAGAGAGAGAGAGAGAGAGAGAGAGATTGGATGATTTGATACTGGTAAATAAACAACACTGTGATTAAAAAAGACTTAGCAAATTCAGTGAGATTTTGCCTTCTCTCAAAGGCTAAATGAAGATTGATGAATGACCTGCAATTGAATGTGTACAGAATTAGACTTGAGATTCAGGCCTTTCTAAAGTCTTTGTCAATGAACCATTTATAATAGTGAAGGTGTTGTCAAGTGGACAGGTTAGATTTGCTGAGACTATATTTCCTCCTACTGCACAAAGCACAAACTCCAGCATTTATGGAAATGTAATTCTATAATAATCAACCCTTTTGTTGTCCCCTACAATGGAAGATGTTGTATGCTATCATGTTGGCAAAGCATTTCAAATCGATCATAATTAGAAATCATACACTTCACCATTCATCCCAAGGGACAAAGTGTCACATGCACGTTTCTGATATCATCTGAAAAATTCCAAAAAGTGTCTCTGAAATGCCACAGAATGAACCTACATGTGTTCAAATGACAGATAAATCCAGCATCGTCTGAAAATTAACACAGAAAACCAATGTTCACCCTGACTTAACATTGAACAAGCCGTTTATCTCTCTTAAGATCATAATCAATACATGCACAGCAATAATGCTATAAAATATTTTTTTCTGTGTGTGTTTTTGATCAAATAAATGCAGCCTTGGTGAGCATAAACTTTTAAAAGCTGGGCTACAACAGTGACCTTATCCTGATACTATTAGAAATAATCCTTTATTTTAGTAGAGCTAGTGCAGAGTCCTCCAACAACACAACTTAGAGTCTTAAGGTTACATGGAGGACAGATCCTCTTTACCATTTATTCCACTGTACAAACTATGATGGATATCCACAGATTTTCTTCTTTTGGTTAGTGTTCATTATAAAAAGAAGCAGCACTCAAAAGCAGTTACGACCACAGACAGCAAAAATAAGAGTCTAACCAGAGGAAAACTTCACAGCTAGACATTTTGTAAGCACATACTGGACACAGAGAACTTTTTTCTTATCTCCAGTCGCGATTACTTCATAATTAATGTCTATGGATTCGTATTTATCTTTTTTCATTTGTTTTTCAGTGAAGTTTGAGCCTCCAGCATGTGCTGTTTTGAAGATAACAGTGCACAGCTATAGACACAAGCATGGCAGCCCTTTATTCTGAAAATGGTTTTGTTCTTCTTTCATGCCTACATAATGATGATTTGCTTTAATAGGGCACATGAGCGGTTGTCCAGCGATCTCCTTTACATATCTCCACATGTTCCTGGATAACGTGATCGAGTTCTACTCAACTGCCATGTCCATCAGCCACAAGATCTTTTGATCCCTGTGATGTGTAATTAACACAGAACCAGATGTTGCCATCTTTAATACATAGCATTAATGTACTTAAGAAGGATTTACTAAATTGGGGGTGTCAGCAAGATGCTTCCAGAGACCCAAACTAATTTCTTTGCATAGACTGATGAAGCTAAAAATGTCTCCCTCTGTCCATCTGTTGTTGAGGGTCACGGCCTAGCTCTCTCTACCATTGCTAATGCTCTTAATTTTTGCCCAGCAATGTCTTTTCACTACATTCACAGAGAGTTTAAAGGGCCAGAGGTCCCATAAGCTCACAGCAGGAGGCAAATCAGCCTGAAACCTCATCAATTAGAGGAGAAATGGAAAACAGGCACGGGGAGGTGCGGCGAGAGGGTCGGCGGCGTAGCTGTAAGCATTGCTAACGAATAATGTCAGTCTTATTGATGGAAATTCAAAGAGAGTACCAAGGTTATGATCTGTGGTCAAACTGTTTTTTAGAGGATTTGGACAGTGGAAAAACTTTTGCATATTTTATACTCACTGTCAAGCAACTTCATCTGAGATTTAGATATCAGCCTCCAGCGGGTGGAATGTTTATGAAATAGTTCACCCAAAATATACAAAATTCTATAAGAATTTACTTACCCTCATGTCATTCCAAGCCTGTATGCTGTTTCGATTTCCATTTAACACAATTTTGAAGAATCTTCATGCAGCTCTTTTCCATACAACAGCCATGTAGGTTCAGCACCTAAAAAGACCAAAAAAATACCCCACATATGTTATATATCACGTGTTATGTCTTATATGTGTCATACAATAGCTTTGTGAAGAACAGACTGAGGTATGGTCTTAACGTTTATATGTAGGCTCCAAAATGTTTGAAATAAATTGGAAAGTGTATTAAAAAACAGTGAACTGTCAGACTAGCTATTTCAAACATTGATCTTGTTTTTTTGACACACAATATTATAACAAAACAAAGCTTTGTGAATTTTTGAATCAATTGAACAATCGACTTCATATAATGATTTATTATTTCAAAGTGTTTGAAACACAGCATACTGAGGACCTGTACTCGTGAAACATTTAAAGCAATGGGAAAATGCAAAGAAGAGTCAGCTACAATTTGCATTACGCTTGGTTTGTTTGAATCAGTCTGATTTTTGAATACCTAATTTCAACTCTGATTCAAGACTGATAGGCATATTCGGTGCAGAAACAATTCCCATTTAGTGTCAAACCATCAAAATTCGAAGTGTTTCAAAACAGTATGGCATAACACAGACTTGATTGCTGAAATGTGACTTGTCCTGTCTGATCCAGCTCCAAAACAACCACAAAAAAACGTTCAGAAAGTTTCAGCTTCACCAAACACTTTTCAGTTTCAGAAATCACTATTTTCAATTGTTTCTATGTTCTTCATTAAGATTTATTCGTGGTCGTGCCTGCTGTCCATCTAGATTTCTCAACAATGCAACAGGGTTGCTTAATAAGTCAATTCTAAAATCAACTCTAAACGTGAGCAACTTCCAGCAAGATTTCACAATAAACCAGCATTTACATTAAATTTGATTACAACTTGACAATTTAAAGTCCACACTACATCTTTTTTTTCCCAATCTGTTAAAGTTTCAGATCATATTTTCAGCTATTATTTTCTTTCTTTCGGCTGAAGGTCAAAAACAGCATTTTATGGCATTGTCATTGCGGATTGTGTCCGAAATCACATACTCTCTTGAGTATAGGTAATTCGGTAACACTTTAGAATACTGTATCTTACTTACTGCATAACTTATAAGGAATTATTGAAGTACTAATAGGTAATTCTTCATTAACTACTTCTTCACTACTGTTAACTACTAAGGAAGTTGTGTTAACTAATCAGTATGTAATATAATTTTATTGTTGTGTTAAGTAACAGTTAGTTAATCAATAACTAATGAATTCTGTCATACCTCCCTATGAGCTATTATTAATTATCTACTAATTAAGGTTCAAGAAAAATAACTAAGAAGTAACTAACATACAATGCTGATATGGTGCATTTCTTCAGCGAAATACAGGTTTGTGTACGTTTTATTGAATCTATAAAATCATTACTGTGCTATAAATCAATGTTATTTTATGCAAGGCAACATACAAGGACACAATGTCAGTTAGCTAGCTAACGAGTCTGTCTTTTTTGCGTGATGGAAACGCCTGATTCCTTGCATAAAACAAATGTTTTTATTTCTAAAGATCCTAAAACATCAGATGTTAAAATATGTTCTTAGAGCAGTGCACTGTTTGTTTATGGGCAGGTTATGGAGTCAGTAACAGCATATTTTGGCTATGAGTGAAACGCAGGGCGGCGGTCTGGTAATTCTTTATTAATTACTAATGAGTTCCCTATATTTTCACTTTAGAATACTGTATCAGGTTGTAAGTAATTCCTGAAGAATGATCTAATAATTCTTTATTAATTACTAATGAGTTCCCTATATTTTCACTTTAGAATACGGTTTCAGGTTAAAAGTAGCCTAATTCCTGGATAATTATTTGATAGTTCTTTATTAATTACTAATGGGTTCCCTATATTTTCACTTTAGAATACTGTATCAGGTTCTAAGTAATTCCTGAAGAATTATCTAATAATTCTTTATTAATTACTAATAAGTTCCCTATATTTTCACTTTAGAATACTGTTTCAGGTTAAAAGTACTATTACTAGCCCCCTCCTTGAACTGCCACCTTACCGTGGTGGAGGGGTTTGAGTACCCGAATGAACCTAGGAGCTATGTTGTCTGGGGCTATATGCCCCTGGTAGGGTCTCCCAAGGCTCCCCATGGGGTCCGGCCGGGCTCAGCCCGAAGGAGTGACGTGGGGCCACCCTCCCGTGGACCCACCACCTGCAGGAGGGACCGTAAGGGGCCGGTGCTAAGTGGATCGGGCGGCAGTCGAAGGCGGGGGCCTAGACAACCCGATCCCTGGACGCGGAATCTAGCTCTAGGGACATGGAATGTCACCTCTCTGGCGGGGAAGGAGCCTGAGGTTGTGCGTGAGGTTCAGAGATTCCGACTAGAGATAGTTGGGATCACCTCTACGCACGGCTTGGGCTCTGGAACCACACTCCTCGAGAGAGGATGGACTCTTCACCACTCTGGAGTTGCCCATGGTGAGAGGCGGCGGGCTGGTGTGGGTTTGCTTATAGCCCCCCAGCTCAGCCGCCATGTGTTGGAGTTCACCCCGGTGAACGAGAGGGTCGCTTCCCTACGCCTTCGGGTCGGTGATAGGTCTCTCACTGTCGTTTGTGCTTACGGGCCGAACGGCAGTGTAGAGTACCCGGCCTTCTTGGAGTCTCTGGGAGGGGTGCTGGAAAGTGCTCCGACTGGGGACTCCGTCGTTCTACTGGGGGACTTCAACGCCCACGTGGGCAGCGACAGTGACACCTGGAGGGGCGTGATTGGGAGGAACGGCCCCCCTGATCTGAACCCGAGTGGTGTTCTGTTATTGGACTTCTGTGCTAGTTACAGCTTGTCCATAACGAACACCATGTTCAAGCATAAGGGTGTCCATCAGTGCACATGGCACCAGGACACCCTAGGCCGGAGGTCGATGATCGACTTTGTGGTCGTTTCATCCGACCTCCGGCCGTATGTCTTGGACACTCGGGTGAAGAGAGGGGCGGAGCTGTCAACTGATCACCACCTGGTGGTGAGTTGGATCCGATGGCGGGGGAGGAAGCTGGACAGACTCGGCAGACCCAAACGTACTGTGAGGGTCTGTTGGGAACGTTTGGCCGAATCTCCTGTCAGAGAGATCTTCAACTCCCACCTCCGGCAGAGCTTCGACCAGATCCCGAGGGAGTCTGGAGATATTGAGTCCGAGTGGACCATGTTCTCCACCTCCATTGTCAACGCGGCCACTCGGAGCTGTGGCCGTAAGGTCTCCGGTGCCTGTCGAGGCGGCAATCCCCGAACCCGGTGGTGGACACCGGAAGTAAGGGATGCCGTCAAGCTGAAGAAGGAGTCCTATCGGGCCTGGCTGGCTTGTGGGACTCCTGAGGCAGCTGATGGGTACCGACGGGCCAAGCGGACTGCAGCCCGGGTGGTTGTGGAGGCAAAAACTCGGGCCTGGGAGGAGTTCGGTGAGGCCATGGAGAAGGACTATCGGTCGGCCTCGAAGAGATTCTGGCAAACCGTCCGGCGCCTCAGGAGGGGGAAGCAGTGCCCTACCAATGCTGTTTACAGTGGAGGTGGGCAGCTGTTGACCTCGACTGGGGATATCACCGGACGGTGGAAGGAATACTTCGAGGATCTCCTCAATCCCGCCGTCACGTCTTCCATTGAGGAAGCAGAGGCTGAGGGCTCGGAGGCGGACTCGTCCATCACCCAAGCTGAAGTCACCGAGGTAGTCAAGAAACTCCTCGGTGGCAAGGCACCGGGGGTGGATGAGATCCGCCCTGAGTACCTCAAGTCTCTGGATGTTGTGGGGCTGTCTTGGCTGACACGCCTCTGCAACATCGCGTGGCGGTCGGGGACAGTACCTTTGGACTGGCAGACCGGGGTGGTGGTCCCTCTTTTCAAGAAGGGGGATCGGAGGGTGTGCTCCAACTATAGGGGGATCACACTTCTCAGCCTCCCTGGGAAAGTCTATGCCAGGGTACTGGAGAGGAGAATCCGGCCGATAGTAGAACCTCGGATTCAGGAGGAACAGTGTGGTTTTCGTCCCGGTCGTGGAACACTGGACCAGCTCTATACCCTCTACAGGGTGCTGGAGGGTTCATGGGAGTTTGCCCAACCAATCTACATGTGCTTTGTGGATTTGGAGAAGGCATTCGACTGTGTCCCTCGCGGCGGCCTGTGGAGGGTGCTCCGGGAGTATGGGGTCCGGGGCCCTTTGCTAAGGGCTATCCGGTCCCTGTACGACCGGAGCAGGAGCTTGGTTCGTATTGCCAGCAGTAAGTCAGACTTGTTCCCGGTGCGTGTTGGACTCCGGCAGGGCTGCCCTTTGTCGCCGGTTCTGTTCATAATTTTTATGGACAGAATTTCTAGGCGCAGCCAGGGGCCGGAGGGGGTCAGGTTTGGGGACCACACGATTTCATCTCTGCTCTTTGCGGATGATGTTGTCATGTTGGCCTCATCAGACCAGGTCCTCCAGCATGCACTGGGACGGTTTGCAGCCGAGTGTGAAGCGGCTGGGATGAGAATCAGCACCTCCAAATCCGAGGCCATGGTTCTCAGTCGGAAAAGGGTGGTTTGCCCGCTTCAGGTTGGTGGAGAGCTCCTGCCTCAAGTGGAGGAGTTCAAGTATCTTGGGGTCTTGTTCACGAGTGAGGGAAGGATGGAACGGGAGATTGACAGGCGGATCGGTGCAGCTTCTGCAGTAATGCGGTCCCTGTACCGGTCTGTCGTGGTGAAGAAGGAGCTGAGCCGCAAGGCGAAGCTCTCGATTTACCAGTCAATCTACGTTCCTACTCTCACCTATGGTCATGAGCTGTGGGTCATGACCGAAAGGACAAGATCCCGGGTACAAGCGGCCGAAATGAGCTTTCTCCGCAGGGTGGCTGGGCGATCCCTTAGAGATAGGGTGAGAAGCTCGGTCACTCGGGAGGAGCTCAGAGTAGAGCCGCTGCTCCTCCACATCGAGAGGGGTCAGTTGAGGTGGCTCGGGCATCTTTTCCGGATGCCTCCTGGACGCCTTCCCGGGAAGGTGTTCCGGGCATGTCCCACCGGGAGGAGACCCCGGGGAAGACCTAGGACACGCTGGAGAGACTATGTCTCCCGGCTGGCCTGGGAACGCCTCGGTGTCCCCCCGGAAGAGCTGGAGGAAGTGTCTAGGGAGAGGGAAGTCTGGGCATCCCTGCTTAGACTGCTGCCCCCGCGACCCGGCCCCGGATAAGCGGTAGAAGATGGATGGATGGATGGTTAAAAGTAGCCTAATTCCTGGATAATTATTTGATAGTTCTATATTAATTACTAATCAGGTTATAAGTAATTCCTGCAGAATTATTTGACAATTATTTATGAATTACTAATAAGCTCCCTTTCAGTTTCCCTCAGTCTTTGCCTCAAATACATGAATTTACTCAATGGCATATGCTGAGGAAAACAGACACACACAGTACTTTACAGGTATATAAAATATAAAAAACTAATCTGAGGTAAGTTGAGTGGGGTTCCTTTCTGAAGTTGATTTCTTACAGAACACACTCAAAAAAACACACAGGTAAAAATCTCTAACTTGTATGCATTTGTTAAAATTGTATTTTCATAATACTACTTCTATTAATAACATTAGTAAATAAGGAAGGTCACAACTCAATGTAGTTTGTATGACTGTTCATTAGTTACTTCTTAATTATTCTTCTTGAACCTTAATTAGTAGATAATTAATAGTAGTTCTTCAGGCAGTATGACAGAGTTAATTAGTTATTGATTAACTAACTGTTACTTAACACAATCATAAAATTATTTTACATACTGATTAGTTAACACATCTTCCTTAGTAGTTAACAGTAGTGAATAACTAGTTAATGAAGAATTACCTATTAGTTCTTCAATAATTCCTTATTAGTTATGCAGTAAGTAAGATACAGTATTCTAAAGTGTTACCGGTAATTCTTTTGAATAAGTAATTACTTCAAGACAGCTAAAAAGTGCGTTCTATACAGTATGAACGTGTGTAGTATAAATGTAATCTGGATGTACTACATTCGCCATGTTGCCCTTATCACATGACTAATTGACCAGTTGCATCGCATCCCCAACATTCACAAATCCACTCCCGTGGCCTCAAGGAATAGTAGAGTGTCCATCGTATGCACACTTCAGAATCTCGCTGGAATAAGTACAGTATGTCATCCAAGTACTTTTTGCCTACTCTTTAGGACATTATTGATTACACTCATTCAATCCCACATTGCATCGCAATAATACAGCCGATGTACGCTCACTGACTTCGCTCACTCGTTTTTTTTCACTCCTTCAAGTGAATTGCATAGTGGACTAATGTAGGGAATAATGATTGAGGGTTTAGGGGGCGATTTCGGATTCAACCACAGATAGCTTGTATTATAGACCTCCTTGGTTTTCAAGTAGTTTGTCATGGACAAACACAATTGACATTTTATCCTGATGTCTTTATGGAAATATGGATTTGGAACAACATTAGTGAGCAACAGTGAGTAAATAATGACATAATGTTTTTGGTTTAATTTTTTATTTAAAAGTTTTTAGTTTTTAGATGATAACAGCTTTAAACAACTACACATTTGACAAAACACATTCAACCACAAAAGTGTTACTCTGAAAGAATCTTTTTTCAATACACCAGCTTCCAGAGTTACTGTATATAAGCAGAGGGCGATCTGTAGGTCAGACTATCTGGTTTATGGCCAGTTTGTGCTAAAGATTGCAGTGACATGCCAGGGGCAGTGCTGCAGGCCCAGCACCTTTCTTGTTCTCCTCTGAAACCCTGCTGTGTTCAACCTTTCACAGGTCATCGACTGCTGCTGTTAATTGTTTATTATCCTTGATGTTTTGGAGTAGTAGCTCAGCCCTGATTGATGGCTGTCTCGTCTACAGAGTCATATAAAGATGCAGAAAATGGGAGAGTGGTGGAGAGGTTGTGAAACTGTTGGGCAAAGACAGCTTGACTATATAGCAGAGTAAAAAGCAAAGTGACATTATTTGGATTTGAAGGCACTGGGTTTGATGTACTTTCTGAAAGGCCCTTTTAAAGGTCTGTAAATGTCAAAATAGCAGAGCTGTGTTCAAAATATTCTGTAAACACATCAGTGCTGATATCCAAAGGCACAGATTTATTTTGCCTGTAGGAGCCCCTCATTTAAGTTTTTTAAAACATCAAACGTTGTATTTTGTTCCTTTTTAGGGCCTTTTGAATTTGGTTCTACTCTTTGTTCAGTGATAACAAATGGATGCCGACTGAATTCGGCCAATTAAATGAGTTCAGATGTCAACTTGTGAAAAGAATCGTCATTTCGATCTGGGTGACCTTCATCTCTTTGGGCTTTGTTTTGGGGCTCTGGCAAGGGTGACCTTTTATCATCATGCCTGTATTCACATGCTGTAGTTATCTTATCTCATGCATACAGACCAATAGTGTAGGGCTGCTTCAATACCCTTAGTCAAGAAAGAGTGATAATTTACTCATTTTTTAAAGGAAAGAGCCATCAGACCGTGTGGAGTGATGAAAAAATACTGCAAACCCTCTGCCATCCCAATGAAATAAATATTGTTTCCCTGACTGAAATGGTTCTTTTTAGTGAATTAAAAACATACAGTGCACCAGTGATCTGTACAGTAAATTATAGCCTAGGGGTGCGTCTCAATCAGATCCCTAGCTACCTATGAATCAGTATATTGTGTACACTAATTTGGGTACTGGTAAGGACAGTAAGGAGGACCCTGGCTCACTATACATTGGGACCCTGATGGTGACATGTCAATGTCACTACTGTATTTATGAACAACAGCAGAACTGACATTTTTCTGACATTTATTTTTTAAAGATATTTAAACACATTGAGCATCGATGCTCCTTGTTTTTCACGGTACATTAGGGAGCAAACATTTCAGTGCACTGGAAGGATTTTGCTATTGAGACAGCCTTTAAAATGGCTGACTCCCTAATCGGTGCCCTAACTGCTGAACTAGGGAGCTGATTGAGACACATCCATACTGTAGCAAACCAGTACGTGTAGACTGACTGTCGAATGAAACACTCTTGTGAGCAAGTGAATCAAATTTGATAACATATAGTGAACCAGTGTCTGATTTCTGAACAAATTACACTTACAAGCTGTTTTAGTGAATCAAAAACATTCAGCACGACCAGTGCAGCCTGAGTCACAAACTAATGGCTTTTGCACTGGCATGCTCTATGGTCAAGCACAAAGGCATTATAGACATAACAGTATAACTTTTTTTTTCAAAGTTGCTTTGAAACAGTGAGTATTGTGAAAAGTGCTATAGGCAACAAACAAATTTGTATCATATGAGCTGATTATTTTTAGTGAATCCAGTACAAAAGCACATAGAGAACCAGTGTAGCTGATTCCTGAACGAATGATTCTTAGAAGACTTTTTTAGTGAATCAAATAGTTTTAGTGAATCAAAACGGCGCTACGGTGCGACCTGATTTCCGTACTCATTTTTTTAATGCGTCTATTTCTTAAATAGTTCAAAAAGATGGTTTGAATCAATCTAGACCAAAGTAAACTATTAAATCTATTAAAGCGTTTAATCAACATTTCACTCAGTTACTGAATTGCAAGTCATCATTCTTTTCAATGACATCCATACTGAAATGAAGGGAGGTTTGTGTTATAATTAATGTAAAAAAATTATCCATTTGAAAAGATATTTTTGGAAGAGAGTTTTTATTGTTGATGTTCTTTTTAAATAATAGTAGCAGCTGTAAACACAAACTTCTGTAGGAAAAACTGCTATGTATAAATATTTTTCTAATAAAAAGCATAGGGAGAACTTTAGAAACTGACATGTGGCAGTCTGAAATTGTCCGTATTAAAATGCCTTTTAAGAGTAGCAAGGAAGAACAGAATTTGATTAATGTAAACTGTTTGCCAAGAACTTCAGACTAGAGATTCTCAACAAAGATTGCATCTATAATTAGGGCATCAGTCAATCTAAAAGAGGCAGTGCAATGTGTGTATGTGTGTGTGTGAGTTAGTGTATGGTATTTATTCCCCCTACAGTCGGGCATGTACATTTCCAGACATTGATTTATGACAGTCATCAATCTCTTCCAGACACACTTTCATGTTTTGACATGACAGAAATAAGGTGTTATTATTGATGCTATATGCTGGCCGCAAAGGGCAAAACCGCGAGTGTGGCGAATCACGATTTCCCCATCTGGCTTTATAGTCCTCCTGCCCAAGCAGGCACAAGCACTAGTTACCCAAGGGTGAGATACCAATCTTTCGCTTCCTGCAATCAGCAGCCCAAATTAGTATGGGCAAACAAAGTATCTGGCAACTTTTCTCAATCCAACGGGAAATACTCCAGTCAGTGAGAGCAAAACCTGCTGTCAGCATTTTGAATTGTGTCTTACCCATCCCCAGAGTTATAAGCTTCTTCTAGCAGCAAGGACAAAGCCTAAAAGAAAATGTTATCATGGCATTTTTTAAATAATAATAATAAAAAAAAAATGAAAACTAGATTTCTTTCCTTATATGCATAGCAAGAGTGTCCAACGTGGTGTCATATGCTGCCTTCAAATCAGCTGCTGCCTGAACCCAAACAAACAGATGAACTAGAAGAACTAACTAGCACTATGAGCACCATTCTCTCTAGAACATTGGATGTTGTTGCACCCATTAAATTAAAAAAGGTCAGAGAGAAAATTAAAGCACCATGGTACAATAATACTACGCATGTTCTAAAGAGAGAAACCCGTAATTTAGAGCGTAAATGGAAACAAACTAATTTAGAGGTCTTTAGAATCGCGTGGAAAGACAGTATGTCACGTTATAAAAAGGCCCTAAAAGCGGCCAGGGCTGAGCACCTCCGCAAACTAATAGAAAATAACCAAAACAATCCAAGGTTTTTATTTAACACCGTGGCTAGACTAACAAATAAACAGACGTCACCCGAACAAAATATCCTGTTACAGTTTAGTAGTAATGATTTCATGAACTTCTTCACTGAAAAAATAGAAAACATCAGAACCACAATTGTAAACGTTCAATCCTCAATCGCGCCTTATAATTCAGCCTCAATTATCACCCCGCAAGAACAATTACAGTGCTTTACAACTATAGAACAAAAAGAGTTAAATAAACGTATCACTTCATCTAAAACAACAACATGTTTATTAGATCCTATACCAACTAAACTACTGAAAGAAGTGTTACCTGTAGTGGAAGAGCCTCTCCTCAATATTATTAACTCATCTTTATCTTTAGGTCATGTTCCAAGAACATTTAAACTGGCAGTTATAAAACCTCTCATTAAGAAACCACAATTAGATCATAATAATCTAGCAAATTATAGACCCATTTCAAATCTTCCAATTATGTCTAAAATACTAGAAAAAGTTGTGTCCGCTCAACTGGGCTCTTTCTTGCAAGAAAATTATATCTATGAAAAGTTTCAGTCAGGATTCAGGCCGCATCATAGCACTGAAACTGCGCTCGTTAAAATCACAAATGATTTACTTTTAGCTTCTGACCAAGGCTGTATCTCAATACTAGTTTTACTTGATCTAAGTGCTGCGTTCGATACTATAGATCACACAATACTCTTAGATCGACTACAAAATTATACTGGTGTTCAAGGACAAGCATTAAGCTGGTTTAGATCATACTTATCTGACCGCTACCATTTTGTCTATTTGAATGGATAAAAATTGATCATAACTTCAGTAAACTATGGAGTGCCGCAGGGATCTGTGTTAGACCCTCTGTTATTCTCAATATATATGATGCCACTTGGAAATATTATAAGGAAACATGGAATTAGTTTCCATTGTTATGCTGATGACACTCAAATATATATTTCATCACGGCCGGATGAAAACGCTAAATTATCCAAATTGACAGAGTGTGTTAAAGATATAAAAGATTGGATGACGTGTAATTTTCTTTTATTAAATCCAGACAAGACAGAGGTAATACTTATCGGTTCAAAAAACCGCCCACAGAACCTCTCACAATACAACTTTGACATCGTAGGATGTCCTGTTACTTTATCCTCTACAGTAAAAGACCTGGGTGTTATACTCGATTGTAACCTGTCTTTTGAAAATCATATTTCATATGTTACAAAAACAGCCTTTTTCCACCTTAGAAACATTGCTAAGCTACGTAATATGCTATCAGTTTCTGATGCAGAAAAGTTAGTTCATGCATTCATGACCTCGAGACTAATTACTGTAATGCTTTATTAGCTGGTTGTCCTGCATCCTCAATAAACAAGCTACAGTTAGTCCAAAATGCAGCCGCTAGAGTTCTTACTAGATCAAGAAAATATGATCATATAACACCGATTTTATCATCACTACATTGGCTACCTATAAAGTTCCGTATTAATTACAAGGTATTGCTACTGACTTATAAAGCCCTAAACGGCTTAGCTCCAGTCTATTTAACGGATCTTCTATCGCCCTATAATCCATCGCGCTCTTTAAGATCAATAAATTCGAGGCTTTTGGTCATACCTAGGATATCCAGATCAACCAAAGGAGGGAGAGCATTTTCACATTTGGCTCCGAAACTCTGGAATAGTCTTCCTGATACTGTTTGTTGCTCGGACTCGCTCTCCCAGTTTAAAACTAGATTAAAGGATGCATCTTTTCGGCCAGGCATTCATATAATATTTTTAATCTTACAGTTCAAACTACAATCCGGCCTCTAGTTCATAAATGCCAGAGGAGAACTGGCCCCGACTGAGCCTGGGTTCTCCCAAGGTTTTTTTTTTTTCTCCATTAGGTCACCTGATGGAGTTTTAGGACACCATTAGGTCACTTGATGGAGTTTTTTTGGTTCCTTGCCACTGTTGCCTTTGGCTTGCTCAGTTATATATTTTGGGGATATTTAATTTTATTTTATCAATCAATAAATTCCACTAGAAACAAACCTTTTTGTATTATTTTATTTTAATTTAATACTGTGAAGCTGCTTTGATACAATCTGTATTGTGAAAAGCGCTATACAAAAAAAAAAAAAAAAAAAAAAAAATCATGTCGGAATGATAATAAAGCTATGATTACCAGGGAGAAATGCACCTGCATCACATTTATGCAACCTGAATGATTTATGTATGCCTGGTATCTAACAAATAATTATTCCACAATATGACTTAGCTTGGTCATTCATGTGCATGCAATTTGTAGTTATGATATTTCAGACTACACTTGGAAGGCTTATTGAAACCTATAGACTTTCTGAGATGTGCAGCTATGTGAGGGGTGAAATGGTATTGATCATAAACGTTTTGTAAAACTGCACAATTTTTGTAAGCACTTTGCTTCCTGCCTTTGTCGGGAAGTTAGATAGAGAAAGAAATACACAGCAAACTCCATGTTTTCCAACCAAAGCTGACTTTCAAACAAAAGTAGGAACTTCCCAGGAGGATGTGAAGGGAGAAACACTACACTAGCCATAATTTATGTTGAAGGGGAAGTGTGTAATTTTTACGGAAAAAATCTTTATACCACTTTAATGTGCTGAGACAACTGTAAGAGAAATACAGGCTACATGTGTAACATGTTTACTTTGTCTGTGTTTCTCGTCATGTGACCCAGTTTCTAGTTTGTTCCATTGATTGCTGTATTCATTAGTCATTTAGTTCACCTGATGTTAATCAGTTATCTTATTTTTCCCCTTGTTTGGTCAATGCATATATACCCTGAGTTCTCTCGTCTCTGTCCAGGGTTGATAAAGGCCTTCTGAAGTGAAGCGATGCGTTTGTGTAAGAAAAATATTCATATTTAAAACTTTATCGACTAAAATAACTAGATGGTTAAAAAATATGGTTGTATTTATTGTTATTATTACTAAAAAATTGACTTAATTTTCTTTGCCCGCTGCTTCTTGTGAGATGTGCTTTTCTAAGTTACAGCATCTCATGAGATATGTACTCATACCCATTAATGTCCTGGCTCTGCTAAGAACAACAGTGTTCTTGTCAGCAGAGCTCATCCGTGCTGTGCGTTGTTCTCTGATTTATGTCAACCAGAAACACTCTTTATGCAAATGGATTGAGGAAGTGGTAAGACAGATCAATAAAACAGTACATGTGGTCATGGCTTAACAAAGTGCTGTTGGTTCTTGGCCATTTCCGGATAGAGGATGATTTACTGTGGCGTGGGGTCAAATTTAATTTACTTTTCTGCGGGGTAAAATGTTAGAACCATAAAATGGCTGAGCTAATCTATCTATCTATCTATCTATCTATCTATCTATCTATCTATCTATCTATCTATCTATCTATCTATCTATCTATCTATCTATCTATCTATCTATCTATCTATCTATCTATCTATCTATCTATCTATCTATCTATCTATCTATCTATCTATCTATCTATCTATCTATCTATCTATCTATCTATCTATCTATCTACATTGATAGAATATTATGATCTATCCATGTAGGCTTTAAGCTTTGCTTAGATGCAATTCATTGACAACTCAAAATACACTCATTGACATGAAAGCTATGACATCCTTACAATATTTGCATACTGAATTGTGATTGGTCTTTTCTTCTATTGTATTTGTTTGCAGAGAACTAAAGCATGCATATTGTACATATTTTAGGAGTTTGAGGGACATTATTTAAATTACAGTTTTTTCTCAATCACTTTGGCACATTTTTCGAAACAGTCAGAACATTCTCTAAACTGTAAGTGCAATTGTCACAACTGTTTGCTGGAACTCCATTACATGTCTGCAAAATGTAGTTACTCACCCAAAACATTTAATTCATGCTTCAAACCCAGTTATTGAGTCAGTTAGTATGGCACCAAAATAAAAAGTGTTTTTGTCATTGTGTGAGCCACACTGGTCAAAATGTTTAGATGTTTTTTCACCATGGAAATATTTGTTATACAAAAAAAAAAAAAAAAATTCCCCTACTTTTTTTGTTGACACTAAGTGTTTTCCAGAGGTGCAAAGTCCAGGTTCAGGAAGTAAAAGTCCTCCTCAGTATTTTGCTCCAATCACCATTGAGAAGTGTCAATACTGTAGTAAAACAATATGAACATTTGTATTTATACGGATCATTTATTTTTCCAGAAATGTGTTACACGTAAACTGAAAATTCTCAGTTGCTTGTTAATTTTTACATACTCTATTCTTTCTCTAACACATAAATATCTTCTTACTTATCTTCCTATTGCTCTTCCATTTGCCAATTTAGCAAATATTACAAACATTCCATGGAATATAACATGTCTGACAGATTTTGATAACTGAAGTGATCATTTAGCTGTTATGGCTCACACGATGAAAGAATATTTAGAGGTTGTGAAGAGTGTGACAGTTTCATTAAGAATCAACTCATCAATATTGATCAACAAGACATGATTTAGTCATTGTGCAAATTGAAGACAGTTGTACTTACTCCTTTGCACCCATGTGCCAAAACACATGTAATTTGCTTAAATCAATAATACATTCAAATGTGATGTGAACAAGAAATTATTAGTTCATAGATCTGAACTTATTGTTTTGAGAAAAAAAGTCTCATTTAAGAATTGAGCCAAAGCAATTGAGAAAAACAGTAAATACATACACCTCTTTAGCTATTGTCTCATGTCAGTGATTATCCCTCCGTGTATCCCTCCAATGTTGTCACTCGTGCCATAGGTTGCCGACCCCTGACATACGGTATATTATCAATCGTTTTTTTTTGTTTTTTTAAAGAATTTTATATTTTTATTCTGCAAGGATCATTAAATTGATCAACAGATTAGCCTGCTGGGCTTACTCTGGCTTATTTACAGTATCTGACTGTTGATTCATGAGCACTGTCCCTAGCAAATACATACTGTACATCATAATATTAAAGTGTTTATGTAGATTCTGGGGTATTTGAAGTGGTAGAAAGGCAACAACGTTTGCAATGCAAATGGCCAAAGATAATATATGGGTGTTAAAGCATTATGAATAGCAAATGTCTTTGGGCATATGTGATGAGCTTTGTACAATCCATTGACAGCTTTGAGATTTCCATGAATGCAGTTTTTGACACTAGACCATACAGTGACACTCTACACAATCACAATCAGGCTACAAATTGCGCAGAGGGAAAACATCGCTCCTTTTCTTATAATTAGTCACAGCATTTCGCAATTACAGCTTTTCATTGACTTCTTGCAATCATGTCCTCATCTCTGAATCCACCATCACGATGATGGCTCTTCACAACATCTTACCTCCGCCTAATGACTTTTCACTTATCAGGGAGACGTGTTCAAGTCGACAGAAAGAAGAAACAAATGTCTGTTCGTTCTTACCAAAAGGGCCTCATAAAATGATATGTGTGATTTAAATGGGGGAAAATATGACTTTTGGCAGAGTCGAGTCAAGTCAAGTCACCTTCATTTATATAGCGCTTTTAACAATATAGATTGTTTCAAAGCAGCTTTACAGTAATAATAGGAAATTAAAGTAACAGAGATTGTTTTGGCTTTACAGCAGCTCTAGAATAATGTTATTGTCCAGCTAAAGTTAGTTTTGATTGATTCACTTCCGTTGCAAAGATCATTAGTTATTAACTTAGGGTCCGCTTACACGACACCGTTCTAACAGAAAACTTGCACGACAACAGTGCCTGGTGGTTCGAGAACGCAAACCTTGAAATAGGTTCCAAGGTGAAAAAAGTTATCATCTCCGCACAAACTTCAAAAGCGTGAATCTGTGAGAACGCTGATGGTGTGCACATGCGTATTACGCGTTTAGTCTATAGATATGCGTACTTGAATATATATGTGCCCAGGCGTGTAGTCTTTCTCTATAAAATTGACCTCAACAAACTGCCTGGCCTTAAAAATTCATAATACAGAATTGTTTTTATCACTTCCACGTGTCCATGTGTACCGGAATTTTTTTGACAGCGTTTTATCTGTACTGAGGTAAAGGGAAGGGAAGGAGGCCTTCAAAGGGGAGAGACTAGTTGACACTTCAGGACTGCGTTGTCGTTGTGTCCAGACGCATGCCCTTCATCAGATCTGGATACGGCCTCATAAATTACCCCACTAATAATGCCGGAATGGTACCAAACTTCTATAGTAGTACAAATAGGTTCTGTACTCATAAAACGAGGCATTGGAAAGTTTGTAAGTACATCAGGATTTTATTTAAATAACACTTGCCTGATGGCTTATGCTACCGCTAACCCGGACGTCGAGGTCACTTCCGTGATTTGGGAAAAGCACGTAAAAGTCCTGGCAGAAAGCGATGCATAAGGATGTAGTGTAACCATGCCCAGTTCCAGGAATGTTTGGCTCGAGGTCATGGTGCAAAGGACCCAAGGTTGAAATTACTCCGAACCATCCCTTTAAGTTTGTGTATTTAAACCCATCTCTTATTATGTCTGGCCATCGTGAAAAAAGGAATATACTGTACTGTGGCAAATACTGAAAATAAAATAAAATCTTAAAATTTCAACATGCATTGTCTCATTATTTTTGAGCCATATACCATCAAAAGGCCTGTTATATATTCACTGAAAACTTTATTGACAGACAGGCCAGATGCATTGTGGGTGTTCAGTGCAACGGATGCTCAAAGAGATCGATCATCCTTTCAGTAGCGGCCGCCACTACGCTGGAGACGTTCTCTTAGCATGCAGCTCTCGCTGTGTCTGAAACAATGCTAATGGCACTAACAGCACGCTTCCATTGTACTGGTCTGAATGCTGTGGACATTTTTTACTCCCTTGCCTCAGAACCGCACCAGTCTGACTGTCACACGTCTAACTCATTAAGACGAAGGATTGGGGATTTGCAGGAAGGGAGCGGCAGGAGATGAGCGGCCAATTAATGGAAACAAATTGTGTTCAAAACAAAGCTGCCTTTACTCTCATTGTTTCTGAGGGGATTAGAGGAGATTTCGTGAGCTTGCTTGTGTGTATCTGTAACCATTCTGAAGTGGCCACTCGCCTCCAAGACTAAAGCTAAAATTAATCGCATAGATGAGGTTAAAATCCAAATTTTCATTTTATTTTTGGATTTCTGCCACGTCTTATTCAGGATAGTAAATGATGGGAAGAAAGAGAGGAACAGGATCAAGAAATAAGCTAGGAATTGAACTTGAGATGCCCTTATGAGCACCACTGCACAATGTGTGTCAACGCCAGAGTGCTAAATGCTAGAACTAGAAAAATCCACATTATTTCATGATAAATTCAAACCTTAATTACTAGGGAATAGGGAAAAGCTGACTCCAGATCAGCAGCTGCAAGCAATTTTATTTGCTGCCTTAATTTCTGAAATCACAATACTTTTTAGTGCATTACATATTCAATTCAATTCACATTTATTTGTATAGCGCTTCACAATTACACATTACAAATTAGAGTGATCTGTTATCAGAGGTAACTGTCTAAGTTATGTATTTCAGAAATGTACATATACAAAATCACAGTTAGTGAAAAAGGTATTAATTAAAACAATGTAAAAAATGTATGCAGAAACAATGACGTCATTGAAGTAATGAATACTTGTTTGTTAACAAATGGTTATGACGTTTAGAAAAATGTAGTATTGGTGCATGTTGATTCAGAGTTTGCGTCATCTGACGTCTTCGCAGGAGTTGGCACCATCTACTGTATATATTATCGATCAAAAGTTTGGGGTCACTATTTATTTTTTAAAGAAAAAAGGGTAACACTTTAGTTTAGAGTCCAATTCTCACTAGTTGCTTATTAGCATGCATTTACTAGGATATTGGCTGTTTATTAGTAGGCCTACTTATAAAGCACATTAATGCCTTATTCTGCATGACCATATTCTATATTCCTTAATCCTACCCAATATCTAAACTTAACTACTACGTTACAATTAATAAGCAGTAATTGGGAGTTTATTGAGGCAAAAGTTGCAGTTAATAGTGACAGAGAAGTGTACAGAGAAATTGAGAAGGGTGACCGACAAAAGAAGACTTTTATTCAGCAAGGAGGCATTAAATTAATTAAATGTAGCAGTATATAAACGGCTATTTTAAACTGTAATAATATTTCACAATATTACTGTTTTTACAGTATTTTTTTTTATTTTGAATGGTAGTTTTCATGTAAAAATACAGTTTTCATACTGAATAATAAAAAATGTGCTACAAATGTACAATACATCCAGTGGTTGTGGGGTTTTGATGGATCAATGCGTTATCCCTGTTGCCGCTGGTTGGTGTTTGTTTTCACCGAATTACCATTTGCAATCGGCATTTATCTTGTCTTGGAATGTTTGAGCAGTCTGGTATGATTTTTATCAAGCCCTGACCTAATCTCACTTCATCGCAAACTGTTGCCAAGACAATGAGGTACAAGCATCCCTGCCAAATCCATAGAAACCAGTGTGCCTGCCTTGATAGAGCAGGGGAAAATGGCTCGATTCATCTGAATTTTAAGCCTTTGATTATGAGCATTAATGACTGCATATAAAATTACACATATGGACATATAAAATTGTTTATTTTTCCAACGCATTTGTTAAATTTGATATTCCGATGATCATTATGATATCATATTGTGCCATTTTCAGTCATAATGATTTAACTGCCCTCTGACCTGGCCGTTGTATTACCACAAAGACTTTTCAACCGCTAATAGACAGATCAACCTGATTTCAACCATTTTATTGGAGAAACTCATCTCACCGCTATCTCCCCTGCTCTCGGACCTGTGGGATTCGGTTTTTCAGACACAATGAGAGACTGGTGACATCATACAGAATGGATCGCTTATATCTGTGTGAAACAGCTTGGTTCAAAGCATTGTTATGTTGCCTTTTTATAATACTTATTTCTGTAATCTCTGTGAAGAATGACTATTGAGCGAAGGAAGGAAGAAACAATAGGCTTAGGAGAGCTGGAGGCTGGGACTGAACTCCCTTAGTTGCAAAAAAAAAGTAAACAAGAGAAAGAAACAGCTAGTGCAGACTGGGAATTTGTGACCTACTCCAGGATTTATCAACTGAAAGAAATGTGATATAACTCTACTGAGCTGTGTGTTATCTGCGACATATCTCAAGTTGCCAGTGTTACCAACTACAAATTAACACCACAACAACTGGCAAACAGGGTGAATTATTCATTTGCAATCACTTTAAAATATTCCAGTAAGCTTGGTGGCAGTGTTAGGAAAGCTTAAAACTAAAGCTACAAGCTATTAATACCTTAAAGTATATACAGTCAAACTAAAGCAGTTAGAGTTACACTTTGTTTTAAGGTGTCTGTGTTACAGTGTAATTATATATTTAAGTACTGAGTAATAATAATTAACTACATGTAATTATAATTAACTATAGGGTTAGGGTTAAGATTAGGGCGTGGTTTAGGGTTAGTTGCATGTAATTATGCACAATTATGCACATGTTACAGTAAGTACACTGTAAAATAAAGTGTTACCACAGTTAGTTATGATACATACTACAAGTAGATACTGTAACTACATTGAAACTTGCTAAGGGGAAATATTTTTAAAAATTGACTATATAATTTATCATTTGATCAGAGTAGTACTGTGAATGACAAGCACATGATGCAGGCTTCTTATTAGGAGAGGGGTCAGAGTTCTCCTACAGGTGGATTTTGTCAAGATGCAGTATACATTTCTAAATCTTTACTGTGCTGTGATTTACAACAGTGGTGACAGAACCCATGACTGCCCATCACATTCAAAGAAGTAACAGAATTGGCTGGCTGACATTCAGCTGGCTCCCAGCACATTAAAAATGTATGACATATCTTTTGCCTCAGAGACTATAGCTGCTCAACTGTAATTTGGCCTGGGAGCATGAGATGTCTTTTGCTCATCTTTGCTATTTTCACCTCCAAATACTAATAAATAATAATATTAAAGAAAGAATAAATAGTATTTCATTTTGCCTGACTGGTTGCATAAACGAGATAGGAGAGGCGTGCAAGAACACAAATCATTCATTTTACTGTAATATGGTTGCCAACGCTTTTTGATGTTCTTGTCTTTTCAAACTGTATGTGTACACTAGACGTTCTTGCAATTTACAGTTTACAAAATAATTACTGGTATTTCTCATCTAGTTTGAGCTGCACAACGCTCAACAGCGGGGTTGGGGGTATTATTTTATAAAGGTTTCAAAATTATGCTCACCAAGGCTGCATTTATTTAATCAAAAATACAGTAAAAACAGTAATATCGTGAAAAATTATTACAATAAGAAAAAAACAGTTTTCTATTGGAATATATTCCTGAAATGACAAAGCAGAATTTTCCGCAGCCATTACTCCAGTCTTCAGTGTCACATGATCATTCAGAAATTATTCTAATATGATTTGGTGCTCAAGAAACATTTCTTCTTCTTCTTATTATTATTATTATTATTAATGCGAAAACAAACTTTTGAATGGTGTAGTTACTGGCTAACTGGACAGTAATTAATAGTAATTAATAGTAATTAATAGTAATAGTCAAATGTGTAAGATATTACATTTATGGAAAAAGCTGTTTTTAATAACTACAATTTATTTTAATTTTTTTTTAAGTAACATTGCAAGTTATTTCGCTATATTATAGCAGATGTTTTATTGTATTTCTTTTCAAATCTCATTCTTTGGGTCCTCAACTGCCATCGAGATGAATAGGAGTGCTATTATATATGAAGGGTATCCTGGTAATCCAGAGTTCTCGCGAGAGCACAAGTTGAATTTGCTCAGCGAGTTACTCTGGTGTCGAGTAATGATGCTCATTAAATATGCCCCTCTATCTGAGCTGCACCAATCACATCGGGTTATCTGATATAGGCGGGCCAGAGGCGAGATGACGACAGCGCTGCGAAGTCGAAGTCATTAGTAAACATTGCAAGATGGCTATGGATGAACACCATTTGTTTGAAATGGCTTTGGCCGCTACAATGAAATATTTAGACTTTTTCTCTAAACGAGGAACAGAAGACAGGCGCTCGAATATTTCCTTTGCAAGAAGGGCGTTTTGGCTGTTTTGCCGACCGGATATGGTAAGAGTGTAATCTACTAGTTCGCTCCGCTGGTAGCTAAGCGATAACTTGTTGTGATTGGTCGTAGTGTTATCCAATTGTGTGCAGTGAGATTTTCAAATGCATGCTTGGTGCCGCCCCTCGAGCTGGCCGATTTTCATTAGTTGACGCCAGACCATTAATCTTTTAGATTTAGTTCTGGATTTCCAGGCTATATGAAGGGTATTATAAACCTCATTGAGAAAGCTTTGTGGAGGCGGAGCTATGGTGGATGACTCAGCTTTAAGCGCTACACTTAATTGAACTTGAAAGATACAGTTATTTGTGGACTGAAGCAGATGCATTGCATGTGATTAGTATTGGTGGAGAGTAAAGTACTGTTGACTTATTGATTGGGGTATGATTCATCATACTGAGTGTACAGTCTGAACTTTATTGTGTATTTATAGTCTTTTTAGGGTTTTTACATTTATGAATGACTCTTTTGTTGAATTATTGCTATGAACAATAAACGCCCAGGAAACTTTTGTGATTTGAATTCATAGTACATTCAGAGTTTCCTCTCACTGCAAGAACCAGGCCGATTACGGTTGTGACACTTTCACTTTTTTGTCCACATGGCGTGTGTACTTTCCTCCTGAAAAGATTAGGTTAATTTTCAGTGGATGCCTGTATAGCATTAAGATCAGGGTCCATAGACTATCCCAGATTTCATAAAATCTCAAACCACAGCCATCATAGGTTTATGTTGTGCATACAATGAATGTTTTTCAGGCCAGCCATCTCAATATGATTTAAAAATAGTTTAGTAGCTTGATAATCATGTGTGATTCTTTTGATTCCACTGTCAACCACAACATTGTGCTTTTAGCATGCCCCTCTAACAGCAATGTGAATATCAATTGCCATACTAATCCAAAAAGGAAATGCGTTGTGGCTAATTATGAAACAAGATGGAACAGTCCTTTATTCCTAAGCCCCTTGAAAGCATCAGAACATAATTTTCCAAAGTGCCTGTTAACTTTTTAATTTCTCCCAGAGGGTTGACAATCTGCGCAAACCTGGATAAATAATTAAAGACTGGCTAATAGGATCAAGCTAGGTTTACCATTATCGTTCACTGGTTTGTTCATGTCCACTATTTTGGGGGAATTGCACTGTAGGGAATTGCTGTTTGAGGTAACAGCCAACATGGACAATGTGTATTACAAAGCAGGGCTCAATATTAATATAATAGAGACAATATTAATAGAGTTTTCACGTGTTATTTTTATGGCAAGCCGTTTTAGCTTAAATTGTACCCATCGTTACTCGTCGTAATTGCATTTTTACTAGTAAGAATTAAATTTGAGAGCTCTTCAATTCTTACTAGTAGCAATTACAATTAGAGAGCTCTCTAATTCAATTATTACTATAAATATTACAATTAGAGAGCTCTCTAATTCAATTATTACTAGTAAGAATTACATTTACAGAGCTCTCTAATTCAATTCTTACTAGTAACAATTCCAATTAGAGAGATCTACAAATGAATTTTTACTAGTCATATGTCTCCATTGACTTCCATTCATTTTTAATTACAGAGCTCTCTAATTGAATTTTTACTAGTAAAAAAACTAATTAAACATATGTATAATTGCAGAGCTCTGTAACTGAATTAAAGAGCTCTGCAATTGCATTCTTACTAGTAACAACTGAATTAGAGAGTTCTCTAATTGGAATTCTTACTAGTAAGAATTGAATTAAAGAGCTCTGCAATTGCATTCTTAGTAGTAACAATTGAAATAGAGAGCTCTCTAATTGGAATTCTTACTAGTAACAATTCAATTGTAGAGCTCCGTAATTAAAAATGAATGGAAGTCAATGGAGACATATGGCAAGCCGTTTTAGCTTAAATTGTACCCAGCGTTACTTGTCGTAATTGCATTTTTACAAGTAAGAATTCAATTAGAGAGCTCTACAACTCAATTCTTACTAGTAGCAATTACAATTAGAGAGCTCTCTAATTCAATTCTTACTAGTAAAAATTCCAATTAGAGAGTTCTCTAATCCAATTATTACTAGTAAAAATTAATTTGTAGAGCTCTCTAATTGGAATTGTTACTAGTAAGAATTGAATTAGAGAGCTCAGTAATTGTAATTCTTACTAGTAATAATTGAATTAGAGAGCTCTCTAACTGTAATTGCTACTAGTAAGAATTGAATTGTAGAGCTCTCTAATTGAATTCTTACTAGTAAAAATGCAATTACGACGAGTAACGCTGGGTACAATTTAAGCTAAAACAGCTTGCCATATATTTTTGTTGATATACTTTTAAACTATATTAAATTATAAGCATATGTACTTTTGCACTTTTCTCATTAACTAAAATTATTTTTTGTAATTTTTTGTCAACTAATTTAGATTTTAGTTTTAGTCAGTAAATGAATAAAGTAAAATTTACTTAAATTAATGAATATGACATGAAGAAATATTGACTTAAGGGGGCAATAAAGAATTAAAATTCTAAAAACTACGACTTAAAAACAAATGTAAATAAATAAATAACTTCAAACAGACAGAAACTTCAAATTAGCAGAACAGTGTTGTAAACCTTTTTTACGATTGCAATGCGTCTCATAACAAAAAAAAAAAGTGTGTCCTAATCCATTTCGCTGTTCTCCATCTCACTATTTCTTTAAATGTAAAAATGCATTCTATGAGTGACCCCTTAGAATGCAACAGGCCTGAGAGTATATGTGTATGTTTTTGTGTGTGTTTGTGTGTGTGTTTGTGTGTGTGTGTGTGTGTGTGTGTGTGTGTGTGTGTGTGTGTGTGTGTGTGTGTGTGTGTGTGTGTGTGACTGTGAACATAAGTGAGTGAGTGAATAAAGGCTGAGCAAACTCCAGCTGGCTCCTGAGGGACTACATATCGAGATGAGAGGACAGAGTGACTCTTAATCATCTCTTCTGCTCTCGCTCTCTCCTTCAGCCTCCTCTCTCTCTCCCTTTCTCTCCATTTCATGAATTTCAAAATGATGTTCTGACAACTAAATAATGGCTGTTTGTTCAACCCAGCTTAATTATATGCATTTTAGAAAGGACCCCCTGCCAAGCAGCAGAAAGGTAGTGATTTATCTCGTCTCTGGGTACTTCTCTCTGTGCCTGCCAGCACAGAGCAGTGAAAGAGAGGGGACTGGCCTGCCTGAGATGGAAATATCGACTCCTATGTGTTTGTGACTCATGTAAGTGAACGCTGCTCAGGCACCTTATCATGAGAAAAGTTCTTAGGTTTATTTTCAAAAATACTGCATCCATCAACAGGCAATTTAAGTGTTTTTTGTTTTGTTTTTTTTAATGGAAAATGTAGTTATTGACACTGACCATTAACATGAGTCATGTTTACTCCATCTGTAAAGCAAAGGGGGGGGGGGAAAAGTTTAAAATGCTTTATAATTTTATAGTTCATGCTTTTGGATTAGTCAACCTGAATAAATATCCTGAAGGAATTACAATTAGCCTTCCATTATTACACGGCTGTCTGGAATACTAAATGTTTATTGGTCAGTCATTGAACAGTCAAATATTTTGTATAATGGCAGTTTAACTGTTTATTTGACCGCTACAAGGCAACATACTACATATCTCTTGTATCCGTGATGTGACCTCAAAAGTCAAGCAAGAGTCTGGATCTTAATGCAGTAAAAAGCTTTTTAATGGTTTAAAACTTGATACACATCCATGACTTGACCGGGAAACACAATGACATGAAACTTAGCACTTGACATTGACTTGTACCACCATGAACCATGAAAGGCACGTACACAATAACAATAATCAACCACTGGCAAGACTAAACACGGTTAAATAACTGAGGAAACAATAGGATAACAAGAAACACCTGGAACTAATAAGCATAAACAAAAGAACTACAAAGACCATAAAAAGAACTACAAAAGAACACAAACTCATGAATGGCCAATTTAAAGCACAGGCACCTGACAGTATCATACCGTGGACTAGTTCTCTCATTTCATACAAACACAGCTGGTGCCATCTTGCCATCTCAATTATTGACTGAGGGGGAAATGATCTCATAGGACTTCAGTATTAATATTATTACAGTTTTTTTATTTGCGTTGGTACTATTTTCACAATTAAGTTGTACATTCTCAAAACTCACAACAGACAATCAAAAGTGCACTTTTTTCAAACATTTTAGCATATTTTCAATTGTGTTAGTACAATACACAAAATCACAAAGTATCCTTTTCACAACACAAAATAAGTGTTTCATTTATATATGATATATGTTTCAATCACAGTAACTGCCTTTCATTAAGCTCTTACTATCTATTAGCTCTTATAGTTTCCATAGAACTTGTTTGCAATTTCCGATATGGACAACAACCAAATGTAATGAATTCTTTTTACAGTGATTATAATAACCACTATGTTCAAAGTGTGTGTGTGTGTGCGTGCGTGCGTGCGTGCATGCGTGAGTGAGAGAGAGAGAGCGAGAGAGAGAGAGAGAGAGAGAGAGAGAGAGAGAGAGAGAGAGAGAGAGAGAGAGAGAGAGAGAGATTTTCTATTTGTGAACATAGAGCAGGATAGAGTACAAGGGAGAGGAAACTGTCAATGACTCTATAACATCAGACTGATCAGAGATGCATCAGTAAGGGAGGCAGATGGCATCAAATACAGCATTTTACATTACAGTATGGTACAGTATGTGATGCTGTAAACAGATTACCACGATAGAGACTGTCACATTACTGTAACTCACCCTTCATCTGTAAAGGTCAACTACAGTACAGATTCCGTCATATGGCACAGTGAGAACATTTACTGTAGCAAACTCTGTTCTAGCACAAAACCTCATGGCAGTTTCATAACTTCCTTAACCACATTTTGATAATAACACACAAGATAGATTCTATTACAAACATTATGGATTCAATTACATAAGTTAGGTAATGTAAGTGTATTTTCCAATGTGGCAACTGTATTACTGTTGCTGAAATAATTACAAGGCTGATTTGAAACATGTTTCTTGCATTGTTAGCTGTTGAATGAACTGATTGTTAAAAGTAATAAATTGAAAGAAGATTTTCGTGTTTCGGTGATTAAACCAAATGTTCACATTACATATTACAATAATCGTGTGTTTGAAACAAATATAATTTATTTATTTATTTATGTATTTGGTGTAATAAGTGGGATAATGTAGAGTCAACCAACCATTATTGTCAAATGATTGTTGAATGAATGAATGAATTAATTAATTAATCACTGAGTGATCAAAACTCCAATGTAGAGACTGTGTAAAGCTGCCTTATCGGCATGTTTAGAAACCACCCATCATGGCCTTTTTTCACATACTTTAAAATTAAATGACAAAACACCATTACAAAACTTACACAACTGTTGAACAACTAACTTTAGAGGTGAGTGTTTGTGGTTTCACAAGCTTTTCTAAGAATTAGAGTTTCAGAAAAGACCCAGCAGGCATCACTGTTATGCTGACCTTGCTGTAGTTGCCACTGACCTGAGGATATTAGTGGAATAAATCACACTTTAATGTCCAGACCTCTCCACACCAGCAGAGGAACGCAGTGCAGTGATAAGACTGAATTCCCTCAGAAGTGAGCTTACAGCTGCGGGGAGGTACAGGATGCGTGAGGACGCGGGAGCCAATGAAAGAAGGAGGTGACTGATATCTGACCTTCTCTTCCATTTGACAGCTTTTAATAAAGTCTGACCAGGTCTGTAAATACTTCCATGACATACTGCCTTTCCGAATACAAGTATCCAGAAAAAAAAAAAAATGGTGGCGGTGCACTATGCTGTAAATTTACACTGCAAACAGA
This sequence comes from Abramis brama, assembly GCF_963993115.1. NCBI lineage: Eukaryota > Metazoa > Chordata > Actinopteri > Cypriniformes > Leuciscidae > Abramis > Abramis brama. Next base: position 33,354,147 of record NC_139970.1, read on the forward strand.
ACCACCTTCACTGTAAACAATTATTCCTGTTTTACAAGAAAATACTATTTTAATCTTTATACATCATAATTTCCCTTTTAATTCATTGTGTTCTTTGTAATGAAATTTGTGAAAAAGTTGTGAAATTTACTGGCGATTTCTGAAGCTATGTGTTGTGAATCATCTGAGTCAGAGAGATCCATTTGCAGCTTAATTTATTGAGCAGAGTAGTCAAACAGGCAAGGATCAAAACCAGCAGAAACAGCAGTGTAGACAGGGCTAAATCGTAATAACAGTACTAGGCAGAAGATCAGGGCAGGCAGCAAACAGTCAGAGTCAGAGAACAAAGCAGAGGTAACGTACAAGGAGATATCCAATACGGGTAGGGTCACAAACGATCAGGCAATCACAGGAATAAAACGCTTAGTAATGTTCACAGTAGCAAAACAAGACTTCGCACTGAGAGCTGCGTGCAGCGCAGCTAAAAAGCCTGGTAGATGAGCTACAGCTGGGCATAGTGATCAGAGTCAGAACTGGGGCTGTTGGGAAATGTAGTGTGCACAGAGAAGGGTCAATATTCGGGCGAGGGTGCCCTCTGATGGCCAGAGAGGGAGGTTACGGAGTCTGTGATCGTGACATAGCCCGCCTCCTGCGACTCCTGGCGTGAGGAGGCTGACGACGTGGGGGTCTCCCACGTGGTCGGGGAGCAGGTTTGTTGGGATGAGCGTGATGGAAGTCAGTGATTAGACTGGGGTCCAGAATGTCCATGGCATTAACCCATGAATGCTCCTCTGGGCCGTATCCCTCCCAATCGACCAGGTACTGAAGGGTGCTGCCCCTACGTCTGGAGTCTAAGAGTTCCTGGACTCGATAGGCCTCCTTGCCCTCCACCAGAATGGGTTGGGGGCTCTGCTCCTGGGACCTCTCCTCCTCCCTCTCGTTGGGACCATCAGCGGGTTTGAGCAGTGAGACATGGAAGGTGGGAGCAATACGGTAATGATTAGGCAGGGCAAGACGGAAAGAGACTGGTGTGATTTGTTGTGTAATTTTGAATGGACCCACATACCTGGGACTGAGCTTTTTACAGGGGAGCCGCAGGCGTAGGTCTTGGGTGGATAACCAGACCCATTGGCCCGGGTGGTACACCGGACCAGGACAACGTCGTCGATTAGCTTGTTCTCTCTGGCGACAAACGGCCTGTTGAAGGTGAGTATGGGCTTGATTCCATGTTTCTTCACTGCGTAGTAGCCAGTCATTCACGGCTGGGACGTTCGTGGGTTTTCCTGACCATGGAAAGAGGGGCGGTTGAAACCCCAGGATACACTGGAAGGGGGTCATGCCGGTGGAATGTTTCTGGATGAAGTTCTGGGCGTACTCGGCCCATACCAGATAGCGGCTCCAGTCCTCCTGATGTTGATGACAGTAGGAGCGTAGGAATCGGATGACCTCTTGGTTCATGCGTTCGGCCTGCCCGTTTGATTGAGGATGATACCCTGACGTGAGACTGACGTTGATCTGAAGGGTCTTGAAGAAGGCTGACCAGACTTGAGACGTGAACTGGGGTCCTCTATCGGAGACGATGTCCTCAGGTAGGCCGTAAAATCTGAATACCAGGTTGCAGAGGTGCTCTGCTGTTTGTAAAGCAGTAGGGAGCTTAGCCAGGGGTATTAGGCGGCTGGCCTTGGAGAACCTGTCTACAACGGTAAGGATGGTGGTGTTACCCTCGGAGACAGGCAGATCGGTAATGAAATCGATGGCTATATGTGACCAAGGGCGTTGTGGAATGGGAAGAGGATGTAACAGACCGGCAGGTAGTTGACGTGATGATTTCTGGGTATTGCAGATTTGGCAGTGTCGGACGAAAGTAGTGGTGTCTCGAGCTAAAGAGGGCCACCAGTAGCGATTTTGTAGCAGTTGGATGGTGGTCGTGATTCCTGGATGTCCAGAGCTGGGAAGAGCATGAACGTGCTCCAGGATCTGGTTCCGGAGCGTATCGGGGACATAAACCCGGTTGGGTGGACAGGCAGACGGGATCTCAGACTGGGAGTTGATGTGCTCAATCTCGGTGTCAACGTCCCACTGAATGGGAGCGACGATGAGGTCTGGAGCCAGAATTGTCTTGGGATCTTGTGATGTGAGCTCATGGTCACATTGACGTGATAGAGCATCTGCCTTGGTGTTCATGGAACCTGGACGATAGGTGACTGTGAAGTGGAATCGGGTAAAGAACAGTGACCAGCGAGCTTGTCTGGGGTTCAGTCTCTTGGCGGTGCGTAGGTACTCCAGGTTCTTGTGGTCGTTGAGAATGGTAAAGGAGTGAATAGCACCCTCTAACCAATGCCGCCACTCTTCGAAGGCGGCCTTCATGGCTAGAAGTTCTCCCACATCATAATTGCTTTCGGCAGCATTTAGTTTGCGGGAGTAAAACACACAGGGATGCAGTTTGGGTGGTGACCCCTGACGTTGAGAGAGAACGGCACCTAATCTGGTGTTGGAGGCGTCCACTTCGACCACGAATGGTAATTCAGGGTCAGGATGGGTGCTGTGGTTTAATGCTGCTTGGCTGATTAAAGGCTTGGGTGGCAGACTCATTCCATGGAAGACGATGTGTTCCTTTCTTCACCAGGGATGTGAGTGGGCTTGCCACTGAACTGAAGTTTCTTATGAAGCGGCGATAGAAGTTGGCAAACCCGAGGAAGTGCTGCAGTTCTTTCAGGGTGGTGGGTTGTGGCCAATCAAGGACTGCTCTGACCTTGCCCTCGTCCATGGCGACTCCGTCCGGGCTGATGACGTACACCAAGAATGTAGTGGAAGTCTGATGAAACTCACACTTCTCCAGTTTCGCGTACAGCTGGTGCTGGATGAGCCTCTGGAGGACGGCTCGAACGTGCTGCACATGGTCAGTCAGGGTGTCAGAATAAATCAAGATATCGTCGATGTATACTATAACTGTTCTTTGGAGCATGTCTCTGGAGAGGAACACTATGTTTCCATCCAAAGTTGTGAATTTAACTTATGCGCAAAATTGTAATATCGTATAACACATTAGCGAATAAAGCAACATTTCCATCCCATGTGTTCAAATGAACAAAATCGTCATTTTCTGGGAAATTTATGCAAAATATACCTATGTAGTAAAAATGGAAGTTGCTGCAATCAGGGAAGCCACTGCGGTTTATAGTTTACCCAAGAATGAAAATGCTGTCATCATTAACTCACCCTCATGTTGCTCCAAATCTGTATGAATTTATTTCTTCTGCTGAACACAAAAGAAGATATTTTGAAGAATGTGGGTAACCAAACTGTTTAACCACATTGACTTTTTCTCCATCCAGTATTTTTTTCCATATTATGGAAGTCAATGTGGCCCATCAACAGTTTGGCTAACTATATATTCTTCAAAATATCAAATTTTTCGTTCAGTAAAAGAAAGAAATCCATAAAGGTTTGGAACAACTTGAGGGTGAGCAAACATTAATTTTTGCATTCAACATTTTTGGTCGAACTATCCCTTTAACCCTCAGAGAGTCTTCGTTTAGCAGTCACACTCAGTGCCTTCCCGGTCAGAAGTGACCGGACACCTAAAAATGAAACTTCCTCCATCCCAGTAAAAACCAATGCAATTTAATTTTGTTCTATAATATTTATTCTTTTTAATTTAGTATTTTGAGACAATTTGATTGAACTTATTAATATTTATGCATTATTTATAGTCCATTTTTTGCCATTGAAAATAATGATTAATTTTTTTTTTTCAATTTAAAAAAAAATAAAAATAATTATACAGTATTTTCGGTTAAAATAGAGACTAGGCTTTCAGAAAAAAAATAAAATTAAAATAAATAAATAAATTTATTAAACATAAAATTAAATAAATCATGTTATTGCATGGGTTTACCACTAGATGCCTGTATAGCTCTAAATGGAGATGCTTGTGAATTCTAGTTGTTTTTGGACCAAATTACTTACTTTTAAGATGTGGATTGAATGTATTTTTTTAGAAATTCTCAAATAATACTTTTTGCCAAGGTTTATAACATTTTATTAATTATTATTTTAATAATTTTAATAATTATTATATTAATTATATATATATATATTAATTATAATTATTAATTATGTTATGTTTTTCACTCTTGATGTTTTAGAGTTTCACCCTTTCATTGCTGAGCACTTTTTTTCTGCATCGTGGCCGATTTGTAGAGAATTTTTGTGTTTTTGTCAATTTCCCATTCATTTCCTATGGGGGTCATTTTTGACCAAAGACCACGAGTGTGACTATTTTTTGTATGACCACTTAGCATGCTCGGATCATGAACTCAATTTTTTTTTGTGCTCACATACCTAATGCCAGAAAAGTCACCAAGTTTCGTAACATTCCGATGAAGCTGTGATTTTTAAAAATTGAAAACAGATTTTTTGTAATCTGAATTTATTGGTGTGTATGTGTATAAAAGTGTGTTTGTATGTGTGTGTGTGTGGGTGGGTGTGAATTTTTTGCACTCTTGATGTTGTAGAGTGTCACCCCTTTACTGCGGTGTACTTTTTTTTAGAATCGTGGCCGATTTGTAGATTGTACAGACAAAAATTCAGAGAATTTTTGTGTTTTTGTAAATTTCCCATTCATTTCCTATGGGTCGGTCATTTTTGACCGAAGACACTGAGTGTGACTATTTTTTTTACGACCACTTAGCATGCTCGGATCATGACCTCAATTTTTTTTTGTATTCACATACCTAATGCCATAAAAGTCACCAAGTATCATAACCTTCCGATGAAGCTGTGATTTTTAAAAATTCAAAACAGAAAATTTTTCGGTCAGAAGTGACCGAGGACTCTCTGAGGGTTAAAAAGCAATGTAGCAAAGCAAGAATATAACAATACTGTGCTTATATGTACTGTAGGTTATCAGCCCAGAGAATAATCAAGTCATGTTACATACAATACTATGCTGAGGGCATTCATTTAATTTTTTAGTTAATTTTAATTTACATTTTTAATTTTAGTTAAATATTTATTGTTTTATTAAATTTTCAAATGAATTTGACAAATAATCTTAAAATGATTGATCTTAAAATTATCAGATCTTAGTACTATGCTTTCCATTTTAGCATTGTCTCCTGTCATTTAAGCTGCAAATGTGTTTTTCAATTTAGGGCATTATGAATATGTTAATGGACAAGCTATTTCCAGCCTTACTTTTGCAAATACTTGATAATCTAAAGAACTAATCGTGATGTGAAAGAGAAAGAGCTGTTTTCTTTCTTGAAGGCTGGCCGTGCCTGACTAAAAGCCTTATTAAACATAGTGTGAAGTGGATTTTAATCGGCACCATATGCGTGCATTGTGTAGCATTACTTAAGTGAGAGAAAGAAGTCAGCTTGATGGAGGTGACATTCTGACGCACTAGCTTCACATCCCGACATGTCAGTCCTTTCAAACTAACACTGTCAGGCACCATAAGCATTTCATGGATATGACAATTTAATCAAATCTCACACAGAAGGAGAACAAAAATTAGCTCCACCTCTTAAGATCTTAGAATGTGCCCGAGGGAAGATGTGCAAAAAAAAAAAAAAAAAAAAAAATGGTTTGAACTATGTGAATGAAATGAAGAGTAAAAACTGGGAAAAAACGTGCATGGAACAAATTAAGTTTCTGTATTTAATGTTTATTTTTCCTCTGCATAGTGTAATAATCTTAAATTGTTTAAAATAATATTAATATATAATATTCATATTGTATGAATGGCATTTTAGAATAATGTTCGTATGCAAGGTATGCAAGTAATGATGATGAGTCGTACTACATTAACACTTCAGCTACAATTAGCTGCTAATATGGAAACAAGTTTAAAGGCACAATATGTAACTTTTTTGCTTTAAAAATAGCAAAAATCACTATATCTATGTTATATATTTTATCCCAACTGTTTCCAACAACTTTCAAACCAGGAGAAATTTGAATTTAATTCGAAGACACGGCATGTTTCTTTATTTCCGTTTTGTCGCAGTCAATGGCGTCATATCCGCGTTGTCCCTGGTTTCCGCTCGTGCTGCCATGGTAACCAGAGCTATGAACCAGAGCCCTCTGATAGTAACCAAGACGACAGACGTGGACTACTGTAGTTCGCAATGTCTATCTGCACGCTGTTGTTGTTTCGTTCAAACATTATGGACCACGGCAAGCAGACTTTGGATAAAAAAGGAGAACTAAAACGAGAATCAATATCAGCGCGGTGTTTTCGAGATGCCGAGAGCTCCCATAGACAGTATATAAACGAGAGGTCCACGTCCGAGACTTCGACCGCTCCTACATGTAACGTTACTTTATTAAACAGGTGAGCACATTTACATGAAACTAATCAATGTTATATAGTTCAACAATGATAAAATGTTAGAATATGATCTATGTTATTCTAATGTTGATCTAGTTTACTGCTAGTCTCATAAGTTACAGACAAACTAACACATACATTTCAACACATTCAAATGCAGTTTAGTGTGATAGTGTAATGTTAGACCAAGTGAAACAGCGCTGTGTTACCTCACAAGTTTAATTTGTCTAATAAACTGACCTGTGAGTTGTAATCCTGCACTTGTGTGTAGTTCGGTAGAATGAAATGTCCATATTCCTTTTATATCCGCGGGACTTGCGTCGCTTGTGGAGCTGATAGCTGTCTCTTAGCAATCCCGAACTGCTTCATATCACAGTCATGACAAAAACATCGATGTATTCAGTCATCCATAAACATTATTAGATCGGTCGGCTTGACGTTGACGACAAGATCCATAATTCTTAGCAAATGTTGCGTCATCAAACTACGCCTTTGTTATTGTAAATAGGTTAGCGACCCCTAGTGGAGAAAAAATCCCATACTGTACGTTTAACTAATTACTCAAGTGTTACCTGACTCTTCAAGAACAACAAGTGATCACTTTCCTGCAGAGTGACGTAACACTTGAGTAAGTGTAAAAAAGACAATCTTCAATTACTATGGGGCGCCGTTTGTAAAGCGGTTCACGCTGAAAATAACAGTAACATTTTGTCACATTTAGCTTCAAACAATGTTTAAAAAACTGGTATGAATTTTTGACGGTCACATTTACAACAATATTTGTCAACTTAGAGATATTTTAAATAGTTAAATCTAAATATTAAATGTTACACCTAAATGTTAAATCTAAATGCTAAATCTAAATGTTAAATCTAAATCTAAATGTTAAATCTAAATATTAAATCTAAATGTTAAATCTAAATGTTAAATCTAAATCTAAATCTAAATGTTGAATCTAAATGTTAAATCTAAATCTAAATGTTGAATCTAAATGTTTCGGGTGAAACTAAATATTTAACTAATATGCAAATTCAAAATTCCGATTTAATATTTAGATTTAACTATTTAAAATATCTCTAAGTTGACAAATATTGTTGTAAATGTGCTAAAAAGTGACCGTCAAAAATTCATACCAGTTTTTTAAACATTGTTTGAAGATTGTGACAAAATGTTGCTGTTATTTTCAGCGTGAGCCGCTTTACAAACGGCGCCCCATACAATTACTGCTTATTTTTATTTTATTCTTGAGCAGGTGCAAGGTAAGATTGAACATTATAATTCAGGTATAATTCAGATGTGTTATATCATAATCCTGGCACATCAAGACATTTTATTTTGGCTTTGAAAATGCTATAAACGTTATTCTATCCCTCATCAGTGTGTCTAAGTAGGTGAACCTTCTGTTGACCGTTTATCAAATGTACTAATAAAAATCGAATCATTTGGGAGTTTTTTATGTAAGGCTGAGTACAAAGTACAAGGTATAAGATTTTCTTTATAGAGTTAACACTTTTTTTCATTAACATAACACTTGTTTTCTTTTTTTGATTGGATAAAACCTTGGACCTGCTAAACAGTGGTCTATTACTGGCTGGTATTTGTTCCTTTGTGATTTTTCTAAATAAATCAATTTAACTCACATAAATACAAAATTACATATACATTTTTAGTTGCTTGGACAAAGTAAAAATTCCTTGATTTCACTTTTAAAAACATTTCAATACTTAAAAATAAGGAAAATGAAATTATAGAGTCAACTAAAAGATGTGATAATGTGAAGCTATTAACTGTCATAGATGTTGAAGCTAGTCAAACAAGCCCACACAATAATTGTGCTTCTTCCTGTTTAGAATATTACAGTGTCTTGAATGCTAACGAGTAGGTGGTGAAATAAGAGGTTTTCTGATACACTAAGAAACCCCATAACAAATAAAATTAATAGTAATTTGGAGTCCAGTTTCCACTTTGCTAAAATATTATGTGGTAATATCTCCCACAAGCACCCCTCAGCTCTATTAATTACTCAATTACAGGCATACAAGAAAGGAAGAGAAAAATGGTATGGGCCAGATGTTTCACTGCATCTAAAAATCTTACATTTATTAATAGGGCATATATTACTCCAAGTATTAAATGAGGATCAGATCTGATCCTTATTGTCATCTATGTAATAATTATACAGTATAGGTTCTTATTTGCATATGTTTTGGGAATGCCCTATGGTAGTACCTTTATGGACCTTTGTATGTACTGTCCTCTCTGATAATTTACATCTGGAAATTCCCCTTGCTCTTCTTGCTTTTAGATGACTACACTTCAGCTATAAATATTAATCAAAAGAGGATCTTATTGGCAGCAGGTATCTTAAAGCTATGGATTGAACCATCCACCCCTTCTGCTTCCATCTGGCTTTCTTACTTCAGAGACATTGCCTTGCTCGAGAACACCACTGCTAAACTCAATGGGGCCAAGGACAGAACTATTCAAAGCTGGTTAATAACCACCGAGATGTTGTTAGAAAAACTAAAATCCTGACTTCCTAATTGTCACAGTTTCATTCAGTTTGGACTTTGTTTTGATTTCTTTCATTTGCTTTGTTTGTTGTCATGGTCACTCATTTGGTTCGTTATTCAGTTCAGGTGTGTGTGATTAATTATCCTTGTTTACATGTGTATGCATTTAAGTTCCCTTGTTTCCATTTATTGTTGTTGGGTCTTGTCAATGTTTGGATGTGTTGTTGTGTGCTACTCTCATACTGTGGGTTTATTAAAGACTGCCTTGCTAACTTTGTCTTCGTGTGTGCTCAAGCAACACAATCTGTGACACTAGTTTATGTGTATTTGTATCTAATTATTTTATTTTAGTCTGGTCAATTTAAATGGCATTTAGTTCATTGAAGCATTGATATATGTTTCTGATACAGCTGACACTTATAATAAAATGTTGATAAAAAAAAAATTAAAGGTGCACTCAATAACTTATATATATTATTATATATTATTATTAGGTAGGTTTAGGGGCAGGGTTAAGGGTGATCCTTCCTAGTGATGCTTTTTGAAAAATCATACGAATTAGCCACCTTGTAAAATATGTACGAATTACCATGAGATTGGGTTGAAATGGAGTTAATGTTTCCCAAAGGAAAGATCCAATCCTGAACTGCCTGAAACAATTCATCAGTACACTTAAAATGACATCCCCAAGTCAAAAATTTCACCGATAAGTGACCGATAACATCTAAATTTTTCAGTTAGTCTGACGTATTATTTCTCATTGAGCCAATGTTAACAGACTATTGCAACAAGAATTTCACTTGGGCCAATTGAAAAATTGAGATGTTATCGGTCACTTGAAATTTTTGATTTGGGAGGGTTAGAAATTTTTTACAGTGTAACTCCAGCGTTACTTCCTGTTCAAACCTACATTGGTTTGTAACAAATTTGCATCATGCCAGCTTAAGATTTTCATTGGATTCCCACAAACAACGTCTAATTTGACCCACCCTCAAAACCTGTAGTTGTAGCTGAGGCCTGGAAGAGTTTGGTTGTGTAGGTCAGTGGTTCTCAATTCCAGTCCTCGGGACCCACTGCTCTGCACATTTTGTATGTCTCCCTTATTTAACACACCTGAACCAGATCATCAGCTCATTAGGAAAGACTCCATGAACTGAACTGAGTGTGTCAGATAAGAGAGACATACAAAATGTGCAGAGCAAGGGGTCCCGAGGACTGGAATTGAGAACCACTGGTGTAGGTGACAAGTCGAGAAATCATAAAGCAAATCCACTTTGCAAATTGATACAGTAAAACTGTCACCATTGTTACTGTTCATACCACTGGGTCTACAAGTGATGAGGAAACCTCCAGAGATAAAATTCAGATATGCTAATGAGTGTTTCGTTTCCGACACAGGTCTTAGCAGTAGACCATTCACAACAGACTGGGCCATCCTACCCTTGGATCACCTTGGATGCCCACCCCACACAACCACGAGAGTTTTTTAGTGTGTGTAACCCCTTTGCACTGCTGCTGAAAAGAAAATAACTTCCAATTTCCTGTGATGGTTTAGAGACTAAACACAGTTCCATATTTGTCAGAAGAAAAAGGTTTTTTGATCAAAGTTATCCCCCGAAGATACAATAGAAGAGGCAAAACAATAAAGAGTTTATCATGAGTGCTTTGTTGCTGTCGTGACTTCAAAGAGCGCTGAATTCATGTGCCTTTTAGTCCAACCTTCAGACCTGTTCTGATTTCTTCTTGTTACATGAGAATAGACAGAGAGATTAAAACAGTTTGCACAAAATGTAATATGTCACCATGACAACACCTGAGTAAAGTGCACAATTGAAATTGTAAAGGGAAAGCATAAGCTGCAGTATAAAGTCATAATATATCTTTATTGGTAGCAGTGCACTCGTGCATTAGTCCAAGCAGGCTGATTTGATGTTTATTTAATGCTGTATGTATTAGGGCAAGCTTTAAAAGGCTGGAATGGCTATTCTTTTGTATACAACCCTAAACAAGGCAAAACAAGGAATGAAATGCACTGTGGAATTTACATCTAAATGTTCTGAATTTTAAACAGCATTGAAGGGTGAATTCACTACAGTTTCAGCTCAAGAACCTGCATCATAGCAAGGTGCTAAATGTATTGAAATAGTACTGTAATTTGAGTTATTGTTAAATTGTGTCATTGTCATTATTTTCAGCACAAATGTCTATTTTTCGTGGACAATTTGAATCATTTTGCCTTATTCACGATGTTCTGCGCTATTATTAGTGCGGTAAACATTGCACTATATCACTGACACCAACTGACCCACAAAACAGAAAATAAGAAATAGAATTCATTAAAAGAATCATAAAAGTGTTCCTTGTGTGCTATATTAATATAAGGGATTAATAAGCATTAATACCATTTTAGATAAGTGAATGAATCATTCTTTTGAGTTGGATCGTTTCAATGAATAAATTGATCCAGTTCACAAATTGAACATCACAAATGTTCTCTTTAACATGAAAGCTTCAATGATCAGTGTATTAATTTTAATCTAATTTAATTTAATTTAATTTAATTTAACATAAAAAATCATTTGGATTGGAACAACTTGAGGATGAGTAAATAATGGCAGAATTTGCATTCTTTGTTTGAAATATTGCATTAAAAATTGCTGAACCCAATGTTTGAAGTTTGGAATTTTAAATATCCCGAATATGTGCAGATCAAAAGAATGATTTATAGGCCATATGTCCACCAAAATGTTTTTTTAGCCAGCTGAAAATGGCACTCTTCTTCTGCAGGCGCTTGAGAGAGCTTTAGTGGTTCAGTCTGTATTCTGAGACCAGCAATATTAATTTCTCCTCCGTTGTTGCGTCATCTGTTGTCATTAAACACATAGACATAATAAATACATAAGACGCCCCATTGGCCGCTTTGGAACGTTCCTGCAATATGTCAACGCGTACGCCATATTGCTGAGGGCAAGACTGCACTGTAAACAAATGCAAGTAAACGGCTGCGGTTTTTCTGGATAAAAACAAAAATAACGTTTACATTTATCAACCGATTTCAGTGGTTTGTACGTGGCGTGCAAAAAGTTCCATCTCTAGTTATTTAAAATCTCTAGTAATTTATAAAGTTAGACTTAGCCTATAAAATGTTATTTATTTATTTTATTTTATTTTTTATAAGGAATTGACAAAGATTTTAGCTTTTCTTGTGCTTAGAATTGACCGCCATTGAGAAAATGAAACAAATCGGAAAATTAATATCACACCGGCAGGCTGCTATGGCGTTATTTTTTAGTCAAAAGTTATGAGCGTGTAAGACATGCTCACGAGCACATTATGTTATTTCACACGCGCAAAAATTAACCTTCAGCTGGCATGATAAAAGTACTCGCGCACAAATTCAACAACCGAGAGGTGTACAAGTAGCTGCGAGCGAGCGCCTGGCATACTCTCATAGGTTAACTCTGCTTGTACAGTGGAATCCTGCTCGCGCGCAGCGGGCTTCTGCTCGCGGAGTGCTGTTTTGCTCGCGCAGTGGATTTCTGCTCGCTCAGCTGATTTCTGCTCGCTCGAGTCTACATGACTTTTGACAATTTGGGGGCGGAAACCAAGGAGGGCACTGACCCTCTTATGATTGGTCACTTTCATCATGGAAAATCTTGGGAAATCCTAACCCCGCCCACCTTCTGACGCAGCGCGCGTCACTCAGCTCGCTCTGCTACTCCGGCTATCTCTGTGTATATTTTAGACAACGAAATATGTGATAAAACACCATACTAACTATTTTCGTTTTCATTTAAAGAAATCTTAAACATGATAGCCACACAAATGTGGTTCAGGCAACGTGTGTTGATTATATTCACTGTTTGCCTAATTATAAAAAAATATATATATATAAAAAACCTGCCTCTTTTCGTTTTAAATATAATATAAAAACATTAAACATTTTAATATGGTCCAGGCAATATGTGCATTTGTACCAAACAACAGATTTTGCAGTAAACAACATTACAGTTTTAAAATGTTTTACATACAATTATTACAATTTAAAATGACAAAACTCAACCCAGTCTCTTTTTGTTAAATTTCAGTTTTTATCAATATTAGCCATTATAAAAGTATCCACCATTTTCTGCGCAGTCTAAACAATGCGCGCTGCCATGACGACGACTCCGGTTGCCTACTTCCGGTTCGTAGCTTGACCTGTACTAGCAGCGAGAGAATGAGTTCAAGCTGAAGCTCCTCATGTAGAAACTGAGTGTTTCGAGCATAAGATAAGAAGGAGATAAGAATTTATTTTCTAAAGAGCCGTGAGTCAAAAGAACCGGCTCTTTTCAGTGAGCTGAGTCAAACGAGCCAAAATGTTTTTCACATCTGTCATGTTAACATGGACAAAAGACAATCTCACAACAACATCACATCCTTTTAAAAATAAAAACAGTACAGTATACAGTAGTCATAACTTAGAATTTTATTATAATTGTATTTCATATAATATACAATAATGTAATTTTTACTTGTCCATAACAACCCGAAAACTTGCCTGCTTGCCTTGCACATCTAATTAATGGGCAAAGTTTTCCGACTTTTTTTCTTATGCTTCAGTTTTAACGCTAACCACTCTAAACGTTTACTTTATTGAATGTATCTGATACGGAACCGGACATGGGCATTATCTCCTTCTTATCTTATGCTCGAAACACTCAGTTTCTAAAAAGTTTGAAATCTTCTTTGAATTGTTAAAACAACCAACAACTGCACATGAGGAGCTTGAACTCATTCTCTCGCTGCTAGTACAGGTCAAGCGCTACGAACCGAAAGTAGGCAACCGGAGTCGTCGTTATGGCAGCGCGCATTGTTTAGAGCAGAATAAGGTGGATAAGTAAAAGGTATAAGAAGCTATACAAATAAAGCAAACAATTCAGTCAAACATACAAAGTCAGCGCTCTAGTCTAACCATACAACGGTAAAGTTAAATAGCTTATATGTATAGCTTTATTTGTATAGCTTCTTATACCTTTTACTTATACTTTTATAATGGCTAATATTGATAAAAACTGAAATTTAACAAAAAGAGACTGGGTTGAGTTTTGTCATTTTAAATTGTAATAATTGTATGTAAAAATTTTTAAAACTGTAATGTTGTTTACTGCAAAATCTGTTGTTTGGTACAAATGCACATATTGCCTGGACCATATTAAAATGTTCAATGTTTTTATATTATATTTAAAACGAAAAGAGGCAGGTTTGTGTTTTATATATATATATTTTTTTATAATTAGGCAAACAGTGAATATAATCAACACACGTTGCCTGAACCACATTTGTGTGGCTATCATGTTTAAGATTTCTTTAAATGAAAACGAAAATAGTTAGTATGGTGTTTTATCACATATTTCGTTGTCTAAAATATACACAGAGATAGCTGGAGTAGCAGAGCGAGCTGAGTGACACGCGCTGCGTCAGAAGGTGGGCGGGGTTAGGATTTCCCAAGATTTTCCATGATGAAAGTGACCAATCATAAGAGGGTCAGTGCCCTCCTTGGTTTCCGCCCCCAAATTGTCAAAAGTCATGTAGACTCGAGCGAGCAGAAATCAGCTGAGCGAGCAGAAATCCACTGCGCGAGCAAAACAGCTCTCCGCGAGCAGAAGCCCGCTGCGCGCGAGCAGGATTCCACTGTACAAGCAGAGTTAACCTATGAGAGTATGCCAGGCGCTCGCTCGCAGCTACTTGTACACCTCTCGGTTGTTGAATTTGTGCGCGAGTACTTTTATCATGCCAGCTGAAGGTTAATTTTTGCGCGTGTGAAATAACATAATGTGCTCGTGAGCATGTCTTACACGCTCATAACTTTTGACTAAAAAATAACGCCATAGGCTGCTTTCTGTATTTTTATAGCACTAAAATGATAGAGATAGATACTCCAAATATACAATAACAAAGATAACTGATGGATCCTTTATGGTAATACATATGGTACAACTAGTGCAATACAAATAGTAAATATAATATAAAGTGAGAAGTAATAGTAAATAGTTTAGTGTATAGTCAATAAAATAAACAAACAGTATACAGCAAATTAAATAGTAATGAATAGTATAATTATATAATATCAAAAGTACAATAATATATTAATAATAATAATAATATATTGATAATAGCATTTAGTTTATGTATTATAGCAGTAGAATATGAAATATCAATTACAGAATATAGACAATAAAAAATAAGTTAAATAGTGACTAGTGAATAGTACAATAATTGAACATCACTACTATAATAGATTGATAATTGCAAGCGGTATAATATAATAATAATAATAATAATAGCAAATACAATGTAATATCAATTGCAGAATAATATAGACAAAAATAAACATAGTAAATGAAATAGTGACTAGTACCTACCCGAAACAAGTACTATTTTAAGAAAACATAGATGAATATTTAGATTTCAGGAAATTTACTTTATAATATAAAATATAATATAAGCTAAAACTATAATATAAATCATGTCAACTCATGTCTCAACTTTCACAGCTAAGTTAACTAGCGACATCACTAGCTATTTTAGTCTGACTGACTCCGGTGGCCAACTAACATTACCATTACTAATTATATAATGACCAAAAACAACCAGTAATAAATGTTCAGTCTTGCTTGTGAAAGGTAATTCCCCGAGACCTGTTTTCAATTGTGCGGTGATTTGTACAGCCCCAAGCAGCACACGAAGCAGGCATTTTTCTCAATTCCCGTTGTGAGAGCTATGGGAAAGTTGCCCTCCGCAATATGGCGGTGCCGTTGACGTACGATCCAGCGGCGTCTATGTATTTATTATGTCCATGATTGAACAAGCAGGAGGATGTGACGGTATAGTATTTGTCCCGCCCCTCCTCTCCTGTGATTGGACGGATGGGTAAAAAGTGACAGTGAGTTCTGCAGTTTACCCATCATTTTTCAACTCTTGGCGACCCGGAAAGAACAAAATAGTCGCTCAGTACATTATCATGCTGCAGCCTTTTTTAATCATGTGGTGCTCTCCTATATTAAAATATATATACGCTTGCCTTAAGAAAAATCTTTGGTGGACACAAAGCCATTATTTTGATCTGTTCAATTTAAAATGAAAATGAAGCACCAGCTACTAAAAGAGAATGTGTTCTAGTATTATAAGTAGGTGCAGAAGTGCGCTCTGTGGTATGCATGTTGTCAGTATGCTTTCAGCTCTTGACAGCTGGTAGAGTAAATCTCAAGAGACAAAGCATGGAGCCGGGCAACAGATAGTGCTCAAGTTGATCCATACAAACCCTAGCTAAACTCTAGTGTAATAAGATGTGTGAAGCCTGAGGCAGAAGGGACTGATCCTGGCTTCCTCCTGATCCAGACTCCCCTGAGCTCATCAGCAGTAAACTGTGAGAGTGTCAAGGCTGGAGGTCATTCTAAGACAGTGTGAGTGTGGAGGACAGTCTTCTGCATAACACCCTGCTGCTTTCCCTGCTATTCTGTCAGTGACGTGATACTCATTTCGTTGTCCAGATCTAGTTTAAAGAATTAAATAATTATATTAAATGTTTTGTTTTTATGTTTGAGGGGCTTCAAATAAATAAATAAAACAGATAGTGTAAAAAATGTTGTATGTGTAATTAAATGACAAGCAGTAGTTTAACATTATTGTAAAAAAAAAAAAAAAGAATATATTTTGACCTTTTATGAAAAGGCACTTTAGTTAAGATCAAATTGACTAACTCAAAGAAAATTCACCCAAAATGTTTATTTTGTGTCAGCATGAATAGATGACACTTCTAAGAACTTCTACATGATTATTTGTCATTGACCTTTTTAAAGAGTGTAGCAGTGAACATTCTGAATGATGTAATTGAAACAAATTTGTGAGATTAACGCATCAGAAGTAAAGCGAGTTACATAATCAGACTACTTTTTTTACTACTTCACTCCATTACCACGGCTCTCTGCCCCGCACTGTTTGCCACAGTTAAATAACACAAATATACTGTATGTATTTTTACTCTCACTTTACTATTGTCTTTGCTGCTGACCTTTGATGATCCAATTCAACCATATTAAAAAGCAAAAATGTATTTAGATTAACATCACATCTGTGTTTAATTATTATTATTTTTTATTATTGTTGAAGAATGTTGAACTTTGTTCTCCTTCATCCAAATATGGCAGCACAGCTGAAAGGTTTGTTTGAGATGTGTCCTCTAATGTACAGGCGTGAATTTGCATTGGTGAAAGGGCCTTTACATTTGCCACTTATTGTTCTTCTTAAGTTTTCTTCTTCTTCTTCTTCTTCTTCTTCTTCTTCTTCTTCTTATTCTTCTTATTATTATTCCCGGGAGATACATTTTGGCCAGCTCCTGCGCCTAGGCCCTTTGAGACAGAGACACCGTTCCAACTTTAAAACGTACGGTCAGTACCGGTGTAAGTTGCTCGCGAAGATGACATCACAAGTCCATGTCGTTCGTCCGCAATATTGGATTGAACAGAAAGCGAAACTAAATTTTCACAGGTCACAAATTTGGTCCGACCTTCACGAAACTGGACGTACATGATCCTTGGACCAAGCCTCACAAAAGTTACTAGAAGGATTTTTGATTTTCGGAAGCGTTTGCCCGTCACAGCCAAACGAAATCGGCGGCATAGTCGCCAAACAGGAAGTCGTCCATATCTCAGGAACTCTGTCACGTATCGAAACCAAACTTTGTACATGAACTCGGGACTCCAATGTGAGGATGCACAAGATCTGATTTATTTTTTTTATTTTTTTTTCAGGCTAATTGACAACATTTACTTATGTCTATGCAAAAGAGTTTCACCTCACACTTTTAATGTTAATGCATTTAGACAGTAGGTGGCACTGTTGTATTACATTTCACAGAGCTGCCAAGTCAGTGTATAGACTGCATTTGTTTTTACTAGGTTTGTCTTAATAAATGCAGGGCCTGAATTTCGTTAATTATCGGTCTAATTTAATCATCTTCATTTATTAATATATACAGATTTGTATGCATGAATTGTGCATTTCCAGTTCTCAAAACAGTTAATAAAAAATAAAATAAAAACTTTATACAAAATACATCATGCTCTTCTTCGCTAACCGAACAAACAATTAATTGCCTGTGGCTGTGTTTGTGCGCACGGGAAATATGCTGCGCATAACAATAGAAAACAAGGAGAAACGCGCAGTCACATGCTCAAACAATCAACAACGTCGCTCTAGAGGTGCGTTGTGGACTGCGAAGTGGACTTCACAGGGTTTTCCGCCATCTTAAGTGAGATTTCAATCCAAAGGGAGCGAACATGTTCAGCTTGAAGGGCACTGCGCACGGCATAGGGAATAAGGGAACATCGATACATCACTTCACAGGAAGTGGAGAGCGATGATCACCCAACTGTCATTTCACGCACCACGTCATCACCAGTCAGAACGGTCATAACTAACGATGGAGGAGTTTACATATTTGTGTAAGTATTCATACATTTCGCCATTGTTATACAAATTACAGTATTTTAACGGTTATTGTTGTGAATATTACATATACTACTTTTGATGATTATAATTTACCTCAGTGAATGCAGCCAGCTTAGCTAGTTTGTGAAGTAAAGTGATTTTATTTTAGGTAGTTGTAAAATAGTGCAATATAATTGTAAATATATAATATAATAATAAAAATTTAAATATGAATGTAGTCCTATATATATTTATGTTATATCATAATCTGCGCGACCCCGTCGTTGACTTTCTTTGATGACGTTTGCACAGGGCGTTTCAAATGAGCGGTTATTGTCAGTGAAGTCCACTTCAACTGATATACCGTGCTCAGGGAGTAGGGGAGCAGTGAACACTGCGTATGGACCCTGTCGAATGGAACGCACCATAGATGTGTAAAAACAAGTGGAAAGCGTGAGCGCGCCACTCTCTCCTTTCCACAAGCGCTTGCTGTCCCGTGGCGTCTGTCGTTGCTATGCAACCATGAACTGTGCTCTCCATGATGACAAGGAAGTATCAGCAAAAGATTAATTGATTTCTAGCCCTTGCATTAGCTTTACTACTAGATATATTTATGGAGATGAAAAATAATAAGGCGCCCTGTACAGCTATGATCAGCTGTTCGGCCGAGCATTCAATGTTGTTATGCTGATCAGTTGGTTCGTTGCTGCCGCGCTCTATCACTCGCACACCATAAAGAGCAAATTGTTTTTTAATGTTTCAATTTCGTGATTAAAATGACATAATTTGGAAGCGGATAATTTCTTCACAAACAGCTCATTATGACTCAATGTTAGAATGCTGCACCTACACTCGATAGTGTGAATAAGATCAGCGCAACGCAGACCACTGCATTGACAGCGTGAAACATATGATCTGTCTACGGCCAGGGCTCAGCGGAAGACAGAAAATGCCGGTCCAGCGCTGATTGAGGAATTAAATTCGAAAATAAAAGACAGTTTGACATCTTTTTTCTCGCATCTGTGAATTTATTTTTTAATCATTTGATGAAGCGAATATATTTGTGCGGGAATTTCTCGCACTATAAAAGCTAACCTTGCGGGAATGGTTTAAATTATGCGCAATCCCCACATTTCCGCACCGAAATTCAAGCCCTGAAATGGCAGCGGGATGTGTAACTCTAGCATATGGCGCATATGTCATATAAAGTTAGGCAAGGCTAAACAGCGTTATCCATGTTGTTGCGATTGCATCGCTAGAGTAAGCAAATAGTGAAACTGATAGCGTTTTTCATTTAATTACAATATGAGGACTGACGGTAGGTTATAAAAATCAGCGTTTCTGTGTAGGTGATGACAACCATCTTGACAGCAGCAATCAAAGCATCGCTAATTACGGTAGACCTAATCAAACTATTGTTGAAATTCTCAGATCAAGCTAACTTCAACGCACCCTTATCCACTACCTGCTAACGTTAGTGCACTGCACCCGAGCAAGCACACTTTGCAGTTCCTCCGGAAATGCATTTTTCTAGTTACTATGGCAAGTACATGTAACAAGGACACTGTAAAATAGTGTTACCGAACTTTTTTGTTAAAAAAAATAAAAAAAATTCCAGCACAAGTGAGAAAATGTAAATCAAAATAATGTAAAGCATTACTTACAGTACCATAAAAAGTAACAATTCGTTTTTTAACGCAATATTGTAATGCATTACATTTAAAAGTAACTTTCCCCAACACTGGCCATAGATATAAACTATAAAAAAGCACATCTGACGTTTTTTTCATAATCTTCAAATACATACAAATATGTAAACAGTTTCAGATTGTTCGATCGTGCCATTTGCTTTGCTTTATGTGAGTTGTAGGTCACTGCTGAGCTCTTTTGGTGCAGTTGGCATTTCCATAGTAATGCTGACTTACAGTTGAAAAACTAGAAGGTTATCTTTTCACTTTTGAAACTGTACAGTTGAAATCTATTACATTTAGTGTATTCTCTACCTTATTCATTGTTAAAAAATATCAAAAGGGTTTAAGTGTTTAGGTCAATATATGCAATGCATTCTACTGAGAGTGCACTATACTATGAGAAATGGCAGTATCAGGAGAGGGCTGTTGTTTATTTTTGTAGTTATGGAGAATAAGCAATATCCTTATTGCCTCTTATACCCATGTAAAAAATCCTGAAAAAAAATAAATAAAAAATGTAGTAATGAACAAAAGACTGAATAAATCTATGTGCAAGTCCTCATTTTCTCCCTTATGTCTATGACAATAAAATGTAACAAAAAGTCCAGAAATAAATTGTGAAGATATTCTATAATTAGAAATAAATCGGACAAGCTGCAAGTTCTGTCTGCTGCCTCCAGGTCCCGTTACCACCTTCAGTTTGCAGAATTACAATGTGACCTCCAGGCTTCTGCCAGCCCTTAAGCTGCCACACAAAATGTGTTGGTAAAAAGTGAGATCTGAATCTGAGGTGACCTGTCCTCCATTAAGAACTTAGTCAGAGGCCTCTAAAACATTTTATGATGCATTTTTATTAATCGCAGAGAGAAAGCGAGATTAGGAACCTGAATTGACCACCTCACTGCCGAATAACAAATCTCTAAACCCGAATAAAGACTAATAGGGCTTTAGAAACAGAGCAAATCAATAAATTACCAATTTTTGAACACTGATGAATTCAATGAGGTATCAATGTAGTTTACCTCATCTATGTTTCCCAAAATTGCTTCTGGCAAGAACTGTATATTTGTATGATTGTATGCACTTTAAAATGTATTGCTTGATGAATAAGAGCAAACACTGCAAAATATTGTACATTAAACATGATAAATACTAAACATATAATAATGGTCAGTTGCGGTGAACTATTTTCCTATTCATACAATGCTATTTGTTACTTAACTCTGATTGGTTAAGCACGCCATCCAGCGGTCAGTTATTTCTTAAAGTTTGTCATATTTATTTATTTGGTGAGTAGCTCATTTTGTCTAGTATCACTGTTTGTGTGTACATATCCAAGTAATTGATTCACATTAATCTAAACAGACAAAAATAAACTGGTTTAGCAAGTAAGAATGCTTTAATTAATAGTTTCATACTCTTCATATGTCAAATATCCACAGACACAAAAGTGAGAACCTCATCGCTTTGAAAAGGCCACTTTGAAAGCTTTTTAAAGTCCTGCACGCAGTAATTTGTCTTCAAGAGTTTCAGAGCTGCCCACAGGAGCTTTTCTCTGTGCAATTATTGGACGCAATTATCAATATTTAGTTTGAAGCAAACAGCTGCATGTCACTGATATAATACAAACAGATCTGCCTGTGAAAAGACTTAAGAAACTGAAGAAAAGAAGCTGTTCTCCAACAACTGAATGAAAATGGTGTAATTTTAACCATGTGAAATGGCTTGTTGATTGGCTGGAGTGATGAGCAGGTGAAAAGCTAATTTGAATAGTACTTTAACTCACAGAGCGGGGAAGAAAGCTGAGCATTTTTGCTAATACAATGCTAAATCAGATATATGTACAATAACATTACGATGTCCAGCAATCGATTTAAAAAATAGGCTACATTTGTTGTTTAATGAGATGTAGCCTAATATAGGCTATGTTGTCAGTGCCGAGAATTTTCGTGTCAATACATACATAGATCCGCCTATTTGTCCAACGTGTATCTTAATGGTCCAGTGGTAGAAATTTCACTAAGCGTGTCAGAGGTTCTGAGTTCGAATCTGCACTCGTATAGTTTTTTTTTCTCGTATAGTTTTTTTTTCCTCATCAAAACCGATTATGTTCATCAGTGGTTGTATATCAAGCAGGGACACGTTTGTGTGCATTATGTTTTGTGATTTCACCAGAACGAATAGAGAGTATCCGCAACGGATTGAAGCGCGTGTCCGAGTGAAGACAGTGCAGCGTGTGCGCGAGCCACACGAGAAAACACTGTATCCGCGCCACTGATCGCAGCGGCAACGAGCACTTTGATCACTTGATTTAAAAAACACATTTCAGCGCTAGATCGTCTCTTATTTAAAAAACGAACGAAATGAATGCTCTGCCAGTTAACTGGAGATGTTTTATTTATTTGTTGAATTGGTACATTCGAGATGTTTTAAAAAGTGGTGGGGACAATATCGACCCTGGCAAAAAATGGTGGGGACATGTCCCACACGTCCCACCCACAAATTACGCCTATGCTAACCAGCATAAACCCGTCTGAAACACTGAACTTGTCTGCTGGCCTAACTTGGTCTTTTCAGCTGGCATGAGATGTAATTAAATGCCTGTATTCTCAGTACAAAGTGTATGACCAGGCCAGATGGCCATCATAGTAGTGGCCACAATCCTGCATCTGCTTTATTGCAAAGCCACTGCAGTGTCACATGTAGTTGGATGCACTGCAAATGTCTTCGGGGAACGCCAATGTATTCCATCACACTGACTACGGCCCACCCAGCACTTTCATAGATAGGATGGTTGATTATAATGAGGTCTGCTTCTCTACAAATTCCCATTTCCATGCCAGTGCTATAGTCGAGCCTTATAACTCCCTCAGTCTTTGATCTAGGCTCCATTATGCTCCATGCTTGATTTCAAGGAAACTCTCAGCTTACCCGGAAAAGAGAAGCTTCACTGAAAGAAAAATGTCAAGACAAACTTGATTGAAAGGCTTGTTGCATTTTCCAACAATATTTGTTTAAAATAACCTCCTTGATTGTCTTCAGTTAATTGCTGGTAATTTCCTCCGTGTATAATATTACACTGTCGACGCATCACAGAATTAGTTGCAACACAATTAGCGCTGGCAAGGAAGCTAATAATTTTTTATTGGTTCCAGTTTCAATGTCTCATTATTGTTCAGATTAAAATAGAAACAATGTGAACTGGCTGGCTCAGTTCCCCTGATGCTCTAAATAGCCAGTGTTTTCCTAATAACACTGTTAGGAGGTACCATTAAAAGTTTGTTATGCCTGACCTTTCTGGGTAAGCTAGTTATTCAATCATATGTTCACCTTTGAACAGATGTGTGATCCTGAATGATAAATAAAACTGCGACTTATGTATAAATCTAGAAAATTGTTCTTAAAAATGCAAATGAATACTTTCAAACAAATAATGAGGGAATATTTTAACATTCAGTGACTGCGTTTCTAAACTAATTAGCGGCAATAGTATTTGTAAGACACTGTATGGTTATTAAAACAAAGTTTGGGAAACATTTGCAAGCAAACATATAATGCATCACCATTTAAAATAAAATCAGACAAATAACTGCCAGCAGCTTTAACCTTTATAATTCTCTCTGGAGCCTGTTTCCCAGATTCATTATAGCAGTACATCTAACTATGATATTTTTATTCTAGGCTTAATTCCCAAGTGGCTCATACTAAGCGGAGTAAGATGATTTGTAGTTCCCACATATGACATATGCATCATTTGAGAATGCTGACATACTCACCCTGTTCAATCATTATGTCTATGTATATCATCCCTTTTAAATTCTGAATCTGAATTGAGGCAACAGACGGTATACAGAATTTCATTTTAATTATAAGGAAGCAGATTTAGATTACATACAGACTCTGTTGCTCATTCTATCGGTCTCTGTTCTAATTCAACTTCTTGTGGGTTATGGCCAAGTCAATACAAATTCCAACTCAAATTTAATTCTGAATTTTACACACAACTGATGACTGGAAACCATAAACTATAGTTCTCGTCAGGGTTTCTCAACAACAGAAGATCATGCATAAAATTCTAGAGGGCTAATGAATGACTTAATGATCTGTATTTAGCACAGATTGTTCCATAACACCACCACAATAATTTACTTCCATTTCACATTAGAACTCAGAACTGGGGGACTGTCAGATTACACGCTCACAGCAAGAAAAGCCACCATTAGGAAAAGAGCAGGGATCCCTGGACATGCAAACGACAGGGTGTTTGTTAACAAATAAAGCAGATGCCACCAGCACAAAGGAAATAAAATCTAAAAGCGAAACTCTTGCCACCAGATGCTTGCTGGCTGCCAGTTCTGAGGGTGCTGCAATTAAGCAAGCATGAGCCACAGAGTAAAACACATGCGTTGTTAGAAATAACCATTAAACTGTGCCTGGTTTCAATCAGAGGATGCCACATAGGACAACCTAGTTCACAAAACAGTGAGCATTTTCCATTAGCCTATTGTAACTTTAATTGGCCTTTTTATTTTTCAATGCTTAATTTGAAGGACTGACAGAATTATCCACTGTGATTGTGAAATGTTGCTTTTTGGGTTTGCACTGTTGGACAATTTATCAAGGTCCTCATGAGATGCTGGAGTCAGGAGGCAAAGCCTGGTAATTCAAGTGTTTGAAGAGATACATCATGAGTGAAGAGAGAAAAGCCACCAATTCCACTCTACCACAAACAATAAGGCAAATTGCTGCTTTAAGACACTTGGCTGTATTTATAGCATTTAAAACCAATCACTTTCTTCAAACCACATTGCACAGTGGAGTCACTTGCCACTTTTTTAAAGTGGTATAAAGACAGTCCATGAAATTGTTTGCAGCAAAGAGACTCAGCGCTCTGTACCCCTCTAGACAAAAGGACAGCTTATGGGAAAACATCTTTTGGAAAGTCTGATTAGGAGTAACAAACATCTTCAGTCAGACTGGGGCAAGGTGGTAATGTTAACAGTACAGTACAGTAACTGTAGTACAAGACCAGTGTTGTGGGATTTAAGAAAAAAAATAAATAAATAATAATAATAATAATAATTGACCAAGCTAGTGGAATACCAAACAAATGAGCACTGATCTTTTGGTAATTCAGGATTTATTGAACAGCAATAATCCAGAGTTAAGTTTTAGAATCTAGAAAAGTTTATTGCAAAATAAGTTAGGACAATTTCTCCACTGGAGACAACTATGTGTACCATCTGCTCCTAGGGACCCAGCAGCTCCCTCTTTAAAAGAGAAGTCAGAAAATGATTCAAGTATGCCACAGACTATTAAGTAGAAATAAGTGGCACTCACTCTTCCTGTTGCAACTCTGAACACAAGAATCTGCTGCAGTTAGGGTGCAAACTGATGTACTGCAGTGAATGAAAACC
Source organism: Abramis brama (assembly GCF_963993115.1). Taxonomy (NCBI): domain Eukaryota; kingdom Metazoa; phylum Chordata; class Actinopteri; order Cypriniformes; family Leuciscidae; genus Abramis; species Abramis brama. The sequence goes on from NC_139970.1 coordinate 33,379,555, forward strand.
TAGTAGAGAACATGCTTTAGACCAAGTGAGAACACGTTTTAAAGGAGACATATCATGCTTTTAAATCGTTCCTTTTTACATATAAATCAAACATTTGTAGTCTATATAAAGCGGAACTGCCATGCTTGGGTCTGAATTCCTCATTATTATAGCTCCACAGGCCCCTTTTCTGATGTGCGTCTGAGACCAACTCGTTTTGGTGCGGTCTCTTTAAATACAATTGAGACACTTAATACCCCGCCCCCTCTCCAGGTTGTAGCGGTGACACTCGCTTCAACTCCACCCCATTCGGCCATTTTTGTAGTTTGATAGCAGAGATACGATTATCTAGCGGCACAGAAACGTTTTATTTACACGATATTAACAAAATGTCAACAACGGAAGACTTGTCCAGCCAGCCTTACATGTTCGAGTCAGAGTCGGAGCGAGATGAAAATGAAGACGACGAACCTGCAGAACAACATCTTCATATGGATGTATCGCAATGGTGTGTTACTGTATTTACACATGAAACTTTGGCCTTCCGACCTTTTACCACCGTGTCGATTTATTTTGATTAATATGTGCGAGGGAGAGAGGGCAAGACAGCGTCTAGTTTGGAGACGGTGAAGTCTTGTTTACACTTTCGCCTGGCTCCGAAGAGAGAGAGTGAGCGTGCGCGCGACCGGGTCTCTCTCTCTGCTCGTTCTTTCAGTTAAACATGCGCCCTGTCACGCGCGGCAGTTCATCTACATTAGACGGTGTAATGAAGCGTGTGGGTTACTACATCCAACAACCGAACATTTTAACTTACCCTCTCGTAACTTCTACATCCTTTAGCTTGGACTACAAAATTGCAGCGAGAAATAAAAATGGCGGATTGCTCGAAGTGGTGGGCCGAAGTCAATGTCCTTATTTGGCAGTTCCGCTGCAAATACTGTGACGTAATAGTTCAAAAAACGTCATAGAGAACAGAAAAATCGGAACAGGTTGAAAAATATGACCAAAACAGAATATAAAGATATCAACAAAGCACCTGAAGAGAATAATTTCAACTTTTCTGTACTTCTAAACACTCCAAATATACAACAAAATGCATTTAGAATCAGAATCAGAATCAGAATCAGAAAGAGCTTTATTGCCAAGTATGCTTGCGCATACGAGGAATTTGTCTTGGTGACAGTAGCTTCCAGTACACATACAATATAAAGTGACAAGACAAGTAACATAGGTATAAATAAAAAAATAGAAAAAAATAAAAATAAAATAAAAATAAAAGGATTATAAATTATAAATATATATAAAGTTATAAGGTGCTATAATGAAATGTCTGAGGGAAGTATTGCACATGTTAGTTCCACAGTAGCGGAACATTTAAGTGTTCATGAGGTAGATGGCCTGGGGAAAGAAACTTTTCCTGTGTCTGGTTGTTTTTGTGCTCGGTGCTCTGTAGCGTCGACCAGACGGTAACAGTTCAAACAGAAAGTGTGCTGGGTGTGACGGGTCCAGAGTGATTTTGCGAGCCCTTTTACTCACTCTGGATGAGTGCAGTACTTTGAGTGTGGGAAGGGTAGTGCCAGTGATTCGCTCAGCAGTCCGAACTATCCGCTGTAGTCTACGGAGGTCGGTTTTGGTAGCAGAGCCGAACCAGACGGTGATGGAAGTGCAAAGGATGGACTGGATGACAGCTGAGTAGAACTGTACGAGCAGCTCCTGTGGCAGGTTGAATTTCCTCAGCTGACGCAGGAAGTACAGTCTCTGTTGGGCTTTCTTCACAATAGAGTCTATGTGAGTGTCCCACTTCAGATCCTGAGAGATGGTGGTGCCCAGGAACCTGAATGACTCTACTGCAGTCACAGTGCTGTCCATGATGGTGAGTGAAGGGAGTGCAGGGGGGTTTCTCCTGAAGTCCACGATCATCTCCACTGTTTTGAGCGTGTTCAGCTCCAGGTTGTTATAACTGCACCAAAGAGCCAGCTGCTCCACCTCCTGTCTGTACGCAGACTCGTCACCGTTCCGGATGAGTCCGATAACAGTAGTGTCGTCCGCAAACTTCAGGAGCTTGACAGAGGTGTCTTTAGAGGTGCAGTCATTTGTGTACAGGGAGAAGAGCAGTGGTGAGAGAACACATCCCTGTGGAGCACCGGTGCTGATGGTGCGGCTGTCGGACGTGATTTTGCCCATTCTGACTAGCTGTTGTCTGTCTGTCAGAAAGCTGGTGATCCATTGACAGATGGAGCTAGGGACAGAGAGCTGGGTCAGTTTGGTCTGGAGCAGTGATGGGACGATGGTGTTGAAGGCAGAACTAAAGTCCACGAACAGAATCCTTGCATAGGTCCCTGGTTTGTCCAGATGTTGTAGGGTGTAATGCAGTCCCATATTGACCGCATCATCCACAGACCGGTTTGCTCTGTAGGCAAACTGCAGGGGGTCCAGCAAGGGTCCAGTGATGTCCTTCAGATATGCTAACACCAGTCTTTCGAATGACTTCATGGCCACAGATGTTAAGGCAACAGGTCTGTAGTCATTGAGTCCTGTGATCTTTGGTTTCTTCGGGATTGGGATGATGGTGGAGCGTTTAAAGCAGAAAGGGACTTTGCATTGCTCCAGTGATCTGTTGAAGATCAGTGAGAAGATAGAGGCCAGCTGGTCAGCGCAGGTTTTCAGACAGGCTGGTGAAACACCGTCTGAGCCTGGTGCTTTCCTTCTCTTCTGTTTCCTGAAGATCTGACGCACATTATCCTCACTGATCTGAAGTGCAGGGGGGGAGGGGAGGGGGATGGCTGGAGGTGTTGATGGCTGTGTAGAGAGATGGTCAGGGCGGGTATGGGGTGACTGATCGGGGGTCTCAAATCTACAGTAAAAGACATTCAGCTCGTTCGCAAGATGCTTATTGCTGTCGATGCTGGGGGATGGTGTCTTGTAGTTGGTAATGTCTTTCAGGCCTTTCCACACTGATGCAGGGTCGTTGGAGGAAAAACTGGTTTTCCAGCTTTTTGGCATAGCTCTTCTTAGCCACTTCAATCTCCTTTGTCAATGTGTTCCTGGCCTGATTATACAAGATCCTATCCCCACTCCTGTAGGCATCTTCTTTGACCTGACGAAGCTGTCTGAGTTTTGGTGTGAACCATGGTTTATCATTGTTGAATGATAAGTAAGTCCTGGTAGGGATGCATAAATCCTCACAGAAACTGATGTATGATGTTACAGTCTCTGTGAGCTCGTCCAGATCGCTGGCAGCAGCTTCAAAAACACTCCAGTCAGTGCATTCAAAACAGGCTTGTAAGACCTGCTCTGTGTCGTTGGTCCATCTCTTTACAGTCCTTATTACTGGCTTAGCAGTTTTAAGTTTTTGCCTGTAAGTTGGTAGAAGATGAACCAGGCAGTGATCGGAAAGTCCTAGAGCTGCTCTGGCGACGGAGCGATATGCATCCTTTGTTGTGGTGTAGCAATGGTCCAAAATATTATTGTCTCTGGTGGGGCATGTAATGTGCTGTTTGAATTTAGGCAGTTCACGTGTGAGTTTTGCCTGATTAAAGTCTCCGAGAATGATAAGAACAGAGTCCGGGTGTTGTTGTTCTGTTTCTGTGATCAGATCAGCCAGCTGTTGCAGCGCCGTACTCACGTGTGCTTGCGGTGGAATGTAAACACTGATGAGAACGAGCGAGGAAAACTCCCGCGGCGAGTAGAACGGCTTACAGTTAATGAAAAGCACTTCCACATCAGGACAGCACATCTTCCTTAACACAGTTACATCAGTACACCACCTTCTGTTGATGTAAAAGCATGTCCCACCACCGCGCGTTTTCCCCGTTGACTCCATATCGCGATCCGCTCTGAACAGCTGAAAGTCCGGTAGGTGTAACGCGCTGTCCGGAATGGCTTCGTTCAGCCAGGTTTCCGTGAAACACAGAGCAGCAGAGTTGGTAAAGTCCTTGTTTTTGCGTGAAAGCAGAAGTAGTTCGTCCATTTTGTTAGGGAGAGAGCGGACATTCGCCAGATGGATGCTAGGCAGCGCCGTTCTGAATCCGCGCTGCCTGAGCTTAACGAGTGTGCCGGCTCGCTTCCCACGCCTGCGCGTCTTATACTGTTTCCACAGTGCAGCGGCGCAACCGACGACAATGTTCCGCAAAACGCCAGAAGAATCAAAAACTGGTTGGTGATCAGTTGGTGTGCACTGCCGAATGTTCAGCAGTTCGTCCCTGGTATAACTAATAGCGAATGACAAACATAAAACAGGACAAACTAACAAAAACAGTGTAACAACTGGAGAGCTCAACACCGAGGCAGCCATCCGCGGCGCCATCTTGCATTTTCATTCTAAATTTTCATTCATTTCATTTAAGGGCTAAAAAAGTGGATTTAGCATGATATGTCCCCTTTAAATAAACACAAGCAAAGAGTAAATACAGTCTCCATCAAGGGAGCCAAAGTTGTAGGTTCCACAAATGTCAACATTTTGAGTGTGAACCGTTTGTAGTGGGTTGGGAACTGCAGGTCTGAAGAACCATCCACAGGGATCAAAATAGTCAGGTAACGATCATCCTGGTAGGGACAACTGTACAACAGTATAAACAACTCTAGCCAGAAACGTTACACTACAACAGGGTTCCTCAACTTGCCCTGGAGGGCAAATGTCCTGCAGATTTTAGCTCCTACCCTGATCAAACACACCAAGATAAAGGTCTTCAATAATTTTAAAAAAGCCATGTAGGAGAGATTGATCAGGATTTGAGCTAACCTCTGCAGGACAGAGGCCCTCCAGGACTGGATTTGAGGAACCCTGCACTACAAGGTCACTTTAGCAGTTACCCATGCACAAGAAGATCCCACTGGGGCAGGCTCTGAGGGTCAGGGTTTGAAGATGCCCAGCAGCGATCCAAAGTCAGAACAATGTTGGGGTCAGTCTGCTCAAATGTGCACTTCAACAGACTGGCTCCCGCAGGACTTGTCACAGGATATTCAGCGGAACCATAGTAAGAGTAGGCGGCTTGATCTTCTGCACAAGGCAGACAAGACACATTTCAAAGGGTCTACATGAGATGAGGACTTAACCTTCCACACATCCCTTGGCAAAGCACTGTCCATTAGCCAGCCTAAGCTCCACTTTCAGAGGTCCAGGAGCAACCACAGGAAGGGGAGGAGGAACAATGTTGACTTCAACAACCAGTGCTACAACAAATGTGCCAGAATATCTACACTGGAAGATGAAACTGAAAGCGAAAACCCTCAGGTTAAAAGACCTGAACCAAGTGTCATGACAAAAATTAAAGTACAATTAATCACTCATAATGGCTGTCTCTTGTGATTGAGACTAGAGGTCCATCACCTTCTTCATTAGGTAGAAGTCATTCGGTTTTCATAGACTAGAAAGTCACCATCCATCTGCATCGAAGTTAAAGTTAAGTTTAACAAAGCATATAAGTGCTACCTGAATGTGGCGGCACAGGCGGAGGGACTTGGAGGTGATCAGCTAGCGACTACGCCACCCTGGAATCTTGCCAGGGACAATACAATGGAATTTCTGATTAAAGGCAACACAGGTTCGTTCACAGTAAATACACGTAATACACAAACACGAAAGACAACGATGTCAGTCCAATTGTTAACAGCAAAGCAACAGCGCCTTCGGACAGTATTTCCACGCAGTCCAATCGCAAGAAAGCAAATCGGCCATGCAGACGCCACCAATCCGTACTTGATGCATCTATAAAATTACAAGTTAACAATCAGACGAATTCATCATTTAACTACGAACAATTACTAAAACTTGTTTCTCTCAACAGAAGATCGCCACGCGACCCAGGCGATAATGACTTAAATCACATACCTTATGGGTGCGATCCCTGGGAACCAAACCAGTCAGGCAGATAAACGCATACATGCAGACTGAGGGCTCGTCCAGTCGATCGGGAGGACAGCGTGTGCCAGCGGAAACTAAGCACTTCCGTATTGAAATGTAAACATTCATACTGGCCGTACTTCTCACTCAAACCTTTGACTGTACACAACAAGAATGTGGCTACAATACAAGTGGATACAAAATGTAAAACCAATCACGACTTCACCTACCAGAGGAGGGACAACATCAATCAACTGCCAGCCGCAGGAAACTCGCACGCCACTCTGAAAATAGGCTAACGTTAGCTACATTATACCATAGACAACCCAGCTAACATCACACAACATACCTGGATGGCAACCGAATGACGACCCGGGAAGGGGCGGTGACTCATGACACCATAGCCAGCCCGTTTATATATGCTGCCACAGCCCACTGATAGGACGAAACTCAACGAGTGGACTAACCAACCACATGCAGGCAGGAAGAATTTCATTGGACCTGCCACATAAACATCAACTTCCTATCATTATGGTGCCACAAGTGGTAATAGGAAACTTGTAGATGACAAAAGCTATGGTAGTGCTAACAGGAGCACAAGGCTGATAGACAATAATTTCCTCCCAAAAGGCTGATAGACTCCAAGTTTAGTCATGGAAGTTGCATCTCTCATTGCCACAACTACAAATTGCCCATCTCTTTTACACTGGATAGTCACTGGCAAAAAGACAAGCATAAACTTCAAATCAAGACATGCCGTGTGAAAAGTTACCCATGACTATCAGGGTTAAGCATTAGTACAAAGTCAATTTAGGCATAGTACATAGAGTAAACCCACACATTCCTTAGCGTTTTAAAATGCAAATTTCAAAATGACAAATTGAAGTTGTGGGAAACTAAAGAGTGCTTGAGGACATTACCATGTTGAGAACTAATGCTAGTTCTAAATGTAACTAGATAAGATGCTTACCGGCTCTGCCATAGTAGCACTGCTGTCAATCAAAACAGCAATTTATAGCATTACAGTTTGCAGGAGAAATGCCAGGCTCTCCACACTGAAGGTCTTCTCATAGTCTCTTCTCATAGTCTCCCATATTTCTGAAAAGGATCTGCTGGCTGCTTGGCCTCAAAACTCAAAGAAGATTGTTGCCCAGGCCATTCTAAGGCTTGTTGACTTTGTGCCAATGAATATGCTGCACATAAATGACTAGTGACACAAAGTACCACAAATCCCAAACAGCTCCAAAGCACTGCCATTGTTTCAGAACTGACCACAACTACTGAACACATTCAGGCAGCTATTTTTAAAGGTATAATATAATATAATAATAATAATAATATAATTAGCTATGTTTGAAGTTACCACTGTATTTATCATCAATTAGCACCCAGATGATAGAGAGTGTGATCTATCAAGATCTGCACAGTTTCAGCTGGCCTTATCAGGTTTGATAAGCTATGTCATGCTATGAAACCATTGCGGTCTTAAATTGTATGCTAAATCAATTAATTTAAGCTTTCATACATAGCAATACAAACTATACACCATAGTTTACAGAACATGTTTTTTTTTCCCCTTCTTCAAATGGTGTTTTTTAATACTTGTTTTTTGGAACTTGCCATCATGCCGAAGGATCTAATCATGTTTATGGATGAGTGAATACATTGATGTTTTTTAACATGACTGTGGAATGAAGCAGTGTGCGATTGCTAATAAGAGACAGATATCAGCGTCACACACGAGTCCCGCGGATATAAAGGAATAAGGACATTTCATTCTACCAAACTACCCACAAGTGCTGAATTACTACTCACACAGGTTAGTTTATTTGACGAATTAAACTTGTGAGGTAATGCAGCGCTGTTTCATTTGGTCTACACTATCACACTAAACTGCATTTGAGTGTGTTGAATGTTATAATGTTATTCTATGTGTTACTCTCGGTATCTCGAAAACGCCACGCTGATATTGATCCTCGTTTTAGTTCTCCTTTTGTCCCAAAGTCTGCTTGCCATGGTCCATAATGTTTGAACAAAACAACAACAGTGTGAGCATGCTCACAGTTGTCGAGCACAGTTGTAACGCATGTTGTCCACGTCTGTCGCCATGGTTACTATGGCAGTATGAGCAGAAACCAGGGATAACGTGGATATTACGTCATTGACAGGCCACAAGTGGGACAGGGTGACAGGGATGAGCCATAATTTAAAATGGGAATTTCTCTGAAATTAAAAATCTTTGGGAACTTTTGGGATATTGTAAGTAAACAACTGCAGCAAATATATCACACTGTGCAAGTGATTTTTACATTTTTATTTTTTATTGGGCTGTTTACACGGCACAGTTTTCAACTAAAACGTAGAAAAAGTTATGCAGGGTTTTTTTGGCCATTCGCGCTGCAAAAGTTCACAACACAACCAAATACAGAAACGCGCTGTAAATAGCACAGTCCACAGCGGCCCGGTTCTTTTCCACGAACCGGTTCTTTCGGAACAGTTCGTTTCAATGAACCGGTTCAAAAAACTGGTTCACCAGTTCTTTTACGTCCTCACGTAATGACATCAATTCTATCATCCTGGCGGATAAAAATACATTCAAATAAAGGCATTTGTAATCATAACTTCAGTTAAATAATAGTAATCATCGTCATAATCATCTTGCATTTACGTTTAGCAAATGAACCCTACAGGTGATGAGCAAACGTGGATGTTTCACATGTCTTAAAGATATAAAGTGAATAAACTGACCCCTCATTTAAGGCCCCTCAGTCCTCGGTTCACCCGTGCTCATGTATCAGTTGGCAGAAAGAAAGTTCGGTTTAGAGACGGTGCTATCACGCATTCTCAGTATCTCCAGCTCATCGGTTCTCTGTATCGAACGTGTCCTGTATCAAAAGAACCGCTGCAGCAGCCAGTTCTTGAATCGAGAAACTTTGTTGCAGTAGGCCTGTATGTGCTGAACTGAGAACGTACTCGGTTACTAACGTAACCTCGGTTCTCTCTAGAAGAGGGAACGAGTACTGCGTCTTAGCTAAGACGCTGCGGGAAAAGTCTCTTTTCACGAAATACTGAAGCAAAAAATTATCCTTAATTTTGTAATATTGTAAAGCGCATTTGCAGCAGCATACAGCCATAGGCGAGACGGCTCGCTCGCTCATTGGCTGCTCTGCGGCAACTGCATAAGCCTATCGAGCGAGGGCTGATGCAACATCAGACCAAAGAGACTCCTTGCCACTTCCCGCCGAAACGGGCGTGGCCTAGCCTTATAAAGGTAGCTCGAAAAGGCTGACTCACTTGATTTATTTCATCGCCGAAGCGAACCAGAGTGAATCGTATGCACGGCGGGGAACGCAGTACTCGTTCCCTCTTCTAGAGAGAACCGAGGTTACGTTAGTAACCGAGTACGTTCTCTTACGAGAGTTCTCTCGTACTGCGTCTTAGCTAAGACGCTGCGGGAACCCAATGTAAAACGCCGTGCGTGCAGGGATGAAACACCAATAAACCTGGAAGCGAAGCCCAGGATTTACAGTGCACAATCACTAGAGGGACTCACAGAGAGTCCTAGAACAGGAGGGGAACCCTCCGTCCCCATATATAGCAGCGTCCGCAGACGCGATAATATGACATCACATAGTCAAGGCAAGAGCCTGACTAATGTGGGAATGTGGGTCTTACGCAATACTGCCCATATGACAGTCGGCAGCGCGCTGCGCTTGCGATCTCAGTGTTCCAATCAGACTACTGATTCAGCTACACCGACAACAGCTTAGCCTGTAAGGCGGGAACCTCTAGGTTATAAAACCTGATAAATGTAGACGGCGAGGCCCAACCTGCCGCCATACATATATCCTGTAAGGATATCCCACTAGACCAGGCCCACGACGAGGCAACGCCTCTCGTGGAGTGCGCTCTGACACCCAGTGGGCACTGAAGACCCCTGGAAGTGTAAGCTAACGCTATGGCGTCAACTATCCATCTGGATAGGCTTTGTTTCGAAACAGCCATTCCCTTGGAACGTCCACTGAACGAGACAAACAGCTGCTCAGTCTGTCTGAAGACAGCAGAGCGAGACACATAAGCTCTTAAAGCCCTAACAGGGCAAAGAGAACTTAAGTCTCCTTCCTCTTCCGACACCGGCAGGGCAGACAGGGAAATAACCTGAGCCCGAAACGGTGTGTTGAGGTTTGAGTATGACTCCTGAGTCATTAGGCCCAAACTCCAAGCACGTCGGGCTCACCGAGAGCGCGTGCAGGTCACCTATGCGCTTCACTGAAGCGAGAGCCAGCAAGAACACTGTCTTAAATGACAGATGTTTGAGGCTAATCGTCTGGATGGGCTCGAAAGGGGAACCTTTCATGGCCTCCAAAACCGTAGAGAGGTCCCATACAGGGACTGAGGGAGGTCTGGGAGGATTCAGCCTCCTAGCTCCCCTGAAGAAGCGGATGACCAAATCGTTCCTTCCTATTGACTGACCATGCGTTGTTTCAGAGAACGCTGCGATAGCCGCCACATAAACTTTGAGCGTGGAGGGGGCTCTGCCCTTATCCAACAGCTCCTGTAGGAAGGAGAGAACCTCCGTCACCTCACAATCGAGGGGTGAACATCCCCGAGCTGTGCACCAGCTGGAGAATACCGACCACTTTGAAGCATAGAGCCGTCGAGTCGACGGAGCTCTAGCCTGAGTGATAGTATTTAGCACTCCCACTGAGAGATCAGCGGGTAACCGTTGAGCGCCCACACGTGGAGGGACCACAACTCTGGTCGAGGGTGCCAAATCGAGCCCCTGGCCTGCGAGAGGGGGTCCCTCCTCAACGGCACTGGCCACGGGGCAGTGTCTGCTAACTGCATCAAATCTGGAAACCATGGTTGGTTCTTCCAAAGTGGTGCTACAAGCAGCACTGAGCATTTCGTTTCCCTCACCCGTTCTATCACCTGAGGAAGGAGGGAGACGGGGGGAAAAGCATAGAGCGGACAGCGAGGCCACCTTTGGGACAGCGCGCTTTCGTTCTTGGAAAAGAACACGGGGCAGTGAGCGTTTTCGTGGGACGCGAAGAGGTCCACTTCCGCTCTGCCAAATCTCTCCCACAGCAGCTGGACTGTTTGTGGGTGTAAAGACCATTCGCTCGTGGGAATGTTGTTTCTGGACAGTCTGTCTGGACCCAGATTCTGTAGCCCAGGCACATGAACTGCTCTCAGCGAGCGCAAGTTGTGCTGAGCCCAAACCAGGAGGCGTTCCGCCAACCTGTACAGGTCTCGGGATCTGAGACCGCCCTGGTGATTTATGTAGGACACCACAGACATGTTGTCCGAACGGACTAAGACGTGATGGTCCTTGATTCGGGGACGAAAGCGCGTCAGCGCGTTTTCCACTGCCAGCATTTCCAGACAGTTGATATGTCGGAGCTTTTCTCGTTCTGACCACAGGCCAAAGAACGGTCTGCCCTCGAGCAGCGCTCCCCATCCCGAGGTGGAGGCGTCCGTCGACACCACTTTCACTCTCGAGGAAGTCCCCAGGCTTACACCTGATTGGTACCAGTCGTTCGCTGTCCAAGGTTTTAGAGCTGTAACACAGCTCTGATTGACCTTGAGACGCAGCCGACCGGATACCCACGCTCTGCACGGTACCCGCGCTTTCAGCCAGAACTGCAAGGGGCGCATGCGGAGCAGGCCCAACTGAAGAACTGGTGATGCTGAGGCCATGAGACCTAGCATCTTCTGAAATTCCCTGAGCGGGAAGGTCGCGCCGCAGCGGAGAGAGCTCACTGCGCGCTGAATGTCCAGCGCGCGCTGTGGCAACAGCCGCGCCATCATAGACTGTGAGTCCAGAACTATACCCAAAAACGGGATCGTTTGACTGGGGTTCAGTGAACTCTTCGTCCAGTTGACTCTGAGACCAAGTTTCTCGAGGTGATCGAGTAAAATGGCCCTGTGCTCCACGAGCTCTGATCGTGATTGAGCCAGAATCAGCCAGTCGTCCAAATAGTTCAGCACTCGCATGCCTCTGAGTCTGAGAGGAGCGAGCGCTGCGTCCATGCACCTCGTAAATGTACGAGGCGCCAGGGACAGGCCGAACGGCAGGACTGTTATACTGGTATGTCTGGCCCTCGAAGGCGAATCTCAAGTATTGCCTGTGACATGACGCTATCTGTATTTGAAAATACGCGTCCTTCAGATCTATTGACATGAACCAGCCTCCTCTGCGAATATGCGCGAGGATTTTCCTGGTTGTAAGCATTCTGAAACTGCGTTTCGCTAATGCTTCGTTCAGCTGTCTTAGATCCAGTATGGGTCTGAAACCCCCGTCTTTCTTGCCAGACAGTATCTGCTGTATAGCCCCCCTTCGCTTTGAGCTTGAGATACAGGCTCTATAGCCCCTTTGCTCATCAGTTTTGATATTTCGGCACGAAGTAGGTGTGCTACTTCTGAATTCACCGTAGTTTCGACGCGCGCTGTGAAGCGGGGAGGGCGTCGACAAAACTGTAGCGAGTAGCCTCTCTTATAATGTCTAGCACCCATTCCGAAACCTCTGGGCGACAGAGGTGCTTCGGGCGTGCTGTAACGTAGGCGTTATGCCTGTGACATTCGAGGCGGGGAGCGCGCTGATCACAGCGGGCAGAGCGCTCGTCCTCGACCCCACTACGGTGCTTAACCGAGAGAGGGAGGGCTGAGCGAGTCTCGTGGGACTCGTTGTCTGTGAGTAAGTGTGGGCGGGAAGTGGGCACATTTACTGCTTTTGACGCGCTGTCTGCCTGAGCAGAGCGAGCGTGCACAGGTTTCGTTTTACAGAAACCACGTGACACGTGTGACATAGTGTTTGTGGCACTGGGGAATGTGCACATTTACTATGTTGGGTGCGCGATCGACCTGAGTCGAATTTATGGGCGCAAGCCCCGTGTGAGGGGCTGTGCTTGTGTGTAGCGATGGGCACTGGGCAGTGGGCATCAGCACTACATTTATAGCACCATCGGCTGTGGCCGGGACACCAGAAAATACATCCATATGGGATATTTCTGGGTAGCCGTAAAACGGCTTTTGTGTGCAGGCAAACAGGCACGGGTTGTACCACGTGGTCGTCGGCTGCAAAATACATACATATACATACAAATACATACTCATTGGTCTGATGTTGCATCAGCCCTCGCTCGATAGGCTTATGCAGTTGCCGCAGAGCAGCCAATGAGCGAGCGAGCCGTCTCGCCTATGGCTGTATGCTGCTGCAAATGCGCTTTACAATATTACAAAATTAAGGATAATTTTTTGCTTCAGTATTTCGTGAAAAGAGACTTTTCCCGCAGCGTCTTAGCTAAGACGCAGTACGAGAGAACTCTCGTAAGAGAACTGCTGAAACCTTACTATGCAGTCGACAAAACTAAAAAGTCGATGCATGTCTCCAGTATGTTTAATACGTTATGTTTTGATTAACATATTATAAACATTTACTAAGCACCCTTAAAACCTTGGCAAGAGTTTCCGTCAAATATTTATATCAACTTAGAAATTAATTTAGCTGTTCCTGAAAATAATGTTTTAGTATAATAATGTTTAGTTTTACAATCCATTCATTGAGTTTCCAATCTTTAAAATGATACAGAAATAAGACAGTAATTATGTGATAAACATGTTTACAACATGTTTTATTTTGTTACACTTATTGATGTTCAACTATTAAGAAACATGCATTTCATCCCTCTGAAAAAATTGCACGCATGCTCAGCTCATCAGCTCATCGGTCCTCAGTATGTCGAACATGTCCGAAAGAAACAGTTCTCGGTTCTGTACTGGTGATCCGAGAACCGCTGTACCTGTGCGTTCGGTAGTGCGCGCATGCTCAGTATCAGCTGCTTGTGCTCAGATCAGCTGCTTGTGCTCAGATCAGCTGCTTGTGCTCAGATCAGCTGCTTGTGCTCATCACTTCTCTCAGCACAACATGTCTCAGTTCAGTGAACTGTTGGAGTTACTGGAGTAACATATTCCCCGGGATATTGTTTATTTCGAGTCGGAGGGACTGTGTCAGGCATGTCCAAAAGTGAGTAACTTTAGTAACGGGTTCGTCACTTTTTTGGGTCCCCTGGAAACATTTCCATTGTGGTCTGCACTATTTGCAGCATGTATCTGTATTTGGTTGTGTTGTGAACTTTTGCAGCGCGAGTATTTGAGTATATTATTATTGAGCATATTTGAGTATTGTGAGTATTTGGAGCACAAGTTGTAAAACTGATGAAGATGTTGTCTTAATTTGCGGGTGTTTTTTCTATTTGCATGTGTTTTCTTCAGTTGCAGCGCATTGAGCTCTCTCGGCCACCATATGATTCAGTGGAAATTATGTCAACACTGCACGTTTCAAAGCACTTCAGTGGGCCTACCACAAATAATATCAGTAAATTGACCAGCAGAAACCTTAGTGAATCACAATATCTGATTTACTTAAATACTGTCCTCCCATAAATTTTGCATCTGAAATGGGAAACTCTGATAAATGTATACAGTAAGGTCAGCCGCAAAAATAACTTTGTAGACGCCTTTTCAGCGCTAATTTTTCACTGCACGTCTTTAGTAAATCCTGGCAGTAGTGCCAAAAGAGGGTTTGTGCTGTTGTTCTGTCATTTGCAAAAAAAAAAGTGTCTGTTTTCCTGACTCATTGCTGTTTGCAGAGCTGAGGACTGTCACAGCGACAGGAGTGATTTCTCAAGATACTTATTTAAGTCTTTTCCCACCATTGGCTTAAATTTCCGTCATTTATGAGACAAGACTTCCCCGCCATTAATGGAAATTACTGGCTTTCTGTGTTTTCACTGTTATATGGTAAGAGGCGCTATTAGGCATCTTCTGAAAGAGTACTGAATTTCCAGATCAAAAGACATGTGAAGAAGAAGCAGAAACAAGCAATCGCATATGTAAGCAGATGTCAATGTAAAATCACGCAATCATCAACATTAAACGGCATATAAATCAAAACTGCCTAATGTTACTGAATGAAATGTCAAAATGTTATAGACTAGAGGACTGTGCAAGCTTTGGGGGTGTTGATGGACTCAATCTTCTCCATCTAGTCATGTTTTGATCATCGTTTTGAATCCAATCTGAATGTAGTCTTTGACAAGATGCATTTTTCTCAGCTTTTTTGCTATATCTATATATAGGCTATATATTAGGGGTTTCACAACTACTGATTTTTGCTAGTCGACTAGTTTTGCATAACAGTTATTTATTCATTAAATTGATGCATTAACGCATTGAGCATTGTTAAGGAAGACACAGTGGAAGGAGTTCTGGTGAATCATTGGAAATGTATTTTTGAAATTCAGAAATAGCATAATAAATAAATTCATCAGTTATTCTTTTCATCAACATATTAATACAAAAACAGCAGCATTCATTTAAAACATTCTTGTAATTAAAACATTCTTGTTATGAAGAACCACACCCAGTGTTGCCAGATGTACGATAATTATCGTATTTGTACGATAATTTTGACCTCTGTACGATGTACGATCAATAATGGAAAAAATCCTATAATGTACGATAATTTCAGAACTGTGTGACACTTCAAATGATGGTCGTTGTAATCATAGGGTTTCTCATTGATCTAGCTGTGGATTCTATGTCTACCGGGGGAAGAACGTGTAGAGAGAGGGAGCGAGAGACCTTGCGTGTGTGTGCTAGTGTGCCTCACGAAGCGCATGTAAGGACCCAACCAATCAATTGTACGAACCGAACCTAACGAATTGTACCTAACGTAACCTCGGTTCTCTCTAGAAGAGGGAACGAGTATTGCGTAACCTGCCGTGCTCGCGCCCCGAGCTGGTCTCGCTTCAGTCTATGAAAACCAGCGTCATTGCCACGAACAGTTGCTGTTGGCAGTGGGTGTTTCATCCTAAGATGATTATCCATTGCAGACCTATTGCTATTGTATTTTAGCACTGCTTTACATAACTTACAGGTAACGGTGGATGTGTCTACATTTTCTGTTAAGTATTTCCACACATAGGATGACCTTGACCGTTTTGGACGCATAGGTACCTCAACGCCTAACACCATTTTGTTTCCGACTAGTGGTTGTGACAGTCGACTAGTTGATGAAACCCCTAATATATATATATATATATATATATATATATATATATATATATATATATATATATATATATATATATATATAGGCCTATATATAATACAAAATTCACAATTAACCTCACATAAGTGAAGAACAAAAGACACAATGGTATTTCCTTTTGCATAGTAATTTCAGCTCTGTTGAACAGCAAGTCAGATGGAAAGGCATGAAATTAAGGCATGAATGAATTGTTGTTTTTTGGCTACGTGACAAGCTAAGATAAATTAGATTGTTTCTTTAATATAATATAATGAAATGTTGGTAATTCACGTTTGATTATATATATAAAAATAAAATAAAATAACTTTTAGAAACCAGGGCCCAGTTGTTCAAAAGTAGTCTGATCAAATCAGATTGGTTGAAATCCTAAAAATAGGTTGTTCAAAAAAACTAATGATTTAGTCCACTGGAGGCAAGTTGAAGTGAGAAACCAAATGCAATTTATTAAAACGTGATCAAACAAAACAAAGTTTGATTTTTATTTATAAAAAACATCCTTGTTTGACTCTTATTTTAATTCCTCGAATCATCGAAGATGGCGGCGTGCACTAATAAGATGGCGGCGTGAGCGACGTGCCGTGCGCGTCAGGTGTAGTCTGCTAAATTACATCATTTTGGCTTTCATGCCCTAATCCTAAACTTATATTATTTCGCAACAAATCGAATACCAACTGAACCTTTGTTTGTAGCAAAGAAACTCTGT
The DNA here is from genome assembly GCF_963993115.1 of Abramis brama. Taxonomy (NCBI): domain Eukaryota; kingdom Metazoa; phylum Chordata; class Actinopteri; order Cypriniformes; family Leuciscidae; genus Abramis; species Abramis brama. The sequence goes on from NC_139970.1 coordinate 33,396,193, forward strand.
TTGTCGCATAGTTTCCATCATCCAAACCGAGATCCACGTGTCTAGAGTTCACCATGGAGCAAACACTGATTTCCAATCAATCAATCTGGGACGCTATACAGCAACTGAAATTGGATATGTTTTCCCATTTCAACGCGAAAATGGATAATATCCAATCGGGCTTACAAACAATACAAGGCTCACTGTCCACACTTGGTGATCATGTGTCGGAACTTGAACAAAGAGTAAGCTCAATTGAAGACAACTTAACGGAACTTCAAAAGCATGTTAATTGAGCGAAAACTCTTACCTGCGTGATAAAATCGAGGATGCAGAGAATCGTAGCAGGGCACACAACCTGCGTTTTTTGCATGTTCCGGAAAAATCGGAGGGCCAGGACATCATCGGCTTCATGAGAGGTCTTATCCAGCTACTTTTGGGGGAAGAAAATTTTATGGTTCCTCCAGTTATCGAGAGAGCTCACCGTTCTCCCACTATGTTACAAATGAATAAGCCGAAAGCTGGGCCAAGGCCAATCCTGGTGAAATAACTTAGCCTCCAGGATAAACAACTATTCTACGTCTTTCATGTGAGAAGAAGGAACTAAAGTATAAAGGCAACCGCGTCCACATCTTTCCTGATTTCAGCTCTGGCACTGTCCACAAACATCGGCAGTTTGATAACATTAAGAAAAAGCTCCGCGAACTGAAGATGGAATATTCACTTCTATATCCTGCCATACTGAGGATCATTGCAGCAGGCAAAGTAGTCCTGTTCAAAAGTCCTGGAGATGCGGAGTCTTTCCTTCGGGATCTTGAGGCTCAATCCCAGAATGACTGACGTCATTCGTCTCATTTAACTTGAGAGGTATAAAACTAATTGAGTTGATCGCGATACTGTTGTTATTTGTGGCATGAAAGGCGTATACATTTATTGAAGTGAGCTACCTGTCTCTCAGGCTGATTAGCCTAATTTTGGCCATCTTTTTTTGCTTTTTATTTTTTGCTTTTTTTTGTTTTGTTATAATGATATCGGCCAATGTACTATTTTATTTCATACCATTAACGGCTGGGATTCAGCTTGACTCAAATTATTATTTTTGCATGAAAAATTATTTAATATTAGGCTTTCACCTCATGTAATTCTAGTGAGAAACTTTGCAGACTGTATCTGTATTTTGTTATGTTTTGGCCTATGATTGTTGCACGCGAGCGTGTGTGTGTGTCCCAACCTTTTCTTCTATGTCTCTTAATAGTCAACATGGGTAAAGGCTTATTTGTCATCCACCTGAACATAAGGTACTTATGCTTGCTACATAAAATCGATATTTTAAGGGCCTGGCTTGTCTATAATAAACCTAATGTTATCACACTGTCTGAGACCTGGTTGAATAATAATATATCAGATGAGGAAATTAAACTGGATGGTTATGTTTTGTATAGAGCTGATAGGGGTACTTGTGGAGGAGGGGTAGCTATTTATGTCTCCTCAATTTTATTATCTGAGTCTATAGCCCCTAAGGAAAATCCAGTATACTTTGAATGTCTTTTCGTTAAAATTAGTTTCCACGTAAATAAACAGCTGATTATAGGGAACATCTATAGACCTCCAAACTCCCCTACAGAGTCAATACACTGCATAGGCACTACTATAAAATCTGTGGGTAGCTCAAACGAGATGATTATCCTTGGTGATTTTAACATTAACTGGTTAGATCGGTCATCTTTAAATGATAGAAATTACTTTGAAAGTTTAAATCTGACTCAATTAATTAGAGAACCTACTCGGGTTGACCACAGAACCAAATCTTTGTTGGACTGGATTTTGGTCACCCACTCTAACAGAATTACTGAATCTGGTGTTCTACCCGATTGCTTTAGTGATCATTCCATGGTCTTCTGTGTATGGAAAATTAGATTACCTCGCCTACCACCCAAGGTGATCAGGGTAAGACAGACCAAGTAAGACTTGGATATTTTTTTTATCCAAGATTTATTAGATATAAATTGGAATAGGTTTCATCTTATCCCTTTTGTTGAGGATGCTTGGAATTTTCTCTATACAGAAGTTCTTAAAAATATCCAAACATGCCCCTTGGATATCAGTAAAGGTAATCAGTAAAGACATTTACCATGGATTGATGCTGACTTAATAAATGTTTTTAAACAAAGAGATAAGGCATGGGAAAAGAACCGCCTGTCAAAGGACTCAGTAGATGGAGCTGTATATAAACAATTAAGAAATACGTGCACGACTAAAACAAGAAATGCTAAACTGAATAAAAACTCTCTGTCTAATAACTTCAATAATCCTAAGAAGTTCTGGAAAAGTCTTAATTCTTTATTACACAATTCTACTAAAAGCATTGCTACCAAAATTAAAGTTAATAATGATGTTATCAGTGATCCTTCCGCGGTTGCCAATGCTTTCAACCAACACTTTTCCTCTATTTGTAGCTCACAATTTTCTAATTTCTCCTTCTCTAGTTTGGCAGATGAGCTTAACAGTTCCTTTTCATTTGCTACAATAAATCCTACTGATGTTCAGCAGGCAATCTCTGAACTAAAGTCAGGTAATGGTATTGATCCTGATGGTCTGGAGATTAAGTTTATTAAGCTCGCGTCTCATGTACTGGCATTTCCTTTATCAGATTTATTTAACTTATCTTTATCCACCTCTGTGGTTCCATTAATGTGGAAATCTGCCAGTGTTACACCAATACATAAGGGTGGCGATGCACTTGATCTCAACAACTACAGACCTATTTCTATCATCAGTAACATAGCAAAAGTGTTTGAAAAACTAATATTTAAACAATTATTCAAATATATTAATGAATTCTCTATTTTGTCACCAAATCAATCTGGTTTCAGACCAAACTTCTCTACAACTACGGCTCTTCTAAAATTTACCAATGATGTTTCATCTTCTCTAGACAATAACATGTCAACTGGTGCAATATTTATAGATCTCACTAAGGCCTTTGATATGGTCGATCACTATATGCTTCTTGATAAATTATATGCGATAGGCCTTTCTAAACACTCTCTTCTTTGGTTTAATTCTTATGTCCACTGTAGATGTTTGTGTGTCTATGTTAATGGTTGTGTATCACAGTCCTTAATAATGGAGAAAGGTGTCCCTCAAGGCTCTTCCTTAGGGCCTCTTCTATTTTCTTTCTTTATTAATGATCTTCCTCTAATTTGCTCAGACTGTTGTATCCATCTATATGCAGATGACACAGTGATTTACACATCTAATGTGTCTGTCTCTAAGATTCAGTCCTCATTGCAATCTAACTTTAATGCTATTCAACTTTGATTCCAATCCAACCATCTTCTATTGAATAAGAAAAAGTCATATAGTATATTGTTCCCCACCAGATCAGCTACACGGAAGCAAGATAATAATCTTTCACTCAAATTCTTAGACGATACTCAACTTGATGAACTTAAATATCTCGGCCTTTGGCTTGACTCACAACTCTCCTTTAGGTGTCATATAAATTCTGTTGTAAAAAAGATTAATTGTAATTTACAAACATTATATCGTTCTATTAACTGTTTTACTCAACTGATTAGGTTAAGAATTGTGTAACAGTTAATATTTCCCATGCTAGACTATGTGGATGTTGTCTATCAAAACACATCAGAAGCAAACCTGAAAGAATTAAATGTTGCTTTCAATAATATATGTAGATTTGTGCTGAGATGTCCATTTACCACTCACCACTGTGTAATGTATGACGGCGGGATGAGGGAGAGCTTTTGTGAGTGTGAATGTACATGTGCTGTATTATCTTTGTCTCGAGGACCCCCTCGAAAACGAGATGTTTCATCTCAAGGCGTTATCCTCAACAATAAAATTTCAAATTAAAGGCATGAAACTGGAAACTCGAAACTGGAAACTCAAAACAAAAAACATAGACAGGAAACAATCAATACTCAACCAAGACACAGGGCAAACATGAGGGCTTAAATACACATACTGATTACAAGACAAGGAACACCTGTGAACAATCAGACGATTAACCAATGACAAGACACATGGCAGGATCACATGACAAACAGGGAATCGCATGACAAGACACAGAAACATGACAATGACAATGACAAGAACAAGAAACAAAACCCAAAACGTGAGTTTTGCCCAAAACATTGGCACAATTATCAGAGATGAACAAGTCAAAAGTAGTTTCTAACAATTGCATCCCTTATTGAATGTATATTTGTTTGTTTTTGTTGGGGGTCACATAAGGGGCTATGGAAACCAAAAGGGACATGGTGATGGGAGAGAAAAAATATGAGATGAAAGGAAAAATTAATTTAAATACTTTTACGTTCTTTTGCAAATGTTTTTCGTTCCCCCAAGAAACTTTGCATTCACTCTCAAAACTTGAGTTCTTTGCGAATGAACACAATGTTTCTTGGGGGAACTCAAAACATTTAAGAACTAAATATATTATATAAATTGTATATTAAACTATATAGTTTTTCTTCCATTTCATATTTTATTTTTCCTTTAGTGCCTCTGAGGGATCTGTTTGTTTAAATGAATTTGGAAAATGGAAAGGTGTGTTTGTTTGTTTATGTTGTTTTCTTTCTATTTAAATAAAGTGACCCCACTTTACCTGTTGTTTCTTACTAGCAGCCTATACTGTAAAATGTAACCCAATTTGAAGCACTGGTAATCCAGATTTGATCATCGTCTATCTGGATCAGGGTGATCCAATCCTATTTTGCTTTGAAAAACCAGCACAAAAGTAAGATGAATTACCTCATCCTGGATAGCAAAACATGGGATATCCAAATCTAGATAATTATTTTCCATATTAAATGGCCCTGTTTACACCTGGTATTAAGATGCGTTTTGGTCGATCGGATCACAGGTAGACGACGCTAAATACAGGTATAAATGGGGTCTAAACCATTTTGAGCTTGTCCACTTTCGGCCACTTCCAGGGGTAGTCGAAAACGCATTCGACCGGATTGCATGTGTTTGAACAGCCACAAAAGACCCTCTACTCTCAACCTACTGACTTGATTTGTAAACATTGAAGCACGCTAGCCAATCGGGATTTAAACTTTGTTGGCTGGAGACCCAAGTTTGGTATGAAGACAAATTTACCAAGCAAAAAAAACATATATTTACCCGCGCATAGACCCTTCAAAGATATCAGAACAGAAGTGGTTGAAAGTGGACAAAAGAGACAGATTAAAGAGAGTTAAAGTTTTTATTAGCTGTGTTCGTCATGTTTTATGTGAGCACTTGGCTTTGCTTTGTTTGTTTCTTTTTGCCATTTATTGCTCCGCTGTCTCGTGTATTAACCCCGCCCTTCTTGTTACCTGATTATTGGTTTGTTTGCCCCACCTGCTCTCCCTTGTTACCCTCCTAATTTCCTCTCCTATTTCCTCTCCTTGTGTTCCCGTCCTGTTTAGATAGTTGTTGATGTGCATGGTGTTTACTTACTTTGTTTATTTTGGCATTTAATAAAGCCCATTACACTGCATCCTTGAGTCCTTGCTCTCTCTCCTTTCCTGAAACATCCCCTTTTGCATGTATATTTGTTTGTTTCATTCATTAGTTTTGGGTTAGCTGAGGAGATAGATAAAATGAAAATGGAAGGGGATGTTTGTATAGTTTTGCTGTTTTGTGCCTGTTCAAATAAAAGCACTTAAAGTGTAAAGATTGGACTTGTAAGTATTGAGAAATTTGAAAATGCTGGACAGTCTGGTTGAAGACAGGACCTTGCTGGAAATTACCATTTGAACTCACCATTTGAGACAAAAGTCTCACCTCAGAATACATCTCTTTCCCTCTTCCCCCACCCTCTCTCTCTTATGCTAAGATCACCTGAGATTTACACACAATCTATATGGTTTAAATGTTAACAATTATCATCCAGTTTTATAAATGTTTGGTATCATTTGAAATGCCTCAGTGCGACTGGTACACATGTCTCATTTCCAAATAAGTAAAACAAAAGGTAATAAGGTTTTTTAAGAGTTTAGAGATAACTGGCACACAAAGGAAGGTGGTCTCCTGGCAAATGGTCTCCTACCCCCAAAAGGTGTAACGTCTGAATGCAAATTTCCATTGTTAGCACATGTTTCCATGTGAAAGAGGTTCTGTCTATATAATGGAATGCAACAAAGGGTTCGGGGCCTTCTGTTACTCAGATGAGCCCATGATGTTGAAGGACCTCAAAGAATTCAGCATCATGTATTTTAAAGTTGGGTTCGCATCTCTTCTGTTTATTCCAGAGCATTTGATGTTTTGTATCGATTATCTTTGAATTGATTATGAAATTGGCATGATACATTTACCTGACATAATAAATTGTTACATTTGATTATTCTAAATTATTCTTTGACATTTTCATTAAAGAGTTAAAAAGAATAGTCAAACATTTGCTCACATTTAATGATGCACAGATATCATTAAAACCTTTTCATTTATGGAGTCAGATGAAACAACGAGAAAATACATATTCAAATGTATTGCATTTAATCAAAAAATACTTTTGCTCGAGAAAAGACGTAACACGTAGAGACCTTCCGCACTGGTCGGATGCCGGGCCGATCGAGCGTGAGCTTAAGCTAGTAGCCTACATTGATATTTTGTCCCATTCAGAACATTTTCTTTAAAAAAAAATAGCACAAAAGTGAATTAGTAACTGGATAAAATAGATTGCTTCCTGGATAGCAAACATGGGATTTCCTATTTTTTTTACTGGGCCCAGAGGTTGCAGTATATTTGCCAGTAAGGTCTAACTGGACCATGCTAACCAGCCAAATCTGGATCCATCCAGGGTCTAACAAAATACTGTATCAGAACTGAGCAGAATGATGTGAACATTGACTCTCTGTCTGTGTCATTAATAGAACAAAAAGATCTTCAGCATACCAGTATAATCTATATACATTTATTATGACATTCATATAATTAGAAGTTTGTGAAGGGCATTTCTTCCCGTATAAAATTGAGCAACCCAACAACCACAGCTGTCTATCCGCCAGGAGCGATGTCTGCTTGATGTGCAAATGGCTGCTTGATGATTTACGTATTTGGTAATGATATTACTGGGCCTCTACATAGCCCCCTTTCTCTCTGTGCCTGTGGTTTTGTAATTTCACAGATGATGACTTTGAAAAACATACACAATATGTTAACCTAACTAAAATGTCATATTTCCTCAAAAGTGCTCACACAGCTATTCATTTAAATGGAAATGGAGTGAACTTTGAAACGCACAACCTACGCTTTCACTACTAATTTGAAAGTATTTCACCTCACCAAGGACTAAGGTTTGAATGGGGCCTTTTAAAATGGCATAAATAATGTAAATTCCACTGGTAAACGTCAAGACTAGTAAACAAACCTGTCAAATGTATATGAAAGGTTGCCATGGGAATCTGCTGATATGTTCTGTCTTTGAGAACTTATATGCATAGCCTCTAGCAGAATTCTGATGCAGGAGTCATGCACCCATTGGTCATTAAGGGCAAGTTTGTACCGTGCAGGACACCCTGCCACAGATGTTCACCGATTTGGTGGACAGTTTAAGTGCATAACAAATATTCAAAGTTCATCGGTCAAATTTGATATTTTCTGCAGAACACAAGGAGAAAAATGTTTAAATGTTTTTCACAAAAAGAAAAAATATATATTACTTTAAATTAGTAACTTATCTTGTATTTCTGCCTTGGCAGATGTTTCACAAATGAAAAATACACTAGTATTAAAGATACAGTCCATTCTCTGAAAACACTTAATATCTTATGCAACCTTGCAAGAATATTGTACTGGTAAACATGTCAAACAAGACTAATTAAAAACTTAATTATTTTTTGCAGTGAACTTTTTGTCTGACACTCATGGGTGATTTATTAAACATTAAAGTGAGTCACAATGTCCTGCCATTACACTTATTTCACCCAACCGTATTTTCATTACTTTTGTGTTCTGTAGCAAAAAGAAAGTCACATGGGTTTGGAACAATATGAGAGTAATTAAATGATAACAAAATTCTCATTTTTGGTTAAACTATACCTTTAAATAGCTGGCTGTCCAATGTGGTTCCATTCACACAGCGCAGGTTCATAAAACTCACTTTGAAATCCATCTTCGATTGGTTCACTTCAGTTTGGTCATATTATACAGAATGTAAATGTTACGTTATTTAGCATTCTAAAACAAAACTGAGCGTGTTGTGCTGCTGAGTGAATGTAGCCCCTGTGCATTTGTCATTTTGTTCTTAAATGCAAAGCAGAGACCCATTCGGGGCTTATCAGCTCACAGCCTGAAGGGTTTGTTTAGATAGCATTGTAGCGGCCATGTTTAAACATGAGTAGTCGAGTTCTGCCTCTCCCTACAAATGAGTCAGTAGCAAGAGTTAGTTTGTATCCTGGGAAAGCAGAGAGATATCGCTTCATATATCACCCATAGGATTTCAGAACACTGTATATCATCGCACGGGCACGCAGATACAGCATTATTCACGTACGGTGGGACATCTGGTCCCTTGGAGTCTCTTATCCTGCAAATTCTCTCACTTTCTGAGTGAACAGTGCCTTGGCTGGCTGTTTGTGACTTGTACTGGGGCCTAAATGCCAAACTGTGAAATAGAGATGTGTGAAGTGTCTTCCCTCAGTGGGCAGTCAGAATCATCAGTCCTCCATCTGCCACTATCAGTCACATCTCTTGGCTTTAAGCAGCTCTTCGCTCGGATCCACACTGCAATAAAGGAAGGCACACACACACACAGAGAAGGACACAGGGGCTCACTAATGCTAAGGTCTGACATGAGATGTTCCAGTAATGGGATGAGAGTAGCATCTCCTGAGTTTACCACACACACTTAGATGGGATTGACACAGCTGTGGATGCTATTTTACCATGATGGATGCTGGTTGGGGAAAGAGACCTCCCATTGCGTAACTAATAGCCCCATGGTTTCTGTGTTTGTGCCTCTGCAAATTTATGTCCTCCATCAAAAGGTCCCTAGACTAAGGTAATGGTTTTGCTTTCCAAACATGTTTGTTGACATCAGGTGAGATGCAGTCTCTCGTAGCCAGACTTTTGACTATACAACATAAGGTCTGGTACACATTACTAATATTATTATAGCCAATAATCACTTTGTCACGATATATCAGTTGTGTTTGTTAGTTTCGGTTTCATGGACTTTTAGTTTGTTTTCATTTATCACATGTATCCCTTTGTTTGAGTTTTCCATTGAACCTTGCTAACCTTGCTAATGGGATGAAAACATATAACTTTTTTCATGTTTATTTATTCGAAAGAGATTATGCTATAATAATGGAATTTTTAAATGCTGTTTTCATTTTAATTTTGGTTAAAGTTTTACCAATTTTGTTGAGTTTTTGTAAAAAAAAATGTTTTAGTTTTTTATGTCTATATAGTATTTTTTTAAATTTATTTATTATTTTGGTTTTAGTTATTTGATTATATCAAGCTAAAATAAATGAAAATGAGAAATGCTGGCTTATAGCTGAAATAAAATAAGTTTAAGGTTTTTTTATTTTATTTTTTTATATATATTTCCAAGTGAAGAAAATGTTTTAGTTAACTATTATTCTTGTCACTATTGATTATTTCATCCTCAACAGGAAATTAATCAATGTGCTTGTATGACTTTGTTCCAAATTGCATGAAGTCAGCCAATCAGATTAGAGTTTGCCAGATTGAGAAAGTGCTTTTCAATTTTGTGAGCAACATCAGACGGTCAGTGAACAGACTGTAGAGTTTTATTAAGAGGTGATATTTGCCACCTGGAACTGGTTATCAGGGACATTTTTTACATTATGAGGGTCTTTGGCCTAACCACACAACAAGCACAGTGTATTGTCAATTCACAAAGGGGTTCAAAAGTCTGAGACCACAAGAGAAAATGTTTATGCAATATATTATTAGCATATTCTCAGCATGCACTCAACATAGGCTCCTCAAGTGCAAAACCTGATCATGTTCCCCAGCATGATTTTGAAAATATTTTAAATGACATTTTGAAACCCATATTTTTATGTGGCCTCAGATTTTTAGAAACCACAGTACATGTATGTCAAACACTTAAACTGAATAAATAGCATGAATAAAATTCTAAATCTAAATTATTTTGACTGTTCAAATCACAGCCTGATCTCATGAAAATGCGTCTCTATAGCACGCATTGTGTTTATCGTGCAATTTATACGCGAAAATGAGTTTTTACGTGCACATGATACGCAGTTTTCGCGTGCATTTGATACGCACTTTATTTCGTGTAATACACACGCACCCTACACCACTAATCCTAACCAAACATATAATACACACATACCCCACACCACTACTAAACCTACCCTAAACCTACCCATGTGTATCATATGCACATAAAAACTCATTTTCGCGTATAAATTGCACAATAAACACAATGCGTGCTATAGAGATGCATTTAGTGTGACCAAGTTGCAAATCAACATAAAGTGCACATAGAAAGCTCTGCTAGAATACATGTAATTGTCCAGTCTTTATGATAGATTTATTCTGAACAGTTGTCAGTTCACAATTCCCTGCTTTTTGTTTTCTAAGTGATAGTTCTGTTATCATTTACTCACCCTAATGGCGTTCCAAACCTGTATGACTTTCTTTCTTCTGCGGATAAATTGTTTTTAAAATATCTTCTTTTGTGTTTTTCAGAAGAGAGAAAACCATGTGTGTTAGTAACAACATGGAAGTGAGTAGACCTAAATGTTGTCTATCCCTTTAAGGATTAATGTATCATCAATGAACACTTCTTCTACTACTCCATACTTTTCAATTTGGAGAATGATCCAGTGTGGGTCTTTTTTGTAAAATAATTTTGCAGTTTCAATTCCTTAATCCATATATTTGTGGTTTTGTCTTGCTTAGTTTAGCTTTAGATGCAGTTGAAATACAGGAAACACGAAACATCTCACAGCTTCTCTGGTTTATGTGCTGCCTCCAGCGCATCTAAATGTTTGCTGTGTAATGGATTTGAAACACTCATTTAAAATGGTCTCTTTGATTTCCACCCACCCACTCAAAAGCTGCCAGTGGGAGTAGAGGGGATGGGCCACTGTCTCCACTGCAACTCTGCAAGACTGATCATTCAAGCTTAAAGGCTATTAAACTGAGCTACTCCCCGTTTCTCTGATATCGCCTGGGTTATAGGTGTAGAAAAAGGCAATAATTTGTTTCTAAGATGTCATTTGGCACCAAGCAGAATGCTTTCTGGTCAAATGCATACATAAACTCATTGAGGGGTTGAAAGAAATAATTGAGAAGCCTCAGTGTTTTCAGTAAACAAACCAACATTTAGGCAAATGAGTTAATCGTGGATTCAAAAAATGCTGAAGGCAGCAACCAAATATTTTTGAATGTAAATTGAAGAATATTGCGATTTAGAAAATGTTAATTAACACACATCATTAACACGCCTAAAGTTGTTCTCGGCTTTGACTTAGCATGCAGAGGCGTTTATGAAGGCTCTTTTTTTGTTTGTTGTGCTGGGCAATATGGCAGAAAATTTGGGTTATGACTGCAGTCTTCATTAACTGAGTGTACATTTATTTATTTTCAAAAAACATTTTACCCATTTCTTTATGTGCAAAACTTTTTAAATGAGGAAAAAAGTAGAGCGCTCCTTTAAAATTACACTGTTCAAATATGTTTAATTGCTTACCTTTTTGACCTTTCTAATCACAAACACTGAATATGAATACAAAGAAAAATCACTTCACTTTCATGGTTACAAAGCAACTAATAGTTGAGTAGTTGCTGAGTTTTGGATGATTTGGATGATGCTTGGAAATAAAAACTCATGACTGAGGATGACTAAGGGAGACAAATCAAGTAGTGAGAGAGGGTGAATTGGCAGATAAAAAAGTAACATCTAAATAGTGAGGGAAAAAATATTCAGGAAGACATCACCAGAGCTTTGTGTTATTGGACTAATGAGGACAACCAGGGCAAAACTGAAGATCTGGGATTACAACAAGCACCAACCCAAAAAAGAAAAAGAATTCTGTGAAGTTCTGATGAACTGTCATACTCAGTATGCCAAGTATTCAAACCAAACCAACTCTAACTGTGCTTAACCATATTGGTAAGAAGAAATGTATCTTTTCAACACAGGGGAATTCTGAGAACCATCATTGCGCTCATGTTAATGACTGTCTATGTGTGGATTAGCTGGCAGTAATTGCTTTTCCCTCTGGTTATTTCTTGCTGAGGGATTTTGAATAACAAATCTGTTATGAAGTATAATTGTGTGTTTTTTCTCAGATACAGAGATAGTATAACTGAGCATTAGGATACCAATTAATAAAGAATTAAATGTATTATTAAAAATTATCAGAATAAATTTCCCAACCAAATAACATTGCTCATTAGGCTGATTTGCGGTTGTAGAGCAACATGACTACAAAGCACAGGTAAATTTACAATGACTTTGAACACAGCTTTTTATCCATTCTCCATCCAACTATACTGTACCTTAAATTTTTAAGTACAGACAACTTGAATGTTTAAGTAATTTCGACTTAAATCACATAAAATGTACTTAAAAAATTGTTGAATCTTGTTTATTGAATCTTGAATCTTGAAAATTGCTCAACTTATTTTGATGAGTTAAAGCAATGTAAAAACATGTCATAATTTATTGTTCATATACTTTTGATTAAAACAAATAAAAGGGTGGGGGGGGGGGGATGTACTGTATAAAATAATACAGAGCAATCGGTGAGGTCAGAACTATCCATTGCATAATACTCCATTATACATTTAATACAATTTTACAATTAACTCTTTCTCTGCCAGCATTATATATATATATATATATATATATATATATATATATACAAAAAGTTGCCTGCCAGCGCCAACATTTTTTATCATTTTCACAAAAATTTCATGGCTCAAAGAATATTTTGTTGTATGAATATCTGAACATAAAATATATCAAAAGAAAGAACAGAGCCTCTGCTTTTAAAAAAAAAAACAATCAAACATTTTAACTTTTTTCTCTTTATTTTTATTCTTATTCCAAAGACAAATGCTTTTGTTTGTACAGAGATTATATTTTTACATTTTCAATCCCTCCCCAGCCAACCCAGAACAAACTGCCTTATATGATGTTAGTTAAACAGTAATAGTTAAAAATATAATGAAATTAAATAATAATAAACTTCATGCAAATTTTTATCAACACTTGAATGTGGGAAGTTCTATTTAAAAAAAATGAAATGAAATAAAAAAGCTGTGAAAATCGTGTTTTTATCAAAGACTACGCCTGGATGGGTTTCAGAACAATGAGCAGATCGAGTCCATCAACACCCCCAAAGCGGAAAATTCTGTCAATGGCAGGGAAGCGTTGTGTCATAAATTCCATCAATGATGGGGAAAGAGTTCATTTAATTAATTATATTCACATCAGATAACAGCTGTCAGTCAAACTGGTCAATAAGCCACTGAAAATAGCAATGCAACGTGTCTTTTTATGTACAACACAGAATAAAGCCTTAGCCTTATGTTTAGAGTGCATTAAAGTTTCTCGTCCATATCTTGCCGCCAGTGCTTTGATCAGACGCTGCAGTCGATAAAAAAAAAACAGGCACTGTCACAACAGACTATGGTATTTCACATCAGTAGCAGGACCATGGAGTGCACTGGATGGAGTGATAATCTCTAGGCAGAGTAATTCATGCTCAAAAAAGCTGGTGCCTCCTACACCCCCTAATTTTCTCCCCACTCAGTGGAACGCAGAGTGAACAGGCAAGAAAAACTGCTGCCATAGTTATAAAGTGAATGCACTGGTGGTGTAGATTAACGTAATGATTTTCCCAATTGCCAAATGTCACCAAACAGAGGATGAGATGCCCATTATGAATGGAAACTGAATTATCATTCTTCACAACTGTTCATCTCGTTCCTGCTGTGATCAGATTCTTCTCAGGGCTAGTTTGCAGAAGGGCATTAGAATTTTAGGCGTTATGATTTTCTGATATTCCCTTATTGATCTCATATGACTTATGAAATAGGCCGCTTTTGTAGAACTCTGCTCAAGGGGAGGGTTTGAAACTGACTTTCGGATGATGGCAGATGTGAAGTTCTGCTTATTCTTGCAGAGTTCTTCAGGTTGTGCCAGTTGGTTATGACAGAATCCTAAGGCACTGCTATTAGAAGCCTGATTGGAAGCCCATGGCATTGCTCCTGGCACTGTAGAAAGTGTGAGTGAGGGGGCGAATACTGATTCAGAATTATATCTGTAATTTCAGAAGTGTGGTACGTGGATGCTAAGTCAAATCTCTCTGCGGAGTGTTTTTCCTTTCATTGAACACTTAATAAATACACATATAAATACACATAATATTTATAATGCTCATTGACCTCATTGACCTTAGGGCATTAATTCAAGAGATATGTTTACATGCTCTAATTTTCCATAATCGAAATTAATCCAATCCGGTTTAAGATTCTGAAAGTTCTATTTATATGAACCCTAAACTTTGCAATCTGATTCACATATTCTTTTACATATGCATTATATGTATTCCAAAGAAAACTTCAACTTTTAGACATTTATATCTGACAAACTTATATTTAGTAAATATGCCCCCAGTTTCACAGACAAGGCTTAGTTCCAGACTAAAATGCATATTTGAGCTGATTTAACTGAAAGCAACTTGCACTGACATATCTTAAAATATATCAGTGCCATTGTTTTGTCTCAAGATGCACACCAGTAATGTTTTTTTTCTAAGGCACATTTATAAAATTTACTCAAATGCCCTAATTGAACTAAGGCCTAATCCTGGCTAAATCTAAGCCCGGTCTGTGAAACCGGGCCATTCAGTCTTATCCACTGACCAGACATGAGACGTAAATAAACATACGCACTTTGGTATGACATAAAATGAATGTAAACATACACATCATGACACTGCACATGTGCGCAAAGTGTTTTTGAATTAAAAAAAAAGGTAGATCCAAGCGTTTAAATCCTTTATTTTTCTCTATTGATTGAATTATTTCAGGTCTACACCACCCTTTCAGTCCCATTCAAATTTCAGTCGGATCGAGCAATCGGATCGATTGGCGTGTTTACATGAAGGCTTTTCAGTCCTATTGAACCATCAATCATTATAAACTGATTATTTTGGTGCATGTAAATGTATAGCTAATGATGTTTGCCGACATAGGTACCATTTGGAAAACCTTTCAAGAATTACATGTTTCTGAGGAACCCACAAGTTTGTGCAAGAAAGTTAGTCCCTCTAACTTCTCCAAAAGGTTTCAATCAATGGGGCCAGTCGGTAATGCAGATCAGAGAAAGCATTTCTATGAGAAAGACTCGGAAGGCGAGATGATATCACAATGACATTTATTAATAAACAGAAAATGAAAACAAAGACATTGGATGGTAAAATTCTTTGAAGCAGGCCCCGTCCGTAGTTCACATTCGGAGGGTAGCGGACTCTGCATATCCTGCCTGAAGATGAAGGCAGGGGCACAGCCGACCCCCGGGGAGGTATGGACAGGGACCATCCTGGTGGTGGTGGGGAGGATGGAGGTGAATGTTTATGTCATCATCTGCGAACTCAAACATGTGTAAGTAACAATTTTTAATACTCCAAGTATTAGATAGTGATTGGATAGACAGACAGTAATGAGTGACGTAACAGTGAGTCTTCCTGGCAGAACTTTACGCTAGAGCTTTCACATCTTAGTGCAGCTTTTCTGCAGCATTTAATCAGCATTAACCCAGATGGATACTGTAGGTCACACACACAGCGCCAACACATTACTCTTCAGAAAGTGCATGTTAGAAGAAATAAAGGACGATATTTAACACTAAACAAGTCAAAATGTTGGCATTCGTGTTTGTTCTTTACAGTCACAAGATATCTGTTATGGTTCTCACTATGTCAATCAACACAAATTCAGGACTCCATACACACAAAACTTTGCAGTGTGTAAGTGGCCATAGTTAATTACAGTTCTCAGTTCTTTGATCAAAGCATCCTTTGTGCCAAACATCCATTACCTGCAAAAGTGTTGACTTTATCCAGAATTGCTTTGACCAATTCCAGAAACTGAATGGAATTCAATGGAAATCAAATTACCACATGACTCTGGTTTTCAGAAATACTTTGAAAAGTAATTTGGACGTAATTTTCTCCTGAATGGTGGGAGAAAGCATTTATGATTCAAAATAACAGTATAACTAAACTGCTATAAGTTTAACTGTAAATACTAAAATTGCATCATGTCCCAATCCTTATCATCTGAAAAGGGGTTAAGTGAGAATGCTGTACAGAAACCTCATAATAAGTAGCCTGTCTGTGACCTTACATGAACTACAGTCACATGCTGAACTACTGCAATGTTTTATTACCTGGCCTCCCATCTAGAACTATCAAGCCTTTTCAGATGATTTAGAACACATCAGCATGTCTAATCCTCAACCAGACCAAGAAAAGCCACGTCAGACTCCTCTTGCTTCATTCTCACTGTCCCTTTTCACATTTCACTTTTAGTCCAATCTGTAAAACATGTACATCATCAACGTGAGTTCTGCCGTGGGTACTACTATCGGTCTAGTTTGTCTAGTTATCTAGTTATCAACGAAAGCCTCATCAGCTGTGTCTGTGCACAGTATTTGAATTTACAAATATACATGAATGGACATCTATAGAATGTGATTCAATTTCCATTTTTATCAAGGGATAGTTAATTTAAAAATGAAAAAGCACATAACTAGAATCTAAAAATGTTGTCAGTGAAAAACTCTTTCCACTGGTCCAATGTTGCTTTGGACCCCATTGACTTTCATGGTATGGACAACAACCGATGATTGGATTGTTCTAAAATATCTTATTTTATGTTCCACAGAAGAAAGTCATACAGGTTTGGAATGAAATGAGGGTTGAGATGACAGAATGTTCAATTTTGGATGAACTATGAAGTTACATAAATAGGCTGACAGTTTCATTGTAAAAAAAAAAAAAAAAAAAAAAAAAAACTTGCTGCCTTAATTTTTGAAGTACAATCTACTTGGCTGTGTATATCACCTTAAATTACATTAAACTGACTTAAAAAAATAAGTTTAAAATGGCTTAACTTGAATAATGTAAAAACACATGAATGTAAAAACATGTTGTCAGGGGTCGGTCATTCGTACGAATTCATATTGTGCAACTCGTAATATGTAGCCTACGATTTAGCAAAAATCGTACGAATTCGTACGAGTGAGGTCGTATGAATTTGTACGAATTAGCCACCTCTTAAACTTCACACGAATTGCCGTGAGATGGTTGAAATAAGTCACTATCCTCATCTAAAGTACAAGCCATTAGTTTCATTAGCCTGTATTTATCAATATTATACACTGTGAAAATTAGCCAGTCCCAATTGGCCTGTCTGAATCCACCGAGCTGTAGAGAATACCAAGTATTAAAGTTCTGCAAGGGTGGTGAGAAAATGCCACAGTTTTTTACAACCACATGGATGAAGGCACTGTGAACCAAAACTGTTCTTTTTTCCATCTTAATAAAAACTTAAAGTTTCCCCACCTAAAATATGTATTTTATTTACATAATCATTTTTATTTAACAGGGGGAAAATCCATTAGACTGCCATTTCACCGGCAGAGATAAAGTTATTACTCAGGTTGAAGACTACCTGCTGTAATTATATCACCAGCCTCGTTGTGAATGTATTTGCAAGAAGATGTAAGACACAAACACTGTTTATTTCCAGACACAGGCTGATACAATCAGCAATATGAAAATACATTTACATATAAATAATAACCGACCCAATTAAATGTTCGCCCATTGGCTGCGTGCTACATCATAATCGATGGCAACAGGCAGGTAATGACACAGCAGGATTGGACAGTGAAATCTGAATAGTGATCGCAATTAATGACACCATTATTCATGCTTTCGTCGTATGGAGGATGAGAGTCAAATGAATGCTATTAAAATGAGTTAATGGAGCCTTGATTGATTGCAGTGTTAATTGAGTCAGAGATCCATTTGAGCACAGAAACACTTCCATTTCTTTGGGATCTAAACACATTTTCAGTCAAACGTGACTGTATTATCTTAGATTAGGATAAAGGATCATTTCTGTAGATAACAAATTCAAAACAAATTCACTGATTCATTTGAGTCTAGTTTTAATCCAGTGCAACTACTCAAAAAATAAATCATTACATTAAGGCAAGAATACATTTTTTTTTTTTTTTTTTTTTTTTTTTTATGTACTGGTATTTATTTGTTTGTAAGTAGGCTAAGTAAATAAATAAGTAACTAATTAAATAAATATGTAAATAAATAAATAGTATGTACCTTTTAAATTATGTACAGGAAACTAGTTTTCAAAGTAAACTTCTGCTGTAGGTTATTCATTGTGATGCTGTCTATAAAAATGCAATGGCCTTTAAAATATATTCAGCATTCTGATCCAGTTAGTTAATTTTCAGTTGGAAAGTGATGACAGTCAAATTCCTAATAAAAAAATTGTTGCATAGACAGCATGTTTATGATACAGGAAACAGTTTTGGCATAATGCAACAGAATAAAGCAGAGCAGAAAACGGGTGTACTTAAAGTTCAGCCTCAAGGATAATAGAGCAGATGGTATCAGGAGAGTGTCAGCTGACTTACATATGAGCATAGGACATAAAACAGTGCTAGTTTATATAAAAATGGAGCCTGGTGATACTGCTACAAGTCACATTCTTTCTCTGCTCTCTGTTGTTTCACTGTCTCTGTGACTTATAAAGGTGGGCTTTGAATTCCCTGGCCTGTACAGCCCTGCCTATTAAAGCGAGACGGGCTGTCAGAGAGGTTTCTGCTACCACCCACTGAACAGAAGAAGAACTGCAGCGTCAGGACACACCGAAAGTAAGCACTCGCCTCTCATCACATATTCAGAAAGCACAGCAAGGTCCTCAGCACTTTCTCTAGTGTATATCTAAAGAAGTATCATCCTCCAAAAGTTTTAAAGCTTGCTGATGTACTCTTATTTTCATCAGGTGACCTGAGACTGACACAAACACTGGTAGTTTTAAAGGAAACAACACTTTAAATCATCACCATGTATTTCAGGTTCAATACCATTCAAAAGTTTGAAGTTGATACGATTTTTACATGTTTTACAAGTCTCGTAATGCTCACCAAGGCTGCATTTATTTGATTAAAATACAGTAAATACAATGTGTGTAACGGATGACAGAACAGGATGTAAATGCAATAACGCTCTTTATTAGAAACACACAATTGGTCAGGACACAGATGGTCGCCAACACAGCGGGACAGGCGGGGGGACACAAACGCTGGTGGTATGGTGACGCAGGGACCTCGGTGGGCAACAGGTGCTGGTGCTGTAGTCCAGTGATGATCCCTTGTGACAGTGCTCTGGTGCAGTGAATAATCCCTTGTGGCGGTGCTCGATGATCCAGTGCAGAGTGCAGGGAATCCAGAGATGACACGACGAAGACACGGGAATCCAATTCAACACGAGGAACACAGGAACAGGCACGGGAAACACACTGGGAAACCACAACGATCTGACAACATGAGACACCAGTTACTGAACATATAAAGGGACAAACAATTGGCTCCAGCTGGCGCTACTGATCACTGATGATCAGTGACCACGCCCACAGACACACACACACACCACAGCACGTCAGACGAGAGAGAGAGACAGTGAATTTATAAACCGTGACAGTACCCCTCCCCTAGGAACGCCTCCTGGCGTTCCCCGACGGACTTACCAGTCGATTGTAATCATCGATAAGGGAGTGATCCAGAATGTCTCTAGCAGGAACCCAACTTCTCTCCTCCGGACCGTAACCTTCCCAGTCCACCAGGTACTGGAATCCGCGTCCCCTCCTTCTCGAGTCCAGAATACGGTTAACCGAATACGTTGGTTCCCCATCTACGAGACGCGGCGGGGGGGGGGAACCGGGACTGGCGGATTAATGCGTGCACGAAACACAGGTTTAATCTTTGACACATGAAAGGCGGGATGAAGGGAGGCTTCGACCGGTGGCGATCGGCCTTAGCCTTGGTGCGCGCCCCCACTTGGAGAAGAGTCTCACAGGCTCTAGTTCAAGTGTGGCGAGACCTCTGGACGAAGGCGTGAGCAGAGGGGACCGCGACTTCGGATTCCGTACTAGCAAAAACTGGTGGCTGGTAACCTAAACTACATTCAAACGGAGTAAGGATGACACTGGTAACGAATTGTGGGCGTACTCCACCATAGAAAGTTGTTGGCTCCAGGAGGAAGGATTCTTGGAAACCAAACGTCGCAACACTCTCTCCAGATCTTGGTTGGCTCTCTACGTTTGACCATTGCTTTGGGGATGAAACCCCGAAGAAAGACTGACAGTCACCCCCAGTAACTTACAAAATTCTTGCCAAAATTTGGACACAAATTGGGGTCCCCTGACGGAAACCACGTCCATCGGGAGGCCATGTAAGCGAAAGATGTGATCTACGACCGCTGTCTCCTTGGCTGAGGGTAATTTGGGCAAGGGAATAAAATGAGCCGCCTTCGAGAACCGGTCCACAACAGTCAAAACGACCGTCTTGCCCTGGGAGGGCGGTAATGAAATCTAGCGCAATGTGGGACCAGGGTCTCGAAGGGACAGACAGCGGTTGGAGTAACCCATCCGGGGGTCTATTGGAAGTCTTGCCAGTGGCACAAACCGAGCAAGCCAAAACAAAACTGCAGATGTCGCGAGCCATTAATGGCCACCAGAATCGTTGCTTCACCAAAAAACTGGTGCGATTTACTCCTGGATGACACGCTATGCTGGAACAATGACCCCACTGAATGACGTCGGACCGACACCCCTCTGGCACAAACAAACGATTCGGTGGGCAATCGGGCGGAGGCGTTACCCCTTCTAAGGCCTTTATGACCTTCGATTCAACCTCCCATCTGAGAGTGGAGACCACTAATGTCTCGGGTAAAATACACTCAGGAGTAGACAGGCATTCGGATTGGTCAAAAATACGAGATAAGGAATCGGGTTTGATGTTCTTGGAACCCGGGCGGTATGAAAGAGAAAAGTCAAAACGTCTGAAAAAAAGTGCCCACCGAGCCTGCCTAGAGTTGAGTCTTTTGGCGGTTCTGATATATTCTAGGTTCTTATGATCGGTCCATACGATAAAAGGTACCCCTGACCCTTCTAACCAGTGATGCCATTCCTCCAGCGCTAACTTGACTGCCAACAATTCTCTGTTACCAATGTCATAGTTACGCTCGGCAGGTGATAAACGATGAGACAAAAACGCGCAAGGATGCATCTTGTCGTCTGTGGAAGAACGTTGGGAAAGAACTGCTCCTACCCCCACCTCTGACGCGTCGACCTCCACCACGAACTGACGTGATGGATCAGGGGCAACGAGGATGGGAGCCGAAACAAAGCGGCTTTTGAGTTTGGCGAATACAGCCTCCGCTGTATCGGACCACCTGAACGTCGTTCTGGGGGAGGTCAAGGCAGTCAGAGGTGCGGCTAGTTGGCTGAAATTGCGAATAAAACGCCGATAGAAATTGGCAAACCCCAGAAACCTCTGTAGGGCCTTACGGGAATCTGGACTTGGTCAATCTATCACAGCCTTAACGTTGTCAGGATCCATACGCACTCCCTCAGACGAGATGATGTACCCTAGAAAAGGAACAGACTGTGCATGAAAAACGCATTTCTCCGCCTTGACAAAAAGCCCATTCTCTAGCAACCTCTGAAGCACTCGTCTGACGTGCTGAACGTGTTCCTGGAGAGAAGATGAAAAAAATCAATATGTCATCCAGGTAGACATATATGAACTGGTCAACCATATCTCTCAGCATGTCATTGACGAATGCCTGGAAGACCGCTGGGGAGTTGGACAGCCCGAACGGCATGACCAAGTATTCAAAGTGCCCCCTGGGGGTATTGAACGCGGTCTTCCATTCATCACCCTTCCTTATGCAAACCAAATGATAAGCGTTACGTAAATCCAATTTTGTGAAGATGGATGCTCCCTGTAACCGCTCAAAGGCTGAAGACATCAACGGCAAAGGATAAGTATTCTTTACCGTGATGTTGTTCAACCCTCGGTAATCAATGCACGGTCGCAGAGATCCATCCTTTTTCCCCACAAAAAAGAACCCCGCCCCCGCTGGAGATGAGGAAGGTCTAATGAATTTGGATGCTAGAGAATCAGAAATATATTTCTCCATAGCCTCCCTCTCTGGGACAGAAAGTGAATATAACTTGCCTTTAGGCAGAGACTCACCTGGCACTAAGTCTATGGCACAGTCATAGGGACGATGTGGAGGAAGAGAAGCAGCACGAGACTTACTGAACACTTCTCTCAGGTCCTGGTACTCCCCGGGCACGTTAGACAAATTCACCGCCTCCTCCTGGAATACAGACACAGGTACAGACGAACACGCAGACACTAGACATGACTCATGACACGTATTACTCCACATAGATACAGAATTGTGACCCCAATCGACTCTGGGATTGTGTTGTGTAAGCCAGGGATGACCGAGTACGACAGGTGCGAGGGGTGAGTTCATGAGGAGGAATATTATTGTCTCAGTGTGGTTGCCAGATGTGATGAGAGTGATGGGTTCAGTAACGTGTGAAATGTTAGGGAGTTGTTGTCCATTCAGAGCTTTGACAGAAATCTTGTACGTGAGAGGTGAGACCGGGATGTGAAGACGGTGAGCCAGTCCTGAGTCCATAAATTACCTTCTGTCCCCGAATCCAGTAAAGCCTTGGTGTCGCGTGTGTGGGTTGCCCACCTTAATCTTACCGGAAGGAGAGTAGATGATGATGGTGATGATGAGGTCTTCTCGGCGGAGATCCCACCCGATAGTAGCCTCATAGTTACTACCGGGCTTGATCTTTTAACGGGCACGAGTGGATGAAGTGGCCCGCCTTCCCGCAGTATAGGCACAGTCCTTGGGATCTCCGCCGTTCTCTCTCCTCCCGGGAAAGCCGAGCTCTACCCACCTGCATGGGCTCGGGATCACAAACGGGACTGACCGTGTCCAGGTTCTCAGAGCGCAGGGTCTCCGTGCCGCGAAACGGAAGGTTCTGTTGGAAGCGACCCATTCTGCTCAGCCGAGCATCAACTCATAACGCCAACTCAATAAGTCCATTCAGACTGCGAGGAAGGTCCAGCATATAAATCTCCCTCTGGACACGGTCAGCCAACCCATGCAGGAATCTATCCCACTGCGCCTCCTCGTTCCATCGGCACTCTGCAGCCAGGGTGCGGAACCGGATGGAATATTCCGACACCGAGCCGCTACCTTGGCGGAGATCGGCGAGTAGTCTGGCCGCCTCCCTACCCGCCACCGCACGATCGAAGACCCTTCTCATCTCCTCGGAGAGTGCCTGGAACGAGGCGCAGCATGGGTCTTGATTCTCCCACACCGCCGTTCCCCAGAGAGCCGCCTTGCCGGACAGCAACGTCAGAACAAATGCCACCTTGGTCTGTTCTTGATTGAACGTCAGTGGCTGTAATGAAAAGTGCATAGGACATCGGGTCAAAAATGCTCTGCAAAACTCCGGTTCACCTGCATATCCCTCTGGTGTCGGCAGTCTCGGTTTGCGCTGCTGGGACAGCTCTGGTGGATTGGGCTAAACGGGCGGTGTGGGCGGCGCAGTGGGAACTCTTAGCTGTTGGAGTTGTTGGATGAGCTCGGACACCTGCGTCACAAGCGCTTGAACCGCCCGTCCTGTGTTGGAGATGCTCTCCTCTTGGGTGTCCATTCTCGCGATGCTTCGAGCTGCAAACTCGTCCCAAGTCGTGGCGACTGCTACATCCATAATATGGTCAGATCATTCTGTAACGGATGACAGAACAGGATGTAAATGCAATAACTCTCTTTATTAGAAACACACAATTGGTCAGGACACAGAACACAGATGGTCGCCAACACAGCGGGACAGGCGGGCGGACACAAACGCTGGTGGTATGGTGACGCAGGGACCTCGGTGGGCAACAGGTGCTGGTGCTGTAGTCCAGTGATGATCCCTCGTGACAGTGCTCTGGTGCAGTGAATAATCCCTCGTGACGGTGCTCAATGATCCAATGCAGAGTGCAGGGAATCCAGAGATGACACGTCGAAGACACGGGAATCCAATTCAACACGAGGAACACAGGAACAGGCACGGGAAACACACCGGGAAACCACAATGATCTGACAACATGAGACACCAGTTACTGAACATATAAAGGGACAAACAATTGGCTCCAGCTGGCGCTACTGATCACTGATGATCAGTGACCACGCCCACAGACACACACACACACACACACACAACAGCACGTCAGACGAGAGAGAAACAGTGAATTCATAAACCGTGACAATGTGTGTATATGTATATATATATATATATATATATATATATATGTGACAGGATTAGTTAAGTGATTGACAGTTGTGGTGTCCTATCAAGGGGGAGTAGGGTCTATTTAATGCGGGTTGGCTGTATCCTGAGATGCGTCACGTCTTTGCTCCGCCCCCTCGTGCGTCATTCACTGGAAGCTCAGGTATGTGATTGTAGCGGCTGGTTTAAATCCTGTGTTTAGAACACCACTGATGTTGTCATCTCTTCAAATTGTAGCTTTCCCTTAGCACTTTTCCGACGGTGCACTTATCAGCTCAGAGTGAGCGTCTGCTCACCCTTCAGGTATGTGCTGTGTTCAGTGATTGGGGGCGGTCTAGTGGGTTACTACGTTACTTTTAATGTGTTGCTTCCTGTACCCTTTAGCTAATCTGCGGTTTTGATGAATGCTGTAAACGGTAACGTTAGCCTGTGAGAATTATATGTGAGGGATATCTTCTTGTGGTAAGTGTTATGCAAGATGGCTGGAAAATTGTAGTAAAATGAGCATTAGTAACATCTCGCTTCCTTTAAGGCTTTCGTGAGGCGTGGGTCTTCTCTCTCGTCCTTCGGACCGTTCTTTTTGCTCGTCCTCCGGACCATTCTTCTCGCTTGTTCTCCGGACCGTTTTTCTGAGCTTCAGCATGATCGCCCTCTCGTTTCTGCAGTGATTGCACTTTCGTATAACCTGAGTCCATTTCGAGAACCACAGTGTTTGCGCTGTGATCGCGCCGTGGGCCAGCAAACACGTCAACAGGATTTGTATCGTCTACTTCCTTCCTTTTAGAGTGACAGCAAGAGTTACAATTTCTTTACAGAGTGGCAGAGAAAGTTATAACGTTAATCTGACTGTTAGTGTACGAGAATCTGTGTGTGTGTGTGTGTGTGTGCTGCACCAGCTCTATTCTTTTGTTATTTGTTTCTTTAGTTCAACCTCGTGTATTTTGTTTGTTATCTAAGTGTGTGTGTGTCATTGTTTATCTTGATTATTGTATGTGTAATTTGGCTGTGATATTTTCTTTGTTTATTATTTTGGGGTTTTACTAAACCCAATTACTTATTTGTTTATTCATTTTGCTTATTTTGTTTCTTCCAGGAACTGAGGTGGCCAGGCGGAAGGACCCTCTCTTGCAGTGTTGTAGTGGTGGTGTTGCAGTGGGTGTCACTTTTGAAGTGCCTGCATGTGTGATCCAAGTGCACGGTGACGTGTGTGTGTGTGTGTGTGTGAGTAGGATTGCGCTTTTGGAAAAGCCATTAAGTGGTCCTTCCGCCGGTCGACTCAGCCTGGTTGTTTGTTATATATATTTTTTTGTTTGAACCTTTTCTTGAGACTCCTCCTACCCTTGTGGGTAGAGGACTGTGTTGGTGCTGCCATTTTATACTGCCCTCTGTGATTTCTTAAGTGTCATTAAATGTAGCGCTGGGTGCTTTTTAAAGCAGAACATATTTTAACTTTTTGTACATTAATAAAGTGTTTATTTAATTATTTTGTACTTGTGTCTCTGACCTCCCTGGCACACACGAACCTGTGACCTAGTGTCCATTACTGGGTTATTTAGATATTCCCTGATTGATTCAGGGTGGCGTAGTCGACAATTATCACCGTAAGCTAGATTATTTATTGAGAGCCCTTACCGCTTCATGCCACATATATATATATAGTATATACTATATAAAGTATAATATATATTTATAGTATATACTGTTTATTTATTTATCCATTCATTCATTGTCAGTCAGTCAGTCAGTCAGTCAGTCATGGCAAAGCTGAATTTTCAGCTTTCAGTGTCACATCCTTCAGAAATCATTCTAAAATATGCTGATTTGGAGCTCAAGAAACATGTCTTGTTATCCATGTTGAATACAGTGATGCATAATATTATTGTGGAAATGTGTTACTGTTTTAGATTTTTTGATGAATAGAAAGTTCATTGATTTGGAATAGTATAAATGTCTTTCTTTTCCCTTTTCCATTTTTCTCAATTTAATGTAATAAAACAATTTCTTTAAGCAAAAAATATCTTACAGACCCCAAAGTTTTGAATGGAAGTGTATATAATTTAGAAATATTCCCATTGTACACACGAGTTACAGTGTATGTTGCTCACTGGCTTTCCACTTCTTACTGTTTAGTCTCTTCTGTGACCAAATGTAGACCTCATAGATGGGATGTATTACTGCTTGAAGAACTTTTCACAATCATTCAACTGTAGCATTAGTATATAAAAACTAGCAATGTGGTCTGCTTATACAGAACAGTTACAGTTGTTCCCCTAAAGCAGATACATTTCTGAGAGCAAATTTTAATGTCAGACATAATTCTGAGAAGAGGCTAACCTTTTCAAACATTTTAATGCTTTGTGATCTGGCAAAAAATAATCCAAAAAAATAAATACATTTGCAATACTCTATTTGGCCAATATTCAAGTTTTTCTGCAATGTATTTCATCAGATATCATAATTCATAAGCTTATTTATGTATTAACACTGTGTGTTGACTGTAACATGTAATTGTTTTTTATGACACTCAGAATGTATAACATATATGAGGTGAAAGGTTAAGTCACTTCAAGTGAATGTATCAGACAATAGATTTACATAAATTAGCATGATGATTGCCATTGCCATCTGTATGCTAAATATGAGCATAGCATTCATGTACTATAGCGGCATGTCTGATTTTTTCCTGAGAATTAAACCCTAGTAGTCATGAGTCTCCACTAGAGATTCACTAAATTTATCATGACAACGTCACAAACTGTGCTGAGATTTGCCAAGAAACTAAAGCTAGCAAGCAAGGGATTTCTCATAATATTCTTTGTAAATCAATTTATCCATCAAATTTTGAAGTTCTATACTCTCATGCTGCATTCAATTTACCTCAAAAGTCTGAGCAGGGAATATTTTGCACAGATAATGCCAACGTCCATGTCCACAGATATAGGCTGGATATGCACCACTGAGTTTACTGAGGCACAGACAAATAGAAGTGCCAATAAACAATATATTCCCACTGTTTCACTATACTGTTGATGCGCTGAGCAGCCATATTGGATTCTGGGATGTTGCTATTCCTTTCTGAGTTTCTGAGTCGGAAATCTCAGAATTTTTGACTTCCAAGTACAAATGGAACACACCATTACTGTATGTCTCTTGACCCTTCGCAAAGCTCCACACCCTTGCTTGTCTGCGTTAGAAACAGTAACCTTTACAAAACATCCATTAGGAATGAATAGTAGATTTCCATAAACAGATTAATAAAATAAATAAAATATAAAATATCACATGCAACTGGGTGCTACTATTATAACTGCCCTGGCAAAAACATTTTTACCATAATTATGAATAATAAAACCATCTAAACACATATGACTTCCATTAGAAAAGAGCAAATGCTCGTCTGATAATAATAGCAAATGTCAAATGTCTTGTCAAGGGAACATTGCTATGAATTTGAATGGTTACCAGCCTGGATCTTTAACAACAGGCCTGACCAAACCATCACATTTTTTGACGTTTGTAATGGTCTGATGGCTGTCTGCTCTTCTTTTCTTATCATACTATTGGCCCAAGTGTTATGTAAATCCCTTCTTTTTTTTTTTTTTTTACAACCAGGCTCACATCCCTCATCTCTGTTCACTTACGCATGCTAATTTAAGATTCTAACTCACACTAATATTGACTCTTTCTCCATTACCTTAAGATCACAGCACACACATTCAAGTGATTCATTCTCATATTTACTTCAGTAGAATCAACCATATAATGGACATACAGTCAGGGCTTTTAAATAAATTAAATGTAATTAAATACATAGTATAGGAAAGTTGGCAGGACTTTTTCCTAAAAAAAAAAAAAAAAAAGAATCTTTACATCAAAGTAAAAAGTGTGACAGCTATTCCCAGTCTCCTTAGTGGCACTAACAATAATCTTCATTATCAGAAGTGTCCTTAGATAAAATTCAATAAAATATGAGGGAGGGGGTGCCCAATATGTCGATGTCAAGGTCAGCCAGGAACCTTGGAGTTGTAACTGGTGATCAATTGAACTTCACAGACCACATTGCTAGAACTGCCCAGTCCTGCAGATTTGCGTACAACATTAGGAAGATTAGGCCCTTCCTATCAGAACATGCTACACAACTCTTTGTCCAAGCGCTTGTTCTATCCAGACTGGACTATTGTAATGCTCTCCTGGCTGGTCTTCCAGCTTGCACTGTCAAACCTCTGCAACTGATCCAAAATGCTGCAGCAAGAGTGGTCTTTAACAAGCCGAAGAGAGCACACGTCACTCCTCTCCTCACAAAATTTGTGTTGCCAGTTGCCGCTCGCATCAAATTCAAGTCACTGACGTTTGCCTACAGAACAACCACTGGCTCTGCTCCCTTTTACCTAAACTCATTATTCCAGACTTATGTGCCATCCAGAAACTTGCGCTCCGCAAGCGAACGTCATCTTGTGGTGCCATCTCAAAGAGGCACAAAATGTCTTTCTCTGACCTTTACCATGACTGTTACCATGACTGGTGGAATGATCTGCCCTTCTCAGCCAGAGCTGCTGAGTCCGTATAGCCATTTTCAAGAAACGGCTGAAGACGCATCTTTTTCTCCCGCACTTGATCCAGTAATACTAACACTTTCTCTTCTATTCTATTTATTTATTTTAAAAAAATAATACATGTACTGTGTTAGATTAAACTGAGAAGGGTCATAGCACTTGCATTATTGTTGTCCTGCTTCTATTGTGCTCATTTGTAAGTCGCTTTGGATAAAAGCGTCTGCTAAATGAATAAATGTAAATGTAAATATGTCTTGTATTCTTCCAGAATTCCTTTTCCTACAAAGCTTGTCACAGTCACAGATTTAGGCGCTGCTTTGTAACAAAAAAAATTGAGAATTACACCATGCTTGTCTGAAGCCTAAGTCCAGTACCAGAGCATGGCCTGTCAGAACGCCCTCTCCGGCTCTTTTGGGTCTCACAGAGTGGAGATGCAGAGCTTTTGAGTACTGAGCAAACCCTCTCTGGGAAGTAGTCCACCTCTGAAAAGCTTTCATCTACACTTTGAAGTCAGGCCTTGTGGTCAAAGCTTCAACACCACCTTTTTCCTTATTGTTGTTCTGTGAGTGTTCAAGCACATGCAGCATCTTTCATTGGTCTCAGATAGACATCAAGGTAAATCTAGATGTTGGAGAGCAGCAGACACTCTAATATGGTTTGTGTAGTAGTTCCCTTTCGTAGGGAACTCGCACTGCGTCGTTGAAAACGACACTTTGGGGACGCTCCCTTAGCGTGCGCCTCTGAAGTATGAATGAAACTAATCCAATCCTGATTGGTGTTGCGTCATGACGTAACATGTGACGGCATAACCGGATGCATAAAAGTGACGCTGGCACACACACACATTAGCTTTTGCTCTTCAGCAAGCGTTCTCTGTGAAACTGTCTGTCTTATTTGGTGTTGTTTGTCTGTTGAAAACCACTATATTATGCGAGTGGAAGATACACTAGGTGTGTGCACCCCTGCCCTATATTTCTCACGGGTGGGGACACGCATCAGTTGTGTGTACACTAGGAGCGCAGCACGCACAGGCAGCTCTCGAGGGGGCTGCCTGTGAACATTGTGAAAGTACTGATTAGAGTGCTGCACTCCCGTTTGGTTTCTGATAAAGGCTAGGCTCGCGATCCCCGCGGTTCGGGCCCCGCGTCCGTTGAGGCGGCGCGGCGGCTTAGATCGTGGGGATCGCAGAAGGATCTCGCGGATGAGAACGAGACTGCCGAGGCACTTTCTCGTTCATCATCCGCAGATTCTATAACGCTCGTTCACGACGCAGAAGCCCGCGATGTGGTTTCTTCTGCCCGTGACGAGTGCCCGATGCTCGAGCTATTTGCTTCTGAGGAAGTGATGTGCTCAGCATCGGGATCGAGGAACACGAGTCACACTCGCCGGTGTTGTTTGTAACCCAAAAATAAGAATTGTCCCACTGCATTGCAATACAGAATCTATAGTAGATAATAACAATAAGATTTTGTGTGGGTGCGAGGCATGCACAGTCAGCTCCTGAGGGTGCTGGCTGCGTGTTCATTGAGAAATATCTCGACGCACACAGCCGTGCGTTTCGGGTGTTTCAGCCTCGCGCCCGTTGACTTTCTTCTCGAGAGATGAAAGCCACATATATTGTGAACGACTCGAATCTCGCGTTTGCCGAGGCAGCGTGTAGATTACGAGTCTGCAATAAAAGGGGACACACGCGATCTGTGAAATAATACTGTTTGGGTGCGAGGCATTCACAATCAGCTCCTGAGGGTGCTGGCAGTGTTCATTGAGAAATATCTCGGGCGCGCGTGCTAAATTCCGTGCGCTTTTGGATGTTTCAACCTCGCACCTGATGACTTTCTTCTCGAGGGATGAAAGCCAAATATTATAACGGCTCGAATCTCGCGTTTGCCGAGGCAGCGTGTAGATTACGAGACCGTATAAATAAATATTAAAACAGTATTGTCTGGTGATTATGGCTGCATTTAATTCTATGGATTAAAATGATGGAATTGAAATGATGGAATATATTATCTGACTTTAAGAAGTTAGATATTGTAATTCAGCCTACCATCTAGACCGTGTTTCACTTATCCAGTGTTTTTGGCTGCATTTAATTCTGAGGAATTAAAATGATGAGCAGCGAACGTCGAAAATCGTTTTCGATTTTTTCCCTGCCGGTCCTCCGCATCAGGGTATCGAAAACGAGACGAAGATGGCTGTCCCCCCCGTGGAGGGACGAGCGAGAATCGCTCCTCCGTGGAGCCCTCAGGAAATCGATGTTTGTATCCAGCGTCAACTGCGCTTCAGGACGCATCGGTTTTCAGCGAATGCACGCTGTAGTGCCCGTCCAAAAAGGCTTGCGGCCAGGCAGTGTTCCTGTCCGCATATCGGAAACTGTTTTCGATTATTCCCTGCCGGTCCTCCGCTTCAGGGTGTCGAGAACGAAACCGAAAGAGCTTCCCCTCTGGGGGAGCCCTCAGGAAATCGATGTCTGTATCCTGCCATAAAGTGCGCTTCAGGCCACATCGCTTTCCAGCGAACGCACACCGTGGCGTTCGCCCCAAAAGCTTGTAACAGGGCACCGACGGTCACAAAATCTTTCTCGACTTTTTCCTGTCGGTCCTCCGCTTCAGGAGGTCGAGAATAGTGCTCGGAAATCACCCGAGGTCAGTCTCGAGGGGCTGGTTCCCTTAGTAGATTTTGTGGAAGAATGGCAACGCCTTCCGAATATATCTATATGGGTCCTGAATATTATAAAATATGGGTACAGACTGCAGTTCGGTCACCGACCTCCCAAGTTTGCTGGGGTGGTACCGACTGCAGTGGTTCCAGAACAGGCTCGGGTTATGGAACAAGAGGTACAGACTCTACTGGTCAAAGGGGCCATAGAAATTGTTCCCCTACCAGACAGGGAGTCCGGGTTTTTACAGCCGGTACTTTATAGTTCCAAAGAAGGATGGCGGGCTGAGGCCGATTTTAGATTTGAGGCAGTTGAATCGTTCTCTGAGGAGATTCAGGTTCAAGATGCTCACTATTCCCATCATCGTGAATCAAATCAGATCCGAGGATTGGTTTGTCACGATAGATCTAAAAGACGCCTATTTTCATGTCTCCATCCTTCCATGTCACAGGAGGTTCCTGAGGTTTGCTTTTGGGGGCGAAGCGTACCAATATCGGGTTCTTCCGTTCGGCCTAGCACTCTCTCCCTGCATGTTCACTAAGTGTATGGATGCAGCTCTGGCTCCACTGAGGCTTCAGGGCATCCGTATTCTGAATTATATCGATGACTGGCTCATATTGGCCCAGTCTCGAGAAATGGCAGTTCGGCATCAAGATGTCGTTCTTGGCCACATTCAGAAATTGGGGTTGAGACTCAACACTAAGAAAAGTGTGTTAGAACCAGCTTAGAAAATTACTTTTCTGGGCGTGGTATGGAATTCGGTTACGATGCAGGCATGTATGTCTCCCGCACATATCGAATCCATCCTGACCATGGTGTCAGGGATAAAGCTAGGCCAGGCCATCACTGTGAGTCAGTGGTGCCTCAAAGCCAAGGGGTTTTTCCCCCAAGGGGAATCCGTTCCGTATAATAAAGGTTACGTGCAGATGCCTTCGTTCCCTATTAATATGGAAGAATCCTTGGTTCTTGTCCCAAGGGCCTGTATTAAGGGCGTCATGTCGCCGGAAAACCGTTTCGACAGACGCTTCCATCACTGGCTGGGGCGCGGTTATCGGCCGCTTTGCCAGGGGTCTGTGGCAGGACCATCATCATTCTTGGCATATAAATTGCCTAGAAATGTTGGCTGTGTTCAGGGCTCTGAGGAGCTTCCTCCCAGACATCAAAGGTTACCACGTCTTGATACGTTCGGACAATACATCAGTGGTAGTGTATCTGAACCGACAAGGGGGACTTAGATCGCGCCCTCTATCCAGATTGGCGCATCAAATTATTTTATGGTCCCAAGGGAAAATATTATCTATAAGAGCAATATATGTCCCGGGGGTTCAGAATCAGGGAGCAGACATCCTGTCGAGGCAGGGGCTGAGGCCCAGGGAATGGAGACTCCATCCAGAGGTGGTGGAGCTGATATGGCAGAGGTTTGGACCAGTGGAAGTGGAGCTGTTTGCGTCTCGAGGGACGTCCCACTGTCCACTTTGGTTCTCCCTCACTCATCCAGCCCCGCTGGGGTTGGATGCCATGGTACAGGCCTGGCCGAGGCTTCGCCTGTACGCTTTCCCCCCGATCGCTTTGCTCCAGGGAGTCCTGGAGAGGGTCCGTTAGGAGGGCATCAGTCTTCTTCTGGTAGCCCCGTTTTGGCCGGCCCGAGTATGGTTTTCGGACTTAATTTCACTCCAGATAGCTCCGCCATGGCAGATTCCTCTGAGGAGGGATCTGTTGTTTCAGGCGGAGGGCAGTATATTCCATCCTCGCCCAGAGCTGTGGAAATTATGGGTCTGGCCTCTGAGGGGGCTCAGTACCTTGATGCTGTTCTATCAATTGGGGTGCACGGAACCATACTTATCTCTAGGGTTCCATCTACTAGGAGATTATATGACCTTAAGTGGAAATGTTTTTCCGCTTGGTATAGAGAACATGAGTTAGGCTCAGTTAACTGCCCAGTGGCTTCAGTTCTGAGTTTCTTCAAGATCGTTCTCTACGAATCTCTCCCCGTCCACATGTATGGTGCACATGGATGCCATTGCGGCGTTCCATGCACCACTGGATATTGGGCCTTTTGGGGAGGCACCAACTGGTCATACTATTTCTCCTTGGTACATAGAGGATGAGACTGACAGTCAGGTCCAGGGTTCCTTCCTGGTATCTGGTGGTGGTTCTCGAAGGCCTATCCCTGGCTCCCTTCGAATCCCTTCAGTCGGTTTTGCCTGGGACCTCACGTTCAAGATAGCCTTTCTCTTAGCTACTTCTTTTAAAGAGACTGGGAGATCTCCAAGCCCTGGCATTAGTACCAGCTTGCTTGGGGTTTACCCCCGGCGGAGTTAAGGCCATCTTGCATCCGAGACCCAGCTATGTGCCTTAAGTGCAATCTAACATGGCTAGGTCCATGGTCCTGCAAGCATTTCATCCTCCACCACATGTGTCGGCAGAAGAGAAGAGGTTCCTTGCTCTGCCAGTCAGAGTTCCAAGTATTACCTTGAGAGGTCCTCTTCTTGGAGGAGGTCGGACTTACTGCAGTGTGTTTTGGATCACCTAATAGGGGCTTCCGGCTAAACAAACCATAAGTAGGCCTACAAGGTGCGCAATTTGCCTTCACCTTTGGCCGTAAGGGCTCATTCTACTAGAGGCATGGTGTCCTCTAGAGCCCTCCTCTCGGGAGTGCCCCTCCAGGAGATCTGTGAGGCAGCCGGTTGGGCTACCCCGCACATTTTATCAGGTTTTATAGTCTGCACCTCCCCTAGTACGCCTGGCGCACGTATGCTCTAGTCCTAGCTGAGTGTCTGAGATCAGTTTCACTCTAGGGCAGGCCTTTTTCGGTGCGTGGCCTAGTGGGCATTCGTTCCCCAAAGTGTCGTTTTCAACGACGCAGTGCGAGTTCCCTACGAAAGGGAACGTCTCGGGTTACGACTGTAACCCTTGTTCCCTGAGGAGGGAACGAGACACTGCGTCGTCTTGCCACGCCCCTCGATGCCTAGGAGCGGCTTGCTTCATCGCGAGGCTAATGTGTGTGTGTGCCAGCGTCACTTTTATGCATCCGGTTATGCCGTCACATGTTACGTCATGACGCAACACCAATCAGGATTGGATTAGTTTCATTCATACTTCAGAGGCGCACGCTAAGGGAGCGTCCCCAAAGTGTCGTTTTCAACGACGCAGTGTCTCGTTCCCTCCTCAGGGAACAAGGGTTACAGTCGTAACCCGAGACGTTTTGTCCCTCAGCATACAAGTATGTGGTGCATATTTATACTACAGCATGGTTGAATGCTTGATTCTGATTAGATAGCAGCAAAGCAAATTAGGTAAAATACAAGACAAAGTATGATCCCAAGAAAAAGTATGATCCCACAAGATTACTTTTAATATCTATGGCCACCTCGGATGTACATTAATTTTAAATAACTCAATGGTCCATCATCAATTATTCCTTGCTATAGTAAAGAAAAATGCAGAGGTCCTGTAGAGCACAACACATCAGCATTTGCAAACTAAAGTAAATAACAAACAGCTTTGGTCCACAACACAATTAAATTGTCCCAAACCACAACAGAATTACACCATAATATAATTTACCCACAATACAATTGAGTTTAACAATGGCAATTATTTAAAAGAGGTCAGTTTTTTCTTGTATTGCAGATGCAAGGTGTACCAAAGTTTCTGAGCAATACACTTTCAGAAGAATTTATATGAGAAAAACAAATGATTTATCATGGTCTAAAACTCTGTCTAACCAAAATACAACATTTATGTAACACCAAACCTCACATATCAAAATATCATCTAAAATAAAGGGAAGAGGGGAACATGTATCATTACACAGAAACCAAGTTAAAATCTTTAAATATTCAGGGAAGCATTCTTATTCTTAATATAATCTTAATACTGAATTAACTAAAATGTATAAATATTACAAATAATTAAAACAATAATTAATTCAGGCTGAAAGAGAAGCATTTTGATTGTTGAGAGCTGCATTAGTTGCCTACACAAAAGAGCCGAGCCATGTGAGTGCACATGCACTTCTTAATGTACCTATACACACAAATATATGCAAAAATGCGTAGAAGAACCACTCCGTAATCAAAAACCGTAATAGTTTCTAAAACACACTACACTATAAAGAACACTAAACAGGCCACAGCTGCTATTCAAACGGTGAGATTAACCTCGCTGTTATCATTTTATTTAAATGCGGACTACCAGCCACCTATATACACAGTTCAAAACACAGCAACTCACTGTCAGCAAAACTGTCTGCTGTGAAAACAGGCCAAAGACCAACACATCCTCATTCACGTTCACTGAAACTGAAAGCGATTTGCATGGTACATTCTGCACCCTCACCTCTGAAATCCCTCAAAGCTTTCCCTTACGAAAAAGAAGTTTATTCAAGCATGCTATTAGTATATATACTGTACTTCTTTTAAACTAAAAATAAAAAGTACTTCTCAGAAATATACTTTATGACAGAGACACTGCCTCCCTTGCCTCCTCGGTGGAAACACCCCTGACTTACAATATACTTGCAGTATAAAACTACTAAGAGTATACTTCAAAGTGTATACTTTCATAAACTAAAAAAAATGTGCTACAAGTATTTGACTAGTAAACTATTAGTATATCTATAAGTTCACGTGTAGTATAGTTGCAGTGCGAACAAAAAACTTGTAAACCAGTTATGTAGGCTACTCAAAGTTTACTCTTACACTTAAAGTATACTTAAAAATATACTTTTATAAACTAAAAAGTTGGCCAATTTAGTCCCAAGTAGTATTAAAACAATACATTTACAAGTATACTTCTAGTGCATTGGTATTAGTATATACTACATAAAGTATACTTAAAAATATACTTGAAATTTACCTAAGTATACTTAATTAAATTAACTTGAAGTATACTTTTTGTAAGGGTTTGTACTTGGTCCAGGCTGTGTTTAGTTTTAGCAGCCTGTAGCGCGATGACATACTGCATTGCATCCAATACATATAGTGGACACATGCTTTTTGTTGTCCAAACCTGTTTAGCACAAACTCTGATTCTAAAAATGTCATTGCTCATGTCAATCACAATGCTAAATGCCTACATAATGATATAACAGATATAACCTCTATACCCTACACCCTAACTTAAACTGATCTGGGGGGGGGGGGGGGGGGGGGGCGGGACGTGTCCACTACATATTGGATTTAATGCAGTACGTCAGAGCTGTACAAGCTGCAGCGAGGACATCTTGGTTTAGTTCAGTAGTACTATACCAACATGTTTCAGTGCAATATCATAGAGAGACACGGTGCATGAAGACTGGCCTTATTTATTTGCCTTCTTGTGTGCACAGACTGCACACTGCACACACACACACAAAAAGTTTTTTTTTTCTTATTAGATATTTCTAAATACAAATATCTTAAAACAAAATATTAATTTACTTTAGATAAATGAACTAAGATATTGTTTTCTAAAAAAAAATGCAGAGTAAAAAAACCAAGACAAAAATACCAAGTAAGAAAATATTTTATTTTTACAGTGCAAGAATGAGTAAAATAAGTTTATTCCTGCACTCCTACTCCACCAAGATCCTAATTTTGTCTTGTCTTGTCATTCAGTTAGATTATTGCAAATTACTCCTCACAGCCTGAATCCTCCATATGACCCCCTTGCCTTGCGCATATGCAAAATGCTGCTGAAGGATTTCTGATACCATTACACAGCAAGAAGTTAATTAGCATTTCAACTCTCTGTAGATAACTAGGAGCTGCCTTTGTGTTACCAATGAAAATCAGGTGAATACTCAAATGTTGTGTTTCTGTAACCAGTGAAATATCATCAGCAAGGTGTCTGTGAATCAACATTGCGTTGATATAATCTTAGATGTTATACAGAAAATGAAGAACAGATGGGATGACAGGAGACAGATGTTGAATGCAGGATATGGCACAAATGTTCTTTATCTTGCAAATTAGTCAAACTAGCAACAACATGTGTAAAGTCTAATTTCTACTGCTAATCAGTAATGGTCAGTATTCATGAAGAGTTATTCTCACTGATAAGCATGGAAACCATTCAGAACAGGTCAGGCCAACAATGACGACAACCCTCTATTGGTTTTTAGTGGCAGTTTTAGCACAATGTAAGCCACCTCTCACTAATAATTTGCACTTTGTAAATAAAAAGGAGTGACATAATATAAAGCAGTTGACAGTTAATGTGACATTGGCAGGCTCCTATACCTCAGATAAGATACTGAATTAAAATCAAAATATATCGTAAATAAAACAAAGCTAACCCTCTCAAACAGAGATCACATGATTGTTTTTGTGATATCTGGTATAAGCTACAACACTCTAGGTACCTCACCTCAGTGTGCTATTTTATAATTAGGAAATTTCCTGTGCTAGAGAAAAGGTGACTAAAGCAAACTGAGATCCATTTATGTACCCTACATGTGTGTGAAATGTAACACATAAGACGTAGGCTTACCACTGCTTTCCAATAACATGGGACTTTATTTTGGTGTCTATGTGCTATATTTTAACTTTGTAACTTGCATTCATACTGAATAGGTTATTGTGCAATACAGTTAAATCAGCCTTTGTTATTTCATATACAGTACATGCATATATAAAAAAAGATGATTTAGAAGTCTAAAATGAGAATTTTTAAAGAGAAATGTCAGAGTATTTTGATATAAGAGAAGAGGACCTTGAGTTTGTTGCCCAGCCCTATTTGTTTGAACAGCGAGAGGCATCAAAGCTTACGCTACTCCTACATTGCGTCATGGGTTACTCTTTTGGCGTAAGTCAACTTGCGTATAGGCTGTCTGCCTAAAGCTAGTTATTTTAGCTTATAAAGTTTTGAATATTTATATATTTCTCACACAAAAGCATCGCTTCGCTTCAGAAGGCCTTTATTTACCCCCAAGAGCCGTGTGGATATCTTTTATGATGGACGGAAGCACTTTTTTGGGCTTCAAAATTTCATCCTCTATTCACTGCCATTATAAAGCTTGCAAGATCCAGTACATTATTTAATATATCTCCAATTGTATTCGGCTGAAAGAAGAAAATCATATACACCTAGGATGGCTTGAGGGTGAGTTAATCATAATTTTCATTTTTGGGTGAACTATCCCTTTAAAGGGATAGTTCAGCCGAAAATGAAAATTACACCATGATTTACTCACCCTCATGTCGTTCCAAACCTGCAAGACTTTTGTTAATCTTCGGAACACAAATGAAGATCTTGTTTTTGTTTGTTTTTTTATACGTTATGAGTTTCAAGACAATATTACAACAAAGAAAACCAAAGCAAAACAAAATCACAAATTAAGATCTTTTTGATGAAATATGAGAGCTTTCTGTCCCATAGTCAGCAACACAATTAACACTTTTAAGTTTATAAAGAGATTGTAAAACTAATCCATGTGAATTGTGTGGTTTAGTCAAAAAATTTCTGAAGAGACCCAATTGCTTTATATGACGAACAGGGGTGTGTTTCCCGAAAGCATCGTTAGCCAACTATGGTCTCAAGATCCGTCGTTATCAGCATAGATCAAGTTGAGTCGGTTTTTCCCGAAACCATAGTTCCAACGAACATTCGCAAACTGCATCGCAAAGTTGTGTGGTTGGAATGACAGCTCTCTATGTGGTTAGAAGCATAGTTCTATGTTTGCATGACATGTGGACTCAATAAATCATTATCTTGAGCCAAATAAGCAAGCTGACATTCAGGACAATCTATATATTTTATTTAGAATGCATAAAAATTTAATTTACATCTAGTTTGTCAAGAGATTTAAAGCGTCGTTTTTGAAGAGTGCGCATGTGCGAACGTGCTCTACTAGGTCTAAGAACAAGCCTAATTGAATCTGTAAATAAAGCAAAATAATTGAGAAAAATGAGTTCGCTGATCAGTGTTTATATGTGAATAAAAGCCTAAATTAAATATGTTCTGTGGTATTATGGAATAATAGTGTAAGGAATGCTTTTATTTTGGAGTAAGAGGAGGAGAGGAAGGTGTGTTTAGCGGGAGTTATGTTCAGGCACACTGGCCGATTGCTGCTGTACCGAGTTGCTAAATAAAGATAAGCTCCGAATACGTCGTTGTACGAACCTCTTTTTATGAATAACTTGACATGGTGTCAGAACGGGGCGACTTGTAAGCGGAGAAGGAAAAAGAAAAGGAAAAACAAAGCGTATCGTTTTGACGGAGGAATAGGAGACGAGCCGGCAGATATGGCGCAACCTACACCAACTGCTACGTTCACAATACAACCTCCAGAGCCATTCGATTTTACCAAGCCTCAAGAATGGGAGCGTTGGATTAGGAGATTTGACCGCTTTCGGCTTGCAAGCAATTTAAACGCAACGTCGGAAGAAAACCAGGTAAACACGTTAGTGTATTGTATGGGCGATGAAGCCGAAGATGTGCTTAAGGGGCTAACGCTAACTACAGATGAGAGGAAGAAGTACATGGATGTTAAGGCGGGCTTTGATGCACTTTTTGTGCCTAAAAAGAATGTAATATACGAAAGAGCCAAGTTCAATCAGCGTGTGCAACTGCCGGGAGAAACAGTGGATTCCTTTATCACTGCTCTATACGGATTAGCTGAACATTGCAATTATGGACAATTACAGAATGAGCTGATACGCGACAGGTTAGTGGCCGGGCTGAGAAACGTCTCATTGTCAGAAAAGCTACAGATAGACAGAGACCTAACCCTTGAAACTGCTATAACAAAGACAAGGCAGTCTGAAGAAGTTAGACGACAGCAGTGTGACTTAAGAGGAGAAAATGGCGGTGCTAGCAAGTGCTCCAATGTTGATGCTGTGCATGTTAAAAGTTACAGAAAACCTAAATTTCCCTCAAAGCCTCAGCCACAAGCACAAACACAAGGCAAATATAAACCTAATGCACGGCCACAGCAAGGTTCAAAGGCGTGTTATAGATGTGGGAAAATGCCCTCACATGGAAAATCAGAATGCCCTGCTACAGATGCTGTGTGTCACAACTGTGGCAAAACGGGACATTATGGCAAAGTGTGCAGAAACAGTGCAAAATCTCTGAATGCTGTCACTACAGAAGAAGAAGGGAGTTTATTCCTGGGAGCCGTGGATGCTGGAAAAGACCCGTGGACAGTGCAGCTACAAGTGAGACAAAAAAACGTGTGCTTTAAAATTGACACTGGTGCTGATGTCACCGCCCTGCCAGCCGAGGTGTACTATGACATTACAGGGGGACCTGATGTGAAGCGCCTGGCAGTGTCGACACGCCCATTGTTTGGGCCAGGTGGCAATGTACTCTCTGTCCTAGGTGTAGCCAGAAAAACACTGCGCAGAGGCAAAAAGACAGCCACAGAGGACATTTATGTTGTAAAAGACCTGCACACTGCACTGCTGGGAAGGCCTGCCATAGAACAGCTTCAGCTTGTGTGCAGGGTTGACAGCATCACCATGGAATCTGTGAAACAACAGTATCCGAAGATGTGTAGCGGCTTGGGTCTTGTTCGGAGGCCATACTCAATTAAATTAAAGCCAGAGGTAGTGCCCCTCTCTCTCCATGCACCACACAGAGTCTCTCTGCCGCTTATGGGAAAAGTGAAGGAGGAGATAGACTGTATAGAGAAGATGGGCGTAATCACCAAGATTGAGGAGCTGACTGATTGGTGCGCCGGGATGGTGCAGAAGAGAAAAGTTTATCCTGCCTTCTGTCGAGCACACTCTGGGCATGCTAGCTGGTGCAACAGTATTCAGCAAGTTAGATGCCAATATGGGCTTTTGGCAAGTACCACTGACAAAAGAGTCTGCCAAATACACCACCTTCCTCACGCCTTTTGGGCACTACTATTTTAACCGGCTACCCTTTGACATAGCTTCAGCCCCCAAGCACTTTCAAAGGATGATGATGACAGAAGTGACCGGTGGCCTGGAGGGGGTACTGTGTCACATGGATGACATCCTTGTCTGGGGACAGATGCAGGACGAGCATGATATGCGGCTACATGCGGTGCTAGAGAAGGCACAAAAGGCCGGCATTACGCTCAACATGGACAAATGTGAGCTCACACGCCATACAGTCAGATTCCTGGGTCATGTGATTTCAGTAGATGGAGTGAAGCCAGATCCGGAGAAGACGAGAGCTGTGCAAGAGATGGACGCACCCAAAAATGTCAGCGAACTCAGGAGTTTTCTGGGCATGGTCAATCAGCTGGGCCGCTTCTTGCCTAACCTGGCTGAAAAAAACAAAATGCTAAGAGACCTGCTGTCCAAGAAGAACCATTGGTACTGGGGGACAGAGCAGCAGGCCACCTTTGATCAGTTAAAAACAGAGCTGTCATCCACACCAGTGCTCGCACTATACAACCCAAACAGTGCACTAAAAATCTCTGCTGATGCCTCTTTGGCCTGGGGGCAGTCCTGCTGCAGAAGAGTGATGACAGGTGGTCACCTGTGGCATATGCGTCCAGGTCAATGACACCAACAGAGCAGCGCTATGCTCAAGTAGAGAATTAAGGAGGCATTAGCTGCAACGTGGGCTTGTGAAAGGTTCAGCTGTTTCATCCTGGGATGACCATTCGAGCTGGAAACTGACCATAAGCCGTTGGTGAGTCTGCTGGGCGGGAAGGCTCTGGATGACCTCCCACCAAGAATCCAAAGATTTAGGATGCGACTCATGAGGTACAACTATACAGTCAATCATGTCCCTGGCAAAAGCCTGTGGACAGCCGACACCTTATCTCGTGCTCCCCTAAGAACCGCAAGAGCACACACAGATACAAGCCTACTAGAGGACACCAACATCTATGTAGACTCTGTCATCAGCAACATTCCTGTCAGTGGAGATTATCTGAGCAGCTTACGCGAGCACCTGAAGGCAGACAGCACATGCTCTGCACTGATGGAGTACTGCACAGACAGCTGGCCTGACAAAAGCCAACTGCAGGGAGAGCTGAGACATTACTGGCCTGATAGAACAGTGCTGACTGTGCATGATGGACTGCTGCTGCGGGGCACAAGGCTCGTCATCCCATTCGCCTTACAAGGTGATGTGCTGCAGAGACTACATGAGGGACACTTGGGGGTGACAAAGTGCAGGGGCCGGGCCAAACAGATGGTATGGTGGCCAAGGCTCAGCAGCCAGCTGAATGACATGGTACTGAAATGTAGAACCTGCATTCAAGAGAGAAAGAACGTCAAAGAGCCGCTGATGCCAACGGAGATGCCTACAGGCCTTGGCAAACTTTGGGAGCTGACCTGTTCACGCTGAAAGGCAAGACCTATCTACTAGTAGTAGATTATTTCTCAAGGTATGTGGAAATTGCGCTGCTGTCACCCACAAGGTCCACAGATGTGGTGGTGCACCTGAAATCCATGTTTTCTCGTCATGGAATTTGTGAAGTTCTTAAAAGTGACAATGGGCCTCAGTTCTCTGGTAGCCACTTTAAAGCCTTTGCAGCAGAGTATGGCTTTGTGCACATCACGAGCAGCCCCAAGTTTCCCCAGAGCAATGGGGAGGCGGAACGCGCTGTACAAACCATGAAAAACCTGCTAACAAAGGCATCGGACCCATATCTTGCATTGCTGGCCTACAGAGCAACCCCTCTACAGAACGGCTATAGCCCAGCCGAGCTGTTGATGGGGCGCCGCCTCCACACTACAGTTCCTGCCCTTCCAACCCTGCTGAATCCAGTTTTGCCTGACTATAACGCGCTGGAGGCCAAAGAAAGGGAGAAGAGGGGGAACGACGCAAAATCCTTCGACAAGATACACGGCGCGAGAAACCTGGAGCCACTCGTACCTGGGGAGGATGTGTGGATCACTGATGCACAAGTCCAGGCACAGTGCTATCTACACACAACACCCCTCGCTCTTAAATCGTCCAGGTGCCTCAGGGCACACTGAGGAGGAACCGGCATCACTTGGTGCCACTGCAGACCAACAATGGGGTAGTTGATGCTGATGAGCCACCAATGAGAGAAGATGCACCAGTGACAACATCACCAGAGCCAGCTCCACAAGTGATAACATCACCCAGCAGAGAGGGCCCCACCACAGAGACTGTGCAGACCAGGTGTGGGAGAGAGGTTAGAAAGCCGCAGAGACTGGTGATTTATTGATTTGTTTTCTAAAAAAAAAAGAGTGGAATGTGATTGTGAAATTGTTCTGCTTTACTGTTTACATTTACCTGAAACCTGAGAGTTTAAGTTTGGAAGAACACAGCCTGCTAAAGTAATACTTCACAGTATGGTAATGTGTAAGTTATTTATTTCTGTTTTGCATGCTTGAAACAGGGACAGATCAGGGACAGGTCTTCCAGCAAAAGGGCGGAATAAACCCCTTAAGACCTGCAGAGACAAAGGTAGTCCACCCTTTGTTCTCAAAGAAAGGGAGATGTGGTTTTATGGAATAATAGTGTAAGGAATGCTTTTATTTTGGAGTAAGAGGAGGTGACATCTGTACGGGGGTGTGTTTAGCGGGAGTTATGTTCAGGCACACTGGCCGATTGCTGCTGTACCGAGTTGCTAAATAAAGATAAGTTCCGAATACGTCGTTGTACGAACCTCTTTTTATGAATAACTTGACATGTTCAACCTATAAAGCGATTGAGTCTTTTCATAAAAATTTGGACTAAACCACTCGATTCATATGGATTACTTTTACGATCTTGTTGATGATCTTGTTGATGAACTGTTTGAAGGTCAAAGTGTCAGTTGTGTAGCTGTCAACAGAGGGACAGAAAGCTCTCAGATTTCATCAAAAAGATCTTCATTTGTGTTCCGAAGATGAATGAAAGTCTTACGAGTTTGGAACAACGTGAGGGTGAGTAATTAATGACATAATTTTAATTTTTGGATGAACTTTAAATAAATAATATATAAATATTTAGAGGTACAAACCT
Organism: Abramis brama; assembly: GCF_963993115.1. NCBI lineage: Eukaryota > Metazoa > Chordata > Actinopteri > Cypriniformes > Leuciscidae > Abramis > Abramis brama. Next base: position 33,440,713 of record NC_139970.1, read on the forward strand.
TAAAATGGTTGTAGGAGGAACATTGTTTAACAGGCTTCATTCATATTTTCTAACAAAGAAATTGATAATTAAATTGCTTTAGCTCCTATAAAAAAGGACAAAAAAAATTGTTATACATTTTGAAATATTTTATCTCTCGTGAGCATGAGTAATATGCATTCTTCATCATATGATCTTGTGATACAATTTAATCTTTTAAATCTCACCTGAAGACTATCTTTACCCTCTTGCTTATAACTGTCACTAAACAAATTAAAGTAAAATACGTTAATAGTAAAATTATTGCCATTGTGTTCAATTGTATGTTTTTAAAGCTACACTGTGTAGGATTTTCTCCCATCTAGCGGTGAAATTGTTTATGACTACCAACTGAATATTACTTTCTAGCCCCTCCCATTCCGAGGGCGTTTTAACTCCTATGGTGGCCGTATTATTTCAAATCTGCTGGCAGTCGCTAGTAATCTCCCCCTCGCATTCGTGTAAAAACGTGAAAAGCGAAGCTTGAATTTCCAGGTATGTCCCTCTTTGGCTAATGTATTTTCAAAATGGAGGCGCAACATGGCTGCCGCCATTCGAGCGACTCGCTCGTAATGTATTCTAAATGGCAGATTCTATGCTTACGAGAATACTTGATTAGTTGGTAGAAGTAATTACACATTAATGAGCACATATCATTTTGAAAAGTGTTTTTTGCTAAGAATCAACTTAAAAAATTACACAGTGTAGCTTTAATTTGTCTATATTGTAATTTTTGGTAATGTATAGCACTTTGGTCAACATATGTTTTTTTTTGTGTGTTTTTTTTAAATGTGCTATAGAAATAAACTGTGATTGATTCTTTGCTGTGGTAGTAGATGAAACTAGTAGTGGCTGTGGTTTGTAATCCTGACCTCTCAACGTCAGTGCCCAACGGCCTCCTCTCCTCACGACCTCTCATTAACACAGGTCAGGTGTTGTGTTTCTGTGATCGGTGGTCCTGCTTCCACTGGTCTGTTTTAACCGTTCTTCTTCGAGTCCCAGCTCTCCGGCTCCCCAGCCAGTGACATTTGTGGATTTCAGAGCAGCTGTTGCTAATAACCGAGGTCACAAACCTCTTGGAGAAAGCCCAGATACTGACATTTCCTCCGCTGAATGTAATATCCAATCATACTGTCTCCAATAACACACAGGTCACCACCTACATTATTAAACAGGCTCTTAGCTTGTGTTACAAGCTCTCTGCTCGGAGAATCTGATTTTCAATAAAGATTTGTTTGCTGAAAGAAGTGGCTCAGAGGGGAAGATGGGAAATAAGATGACTGTGATAGTTATTAGGAGGAGAAAGTTTAGTGCCATTTTTTAAAATAAACTTTAAATCTATAACTATACAAACATAATTATCAGACTAAATTAGCAAGAAATCATATAATGATAAGTTAATATGATATTAGCATAAATATGATGTTCATAATGCATTTTATTTTTACTTCAGTACGCATCCAACCCAAATGTCAGCACTGTTAAGAACTCAATACCCAAATAAATGGTTAAACGGCTAATCTATGACATCTTCAGTTTAGATGTCAAACAGTCAAGCACACACATACATAGACACTGTAGAAAATGGAATCGTGTTCCTTTCGAAAAGGTTAACTAGTTCTCTGCCCCCATCAATATTCAGCAGCTGGGCCGGCCCCTTAGATTAAACTCATCTGTCACTCAGTGACCTGCGAAGAACAACCAAGAGTGCAGCTCTTTATACTAATCACACACATATAGAATGTAGAACTACTTTCAATATGTCCACAATCCACATAATTGCCATTATTATAAGTGGTTATTCTCAGAGCTCACCTTGATTAATGACCACTTTTCTGACCTCAGACCTGGTTTCAAACCACATGCTGAAGCAGTGTGTATTTATTTTTTAACAGGTTGCAGCACTCACACTTCCCATGTAAGCAGCACAGTTCTGTGCAGCAGCGGATAGCAGAAATGAAGCAATCTTGGGGGCAGGTTATGCAACTTATTCAGGTAAGTTTACTCAGAGTAAGTGGTTAACCTCAATTTTCGGTTTGAAAACATGAGGTGACTTTCAGGGTATGTGTAGTAGCCATAGCATCTTATTCTCTGAACATAACCTGCTCCGGAGCAGGTTCTGTTCTAGGGTTAGTTTACTTCAGAGGTATTCAATTGTATTGTACAAATCCTACTGAGGTTAGGCAGGCTGATCATTTTCAGTGGCCCACTCCTGATAATATAATTTATGTTTTGTTGTTAAAGGAAATACTTAGTGTGGTAATCAAAAACCATCAAAGACGGAACACATAAAGGGGGGAATTTACTAAGAATAAATATAGCATCTGCTGTTACCATCATTATATCTTTATATTTTTAGCACCCAATTCCCTAAAGAATTATGCAAATCAGACAATGGAACAAACACACACAAAGTCTGATCTCAAACATTTACAGTATAAATGGAAACATAAATTATACAGTTTAGCTTTGATTATGCCCCAAAATGAAATACTGGTTGATGTTATCATGCATCTGAAAATAAAAAAATAAAATAAATAAATCATCAAATGTTTGTGCATGTAATTTGACATATCAAGACTGATCACAATGGTCATTTACAGCAAACCTGTCTACAAGTAATTAGATAACAACTCCTCATTTAATATAGGAAACGTGTTGAAATGGAACCATGGGTTTTGTGGTAGTACACGAAGACAGCACATAAATTATGAATATTTGGGTTTAAATTGGGTTTGTCAATTAAACTTAATCTAATTTGTGTTCTGGTAGTCACCATGTTTCTTCCAGTGACACATGCTAGAAATACAAGGTCATTAGTTCAAATCCCACTGAACACATAAAATGCATATGTCAAATGTGCAGTATATTGCTTCAGATAAAAAGCGACTGCATTAATGAATAGTGTGCTGTACTAGCTGAGTATCTGGTATCAGTCTTAATGTGATGTTTGGGAAGCTGAACAATTTATATTGTCAGTGTAAGTGATGAAATCAGACCTGCAGTGGCCTCATATTTCTGGCAGACTGAACCAACTGTAAATCTGACAGTCTGATGGGTGCATAACCACGCTGACCCTCTCCACCTGACACACTGACAAGCCAGCTGAAGCTGTCAGAGTCTGACACCCCGCTCTGACACGGAAAGCAGTGATTTTCATGTAAGGAAACAAATAAGAGTGCTTCTAAAAGAAAAAAGAAATGATGGGCAGTCTTATCCCTCAATGCCCATCCATGTTCAAACTTCAAGGCACTGTTCCAAAATTTTGTGTGCTGTCTATGGGGGGGAAAAGCATTTTAAGGCATCAAAGACTTTTGTCTGAGGCAAAGACACCTTCTTTTGGCCAAATTCCCATAATGCATTGCAAAAAGCTCAGTGGCGAAAGTCATCCAAAATGGTGGATGATTACTAACAGGTGTGCATGTCATGTAAACAATTGGTTAGGGATGCTGACAGATATAGTTGGCTTAATAGCCTACTTAATGTATGATCTTGGGGTCGTGAACACGACCAAACTTGACCATGTACCAAGAAAATGTTTTACAGTCACAGCTAGATTTGGAACTAAATGTGCTGTTCATTAGAAAATGCATTATTTTCCAACTCGATAAAAAGACAAGAAATTAAGTGAAATAAATGACAACAGGGGTTCAAAAAAAGTGGTATTTATTGATTACAAAGAAAACCTGAAAAATAATGACTGTTGGTTTCATGAAGTTGATTGAATCCAGTTTTTTATTTTTGTTTTGTTTTTTTTTATCTGAGAAGGTGTTATCCAGACACTGGCTTTATTTGTCTGTGTTCCTGGTTTTTGTTTTGAGCACGTCTGTGTTGTCAATAAGACTGTCATTTCATCATGTGAGTAAATGGCAAGCAATCTATTTTCTAGTGACTCTTTCCCCATTTAGACATGGTCCATGTTATGGCTCCTCTATTATCTGAAAAAAAATATGTGCATTCGAGCTTGTAGCAATCAATATACTTCGAAGTGAACAGCATAACATCTTGATGGATACATCTTTTCTACTTTCTTTCTCTTTCTTTCTTTCTTTCTTTCTTTCTTTCTTTCTTTCTTTCTTTAAAGCAAACTGTTTTCACTCTTTATCTTATTGTATACATCATCCCCGATACATATGCACACTCAAGCATGCAATACAAGCAAAATTGACCTTGATACGGCACTAGCATTGAACCTTGACGGTTTGATGAATAATGATGATTGCAACTAACAAACCTCCCGTTTCAAGTAGCATGCTGATCTATTTATGATGAGAAGAGTCTCTCTCTCTCTCTCTCTCTCTCTCTCTCTCTCTCTCTCTCTCTCTCTCTCTCTCTTCTTCACACCATCTTTCATTTCTCCCTTTCTCTCACTTTCTGACCCGTGCAAGGCTTAAGTAACTCATTAGCGCATTCATTTGGGGCTCTCGCTGTTCCTGTAATTGAGAGCTTCATTATTGATTCTCCGTCTGGCGTCTGAATCTATTGCTAAAGTAAGACAAGTCAAACCTTTCCAATATACTTCTCCCCATATTGCATACTGTGGGAATGAATCAACACGGGATCTCCTGTTCATTGCCTCAGCATCTTTGCTGCTCTTTTAAAATTAATCTGTAAAATACCTTAAGCATTGTACTTAAGATTTTTTTCTCTTAATTAGTGGCATTATTTTTTTGCTATTTGGTATTTTTACCAAATCACCATTAGTATGCAAAGTCTTTTTACAAAGTGAGGTCAGAAACAGTATGAGAAGGAAGATGTAGACTACTCATATAAATATAATGCGATCTGTCTATCCAAACGTCAGCGTCATCAACTGCAAGAGAGAGTTCAGTGCTTATATGCTCCAGGTGTCAAGCAGTGATTGGCCAGACCTAAAACTTTAGTTCATTATTTCTTGCTCAACCACATTGATTGTTTCAACCTGCACTTCCCAAAAGCATCGTTAGCCAACTATAGTCGCAAGTTCCGTTGTTACCAGCATAGATCAAAGATTTGGCGTTTCCCGAAACCATATAGTTCCAACGAACATTTGCAAACAGCATCACAAATTTGCGTGGTTAGAACTACAGCTCTCATGCTGTGGTTAGAAGCATGGTATCTTGTTAAATGACATGTGGACTTAAATAGTTCATGCTCATGAGAACAATAAGCAACCTAACTTTCAGTACATTCTATTTCTCTCATTCTATTTAAATATATACATTTTAGCGTGTCAACAATCAGCCCTGTTTTTGAAGAGTGTGCTGCATGTGTGTAAAATGCATAAGGGAACTCCGGATTATGATGTGATGAATCAAATAAAGCAAAATGACACGGAACAAACACAGTGAAGTAGTCATTAGGTGCCATGGTTATTACAGCAGCATCTCGGAGATCTCAAAAAGATTAATTAGCAGAAGTTATCACTCCTCCCCATGCGTCTGATGTCATTAATGACAGTCCTATATTGTTGAACCAATGTGGTTCAAATGACAGAGGTGCGACCATGTTACTATGGTTTCGGGAAACAATAGTGACTAGCTGGTAGTTTGTCCAATGATGCATCGTAATATGGTAGTTAATTAGCGAGTTACACCAATGTACGGGAAACACACTCCTTATCATTTTTAAGCACAAGAGAACTGATAAAGTTGTATAAAACCAGACAGATTAGTCAGATTAGAGCTTGCCAGATCAAGAAAGTGCCTGCCAGTTTAGTGTGCAATATACATCAGATGGTTGGTGAACAGTCTGTAGGCGTACCGTCTGAGGCCGAGATACACTCTGACCGAATTGTATTTTGGTAACTTTGACATGACTGATGTCGAGACAGGCCATTGGCTGCACTCTCTCGTCCTCATTAATCACACAGCCACACTAAAAGTGACGTCATGTTCAGCGGTTCAGGTTGACAGGAACTGATGAAAGTCACAATCTCCTGTGACACCGGCAGATTTACAGGCTGTGGGTTTAAAACTCTGCTTTTGAGTGCAGGCAAATGCCATAACCTTCCCCTTATGGCATTGTTAAGGGCTATAGCTGCCTGTTATGTCATTTTGTTTATGGGTCTAAACATTTCCTTAATGGTGCACTTGGCAAATGTGAAGGCCATCAGTCTTCTCATAGCCATCCTCATTTTGACAAGAGTGTATTTTGTAAATAGGAACAGCCTGGTTGAGTGTGCATTAACAGCATCACAAAACATCACTGGTAAACATCCAGATGAAATGAGATGCGAGGCATGGCTGTGCATGTTTATTGCTACGGAAAGACATTTAGTCTTGATGGCATTGAGATGGTTTTGTTTTCAAAGAGATACAAAACAAAAATGAACGAAGTCTAGAACTTTGACTTTACAGTGATGTGGGACTTGCCAATTAAGCGCTATTTCCCTAAGCAATCATTTCATTTAGTTTATGTCTTTGGAAAAGACCGATTGATCTTGCAGGCTTGAGGAATGATTGCTGGATTCATTTGTGAGAGGCTATAAATCGACGCTCAAGACTTTTTCAATCCAGCTACCTTAGCAGATCAGTGAAGTGAGCTCCTTTCATGCAAATGCAAATGGTCTTGGGAATAAGGAGGCCCATTTGTTCCTCACTTAGGTGCACTTAACTATTGGATTTCAAAGAAATAATAATGGTGATGAATAACTGTTCATTTATCCAACCATGCTTAAAGCATCGTCACTGTCATCTGCAACACGGTCATATAGTCCATATAGTTTTTGGTGTTGACGGTAAAAAAATACAACATAAAAAACTCTTCTTTTTTTTATCAAACTCTAATGTGAAAAAAAAGAAACAGAAAAAAATTAATTACAAATATTTTATGGTCAGAAACTGAACTTTCTTAAATTTACTTAAATGAATGTTCATTAAAAGCACACCAACTTAAAAAAAACCCAAAAAACTGAAATACAATTGCAGTGTTCATAAAAACATTGCAAAGTTGTGTAGTTACTAGGAGGAAACGGATACAAATGACTATTTTACTTATTGTTGGAGAAAACATATGAAAATAGATAGATAATGGATTTAAATACAGTACAATGTGTTAAACAGAGCTGACTTATTGTTAGCTGAAAGCCAATTAGCCACATTTTAGCTAAGCATTTGTCACGAACTATGCGACTGGTGGACATTTGAATATGAATGAGATTTCTGCACATTTCTGTGGGCGTAGATTCTGAGCAAGTCTGTTATGATTCAGGAATACACAAAGACTGTAAACAAGCTAAATATCTGTTTATTGCATGTATTTCAAAATGTGTTTATTGACAAGTCCAAAATTCATTGTATTTAAATTTTGGTTTTACTAAGAGAATTCTGGGTATCATGAATATTTGAGACTATATAACAGTCTGGTGTTTGTGCCTCAAAGTCTTTTTAAGCTAAATTAGAAATAAGAAATCCTTCAGCCCTACTCAAACAGATGATGGGAATAATCACATAATCCTTAATGCCTTTAAGACTTCCTCATAAAAAAAATATTTATTTCATTGTGTTTATTTGAAATAATAGAAATAAGACAGGTATATATATATATATATATATATTATTTAACAAATAAACAAAAGGAAAAGAAAGTAGCATGACCATGCAGGAAGCAAATCCCTGATTATATTTCTGCCTTTGGAAGCTAATATCAAAGATCATGCTTCTCTGTAAAACGCCATGAACTTTGCACAACCTCACAATGGTCTGAGTTCCACCATTTTCTCTTAAAAATTATTTATATATGAAGGTCATATGAAACAGGTGCACAAACATTCACAGAACCTAAAAGCAGTCTGGTGGGATATAGTGTTGCTTTCGTCAACGAAAATTATGACGAAATATTGTCGTCAACGAACCGTTATCACCTGACGAAAACGAGACGAGACTAGACGTAAATGCATGGTCATGTGACGATGACTAAAATACATGCATAATGCAATATCGTTGACGAATAAAAACGAGACTAAATGTGGTTTAAAAAATAAAAACTATGCTAAAATGTCTCTTCATTTTCGTTGACCAAAACGAGACGAGACGAAATGTTATAACGTCACGACGAATGAGAGAGTTGTGCGTGAACCCATAGCTTTGTCGGCTTTAAATTCTGGATTGCGATCTGGTCACCCGATTATCAGCGAATTTAACAATATATTACTCCATTAGTTATGTGGTTTAAAAAATAAAAACTATGCTAAAATGTCTCTTCATTTTCGTTGACCAAAACGAGACGAGACGAAATGTTATAACGTCACGACGAATGAGAGAGTTGTGCGTGAACCCATAGCTTTGTCGGCTTTAAATTCTGGATTGCGATCTGGTCACCCGATTATCAGCGAATTTAACAATATATTACTCCATTAGTTATTCTATTAAAATGTCTCATTCATATATTTGACACATTCATATCATTACTTTTGCCGGTTCTTTGTGAAAGCTGTATGTTATTGGCAGCGTCTCTGGTTACATGAACACGTCGCTTCAGCGCCAGAACATGGAGATTTTATTGAGAATATCACACAACCTATTCAATATTCTATAATTAAATAAACTAATCGAATATCCAAAAATCGTGACTCATCCCTGCATGGAATATCTTGTTTCTTTTCCCAAATCTTCACTCACGTCTCACTCACCCATTTTCTAAAGGTATTATAAACGTTTCTTGGTTCGCTTTTAATTAGGCCTATTATATTCGTATTCTTTACTGTGGTAAAGTAGAAAAACGCTGTAGGACAGATAGCCTACATTTGCATGTCAAATTCTTTTTAACACAGTGCTTGTTATATTAGACATAGGGCGCGAGTTTAGCTGTAAAGCGCGTTTCACACGCGCGGGTGATTTTTAGTTTCACTTTCTCTGGCAGCGCAATCTCAAACATAGCCTAAATATTTCGCCCTTGTGGAGGATAAAATTCGCTCTTCAAACCAATTTACATCAAGTAGAAAACACGAAGATATCATAAAGAGATCGATATCTTCGTGTTTTCCTGCTCGTGTCCCACATCCCTCTCAAAGCGCAGAGTGTATATCACGCGTCTTTGTGTGGAAATATAAAACAAGTTTTTTTTTTTTTTTAATAACCCCCCAACCACCGCCGGTAGTTGGTCCATTACCGCGGTGGTAAAAAAAAAAAAACCTGCCACCGTCACAGCCCTAAATATAGGCCTACTAAATAGCCTATAAGATAGCCTTGTTTGAAATTCTATATTGACTGGGTTAAATAGAATCGCATTACTAAAAAGAGACTAAAATACAATTTTCATTGACTAAAACTAGACTAAAATGTCATCAGTTTTCGTCGACTAAAACTAGACTAAATGTCATCAGTTTTCGTTGACTAAAACTAGACTAAAATGTCATCAGTTTTCGTCGACTAAAACTTGACTAGACTAAAAAGAGTATGAATGTGACTAAAACTAATAAAAACTAAAATGACAGCCTGACACAAAGACTAGACTAAAACTAAAATTAAAACATGCCGCCAAAAACAACACTAGTGGGATATCTTTCTCATCGTTAGTAAATGATAACAGGGGAATTCAATCAATGTTTGACCTTTAGGCATTTGATGAAAACATAATTTATGGCTTTTTAAAGGAAGATTAAATTGTTTTCTTCCAACAAACTCTCATTGTGATTTCCTGCCGGCACTGGACACTTTAAAGGAGAAAAACTGTTAAGTAATGACTATTGCTCAAACTAGTTGCCGTTAATCGCTGGGAAAATTACCTTTTTTTTCCCGTATGTTAATATGCTGATGTGGCCAAATGCTTTTAAAATATAGCCTAAATGTGAAGTGTTTAAGTATTTTGGATGCAAAAATAATGTCTTCTTTTTAAAAAAACAAAACAATGTGGCCCAGTGCCATTATCAAAACATTGCTATATTTGTGGATCCAGACACTGAGTTTTGGGCGGGACTATATGTCAGATGACCAATGGGAGGAGTGTTTTGAAAACAGTCATTACTTTTCTAATTCAATTTGCGCCTATACCACAGAGCCGGTTTAGGTGGCTATAGCCAGGTATGTTTCAGTTTAGTTTACGCCAACCCTGGGTTTTAGGCACCATGAAAGTGGCTTGGCCTTTACTGGTGTTCATCACCATAACTTACGCTCCGCGGCTAACCTGCTCCATGGTATGTTATGTTCTGAGTAAGCGATCTCAAACCAAAATTGGATCAGTCAGCTCTGAGCAAAGTGACACATGTCTGACACAATGAATTATTACCCAGTTACTCTTGCTCCAAATTAAAGGTCACTACATAGTAAATAATTCTTGAATTCAAAATTATCTGGCTTTTTGCGATGATTATTTATTATAATTATTTTATATGATTTATATGACCCCTAATCCATTACACATAAGCAATTTTAGTTTAACAATTATCACTAAGCATTTAGTTATTTAGTTATAAATAGAATAATATAAATATATACAGATAATGTGTAATATAAATTAGATTTGGAATAGGTAGATACATCTTTAAAATGATTACATGTGAGCTTACATGTTTGAGTCTCTGTATACCTATATTATCAACTATATATTGTAAACTAATTTCACAACTTTCACTTACACTGATATAATATAGCAAGATATTTTCTTCTTGCGTAAATGCATTTATGTACTTCATATTCTTCAATCTCTTAATCTCTTAAATAAGAAGAGATAATTGAATAGTGCTGACCCTCTCACTGTATCGTTTTTGTGCAGTCACTCAAAGTAGTGTCGTACCAAGAAATAATTAAGAGCACACACTTTTGCGTCTGACTTCAGTCTTTACTGGATCAACACTGCTCTCTCATACAGAGAGCTAACAACCAATCAGCATTCAGTATGCAAATCACCACATGTGGACTGATAACATTTGTGATGGATTTTTTTAATGAATAAAATAGTAAACTGTATATCAAACTAATCACAACTCTAACATCTAACCTTTCCTTTTTTAGGCCTAACAATCCTAACACTCTAACACAATGTACTAAAACGTTCTGTTCTTTGTTTTTGAATGTTGTATGTTGCCATACCCCATTTTACTTTGGTTGTTGTGTGAGTGTAAAAATAACAAATAAAATAGACAGATGTCTAAACTTGAAACCTTGATTATGAAGTAACAAGAGGGCTTGTCTATGAAAACCAATCAAATTGAGGGGAAATTATGTAATGTTTCATGTAATTTTTGCCATACCCCTTGTTCTATAAAAACTGTTGTATTAGTGTTCACTGGTGGGATTCTCAATGGAATTTGGAATTTGGAGATCCTCCGGCCGTGCTGCTTCTTGGGAGAGATTCTCTGAGAATTATTCGAGTAATCTCCCGGCCGTGATAAAAACATTTAAAGGACATTTGCTGAAGTCTGTTTATTATTGCTGTAGCAAGCTAGGGAAACAAGTTATTTAGCGAAACACTAGAGACCTTACTTCCAAGTGATAGTGTGGATCGCGTTAAGAACACTAGAGACCTTATTCCCAAGTGATTGTGTTCGATAGCGAGTTTCGTGGTGATGTCGTCCAGAGTCGGCAGGGGGTATTGTGGCCTTTTGATTGCTTTATTCAAATCTCTGGGGTCTAAACATACCCTGAGTTTTCCAGTGCGGGACTTTTTAACAACCACTAGGGCATTAACCCAGTCTGTGGGTTCCGTAGCATGAACGGAATCCTCCTGGGCGGATACACAACAGAGACAGCTGCAGGATCTATGTGTATAGTACATTCTCCTGGAAACTCACCGATCCCGTGAAAGACATCCTGGACCCTTGCATGATATCACAGGGTTTGTTTGTATCTGCATCCACTGAAAAGTCAAGCTTTATCAGCCCCAGGTCTAGGCATGCTCTCAAACCAAGTACAGAAGGTGCATGTGTACTCACAATGTAAAATTCCAGCACAGCTTCTGTCTTTGTATCTACAGTTAAGCTGACATGTACCTTTTACTTCCTTCGTGGTTGCACTGTGTTTCTGTCTGTCTGCTGTTGACTTTTTGCTTATCACGGCATGTGCTGCATGGTTCTGTGCTGCCTTTGCATGTGAGTTTATCATCCTGAGCTGGTCTTGCGCAACTTTGTGCGACCGTGCTATATCAATCGCTTTTTCAAGTGTTAGATCAGCACTTTGATTTAGCAGTTTCTCTCTGACTTTTGGGATGAGTTAGTTGCAAAAATGACAGATTATGTCATTTACTTTACCCTCATGCTGTCCCAAACCTGACAGGAGGTATTGAACAAAACAGGTGTTATTGGTATGCCTCATACATGCAGTTTGTGTAAAAATAACCGTGAATTAATATAAACTAAATAATCAATTAATGGTTAATGCTAATTTCTACAATATTCTAATATTGACATTTCTTTGAACATATGAACAAAAATCCAGTAAATTAATTTTTACAAAAAGTGGAAATAAAATCTAGCACCTATTGGATTTTAGTTTACTTAGCATAATGTATTACTATAAAAATTGAATCCATGTTGATGAAAAAAAGCAAATTATTATCCTTTCAAGAACTGAACTCGACAAAGACAAGTCTCCTCTTTTTATTACTTTATCTGTTTTGTTTTTAATTAATCAAAATGTAATTAAAATCTAAACATTGTTACCATGATTTCATAAAGTAAATTTGATAACTGAAAAATTGTAGAAAGAATGAATGTTACATTTTCTTTCGAAGAAGCATTTTATTGTTTCACGACCTTGAGCACAAGTCTTGTATTGTCTAGACTATAAAACTGTAAACTCTGTTGCCTTTTTGAAGGCACAATTATATCCCACCATTTATTAATTTATCCTCAGATGGAACAATGCATCTTATTAACCCCTAAACACATTATTTGTCCGATAGCCTGTTTAATATCTTACAAAAAAATAGACTACTTTTTTTTTTTTATCAAACTGGAAAGGGTGCCCAATTCAAAGAATGAACTGGAGGAAATATGTACCACTGCTATAGTAATTTCAAAACAAAATTAAACCCACTTTTCAGTTTCTTGCCTTTGTCCGTCTCGCTTAAAGGTTTCTGCTTTCCTGTTTCACTGCAAAGTAAATAAGTGTGTGTGTGGGGTGGGGGGGTGCATTTGAACTGAACCTCTTTCTCAAGCAGCAGCAAGTCAGATATGAGAACTGAGTGTTTGTGTGTGGCTTTTGCTGCATAACACAGAAAGCTGGGAAGAGAGAAAGAACATTGCTTTAATGTAACGTCTTGAGCAGTGCCTCGCTGACCCATCCCATCATGCACTTACACTAAGTTGCTCTCTAGAGAGTCCTCCAGCCTTCCTCTGCCTCCCAAAGGGCCCCCTGCCCTTGAATATAAATTGATGACAGATATTTAAAGCAGTTACATTATTAACGCCTCACATTTCACACTTCCATCCTTTTTTTTTTTTTTACTCTAGATGGTAAACGTGAGTCAGAGGCAGTGCATCGTCCTCCGTCCTCGCATTTCAAAGGCACCTTTTCTCATAAAACCAGTTGATCTGCCGCCAAAGCTCCCGACTTCAAAGGCAGTGAGCGGCTGTGGCCCTTGGATTGGCCCGGATCCTCTGCTCCTGCAGCGGTAAGAGGCCAGAGGCACAAAGGTGAGACACAGCAGAAAGACTCAATGATAAGGGCTTCGTGGGATAACCGAATGAGGTAGGGAGAAACAAAGAATTCAGCAAATGACTGATCCCCGTGACAGCACATGAAACATCTGTACATTAAGCAATCTGTTCCACCTTCACACAAGTGCTGCTGACACTAATCCTCACGCAAACATAAGGTGTGTGTTTTTCTCACACACTGGCTCAGATGCACCTTGGAATGGAGTGTTTTTTCCCCCTGAAAATCTATTTCATATTAGTGACTCATTCAGCAACACATTGCCAAAGCCAATTATATGATAATTAGCTATGACAACGTTTTTACATTGCTTTAATCCAACAAAATAAGTTAAGCAATTTTCTACTTTTTGCATAAGTTATACAAGATTCAGCTAATTTATTTAGTCAGTTTAATGTAATTTAAGCTGAAATAACTTAAACATCTAAGTTGATTGTACTTAAAACCAATTTATTCCTCAGAGTAAATAAATAAATAAAAGGTAATTTGCAGTTATATCTTATAATTGTGATTTTTGTGTGATAATTGTGAATTGTGACTCACAATGTGACTTTATTTCTCAAGTACCTTCTATTTCTTTTATTGTGAGGATGGGAACAGGCTTCCATTGAATAGCCATACACACAATCTGTTCAATACAGCTATATCCAATATTTTAAAGAATTATCTAAATGTAGTCTGGAAACCTTTGTGTACAACATTCATATGCGGTTTCATCAGATAACATTTCGTTGAGTGTGCGCAACAGCAAACCGTGCAAAATGACTCTAATGAACCGGTTTATTTAAATGAATCATTAAAAAAGATTCACTAAAGATTCTCAAGTTAGCGGTTTGCAGAATCGCGTAGTCAATGAATCGTTCAGGGGTGCATTTCCCAAAGCCAACTATGGTCGCAAATTCCATCGTTACCAACAGGGTTCAACGGAACTTTCGACCATGTTTGGCTAAAGATGCTTTGGTAAACGCACCCCAGATTTGCTCACTGTTATTTGAACCAGTCAACAAGTCATTTTGTGGTTATATCAGTCTGATAGAACAACGAAAATAATGATACATATTCACAACATATTGTATAATGTGGAATTGCGGAGCCCAACACATGATATGTGGGGGACAAAAATATGTACATCATGGCCACAAATTCACAATTCAACTTACTAATATTCCCACAGCTTACTAATATGTCATTCAGTTTGTTGAATTAGTTCAACGTTTTGACTAAAACAAGTGAATGAAATCTGGTAACAATTTATTTTGATGGTCATTCTAACTATAAGTAACTTTGCAACTACATGTCAACTACCAGTCATTAGAGTATTAGTATTCTGCTTAATATCTGCTGACACTTTATTTTGATGCTCCCCAAAAGACATTATACTTAGTTATTCTACTTACCGAACCCTGACAGCTAACCCTGACCTAACAGTCTACAGTCTACTAATACATTTTGTGGGAACGAATTCTTCTTTTGTGGCCATGATATATATCCGCATGTCATGTGCAGGGCTCCGTACTGAACATATATGATCCAATATTGTAGCCTAAGCATAAATTGACTGTATGGAAAACTTTATTTGGGTGACATATTGGGGCCATAATCAACAAAACATTTAACTTTTGTCTCCAGAAACGTTAAATTATTCTTATAAAAACAGATAAACATTTATATGACACAATCCAATCATGATCACTGGAGTGAATGCATTAAACTGGAACAAATGTGTACAACACAACTAACAACTAACACCTTACTTTATATAACTTAAATCAGAAGATCATAAGGAAAAACAATACAAATATCCTATACTATGAAATCATCCGTTTTATATTTCATTCTTTTTGCACTAGCTCAAAATCATCCTCTCTGATGCTTGCCGGATCATTTGTTTGTTCTCTGACAAATAAGGTGGTAATCAATGTGGTGATTAAGATCTCATTTGGTGCAAGAATAACAGGTCGAGACTGAGCAGAGCGATAGATTAGTCTAAATCTGTTTCACCAAAGCCCTTTCCTCCTGTCCTCAGATTGCTTCTCTTTCCTCAGGCTCTTTCCTGTCTTTAGCCAGGCTGTGCTACCGTTTGATCAGTCATGCCAACACCCAACCCTCCAAGCTAAAAAAAACCCATACATATCTGCTGTCATACATCTCCAGCTCTCTTCAGCATATCAGTTGTGACAACTAGCCCCATTTTTCTGCAAAATAATGTAGTGAACAAGGACAGACCTCTTGTACCTTCAAGAAATATTTGTTCCCTAATTGGTTCTTAATTGCTTCATAGTGTCTGCATCCTCAAAGTGACACATGAAGACATCATGCAGTCTTCACACACACTTTGTGACTCTTACTTCCTGTGATCTGTGAAAGGTTAATTGCCACTGTTAATTCCACCTAATGACTGTCTGAATGATGTGAAGGTCACGGGGCGCTGCAAGAAAGATTTGGTGAGGTGGGAATGATGGAAATTCCCATTCCTCGGCTGGTGACGGCACCTAAAAGCACAGCTCAGCACTGTTAAGAGCAGAGAGAGAGAAGTATTGGATCCAATATTGATATAGACATTTATTCAATATTAAAACATAAAGCATAACCTGCAGAAAAAACAAGTCAGCTCTCCAGCTACAGGGCATCAATATTTTATGATATTGGCCTCCTCCTTTATTAATATGTTAGTGGAAATGACTAAAATGAATGGCTCTTTCTCTTCCACTTTCTTTCTCTCTCTTCTGCCCTGTCTCTGAGGACAGACTATTTGTTGTTGTTTGCCATTGGTTGCAAATCCAAAGCTACAGTCACATCATCCGTTTATTTGCATGTGCAGCACTAACAGCGACTTGAACATCTGATCCCTGGTTTGTAGATGGTGATTCTCTAGTGCTGACTCTTCATCCATGAATTATAGAGCAACTCTGAGAGGAACTCAACAGGAGAGATAAGCAGACAGAAACAAACTTCTTACATGTGCATACAAAATCCATACTTCTATCAACTCTTTCTCTGATGTTCTTTTG
Organism: Abramis brama; assembly: GCF_963993115.1. Classification (NCBI taxonomy): domain Eukaryota; kingdom Metazoa; phylum Chordata; class Actinopteri; order Cypriniformes; family Leuciscidae; genus Abramis; species Abramis brama. The sequence continues at coordinate 33,457,316 of NC_139970.1, forward strand.
CATGCACATACATTGTTACACCGTATATATTCTGGTGTATGTTGCTCCCTTGAGATTAATATAGAGTTCATCAAGATTGATAGAAAATCTATCATTACATATTCATCTGCCTTTTCTCAGTGTTCTATAAATTATTATTCTCATGGCCCGCAAACTGTTAATCCATACATGCATAGAAGGTACGGCTTAGGTGCAAAGTTCAATTTCAGACACCAATGCACAATTTATAACTGTTCACCTACTCTCAGATAACTGCGTTTCATTTATAGTTTTGGTTGACTTCTGAAATAAAAAGACAAATCCCACTGTGCATTTTGGTTTATTTAGTCCAATGTAAATATAAATTCCAGTTTATTTTAATATTAAAACACACACAAACACACACAGACAGTTTTAATGTTTTTTGGGGATTTTCCATTGACATAATGATTTTTATACTGTACAAACTGTATATTCTATCCCCTTACACTAACCCCCTATATATATTCATTTTAGTGAGTGTAAAATGACAGCAAAGGTAGTTAAAATGGAAAAATAGAGTAAATGAGCATGCCAATGAAAAAAACTATACAGTTGCCCTATATTGACATGATGCCTATATAATGATCTTATTATAAACTATTCTATGCTGTATTTTTGTGTTTTATTGTTTACGTTTATTTGTATCCTTTCAATTATGGTCATGCCTCCTCTGAGAAAAATCCACTGTTGTAGCAGTATGTCTTGTATGCTGACACCACAGATGCACACATGCACCTCTCATTGAGATCACAGCAAGGAAAACATTACAGGGCATGCTGCATGTCATCAACAAAGTTCATAATGAGCCGTTAATACGGCTGATGTGTTTGTAAACCACTAGGGCAAGACCTGGTTTCTGCGTGTTTACTGATGTATTAAAAGCAAACAGCTGTCCCACTATCCCCCTTAAACTTACATTTAAAGGTCAAACCACAATTCAACCAATCAGAGCTGAGATCTAAAGGTTAATTGTCCACCCCAATTGCCTTATTTTCCTAAGCTTGTGGATGCAATCAGAGGAAGCCCACTGAGGTTTAGTTGCTCACTTATATTCAAACCTTTCACGAGTCCATTAAGCAAGACCGAAAATAGCTCAAGCCACAAGCCTCTATAGGTGACAAAAGGCTTCTCTCATTGTAACAGTGCCTCTCTAAATGGTGTGCAGACATTTTGTGGTGGCTGTCTAATATTCTGTTTTGAATGACATTTATGAATCTTTCATGCCTACAGTATAAACCTCCCTCGATGCCATCTCCTCATACATCATTGATGCAATGCACCAGACTATGAGACAGATGCTATAGAGTGCACAGGAAGTGTTATTGCTCGTCTCTGAGGAATAATCATTGTGGGGTATATGGTTTGCCACAGAGGAAGGAGACTGATTCTGGCTTCTGGCCTAAACGCATTGATTTTTTGCATCCAGACTATGTTTCTTGCTGTTTGTTCATATTTATTTACTCAACGTTGACAATCCATCCACACATATTCAACAAAACCGCATAAACCTTTGGCTAAGTGATCACAACATTAAATATTCATGTTTTCCCCCTTAGAATCTCTAATGTGTTTAAAGATAGTTCAACTGCTTTGCTTCTCTTTGCTACCAGAGGCTTTTGAGATGTAAATATTAAAGTGGCAAAAAGGGCCAAAACTGTTTTTTTTTTTTTTATTATTATTATTTTTTTACCTCAAATAGCTTGATCTGTTCGGACAGTCTGGAAGCATTAGGTGCATTTCTGAACTTCAGATTTAATTCAGAGTAATTTCCTATGACATTTTGTGCAAATATAAATATTTCTAAATTCAATACAAGAGTTGTCCTTGGAGCTGAAAGGTTTTCAGTAGGTGGCATTCTCAATTGCCTTTGAAATTCATATGCTATATCTGTATTTTTTGTTGGTACAGTGCATGAAAGTTACTGAAGCCATAGAAGTTTCATAGAAATTTGGTGTATTGGTATATTTTTCATTTGATAAATACAATTACACTAAGAGGATGTTAAGTGTTTGGTAGTCACAGACCTTTTCCATACAAATGAGTGCTGTGTTCCTCTAAAGAGAACGTGTTGTAATTCAGTGAAGCAAAATCTTGTATTCAATACTCAGAGGTGCTTATTTCATTATGTGCTCTACTCAGGCCATTACACCTCATGTAGCACTGACATTTGAAAAGGCCAAAAAAAATTGATCAACCTTTTTCTTGTTTGAAGTAAAGTGTTTTAACCACATATAGAAAAAACCTTAAGAAGCACATAGTGTTAAAAAGTTGTTGAAAGGATGTTGTGCATGCGTCGCCAGGAAACCATGAATGAAACACTATCTGTCAAATAAAGAATTCTTTCAAAATGAACAAATTGTAAATGCACAGCCCATTAGCAGATTTTTTTTTTTTTCTAAAAGTAAAAAAAAAAAAAAAAAAATACAGCAAAGCAAACTGTAAGCTGTCATTCATTCAATCGTGCAGTGCAAAAACGACTTGCGCAATTTCCCATATAGAAGTGGGTTACACTTTATTTCGATAGTTCACTTTGGACATTCTACTAACTTTAAGTTACTTAGCAACTACATTTCAAACAACTCTAATTAACTTGCAACTATACATGTCAGCTAAATCTCATTAGTAGATTGTTAGGTTAGGGTTAGAGAATGTTAGAATGTTATCATATGGGTGGCTTATCATGACAAATGGAGCAAGATTTTATTTCACCCCATCCTGAGATTCATGTTTCAGGGCTTGCGGGCTCAGCAAAAGTGCACATCAAGAGCGCATACTGGCCGCAAAGGGGGCACTCACCGAGCACCCTTCTGAAACCTAAAATGACAAATGATCTTGTGCACACAGCAGCCATTGTAAGTCTACAAGACCGCAAGTGCACATGAAGTGTGCCAGTTGGGACAGGGCCAAAGTCATCAGATTGCTCTTCTTATCACAGTACACGACTGTCTTGAGGACCATTTATTTGCTGATGTTTGCACATTACACAACGGACCCATGACAGGGGATCACACATTACACACCTTTTCGATCCAAAGAATCGCCGACATATTTGCCTGGTCTACAAACTACGTCTTCACAACCAAACACACAAAAGAAGTGATGCAGGAAATAATTTAGGTCATGCTTGAGACAGGAGTTTGCGCAAGATTTCTTACTTTTATAAATGGTATCCCGCAAGAAGCTTGCAACACATGTTGTCTGTGAACTGATGTTCAGCAGAAAAAAGAAAAAAACAAGAATATAAAGGAGAGAACTGTTACTTTCAGAAGCCATGCTTGCTGATGTTTTGATGCAGGTTTATGACTCCTTCCCCTGTACTTTACTTTGCCCTGTATCTTGCTCTTTCATTTGCAGTAGGTCATCGCCCATATAATTTCCAGTCAAAACACATTTCACATTGCATGACTCGCAGACAGGTGCTAAATATCTCATGGGCATCAACGGCGAGTTGACGCTGCTCTCAGCTCTTTGATAATACATACTATGCGATTGTCACTAATGTGAACTAGCACGGCAATCACCACAAAACTGCTGGTGAAAGAATATCAGGGCTAAAATCATACAGTGTGTACCTGGCATAATTAGCCATCCAGTGTTCAAATATTCATTCTGTATATTCTATATATTCATTCTGACCTCATTGATAAATCCATGATGAAGTGCTTTCAAGCTGCTGGCTTCTTCCTCTCTGGCTCTCCTCTTGAGGGATACCAGAGCTTAGAAGCATGCCAAGACTGAGGATTGCCAAAGCTCAACACATCTTGTGTGAATAATGCAGGGTGCTGACAGCTCCAGACTAGGATTGAAACACTAATGACACCAGCCAACACATTTTCACATTTTATATAAAACCCTGTAATTAGTGAATAATTTTGGCCTATGTGCAACTGTGGCATGTAAGTAAAGCTGAAGTACTGAGACAGGCAGCCATAAGTATGAAGAGGTTTTAATTGTGTGTCCTGGTACCGTACCTCAACCAGCTTGAGAGACAGAACTGCTGCTCTCAGAAAGAAGCAATTCACTTGTCTGCTTTGTTAAGGGAAAGAATGCCTGAGAGGCACTTAAAGAGTTCAGCATTGGAAATGATGCATTTTATCAAAGTTGGGTGAAGAGTGTCCATTGGTAAATGTAGGGGAAAGTTTGAGTGGCGTTTAGGGAAATCACTTTTAAGAAATGCCCTTGCTTTTACTGTAGCGTCCATCATCAAAGATGATTTCCCAATCCAAAGCTTTTAGAAAAAACAACAACAAAGTATCCTACAGAGATGTCATGCTACAGGAGCTGATACATTCAGTGAATTATGTCTGCACAGTTAGGCACATACACAGTTTTGCACAGAGATTTTACATTCACAGTTCATTCTCTCTATAGAATATTATGCATCGGTTTACAAGTTATATAAAATCATTGCATATACCTCTTGCTCACCATACTGCGCCTTTGATTTGATTTCAGTTATCCGCCCTCATTGGTTATTGCCTTAAAATAAATAAAGCGCCCTTAAAAAGATATAAAAAGACGCCTGGTGCCTGGCAAAAAAAAAAAAAAAAGGAGGGTAGTGAGGGAATTATAAATAATTTACATGTAAATGAGTAATGAGGGATTGCGGTCATAAATGGTGTTTCACATGAATGATAAAGTGCTCTGCATATTTCCATTGTAATAATGTCAAACTGGGAGACGGAGAAAGGTCCCTGGTAGAATAGAATCACGGGTCTCTCCAGGGTCACTGAAGGCGGAAATCAGGTCGTCCATATTTAAAACTTTCCAGGCCAAGCATGGATGAAGGACTCTGGCACTCTAAAGAGAGGAATAAATGTAATAAATAAACTTTTTAAAATGTAAATATAAAATGGGTTGGACCCCCATTTGGCTTCAGAACTGCCTTAATTCTTCATGGGATAGATTCAACAAGGTGCTGGAAAAATTTCTCAGAGATTTTGGCCCATTTTGAAATGATAGCATCATGAAGTTGCTGAAGATTCGTCAACTGGGCATACATGATGAGAATATTGAGACTGTGGAGGCCATTTGAGTATAGTGAACTCATTGTCGTGTTCAAGAAACCAGTTTGAGATGATTTGAGCTTGGTGACATGCCGTGTTATCCTGCTGGAAGTAGCCATCAGAAGACAAGTAGACTGTGGTCATAACGGGATGAACATGGTCAGCAACAAATTATGTTTTATTTACAAAGTTCGGGAGGAGCACGTTCAGATAATTAACACGAGCGGAGAGCACTCAGCAATCAACGATAAGAGGTGTATATATATATTCAGCAGTCTCACCTCACCTCAATCGTAATTCAGTGTTCTCTTTACAATTCAGTGTTCTCTTTAACTCAATTAAAATTCAATCATAATTCAGGAATTTAAAAAGGCATTCTCAATTCAATTCTGGCTGGTACACAACCCCTGATAATCAGAATAAACCAGCCTTGACTATCAAGGAAATATTTGTGCTACTGGTCTTTTCACTTGAAATATTAGCCCACTGCACCGTAACATACCCTCTGTCCTTCACCACTCAACCTTGACCTCATGCCCTAATGCAGTGGTTCTCAACCGGTGGGGCGCGCCGACACTCTCCCGGAGGGGCGCCAGTAGGCTACAGGATGGGAGGAAAAAAAACCTGAAAAAAAAAAAGTGCTATTTTTTTTTTATCACTAAACTACTGTCATAAAAAGTTATAGTTTTGTATATACATAACTCCAGAATAAAAATTAAAATGTGTTTGGAGTGATTTAAAAAAAAAGTTTTGAACAAATTTGATTGGTTTGTCGATAGTGAGCGCAAATGCAGGTGATAAGCGGTTTTATTAAGCGAGTCATTGAGTCGTTCATTCAAACGATTCGTTCAAACGGCCGATTCATCAAGAATGAGACAGATGTTTGTGAATGGGTCATTGAATCTTTGACTCAACCGATTCGTTCAAAACACTGAATCATTCAAAACACGATTGAGTGTTGCTGTGAGATGCGCTATGCTGTGGTCTTTGTTTGGATTCATCGGATCTATTTTCGCTGCTAAAATAGACCAAAACAGTCATTATTTCGTCTAAAATGTAAGTGACTTAATATCATTAACTTGTTTGTTGAACTGTCATATGAAATCAGTGTCACATTTTCAATCGTGAGGTGATGGTAAATTAAGTTATGGTCAATTGTCAGCTCTCTTGGTCGTCAGGTCGTGTGATCTATGTTGCTGAACTGTATTCAAATCTTATAAATATAAAAACACCACATTTTGAAATTTAACTGCAGTATGTCAATTTAGTTTATTTGTGTGTGCTGCGCTCATAGACTTTAGAAAACGGCGCTCATTTGTTTGATTTCTCCTCGAGAAGCTGCGCAAGCCTCAAAGGTTTAAGGTCCTTGCACCCTGACTGAGTCCGAAACTGTCGTAGACTATTCGTTTTTTCATATTCGTCATTTGGTGGCTCTCAATTGTCAAAAACACCCCTCAAAATATTTGCTATGGATGCGCAAAATGCAGAAAATCGAACTATCCGAATGAATTTTTATGACGGACGGAAGTTTCAGAGGCTGCAAACGTATAAAACGTGAGGTCGTATTTAGTTATATATATATATATATATATATATATATATATATATATATATATATATATATATAAACGAATAAACTATAGGCTACAGTTAAAGCTTTCCTTTAGTTTTTGTGAAATGCTCACACGCACACAGCCACGCACACACAAACATGTTTAAATACATTTATGTTGTTAATAAATAAATAACAATAAATTGTTGTAACAGCAATATCTCCAAGTTTTGTTTTTCACTGTAAAAATGTCATGATTTGCCAATGCAAAGAGAGTAAAAAGGTGGCGTCTTTTTCCCCCACTTCAAGCACTGATTATAACACAAACAAATCATCCTCCTGGCGACTTTTCAAAAGCGACAAATCCAGCGACTTTTACTGGTGTTTTTGGAGACTTTTGTGGTGTTTGGAGACTCGAAAGCACGAATCACTCTGCAGTTAGGCCTACTGCAGGATTCTAAAAAATGACTGCACTCAAAACGAAATACCGCAATCGTGCACAAATCGAAGATGATTTGAGGATATGTTTATCAAACATTGAGCCAAGAATTGAGGATCTTTGCAAGGCAAAGCAAACCTACCTGCAAGCTTCTGTAAAAAATGCAGATGATGCCTACTATTAAGCCTAGTAATAATAACAATAATAAAGCATAAATTAATATCAGGTCTGGTGCCAATTCCCAATTATAGCAATAATGGGGCTCAACTGCAATGAACCAGCTTGGGGGGGGGGGGCCCAGCTTGCAAAAGGTTGAGAACCCCTGCCCTAATGAGTACTACACTCCTCATCGAAGTGTCCTATAATCCTCCTCTCTCATGTGTCAGGGCACCGGATCGGGTGCAACTATGAAGCAAAGTCTACAAACTCACAAAGGCGATTATGGACTTATCCAATTTTACCTCATCCCTGACTCAGCACCTCCAAACAAAACAAAAAAAAGATTTTTGATTGAGGCAGTGAGCCAGTGAATTTGATGGAGTTTTTAAAGCCTGCAATCTCCTGATCTAGGTTGGCTGAACATCAGGCAGTGACCATGTTTAGAAGAAATAAGACAAACACATTCTGAAGTCTGCACACACAGTGGGGGTTTGCTGTCCTCTGAGGAACATTGTTGCTAGTTGGGTCAAGGTGACCCAAACCGCTGTGCTGTATGCCACAAACTCATGTCTCCCAGGGGTCCACATGCTCTCCACCCTGCTTCCAGGCAGCAGATAGGAGGTTTTGATCTTGTTTTTAAAGTGTGACCGATATTCTTGCGGGAACACATGCATCTAGTGATCCTATAGGGTTTTGAAGAAAACAAAAAAATAAAAATGTTATACTCCCAGCAGTTTTATAATAACTTACTAAAAGTAGAAACACTACTAACTTAAATAATTTTTTCAGTATGCAGTTGGAAGGTGCCTTTATCCAAAGTGACATACAATGCATTCATGGTTTAGCCTACATTTACAATATCAATACTTTTTAGCGGTGTCGCTGTTTTCTGAACTTTTCCAGCACAACAACAACAAAAACTATTTTATCTCTGTATTGAGCGCACAGCTTTACAAGGCAATAAAGAGGAGAGGAGGCAATAAATGAAAATGCTTTCTGAAACTATCCTCTCTCTTGTGGCATTGGACAATCTGATTCAATCAAGTGAATCAGTTTATGCGGGTAGTTCAGTAAATTAACTGATAATACATTGCGTTCAAAAGTCAGCACACTTTTAAGAACACATTAAATTAATCAAAAGTAAAGACTTTTACATTGTTACAAAAATATATATATATTTCAAATAAATGCTATTCTTTTGAACTTTCTATTCATCAAAGTATCATTAAAATGCAGGGGTTGGACAATGAAACTGAAACATGGCCAATATAGTGTTGAAGGATTCACACCTATATATGCGTGGCCTGGTGGCCAAGCTTCACTGATTTTACATTCCATCAGAAAGAGCAGAGTGTGAAGGTTGAATTAGCAGATCAATGGCATAGCTGCACATAATTTGAATCCACACAACAAAATGGGAGACATAGAGTTCAAAAGAGGGCATCTCGCTGGCTCATCTGTGACCGGGACAGCAAGTCTTTGTGGGGTATTGAGAGCTAAGGGTGTCCAGGGTAATATTCACATACCAACACTGCAAGCCAGTGTTGAACAACTTATTCACACTGCCACATATTGTGTTTGAAAAGGTACACATATCTTCCTTTATGTAGTATGCTGTAGTTTTGTTTTTTACCAGTCTCTACAGATCTGACTAAGGTACCAGGGCTCTATCGACCAACAGCAGTGGATGCGAGGCTGTAGGAAATGCTTCTTTTATATGGTGCTTCAAATTGAATTAACTCCCCCAATGGATTTACAGCTTCTAGCATAATGAAGCTGGAGAGCAGACTCTCCTGCACAGTAAAACACCTGATCTAATCTCTGTCGTTCCCAACCTCTCTTTCTCTCTCCTTCCACAGTGTTCATTCTCTCCTTCTTACTCTTTATTCACCACACTAGCCTGGTGATCTTTTGTGTGTGGTTTGCTCTTTGACCAGAATTTGCTGGCAAGCACCATTGTGGGGTTTTTTATATACACATTTATGATTGATTTTAAAAGTGTTTTAATGGAAAGTGCTCTATTGTTGAGTAAGTGTGCAAGTCTGATAAGCTCTGTTCAGAATAAAAATGACTATATGCTCAGATAAGAATCTCCCTTGTTTAAACCAACCCCCGCGGCCTCCTGCTTTTGTCAAAATACTCAATAAAGGATTTCAGAATAATTATGTTGACTTATCAGTTGGCCGTCTATTGAAGGGGGGTGACATGAAGGAGCATGTTATGTCCTTCCCCATAAGTGAACTCAAGAAATACACCTAAACCAATCTTTCAGCAGTTACAGAAAGTTTGAGAGACTTTATGACAAAGTCATTCTAATTAACCTTGGATAAAAGCAACAGCACAAAAGCATATTGAAAAAAACAGCTTCTTTGTTTGAAAAAAATGACTCTTTCCTCCTTTCATTTCAGTCCATGAAGGCAATGTGAAAGGACACTCTAAAAGGAGACTCTAACGGTGAAATGATCTGGGGTCTTTAAGAGTCAATGCACAGCATATGGGCCACATCTCTGCGTTCATAATAGCAGTCACTCATGACCACCGAGTTCAAACAGCAGCAAAGTGCTATTTGCACATACTGTGAATAGCATGAGGTGACCATTTTCATTTATTGTGAATCACACGTATTTTACAGAAATCATTTTGTGCAAATAGTTTCTGGCTGTTAATTTTCATTTCAGGCCCCATGTGCTGTGAAAAGGTACATTAGGCCATCTATGAAAAATCATTTAACAGATTATACATCCCTTTATTTAAAGAAAAAGTTTTGCAGAATGTAATGCGAGAATTACATTTGAATGCATGTTTCTGCTTATTTGTAACTGTGTAACTGTAATTATGCATTTTATAACAGCTTTAGCTTTAGTAAAACTCAATGCTAATCTTAAACTTCCCCATGACCCAAAATGAAGATATTAATGTGCCAGTTTAAGTACAGTGAATGGACACCTATGGTACTGCAATTAATACTTCTTGAAACATCTTCATAACATAGCATCATTATACAAGTGTTATCATTTGAGCCATGCGAAATTGGCTTACTTTTAAAGGGATAGATGGGAAAGTTGGACTTGTATCCCGAAGGTTGCAGGTTCGATTCTTGGATGGGTTAAATGCAGAGGACAAACTTTGAGTATGGTTGCCATACTTGGCCTTCACGTCCACCAAAAAACAATGTCACAAACAAATTGTGTCATCAATTACTCACCCTCAAGCTGTTCCAAACCTGTATGACTAAATTCCTCTGTGGAACAAAAAAAAAGATGATATTTTAAAGATTATGTTTTATGTTTAATAAATATGAGGAATTAGATATTTGTCCAGAAATATATTACAATCACAATGCAACAAATTAAGTTGTCATAAATGTATTGGTATATTGTTGCAATGTGGTCCAATATTTTCAAGCCACTACACAACCCACAGAAACTTGTTAGGAAAGAAGAGACTAAAAATTGGTAGCAGCTCAGCTATGAAAATTTTTGGGGCCTTTTTTGAGCAGTGCTGATTTCCATAGTCTTTCATTCAGTCAGCAAAATCCCTCAGCTTTCTGTTCCATACCGTGACAATGCCAGAGAACATAACGCTCATCGCTCCTCTCTTCCCTTCTCTACTTCTAACTCCTCTCAACAGATGGACGCTAGAGTTCGCATTCTTCAGAATGTTTTTATTTATTTAAAGGTAACTGCTCAGAGTTACTCAGTACTGTTTGTTTTTCTAGCCACATAACTGTTTTGCCTTAGATAATTTATTGTCTATACTCATGAAAATCACATACTGGTGTGCAACTTTCATGGAAAGTATATTATGGCCAAATATGGCATATTCTGAACTTTAACATGGTCATTTATTGTGATGAATTGTAAAAAAAAAAGTTAAAAAAAAGATGACAGCAAATTTTTTTATCAATACGGTAACACTTTATTTTAAGGTGATGTAGTTACATTATTGTACTTACTATAGTAATAACAGTAAATTATGCATAATTACAAGTAACTAACTTTAAACCAAACCCTAACTGTAACTCTATAATAAGTACATGCAGTTAATTAATATTACTCAGTACTTATTTGAGTAAGTACAATGTACATCACCTTAAAATAAAGTGTAACCAAAAATACTATAAAATACATACTATATAATAACATAATATAAAAACAATTACATTTTTATAATGCTGTCATCTTTGAAGTATCTTAATTGCAGGGCTTTTCTCAGCAAATGTTGATATACTGTGTGTGAATAATTCAATTCAATCAGCATATCATACATCATATTTGATTAATATTTGTATCGATTGACAGCCCATCATTCAATTTTATCGCATAATCTACTTAGTAAAGTATTAGACCTGCAATATCTGTCACATCAGGCCTCTTCTGCATAAGACTTATTTAAAAGACTGAAGCTCAATTGAGCAGAGATAATACAGCTGGAGAGAGGACCTATGGATGAAGCAGTAGACCTCTCTCTCTCTCTCTCTCTCTCTCTCTCTCTCTCTCTCTCTCTCTCTCTCTCTCTCTCTCTCTCGTCTATTTTTCCCTTGGGTGGTAGCACAGGGAGAACACACATTGACATGCTGTGTTCTGAGCAAAGTGAGACTGACAGCTGCTCTGCAGCTCACCTTAAACACACTTTAATTGAATTACCATCCAAGCACATAGCCAGACACGTTGGATGCACTGACTGAAAATGTGGGGGACAATTTCTAATTTCATTTTCTAAGCGGTGCAGAAAGCTTTGCCTGATGAATTTCATGAGCAGGAATTTGTGCCTTGAGTGCCTCATATACATTGCATACAGCAAGCTGACTTCTTAAGGAATGACTTGAATATCACTGTCTTCAGTGAAATGATTACCTTTGATATGTGTGCTGTGAGTATGCCTTGTATTTAGTATAATATGTCAAGGTCATATTTGTTCAGTTAAGCATTTAAAAATACTGTATAATACTGTGTGTGTAGCAATATAAGTTATTAAATTTAATACTGTAGCTAAAAATTATGAAGTGTTACCTATTTGCTAAATATTTATTTTATTTGCTGTTTGTTATCTGTGTTGTTTAGCAATGGAAAAAGGCTGATTAAATTCAATATAACTGATATTACATGAAAAATAACTTAAGACAGGACATGTAAACCCTATGCAAATACAGCACAGTGAATCAATTACACTTTCCACACGTTCACAATTTTCACACCTGTGCGGTATTCACGTTCAAACTCACTACTTTAAAATGCTGGTTGGATGCTAAGCTACACCTTATGTTGTTCCAAATCCTGTATGAGTTTCTTTCTTCTGTTGAACACAAAAGAACAAAAGAAGATAGAGTGAAAAATGTGTGTAAATAGTTGACGGCAGCCATTGACTTCCATGGTATTTTTGTTCCTATATATGAAAGTCAAGTCAAAGGCTACAGTCAACTGTCTGGTTACCAACATTCTTCAAAATATCTTCTTTTATGTTCAACAGAAGAAAAAAACTCATACAAGTTTGAAACAACACAAGGGTGAGTAAGTGATGACAGAATTTTCATTTTTGGGTGAACTAACCCTTTAAAGCTAAAAAATAAAGATGGTTGAACGTTGAATTAATTTGTCAGAATATACATTTTTGACCAACGTTTTCCTCTTTTGATATTATTTCTAGCACAAAATTTGTATTGTAGTAATTAAATATTTGCTTAGTTATCATCAAAGCTTGCTCTATTTTGTTGTACTTCATTAAACTGCTGTTAAGCCTCAGAAGTCTGTCCGAAATCAGTTTTGTGTGGTATCTTTGTGTGCAAACGCTGCCTGAAAAATAATTCCCTCATAGGGCAACAAGGCAACAAGTCAGCTGCCTAAGTTTTCGAACACAGCCATTGTCTCGTTGTCCTATCAGGCAATGACTTCAAAACTACCTCCTGAAACTGATTTTGGACATACTTCTGAAGCAGCATAATGATCTACAACAAAACAGAGAGCACTTTGGTGATAACTAAGCAAATGTTTAATTACTACAATACTGATTTCTCACTAGAAATTAAATCAGAAGTTGAAAAGTTGTTCAAAAACACATACCACAAAATGCAACTTTCAGACACCATTTTATATTTTAGCTCAACTGTCATGAAATTAAACGCACAGGATAGTGAGATACCATAGGCAGCAAATGATACATATGCTGCCTTCAAAATCTATCAAATGAAGGCATCTCAGTAAACAGAATGTTACACAATCATTGGATTCAGACATGCCTTGTTGCCTTCCTAGCTCTGTTTCTCAGCTTTCAGATGCAGCCGGTTTGTTCACCTTTTTTTTTACATCATTTATTTACTTGAATTTATCATCCGTTACTCTGATGAAGGGGGAACACACTAATTAGATGTTCTCAAATGCAAATTCATAATGATCTGAAAAAGTGATTATACTTGTAACCTGTCAGAAATTAGGCATTTCATGTTGGTGATTATTACCTGAAATTATGCTTATTAGCATAACTAAACACAAAGTAGTTTTTATAATTCTCAAATGCAGACATCAATTACCTAAAAATTAAAATTCTGTCATCGCTTACTCAACCTCACGCTGTTCCAACCAGTATGACATTCTTTCTTACATGGAGGAATGAACGTCTTATCTTTTCTCAATATGGCTGATGAAAGTGAAAGATGACTACAGCTGTAAACAGGATGCAAAAGCCACATTAATGTATCACTGATGATGTCCGTATGACTTGTGCACAAGGTTTGTAAAATTCCTTGATAATTTTAATCTTGTTCTGTGTTCTGGATCAAACGATTCACTGTTATGATCTAATTCAAAAGAATGATTCATTCATAAATCAGAAATTGCTAATTATTTCACGAGTTATAAGAAAAAGATCAGTCTCAAAAGAACAAATCATGTAGAAATAATGTAGATCGCTACTTCTCTCATGAGTAGTACCACTTTATGCTGCTTTCATATAATGCAATTTTTTTTATTTTGTGCTCCACAGAAGCAAAAAAGTCACATGGATTTTTAAATTTGGGTGAACTATTCTATCAATTTAGGTTTAAATCATACAGTCTCATTCCCTCTCAGTTCCTGTCATCTCTGCTTTCCTATAAGTAAAAAAAAGACCAAAACTAAAACTGGTTGCAAGAAATCATCCACCCCTGCCTACAAAATTGCTTGACTGAAGGATGTAAGGCCCTAGTAAAGCTGAAATGACTCCATGTCTTGAGTGGACACTTTTCTCACCTCTCGCTGTGGCCTTATCCATCTTTTAAATAACAGACCATTCCTAAACCTACACTGTGTGACGACAGCTGGAGCCCCTATCAAAAGCAATTCTGTTGTCCTTTGTCTATACGTGTATATTTGTCAAGCAGAAGGCTGAATGACTGCATCAGGCACCGGTAACATGTCATCTGAAAAAAAAATCTGCCCTTAAGAAGACTGAGCTTGAAAGAGACACTCTTTTGCGTCACATAAGTCAGCCTCTAGTGGTAAACAGGACTACAAAGGCTTTCCAGGGCTCATAGATCAAGGCATAAACAAACTGAATGCCACAGGCAAAAAAAAACAACAAAAAAAACACGTATCTTTTCTTAATACCCCTTATATGATGAATTTGTGATTAGTGATCCTCTGGCTCCAACTTAGTCGGTCATTGCCTCGCCGTTCCAGTCACTCGGTCTCTCCACCCCGCCGTTCCGGCTCCTCCTCGGTCGGACACGCCTTGGCTCTTCCCTCCCTCGGCTCCACCGGCCTCCCTCGATCTTCCGGCTCCACCTCGGTCAGACATCGCCTCCCCTGCGGCACAGACTTGCAATTCGTCCGCTGCACTCCGTCTCTCCACCCCAACGGCTCCGGTCATGCTGCACCCTCCCTCCAGCTCCACCTCAGCCCTCAGTCGCTCCAGCTCCATCTCAGCCCTCTGGTACCCTGGTTCCACTTGCTCTCTATCTACGCTCTGGGCTCCCTTGCCTTCAGCTTGGTCTCCATCTGTCATCCCCATGACTTCATCAAGGAAATCTCGACCATGGCTCCTCCCTCCCTGGACTCCGCCGCGGGGCATCTTCCTGGCTGGACTCTGGGTTTCTGCCAGACTCCTCTTGCTCCTGTCTCCATCTTGTTTCCTCCCTCCATCATCGCCACCACCCTGGTCTCTCCATTTGTCAGCTCCCCTGGTTTCATGCCTTCAGCCTGCTCTGCGTCCTCCTCCAGAGCCCCCACCCTCCCTCCTGCAGTTCGACTGTTACGACGCGAAGATGCGCCTTTCACATGAATATGTTGACCTCCTTTAGTAGCAATTAGCTCTACCAAACAATTTTTATAATTGTGTACCAGACCTGCACAATGGTCAAGAGGAATCTTGCACCATATTCCACTTTACAAAACAACTTCAGTTCAGCTAAAATTATATACTTTTGTAACCTTTTCCACCTTTTTGCAGGTCAACATTTCTTAATAATAGCTGTTCTGTGAGCTGCTTTGATCATAGCATGGTTTTTGTGAATAACAATTTCTAAATTGTGCAGGGCTCAGGAAACCTTGTCCCAACACATCCGATCTCGCCTCATTGATTGGACTCCAGTTTAATGACTCTAAATCGCTTTTGAAGAAATTATTACCCTAGAGATTCCCATTTCTTTTCCACCATGCACTGAGAATGTATACTCAATAAGTAATAATAATGCATTATGAACATTTGCTTATTTTTGTAACTTAGCTGAAGATCAAATTCAAATTATCTGTTTCCTTATGACCAATTTATGACGAAATCACAAGCTTGTCACATACTTTTTCCTGCAGTTGTAGAAGTGATGTTGATGTTGGTCTGAGAAAAAATTGTTTATGCATTTTATGTTCTGTATTTTCTCATTTCACAGGTGTGGTTTCGTTTTCATCAAATGCGCAGCATTTGGCCACAGTTAATTTAAGGGGAGCACATTATGACTGTTCTCTCAAGCACAGTGCTGAGGATTGAATTTGTCATTTCATCTGCGACGGTTTGAAGCCGGTCCTCTCAGTATCTAAAGAACTTTGGCAAGCAAAACCTGGAGCAAATATTTGGTGCAGGCTGCTTTCAAAAATATAATTACTGCCTCTTAACTTTGAAATTCTGACCTACTATTGTCTGAAATTATGTTTTACCACCTCTCTGGACCAAATGTTATTGGATTAAATGTAAGTAGATTTATTGCTACTATCTTCTCAAAAACAAACAACGTGGTTGGCCCACATTTTTTGTTGTCATTTAGGCACAAAGAAAGCACAGTAAATCGATTGCAGCTGCAAATAAGTTGACCTTGTCCAAAGAGAGACAGGAATTGATCAATACCTACATTGAGAAGGTGACCTCTTACTTGAGTCATCTGGACACCAGCTCTTCAGGGATGTGTGCTGTACATCTGAATGAGTGGAGCATGTGCTCTTCCAAAGAACTAATGACTTCAGCTTCAAAAATAACCCCCTTGAAACAATCCGTCACAGCTGGAGTTGAGCACGGTTCAATCTGTGTCCCGGTTTAGAGGTTTATTTCTGCTCTGGTTCATATACTCTAGTGACTATATGACTGGCACTGAGCGTTCAGCACACCTATCAATCAAAAATGTAGAGCCCAACTGTCAATGAGGAGAGAGATGCACTAGTCCATCAGTTCTCTTCTAATGACCCCAGCCTGGGGTAAACATAAAGACTGAGTCGGCTTGCTCTCTCTGGTTCTATAATGGTGTGGACACTGGCCAGCTCAATTGTGTTTCCATTAGAAGTTCACTGCACCTTCAGCTTTCATCCCTCTAAAAGGCTTCTATTTGAAAACATCTTGCACTATGCAATAAAAAAAATAAAAAAATTCGACACCATACAACAGAGATAGACATGTAAACAGAGATAGAAAGGTAACAAGGCACATCTGAATACAGTGTTTGCATCACATCCCAGCTATTAAGATGGCTTCATCTGGTTGGATTTAAAAAGCACTGTATATAAAAGTTGAAAGAAGTAAAATATTTTAAAAAATTCTCTCTCTCTCTCTCTCTCTCTCTCTCACAGCTGAGCGCGTGGTGAGTGCGAGGTGTTTGTGCCCGCTGTGGCTTCTCTTTTCAAACTTTTTTTATGTTGTTTTTTTGTTCAAACTGTATGTGTTGTGACTGGGTGATAAAAGCACTGTTAAAAGTTTGAGGGCGTTTTACGCCGGTGTTTTCGTACACTATGGCAGCCCATACAGGTGGTGTTTTGGATTCCCTCACGCGTCGGCATGGAGTTAAAATCGTGGCGGCGGGCAGTGTAGAGGAATGCAGTTTAGCTGTTGGAAATGTGATTGGGCATGCATGCGTTTTGGCTGCTTCAAAGATGAACAATGCAATTGTACTTTTTTGAGCACGGTAGAAAAGGCAAATGAGGTGGTAGAAAAGGGCATACCTTTGTCAGTCATTAAGCACAGTAAAACACAACAGTTTTAGTCTATCTGGCATCTTGGGTAAGGCATCTAGTCACATATATCATTTTGTTCTCAGGTTTCTCAAAGAGACTGGACTAGCCAAGAGGATTTAATTTAATTTTTATTTAATTTTTTTTAATTTTTTTTTATATTGTTTTGTTCATTTGATCCGATCTACCTGTTCCACACTCCAGCCCAGTTGGTGGCGGTAATGCTCCTATTAAGTTGGTTGCCAACCGCCATAAAACCCTAATGAAGAAGATGAAGAAGAAGAAGAAAAGGGCATTGAATTGAGGGGTTTATTTGCATCTGTACTTCCACTTTCTACACCAGCTAAAAAGGTGACTTTGTCAAATCAAATGTTCCACCTTTTATCAAGGATGAGGTGTTAGCAAGAGAGCTTTCACGCTTTGGTAAACTTGTTTCACCTGTTAAGAAGATCGCAATCGGTAGTAAATCTGAACTGTTGAAATATGTTGTTTCATTTAGAAGGTTTACATACATGTTGTTAAACAATGGGAACGAACTTGATCTGAATTTAAAATTCAGAATAGATGAATTTGATTATACAGTGTTTGTATCGACTGACTCTATGAGATGTTTTGGGTGTGGAAAGACCGGTCATCAGATTCGCGCTTGTCCGACCAGCAACGCGAATGTCAATAAACCCGGTCCTTCGGGTGTACAGCGTGAAATGTTTTTTTTCTAACGATGCAGATAAATTAGTTTCAACTGATGCTGGTGTAAATCAAGAGTCTGCAGTTGAAACAAGAAATGAAAAAATTGTCGTTGAAGAACATGGTATTGAACAGTTAGAATCGGCGAAAAATGGTAAAAAATTGGAGTTGGTCCAAGTGAGTCAGATGCTTGATGTTGATTCTGCCTCTGAAAATCCAAACAATTAGGGTAATGTTTTATTGATGGAAGTAGATCAAGTAGACTTGTTTAAAACACCCCTGAAAAGGAAGAAGATAAATGAATGCATTGTAAATAAACAAGCAAGAAAAACAAAAGCACAGGCAAATGAAATTGACCAAGGTGCTGGAAGTGAGAGCGATTCTTCTGATTCCACTGCTTCAATCTGTTCTCAGAGTGATTGGCCATGTCACGACTGCAGCACTGAAAAAATCAAGATATTTCTAAGACAAAAAATCTAAGAGGTGTACAAGTCGTTGATTATTTTCCAAATCTTAAACGATTTGTTGAAGTGACTAAGAGTTCAATGAATGAAGGATGCTGCTTAGATAAAGAAGTGTATCGTCTTAAAAAAATTGTCACTAAGGTTCAAAACCAACTGAGTAATAGCGATAATGAAGCTTGATTTAATGATGTATGGGGCCTGTCTCTTACTCAGTTTTTTATGGCTAATCTTATCCTGTACTATGGGTGAATTTCGCATTGCCTCTTTAAATGTGAATGGAGCCAGAGATGTGAGGAAAAGATTGGAAATATATGAGGTAGTTTATGCAAGAGACCCATAGTGATGATAAAAATGCTGTTGAATGGTTTAAAGAATGGAAAGGTTTATCTTTTTTAAGCCATAATACTTCCCTTAGTGGTGGAGTTGGTATTTTATTTGATAAAAAATTTGTTCCCAGTTCAGTTAAAATGGAAGAAATTATAAAAGGAAGAATTTTAAAAGTGATTGCGAATTTTGAAAAATATGTATTCATTTTTTTATGTTTTTATGCCCCAAGTCAACCAATACAAAGAATGTGTTTTTTAGATACTCTTTGTAAAACTTTGGAAGAGTGTAAAGGGGAAGAATACTTATTTTTGGGAGGTGATTTCAATTGTGCAGTGAGCAGTCTAGACAGAAATCATATTGAGCCACATATGCCATCACGCAGAAGGCTTATTCAAATGATTGAAACGCATGATTTAAGTGATGTATGGAGAAATTTTAACAAAGATGTTAGACAATATACTTGGGTTCATGCTCGAGATAACTTGTTATCATTAGCAAGGTTAGACAAGTTATATGTCTTTAAACACCACCTTAATATTTTTAAAAGATGTTTTATTTCTCCGGTTGGTATTTCAGATCATAGTCTAATAGGATATGTAATCTCTATGAATTCTGTTAAGCCCAATAGTGCCTATTGGCATCTTAATACAACACTTTTAGACGATAGTAAGTTTAAAGAAATTTTAGAATGTTTCTGGATTAATTTTAAATGAGGAAAAAAATAATTTTCAATCTTTAAAGAACTGGTGGGATTTTGGAAAAATTCGAATAAAACAACTATGTCAACAATACACCCTGAATGTCACCAAAGAATTGACTAGATCTGTTCAGATTTTAGAAGCTGAAGTTTTGAGACTTCAAAATTCAACACAAACTGGAAATCAAGACCTTATTGATGATTTTAAACTTAAAAAAACAGCTTTATCTGATCTGTTGGGTTTAAAGGCACAAGGAGCATTAATAAGATCACGTTTTCAAAACTCAAATGAGATGGATGCTCCATCCAAATATTTTTTTGGGTTAGAAAAGAAAAATGGCCAACGAAGATTTATTAACGTTTTACAATCTGAAAGTGGGGTTTTACTTTCAGATCCAATTGAAATGCGTAAGAGAGCAGTCAGTTTTTATGAAAAGTTGTATAAAAATGAGTCCAAAGAAGATCAGTGTATAGAACAATGTTTCTTTAGAGATTTACCCCAGATTTCTGAAGAATCTAATGAAGATCTTAATAAACCCATAACATTGGAGGAGTTGTATAAGAATCTTCAAAACATGGAATGTGGTCGAGTTCCTGGAATGGATGGACTTCCAATTGAGTTTTATAAGTCTTATTGGAATATAATAGGTGAGGATTTATTGGAAGTTCTAAATAACAGTTTAACCGAAGGATGTCTACCTTTAAGCTGTCGAAGAGCTCTTTTACCAAAAAAAGGTGATTTAACTGTTGGTGATAACAAGTTGGCGACCTGTTTCTTTGTTATGCTGTGATTATAAAATACTTTCGAAAGTGTTAGCAACAAGACTTGGAAAGGTTTTAGAAGAGGTTATACATCCAGATCAGTCTTATTGCATCCCTGGCAGGTCAATAATTGATAATATTTCATTAATTAGAGATATTTTTGAAGTAGTTAAAATATTTGGTTTAAATGCAGGCTTGATTTCCATTGATCAAGAGAAGGCTTTTGATCGTGTTGAACATGATTATTTATGGAAAGTTACGAAAGCTTTCGGTTTTAATTCAGCATTTAGTGATAAAATCAAAACTTTGTATAATGACATTGAGGGTGTGTTGAAGTTTAATGGTAGCTTATGCGCTCCTTTTAAGGTTCATCGTGGGATCAGACAAGGTTGTTCTTTGTCCGGAATGCTTTATGCACTGGCAATTGAACCTTTTTTACATAAACTGAGACAAGAGTTGACTGGTTTAAAAATTCCAAAATGTGATAATGCAATCAAGTTATCAGCGTATGCTGATGACATTGTTGTAATGACCGAAGGCCAGAAAGATATACAAAGTTTAATAAGAGTAGCCAATGATTTTGAATCTATTTCTTCTGCAAAAACCAATTGGAAAAAGAGTGATGCAGTGTTGCTGGGAAAATGGAAAGAAAAACCACCAGATCTACCAGGTGGTTTAATATGGAAAAAGAATGGTTTTAAATATCTGGGGGTATATCTGGGTGATGAAGATTAGGGTTGGGTATCGTTTGAATTTGAACGATTCCGATTCCGATTCCAATTCCTTGTTTCGATTCCGGTTCTTAACGATTCTCGATTCCGATTCTTTTAAGAGGTAGGGTCAAAAAAGTTTAGATCAATTTTAATTCTATGAATTTTTTACTTTTTATGAACTTTACTATGAATTTCTCACAGGGCTGTTTTCAACTACAGTACAATATAAATATCAAATCTATTTTAAACAATTTTTTTAGGATATTTTAAATGAGCTAGCTAACCAACGGTCTTTCTGAAGGAAATAGTCTGACCTAAATGGGCTATCAGCAGATGAGAAGCTGAGCATCTGTTCATTAAGCCAACGTGCAAACTATCGCAAAGTAAAGTGAAAGTAAGTCGCAGACGCTTAACACATAATCATCATCATTAAAAGTAAAGAAAGAAATGATCTTACCAGGGCTGTTGTCACTCTCTCTTATTGCGGTCTTTGATTTTGAAATTAGCTGATGATCAATAAAATGCAGCTCATATCTGTTGCTTTCAGTGACATGCACAATCTGCATATAGCGCGGGAATTGAAGATCGGATTTAAATCCGTTTCGCAAAAACACATTTATGTGACCAGGTGTAAATGGAATCGTTTTGATTAATCAGATAGCTATCCAATCTGAGAAAACGCATGAAGTGACCAGGTGTAAACAGCCCCTAACAGCGGTGTCTTCTTCCGGTCGGCAGACTGGGAATCGAAACTAGGAATCGAAATTTAAACTTTTGAACGATTCCGGGAAAATCGCAAAGCTAGTCCTGGTTCCAATCGATACTCGATACTCGATACCCAAGCCTAATGAAGATACTGTGCAGAAGAATTGGGAAGGAGAAATTGAGAAGATAAAAGGTCGATTGGACAGGTGGAAGTGGCTTAAATCAGCAATGTCTTATAGAGGAAGGACGATTATAATAAATAA
Organism: Abramis brama; assembly: GCF_963993115.1. Taxonomy (NCBI): domain Eukaryota; kingdom Metazoa; phylum Chordata; class Actinopteri; order Cypriniformes; family Leuciscidae; genus Abramis; species Abramis brama. The sequence continues at coordinate 33,479,511 of NC_139970.1, forward strand.
CTTGGTTGCATCCTTTTTGTGGCATCGGTTGTCTTGTGTTGATCCACCAACATATCTGTTGGCAGAGATACAATCAATTTTGATAGAATTCTTTTGGGACATTGGGTAATACAAAGTATTTTGTATTTACCAAAAGAGGAAGGTGGACAAGGATTGGTCCATCTGCAAAGCAGAACTGCTACATTTCGACTGCAGTTTTTGCAGAGATTTCTAAAAACTTCAGAAAATGCAAGTTGGAGAACAGTAACCAGCAGTATTTTGAAATCTGTTCAAGAGATGAACCTCGACAAATCCCTGTTTTTAATGGATCCTAAAAAGATTGAAATTTCATGTTTACCTGTTTTTTATCAAAATCTTTTTAAGGTTTGGAGTTGTTTTAATGTAAAGAAGTCTGAAAATATAAACTCCTTATTTTGGTTGTTGGAAGAACCCCTGATAAATGGTGCGAGATTGGATGTAATGAGCACAAGCAGCACATTTACTGAACTTTTTATTCAAGCTGAAATCACAACTTTAAAAAAACTTGTAACTTTGGTGGGGGCTGAACTTGCTAATGCTGAAGGAGTGACTGCTTGTCTGAAGATGAATCTGTTCGAACAATGGCTCAACTATTACAGAGGATGCGATCTGCTCTTACATCAGAGGAATCTAATATGCTCAAAGACTATTGTGAAGGACTTATTTGTCCTAATGATTTGGATCCCTTTCCTAAAATGTTTTTATCCCCCAATTTAAATGATCATTCTGGAATTTTCCTACAACTAAAGAGTTTGTGTTTAGATTTTAATGATGTTAGTGGAAAACAGTTGTATAAGGTATGTGTAAAGTTTTTTAACAAAAAAGGTTTACATAAAAAAGTCGATACACCGTGGTTGTATTTTGGGTGTTTTGAGATTAAATGAAAACGTAAGACCAGAGTGGAGAGTGTTATATAAGCCACCATTAACTAAAAAAACAGCTGACATTCATTGGAGGGTTTTACATGGAATAATTGCAGTCAATGCTTTCGTTTCTATTTTAAATTCTGAATCAAGTCAAGATTGCCCTTTTTGTTCTGAAAGAGAAACTGTTTTCCACTGTTTTACTTATTGTTTCAGACTAAAGCCTTTGTTTGAAATGTTAAAAGCAATTTTCAATTGTTTTAATGAAGTATTTTCTGTACAGATTTTAATTTGTGGCTTTAAATATACGAGAAGTAGAAGTGGGGAATGTCAGCTGTTGAATTTTGTACTTGGAAAAGCGAAAATGGCTATATACATTAGTAGGAGAAATCATGTAGAACAAAGGAATGATATAGTGATGTGGTACAGGTGTTTAAAGGTGTTAATGGTGAAATCCAGAATTGTTGCTGATTTTCGATTTTATAAAGTAATGAATAACTTAATGAAGTTTGAATCTATATGGTGTTACAGAGAAGCCTTATGTTCAGTTGTGAACGGAGAGTTGTGTTTTGCTTTAAATTTGTAAAGAATGAATTAATTGTGAAAAACTGTTTTTTTTATAGTTGGTAATTTTTTATTGTAATAAAAGTATTTTTGAAAAATAAAAAAAAATCTCTCTCTCTCTCTCTCTAATATATATATATATATATATATATATATATATATATATATATATATATATAACCATTCAAAAGTTTTTCTAAATGTTTTTGAAAGAAGTCTCTGATGCTTACCAATGCTGCATTAATTTTATTTAAAATACAGTAAAAAAAAAAGAAAAGAAAAAAAAAACAGTAATATTATTTAAAATAACTGTTTTAATATATTTTTAAATGTTATATGTTCATGTGATTGCAAAGCTGAATTTTCCAGTCTTCAGTGTCACATGATCCTTCAGAAATCATTCTAATATACTGATTGGTGCTCAAGAAACATTTCTTATTATTATCAGTGTTGAAAACAATATCTTTTTTTCAGATTTCTTTGATGAATAGAAAATAAATTACCATATACAATATCAGTAAAGTAAAAAAGTCTTTACTGTCACATGATAAATTGATGTCCTTGCTGAATAAAAGTTATTAATTTTAGTTGTTTTCTTTTTTTTAAATCATACTTACCTCAGACTTTGGATGTGCAAAATATGTATTATATATTAATGTACCTTCAGCCACTTTCAACTACTACAACAGATTCATTATCCTTTTATACTCAATATTTTGCTTGGTTATTACCAAAGTGCACATAAATTTGTTTTAGATCAATGGACTTGGCACTTTTTTCACTGTCACTGTCATGTTGTACATTAAAAAGGTAACTTTTTTTACTAATCAAAGTGGCAGAAAAAGTTAAAGAGACAGACTAGGCTATGCATTGTTTACTCAATTACTTGATCCAGAGTGATTTAGAGTGCTTTCAAACAAGCTCAAATGGATCAGGACATTAGCATCAGAATGAGGTTTCTCAGCAGTATTGATACACAAACACTTTATATTGCCAAATAAAAGTCATCATACTTCCCTTCATCACATCAAGTGCCTACGCTCTCCATGAACAATCCTAACTTAAAGACTTATAACCGACAGTGAGTGCTACAGTCGACAAGCAATAGCCTAGTACATTTGGTTGAGAGCTTGGGTCTGATTTCTGTTCATGACACAGTGTTGTACATGCTGTGGACATTAAAAACCATTATACAAGTCACATTATCTGATATTCAAATTGTCAGCTTTATCGCTGAAGAGGCGTCACATCACAGTTTGGTATAGCAATTCAAAATATGTCCATGGCATGCACAGTATGCACCGCTCCCTGTTATTTCTGAAAGGCCTGGGCTTTACACAATTTAGAGTCTCCATTAAAGTCCATTAAAATACAGGCAGCTAAGAGAGGGAGGTGGAGAGATTGATGGATTTGTTCATTAACCATGCCGCAGTGTTAAAAGCATGCTGGCAGGATTAGTGACAACATTGCTTGTTTAAACAAATGCCTCGCCATTCGTGTTTTTCACTTCTATTAAGAACAATAAGGGCCAAGGCATTTTAAAAAGACATATCTGAGGAAGAAATACAGTACCAGTCTCTCTTTCTTTTTCAAAACTTTAATCTCTTTAGAATCAATCAGCTATACTGCTGTGACATGACCACACAGGTCACTAGAGGGAAAGATCATTTTCATGAAAGCATACGGTACTTGTTTCTTACATTCTCTATTTATGTCAACTTAAAGTGAAACTCGGTAAGGGAAGCAGCAATGAAAACAAAAGCGGCATCTGGTGTATGCTCACTTTTTTGACCTTTGCTTCTTATCATTAATCATAGATACAGCATGGGCCTTTTAATGGGAAATAGTAATACACATGTACCATTCTACAGTGTGAAAAAACAGATCTCTCCAGCTAAAAAAAAAATTACTGGTTGCATCTAATATTTTATAGTTGGCTTTTTCCTTTGCATTTTTTGTAATTCCTCAAGAAAGACTTTTTTCTTTTACATTTTTCTGAATTCAGGCTGGTTCACTAATCAATAAGTGCCCCTATTATGCTATTTTAAAGTTTCCTAAGTTCCTAATGTTTTGGAGGTTTGCTACAATAGGTTTACATGCATCAAAAATCACTTTAATTTTCTCATAATATAAAATGAAGCATTATTTCACTTCTCACAGTCTGGTTCATTTGAAGATTCAGTCTTTCTAAACCTCTCCTTTCCAAGAGCCTACTCTGCTCTGATTGGTCAGACGGCCCATTCTTTTGTGATTGGTCTACTGCTTACATCACTTGTCAAAAACGAAACACCGATTATCACATCTGAATTTCAGCTCTGGAGGCTTCCTCAGCGGTTAATACACAGTGATACAAAAAATGGTGTTGTGTTTTTTTTTATCAATTCACTTTTTCAAATTTCATTAAAAACTTCATTTGAAAATTCCCTGATATGTGGGAACCCATTGCACAAAGAATGATAAAACAGGACATAAAAAATTGATACAATTTTCACTATTTTCATACCTTACATTGTACCTGCACTTCTTTCTTGTATTCCAATACATTCAACTTTTACAGCGTGCACTTCATTATTCAGCACTGGTCAGCCTGACCTACAATGAACCCTATGCTGGACCGACCACCGGAGTAGATAAAGTTGAGCTAGTCCTAGAATGATTGTGATTTACCAAACCTAGAGATCTATAACAACACTAAAAGACAGCACACACACATTCACACTTCTTTCCTTGCGTGTCAACACACACATCTACACACTCCAATAGCTTCTCTAATACCCTGTATTTTCCGGTTTGCAAGAGAGAGATTGGATTCTAGCCTGAGACTTTCTTATGAGTTTGTGCACAAATAAGATTGAAAATTGTATCCGCATAATTCCAGATTGCATTACAGCAAATACATTGTGTGCTCTCCTCAAGGGACTATTTCTCAGAATATCAATGATCGTGTAAAGGAAAGTGGAGAGGAGAGAACCTCAAAGGCGAGGCAAAGAAGAGGAAACGCGCAAGGAAACCGAAGAGATGATTTTTATAAAATTTCAGTGAAATTATAGAAGTAGTATTGTGGCCAAATTGAGCTGAAATACAGTATAAAAACAAAGACGAATACAACATTCACCTCCCACGTGAATTTCTGAGAAGATTTTAAAATATTTGAACACTATGTTCAACAGACACATTACATTACAATGCTGCCTCATTTTGCCTTTTGCTAGGCAAACGATGAGAAATCAGCATATATAATCTCCAATATCTTTGGAAGAATGTGTTCAATTATCTCTGCAGGTCTCTCTTACTGTAGGGTCATAGCAATGCTGTGAAGTGCTCCCAGACCAGCTGTGAGAATGTGATCTGTCGGTGGATCACAGTGAAAGTGCATCGACTGAACCCACGATTCTTAGTTTTCCAATAAGATATTGGTCAAGAGCAGCCCTGAAGCAACGAGTGGGCTCAGAATCCAGCACTTCCACTGTTAATCTTATAAACAATTTATTCCCACCCACACCCTCACTCGATTTTCTCCTCGGTATTGTGGGCTGGCTAAACTCATGGTAACTGCATCTGTGAAACTGAACATGCACATGGAGCTCAACATTTCTCTTTTAGATTTATGAACAGCTATACCGTTATTACTTTGCCTGATTAACTAACAAAAATGTATTAAAAGCATGATGTTCTTTCAAATCTTGAAGTAAAATACCATGGTATGAATATGATAATCAGTCAGTACCATGGTTTTAAAGTATCATCGTATCATTGTAAAGGAAAGACAAATCTCTGGGGCAAGTTTACTAAATATGTGCAACTGTTGATTGCGTAATTTCCAGCCTGTCCTCATTATGTAACATTTACATATATTTTACACTGCAAGTATGATTATAGATGATTACAAATGGTCTTTTATTGCAAAAACCTGGGCCCATCCACAATCCAGTATAACCAGGCAATGTCTGGACTGGTATTGTGTTGTGTTGTGTGCATATAAAGCTATATACTTTAGTCCAGCTTTACATTTTTGTCCCAGGTCTAAATTTAAGTAGCCTTGGATGTGCTACACCATAAAAAGTCCCATGCATAATCTTATTAGCTGGGGCATAATGATTTCAAGATCATGAAATAGTACTCTTGCATGTATGTTTCATCAGAATATGTGGTGATGAGAGGTTTTTACCACAGTTTGAGGAAAGTCTTGATTTCTGGAAGAACTCTAGGACATCCTCACAGTGTCTTCCTAAACCAAGCTGCCTATAGTAGCCAAAAGCTTTTTTCAGGAGCCCGTGGGAGAAGAGAGATCAATATGAAGAGGGAAAAGAAAGTAAAAGGGAGAAAGAATAGCTTTGAGTACAATATGGGGCCTCAGACTGAGTTATCTAATGGATGCTCTTTGGCTATTTGAATAGAGGAAGAAAGACAGAACAATCTGTCCTCTGTTGTCATTCCTCATGATCTGATGGCTTTAATGGAAAAGGGAATTCTTTTCTACAGCTTGTCCATGTAGAGGGACCCGGAGAGAACTACCGGGATGAGCTGCGGTAATGGGGAGCTGGATGTGATGAGATGTCAGGTCAGACTCACAAGACTTGTCCTGCTGGGATTGCCGGTGACAGAGCCAGTGGGCTGCACCCAAGCAAGAGGCAGGTAATGGGACTGGCTTAATGGGACTGTCCTCAGGCGAAGTCATCGCAAAGGTCTCACGGACACACAAACAAAGGAATAAATTCAGTGGCTTTCCCGTCCTTGGTGGCGGCAGTTGAGCACCAGCGATGGACACAGGAGGTTTGAAAAATCTAATTCTGTTACATAAACCCCGAAACTATCAGTACTGATGCAGAAGCAAATAAATGTAGGACCCCAACTATAGCCTAAAGCCAAACCACATGTGATGACTTGTATTTATAAAATTGCAGGGGCTGCACAATCGATACTTGCTTATTGGGAGTGTAGGATCAAAGGAATAAACAGAGATAGGCCAGAGGGAAAGTAGCTACAGCCACAATTTCAATAGCAAGTTCAAGTTTGCAATCTGAGATGTGGGAGGAGTGCAAGACATAAAATGCATCTGGAAAAGCTTCAAAATACGTTTGCAAAATATAAATGCTAAGGCACCCGCCGATGCTAAGGTGGGTGGCCTCAAAGCTGAATGTATAGAAAATTGCTGCAATGTTAATAAAACCTGATGAATGTCAAGTAGAGGGTTGCAAAAACAGCATCTGTACCAGTCTATTTTAAAGGACAACTCCAGTGAAAAATGAACCTGGGGTAATTAACACATGGTTACTGAGTCGATCGTTCCTTGGGATGCGTTTTCATGAAAATCGAATGTAAAGAGTTTTATCTTACTCGACAGTACATTACGCGTTTACAGACAGGATCCATCTTGGAAAACAGTCTCAACTAATCGAGTCACGAACGCCGTGCTAAGTGAGCTTGTTGATAGGAATTACGTTTGTGAAATCTAACATAGCACGGCGTTCGTGACTCGATTAGTTGAGACTGTTTTCCAAGATGGATCCTGTCTGTAAACGCGTAATGTACTGTCTTTATAAAGTATCTTCTTATTAAACTGTCTGTACACTTACAAAGTTCTCAATGCTTCGGTTTGCATGTAGGGACCCTCATTATGCTACCGTGTTAGTGTGAGGCTATTTTGAGCCTTGTCAGTGGTATTAACTAGCGATTTACTTTTACTTACTCTGTGCCCCATATACTAGCGTTATAAGCCAAACTGTTTTTAGAGATAAAACTCTTTACATTCGATTTTCATGAAAACGCATCCCAGGGAAAGATCGACTCGGTAACCATGTGTTAATTACCCCTAGGTTCATTTTTCACCGGAGTTGTCCTTTAAATACATTTCTATACAAAGGTTCACAATTAGCAGTATTCATATGATGGTTTACATTATTATTTATATAACAACTCTACTTGTTTCTGTTGTTAATAATTAAGTATTGTACATGTGCAATTCTGTTTAAACAATTTTTTTCCTGCTGCCAATAATGTTTTACTTTATTCAGTATTTTTATGGATTATGGTGTCCCATTTGTGCCACTCAGTACTCAATTGATCAATTGATTATTCATCAGAAAAATTATGTATAAATCATAAAACCTGTCCTGGATGCCAAACGATATAATACACCTGTTTTACCTATACTGTACAACACTGCATAGCACCTATAGAATAACAACTGGATTCTGAATGCAGCTTTTTACAAAAGGTGTTTGCATATTAGATAATTTGCATGATATAGGTGTTTGTCTAAAATATAAGGTATAAATTAGGGTTACACTTTATTTCAATAGTCCCCTTTAGACATTCTACAAACTATGGGCCCTATCATACACCCGCCGCAATGCAGCGGCAGGCACGACAGAAGTGTTTTTTTGCTAGTTTCAGCCTGACGCAGTTATCATTTTCACGTCCTGCGCCACGTTGTTTGAATAGCAAATGCATTTGCACCCATTTATTCTCCCATGGGTATGCTGGTCTGAAAACGCGGTGTGTTCTGGCGCATTGTTGGCGCGTTGCTATTTTGAGGCAACTGAAATAGACTACGCCATTGGCCAACAAAAACCTGGTCTAAATTCTTTTTTGTTTTTTAAAGGGGTGGTTGATTATGATTTCACTTTTCTAACTTTAGTTAGTGTGTAATGTTGCTGTTTGAGCATAAACAACATCTACAAAGTTACAACGCTCAAAGTTCAAAGTAGAGGAAGATATTTGCTTTTAAAGAAATCTTTTTTTAAGGACTACAACAAATGGCTGGTATGGACTACACGAGATTCCTCCCGGGTTAGTGACATCACTAACTCTAAAATTTACATAAACCCCGCCCCCAGGAACACGGTCCATGTTGAGAAGAGGAAGAGTTGTTGTAGTAAAGCACATTTGTGAGTCTGCTCAAGCTGTCACATCCGTCTTTTCACATGCAATACAGTATGTAACAAAAATGAAATAGCATGTCACTCTGTTGGCATTGTACAACAGTTCCCACACAAGCGATTTTATAGATTATCATGACAGAATATGCTAATCAAATATGGAGTTTCCTTTGTGTCTTTTTTATTCAATCAAACATACTGCGTTTGAGAGTAAAACTAATTATTTTGTAATTAAGAAAAATTAAAAGATTGCAAAAAAAAGTCTTCTTAAGGCTCAAAAATTGATAAAATTATTTGCAATGCAAGTAAATCTTTGAAAACCTTTATTTTTCTTTGTGCATTTCGAACACTTTTCATCACAAACGCACACATTTTGCTCTCTTTTCTGCTGTCTTTTTTTGCGGGTCTAAATCTTTTGCTTGTGAATTGAAAAGTTTTGCTTGCGAATGAAGCTGTGTCTCAGTGGGCGGTCTCTACCAACCAGGATGGAAGGCCCTTTTCCATTGGTCACCCTGGATCGAAGTGACAGGTTGACCACGCCCACTACGTTTTCCTGTTGCTGCCGCGCAGTGTTTCTGAGGGAAGAGCCACTTTGAACTTGTAACATGGTGAGCAACAGGTCCTTTACTGGGTAATGCTGGGTACACACCAAAAGATTTTTTACATCTTATAAGATTTTCAAAATGTGATAGACCACAAACATGAGGACAAAAAATCCTAGATTTAACCGTGTTGCTCCTATAGTGTGTGGTGTGCCATGATGTGACAAAGACAGCACACCACACACAAACAGATTTTCAACCAGAGTCTTGACTGTGAACACAGGAAATCTTGCAAAATCTTGCGAGACCTCAGAATAAGCATGGCGGACGATATGCAGGAAGAAATTGCGATGATAGTGTTTGGAAAGGTTATACACAACACGTTGTATAAACATTTGTGCTGTTGCCACAAATCAACAAGCTGATCCTCCATCTCTGCTGTCCACATCAATTTCACTTTGTGCTGCGCCATGACTGCGTTTGTTATGCTTCCGTCTTCCATCATCTCGCTTTCTGATTGGATATTGTTTCGTTTCACGTGATAATCTCCAGAGCATGCCTGCGTTTGTCCTCTGGGTTCCCCCCACACATCAGGATTTCTGATTCGCGATCGGGGCGGCTCCGACGTTCTTCCGATCAGGTTCGGACACTCTTAACACACCTCACACCAATGGAAAATCTGCTAAGATAATCTGTAGAACCATCAAGATAATTGGGACATAGCTACCCTTACGAAAAAGAAGTTTATTCAAGTGTGCTATTAGTATACTTCTTTTAAACTAAAAATAAGAAAGTTTACTTTCAGTCTACTTTTTATGTACTTATCAGAAATATACTTCAAATTGCACTTAAGTTCACTTAAAGAAAACTTGTAGTATAAAACTACTAAACTAGTAGTTTACTGAAAGTATACTAAAGTGTACTTACATAAACTAAAAAATTGCTACAAGTATTAAAATGGTAAACTACTAGTATACCCATAAGTTCACTTGCAGTACAAATGAGAAATGTAATTATGAACTAGTTGTGCACTTAAAGTTTACTACTGTTACACTTATAGTACACTTAAACATATACTTTTTATATACTAAAAGTGGGCCAATTTAGTCCCAAGAGGTATTAAAATAGTACACTTAAGTTTACTACAAGTACATATTGACATTAGTATACTTACTGCATAATGTATACTTAAAAATATACTTGAACATTACTTAAGTATACTTCATAAAATGAACTTGAAGTATACTTCTTTTTCGTAAGGGTAGGATTGTCGGAAGGGGGGAAATCGGCCCAAAATCAGCCCGATTATCTTTTGGTGTGTACCCAGCATAAGATAACTGATTTAATATCACTGTGGCAGGATGAGGCTGGTGGCGTGATTACACCTGCGCGACACACCGGTCTCGTGTCTCTCACGGAGGAGCGGAAGCACAAAAGATTAGGAGCGACGACAGTGAAGATGGAGAGAGGATAGGCCTGGATTTTATATTGTGTTGTGTTTTGTTTTATTATGTGTGGCGGCAGTCGTCCGTGAGGGACTACTGCCTTTACTTTGGTTTTGTATTTGATTATTTATTAATTAAAGTATTTGAATGTTCGCCGGTTCCCGCCTCTTCTTCCCATAATAACGACCTGTGTTACAGTAAAGTGACAAGTGAACTGAATTATTCTCTTCCTATGTTCTCCCATTTAAATATTTGGCTAAACCAGTCATAGTTAGTTTTACAGCTGAATAGATTTTATTAGCCAACACAACAGCAAAGCTAGCAACCAGAGCCACCAATAGTAGCCTAGCCTATACAAATTTTTTTTTATCTTTTGCTGTAGTGTGTCAGTAGGAAATATCAGTTTACATGTCCAAACATTTAAAAATAAGTTGATGTAATAAATATATAACATTCATCAGAAGCATTTGTAACTGTGTACCGGTAGGCTACTTAGTTTTTAACTAAATGAAATTCAGATCATTGATCACAAATTATAATCACTGTTATTTCTTTACTTAACTTTTGGTGCTCTAGAGACATGCAGTTTTGTTAACAGACAGATCATACAAATGACATATAGCCTAAACCAGCAGCTAACAGTAGCAAGACACACTAAGCAATAGCCGGATCATTTCTGACAGTCAGCCTTATTTAAATCTCTACTTAAGATTAAATATGAATATGAAAAAGTTTAAATGCACTTGCATAACAGCAAAAAGTAAAAAAAAAAACTGCTGGGAAAAATATCTAAAACCTGTCTTTCTAGATAAGTGCGTGAAGTAATTTATATTATGTATTTTATGTACCTATATTATCATTATCATTTTTAAACGTAATATGTTAAAAGTCAATGTAACGTCTATTCTTCTGCTAGCACAATCACAGTACCGGGTAGTCTAATGAAATTATCCGAAAGTTATGGCAGATCAGACATATGATTACCTAAGCACGACCCTTTGGCCCGACTTCTCTGGTTTAGCCAACGTTAAGTATTTAAATGGGAGAGCATAGCAAGAGAATAATTCAGTTCACTTGCCACTGAGTTTATGATATTAAATCAAGGACCTGTTGCTCGCTATGTTACAAGTTCGAGCTCGCTCCTCACTGCGCGGCAGCAGCGGGAAAAGGGAGTGGGCGTGGTCAATCTGTCACTTCGATCCAGGGTGACCAATGGAAAAAAGCCTTCCATCCTGGTTGGTAGAGACCGCCCACTGAGACAAAGCTTCATTCGGATGCAAAACTTTTCAACTCGCAAGCAAAAGATTTAGACCCGCAAAAAAGACAGCAGAAAAGAGAGCAAAATTTGTGTTTGTGATGAAAAGTGTTCGAAATGCACAAAGAAAAAAAAAAAGGTTTTCAAAGATTTACATGCACTGCAAATAATTTTGTTATCAGCTTCTTTATTTTTGAGCCTTAAGAAGACTTTTTTGCAATCTTTTAATTTTTTTGAATTACAAAATAATTAGTTTTACTCTCAAACGCAGTATGTTTGATTGAATAAAAAAGACACAAAGGAAACTCCATAATCAAAGACTTGAAGATAGTTAACTCCACATCAGCAACATAAATTCATCAACTAACCATTCAGAAACGTCCTGTTGCATTCTACATGTTGTCACTTCTTCTTAATTCTCTCCATCATTGTCCGACTCCAGTTTAAACATAAAAGGCAGTTTAACATAAACAGTTTCTGACATTTTAGTGCCTGTCTGCATTAAGTAATCGGAGCTGCTAACACGCACAAGCTCTTAAAGCTCCGCCCTCTGTGCTGGGAGCAGCAGCTCATTTGCATTTAAAGGGACACGTACACGTTTTTGCTCACCCTCAAAAAGGGACAAATTTAACATGCTGTAAAAAAAATTAGATTTTGATCTAAACTCCCACATACACACTCTGGGGACAACAGAGACTTATTTTACATCTCGTGAAAAGGGGCATTATACCACCCCTTCAAAGAGCGTGTTAGTAATGTGCGCCTATAGGCAGGTCCACAAAGAGAATAAACACTGCTTATTACACACACAGTGATGCCCAACAGCTGGGCGCGCCGACCATTTTTCCCATCTTTAAACTAGCACAAGTGGATTCGGACACGCCCTAAGTGCACTTGCGCCGTGCGCTTTACGCCCGTTTCACGCATACTCCGTTTGCAGTGCGTATGCGGTACAGGAGCAGCACGCTCTATAGTGCTTTCACATATGCTGCGTTTGCAGTGCGCAACTAACTGATCCGCTAACTGAACTCAACTAACTGATCCGTGGCTGTACCACAAACACATTTACTCACTATTTGTATTTCAAATCCAGAAGTTATCAGCAACTTTTTTTTTTTTTTTAATTGTCAGCATTGCGATTCTCTTTGTACACATATACACTCTTTAATAGACGTATTCACGTTATTCAATGCATTACTTCTATATAGATTATATATTAAGTTGCTCAAGCAAGTGGTAAAATATTTAACCGTGTACTTATATTAAAATCACATACATTTTAAATTCAAACTTAAAATTGACAAAAACAGCAGATTCATACCTTTTATTTTGCATAATTTAAATCTTTATACTATAAATCTTGCATGTCACAAAGAACAATTGTTTTTCCACCTCCACGAATGAGACGAGTGTCGTTAATTATGTCGAATTGTTGAATTAAATTGTAGTTTTCCTTGCTTTACCCCGGTCTTAAAGTAAAAAGATGACTGTGAAAAATAGTAGTATTTATTGTGAGATTACTACATTTTATTTAATTAAATGCATTTATGATGAAATTACTACATTTTCATGTCAATCTGTGTTCATTTTGACCACGAAACATGCGCTGTCACTTTAATTCAGTGCGTGCAGCACAGCAAAAATAGACTCGGTGCAGAAACGATCGCTGCACTGCGGTATACACACCGCTCCTGGAACGGATCGCCGGACCGCATCCGCGTGCAATGTGAAAGCTCTAACCTGTTAACATGGGTACGGAAAAAAAATACGCACCGCATACGCACTGCAAACGGTGTGTGTGTGAAACGGGCGTTAGGTTGGGGTTAGTAGAATAAGTTGACATGTACTTGCAAAGTAGAATGTCTAAAGTGGACTAACAAAGTGTTATCTAAACCTAAATTACCTAAAGTCCAAAAACTGATAGCCTGACATTTATATTCAGTTGTAATTTTGTTTGGTTTATGAAAAAAAAAAAAAAGAGGTTTGATTTTTTGATTTTTGATTTTTTTCCAGAAAAAAACTGTTTGACATGAGGGTGAGTAAATAATGACATAATTTTCATTTTTGGGTGAACTATTAATTTAAGGGTAATAAAGTGATCCAGGATAGGAAAACATAGGTGCATGACGCTCATGATACTTCGTTTTAGTTCCTCAGTTCCACTTTGTGTGAAGTGGCATGGAACAAGTAAGGTGCTGGTGCTCAGTTCAGTCCATTGCTCAAAGCTGCCCTGACACCAACTTAAAAATAAATTAAAAAAACCTCAGTAAGCTTGCCAGAGCTCCCAAAGTGTTTCCTAACAAGTTAAAGTGGGGCGACCTCAACTGTTTCTGGGTTCTGCTCAGTGTCTCTACTCGCATCCTAGAGGTTTGAGTTTCTAATTTAATAACCAATAACTTTTAACCACACTGCATCAGACACAGTAACTGTGTTTCAAAACCCAGCCAGCTACCCTGCTGTCTGCAGTCATAGGTAGCATCCCAACTAAAATGTAACCTCATAAGAAATTTGGAACAGGCTACATAGGGAGCAATTCCATTTGTCACAAATAGCACTCCTCATAGAAGGTTGCTAAGCTAATGGCACAATGCTCTAATAATAAAAGAGACTGTTCGATTAAAAACATATTTTTTTATTAGATTGAACTACAGGGTGGGCCATTTATATGGATACACCGTAATAACATGGGAATGATTGGTGATATTAAAGTCCTGTTTGTGGCACATTAGTATATATTAGTACACACCACCCATCTTGAGGAGTTTTCCCCCTCACATATACTAATGTGCCACAAACAGGACTTTAATATCACCAACCATTCCCATGTTATTACGGTGTATCCATATAAATGGCCCACCCTGTATATTTTTAGAACATTTATATTCTGCATCTATCTATTTCCACAACAGGGTTACTATAGTTAACTAAAACTAAAAATAACACTGTAAAATAAACTTTTAATTTTAAAAATTTAATAAAATTTACATTTATTAAGTAATCAAATTTGATTTGGGGCAGCCATCATTATACAGTATAGAGTATATACAAGCACAATTTCATTGTTAGTCACCAGCAGCATTACATCAACAGCCTATCTTCTGTGAAACATAGCAAAACCAGTGTTACTCACGTATGGAGCAGAAACAAAACAAACTCTGTGTCCATTTTCAGGCCAGGGGTCCGTTCTTCGTACGTCGCAAACTCAGAGCTGGATTTGATCGTTGGCGATTTGGCATGATCTTGGATTGTTTGGTTCTTCGACGCTCATCCTGGACTTGCTGTCATAGCAACAGGTGCGCAAGTTTAAACCTGCTCGGGAGCAGGCTTATTTCATGTTAACAGGATTAGACTGCGGCTTCATAAGCGGAGCTGATACGGGAAGTCCAGCGCAGCGCGATAGTGCACTTTCTGAGATACATATTTTTTCTCATGACTCGTGAGATTGTCGTTTACATTATTAATTTGTTGGAAACGCACATTTATTTTCGACTTGTCGGAGTCGGGCTTTAACTACAGCACAAACTGTTTGCATTGCCCTAAGATTATTTGCGAGTGGCTCTTTCCTTTACACTATTGGAGATGCGGAGAACTTGATGGAAAGTGCTGTCTGTCGTGTCATTCGGAGTTTACCTGGCACTTTTAGGTTTAAAAAACAGTTTTTTTTTTTTTTTTTTGTGGCATTTCCAAGCCACTTAAGACCCAATGTTGTAAAGCAGTTTTTTTTAAAGCAGTTTTTTTTATTTTTATTTTTTAGGCATGCAATCATGACCATGCCGATTACAGTATATGTCAATCAGGCATCACTAACGTGATTGGTAGGCTACCATAGACTATAGGCTAGACCATAGACTGCCATCAAGGCCTCAATGAAGGGGATTATGTGAACAGAAAGGGGGTTCACAATGTAAATGTGCAGCCCAGTTACTATTGTGATTCTTAACATTCCAGATTAGTAATATTATATATATATATATATAAAAAAAAAGAGGCAGTTGACTAAAATCTCAAATGTGAAAGCAAAATGGCCAGGATCTGTGCATGACTTAAGAATTTTCAGAGATTCACATTTATGCACATTATTTGAAAGTGGTAAAGTTCCACAATTAAATATCAAGCTCACTGTATTACATACACTTATGCTGATCCTAACAGAACTGCATTTTTTTATAGGTGATTATGACATGTTCCTGCCTGCAGACAGGTGTTTTATGACCCCATTCCCTGACCCAAACCAGTTACAATGCAGCTCTAGCCAGGACAAGGGCACACAATGAAATGAACTTTGGCTAACTAAAGGGAAGATTTCAGTGTCTGAAAAGTCTGAGGGTTGCACACCTGACAGGGCCTGTGACATTGTTGCATGTGCCATATTACACAACATTGCCAAAAAAAACCCCACTTTTCATTAAATGTTTAATAAAAGACAAATATGCTTAGTTCCTTGAGTTTTATTTAAATTGTTCTTTGTAAAGAAAAGCCAGTGGTCAAGTGCCTGCAACAAGAGATATTAAGACACATGCCTCATGCAACAAATAAAAAGGAAAAGTTGGCTATACACTGCCCACCTGTAGGCCTATGTCTCCTCTGTCTGTGCAGACTCTTCTGTAGGCCTTTCTGTAGATGTGGAATCCTGCAATTTATATTGCAGCCATAAAGCATACAAGTATAAATTAAGTAAAGTTATTTATGCACTTGCAGGTAGGCTAGTTCCTCCATATGACAGTTATCTGAGAGGGTTTATTCACTGTCCAGTGCAATGGAAACAAATGGACATTACAAAGTCTTATACTTTCTTTCCTTTGGAAAGTTAGAAAATGTCCACTTACTGCACATATTTCAGCCACCACTTTCTTGGGAACAGATACAAGTGTTGGTGTATTATGTAAAAGTGCACAAAAGAGGAAAACACAATGTCATTACAATGAACTACACTCAGGAAAAATGTGATCAATAACTCATGGCAAAATATTTTTACATTAACATAAGTTTATCAGTTTTCACTTTCACAAGTCAAAGCAATTCATCATTACTCAAGATTTAACAGTTGAAATGACTATACGGCCTTAATTTAATGCAGCAAAAATTATTTTACAGTGTAGGCTACTAAGATCTTTTCTTTTTTTTTTCTTTTTTTCTCAGCCTTTTTCTTGGTTGCTTTTATAAACAGACAACCATTTATTTAACAGTGCCTTTTATAAAAGAGACTATAATATAACTAAAAATTACCATATGTAGAATATTTTTGTACTTCACTTTTATTTGTTCCCATGTTCTAGTGTGGTGACTCTGACATTACAATGAACAAAGTAATTATGCAATTATTAAAATACAAATATATAGGCTAATAAGTGATAAAAACATCTAACACTTCCACTTCTAACGGATTTAAATTGTCTGCTACTTTTTGCCAGCCCTCTCTCCTGGCTTTTGCAGACTTTGAGGTGTTCCCTGGCGTTTTGATTAAACATTAAAATTCTGAATAAACTTCGACTATTAGTTCTTGCTCTGCTGAGGAGAAAAACTGAGCCCGCTCTTTGGCCACGCTGAACAGCCAATAGCAGCGTTGCTGATCAATGTTTCTACTATCGATACATATCCCCTTTTAAACCAGCGCATGAACGCGCAATTATCTCAGATAACTCAATCCAGCGATACTAATCATATCCGGCAACCTAATTAGCCAGATCATGATTAGCACGATGATATCATCTTGGATGTGTAATTTGATCTCGGATGCAACGTACGAAGAACGGGCCCCAGGTCTCTCCAGGGCTGGATAGCTTTTCTAATGCAGGTCCTAAAGCTCTTGCCTGATTATAACCCTTCTTTTTCCAGTGATATTCCTCTGACCTTTTCTCTTTTGTCTCTTAGCCATCTCTCATTCAGTCTTTCTTCAAATCTCCCTCTTGCTTACTCTCTCTCCTCTCCCATCAAAAGTGGACATGCCATCCTTCTGCTGATTGGCTACAAGTGTGTTGTGGTGCTCAGTCTGATTCACTTTCAACAGCGTTTCTCATGAATCGCTTACTGCACCTTTAAAGGTGCAATTTGTGATCTGGGAAATGCTATAACTTTAGCCTGCTAGCATAGAAAGCATACGATCCCACCCTCCCTGCAAATCGCTGTCCAAAGCCACACCTCCTCCAAAACGACATGAACACACACAGACCAGAAGCGAGACGGATTCTTGAATGGATTACATCATGTGTCATTCACCGGTGAGAAAACTTTACAGTACAGTGAGTAACAGTATAACAAACGTAAACAACTGTTTGCCTGCCATTCTTGCTCTGTCTGCACCGTACGTGAACTCGCTCATGACGTTTGATGTCTGCGTGAACAGGCAGCACAGTGGTATATGCAAACACCCATTGACTGACAGGGAACACGTTATCATTTCATTCTGACCGAATGCAATCATTGAACGAACAATTTATGGTCCTACGCCTTCCATAGACAAATATATATTTATAAAAATATATTTAGACTGCTTAACATAGTGATTGCCATCAGGATATGAGGAGACTTTCAACCAGCATAACAAAAATAGTTACATAGAGAATCAACTATTGCACCTTTAAATGCTGCCTATTGGCAGCTTGCTTGGTTTTGGAACAGAACTTGTATCTGGTGGCACATACAGAGACTCCATCATTAAAATACTTTAATTAGTGTGGGAAAATAAATGAATCCTTTGAGTTATTAAATATGTCATGAGAGCCTGACATCCATGCACACAAAACCATATTTTATCATCCACTGCATTCTTCTAATTAAATACTAATACAACAATGAGCGATTAGCTTATTGTGCATGGTATCTGCATTCCACATTCCAGTTTTATACAGTAAATGAGCTTAATTATTTATGATTACAGACTCACTTTGTCTCTCTTTTTTGTGCGTGTGTGACCCTGCACATTTGTAACAATCATTCAATCGTTATACAGTTAGACTTTCATTAACTAACAATTCTCTGCACCAAATATGTCATTAAAATTCACCTCATACCTCATGCGCTAAGCTTTACATTTTTATTTCGCTAAACTGTATGAAAAGTACATTTCAGGCTCTCAAAGTTCAGTTCCGTTCATAAAAGCAGGCTTTTGGAGACTGAAACCGTGATACTTAGTTCTCATTTATATGCTGCTGTCAAAACCCCCAATTAAAATTGCATAAACAAACAGAATCATTTTTAAAGGTTTCATATATTCATTAAATATTTCAGTTGAATATTTCATCAGCTCTGAACAATGTTACGCTAAGTATGAGTAAAAAAAGACAACTGATTCATTGCTAAATTATTTCTTTTTTTTTTAAAGCATGGCCTACTTGTAAGCTTGCAATGGCTCACGCTAATACTGAATGTTGAATATATCAGTTGAAAAGACTCTCAGAATTTACTTTAATCAATAACAAACACTGACACTTATAAAGGAAAATGACTAAGAAAAATGCTTGAAAAGGCCAAGGTCTGCAAGCAACAAATTACAAAAGACAGCACCATGCAGATGACTAGTAATTTCCTACTACTTAATTCTGAAAAAACAGAGATTCTAATTATTGGACAAAAAACTTCCTCACATAATAATCTAGAATACTGTCTAACACTTGATGGCTGCTCTGTCAAGTCTTCGTCGTGGGTTAGGAACCTGGGTGTGCTCTTTGATACCAATCTTTCTTTTGAAAGTCACGTGTCTAGTATCTGTAAAACTGAATTTTTCCATCTTAAAAATATATCTAAATTACGTCATATGCTCTCATTGACAAATGCAGAACAATTAGTCCATGCGTTCATGACATCAAGGCTAGATTATTGTAATGCTCTACTGGGTGGTTGCCCTGCACGCTTAATAAACAAATTACAGCTGGTCCAAAACGCAGCAGCTCGAGTTCTTACCAGAACCAGGAAGTATGACCATATTAGCCCAGTTCTGTCAACACTGCACTGGCTCCCTATTAAACATCGTATACATTTTAAAATATTGCTGATTACTTACAAAGCACTAAATAACTCCACAGTACTTGAGTGAGCTCTTAACGCATTATATTCCTTCACGTCTATTACGATCTCAAAATTCCGGCCAGTTGATAATACCTAGAATATCAAAATCAACTGCTGGCGGTAGATCCTTTTCCTATTTAGCACCAAAACCTTGGAATAGTCTTCCTAACTTGTCCGGGAAGCAGACACACTCTGTCAGTTCAAAGCTAGACTAAAAACACATCTCTTTGACCTAGCATACACATATGACCTAGTCACACATTGTAGACTTTTATAATTCAATGTTAGGCTGCATAGATTAGGTCAGCCGGAACCGGGAACACTTCCCATAAATCCTGATGTACTCGTTACATCATAAGTAGAATGGCGTCTATGCCAATATTAGTCTCTCTGTTTATCCCGAGGTTTACCGCAGTCCATCGGATCCAGGCTGTGTCCAGATCTGATGAAGGACCTGCGCCTGGACGCGACGACAGCGCAGTCCTGAAATGTCAACTAGTCTCTCCCCTGTGAAGGCCTTCCTCCCCTCCCTTTACCTCTCTACAGATAAAGCATTGTCGGGATAATTCCGGTTCACGTGGCTACGTGGAAGCGATAAAAATTCTGTATTATTAATTTTAAGGCCAGACAAGTAGTATGTTGAGGGTTGATTTGTAGGGAAGGACTACACGCCTGCACATATATTCAAACGCACATACCTATAGACTGAACTCGTGCCATCGGCGTTCTCACTGGTTCGCGTTTTTGAAGTTTGCGCAGAAAGAACTTTAGAGTTTTCTGTTAAAATGGTGTCGTGTTAGCGGCCCCTAAGTTAATAACTAATGATCGTTGCAACGGAAGTGAATCAATCAAACTAACTTTGGCTGGACAATAACTTTATTGCTGCTATAAAGCCAAAACACTTTAATTTCCTATTATCAATGTAAAGCTGCTTTGGAACAATCTACATTGTTAAAAGCGCTATATAAATGAAGATGACTTGCCTTGACTTGACCATGACTGGGCAAAAAAGGCTTATTTTTCAAGCATCAGAATTAATGTATATTTAAAGGGAGACACTACAGGCAAAAACAGTGTTTTTTTCATGCATCTGTCAATTTTGAGGTTTTGGGCTTTTTGGCTTTCCATAAAGTGTTTTTTCAGACTAGTGGACAGAAAACATCCAAAATACACTTTGAACTGTATCTTTTAGAGCACTTTATCTATTTGCGTCTGTAGATTTCAATTACAGTGTATATCTTTAAAGGCCATTTTCTCAAAATGAGTTCCAGAAATCTCCACTTCAGTAACACTTATATACACCAAACTTTACAGTTTTATTCATATCTATATTATAAAGGTTCTTACAAAGGGGTTTGTTCATATATAATTATTCCTAAAAAAAATGGCGAAAATGTAATTATTTTTGGCTGTTGACAGTATTTTCTGATTTGTGGAGTGATAAATAGAGATATCCAAAAATCCCTTCTGTAAAAAACCTTTGGCTCTAATATATCAAATAAATGAAACAGTACTTTTTAACCTGACTTCATTCAGATTTTTGTTCTAGAAATGTATGCAAATTAGTGCATATTTAATTAGACAACACCTCATTTGCATATTTAAACGTACAATTTCAGAAAACTTGTAATACATAAAATGTTTGCTATTATTAATGTAATCAATCAACTGGTGAAGTATGGTGATATATTTTTTACCCTCTTCACCTGGGGTGTCTCGCCTTAAGGTCACTCACTGACCAATGTTTTTATTGACCATGCCTTGGAATAAAATTGGAGCTTAGCATTCGTTAAGGTTATGAACTTCAGCAGTTTTCTGTGCTCTATGGGGTTCTGATGGACTTCAAAGAAGATTAAGCTCTTTTAAAATTAGTTGATTCTGTTATGATAGAATCAGAGAGGGGGGCTTCAAATCAGTAAGTCAGAAAAAAAAATGGCAGAAGGCCATAGTGAAATTAGACAGATGTGAGCATGTTTGGGTTTATCCTTTTGGTTTGTTTGTCTCAAAACCTAGAGCTATTCCAATAAGGCTTGACTATTTCATAAATACCAAAGAGAACAATTTAGAATAGAGTTTAATATATTAGGAAGATCACACAATAATCAATAAAGATCATAGATACTCATTGATTCCATCCTTCTCATTATTTCTTCTATCGCACTTCTATAACATGTAGAGCACAGTCTGGGAGGGATCAATACAGCAACTTATTCTTGTCACTGAGGCTTGAGATTGACATAAACACAGATACTTAAGCAAAAGCCTTGTGTCTGGTCATTGCTGCTAAGTGAGTGCATCTAGCAGAGACTTTGTCTGTCTGTCTGTCCATCTATCTACTTTTATAAGGCACCTAGCTGTGCCGTACATATTTTCACAGAAAACACACTTTAATAGACCACCATGAAAAAAGTTTATGAGAGTTCTGTAAAATTAACAGATGTATTTTATTGCCTTTAATAGAAGATGTTGTTTTGTCTGCAGAAGGGTGCCACACTAAAAAAAAAAGAAACACACACACACACACACACACACACACTACTAATAAACGGTCTGTATATCGACCAAATACATTTACTTTCAACATCAGATATAACTTAAGCCTGCAGCCTGAGTTAATTGCCTCTAGGTTCCAAAACTGAACCACAAATGTTTAAGCATATTGTGTATTCATGTAGTTAGCTATCAGTGTTTATAATTCTCATATTCCCAGTCCTGAAACAGATCATAATGTTCCATAAACCCTCGAGGGTCAGAGGTGAGATCGTAGCTATTTTCTTTCAGCATGAATAAATAATTGACCCATTTACATAACATTTAGCTGCACCAGAAACATCACTCGACAAATTGTTCTAAAAAAAAATGTTTGTGAGCATTTTTTTCTCCGTTGTAGTTGAACTAATGCATTTGCCTTGAAGGAGAGGAAGAGGCCAGTTCTGGACAGAGCTGACCTGATTCATGTTACTCACTGTTACTCAAATGCCTTCATTTCATTTTCATTCTCTGCTTACTAAACATCAGCAGTACTATATGAGGGACATGAGAACATAAGGCACACACGTCTGTGACAGCACCAGAAGAGACGGTGCTCGAGACGGGTTTTTATGAAGCCATAAACATTGGCCCATCTGCTGCTGCCAATGATCTCAGCAGCAGAAAGTGCAGGTTTATGACTTCATACAAAGCCTACAGCACTGAATATAAACGAGTGCGAGAGACACAACCTGCAGGTGAAAGGAGAAACTCATTTGCCAGGTGCTCATCACAGGCCTCTTTTGAAAACCTGGTTTTACTTTCTGAGTTATAAAACATACAGATGATATGCCTCATTTGGCTTTTGTGAGCACAGCTGTGAATTTAAATATGCAACATCCTAAGCACAATATACATGTTTGGAAATATCACCATGTCTGTTTGTGGTACTAAGAATTAATGAACGCTGGGTTCTTTTTTGTTTTCATCCATTTCATGGCTTTTTGTGCTTTGGGTGATCCAAAATGTGATCCAAAATTGTCACACTACAAAATTATCTGGAAAACTTTAGTGTGATTGTAGGCAATAAGGACACAATGACCTTGAAGCACTTCTGTTCCCAAGAAAATCTTTGTTCCACAAAAAGACAAAAAATCATTCTATTTTTGAATATTATGTACGCCCTGTATACCCAGAACCTGAGCGCATACATGAGAGCAACTTTAGCCTTGAAAATACGAAACACTAACTGCTTTACATCAAAAAACAACAACAGTAATGGCTGATGTTATGATATGATAGTTGATTTGTCAGTTCTAATTGTAGCTACGATTGTCTGAAATGGTGTCAACATTGCAGTGATTAGAAATCATACACCACTCATCCCCTTGACCTTCCTACAGACCACACATGCTCTCTCTTTTTACATAGCTTAATTGCATCTTGCCCACTGAGGATGTGGGTAATTCAATATAACGTCATGTTCTCACACTAGACTCGTCTGGATTAAATGTCCATCAAACTGCTGCAGTTTATCATAATATGTTTCGTTTCATGGCCACAGACTAATATTACAGAAACAATCTGCTATTCCAGCTACAGAGGTTTTAGAGATGAAATGTAAATGTAATAGTTCAAATAAATCTAAATGTATCACAAAATAATAAAACAGACCCCATATTCCATTTAAAGGTCTGTCCGAACAAACGGGATATGAATTACTGCCTAGTCCTGTGTTAACCGGCTCTCTGTATTGCAGTCTAATCAAATAATGTCATCAATAAAACAAGAATTGCACAGAAAAAATACACATTAAATCAGGCGTCAAAATGATTCAAATATTGTCATCATTATTTACGTCCATTTGTGGATGCCAATGTCTCATAAAAAGTTATACAAACCACCATAAACCATATTTTATAGTTTGCTTTTTAATCACCACAGCAGAAGCAAATAACAGTCAACACGTCTTCATCTGATCCTCATAAACATTTAAACACTAACAGTCAAAAGTTTGAACACAATTCACTGTTTAAATGATTGAGATTATTTTGTTACCAAATATGAATTGTTCCTATTTCAGTCATAAATAATATTACAATTTTTAGAGAAATCTAATACTATTTTTTATATTTTACACATAGTAAGTAAAAATTTTGAAATATTTTATATACACTTATTTAAATAAATATTCTAAATAATATGTCGTTATCACTCTTTCTTTTTGGGTCTGTATATGACAATACATATGCAAGAAGATCATGTTGGTGGGTCCTTGGTATTTAAAAATTGGAAAAACCCCTGATCAATTCTATACATGACACCAACCTATACATATCCATAGTTATCAAAGAACATAAGCCATAGCAACAGACATTATTGAATTGAGCTAAGCTCACTGAGTACTTTACTGTATCTTGCACTGGAAAAAGAACTGCAAAAAGATGGCAATTACATTCATTTAACTTTACTTGAAATATGAAAAACGTTCCCTTTTCCACAGTCCTGCTGAGAGGCATCTGAAAATAGAGGCAGGATGTTATGCAGTGATGACTGATCATGAAAGTGAGTATGAGACTTTGAGCGTAGACTCATGTGGAATGATGTGAGCATGTAATTCAAACTTTAATTGCCTACCCAGTGTATCTGTTCCCTCAGGCAACAAGGTGTTGTGTCTTCAGAACAGAGCACCCAGAGCCATTATTTCTCCTCTCTCCTCTCCCACTGTACATTATTAGTGTTGGCATGTTAATATGGGGTCGTTTAAAATCGCCCTTTAACACGTCAATAAGTGGCACTACAAATATGAACGTTCTGCAAATGAATAGTGAAACTGCAATGTCAGATATCTCTATTTCAAGAGTCTAACTGACATAAATTACTTCTCAGGTATGAAGGGATTTAGACCAACCATTGAAGTGTTACAGAACATCAAATGAAAGGAGAAGTAAACTAAATTGCCAATCGAAAGCCAAAATTGTCTTTAAATACAACTGCCATATGATTCTGATGCATTTTAGGCTGTACTCAAATGTCTGACAGGTTATTCATTCCAAAAGGTTACAGTTTGAGAATTACTGCAAAACTGGACAGACTGACAGTTCCCTGCAGTAATCTTGGATTAAACCCCTGTGTGGGGCATGTGTAATAAACGGTGTGTTTCTAATGTCTAAATGACTCAATCTTGTGTTGAAGCCCTAAAAGCAAGTCATTAATGTGCTATTGAGCAGAAAAAACAACAGAAAAAGTCTAAATGGAATCTGATTTAGCTCTTGGGAGCTTTTATAATGTGCATGTTGTAAAAGCAACTTAGTGAAATAAGATGGCTTCTCCTGAAATTACATTAGTTAATGCTTCCAGGAAATAGTAATTCAATCAAAACTCATTCAGAGGCCTGATTGGTCAAATCTGATTGGTTGATTGGAATGTTGTTCCAGGATCAACAAATATGTTCATATGTTGAAAACACGTTCACCATGTTGAATACATGATGGTATCCATCTTAAAAATGCTGAGTTGATGGATTACAAAGATCAAGAGTTTGTTAGCATACACAAAATCTTAGTGACGTCATGTAACACTAAACATCTGTTTAGTATATTGATCCTCAGACACCTGA
Source organism: Abramis brama (assembly GCF_963993115.1). Taxonomy (NCBI): domain Eukaryota; kingdom Metazoa; phylum Chordata; class Actinopteri; order Cypriniformes; family Leuciscidae; genus Abramis; species Abramis brama. The sequence goes on from NC_139970.1 coordinate 33,505,171, forward strand.
AGTACTCGTCTCTTCTCTGCAAAATCTCTGTTGCATTGGGTATTGAGAAACTTTTACTGTGCAGATATACTTTTACTGTGCAGATATAAGGTTTCAAGGGGGTTTTCCAATTTTTCACCTCTGAGACTTTTATAACACTTGCTTATCGGAAAAACTCAAACTGTTACCTAGGCAACTGCTGCAATGAGATAAGTTAACAACCTCATGCAGCGACCTTAGCCATTCAGTGAAACCCAGTTCAACATCACAACCCATCTTGCACTTTAAAAAATGTCCCTTGCTTCTCATTGCTAAAATAATTCAAATGAAATGCTTAATGCTATGTTCTAATTAGTTGTGTGAAGTGAGCTCATAATTGTTAGCGGTCTTTCTTGTTTTAATTCAGAGGAAGAACAAATATTGCAGCACGATGCAAGTGCTCCCTCAATTGATTTCAAATGATACTGCATGTCCTTGGGCAACAAATTGGGCTTTGTTTTCTACAGTATATAATTCATGTACATACATCACGTTCATTACATCAGCAATACCCCAAAAGGTTATCTGTGACCCACCATTAAATTACAGACTTTTTTCCCCTAATATATCTGTACAGCACATTTAATTGATAGAAAAATCATATTATCTATATTTATATTTTAAATTGAGAATGCCTTTTAAATTGTAATTACATAAATGAAACAATGCATAGCTTCATTTTGAATGTAAGGAAATATAATTAATATGAAACGGCATTTAAATATATCGATTTAACTTATTTTTACCTTGGAAAGCTATTTATTAAGATAAACTTGAAAGTTAGCTTCACAAAGCCTTATTTAAATGTTTTGAATAAAGATTTAAACTTTGAAATAGATAGATAGATAGATAGATAGATAGATAGATAGATAGATAGATAGATAGATAGATAGATAGATAGATAGATAGATAGATAGATAGATAGATAGATAGATAGATAGATAGATAGATAGATAGATAGATTTATCTGAAACAAGATTGCTGTGCTGTTGTTGAGTAAGGGATCTCATTCAAAACATGTATGAGAGATGTGCTGAGTTGGCCTGCATACCTCGTGAGACCCAAAATGCCTGGCTTCTGACAAGACAACAACCTTTTGCTAAACAGAAACAGTCCAATTCTATTTAGAATTTGGAGATGAGATGTGCATCAAATGTCATATTATTTCAGCATCCGAGAGAAGAGCTTCCCCCACCATTATGGGGCCCTGGAGTCATGAAGGCGTATCTACACCTGATATAATGTTTCTGTAGTTCTCTCATGGTCTTACACTGCCCTCTGCAGGAAACTGCACTGTGCACAACAACCTTTTACCATTTGAAAGTTTTTCCTCAACTAAATCACATTTTCATGTTCAGACAGAAAAATTATGAGTTCCTTTATCAAAGAGCACCCGAGGGCAAAAACATCAAACACCCAGGAAATGTTTGATGTTCTTGCCTCTGCTGCTGTTTTCTTATTAAAGTCTCAATATAATGTCACTGACTTTTATAAATCAAATAAACATTTATTGCATTTATGCATAATGCACAAAGATGCAGAAAATTGCCAACACAAATTATAAATGCATTTCCTGTCTAAATGCAGCTATATATATTTTTTTAGGGGATACCAGTTCTGACACTTCCTCCTGTGTACTTTTATAGCATGTATGGGGGCCAGGTTTTAATACTGATGAATTTCATTATAGGCTATATTTTATTTAAATGAATAAATTAACCAAACAAAATCTATTTATCTATTTTGGTAGATTGCCTTTTTGTTGCCATTGGCTTTTGGCTTGCTTAGTTGGGGACATTTAATTTAATATTCAATAATATTATTGATCTGCCTGCATTGACACCATGAACTGAACTGAGCTCATGTATATAGGCCTATATACCATGAAGCCGGTTTAGGTGGCTAGCCAGGTATGCTTCAGTTCAGTTCCAGGTAAGACGTTGCAAACGAACTTGGACCAATCAGCTGTGAGCAAAGTGGCACAAGTCTGATGCGATAAAGTCACTCCACCTGTTTCAAATTAAAGGTCACTACGTAGCAAATTATTTTTAAAGACAAAATCGTCTGGCTTTTAGTAATGCTTATTTAGAATAATAAATTTGTATGATTTAGATATTATTTATGTAATTATTATACCCTTAATCGATCACACATGTACAATTTTAGTTCATCAATTAGTATTACGCAGAGTTTAAATGAATAAATAGGTAAAGGTAATATAAATACACTTTAGAATCAATAGATGAAGCTATAAAATTACTACATGTGAGCTTAAATGTTCAATTCTCTCTATACCTTTATCAACTGTATAAACTAACTTCACAAGTTTTACTTGCACTGGTAGCGAGAAGTTGTCCTCTTTCATAGACAGCTATTTTCTTCTTGCTGTGTAAATTTGTTTAAATTCTTAATATTTTAATACTTTTATTTAATAAGTGAATTGCGCTGCTTCTAGTTTTTAGTTTTTAATGAGTTTCACTCTTTCTCAGCATGGATTGGCTGTTTGCTACTAATGTCACACCTAAACTCAGGATCAAAGCCTGAGTTGACAGAGAAAGTTGATGATCAGCATCATGGTACCAACAAAGCCTGGTTGGATTGATTTAGTCAACTCGAAACTAATCTATCATGGTTCAGGCCCCTGGACGATGACATTGTGGTTTTCTCCAGAGCGGCTATATAAATAAACTAAATTAATAACTTTTTTACAACAAAAATGAAACATCACTGAACTTCAGCTGGGCTGTGATGCTATTTTCTTCAGGAAACAAACTTTGTTGCATTATTTTCCTGTTATCTCTGTAAAGGTGCTTTGAAACAATCTGTATTGTAAAAAACACTATATAAATAAATGTGACTTGACTATCTACAGGTGAAACTCGAAAAATTTGAATATCGTGCAAAAGTTCATTTATTTCAGTAATTCAACTTGAAAGGTGAAACTAATATATTATATAGACTCATTATATGCAAAGTGAGATATTTCAAGCCTTTATTCGTTATAATTTTGATGATTATGGCTTACAGCTTATGAAAACCCCAAATTCAAAATCTCAGAAAATTAGAATATAGCCTACATGAAATCAAAACAAAAAAAAAGATTTTAAATACAGAAATGTCGGTCCTCTGAAAAGTGTAATCATGTATATGTACTCAGTACTTAGTTTGGGCCCCTTTTGCATGAAATACTGCCTCAATGCGGCGTGGCATGGATGCTATCAGCCTGTGGCACTGCTGAGGTGTTATGGAAGACCAGGATGCTCCAATAGCGGCCTTCAGCTCTTCTGCATTGTTCGGGCTCATGTCTCTCATCTCTCTCTTCAGGTCAGGCGAGTTTGCTGGCCAATCAAGCACAGTAATCCCGTGGTCATTGAACCAGGTTTTGATACTTTTGGCAGTGTGGACAGGTGCCAAGTCCTGCTGGAAAATGAAATCAGCATCTCCATAAAGCTTGTCTGCTAAAGGAAGCATGAAGTGCTCTAAAATGTCCTTGTAGACGGCTGCGTTGACTCTGGACTTAATAAAGCACAGTGGACCAACACCAGCCGATGACATGGCTCCCCAAACCAACACAGACTGTGGAAACTTCACACTGGACTTCAAGCATCTTGGATTGTGTGCCTCTCCATTCTTCCTCCAGACTCTGGTTTTCTGCACAACTGTCAGGTCAGCAGTCTTCCCCATGATTATGAATTCTACTGAACCAGACTGAGAGACCATTTAAAGGCTCAGAAACCCTTTGCAGGCGTTTTGGATTAATTAGCTAATTAGAGTGTGACACTTTGAGCCTACAATACCGAACCTTTTCACAATTTTCTAATTTTCTTAGATTTTGAATTTGGGGTTTTCATAAGCTGTAAGCCATAATCATCAAAATTATATCAAATAAAGGCTTGAAATGTCTCACTTTGCATGTAAGGAGTCTATATAATATATTAGTTTCACCTTTTAAGTTGGATTACTGAAATAAATGAACTTTTGCACGATATACAAATTTTTCGAGTTTCACCTCTATCTATCTATCTATCTATCTATCTATCTATCTATCTATCTATCTATCTATCTATCTATCGTAACTGGTCAAATCTGTAGGAAAGTTGGTGTGAATGTGAATTCAGTAAGATGACACTAGATGCCGCTCTGTGCCTGTAGATTAAGCAAAAGACAACCGAAGAAGTCTTGGGGTTCCTGCTGTTTCATGCGTTTCTGGGATACTGGCGGACTGACTGTGCTGTAAATGTCATGGCGACCAACAGCGAGCAACTTTCTCGTGGTTTCGTAACTGAAACCTATCAAGAAGTCAACAACACAGGTGAGTATTAGTGGGTGAAATATTTCTCAAAAATAATGTCTGCTTTAAGAATATGATGGAAATTACTGAGCTGTTATACAGACGCGCGTGGTTTGTTGTAAAGCTTGTTGCGAGTGTGATGCTAAGCTAATACAAGCTAACGAGCCTTTGTCCGCGTGTTCCGCGAAACGCTCAACCAACAGCATTTTTCGACGCGTAACTACTTTCTGCGCACACGTAATGTAATAGTATCCAACCAAACAGATTAATTATACAGTACCTGAAAATGAGCAGCCTACGCAGTTTGCAGAACACGCATGTTGGGTTACCCTTTGTAGGATGCGCGTGCCGAGTTAGCCGCGCGGGTGACGAGTCTCCATTCTGAGTCTCTTCTGAATGAAACGACGCGAAAACAATCACGTAAGACATACTATAGGCGTATACATTTAACAGTAAGCATGTTTATCTTGTGTCCATATTAAAACGTACTTACAACTGTGTCTTTTAATCATGAGGTGAATAATATCAAAACAACCAATCGTCATGTCTCGTGCACCGTACTAGTCGGCGTGCTTATCTGCGTCTCTTTTAATAGCACTATTTTAATGTAGTAAAATTTACTAATTAGTAAATTACTGAGTAACTGTTTGTAAAAACACCACCGACTGGGTATCTATATTATGGGAATACCAAACTATATTATACTGGGAATTCTCTATTCTAAATTGCTGCTAGTTACTACTGTCGGTTGTATGTTTACATCCCGTTAACAAAACATTATTTGTATGTATGTATGTGTGTGTGTGTATTTGAATTTCTCATTGTTTCCAAGATTGTTGTCTTAATTGGAATATTTCGCTATTGCAATGTCTTAAGATCCAGATCTGTATACCGTACTTATATACTGTATACCGCTACTAATGCCTTTATTGTCGCTATTCTAGAATAGTAAGAATATTGTATGTCCTGCATCGATTCGGTTTTCCATGTATTAGAACCTTTTTTATATCTATATCTTATATAGTTAAACGTTCATAAAACTGTGTCGTCTCTTCATGAGGTGAATAATATCAAAACAATATATGTAAATATAATCAATAAATATAAATGCCTAATTCATTCAATCTCTTCACTAAGCTAGTAGCCTAATTCTCAAACCAATGGGACCAGATTGTTTATACCCGTTGCAGAATATGCCATTTCAGGATGACACAAGTTTTTAAATGCTACGAGAAGATCCACCAACATGTTCTTTCTGTCAAAACTCTTTATCATTGGAGCATGTTTTATTAGATTGTGCTGGTTTTAACCTTGTGAGAAACCTTTTTATTTATTTTACTCAGTTAAGTATTTTGAAGAAATTTTTAACAACCATATATAGTCCCCCCGGTTTCACAGACAAGGCTTAAGCCTGGACTCAAACTAAAATGCATGTTTGAGCTGTTGTAACTGAAAGCAACTTAAAATGTCAGTGCCATTGTTTTGTCTCAAGATGGACAGCACACCAGTAATGTTTTTTTCTTCTTAGGCACGATTATAAATGTTCTAAATTGATCTAATGCCTAATCCTGGCTTATCTAAGCCCTGTCTGTGAAACCAGCAGGCCTTATAGTTTTTAGCAAAAATAAATTCTATAAACCTGATAGTTTTACCATAAATTTCTAACCATGAAAATATTCTCAAAACCTGGCATGGCGTTAAAAAACAAACAAACACTAAGCTAGTCAGCATGCTTAACTCTAGCACTCATTTAATGTAGTAAAATGCAATATTTGTATATTTGCAAATCTAAAATTAAGGATAAGGCACTTTACACATTTACATTAGATCCATTTAATTTATTGTGATTTTTACAGTAGTATATTGGGGCCAAACTATGGTTACGATGATAAGATTTTGTTATGGGTCGTAATTGAGTGTGGTAACATAGTCCACTTAAATTTGCCACAAAAGCCATAGTTTGTAATGCAATTAAAATTGGATACTTTCATGGGGAATATACTTCTAGCAACAAGTCAAACAGATATATTACAGATTTAAAAAAAAAAATATATATATATTTTATTCCCCTTGTGATTTTACAGTAACATAACTAGTATTTATGTTAGTTTGGGTGAAACTGTGGTTAAATAAATTGGTGGTATTGTGGTAAATTTGTGTAATGCTTGGAGGTAATTTGTTTGAAAGACAATGCTAGTGATAAGGTGACCTTCAGTTGAGATATGCAATTAATTCACTATTATCATAGTTACTATCCTAGTCACATCCATTATGCTGTTTCAGTACCCTCCTGCAACATCATAAATTATATAAAGAATTAGACCTGATTCACTGCATGGTTCAAAAGCCGTCTTTTTTTAAATTGTGATTCAAAAAGTGATTTGCCAGGCTTATGTTATTATGCAACAGCCCTGCTTATTGAGTGCAAAGAAGCTCTATGTATTCAGCCTAGTGGGTCCAATAAATACTTTCAGTCTTTATATTAGTCACATATGTTTTTTTTTAAAGGTTTTTGGCCCAGCCATTCAAATTTGTACTTGTACTTCCAATATTTTCTCTGGATGCATTTAAAAAAATCAGTATATTTATGACGCTATAACTTTATAAACACTTAACACTTATAAGTGTTAACACTTATAAATAATGGCACATGGTGATTTGATTAATTTTCAAACTGATGCCTCCCAAGACTATAAGAAATAATTTTTGCTGTGGTGACAATCTCATCACACTCCTTTGGTGACATAAGCAAAATTAATTCACAACAATGTATCACAGTAAACAAATAGTTTGCATAAAACATGTTTATGATCAGTCATCTTTTTTCTTGAGCCATGCATTTGTTTGTTTTTGTTTTTTTGAATTTATATATTTGTTAAAGTTGTGCAGGCTTCTCAGCTGCATCAAATCCCTGTTACCTTAATAAAGCAATATTTAATGACAGTGCATGTTTATAGCTTACATTAGACTGAACAGTAAGCTATGAGTAAGGTTAAAGAGATAGTTCACCCAAAAATGAAAAATCTGTAATTTACTCACCCTCAAGTTGTTCTAAACCTGTATGAATTTCTTTCTTCTGCTGAACGCAAAAAAATATATTTTGAAGAATATGGGTAACCAAACAGTTGATGGTAGCCATTAACTTCCATAGTATTTTTCCCCCATACCCATTACTGTACATTCTTCAAAACATCATCTTTTGTGGTCAGCAGAAGAAAGGAATGCAAACAGGTTTGGAACAATTTAAGGATGAACTATCCCTTAAAGTTGGTTATGTATTTGTTTTTCCTTTCAGAGTGAAAACTGAGGGTCAACGCATTTTGTCCTGATTTACGGAGCAAAGACAACAGAAATTGTTACCGAAATTGAGATTGGGAATCAGTTAAACCAGTTTTTGAAATGGAGAGTGCAGTGAACACTGGTCCTGGTATGTTATTAAGTTTTAGCCCTTTATAGTGTCGCAGTGTTAAAACGTGGAAAGTTGATCATGGCGAAATGATTGTTAGTAAAAGATTGTGAGAGCTTTCCATGTCTTCATATATTCAAACATTTTCAGTAGTACCATATGTGATTTATCTGACGAAGAGAGATGGTAAAGTCTGAATTGTCATAACTTTTAAATATAACTTTCTTAAAACTGTTAGAATATTATATAACTTATTTCATACTGTAGTTATGTTCAAATAAATATGTTTGTAAACATTGTGTCTTACCACACAGATGATGAGCCATCTGAGACTGCTGTTCCATATGAAGCCATTAATGTTAAGGATGGGAGTGAGACCCCCAAAAAGAAAAACAAGAAACATAAGAAACACAAAAGTAAGAAGAAACGTAAGAAGCGTAAGGGTGAAAAAGACAGTAGCTCTGAATCTGGAGTAGAGTCAGATGGAGATTCCCGAACAAGAACAAGGTGAGATTTTGTTTGGTTGCTTGGCAACATTGTGTGTTTTTTTCCTCCTTGATACTTTGTTTCTTTTATATTAAATTAAGTATTTTCTATTGTTACAGTGTTAAAAAAGATGGCTTATCTAACCCTGAGACTGATGCTACAAAAAACTGTACAGAAGGTATATGCATATGTTCTCGTCAGTACAATGAGTAACAGACAATCTGGCAAATTATTACATATGTATGCTCAAATTTAAACCAATTTACTGTGAATTCAATGAGACTTTTAATCTGAAGAGTAAAATTACAATGATATGTCCTTACAGACCTCAGTGATGTGGAAGCTGATGCCAAGGTTAAAAAGCAAAAACACCGTGTTGGGAAAAAGAAGAAAAAAAGAAGGCGGAAAGAGGAGGAAAAGCAAGAGAAAAAGTCCTCCTCTCGCTCAAGATCGGGGAGTAGCTCAGCGTCAGGGTCAGAATCGGAATTGGACTCCAAACAATCACAAAAAATGCAGGTGGAGTCTTTAAAATTGGACAAGAAGGCACCCATTACTGCAGCTAAAGTCCCAAATGACACATTTAAAGATGGCACACTCCAACTGGAAGATAAAAAGAGAGATATGACTTCTGATCACAGTGAAGAAGAAAGTTTCAAACTAGGAGGGAGAAAAAAGATGTCTCCTGAGCCTGCAAATGCACTAATTCCAGAGAGGGACATAACAGTGGAAGTTGTTGGCGAACATGAAAGTTTTGGTAAAGCTCAAGAACTTCCTGATATCATCCCTAAGCTAGAGAATGTGCACAAAGAGCAAGCTGTGCAGAAGGACATCTTAAAGGAAGCAAATGGGAATCAGAAAGAAAAGAAAAAAAAGTCCCTCTCCAGGTCAAGGTCACGATCGCTTTCAGACACTAAAGGGAAGAAATCCAAACATAGTCGCTCCAGAACCCCAAAGAAGTCAACGGGTAAATCAGGACGTCATAATGACAGATCATCTTCAAGGGACAGGTCTGTGTCTGCCTCTGGTGGGAAGGATCGAACAAAACGAAGAAGCTCAAGGTCTCCATCAGGACGGTCCCCATCTAAAGTGACAAAGAAAGCTGGACGCAGGTCAAGGTCGCTCTCTGGAAGAAGAGGGTATCGCTCTGTTTCCAGACCTCGCACAAAGACCAGAAGATCTAGGACCAGGTCCCCACGGCGTGGTCATCGCTCAAGATCTAGGTCAACTGGAAGAACAAGACATTCACGCTCAAGATCAAAACAATCTGTTTCTCGACGGAAGAATCGGCGCTCAAGATCACGGTCCAGATCTCTACGGAGAGGAAGACACTCAAGGTCTCGCTCTCGAAAGAGGACACCTGTTTCTCGGACGAGGCGGTCCAGGTCTAGATCTGTCAGAAAAGCAAGGCGAGCACGCTCAAGATCCGTTGTGATCCTTAAACGATCTAGATCCCAATTGAGAAGAAACAGAAGATCCAGATCAAGATCCATTCGTAAAAGATCAGGTTCAAGAAGCCCAAAACGTCGAAATAAGTCTCGGTCCCCTCAACGCTCCAGGTCCTCTGTGTCACGTTCTCCTGCAGTCCTTCAAAGGAGGTCAACATCTAGGAGCCCTCATAGCACAAAGTCAGAATCAGTATCTCCTCAGCGACGTAAAAGATCAAAGTCACGGTCATCCTCACATAATTCAAAGTCTGAATCCCCAAAATTAAGAATGGATAAAAAGCAAAAAGGTAAACGGTCAAGGTCAGTTTCACAGCGAAACACATCAAGATCTAGATCCATTTCCAGGGAGCGACAAACATCAGATAGAAGTATGTCCCCTACTAAGAGTGCACACTCTAAATCTCCCACTAAAGAAGATGAGTCCTTAAAGGATCAGAGTTTAAAAGAAACCTCAGAGACTAGACTTCAAGTTTTGGATGCTGTGGAGGAAAAATTAGAAGTAAAAGGGACAATAGGTGGATGGAAACCAGTGACTACTGAATGTACATCTGTGCAAAAGCCATCAAATGAAGACGTAACATCATCGGAATGTGACACACAATGTAAAATAATAGTGGAGCCCGAAAATCCCTCTGAATGTGAAGGAAGACCAAACCGATCTAGATCATTGTCCTCAGAGCCGGTTCCTCAACATGGCACTGCAGGATCAGATGAAGATGATCGATCAGAGAGCTCACGATCACCTTCACCAAATACAGTGAAAGAATCTAAATCCTCCAACAGAACGTCACCTGTTCAAAGAAAGCGCTCTAGATCAGCTTCTTCCACCAAGAAGAGGCGGTCCAAGTCAAAATCTGTCAGCAGCAAGAGGAGGTCACGGTCTCCTGCAAGAAAACACAAGTCCAGGTCTCCCTCACATAGTCGTAAAAAAAGGACAAAGTCTCGGTCACCTGTTCGAAAAAGGAGATCACGATCAAGATCAGCCAATCGAAGGGCAAAATCAAGGTCTAAATCTCACACAAGGACAAAGCGCTCGAAATCAAAATCCCCCAAGCGGAAACGGTCAAAATCTAGATCACCAGCTCGAAAAAGGAGGTCCAAGTCACGTTCCCCTGCTAGAAAGAGAAGATCTCGTTCACGGTCAAGGGCCCGTCAGTCACGATCCAGAAGGTCACGATCTGTGTCACGCCGGAGGAGACCAGCATTTAGAGGGCGATCTTTTGACAGACGAGATCGATGGAAACGTGAACCAAGCCATTCCCCTATTTTGATTCTCCGTAAGAGGAGGTCCAACTCAAGATCTCGGCGCAGTTCTAGCAAGACGCCGCCGCGTCTCACTGACCTAGGTAAATATGCTTTTTGCTTGGCTCCCCCTTCTTGTTAGCATGAATAAAATATATTAACTTCAAATTAATAGCAAGAAATGTCTGTCTACATCACAATAACTTTAATTACCTCTCCCTTTAGATAAAGATCAACTGTTGGAGATTGCGAAGGCTAATGCCGCTGCAATGTGTGCTAAAGCTGGAATGCCCATACCTGAAAGTCTCAAGCCGAAGGCAATTCTACAGTTACCCCTGCCAACCCCAGCTCCAACCCCCTTGTCTTTGCCTCTGCCACTGCCCATGCCCAATTTACCTATGAATCTGCCCATGGGTATACCAGGTATGCCTGCAATGCCAAACATGACGATGAACGCTGCCGTGGCAAGTATGACTGCGGCAACCATGACTGCTGCTCTGTCAAACATGGGTGCCCTGGCCTCTATGCCCCCGATGCCTCCCCTTCCTACCATTACCAACAAGCCCCCTCCAGCACCCACACCTAATCTGGCAAGTATCGAGGAGGTGAAGAGGAAAGTGGCTCAACAAGCAAACAGCATTAGCATCAAGGAGTTCACAGAGGTAAGATTTGTTTTTGTTGCTCAGTGAATCAGATTATGTATGCATGTATATTGGGGTCAGTAAGATTTTATTTGTATTTTTTAATTAAATTAATACTTTTATTCAGCATGAGTCCATTTAATTACTGTGACCGGGTGGGTGGAGTAGTTCGTTTCTCTTAGTTCACGACACTAAGAGAAGACTGCCTTTTATATATATATATATATATATATATATATATATATATATATATATATATATATATATTAGGGCCGCAACGACGCGTCGACGTCATCGATTACGTCGACTATGAAAATACGTCGACACGCATGAAATGCGTCGACGCGTCACATTAATTATGTGTGACATAGTCACAACAGAGTGCGGCGCGGGAATATACAGTTAGTTCTGATGGCCAAGTGCGGACGCGGGCGGTAATGCACTCGTGTGTGTGCTGGTTGAGGGAGAATAAAACGATTCGCGGGACTCCCGCAAAATAGAAATATCTATAAATTGAACATCTAAAAACAAATAAATTTTCATTTATCTGTTGCACAAAAGCAACAAGAACAACTAAAACAAAATAGAAACGATTTACAGGCCAGAGTCTCTATTTATAACATGTTTGCAGCATTGAACAATGTAGCCATCACAGACATATGTGTTGATTTCTTGAACGCAATGGCCAATCAGATGCATTTAAAATAGAATCTTTTTGTTCAGTGCTGAATTCTGCATACTGGCAAATCATCTGATTATAACAAACAAAGTGTAGATATTATGAAAGATTCATTGTGCAGCCAGTTTCACTGATGATAACAGAGATTTGTGAGATCGCGATGAACTGAGATGTCAGCATTTTAGGAATTATTAAGGGAGAAATCCGTCCCGCGCGGCGCAGGTCTCTAATGTAGACTTTAAAAACAAACGACTAAAGCACACCTAACGCGTTTTTCAGGTTCGAAAACGCGAGGTGCACAGCACTGAACCATCACACAGAACGAGCAGTGCGCTGCGTTTTTTATGTTGCTAGGCACCACTGAAACAGCTGTCCTGTCAGTCAAGTAAACGTCAAATCAGCCTTTTATTAACTATATTTACTTTAACATTGTGGTAGTTACGGTTCGTGAAGTCGTTAAGCTCCTGCAACCCGCGAGAGCACCACAAGTTTATCCTCCATCATCGCACTCTCCGGGCGTTCAAGCAACTGTAGCTTAACTAGCTTTCATCACTAAAACGGAATTCATTCTCCATTCATTCGATTGGACAGTGGAAAAAAACGCAATGACGTCGGGCGCTCTTTCCGCTCGGAGTTTTTTTTTTAACTTCAAAAACGCGAGGCGCAGCAGACGCATAAACAGCGCGCAGAACGCTCGCTGCCATAGGAAACCAATTGAAAATAGGCGCCTCTCACTCAAAAACGCGTCAGGTGTGATCGGCCCCTAACTTTATATTTACATTACCGCTAGCCTAGGCTGCAATATAGTGCATGTGAACCTTTTAGCAGATAAACAAGTGCATTTTCGGACAAGTTAATGGACAAGTTAATTGAGTAAATCATATTCCCACTATGGTAATTAATAACAGACTCTAGTAAACACATTTCCTAAATACTGTAGGCCTGTGACTATATACATCTTACATTTTATGAAATAGTACCATTAGTTAAAAATAAAGTTTAAAATGCTTCCTGTTCGCATATTTCATAATAAAATGACAATTACCCTTTCTGAAATACAATTTTTTTGTCATCCATAGATTTCATGTTAAAATAATATACAGATGCACTACAGCTGATATATTGTTGTTATTATTATTTATTGGAAAGTTTGCCAATGGATAAATCAGCTAATCCCAAAAATAACCATTAGATTAATCGTAAAAATAATCGTTAGATTAGTCGACTAATCGAAGAAATAATCGATAGATTAATCGACAACAAAAATAATCGTTAGATGCAGCCCTATATATATATATATATATATATCCATTTCTGATAATCCCAGGTTGCTATGGTCACTCAGGTTTGTTTACACAAACTTGTGGCCACAAGAAATAGATGTTGCTCGCTCAACATAGGATCTCGAGGCCACGAGATTCAGTTCATGTGGCCATGACATATGTCGTTACCTTAACAAAATTATTTTGTGGCCACGACATCACGTTTCCACAAATTAATATCTCATGGCCACAACAAAACTAAGTGAACTGAACATGTCCCCTCCCAGTCAGCATATTTAATTGATAGAAATTGCATTGTTAAAAAAATAAAAAAATTCAAATAAATGTTTTTCTTTTGAACTTTCAATTGAATTGATTCAAAGAATCCTGAAAAAAAATGTGATTAATTATATTTTAAAATAATAATTTTTATTTGTAATAATATTTTGCAATATTACTGTTTTTACTATTTTTTCGATCAAATAAATGCAGCCATGGTGAGCATAAAAGCCTGTGCACTCCGGGATGATTATCGTGCACGCTTTTGACTAAACAAACAATGCTGTTTTATCTTTTGACTAAACAAAGGGCGCCAATGCAAGTATGCACACCGACGTGTAAATTTTTTAAAAACACCTCGGGTTAGTTTTTTTGGTTTGCCACACAGCGTTAATAACTGGCCGACCAATGAGATTTGCGCTTTTGTTCACGTGCCTGGAGCTGCTGAAATTATAGTATATTGCCAGTGAAAATAGCTTGTGTATGAACACAAAGATGCGCCGAAAAACGTCTCTAAAAACGTTGGCGATAAGCATGCGCGATAATCATCCCGGTGTGTACGGGCCTTAAGTCTTCTATTAAAACATTTTTTAAAAATCGTACTGACCCCAGATTTTTGAATGTTATTGTATTAGTGCAAACAAATCGATTAATCAACTCTTAACATAAACATTTGTATATATTGTATTAATGTATATGTATATATATGCATGTGTGTGTGTATATATATATACATATATATATAATATTTTAATTAATCAATTTGACAGCACTATATGATATATAACCAAGTACTCATTTTTTGCAAATCATCTTTTTTAGAAATGTAAACAGATTGCAGAGAGCAAGGAGGAGATGCGTATTGCACGACCACATGTTTCAGATGATGAAGATGATGAGACACGGGTAAATGTTCTGTCATTTTGAACTGATTTAAACGTTTTCTATCTTGGTTGCTTGTATTTACCTCTTGTTTGTGTTTTATTTTAACTATTTTGCAGTAACCCGCTGTCCTTCTACTTCATCTTGTATACAATCCTGATGATAGACACCTGTGGCCCGTATTTAGGATGAAGGATGAACTCTGCCATAGGCTTGTTTCTGTCATGTAAATGAAACTGCGTTTATTCGCAGGAGTTTGAGCATTTGGACACTTGAAGCTACATTCATTTCAGTGGTTTATTTCGACCGTTATCTTTAAATTGTCAGTTGTTGGAACAACTACAAGCTACAGGAACCTTTTTTTACCATAGACTACCAGATTAGGCCATTCAATATGTCTACCTGCCCAGACTGACAGTGAAACATTTCGCTTTCAGACTTTTTACCTTCACTACATATGGTGCCTCTTGATACCATAAAGAAGGACCTCTGGTAGATTAAACTCAGATTTATAGGTGTACCTGTGAGTGAGTAAGTGAGGGAGGGAGGGTGGGAGTGGCTGGGGGTGGGGTGGGGTGGGGAGAAAAAAAACGATTTTGGGGTGCAGCTTAGATCACAGATCAGGTGTGTTCAGGTCTGTTGGTCCACGCTTAACATGTTAAGAGACGTGATCATTTTATGAGTATTTTTTCCCTGTGTTTTAAAATCCATTGTTAATCACTTGTTTAAATACATTAATGGTAAAGATAATTTGTTTTTGTTCCTTAACACTTTTGTGAACTTTTAAAGCAAATTAAATGTTGAGGTTCAGAGCTGTGGCTATACTTGAGTGCTATATTAATGGATGATATTTGCATTGTAAGGGTTCTGACCACAAACTTTCTTTTAGTTTCATCGGTTAAACCTTGCTGTGCTGATTTCTGGTGACTGATTGTGGTCTGGCTTTATCTAAAAGAATTATCACAGAGAATGACACTCATTGATGAGATTTAGGTTTTTTTCTCATGTTTATTCTATATCATACAGTGCATCCTTGTAAACAACAGTTCATGATGCAGTTGTGTGGTATACAATGCTGTTTTATCTTTGTGATTGAAATATTTGACCCAGCAGAAGCTGCATGGTCGGATGCTGAATTTTCAGTAGTGAGAACATCACCCATCACCATTCTAGATGGGGGTGATGAAAATGCATATGATTTAAATAAGATTATTGTTTAGACACATGTACTTTAAGATGTACTGTATACTGTGTAGGTGTGTTTTGTCTGTGTTTTTTTTTTTTTTTTTTTTTTTTTTTTTTTTTAAACACCTCTCCTCTACACTGTTTTTTGCTATAGTGGAGATCACTTTCCCAATTTATCTAAGAAGAAATGTGATGATGGCACTGCTCCTACTAATACACACAGGAAATGTTTAACTCTTAAGGTAGACACAAAAAGGTTAACATTGTTCAACATAAAGGGATGAGCCACACTATGTTAGCTTTAGATTTGGCACTGTATTGTTGTCCACAGAAACACAAACTTCTGTCCAGAGCTTCTGCCACCTTGGATAGATGATAAAGTGATTATGAATTAAGTTTAAAATTCATTAATATTAACTAACAGATTTCAATCTGGAAATGTGGAAAAATTGTTTCATTTTGCCATTGTTTACCCCCCCCCCCCCCCCCCCCCCCCCCCGTTGTCATTCACTCACCCTCATGTCTTTAAAAACATTTATGACTTCTGCAAAATATTTTGAAGATTTGGAATGACATGAGGGTGAGTAAATGAGGATATATTTTTTTAACTATTAAATTTGTTATGAAATGAGTATGGCCATGTTGAAGTCTCCTTGAGGTTAGTCTGGAAAAGTTCTGCATCTAGGTACAAGCCCACATTCCTTACAACATCCTCAGTTTTGACAAAACTTTTTTTTTTATATACATGTTTTTCATCACATTGTGAAACATAATGACTTTGTATATAATGCAACATCAAATATTAAAGGAAACAATCTAATTGACTTTGAAAATGTGTTAATTTTATTCTCATTTCATATGTGACCCTTCATAAGTAAGACTTGTCTTTATGGCAGAAATCGTAGGAATAGTGTTCAGTTTTCTCTAGAATTTCTTTCAGTGACTTGGTGCATGATAGACTTTTTTACAATGTAAAAATATCATTAATCAGTATTAAAGTAATAATTTAGATTAGTAATGTTGAAGGCAAGTTGAGGCCTCTAACCCCTCATTTTGGGAAAATAGTCACTTATTAAATCTTTGGCAAAATAATTTGCATGGCTATATATCTTGCCATTTTGTTATGTATTTGGTTTAATCTGGGTTTGTTTTGACATCTGCAGTGTCAAAAAAGGTCTGGTTTCACAGACAGGGCATAGATTAAGCCAGAATTAGTTCAATTAGGGCATTTAAGTAGCTTTTATATATGTGCCTTAGAAAAAACATCAGTGTGCGTCTTGAGACAAAACAATGGTACTGACATTTTAAAACGGCTCAGACATG
Source organism: Abramis brama (assembly GCF_963993115.1). NCBI lineage: Eukaryota > Metazoa > Chordata > Actinopteri > Cypriniformes > Leuciscidae > Abramis > Abramis brama. Next base: position 33,522,310 of record NC_139970.1, read on the forward strand.
CATTTTAGTCTGGGACTAGGCTTAAGCCTTGTCTGTGGAACAATAGAGTATAATTTAAATGCACATGTGTAAAGTTTACAAACATGCTGTCATTTTGTTGTGTAAAAAAAAAGAAAAGAAAAGTATTTGCCACATGACACACCTACAAAATGTAAAACGTCCATGTGGCATATTTCATCAACAGCACTCTATACACTCACCTAAAGGATTATTAGGAACACCTGTTCAGTTTCTCATTAATGCAATTATCTAATCAACCAATCACATGGCAGTTGCTTCAATGCATTTAGGGGTGTGGTCCTGGTCAAGACAATCTCCTGAACTCCAAACTGAATGTCAGAATGGGAAAGAAAGGTGATTTAAGCAATTTTGGTTGTTGGTGCCAGACGGACCAGTCTGAGTATTTCACAATCTGCTCAGTTACTGGGATTTTCACGCACAACCATTTCTAGGGTTTACAAAGAATGGTGTGAAAAGGGAAAAACATCCAGTATGCGGCAGTCCTGTGGGCGAAAATGCCTTGTTGATGCTAGAGGTCAGAGGAGAATGGGCCGACTGATTCAAGCTGATAGAAGAGCAACTTTGACTGAAATAACCACTCGTTACAACCGAGGTATGCAGCAAAGCATTTGTGAAGCCACAACACGCACAACCTTGAGGCGGATGGGCTACAACAGCAGAAGACCCCACCGGGTACCACTCATCTCCACTACAAATAGGAAAAAGAAGCTACAATTTGCACGAGCTCGCCAAAATTGGACAGTTGAAGACTGGAAAAATGTTGCCTGGTCTGATGAGTCTTGATTTCTGTTGAGACATTCAGATGGTAGAGAATTTGGCGTAAACAGAATGAGAACATGGATCCATCATGCCTTGTTACCACTGTGCAGGCTGGTGGTGTAATGGTGTGGGGGATGTTTTCTTGGCACACTTTAGGCCCCTTAGTGCCAATTTGGCATCGTTTAAATGCCACGGCCTACCTGAGCATTGTTTCTGACCATGTCCATCCCTTTATGACCACCATGTACCCATCCTCTGATGGCTACTTCCAGCAGGATAATGCACCATGTCACAAAGCTCGAATCATTTCAAATTGGTTTCTTGAACATGACAATGAGTTTACTGTACTAAAATGGCCCCCACAGTCACCAGATCTCAACCCAATAGAGCATCTTTGGGATGTGGTGGAACAGGAGCTTTGTGCCCTGGATGTGCATCCCACAAATCTCCATCAACTGCAAGATGCTATCCTATCAATATGGGCCAACATTTCTAAAGAATGCTTTCAGCACCTTGTTGAATCAATGCCACGTAGAATTAAGGCAGTTCTGAAGGCGAAAGGGGGTCAAACACAGTATTAGTATGGTGTTCCTAATAATCCTTTAGGTGAGTGTATATAAAACAAGGCATTACAATATTGTCAATGCTTTCATATATTGTGTATTTTGGCCAGAAAATGTCATTTGGATTTAATTAAATAATATCAGCTAATGATATCAACATGACACGTCATTTAACAGTTTGTTCTCTTTATAATGTCAAAGTGATATACGGCTCTGCCAGAGATGAACTAATACAAGGACAGCATATATTCGGCTGCTTGTATATGACTCTACTAATCTCTTTTTATGCACATTAAATGTAGAGTCTGACTTTAAGTCGTTTATTTTTATATTTTGCAATCTGCAGAAATGCATTAAATGGGCAAACAATAGGTTAGTAAAAAATGTACCGCTCAGTGCTTAAACCATACAACATATTTCTTAACTGTCATTTTCAAGGATGTCTTATACCGCCCCCTGCTGGAATCATTAAATATGAAAAAGGAAACGGGAAGTTGTCGAGTAGGTATGTCGACGAAGCTGACTGTTTTCCGCAAATGATGGTTAAATCGAGGTTGCTTATAACTTCCAGCTTAAAAGACAAACACATAGTTTATAGTTAAAAAAAAGATCAACTGAACACGTAAATGCCGATTGAAATCGGTCCCCAAAGCATGCGTGAGTCGTTTAAGGGTGATGACATTGTCATACAGTAGACAGATAGCTTAGCTTGCCTCGCAAGCCATATGATTTACATACACAAAAAAAGTAGGAATTAAAACTATTTAACGACCTAGACAGTAGTTTCCTATCCGTTTCATATTTACATTATGCAGCAGTCAAATAATGAGGACAGTGAGGCCACCGTGGACGTGCATTTTACCGACCTGACTGATTCACTTGTGGCCTGGAAAGTTCCTGTGGATGTTTTTGCCATTGAAAGCCCTTTAAGAGTGAGTAATATTGAATTAATACTCCTGTATCCCTCTCATGAATCTTATGTTGACCGGGCATGCATAGGCTATATAACCGAAATAAGTAGACCAAAGATGCATTTATGGATGGACTGAGTATGTTCATATATTCTTGGACTTTTAAAATGCCATTGCATTGAACATCAAAATATCAAACCAAGTGGCATTTTCAAGTAAGATAGCACCAGCACAATTTTCAAACAAAACATTTTACAACAAAAAAAAAAAGTGTTTTAGATCTGAGATTACAAAGCAATTTAGATAAACTATATTTGGACACCTTTTTCAAACATAGCAGACATATCCATTTTTATTGTGACAAAAAAAAAATTTCTGTAGTTCAAGGCAACAGATGTTTTCTTGGTTTGACGTTTGTGTTATCAAATGCAAAAGTTAATGGTCCATATTGACATGATAGCACCATGCAGTTATAGAGTCGCACATTTATGCTGTGAATGTGTCATGCTCTATTGAATTGAGCTCTGGTGATTGTGAACTAATCTTCACCGTAATCTTATTTAATGAGCCATAAGCAGATATAATCTTTCGCCTAATGATATAATGCAAGCATCATTTGATGATTAAGCAGTCGAGATAGCCTATGGTTGTATAAGTTGTTGTGTAACTGGTAATATTTTAATTTTCTGTTGAATGCCTGTAACTTGGAAAAGACTGGCTTTTTTTGTTGGTATAAAGTGTTACAACGGCTAGTTAACCTTTCGACTAATGGAGTTTTTGGAATATTTATGGAGATTTGGACATCAGTGGTGTGACTTTAATTTCCCTGACAGCTTCTTTGTTCCTCATTGTAAAAAGGAAAATAGGAACTTGGGGAAATAACATTCTCATTGTAAAAGTTTTTGAGTCAATCCAGAATTTTTGTGTGGTTTGGTTCCATATGGTTTATCAAAATGAAACATTTCAACCATTTATCAGTACACTGTGTTTTAAAGGTGTCTTATACTTCCACCATAATTTGTTTAATGGCAGCTTATGATGTATTGAAGTAGTAGCCAGTGCTTTCAAGAAATGGAGATTTATTATATTCCTCTGCGTCCTTTGAGTTTAGGTCTGAAATATTGGAGTAATTTACAAGTCAAGTAGCTGAGTGAATAAACAAAAACAATAAATAACAACCCATAATGGACTCATTTGTTTGCTTTTTTCCCTACAAGATTATTATGACATTGGAGTGGTGAATAGGTGTGTTTGTTATGGCTGAAGAAATTTTCCACTTGACGTCATTTTTGTTGAGCTGTTACACAAATCCTAGTCATCAGCCAGCCTTAAGTCAAGTTGTAGACAATGTTATTATAATGTACTAGAGAAATTACTTGTTTCAACTACCCTTTTTTATACAGTCCAGTTTAGAGATTAATTTACCACAGTGACGCACTACAGAGTTTTTGTCAGTTTGTCATGCCTGGTGATAAATTAGCATTTGGGGTGTAATACACAATAATGCAAGCATTGATATCCAAAGACTAGAAGTTGTCTATAGCACAAGTAGGTTATATTTGAGTCCAGGCAACATGTTTCTGGTGTGTGCAATTTTCCAAATAGGATGGAAACCTTGAGTTGAATGGAAATGGGATGAGAGCATACTAGAGATAGAAAACAGTCTGCTGTTGAGAATGGATAAAATGGAAAATCTGTTCCATTGTGTTTCCATTGTGTTTTGCAATACGGAAAAAGGAAGCAACATGTATTACAATGCTGATGGTTCCGGTTCTAAAATATGATTGAAGGAGCAGGACATGTAACCACCATAGACATTAGCTATGTTTACCTTTTGTTTCTTTCAGTCATAATGAAATCATTCCGATTGATGAATCTGAACGAAGTTTTAGTTTACATGAACGCTAAATAAAATGATCGGGTTGATGTGCACGTCTAGGTCTGTCACAAGTTTCAAATCGAATGTGATCTTTTGACACACCGCAGGAATATACAGAGTTTCCTGCTGTTGGCGCATACTAGCCATCCTCCTTTTCTTTGTTTTAAAAAGCAGTCTTAATATTATCTATTTCAGGTCCTAAATAGGAGACAACGAGCACATGAAGCTTTGCGCCATGCTGCTTAAATATTTCAAGCAGTAAAAACACCCCTTCCCGCGCCCAAAACAAGGCGTCTGCAGATGAGAGTCTGAAGGAAGGACTCCTGCCCCCCAAAATGCGATCGCGAATAGTCCGACGGAGGGCCCCGCTTCCGCTACCTTCCGCTGGTCCCTGCCCCATGCTTGGGACGGCCCTGCTGATAAGACAATGTTGTCCTGCACCTCTTCACAGACGATGAGTGGAGGGACAATTTTAGAATGACGTGACATTTATAAAACTTTATACCATGGTCTGACTGAATACTCGATTCTGATTGGCTGGAAGGAATTAAACCGGTTAATACACAGGTCATTCCACACCGTTTAATTCCTAGTCAGTTTAAAAGGGTGGTATAATGCCCTTTTCACAAGATGTAAACTAAGTCTCTGATGTCCCCAGAGTGTGTATGTGAAGTTTTAGCTCAAAATACCCCACAGACATTTGTATATTTTTTTGAGGGTGAGCAAAAACACACTGTTCTGTGTCTGTTCCTTTAAATGCAAATGAGCTGCTGCTCGTGGCACAGAGGGCGGAGCTTCAACAGCTTCAAACAGCACACGGACATGCACTGAAAATTTCAAACACGTTTAGCCATTTATGTTCAAACCGGATTCAGAAAGACGGAGAGACTCAAGAAGTGACAACATGTAGAAGCAACAGGACATTTCTGAATGGTTAGTTGATGAATTTATGTAGCTTATGTGTAGTTATCTTCTAGTCATTGATTAGCATATTCTGTCTTGATAATCTGTAAATCGTGTTCCGGGGGCTGGGTTTATGTAAATTAGGGTTGGTGATGTCACTAACCCGGGATGAATATTGTGTAGCTACTACCATGTAGTCCTTAAAAAGCTAGTTCTTTAAAAGCAAATATCTCCCTTTGCTTTGAACTTTGAGAATTGTAACTTTGCAGATGTTGTTTATGCTCAAACAGCAACATTACACACTAACTAAAGTTCAAAAAGTGAAATCATAATCAACCACCCCTTTAATCACCGTTCTATAGACCTTATGCGACAGAGAAACGAGGGCGCCGCCATCTTTAGAATATTGTCTTTTAACTTACGTTTTTGCGGTTGCTCTGTATATTTCTATGGCATTGCTGTCCAGGAGTAATTAGCTTTTTAAGTGGATTTACTTAATGTAAAATTAACGAAAGTTATCATGAGGACTGTAATGTTTAAAGCAGATGACTTGACTTAAATGTCAGTCGACCGGGAATATTTTAAAACGAGCCGTTCATTAATAAATACGCAAAATCGCTGTAAAAATACAGACAAAAGACAACGAGCGCAGCGCTGAAAAGAGGCGGGGCTACATAAGGTCTATATTAATGCATTGTTTTCATTGAAGTGCACACACAACATACCTTACTTACACACACACAGAGAGCGGAGATCGCGGTGCGCACGTACAGAAACATTTAGGAGCACAAAAACTTATCAACGCTAACCGCGACTTCTAGTAATGCAATCGTTTCGCTACTGAATCGCTACATTATAGGCCTATTCCTCAGCAACGAGGGGGTTACATCGCTATTTTTAAGTAATTAAACTCACAGCTTCGTTGTTAATCGATAGAGATGCTGATTCATCTCTCTCTCTCTCTCTCTCTCTCTCTCTCGATAGATAATTAATTCAAATAAATGCTATAATTCATTTATTGAAACAAATGTAATCTTACTCACTACTTTATTTCTGTGTCTTATTCAAAGCGGGCAGAGTGCTAGATCTGACAAGCCATAATAACTGACGAGAATAACGGTCAATTTTACCCTACCCTCAAATATTGTGCTGCAAACATCAATAACAGCTTTATGTTGTCAATGCTGGCTAATGACCATGGTATAGGCTAAGCGGGATTATCCACAGCTAGTGGAGGCAACCATACTCGGCTTCGTGTGGTTCCTTCCTTGCCTCAATGTTCTGTATTAAAATGGTTTAATGCACAGCTAACCGAGGATTATCCCTTATACATATTAAACAACAACAGCTTGTTCAGTCCATCATACGTCATTACCTTATAGTTCTACGTCACTGCACATGCGCAGAACTCTCCAGTTTCGGTTTTCAATCCGATCAAGTGTTTACGTGGCCTATCAAACGAATTAGAAAAGGTTTTAAACCACCCATTACAATCCGAATGAAATTTAAATAGAATTTGGCCAATTAATTCCGATTGATGTGGTTACATCATGTGACTTTCTTATTTTGACTGTGCTACTAGTCCGATTACAGATGGATTATTAGGGTAATGTAAACGCACTGAGAGGGACACAGCCTCCCACAAATTCAGTTAGTGATCAATCAGTATGAGTTTTTCAATGGCAGAAACATTTTGGTCATCTTGAGTTTTAAAAAAAAATTGTTTAGCCTACATTCTTGTGGAGGAGCCTTGTATGAAACTGTTGTAAAATAGCTGATATACACTTGTTATTGGATAATAAATTGAATTCTGCGTTAATGGGTAAAGTTATTACTGCAGTTTGTCTAACATCATCCTTTAGGTTGAAAACATATTCTATACAATTATGCTGCCAGTGTGACATTAGACTTCAATCGCCCCTATAGAAAGCATATTTACACTGTCTGAATCGTTCCCTATCCCCTTTATAGTGCACTATGTGCCATTCAACATGTAGAAAATACTAAATGTGTGAAAAAGTGACTGATTTTAGACGCAGCTTAAGCGTCTGTGTCTATGTATCTATCTATTTAATGTAGGGGGATTGGACAGAAATCTAATGAGAAGCTGAAGTGCAGAGTGATGTCATCAAAATCGTTGATCCATATTTGCTGAAGTGAGAGACGCTTATATCTTCTAAATGCAAATTTTGTCATTGTTTTGGAGCACACTAGTTTATAAATAAACTTAAAGGTCCCATGACATGAAATTTCCACTTTCTGAGGTTTTTTAACATTAATATGAGTTCCCCTAGCCTGTATATGGTCCCCAAGTTTCTAGAAATTTTAATCAGTGTAAATCGAGCTTTTGCTATTTTTCTCTGCCTTTGAGAAAATGGAAGCTCAACCGGGCTGATCTTGAATCTCCTCCTTATGACGTTATAAGGAGAAATGTTACCTCCCCTTTCTCTGCTTTGCCCGCCCAGAGAATATTTCTCACCCATGAGAAAATGAGCTAGGAAGTAGAACGCGCGCGCGATTTTAGTTTGTCCACGAGAGATATCATGGCTTTTGAGCGAGCGAAGCATAATAATTGCTCAATAATTGGATGTACAAATGAACATCGAATGGTCAATACAGAGCTGGGCTTGCTGAACGTCGGACAAGTAAGTCAACAAGTGATATATAAGTGTGTTGCTTTACTGTTTATGGTTACCTAGCTTGTTACACGTAGAATGTGGCTGTCACATTAGCTATGCAGTTACTTGCGCTAATGTAAAGGTAGACAGCATCAAGTTACACACACTGTAACGCGAGTGTTGTACATTTCTTTGTTATTTGGATAACCGTTTTCCTGTTGGTTATATGGCGCGCGCGATATCCGCATTTCAAGATCGCAGAGCTTGATGTAATTGTAATAAGATAAATTACAGACGTTACAGATCTCTCATGAAAAGGCAACAGTAGGTTCGCGTTAGCTACATGATAATAACTGTAAACCATCCAAATAAAGTACCGTATCCAGACATAATATTTTAAACTAACCATTCGGAAACGTCCTGCTGGAGCCGCTGAGTTGCAACTTCTTCATCCGTTGCTTCTCCATCTGGATCAGATTCTAGGTCAAACTGAAATGCTTGAACCACTGCGTGTCTTCGTGCCATTGCAATATATCCAACATAAACAAACATGCATGGTACATTGCGCAAGATGGTCATAGGCCACACCCACCCTCCACCTTGCGCCGCCTTTCTCCTCCTCATTAGTATTTAAAGCTACAGACACCGAAACGGCCCGTCTGAAGGAAGCTCATTCTGGGACTGGCTTGTAGTGGCTATAATTCTGCACCGAGGCTGAATTTTTGGAAAGAGATTTCAGATACAGTACTAAGGACCACTAAGGACTATATTAAAGCCTACAAAAAGTAGCATGTCATGGGACCTTTAAGGCTAACATATTCATATTAAAAGCCAAAATAACTTCAATTTTGATTTCATGGGGAATTTAAGAGAAGTAGATAATGACAGAATTTTCATTTTTCGTAGAACGGTCAATTTAAATGTGGTAAGCCTAAAGCCACACAAACTTTAATTGAGTGCATGTTTTCATGCACAAGTTTCACTGGAATAAACAGTTTCTTTTTGCATTTTCACCAGTTCTTAGCTCGTATTTTGACTTTGCTTCTTTCTTTTTTTTTTACCTCCATAATGCAGATGATCATCATCTCCGCCCCAGCAAACAAACCTAATTTCAGAACCTATCATTGTAGTATCATCTTCCACCCTCAGTTCTTTGAACTTGCCTATTTACAGTGGAACAGTTGTAAACAAACTAGTGCAATACATGCAGTTTTGTGAGCCACCTGTATGCTGTTTTCCATCTGCTTTCAACTCAAGCTAATGACCATTTAACAGCGTGGGAGGTCTAAAGTCTTAAAGGGATAGTTCACCCTAAAATGAAAATTAAGTCCTGAAAAATTATTTATTTATTTTTCTTAAAATGTCCCGATCGTGCTTGCGAGTGAATAGCAACCAGCATCAATCTTATTAAAAAAGTCTGATCTCATGCGACACATGTCTTATATTCCAAGTGCTCTGGTAAACGATATGAAATTTAATGTATTATTCTGACCTTAGCCTTTGGTCTGTGCATGGCTATGTGATGTACACATTCGTGAGACTCTTTTAGCGCTCCAGTTCACTCTTTCTCACCCAGAAAAAGCACACGTTGTGAGAAATCAAGATTTAATAAAACTGGACAAGAAATATAACGCCTAGAAATCCCCGAAAAAACATCTGTGTACTTTCTTCACTGAGTTCAATATCTCCGGACCAGAGTCACAGTCAGAATGACAGTTGACAGATGTGAACGCGTTAACGTCTTTACGACGAACACAACGGATATATTTACCTCTACCTTCTCTTACTCAGAGAAGAAGGATGGGAAGGTACATGGATGGTATTTCATGTCGCGTTTTTGTTAATCTTAATTGCTCTCAACAGCCAAAAATCTTTCTCCTGCCACATTCACCATTTGCTTATAATATAAATTTTGTTCAAGTTTCCACATGTACAACCTATATTCAGGGATGAGGATCATCTTCTGTGTTGCAAACAAAGAATTTAATGTCTATTGTTAACGTGAAAGTGTTGTGTAGTTTAGGCCATTGTAAATTGAAACGTAAATCAAAAGCCTAATTTCCAAGGCTTTATTGATCTTTGCTACTTTAGTTTAACTAATTAAGAAACACTTTTCTGGGACATGTTACACTGTCTAGTTTCACTGTATATTTTCTCTGCAGGCAATAAATGTCAAAATGTGTGGCTTTTTGTGTGTGTGTGGTTATTCACAGTCAGCTGAGTTTCTCATGATGAAAAAATCCACTTTGGTTGCTGCTTTCTGTGGAAAGTCTGTAAGGAGTTTTGACACTTGCTCTGTGCGACATGGGTCCTCGAGCTGTCATAAACTCAGCTGGGTGTCTCAGTGGAAAATATAAGCTGTTCTTTTTAAATGTGATTCTGATATCAAAACCACAGCTAGGGTCTTATAAGCAAAACACAGACTCATTTAGAAACTTTCATGGAAGTTTGAACCCACTTCCTGAATTGGTGCTTCTAAACATGAAATGTGCCATTTAAGTTGACAAATGAGTGACATCAGCCTGTAGGCTAAGTCATGCTCATAGTTTCTGAAAGCTTGAAATGGACCTCAGGTCAGTTCCGGCTATTATTTTTAGGTAGGCTAATAATATGTGCTCTCTACACCTTGTGCCATGGCCCACTTTCCACCTTTACACACATTTATATATGATGAGTTCATTTGCCAAGAAATAGATAGCAGATCATTTTATTTTCCATTACATTGATTGCAGATGATAAATTCATTACAATGACAGAAAACCCCCTTTAAATTTGTAATTACAGTAACGGTAGATAATAATATTTCTCGTAACTTTGATGGACTTAGCTAATATTTTGGATCTAGCCATTTGAAAATGAGGAATTCAACTTGTTTTACGCTTCTGACTGGAAAGAAATGTTTTTAATGTATAATGTTTTTCATAATAACACCTGTCAGATGCTTTCCACCCGTATAAAAGCATACACAAAATACAGCAACACAATGCTGCTCTGTTCACCATTTTCCACCCTGTGTTTCGTCCTCTTTGTTATTTGGTTTCATGTTTTTTTTTTTTTTGCTTTTCCATTCTCTAATAAGAGGCTTTGTTCCACTGGAATCCCAGCTTTTGACTAAAACATCTGCACACATGACTGACAGATGCCTATGGCTAGTGTAGATCGTATCTCTTATCTCTTTACCAGATTGAGAGGTGGAAAGTTTGTGTGGAAAGAATGGGAAGAATGTTCACTTCAAGGTTTTATATAATTTGAGAGATATAATTAGTCAGTTAATACAGATAAAAGAAATGTGCTTGTGATTATGTGCAAGGACTGAAGAATAGTCAGAGCTAGTTATGTTCTCTCCTCTGTAATAAAATGCCAATAATAATATAAATATAAAAAATATTTAAAAAAATGTTTTAGAAAGTAGTCTCTAGAAAAAAAAAGTAAAACGGCAATATCGTGAAATATTGTTACAATTTAAAATAACTGTTTTCTGTTAAATGTAGTTAAAAATGTAGTTTATTCCTGTAACAGCAAAGCTGAATTTGCAGCATTGTTACTCCAGTCCTCAGTGTCACATGATATTACAGAAATCATTCGAATATGCCGATTTGGTGTGCAAGAAACATTTTTTAATTATATGTCATATAAAAATGGTAGTGCTTATAGTTTTACGGAAACCGTGACCACTTTTTTTCAGGATTCTTTGATGAATTGAAAGTTCAAAAGAACATCATTTATTTGAAATAGAAATCTTTTGTAAGATTACATTGAGTCATTTTTATTTGCATTTAGCATTCTTTTTTCTCAATGCTGTCCACAGACCAGCAAGGTTTTTTTTTTTTTTTTTTTTTTTTTGGAGAACTGCATTTTAAGTGTTATCAATCCTATACATATTCCCAATTTTAATTAAAGGGCCAAATGTGTTTACCTTATAAAATTACAGTTAATCTCTGTGCATCAGCTGTACCGTCGTCAGTTTCAGTATTTAGTCTCGATGTTTACACAATCGACAGGGAGAATATGGATAGTGTTTCTAATACTTGCAAGACTCGGAGAGAATAACGTCATGCAGATCAGTGTTAAAAATAAGCCTGACAATGTGACAGCTGAATGCCACTTAAACAGATAGCAAAAGAAAAGCTGCTCTTCAATAATAACGGGACAAATCCACAGCCCCTGGAGTCAGACAGGAGAAAACGAGAGGAATTAACACCCATGGAAAATATGCTGCGGGCAGCGCTTGATAACACAGCTGCCCTTCTGCCCAGCTCAGCTGATTTAGATTTTCCATCAAGATGGGAGGGGAAGCGTAAAAGAGATATACAGTGAGATGAGCGATACAGATCATTGTTTTACCACATCACCGTGTGTCCTGAAATAGTGTGACTGAATTGAGCAGAGATTGGCCGAACTGAATCTGAGCCGCATGGAAAGCAGTGTCACATAGTTTCCAGGAGTTGCACTCTCAGGGTGTGTGTGTGTGTATGTGTGTGTCTATGATTAGTCAGCAGAGCCATTGGTTTCAGTACAGAATGGAAAAGGTGAGGCGGAGTCTGCAGTGGGCGGAGCCTGTTGTTGTGCAGTTGTGAGGGGCCTTTATATAAAACGAGACGGATGAGTGAGCTGCAGTCTTACCAAGCATTCCAGACGTTTGATCGGTGGTGCAGGAGCACAGACGATTCCAGAAGATTCTCTCTCAGCAAAGTAGCGTCACGTGACCACAGTAGCCTACAAAGACGCTGGGGCTTATATTTGTGTATGCATTACTCAGTTTGACCCATTTCCTTCCTGAAAATGCTCAAGGCTCTCCGCGGGACTGAGACCGTCTGAGAAGTACAGGGAAAGCAGGAGCGAAGAGGGTGATTTCGAAAGCATTTGTTTCCTGAAGCAGGCGTCATTCGTGTCCTCACGCTGGGGAAGGCAAAACGGACACGTCTCAACCCCTCCTGCCCTTTACGTTCTCTAAGCTCTCAAGTCCTCCGGAGGATCCGTCAACGGGCTTCAGTCATGCACCTGAAAACCATGAAGTGCAACCCTTTCTGCCTTATCGCTTCCTTAGAGGATCTGGATATGTTTAACAGACCCGAAGAGAGGGTAAGGCTTCATTGACATGGTGCCTTACAATATTGAAATAGCATTACACTTTAAATAAATACTATAGAAAAATTACATTAAACTGCTGGAATATAGTTGTTTCAGCCATTAATCAGAATGAATGACAATAATAGAAAGATATCCGAAAGCTGTTTGAATACCCTTATATAATCTTTTGTCTTTATTGATGATGACTAAATTTGATTTGTGCTTTATGTGTGGTTTGGGGTTGACCAAATGACCTACTTGTGTATCTTTTATGTATTAAGCTAATGATCAGTTGGTTGGTTGTGGTAGGGATGGTTAGATCATGGAATAAGATGCTGTTGGAACATTTAATGAGCGTTTGTATGGACAGTTTGGGGTTTTTGAATCTGACGTAAGCTCTTACGCACACATGCATACACTACACTTATAACTTGCCCAATAGGAATAACCCAGGATTTGTGGGTCATACTCTACTAAATCCCTGCATAGCTTGGAATGGTCCATCAGGATAGTACGTCTGCATGTTCACACTGTGCAGTAAGTCTCTGTTACCTTGGAAACCAATATCTTGTCGAGCACTGGCAGACGTGGTCATTTTTAGGATGTGTATTAGATTAGTACTATGTGCGTCAGTAAGGTTTAATATAGAAGCGTTTACTGAATAACAATCTGGCAGTATCCCCAAAAACAAGATAAATGGATTCAGCACCGTAAAGTCTTACGAGCGCAGTCTCGCCAAAGGGTGGTTGGTAATCTAGTGGTTTAGGATTAAGGTTTTTTTTATAAAGGTTGCCAGTCTGAGCCTAAATGGAGGTACACTTTCAAACACTTGACATCAGATTACTCCACAGGGAATGTTTATTTACTCTTCTTGCTTCAACAGCAAAATGTTAATTTCTTACTGCTGTTTCCATGAAGATGCATAGTCAGATGTATTAATTTGATGTGTTTTCCTCTCACCCACAGGCTAGTTTTGAGGATCTCTTCCGTGCCTTTGACCGAAACGTCACCTTCCAGTTCTTTAAGAGTTTCCGTCGGGTGAGGATAAACTTTACCAATGCTCTGGTCGCTGCGGAGGCAAGAGCAAAACTCCACAAAAGTGACTTCAACGGCAGGGAGGTGCGACTCTATTTTGCCCAGGTATGTCACCTAAAAGTAGCCTATAAAAATATCTGTGTGTGTGTAAAATATTTATTTTATTATTTGTATATATTAATGTAATAAAATTATTATATAATTGTATCATTTAATAACAATAAGTATCTTTATTATCTTTCATTTTAATATTTTTATAGAAAAAAATTGTCAGATGTTTGTATAAATGACTTTTCACTTTGCGTCAGGGTTTATTTTACAATAACGATGAACTGACTGTATAAACAAAACAACTAAATAATAACATTGTTATTATATAGTATATTATTTAATAAATATTTGTATTATTTTTCTATTTTTATATATATATATATATATATATATATATTATATATAATTTATTTACTTTTTTACAGTGATGACTGCTAAACTTTAATGCCTTTCCACTTTGTGTCAGGATTTATTTTGCAATAATGACCAACTTGACTACATTATTCCTTAATTATTCCTGTTTATTGCATCACACCTGGTTATTTGCCTGCTTTTTGTGTACTTATTATCACAAAAAAAAATCTTTTTTTTTTTCTAGTCTGTGCACATTGGCAGTCCACACCTGGAGCCTCCTAAACCAGATAAACAGTTCCTCCTGTCCCCTCCTCCGTCACCTCCTGTGGGTTGGGAGCAGGCAAAGGACGCCACACCTGTCATTAACTATGACCTTCTGTGTGCCATCTCCAGACTAGGGCCAGGTACAACACATGTAACGTCTCACATTCTCAATGAATCTTTTTTCTGAATGGTCCATACTTCTGAAATAGGTCAGCGATTAAATTATTAATTTCATTTGGCCTGCTTTGAGCTTCTAAGAATAAATTCTCTCTGTACGGCAGGTGAAAAGTATGAGCTCCAGCCAGGAACTCCCACCACTCCCAGCGTGGTTGTTCATGTTTGCGAGAACGATCAAGAAAGCTCAGGAAATGAGGAGGACATGGATGGTGGCAGACGTCCACGTCCAAAAATCATCCAGACCCGTCGTCCAGAATATACTATCACGCAGTGATCCTAGAGAACCTCTCATTGTGCCATAATCTTTGCTTTACTATCACAAGACCCTCTGGGGATCTGCAGAGGCACACAGTTGGTTCTCCTGACCACTAGAGGACGCCTTAAGACAGAACCTCAGCCCTGTGGAGAGAGACATGATGTATATGTCCACTGTCTCATAGGACAATGGGGTTCACTGCATGCATTCGTTCGATGGTAGAGTGACTCATGTTTCTGCAGGCTGGGGGTTTTCAAGAGTGCTTTCATTGGTAACTGTGGCCATGGAGAACATCAGTCTCATATTGTGTAGTGCTTTTTGGATCTTGGGAAGCATGTTGAATCCCAGTCATTGGGTGTGTTGATATGATTACTTTGTATTTCCTTTCAGTTTAGCTTGATATTTTCAAGCTCTTATTTAATTAACACTCAAGTGCAAGATTATTGGAACTTGAACTAGAGTAAATGCTGACTATGAAGTAAATATTTTGTCATAAAATGTGTGTGTGGGTGGGGGGGGGGTTATTTTTCCCATTCATATGGCAATTGTAAGTCTCATTCCACCTTATGCCTCAGCATGTTCCTAAATTACAGAATCACAATTTAGTGCTCTCGTATGACTAACATTTTTCACAGCTTTTTTTTCTGGGGGAAGGTGAGTTAGGGACTTATATGAGAGTCCATTGTTTTAACGTATTTAACAAAACATACTTTTTTAAAAATTCCCAAAATAGTCTTTAAGATGTGTTTTTAGGATGTACTGAAAGGAATGGTCCTCAATTTCATGCACTTGAGTCATTTGTAGGACCATAACACTGTAATCAGTTTTGATTGAGGACTGTTACACTCTTTACCAGGATGAACATCAATTGATTTTATTACATGGAGCTTAATAATATATTTCTGATGCCTTTTACTGTTTGTAATGTCTGTATATAATGGTATATGTTGTTTTGTTTTTTTGTATTTTACTTGGTTTTGAAAATGTCACTGACTTGGAAATGGCTTGGGTGTTTGTCCTGTCATAAATAACAGCCATAACATGTCATTAAAATAAGTTGTTTTTCTTCACAAAGTTGTTCTGGCCTTTTTAAGCAAAACTGTATTTTAGTCTGCAATATTGTGAGTGTTCTGACTTTCAGCCCACATGCCTCTTGAGTTTTATGCATTTAGTCATTTTCAAAAGATGACTCAGCGTACATCCAGTATGCTGGTATTGCAATCATGACGCAAGTCGAGGACTTTTCAAGGATATGTCTCTCTTTCTTTTTTTTTTGCCTTGAAATAGAATCTGTAAAAGTCTCGAATGCCTTCCTGCCTGCCTCAATGTACGCCATTGTTCAACTTGCGTGTGGAGTTATTTAGCATCAAGGTCAAGCTGGCAGAGGTGATAGAAATATCTACAGTCTCCATGTGACTCATGCCCATCTCCACCAACTTTTAACTAGCTTGTTAAAGTCAAAAAGATACATTGAAAACATCACTCTGTCCTACATAACTGTTGATTGGGGATGGGGCTGATCTGTTCAGAATTTCATTGGTCAGCTAGTCTTTTTTCAGACTTTTCTCCCTGAAGAAGCTGATGACCTTGGCTTGTTAGATTCATTAAAGCTGTTGACATTTTAAGAGGGTTGGATCATTGAGTAAGTCTCTCCATGTTCATAATGGGGTGGAACCATGATCTCAGATACTATCCTGTCTACCTTAGTCTATTTCTTTTTAAGGTACGACACAAGAGGACTAGCAGGAAAGATTCACAACACAATTTTTGGCTTCTAAAGAAAACCAAAAGTTAATTTCCACCAAAGACTATAAGGTATGTTTGTTATAATCATTTTATATTATATTATTTTCTTACTGTAGAAAAATATGTGTGTGTATATATATATATATTTGATTATATTTTATACTGAGCACTTGTTGGCTGCATTGCCTGCACTGCCTGCACAAGGTTTAATTTTCCAATTTAAAATAAAATATATGTACTTTTTATGTATCAATTTTGCATACCGTTCACCAGCGCTTGAGTATTATTTTTATGTTATTAATTATATTTTAATATATAGCTAAATGTAATTTATTCAGCAGGCTGTACTCCAGTCTTCAGTGCACATGATCCTTCAGAAAGCATTCGATGCTGATTTGGTGCTCAATAACTTCTTATTATCAATATTGAACCATTATGCTGTTTAACATTATTGTGGACACCGTAATACTTTTTTTCCACAATTCTTTGAGCACAAGAAAGTTCAAAAGAGCAGCATTTATTTGAAATATATATCTTTTGTCGCATTTTAAATGTCTTTAATGTCACTTTTGGTCACTTTAATGCATCATTGCTGAATAAAAGTATTGTTAGTTTTTTTTTTTTTTTTTTTTTTTTTAAATCTCACTCTGACAGATCTCAAACTAGTGTGTATACATAAGTACAAATATTTTCAAACATTTAGGCTTTAGCATTTAGATCAAAACAGTAAGATGATGAGAAACAAATTCAGTCAAGGTGTGTTCAAACTTTTGACTGGTTTAATATATTTGGCTATAAGTATTCCATCAGATAAATTAAATAAGTTATGAAAAATACTAATGATGGATCCTATCTGTATTTATATTTATTGAGTTTGCTGTCTGTATCAACAGTGGGAAGAATGCTAGAGCAGAACTACACAGTTGTGCATTCTCTGCTGGTATCCTGGTTGCAGCACTACTTTAATGAGACATGGGCAATGGGAGCAGCTCCATACGTGCCTCCACATCATCCACCTTTGCATCTGAGTGGAACTCCAGTAAATGATCAAGGTCACGGCATGATCTACATCTGTCTGATGGTGGGACTCTTCAGTTTCTTTACCTTTGGCATCATGTTCAGCTATATCCGCTCAAAGAAGGTGGAGAACTCACAGGATCCGTATCATCAGTATATAGCTAAAGACTGGGGTAGTATAGCATCTCCTGTGGTCATCAGCAACCCGTCTGCTCTGGGACACCTTCCAGGGTACAGTGGAAAACACCAGGAGTGGGCCTAGATTAATGTCGTTGACTTCTTTTATCTCCATACGGAGTATAAATTTTATTTTCTGGTTCATTAAATTGAAAATATATATATATATTTATGTGTCTCTGTTGTTCATTTAATTGAATTCAACATTCAGTTTTGTTTTATAAATGGTACAGGTTAATCTCAACTGCAGTCTTAAGGCTAGTGCACAATATCCCAACAAGGCTGGTGTTTGTTGGGATATTGTGCATTAGCCTTAAGACTGCAGTTGAGAGGATTTTGTTGGATCAGTGTGTTATTCCTGTAGGCATTTGTTGTAACAAAATGAACATGTGCAATTGGCATCTGTAAGGTCATGGAATGTTTGAGATGTCTGGTAGGATTTTCCAACAATATGTTACATATTTATATTTAGTATTTATTCATCAACAAGGTATTATTTATTTATTATTATTATCTTATGATAGTGTTTAATAAGCAAGACAATAATTGTTTCATACTTTATTACAGTTATAATAAAAACATGGAAGGGGCAAATAAATTTGAATCACACTAATAATAGGCCAATAGGTGAATTACAACTCTGCATTTTTGAATGTAGCCTCATTTAAGTAGATTCTGCATCCATGTGATGAGTCCTTGTCTGGTGTGCTGAGATGTTCTTGCTGTCTCCATCTGCTCATCTTGCTTCATTTCTTTTTCTCTTTCCTTCTCTTGCCTGAGCAGCTGATCAGTTTTCAGTATTTTCTCCAGCTCCCTCTTCAGGCTATAATGCACCATCTGCCTGCTCATGAGAGGGACAATCAGGTTGAAATTGTCCACTTTCTTGTTGAGTTTCCCCAGTTCATCAGCAAACACAGCGCAGTGCTCCTTCCACTGGAGGGTTTCAGAGTGTCTCATGGGTTCCCCCAGCCTGGCCCTGACCTTCTGCAACTTTTCCCTCATTTTAGCGATGGTTTCCCTGATCTCCTTCTGTACCACAATCCATTCAGGCTGGTAACCGTTGTCGATGAGGATTCTGTTGAGGTTGTGCGTCATGGGGTCCATATACGGGTTATGATCAAACTTGTTGAGTGGTTTGCCGGTGCCACTGAGGTTCTGGAAGTCTCCACGGGCCATAGACTCCTGGATGAGGTCCTCAACCAGCCTTTCTACCGCCTGAGTGATTTTGATCTTCTTGCTGCGCAAGCGTGCATCCCGGGTCACAATGGCTCCTTCTTCTGCTGCCGCCTTCTCCATCTCCTTGCGTCTGTACTCCAGAACCTGGTCGGTGGCGCGGTCAACGCGAATCTGCCGGTACTGTCGTTCTCTTTGACTGGGAGTGCCAGAACCAACTCCTTCAAAACTGAGGTAATGTCTGTGTTGAGGGGCATTACCTTTAACTTTATCTTCCTCTTCTTCCTCCAGCGATTGGTTGTACTGTGAGACAGACTTCTGCCGGCCGAGGTGAGTAAGCACAGCCCGATAGGCCTCCTCTATCTGGGAAAAAAGAGCCGCATCTGCCGTGGGAGCACCGGAATCTGGATGGTAGAGTTTGGCCATGCGTAGGTAAGCCTCCTTTACCTCTGCAGGGCCGCTGGCTCCATCATCAGGCAGCTGCAGCAGACGGTAGCTCTCTCTCAAGCCGTGGATGATAGCTCTAGAGCTGAGGGCTCGCAGGCTGAGGGAACAGTACAGAGGCAGGAGAGAAATGCGAAGGTCCCCGCTGTGTAACCGTAACAATACCCAGCAGTTCATTGTGCCTATATGCAAACAGCACCGGAATATACTGAAATTACAAGATAAAGCTAAAAATAATTAACATTTAAGTTACATTTATGTATTCATACATTGCTTTAGAAAGAAACTATCAAACCAAACACTAAGTTATGCAAAGTTATGCAAAATAAATATTAATATTGTAATATGTCACTGGAAAAATCTAAGATTTAAGACAAATATAATGATATTAGTGTAAAAAAAAAAAAAAAAAATGACAGCACTAATATTTATGATATATTTATGATATGAGATATGTCTCCTGATATCTTCAAAAGTTAAACCATCGAGCTTTTATTTTGGCGGAAAACATTATTTACATTTCATAGTGTTATTACTTGTTAGCATAATAGCTCATTGCTACGTCAGATTTTACAAAGTGTTGTCAATAACTCGTGCGCTAGTGTTTATAGATGATTACGATAAACATATTTGATTATTTGTCCACAAAATACTCCATGTTATACTCCCATGTTATTGGACAGGTTTGTTGTAGCATAAGAGCTAATGCTCAAAACTACATATCAAACATGAACACACTGGGTCATTCAGCCTAAAAACAGTAAAACAAGGACATACCAAGCTCGGATTTCTCCACCGCAGCGTGAGTTAGGTCACCATGTATTTAGGTTATATGAATGACACCGTTTTGAAAAAAAAAAATGCACTGGAGTTTGTTGTTATATATTAATGTCGAACAGCTTGCTGGGAAATGTAGTCACTGTTTTCAGGGTAAAGCGCGTTATCTAATTTGTCCTTTAGATGGCGACAAAAATCAACAGCCGAATTTTAGAGACGTTCATAACAGGCTTAATTCTTTCTCTTTTAAAAAAATAAGAAAATGTGACCATTCTGGAAACAATCCAGGGCCAGGGATGTGTTTCCCAAAAGGACTGTGATCTAATTTGATTGTATAGAGACCATTGGTGCCAATAGTTCTGTGACCCAGATGACATTAGTTCACTTTCTCTCCACCACTGACAGCAGAAGGTTAATGTGTGTTAATGGGTGGAGTGCAAGTGACTGGAACAATGTCTTTCCATATTGCGATCACATGAACTCTACTAAATTGGACTGTGTAAGAAGCCAGCCAATTCATGCACATGTAGTGGATTGTGGTGAATGAGCTAATGACATACTGAGGGGTCCAAAAGTCCATTTCATTAAAAAATTATCATAATTTTATCATTATATTTGGTTTGTCCCTTTTTTACTGTAATGACAGTGCTCAAGTTGCATGAACTCATGAATTTTCCTTATTCATTATGCCAGAACCCCTCTTTGTTTTTACATTTTTCAAAGTCCTAAACTTTGTTTATTTCCAGGCTTAAAAATAAAATAAAAAAATTGGACCCCAGTGTGCATTGGTTTTATTTTTTTCAAATCCTAAAATTAATTTGCAAGCTTAAAAAAAATATATATTCAAGTGGTCTTAGATTTTTATTTATTTTTTATTTATATAACATCTATTAATGATATTGCTGAAATTAGCTTATATTTTATATATTCAGACTGACATAAAAGCACAATTTTTAGAAAGCGTTGTCTAGTTGCATGTTTGTTTATACCACCTAGATCTAATGAAGGCTAGATTAAAACGAAACAAATGTTTACATTCAAATTTCTCTATGTGTGTGATCTGCCATGTGAGTAAGCAATTGGTGGACTCATTTGCCCAGAGGAACATGGGAGCTTTTTAGCATCTCAGAAATCAATATTGTGAGATCAATGGGTCTCTGCTGAAGTGCTTTGCAATCTGTGTCACACGTACACTGGGACACAAAAGAACTGCAAAAAAGGACCACAAAGACCTTATGTCAAGCTCTGCTGCTGGAAAGAAGACTTAAAAATAGCATTCGAAGAGAACACCGATTCTAAGGATAGACTGCAAAATGACCAACTTCACAGATGAAGATCTGGACAACTATTTGCAAAATCAGGTGACCTATTTACGCTGTCATGGGTTTTATTAAGCACTAAGATCTAAATGTATCTTATTTTAATATTTCATTTTATCTGCAGTTAGATAGCTTAAAAAATAACTTTGGGTAGCTTAAAGAATTTTAAATTTTATTTTAATCAGATAGCTTTAATGACACTGTTTGGGAAGAACAAGATACTAATTTTGTTCTTCTGTATTATTAAGATTGTCGAATGTTTTTATGTCAGGTGGATCTCAGACATCGGCAGGTTTCAAAGTCTGTAGAAAATGTGCAGAAAATCATAAACGATCTTACGGCTGAGGTCAGCTCAAAGGATGCTCGTTTCCAGTCCATTGCAAACTCTGGAGTTCATAATGCCAGCCTCAAAGTAATACTTCATGTAGGCTTCTTGTCTATTATGCAAATAGTAACATTTAATTATGGATGCTTTTGTAACATCATAATTCCTCTGGTGTCCACAATCCGATTTAGGACCAGACGGCTTTAGTTTCAAAATGGTCTGCATTACTCCGGGGAAGATGTGCATACAACCCCGCCATCCAAGTAAGCAACAAAACTAAACCGCTGTAGTATAACTTTAACATGATTGTACAAGTAAAACATTGTACATCTGCTTTTTCATTGCTTTGTGTATATACTGATAGATTTATGGCTCATTTTGGCAGGTGCTCACTCCAACTCTGTACCTGATCTCAGTGCCTCTACAGGGCCTGATGGGTTATAAGGTGAGGCGAACACGTCAGTGGCGTTACTACGCACTGAGCGGGTCTCGTCTCCTCTCACCAGTCCGTGAGCCAGAGAAGCTCTACCAGTGGTTGGAGCTGGAGAGTTTCGTCAACCCGAGTCAGGAGTGGCAGGATGCTTGCATGACCATTGAGGGTGATATTGTGCCAGCCAAGGTGGTGAACATCTTCAAAGAGCATCTGGAGACATCCATAAAGACCTGTGGACTAACAAGTTAGTGTGTTCCCTTGTTTACTCGCACAGCACGAGAGAGAAGAGATTTCTTAGTTAGATTTCTATCTGTTTTTCAAGGCTACTTTTAATTTTTCACACATTGTCTAGTGAATGATGAAAAAACTCAACTAATAATATTCTATTGATATGCAACTGTTTTGGGATAACACATCCACCCACCCACCCATCCATCAATCCATCCATCAATCCACCCATCAATCCACCCATCCATCCATCCATCCATCCATCGTTTTATTGTTTTGATTGTTTGTTACACTACCTACAATCTTGTTACATGGTACAATACTTGCTAGTGACTCACTAATTTATAATGTTTTATATATACAGTAGGGTTTTTAAAGCCACATTGAAAATCAGAGATCCAAAATATAATTTAAACCTGAAAATATACTAAATGTTTTAGGATTTTGGAAGAATTTGCTAAATTAATATTTATTTAATAATAGAGTAAATCAATTTCTGACATTAGCCACATTAACGGCATTGTTCAATTGAACTTTTCTTTACAGTTTTTAGAATATAATTTGTATAAAAGCTTGTATGCAGCTATTATAACAGATGAGTTGTAGCAAAGGAAATCTTTAGAATGAAACAGTGTGAAGTGAAGTTGACAAACAAGGCTTTTAAAGTCACTGTTTTCTCATTTGACCCACAGGTTCAATGTGTTGATGGTAAACACATTTCTGCAAACACTGGACACCATATAGCACAATGTGAATATTCCTATCAAAAAAAAAAAAACAAGATCAGAGAGAAATGATAGGTTGATAATAATGTTGTTCAAGCCCTTAACCCAAGTTCTGTCCTTAAAATGAATCCTAAAATGGTCAATAAGTATGTGGATCCAGGAATAAATCCCACTTGAGTAAATCATTTTTAAGCATGAATGTGC
Organism: Abramis brama; assembly: GCF_963993115.1. NCBI lineage: Eukaryota > Metazoa > Chordata > Actinopteri > Cypriniformes > Leuciscidae > Abramis > Abramis brama. Next base: position 33,545,739 of record NC_139970.1, read on the forward strand.
ACTAAAGTGTAACAGCATAGACTAGTTTCTTTTGTGTTTTAACTTTCTTTTCGCCTTTCTTTCACAGGTAAGGTGAGTATGCTGGAATCAGTTGGATCAGTGGTACGTGTTGCTGTGGAAACATCAGAGGCACAAATTGAGGTGGAACTGGTTCCTACAGTGGAGCTGATGAACTACTGGCCAAAGAGGGCTCGGTGGCCCCGGCTCTTTCAGAGGTGGCCCTCCACGGAGCGTGCGCGATGTATTAAGGTCAGTGGATGTATATATGAATTTACATAAATAATTTATATATAATATGTTTTTTAGGTTACACTTCATTTTACATCTTTGTTACACGTTACATGCACTTTCTACAGTAATAACAGTAAAAAATTATACATATTTACAAGCATCTAACCCTAAACCAAACCCTACTCATAACCTAAACCCTATAGTAAGTACATTACTCGGTACTTAATTGCACAATTACAACTTAAAATAAAGTTTAACCTGTTTTTATTTTTATATTATATATTTTTAGCTATTTTGTGTTATATTTGTTTGTATTTATCTATCTATCTATCGAGTCTGTCTGTGTCTGTCGGTCGGTCTGTCTAGACCCACACACACACATACATATGTGTATATATATATATATATATATATATATATATATATATATATATATATATATATATATATATATATATATGTGTGTGTGTGTGTGTGTGTGTGTGTGTGTGTGTGTGTATATATATCTATATATCTATATCTATATATATATATACAGTATACACACACACACACACATATAATTATATAAAAATAAAATGAAATATAATGAAAATGAAAATATATAAACGATACATAAATTATATATATATATATATATTGAATATATTGTATATTTTAATATTATTTTATTATTAACTATATATCAGTTATTAACTGACTAGTAAGCAGAAAATTGCCTGGGTACTGTTTAATACAGTGTTGATTAATCTTAATAAATTTCCTGCAGTCGTTTGGATTCAATCTAATGGCCACATCAAACTACCACTGGCTGCTGTCATTCTCACGGGCAGAGCAGGTGCTGTTGAGTAATATAGATGAGGACGGCGGTTGCCGCAGGAAGTGTTATCGGGTGGTCAGACAGCTCAAGGAGGACGTCTGGTGCCCTGGAAGCAAACCCGTCATCACTGCCTACCATCTACAGGTACCAGCCCAACCAAAACAGCCTCTTTACATTTCTCCTATCATCTTTCCTGTGATTTCAGTTAATATGGCTGTTGAAACACCATACTGCTTGTATACAAAATGAAGTTTACACACTTTCCCATTGTCCTTACATCATCTAGACACTGCTTTTCTGGACATGTGAGAAGTACCCCTGCACCAGGGACTGGAGAGACTTCAGGGAATGCGTATTACGGCTGGTGCAAAAGCTACATAAGTGTGTTAGCCAGCATTATCTCCGGCATTACTTTGTACGATCCCACAACCTTCTGAAATACAGCAATACTAATGAGCTTGATGACGTGGCAAAGAAGATCAATAATTTCCTGGACAGGCCAGGAACATACGTTCATTAGAAACTTCCTCTGTGGGTTAGATGGCATAGATCTATGTTAGCTGTGCCCTGTTTTGACTGCATCATATTGATGAGATGATCATGGTAATAGGCTGTGATTATGTATGTATAATAGGCTGTGAAGTATGTATTTCCTCCTTTTGTCGGTCTTATCCTGAAATTTTCACCAGAATTATGATGTCAGCTTTTTTACAGTAGGCCAACATTGTGAATGAATGGCATGAGATACACTGAATTAAATCACTGAATTAAATATTTTTCTCATCAGCAATTCACACTTTGTTTTACTATTATTATTTTTGAATTATTTTATTGTTAATACGTTACAGTCTCATTTGTTAACATTAGTTCATGTATTAAATAACTTGTACTAACAGTGAGCAATACATTTGTTACAATATTTATTAATCGTATTAATGTTAGTTAATAAAAATACAGTTGTTAATTGTTTGTTCATGTTAGTTCACAGTGCATTAACTGATGTTAAAAATACAACTTTTGATTGTAATAATGTATTAGTAAATGTTGAAATTAGCATTAACTAAGATTAATAAATGCTGTGAAAGTTTGGTTCATTATTAGTTCATGTTAACTAATATTGTTAACTAATGTTAACAAATGAGACCTTATTGTGTTACCTGTATTTCTTACAACATTCATTAATCTTTGTTAATGTTAGTTGATAAAAAATACTGTTGTTAATTGTTTGGTCATGTTAGTTCACAGTGCATTAACTGATTTGAACAAATACAGATTTTGATTTGAAAAATGTATTAATAAATGTTGAAATTAACATTACCATTAACAATAACAATTATATTATTAAATGCTGTAGAAGTCTTGTTCATTGTTAGTTCATGTTAACTAATGTAGTTGACTAATACTAAGAAATTAGTGTTACCATTTTATTATTTTATTTTATTTTTGTTTCATTTTATTTTTTCCAAACCAGCATGTCCCCTATGCTTTTCAAAAAAGAAAAGAAAAGAAAAAGCACTGAATAAAATCTTCTCATGTGGCCCATTGAAGAAGATCTGTTCAAATAAGATAATTGATTATTTTACATGCTGGTCTTTCATAACATCTGACAGGAACGCTTAGTTATGTTCTCCAGCAGAGGGCACTGTGATTACAGCAATATTTGTTAGATCTTAGAGCCAGGTTAATTTGCAAAAGTCAGTAATAAAGAACTATTACTTTAATTTTCAGGACTTATGTTTTGATACAAAAAGGTAACAAACCAGATTAACTGAGACACAGTGATCTGACATGCATGGATTAGTTCACCCAAAAGAAGATTTCTGTCAGTATTTACCCCTATGTCATTTCAAACCCATTTGACTTTCTTTCTTCCATTTAAGATAACAGGTGGTATGTTCACTATATACAAAAATAGCATTTAGACACCAGACAAGCTCCAAAACTGACACAAAGCAACATCAAAGCAAATGTAACTTCCAAATCTCAATCACCAAATCTAGTGATTGACTGGTGTGTTTCATAACCTATCGTAACACTGCAAATTTGAATATGCAGAAGTGCGAACAAGACAAAATTTTGAGGTGCTAGTGAAGCCAGAAGGGGGTGCTCACCTTGTGGTCTGTGTGGGTCCTAGTGCCACAGTTTAGTGATGGGGACACTCACTATACTGTCAAAAACCGCACCATCCTTCGGATGAGACTATATAGCAAGGTCCTGACTATCTGTGATAATAATAAAAAAATCCCAGGATGTCCTGAAAAGAGTAGGGGTGTAGCCCCGGCATTTACAATAAAGTGAAAACTAAAAAACTTTGTCTTCTCCTTGGTAGGACAAAAATGGTCATATCTTAAAAGCATTTAGTCCTGTTACAAATCAGTTAACTGAAGGCCTACTGTGTAATGGGTGTTTCATGAACATTATATTATTTCTCAGTTTACACTGCCTTAATCTTATTCAGTATTATAGCAGAGAGAACAGGTGCTTGCTTCTGTGTATTTGATGGTTAATTTCTAGGCAAACAGCGGATATTAAAAAGTCAGATTACAAAGCTGAATTCTGCTAAAAGTAATTGCAAAATCTTGATTGTCAAAGATTTTCTTTAGTGTAGATAAATACTGATATGAATTGATGTAAATAAGGTTAATGGACAATGCACAGTCTACTCTAGACTCTAGATTATAATGAACTTCTTCATTTGTTGGGCTTTCATTAAGATTCCAAAAATGGGTTTTCACAGCGATTCCATAAAAGAACCATTGTTGGTTCCCCAAAGAACCTTAATGGGGTTGTGGATGTTAACGGTTCTTCATGGAACCATTGGTGAAGACGGACGACAGGATTATAAAATATCAACAAGGTAACTAGAAGGCAGCAGGCACATCAGCATGCACCAACAAAAATAATAACTGACAACTGAAGAGTGAACAAAGAAGAACTTAAATACACAGTGGTGACGAACTAAATGATGAGCAGCTGAGAGGAATGGTTAGTGTCCATGGAAACAGAAGAGTGGCGGGAAACAAAGACAAAGAACACACGTGACTGATGAATACAAACAAAGTCCATGAAAACAAAACTAAGAGCTAACACAACTGAATAAGTGTGACAAAACCTTTGTTTTTAGGAGTGCATAATTAATCAACAAAAATAGTCAGGGAAGACAGTATTTGGTTTTTAAATCAATCATAAATGTGTCAGTACTTACATTACCAGACATGCTGCATGTTCATGACACAGGCCTTCTTGAGTTTGTTTATCTTGTCTATATTGAGTGTATATTTTTGAGAAGCTAACCTTCATTTAGGAGCTTCTGTAACCTGACAATAACAGTCCAAAACATCTGTCAATATATCCAACAGCCACATTTTATGAAGTGTTGAGTAGCCTAATATCCACTCTGCTTTCTCTGTAGCTCTTCAGTGCAGAAGTTGATATAAGTATGCGGAAAACTGAGGCCGACAGCCATAAACTTTCTTATAGTGAAAAATTGTCTGTAACTAGCTTTTCTCAGCACAAATTGAATATGTTTTTTCTCCCTGAGGTGACAGGATTGCATGGTGCCAGAATTGTGAGTTTGTGAAAACTAAACATCAGACAAGATTTCCTTCTATAATATTCCTTCATCAAACAGCTCCATCATCTGTCTGTTACATCCTATTTTTCATATCTCTTTCATCTTTAGCTTTGCTGTAATCTTTCATTCATAAGGACATTTCTGGGACAGAGCTGTTTAAGCTGTGAGTGACTGAGTAGCAAATTGACGCCATCTTGACTAAAAACAAAATAGCTAGCAGCAGGGGGCTTACTTCTCATGCTAACTAGCTAAACTAAAATAAGCAGACACGTTTTCCGTCTATATTCCTTCATCAAACAGCTCCATCATGTCTGTTACATCATGTTTTTCATATATCTCTACTCTTTCATCTTTAGTTTCGCTGTAATCTTTCATTCAGAAGGACATTTCTGTGATTGAGATGTTTAAACTGAGAGTGACTAGCAAATTGACGCCATCTTGACTAAAAACAAAATAGCTTGCATCCGGGGCTTACTTCTCATTCTAACCAGCTAAATTAAAATAATACAACAACAAAAAAACAAATACATGATAAAATATGTGATATTACTTTGTGTTTTACTCAGGTAGTCAGTTTTTTAGCTTGTTAGCTTCCGTAGTTAGCTCCTGCTGCTTCAGTAGATGCTATAACTACACAATTCTGCCAGCTAAAAGCGTGTTCATCAGCAGAACTGAGCACCAACAAGCAAGATGGCCGATTTCAAATCATCCGCAGAGTCCCTCACCAACTACTGAAATGAATGATTACAATAGATGGCTCTCTCTAGAGTCATTTGTTATACATTATTTAATGCATTAACTAACATTAACCTTTGTTAATTACAGTTTTGACATTCGTCTTCAGTTCTGGAAGTGCTGAACTTCCCCACTCTTCTCTTTCAATCACATTGGAAAGTTCTGCCCTTTGGGCCTGTTTTGTGCTTATAGCTCCTCTGGTTTTGTTTATATGTTGTGCCATTTGTTTTAATGCAGTTTTTTTTTTCCACTCTCAGTGAATTTCAAGAAACAAGCGGCTCTTTGTTTGGGTTGCCAGGCGCACGCTCATGCATCGCAATTGACTGGGAGACCCTCATCCTCCCGCTATCTCTCTTTCACCCTTTCTTTTTCTCTCAATCATTCTATCTATTTCACTATCTCTGTTCTACTAGATTGGATACGACTAGTATCCAATAAAAATCATGCACGACATCATGCAAGTATGAGTCCAAGGATGAATTACCCTTGGCCTTGAGGAAGATTGAGTTCAGTGAGTGCACACCAAAAGAGGAGAACCCTGCAACTGCCTCAGTGAATGGTTGAGGGAACATTCCCTTGGATGGCGGTAAACATAGTGACCCTCTCTTTCACTCTTTGTTTCACGCTTTCTTTCACGCTGGCTTTGAAAATGGACAATTGTGCGTAACATCCTGCTGGTACGATGGCATAATGGTTTCAGTGTGAGACAGCTTTCCCTGGACATTATGTCATCTGGGTGGCGTGGCATGAGCTATTATGTGGAGGTTTGAGGAATAGACCCGTTTCCCATAAACATGCCAAATGCAAACATACTTTCTGCTGCTACTATCAACAATATGTTGTATAAATATTACCATTGAGTGCAAGATATAGCTATTGAACTAAGGAATAGATTGCCCAGAAATTATAATTTTGTCATTATTTAATCACCCTCATGTAATTTTAAACCTTTATGCTGTAACCCTGGACCACAAAACCAGTCATAAGTCGCACGGGTATATTTGTGGCAATAGCCAACAGAACATTGTATGGGTCAAAATTATCAATTTTTCTTTTATACCAAAAATCATTAGGATATTAAGTAAAGATCATGATCCATGAAGATATTTTGTAAATCTCATCAAATTATTTTTGTGAGTGGATGCAGCAAAATTGCCAACAGAAATGTAGAACTTTAAACGCAATTTTCTCAATATTTAGACTTTTTTGCACCCTCAGATTCCAGATTTTCAAATAGTTGTATCTCGGTCAAATATTGTCAACCATATATCAATGGAAATCTTATTTATTCAGCTTTCAGATATTATATAAATCTCAATTTAAAAAAAAATTACCCATAAGACTGGTTTTGTGGTCCAGGGTCACATAACTGTTCCATAAAATTACGTTTTCTAATGACTACTGGCTGCCAAGCTCCAAAAAGCACAAACAAGGACCACAGAAATATCATAAAATTAGTCTGTACAACTTGTGTGCTTTATTCCATAGCTTTTGAAGCCGTATGATGCATTGTGGTATGAAAAGATCAAAATTTAAGTCATTATTCACTGACATAAATAAATATATTTCAAAGGCCTATGCTATAAACAGCATGGATTAAGGAATATAATAGACAATTTCAAATGGCAAATATATTACAAAATGTACAACATGTTTATACTGTATTGAAAATATATAAAAATGTATCCAAAATATATGAGTGGAAATTATTAATTATTTTATAGGCTTAAATATAAGTGTACAGCTTACAACTATACAACTAAGTCAATTAAATAAAAATGATTTATATAAATATAATAATTTTCCTAATGTATTGAAATGGATAAATCTATATTAGGAATATTTAAAATATATTTATGTATTTATTTATTTATTTATTGTCCCTTTTTTTGTATATTTTGTATATATTGAAATATATTTAAAAAATACATCTGATTATATTTTGCCATGGTTAGGACTTGGAATATAGCATGATTAGCTACTTTTAATAAAACAGAAAATAATGAGCACCATAAAAGTGATGACAATTGATACTTCCTACAACACAGGTTTTGGAACTTGATAGGTTGTAGTTGCTATAAACTGTAAGAAAAAGTTTATATGTGAATATTATGTTTGTATCTTATATGGGGAAAAAACAGAATAGGGGTTTCAGAAAAATGTGAGGCTGAGTAAAGCATGAATTTTCAGTTTTAGGGAACTATTCCTTTCATGTGACAAATTTGGATCATCTGTTACATTCAGTGTTGAGATATACTTTCACATCTGTTGCATCTTTTTAGAGCAGGAGACAGAGCTAACATCAAAGGGCTTCAATCGAAGATGTTCGGCATCAAGACAAGATGGAGTGGCATAGTCTGAGAGAGAGACAGACAGTGGTGACAGGTGCACTGATGAACGAGAAATGCATGGGGTGCAGAGGAAAGAAGCTAGAAAGGCTGGTGTGACAACGGGACTGACATGAAGATGAACCATCTGTCTTTGACACAGATATAGCCTGACAGTTACAAATATGCAAAGAGAGATAGAAACCCAGAGTATGTGAGGAGTAAGATAACTGGAGCATGACAGCAAAGTTGGTGCTTTGGGAAACCCAGCCCATGTCGAAAGAGATAAATATAGAAAGCCAAAGATATTTTTTTGTTTGTTTAAATGCTTGGATTGTGAGCAGAAGATCCTTTTTCATGAATTTTAGATGCCAGGATGCCAAAGTCTGTAATAAAAAGTCTGAGATTTCAATATGAACTCAAACATTCTCATTAGAATTTTACAAGACCTATGCCAATATTTTTTTTATAGCTCGACACTCTTAATGTGTCAACAACTCATTTGTGCCTGTTTATATTTTTTCCTAAGGATTTTTAACCAGAACATCTAATCCAAAGTAAGAAAATACATATTGTGAAAAGCCCAAATTTAATATATAATTTATGAAGTTTCAAAATATGGTATCCTGTAATAGCCATTGTCACCAGATTTTTAACAGTATTTGTGGCAACAACAGCTGCCAATTTTCTACTGTAAATTTAACAGGATTTTTACAATGAAAATTCAACACTGACATTTTGGATCCAACACCATAGCTATTAGATTTATTTACCCCATGCCTTTAGGATTCAATTTAGTCAATTTCCCATTGTATATTCATTGTATATATGTTATAAGTATCTGTTTTGCCTTTATAAAGATGGATTTTGTCAAACATGCTGTTTGGTATGCCATGCATGTTGATATGATGTGCTATTCTGTTTGCTGTCATGCCTAAGGTCACATCCCCAATCATTCATTTTCTCATTGTCTAACAGGCTTTGACACGTCATTATCAACAGGCATCAGTAAAGTGAGCCACAGACAGAATGCCCACCAGCACTAATGCTCTTCTAGAAAAAAAGAAATGGCTTTTCCATCAACCGACAGGACCGTTACAGTGGCCATTGTATCTCAGTCCAGGGTATGGATGGTGTTATCTGAAACCTTGTCTATAGCGTGACACGTTTGTGTTTGTTTATAATAGGATCCATGAAAAGACAGTGTATGTGACCTGTTTAAAAAGATGTGTGTGTTCTATATTTGGACTTCTATGGACATCTGAAATGGGGAGATGGTGAATGCGAGCTGGACAGAGATCAAGAGAAAACAGAGCTGGTCTTTTATATGTCCCAATGAGAGAAATGCCTTTAATGGATTAGATCAAAGGAATTGAAAGGGGAGAATTACAATGCATTTGTTATAAGGTAGCACCTGTGCCCCTTTGGTATAAACAGATAACACACCAAACGGAGACTTGGGTGCTTGAGTGATATAACCGTTTGTAATGACAGGCTTACACATAAAATAAAAGCAATGCATCAAATGAAATTGGAAAACCCATTGAAGTGGCCTTGCTTCACACCATTGCAGCTCTTTCTTTTGCGTGTAACGGATATTTCTCAGGCATTTAAGAATGTTTGGTGTCAGAAAAGCATGGCTTAGCCATATACACAGATTACTGCCAAAGCTCTTGCATAATAAGTCCTAAGACCTCATGTTAAGCGTTCAGATTTACAGAGCAACAGCTTTAAAATGTAATATTTAGGCATAAGCTAACAATTATAATGTTGCATAATACCAATAATGTTATAGGATAACTCCAAAACTATATGGTAACCCTTCTTTGCACTCACTGGCTCCAGCTCAACACCAGCATTGTATTTATCTTTTAGCCACTTGTAGGTTTCCTGGCGTTGTTCTTGGTTTCCCACATTGTCATGGTTTCCTTACAAGCAGAGTAAAACATGCAAGGGAGGCAAAAGCAACCAATGATGATCAAAGTATATTTGAATTTCTTTCCCGATTTTTTTAGTTTTACTTTTAACAAAATACTGATTCATTTAATAGAACAATATGAGGATGAGGTAAAGACTTATGGTTAAAAAATATATTTTATTCTAAAATCTATGCCGTTTTTGTACACCAATGTCCTACACACCTACATTATTCCATGTGTTAATGATTCAGGAACATCTTTATATTAAAGGGTTAGTTCACCCCAAAATGAAAATTTTATCATTACTTACTCCTAAGTTATTCCAAACCTGTATGAGTTTCTTTCTTCTGTTGAACACAAAAGAAGATATTTTAAAGAATGTCCATAATCAGATAGTAGACGGCACCCATTGATTCCATAGTAGGAAAAAAATAGGCCTACTACGGAAGTCAATGGCTACCGTCAACTGTCGAGTTACCAACATTCTTCAAAATATCTTCTTTTGTGTTCAACTCATACAGGTTTGGAACATCTTGAGAGTAAGTAATGAGAAAATTTTCATTTTTGGGTGAACTAACCCTTTTACGTTGTTTGCGATCATATTCTTGCTGTATTTATACTGTTAATAGGCTACTCTTCAAGTGTACATTTCCTTATACCCCTGTTATTTAGATTCATTTCTGTGCATTATAAGATTATGACACCCGTACTGTGTCATTGTTATCTGTCAATATCATTGTTTTGTTTGACTTACAGATTAATATATTGGTAAATTGTATGGTTCAACATTCAAATAAAAGTTTATTTTATTCCGTTCTATTTATTATAGGCCTATCTCTGACAAGCTATTGAAGTGACAAGCTTTGTCATATTTATAATAATTATTAGAGTAATATAAAAAGTTGCAAAAAATAATATAAAATGTTCTCAGTGGATTCAAAGGCAACCCTTAGATATTTCACTTCTCTCCACTTGTGCACACACACAAACACACACACGGGGTACACACAGAGTTTGCTCTCTTCCTATTGGTTGTTCAGTTTTTACACAGACTTGTTATCGAGACTCGCATATGAGTTGAGCTGCAGCGAAGGCGCTGCTGATCTGATGCTCTGCTCCAGACATTAGAAAGTGAACATAAAGTAGCACCGTCTCCGTCCACAAGCGAAAATGGGAGTTGGGGTAAGTAAAATATGTTTTAATAATAATAATACGCGTTTCATTTGAAGCATATTTGATATTTAGATTAATGGAGGTCAAGATGCTTTTATTTTCAGAAAAAAAGTATATTACATATCTTAAGTTTGCTGGTGAATATAGGCTATTAGATAATGAAAACTTAAAAATAAAAATGTCAGATTCTGTGTAGTCATTATGTATGTTGTTGGGTTGTGGAGTGGTTTATTGTTTCTTATTCTATGACTGCATTGTATATTTCAGTTTGTGGGAGTGTAGTAGGCTGTAGTATGACCTGTGGAGTGCATGCAGTATTACTATTCATCGCTTTTTCCGGCCATATTAGCATACTCAGTGAGGAATCATGATTTAAAACTGTGCTTCCACTGTTCAAATGTATTGTAATTGTTCTTGCGCAATGTAATAGTTGCACGTGTTCGTACGCACTTCCTAAAACTAGTCCCAGTCCCACAGTCACAGGCTGTTGTTTCTGAGTGGAGTTTTCTCTCCTCCCCTTAAGAACATGGTGTGCTTTATCTAGGTCAGTACATCAGAATTACCTCAAAACATTCTAATCCTTTTTAATAAGAATAGAAAAAAGATGTCAACATGTAGCTGCTTGCCTCATGATGTGCTGCACCTATTTTCATAGTGTAGACTCATAGGTTCTCTCACTGTACAACCAAACAAATGTGTTTGATTGGGTGTTAAGTGGGATTGTTTGCAACTGATGAAACATGTTTTATTCTCACAAACAGTTGCTCCCGTCACACTCCTGTGTGTCACCTTGAAGGTGGCATAACATTATTGCCTGAAGCAACAATTGCAGTGAACTTTGGTTGACTGGACACAGCTAAATAAAACATGAGTACAAGTCTTGTGCTAGTGTTTATCTGTGAATGTGTGACCCTCACACATATTCTGAGATTAACTAATGATACTCCCACCATTGCCTACTCATGTTCTCTTTGGGAGAGGAAATGTACTGAGGGAAAAGGCTTTGTTGCTTCTGCTAATTTCTTTTCATTGGATAGAGGCCAAGGTGACATAGTTGCTCCGATGTCCCTAGTTGAGACTGGCTCTGTGCCATAGAACATTTTTAGACTTGTTTGTTCCATGTATTAGATCATGTCCAGAGAAAGCTGATCCCTTCGATATACATCAAAGACCCTTGAGAAATCGGGAGGTTGGCAGTAAGTTGAATGTGTTTTAGTAATCAGATAGTTGGGCTTGCCCTCATCTTCACCACTTGAGATATGATATAATAAGTAATAATGGAAAATATGCATTTAATATATAGTTTGCATTATATACTGCTTTATTTTCTTTTTAATGAAGGTATAGTTGACCAAAACATTTTAATTCTGTTGTTATTTTCATCAACCTTCATGTTGTTCTAAACTTATGTGATGTCCGCAGAACTCAAGAGAAGATTTGAAGACTGTTTTCTATCCTGTTTTTGACACAGTTACAATGAACGAGACCTAAATCGCCCAAGCTTCAAAAAGGATGTAAAAGCACCAAAATGTCTCAAAAGTAGTCTGTTCAACCACTTTCCAAGTTTTCTGAAGCCATACAAATCATTCTTTTGAGCCAGATCTTTCCAGTGAATCTGTTGGTCCAATTACAAGAATCAGTCTGATTTGGTTCTCAATTGCAATTCACTGATGCAATGATCTGGTCGCAGCTAACTTCCTGGTCGAGTTAACATTCTATTGGAGGAGAATATTATCTGTGAAAAACAGTGTAAATGGCAGTCTGTTTCTCACCTAAATATATTGTATGACTTTTGGCAACTTGGAATATAGCACACAAGCGTACAAACCACTTTTATGGTGTGAATCCTTTTTAGAAGCTTGAAGAAAACATGCATGAAGTAATTGCATGAAAAAGAGCAACCAGCACATTCATTACAATATCTATTTTTGTGCTCCACTGAAGAAAGATAGTCATTTCATTTTGTTTCATTTCATTTATTCCTTGGGTGAATTATAATCTAACTCAGTAAACAATTGTCAGAGCCAGAACTCCTAAAGTTATTTTTTAATGTTTCAAACATCTATTTCAGGATGGACGGGACCAATATGAGCTGGCGGCAACGTCAGAGCAAGGAGGGAAGAAAAAGAACAAAATCAAGAAGAAGGAGAGTGATATGGATGAGCTGAAAAAGGAAGTGAATTTGGTAAGTCTTTACTTAAAGTTTTGTTTCAGTATAAAACACTCTGAAATAGACTGAAAAATCTTGGAATTATATTTATTTCAGGATGATCACAAACTGACTTTGGAAGAGCTCCACCGTAAATATGGTACAGACTTGAGCAGAGTAAGTCTTCCAAGTGTTACTCTCTCTTTTATAAAATTACTCTTAATAAATCACTAGTGAACAATAACTAACATTGTCTTCTCTGTGACTTCATCAGGGTCTTACAACCGCCCGTGCGGCAGAGATTCTGATCCGTGATGGACCTAATGCCCTCACTCCACCTCCAACTACCCCAGAATGGGTGAAGTTCTGTAAGCAGATGTTTGGAGGTTTCTCCATGCTATTGTGGACCGGTGCCGTTCTCTGCTTTCTTGCATATGGCATTCAGGCAGCAATGGAGGATGAGCCTGCCAATGACAATGTGAGAGGCAATGCTGAAAAATATGTGTGTTCCTTTATAGGGATGCACGATATAACGGCCAACATATAGGTATCGGCCAATTATGTTCATTTTTAATGTTATTGTTATTGGCCTGATAAGAACATTTAGCCTATATATTAAAGCCGATAAATAAAATATTATTTCCTACAGCTGAGACACTTCAGATGCGTTCTGTTTGCCATGATGCTTTTAAATTGCTTGAAATATGATTGGAATCACTTCAAAAAAGGAAAATACTGTTAAATGTGCAACATGTGGAGTGCAAGTCTGTCATTTAAGCTACATAAAATTATAATGAGAACATAATTGTGTGCTTGGGACATGGCTTTTAATGTTGAGACTTTTGTTTTTGTAATCAGGCTCTCAAAACTATATACAAATTTGGATTTATATTTATCGGCCAATATATCAGTTATTATCGGTTATCGGTATCAGACAAATTTTCATATTGGTGCATCCCTATTCCTTTCCTGGATGTATTATATCTAATCGTGTCTATCTCTTTGTGCAATGCAGCTTTATTTGGGAGTTGTGTTATCAGCTGTGGTGATCATCACCGGATGTTTCTCGTACTATCAAGATGCTAAGAGCTCAAAAATTATGGACTCTTTCAAGAATTTGGTTCCCCAGGTACATATTTCTTCCTAATTTCAGTCCTAATTTTTTTGCCATTCAATTGACCATTTTTTCTTTAAACCTAATAAACTAATCTACAAGCTTAAATGCATTGTAATTTTGTCTTCTTGTGTGTTTTTTGTTCAGATTATACACTTTTTTTCTTTTCTAGCAAGCGTTGGTTGTCCGTGATGGTGAGAAGAAGCAAATTAACGCTGAAGAAGTGGTGGTTGGTGATCTGGTGGAAGTAAAAGGTGGTGACAGGATCCCTGCTGACCTGAGAATCGTGGGCTCACATGGCTGCAAGGTTATTATGAGCCTGTATTTCTTACTTTACCTGATCAGTGTAGTGTGAACTTCATTTTTCCTTTCTGTGGCAGTGGCATTATGTAAGCATATCTTTTAAATTGGATGTTTTAAGGTGGATAACTCCTCTCTGACTGGAGAATCAGAGCCTCAGACACGGTCCCCGGATTTCTCAAATGATAATCCTCTAGAGACCAGGAATATTGCTTTCTTCTCCACCAATTGTGTAGAAGGTATTTTATATTCTCATTCACTACAGATGTTCAGTAAAGTGTTTCACTTCTATTCTCATAATTGTTAAGATTTCATTGTAAATAAAGTCATACACTTTTTTTTTTTTTATATTGACACTTTTACTTGTATTATTACTCATTATATCATTAGGTGGCGAAAAAGTAACTGTCTTTATGATGAGTCATTGAAACATTTTCTTTCCTGATTCGATTAGTTTAACAACTGTGATTCAGGAACACCAGTGGTTAATTCTCCTGTGGTTTTATTTGGAACTACTTTTTTTGTCGAAGCAAAAATAGACAAAGTAGCTGGCGATATTGTGTCTAAAATATAATTCACATAATATTAACTTCTTGTTTATTGAACTGTTGTAATATAGCAGTATCACATATTTAAATTGTATCATATGTAAGTATGATTTATTTTACATAGACTACTGTTAAAAAGTTTGGGGTTGTAAGATTTTTTGAAAAAAGAAGTGTAATATTATTACAGTTATAGATCATTTATATATATATATATACAGTTATATATATAATACATTATTATAGTTAAAAAAAATGCCAGACTTTTTTGCTAGTTGCAAGTTTAATATATTTTAAAATGTAACTTTCAGCAGCCATTACTACAGTCTTCAGTGTCACATGATCCTTCAGAAATCATTCTAAAATGCTGATTTGGCACTCAATATACATTTTTTTTTCAAATTATTATTATAAATGTTGAAAATAGTTGTGCTGCTTAATATTTTTGAGGAAACCATGAAACTTTTTTCAGGATCCTTTGATGAATGAAAAGCTCAAAAGAACAGCATTTATTTGAAATAGACATTTTTGTAACATTATAAATGTCTTTACTGTCACTTTTGAACAACTGAATGTGTTTTTGCTTAATAGGAATTAAAAATGTTTTAATTTATTAATTATTTTTTAAAACACAAGCCTGATACTTTGGTGTCCTCTGCTTCTCATTTGTTTTAGGTACTGCACGTGGCGTCGTCATCAGCACCGGAGACCGTACTGTAATGGGCCGAATTGCAACACTTGCGTCTGGCCTAGAGGTTGGGCGCACCCCCATCTCCATTGAGATTGAACACTTCATCCACATCATCACAGGCGTGGCTGTCTTCCTGGGTGTCTCTTTCTTTGTTCTGTCTCTCGTTCTTGGTTACTCCTGGTTGGAGGCTGTTATCTTTCTTATTGGCATCATTGTGGCCAATGTGCCTGAAGGTCTTCTTGCTACAGTCACGGTAAGTTAATTCAAACTTACTTTGTTTGAAGGTTAGGCCCTCATATTTGCATGACACCTACTCTCTGTTTCTCGTTCTTTAGGTTTGTCTCACCCTCACAGCTAAACGTATGGCTAAGAAAAACTGTTTGGTTAAGAACCTTGAGGCCGTTGAAACCCTGGGCTCAACCTCAACCATCTGTTCCGATAAAACTGGCACATTAACGCAGAATCGCATGACTGTAGCTCACATGTGGTTTGATAACCAGATCCATGAGGCTGACACCACAGAGAATCAGAGCGGGACCTCTTTTGACCGCAGCTCGGCCACCTGGGCCTCATTGGCACGTGTTGCTGGGCTCTGCAACAGGGCTGTGTTCCTGGCCGAACAGACCAATGTGCCAATTCTGAAGGTTTGTTTTTGATGTGATGGATAGATAGGTTTGTATTTGATGTGATAGATATATGTATGTCACCTCTTCATTGTGGAACCTGTAAGATTTTAAATGAAATATCTCACTTGTGTGTTTAAATGTTTAGAGAGATGTTGCTGGGGATGCGTCTGAATCTGCTCTGCTGAAATGCATTGAGCTTTGCTGTGGATCAGTGAAAGAAATGAGAGAAAAGTACAACAAAGCGGCGGAAATCCCTTTCAACTCTACAAACAAATATCAGGTACTGGATTTAGGATCTTACATCTCTAAATATTGCAAAAACAATACGGATTCTTATCTGGAATGCAAATAAATAAAGAATATATTTTTAATAAATAAAACATTATTAAAAATAATAAAATACTAATAAATAATTAATTGGGTCTGTGTTGAATTGTGAATTTACAAAAACATGAAGCTGTTACTTCAAGCATGGTAGGAACATTCTTTTGTGTGTTTTTTTCTTAAGTAATCACACTAAATAAAAATGTTCAAACGACAGCCCGAATTTTCACATACTATTAATAAAATACATCTCATTTTAAATGATCTGATGCTTGCTTTGGTAGCTGTCGGTGCACAAGAACCCAACTGGTGGCGCAGAGTCTAAACACTTGCTGGTCATGAAAGGAGCCCCAGAGAGAATCCTGGAACGCTGTGCTACTATATTGATCCAAGGGAAGGAACAGCTTTTGGATGATGAAATGAAAGAATCCTTTCAGAATGCTTATCTGGAGCTTGGGGGCCTTGGAGAAAGAGTTTTGGGTAAAAAAACTGCTTCTTCAAATAAAGGTTGAGAGTTCGCATGAGCAAATTGTGGACTGATCATTCACGTTCTTCTCCAACAGGCTTCTGTCATTTCTTCCTCCCTGATGATCAGTTTCCAGAAGGTTTCCAGTTTGATGCTGAGGATGTGAATTTCCCTACTGAGAATCTGTGCTTTGTGGGTCTCATGTCAATGATTGACCCTCCACGTGCTGCTGTACCTGATGCTGTAGGCAAATGCAGAAGTGCAGGAATCAAGGTAAAGCAGAGATGCGAGTCCAGCACATGTGCTGAATTTATTACATAATTATAGTTTACACAAATATTTCTGAACTATTAGGTTATCATGGTAACCGGTGACCATCCAATCACTGCAAAAGCCATAGCAAAGGGTGTTGGGATTATTTCGGAGGGAAATGAGACGGTGGAAGACATTGCAGCTCGCTTGAATATACCTGTCAATGAGGTCAACCCCAGGTATCACAGTGTGTTAAGTTTTACAATAAATGTTACTGCAACTTGCCTTGACATAAATCTCAAAACTCAGTGAATGTCTTTTTTCAGAGATGCAAAGGCCTGTGTGGTTCATGGCGGAGACCTGAAGGACCTCACGGCTGAACAGCTAGATGATATTCTGAAGTACCACACAGAAATTGTGTTTGCCAGAACGTCACCACAGCAGAAACTGATTATTGTTGAGGGGTGTCAGCGACAGGTACTGACTGAACTGGACCTTTATACTTCAATTAGACAGATTAGCTGTTTAGAACAGTTGATTCCATAGACCCCAAAATTTGGTGAGGGACCCCCTTTTTAAAATAAAAAGGCAACTAAGTATTATGTGCATTTAAGATTTTTTTTTAATTTTTTTTTTAGAAATTAATATTTTTATTTAATCCCGAAAAAAAAGTTTCCACAAAAATATTAAGCATCACAACTCTTTTCAACATTGCTAATAGTAATAAATGTTTCTTGAACACCAAATCAGCACATTAATTAATTGCATTATTTGCTAATGAAAATAAGTTGTTTGCAAAATTAAATGGTTGGGTTTTATATTGTTACTTTAATGATGCCAAAGCATTTTTCTTTTTTTTAATAAAAATTTACTTTTGCAAATTATTATAATTTAATTGTTTTATTTTGATACTAATTTTAATATTGGATATACATACCTGAAGATACCATTATTTTGTATAATCTTTTTTATTTTTTGCTAAACATTGTTAAGCATTTTTACAAAGAATATTGCCTAAAAAGATAAACGATGGTGGAAGGATCGAGGAGAATCTTTGTAAAGCAGAATGAAAAATAAACAAAACAGTATTAATATCAACTTTGGGGTTAAGCATATTTAACTGATATCTTAACATTTTTCTAATTTATCCTAATATACAAATACAAGTTTTCCATTCACCCCTTAGAAAATAGTAAGCAAATTGCAATTTTGAGTTAATGTTAAAACATAATTTCTGTTCCAAAGGGAGCCATTGTGGCTGTAACAGGGGATGGTGTGAATGATTCTCCTGCACTGAAGAAGGCTGATATTGGTGTTGCTATGGGCATTGCGGGCTCAGATGTGTCCAAACAGGCTGCTGACATGATCCTGCTAGATGACAACTTTGCCTCAATCGTCACAGGCGTAGAAGAAGGTACGGGAGACCTTTATTCATATCTTCTCAATGTTGTGGGCTCTTCTATTAATGTTTTCTCTCCACACTAGGGCGCCTGATCTTTGACAACTTGAAGAAGTCCATTGCTTACACCCTGACCAGTAACATCCCTGAGATCACACCCTTCCTGTTCTTCATTATCGCCAACATTCCCTTACCTCTAGGAACTGTTACCATTCTGTGTATTGACCTGGGAACAGACATGGTCAGTGCAGAACACACTGGGTTATTTTCTTTTTCACACTTGCATTTGGTCTTTCTACTAAAAGATGACAGTTAATTATTTTATTTTTTTTTGTTTTCAAGGTCCCTGCTATTTCTCTGGCATATGAGGCTGCTGAGAGTGATATCATGAAGAGACAACCCAGAAACCCTAAAACAGACAAGTTGGTGAATGAAAGACTTATTAGCATTGCATATGGACAGATAGGTAGGTGGCCATGTTGTGGCGTTGTTCTAGTCGTCTAAATGGTTAGCATTTTGTTAGCATGTTGAGAATCCCATTCCAAGTTTTTGCTGACTAACATGCTACCATTTAAAATCCTTAGATCACGTCAATATTGCTTTACAATTAAAAAAAGAATTTAATGCAAGATCTTGTCTGGTTCTACAGGTATGATTCAGGCTCTGGCTGGATTTTTTGCATACTTTGTCATTCTTGCCGAAAATGGCTTTCTACCATCAAGACTACTAGGAATTCGTGTAGGTTGGGATGACAAATATCTAAATGACCTGGAGGACAGCTACGGGCAACAGTGGGTAGGTATTATGAATTATGTTACAGTTGTGAACCATGATTTGCTACATGCTAGTTAGGGGGAGAAACATTGTCATTCTAGAGAGCATTTAATTGGATAAATGTCTGTGTTTTGTGTCTAGAGTGTGTGTTTTCCCACAAGAGTAAGGCATTTTAAAATGTATATACTACTGTAAAAATTGTGGGACTTTTTAAAAAAATAAATAAATAAAGTGTTACGTCACAAGGTAGTGGAAATAGCACGAAGACGAAGATGATGATAATAATAATGATCTTCAATAACAAAACTCAGGAACCAGGAGAAAACCACACTAAACATTAACAAGAACAGATGAAGACTGAGGGAGAACACAGGGTATAAATACACAGAGCAAACAAATGGAACTAAATTAGATAATTAACAGGACACAGGTGAAGGAGATGACTAATTAGACAGACGGGAAAACTGGGGGTGCTTCTCAATTCTTATTTGTGCATCCTCGTTTCCTTTCCTCGTCTCAGCTCCACCCCCTGTAGGAAACGAGGGAAGGCTGCAAGGAAAGGAGGGCGGAGGAATCGAATGAAAGCTTTTTTTATACATTAGAATACTTGATCACTTGAGCGTCACTTCACTGCGTCATCAGCAGCGCTCAAAGGATCTGCCCTTATGTTATTGAAATTTGGTTATTTAAATAAAATAAAGCAAGATACCCTGTTGAAATATGTGAGATATGTGGTTTATATAAACTGCAAAGGTAAAGTATAAATTAAAATGATTGTAACCTACGTAAGGGGGAGGAGAATTGATAACGTGCGTCATGTTTAGTCGATAAAACACTTCCGCATAGGATACACCTGTGCATCCTCGCTCATAGCGCCTCTGGAAGCCTCCTCACTCCTCGATCCTCGACTCCTCGCGGTGCAGTTAGAGAATTGAGATGTCCTTCAAGAAGGCTGAGCTTTCCGGGTCATAGGATGGAGGACGGAGGAGAGAGGAGACGAGGAGGGATATTGAGAAGCACCCTGGGTCACAGGACTAAACCAAAAACACGATGAAACAAGGGAGACAGACCATACAGAAAGTCTCTTCTGCTTACCAAGGCTGCATTTATTTAATCAAAAATACAGTAAAGGGAGTACAATTTTCAGCAACCATTACTCCAGTCTTTTTAAGCTGAAGTGTACATCTGCTAAAATTGAAATGAAATCATGAAATAAAAATTTGGGTTTGGGGGCTATTATACAACTTGTTGAATTTCATGAAGTCTTTTTAAGCAATACTTTTAGATTAGTATTTTACCAACACAATGTTATTGTTTTCTCAGACATATGAACAGAGAAAGATTGTGGAGTTCACTTGCCACACAGCATTCTTCGCCAGCATTGTGATTGTGCAGTGGGCCGATCTGATTATCTGCAAGACCAGGCGGAATTCTGTCTTCCAGCAGGGAATGAAGTGAGTCTGGGTGAACAAATGAGCTCTGAATGAACATAAGCCACATTCTTGAGGAGATTTTCATTCATTTATTGTCTATTTACCACATTTTTGGCCTACAACTACAGGAACAAAATCCTGATCTTTGGATTGTTTGAGGAAACAGCACTAGCGGCGTTCTTGTCTTACTGCCCTGGCATGGATGTGGCTCTCAGGATGTACCCACTCAAGTAGGCTAAAATGTATTTGTATAAAACAAATATACAGTTATTTCTTGCCTGCTTCTTTGGTTTATGTTCTGTGCTCTATATACAGGCTCAGTTGGTGGTTCTGTGCCTTCCCATACTCTCTTCTCATCTTTATTTATGATGAAATCAGAAAGCTTATCCTTAGAAGGAACCCTGGAGGTAATCTGCACCCTTGTTCTGACCAATTGCACTGTATTGTAGATTGTCAATCGTATCATTTTCTATTTTCCAACTGTAGAAATAAAAAAAATAAAAAATGTCTTTCTTCGCAGGTTGGATGGAAAGAGAGACATACTACTAGACCATCATGTTAGCACAACTTTAGTGAGTTATCTTTGTGGCGTAAGAGTAGTTTTTCTGCTCTGAAATTAACCTGTACATTTAAAAATATTTTTATATAGAACAACTGTAGTACTGAGATTCTGCTGACACTACATGCCATGCTTAAGATAGACTTGAAAAAGTTTTTAATTGTGTAATTTGAATAAACTGTGTCGACTTCACTAAAGATGTGGTCTCGTTCAATAACTTCTTGTCTTGACAGTAATTATCTTGTTGGCATAGAAGGACTTATGGTCAATATGGATTTATAAAACGGTTAGTTCTGGTCCTTGATTCTGATTTGTTGAGCCGTGTTTGAAGTTGTTTTAAAATTCCCGAAAACATACAGTATCGCTGCGCCACTGAGTGTATGTTGCTACGTCTGTGTTGCTTGGCAACCATTCCGCTTGCGAAGCACAAGTGTTTCTGAGGAACTACATTGTTTGGCGGAAGAATAATATTTGTATTAATTATAATTACATATTATTTGCTTTGTTTTATTTTATGAAACCTTGCTACAAATATGGAATAACCATTTTATAAAAGCAATAAGCCCTGTGAAGCCGTGTTTTACAGTGAATTTGTAACAGTTAAAGGTAGGGTAGGTAAACCTGTTCAGAAACACTTTTTTTTATACTGGGTGAAATGGTCCTTCCATCCTGAGAGTAGTCAATACATTATGTGTTCAGAAAAAGGAATGAAAAAAATCAGACCTCTGTAGCAGCTGCAGGACAGTAAAAACTCTGACCAATCACTGCCATTCGGTGCGAATGTAAAGAACCAATCAGATGCCTTCATGTCTCGTGCCCGAGCCCCACTGCGCGCGCTGCCCTGCGTGCACTCATCACATGTCACCGTTCCCGGAAATATTCAGCTCAAAGCACCTGCATATGCAGTCAGCGAAGGCAAACAAGGCAAAAACTACTTCCTCGGACCCTGCCCGCACTCTTGAACGACCTCCTCTGCTTCGCCCTCAACCCCGGACCTGTCCTCGAACCGACGATGCGGTACTTGTCTCTGGACTCGGAGTGTACGGTAGTCTTCATTAGAGTCAACAATGTTTTCATCATGGAAACTCTTACATGCAAAACACCGTATATGTTATGAATCTTACACGAAATTCACCTTCATCACAGTGTAACTGATGGTAATGGAAAAACGTGTATCAATGCAACCTGTTTTTAGTTTTGCCTTATAAATATAGCTCGTTACCGAATGAAACTTTACCATTATCGATATGCTAGCTTGATAGTGAGTACTAAAATAAATCTTATTTGTTTATATTCATAGTGATAAAGTTAGGTATTTTATTACATGTGATTCTGACATGATGTCACTGTATGTACTGCGCTCCTTCCTCTCCACTCGTCTCAGGTAATAAATGCGTCTTCCAGCTGAGCCTGAGCGTTTGGCGTCGCGCGTTCATGTGTTTTGGGGGCGTCGCTTTGGAAGGAGCTCAGAAGGGAGGGGGTGGGAGTGAATGGAAAAATGAGCTGTGTTTATTGCAGATTAAAAGGTCTACAGTCACTCGATTTTTATATTTTCTTTTTCAGAGTACTTACATTTTAATTATGTATTGGTATATAAAGACAGTTTAAACAAATTTGGAATGTTTTTTTTTTAGAAAAATCCTACCTACCCTGCCTTTAAGGGGGTTTTAACAACGCCCCTTAGCTGTTATAAATTCACTGAAAAACACGGTTTCTTAGGGCTTATTACTTTAATATACAGCAAAAGTGCCAACAATGTTTTTGTGCCGGTAGCAAGTGATATTTTTGCAGGTATGTATGGCATATTTCAGCCTAATTAATTTATATGAATTACACTTCTAAATGTATTCGTATTTCTAAATAAATATATTTAAATGTATTAAGAAACATCAACATAGTGCCTAGGTTTAGGTTGCTTGTTATATAGTTTTTACTAGAATGTCTTTTTTTTTTTTTTTTTTTTATTCAACTTCAAGATGGCTAAGAGCCTAGTAACCCAGAAGAATAGAATCATGTTGCCATGGATTCACAGCAGTAGACCTAAACTCTTTCATTCAGAATTAACGAACAGAATGTGCCTGTATTTTCTCTCAGTTTTTCATTCATTTAGAACCAACTGGAATGTTAAACCACTCTTGCTTTTTGGCTTTTAGTTATTCTGCAGTGTAGGCCGCTGTCGGTAGCCTAAAAGAGGCCTAGAAATAGGGTTTCGTTCCGACAAACGGGGCACTACTTTTTCTTTTGCTCTATGTTCAACGTTAATAAAAGGTATCCAAGCAAAAAGTTATCCGCATTATCCTGCAGTTAATGAGAAAAGTGTAATTTATTGGCGCACTATATTGACTGCGTATTGAGACCAAGCGGCAACCTCTCCGTCTCTCTCTTGAAACCAACACGGAAGTGAGTGCAATTCGTTGACTGGCCGCTTGAGGCTGTTGTCAGAAGTGAGTCAAATCTGTATCTCCCCCATGTTAAAATGCCAAATTTTACAGCAGAAAAAAACGTGTTTAAAGCCTGGTGTCTGTATGTGGATTTGGTCTATACAGCTAATTTTGCCCTTCATAACAACTGTGAGGGGGGTGAATTATTTTATAACTCGTCCGTTTAGTTGATTAATATTTAAATTTAAGGGTGTGGCCAAGCCACTTGAGTGACAGATGGATTGCCACTGTCAGTGCTAGCCGTTTGTCTGCTGTTACTAGCCATCACTTCACCTCAGCAATGTTAGCTGCTGAACTTGCCATCTCTGCAGTGTTTGTGCTTTTTTTCGGGATTATTATGTCATACAATTTAATACTTGGGTAACGTTACAAAGCCCACGTCTTTGGATTCCGTCGTTATCGTTCGAGAGAACAACCAGCGCTGTATTTCAGTTGTTTTCCTCTGTGAACATGCACTAATGGATGTCTGACAATTTCGTTGCTTTTTTGGGGTTTTCAAATTTAAAACGTCAATAAATGCTCGTTCGTTCTGCTCCCATGGAACAGATGGATTAACGTTATAATATGCTTATGTAAGTTACCGTCAGACGAAATCATGCAGGCGTCGGCGCTTTCTCCGTCCGTGCAATAAATGCACATGAATGAGCGCGGATTTTCTAGCGCATTTATTTGCACTTCAAAGGCAATATATCTATGGTTTAACGGTTAAACCATAACCCATTTGAGAGACGGCCAACATCAGAATTTAAAATGGACTGAATAAGCTCTCTACGAACTTGAGCGATGCCGCGCTGACGGACCACGAAAGAGTGACGGACATGTATGCACATAAATCACTGTCATACACAAACACTCTCGAAGTAATACACAGTCTCACTTGTAGCCATGTCTTTTAACTATTATAATATTTCGAAGGGCAAAAATAGGAACGTTTAATTGGCTTTACATCATCAGCTAACTCGATCACGTCGAGCTAGGTGATTTCAGATAGCCAGGCTCCTCAGCTCCTGTCTGTCTATTTTCTGTTATCCGGGAGTGACGCAAGGCCAAGATGGCGACGGCCGGCTCCGCCCACTTTAGGCTTCAAAAATGCTCTTCAGAAACCTACGGGTGACGTCACGGACACTACGTCCATATTTTTTTACAGTCTATGATTGAGACATATAAAACTGTTGAGCTAGATTTTCAACCAATCAGCATCGAAAATGTAAGTAGGTCAGAGCCGAAATCAAGCCAATATCACTACGCACATGTAAACATGGAGGAGGACGTAAGCAGCGCATCTTCATCTGATAGCGGCGATCAAGCTCGATTAACACCCGTAAAGTGTATTCTTCATGTCGGAAAAGATGGTGGGAAAGGTCCGCAGCCCTTTACTTAAGTCCGATGGGAAAAAATCAAGCAATGTGCGTAGGAATGGCTCAAAACGTCGGACACTACGGAGCTAACGTTAGCTATTGCTAATAAACATGTTGCCCTCCTGGACAAACCGGTCTCTGATGTCCCAACAACTACGGGTTTCACCCGGCCTGCTATCGGCGTTTTATAGACAAAAAACGCTTGACTTGTGTGTATGTGTGTGATGGGTAGGTTTAGGGGTCCAAAAGAGTCCCTAGTCAGACGTTCAGATTTTGAACCTGTTTTGCACGTCCACAGGACGTACAAAAGTGGTTCTGAACTGACGGACGTTATACAGACATGATCTGGGCTGGGTTTCCCGAAACCTTCTTAACGCTACGTCGTTCTTAAGTTACACCTTAAGCTGTCCCTTATTGTTAATACGTGTTTCCCGAAACGTTCTTAGTTAAGTACACCTTCTGTAAGTCATACTTTCGGAAGGTTGGTCTGGACCATTCTTAGCTTTACCTTATCACTGTTGCACTTGCAGGGCTATATGAATATAATTCAGAAGTTTTAATACACCCAGACAGTGTTCAGTTAGGCTAATTCAAGTGTTTTCATGCAAAGAATAAAATTGTCATTACACTGATTGTTGTTAGAATTTTAATTATATTATTATATAATACAATTTTATAAATTTATTTTAATTAAAGAGCGCTTTTAAAGGCCAGTGAAAGCATAGGCTACTGTCATTTAAGTCCTATTCGGACGCTAATATTGTTTCTCATAGGCTCGTACGGTATTTTAAACATTTACAGGGGTAAGTCTGTTATTTTAGTGCCGTCCGAATCCATATCAGTGTTTTTTCTCACCCAACCCGAGTAAAAATCCCTGACCAAATTAGTACCTACTGTTTTTTGACAAACAGGTCATACGTTAATTTAATTGCCGTCTGAATCCACATCTCCGAGTTTACAAGAAGAGATTCAAAATCCACTGTTTAAACCCTTTTTGATCACTGTCCAGCACCGTACGTGACGTACACTTTTATTTACTGAAATGCTGGAAAGTATTTACAAGAACAATATTTCATCGCAGCTCCACCTCAGCGAACAAAAATGGGAAAGAGAAGAAAGCACATAAATAATTTAAATGGTTATTATGGCAGCAATATATACAATTTTAAAATATGTAGGCAAGGCTATTATAGGCTATTATAGTTTGAATTATTTTTTATAATATCCCATGAGTCCTAATAAATGCAATTTCAACTATTTCTGAAGTGCTTATTTTATAAAGAACACCGCTTTCTCACATAAACAGCCCCTGCACGAGAGAATAATTGATTCTCGAGCCATCGATATCAACCAATTCAGCACCATCGCCACAGACAGCGCCGGGTAACGTTGCACGTAAGAAGGTATATCTTAAGCATCTTTCTAATATAAGGTATAGTTTGGGGAACACGCCTAGAAATGGTATACCTTGAGTTAAGTTATACCTTAAGAGTCTTCGTAGCGCGCTAAGAGACAACGTTATCGGGAAACTCAGCCCTGAACGTCTATCTGACGTCGCGTGTTTGCTGGGATACTGTCCGATCATAACAAAAAGCAAGAAAATATATTCTTTAAACTGATGCAAGTTAACCTATTGAGTTTATACCTGCGGTTTGTCTTTTCAGTCAAAATAACGACTTTATGCAACAATTTCTTCTCTTTCGTGTCAGTCTCTGATGCTGTTCACGTTGTAAACTCACTTCTGGGTTCTACGTAAGAACACCGGCTCAGTATTGGTCGGCTCCTGTGTCAGCATCACGTATGAGTCATGGTACTCACCTGAACAGCGTCAGAGACTGACACGGAAGAGAAGAAATTGTTGAATAAAGTTGTTATTTTTGTTTTTCTTTTGCATACAAAAAGTATTTTTGTCACTTCATAAAAATAAGGTTGAACCACTACAGTCACATGGACTATTTTAACGATGTCTTCACTACATTTCTACACCTTGAAAGTGGAAATAATGTTGCAGTCTATGGAGGGACAGAAAGCTTCGGATTTCATCAAAAATATCTTAATTTGTGTTCTGTGGATGAATGAAGGTCTTATAGGTTTGGAACAACATGAGGGTGAGTAATGACAGAATTTTCATTTTTGGGTAAACTATCCTTTTAATGTGTGAGTGAAAAGTTCTTTCCTTACAAAGATTCAGCAGCATAGTTTCATTCAATTCAGTTGACATTTATTTGTATAGTGCTTTTCTTTTCACAATACACATCGTTTCAACGCAGCTTTACAGAAAATGCACAAGTACAATTTAGAGTGATCTGTTGATGTGGATGAAATTATCTGGCCAGATGTAAATAAGTGGTGTGACGAATAAATTCAGTGGAAACAACAGCAAACATGTATCATCATATAGACAAACAAACATAAATTTCAAAACAGATGTGGGAAAATTATCTGTTTTCCAGAGGCGGACAGAGTACACAGCTACATTACTTGAGTAAAAGTACAGATACCCCTTGCTAAATTTTACTCAAGTACAAGTAAAAGTACTACAGTCAGATGTCTACTTAAGTAAAAGTACTAAAGTACTTGTTTTTAAAAGTACTTGAGTATCAAGAGTACAAGAGTACATTTTCTAAATATTGCATTACTACTGCCACAGTGCTTACATTGGTAAACACAGCAAACACTTGAAGCGAAAAATATCATTAACTTGTTCAGAAAATTGAAATAGTCTGGCGAGGTGGGGCCACGGGTTGGCACATTCCCGGGATGTGATATTTTTTTTCCCAGGATGGTAGGGGAAGACTCATGAATATTCATTAGGGAAGTCATCCCTGATTGGTCTGATGACCTACCCCTAAACCTACCCGTCACTGGGGGTCTTATGACCTCCCTAACCCCGCCCCTAAACCTACCCGTCACTGGGGTTAAGACCAATCAGGGATGACTTCCCTAATGAATATTCATCAGTCTTCCCCTACCATCTTAAAAAATATATATATATCGCTCCCGGGATGGACCTGCTGCGTCTTCATCCATTGTTTAGTCCATGGTTTCGTCTCTTATCTAAATCTGACCATGGAGTTGACTTTGGCGGAAAGCTGAAGGTGATTGCTGATAGGCTGTCCCAATCAGTGGCACCTGCACAATCCAATCACATTTGAGAGGGAAACAACTTTTTTTTTTAGAAGAAGTAACGGGTACTCACAGTTATGGATAGAAATGTAGTGGAGTAAAGAGTACAATATTTGCCTCTCAAATGTACTTGAGTAAAGTCATGAGTACTCCCCAAAAATGATACTCGAGTAAAGTACAGATCCCTCAAAATTGTACTTAAGTACTGTACTCAAGTAAATGTACTCCGTTACTGTCCGGCTCTGCTGTTTTCCACTTTTCCACTGTACACTATTTTAAAAATAATAATAATAAATGTGATGACCGAAAAGATGGGAGCCTAGACTCCTTCCTGAGCCAGGTTATATTATTTATTTTCTTTCTGTATATAAAATGCCTCAGGGCCATTAGATACCATCTGAAAACGTACAAACGTAACTTTTCACAGAAGTCTATCACTTTTGCATTTGTTAAACTAGCCAACACAAGGCCACGAGTCCTAAAACAGAGTCAGCATTTGTTCGTACAAAACCTTGTATCCAAATATTTACAATGTAGGCTACTATAGGGCATTAGTAAATTGTACAATTACAATTTACAATCTAAATAAGTGGTAGGATATGTAGGTCTAGTTGTTTAAAAAAAAAAGTTTGGTAAGGTCCATGCTTTCAAATCTCGCTCTCTTTGTGTGAAAGTGAAAGTATAAGTGAAATATTGTTTCACTTTTACCGCGATGACGATACACTCCAGCACATGTTTTGCGTGTATTAACAGTTACAATCGCCATCCTTGCATCCCTTATTCATGGATGAAAACAACATAGCCTATTTGGAGCAACATAAGGGTAGCCTAAGTACGAACGCGTAAGGCGAACTATTTAGGCAAAATATTCCTTTCCATTTTATAATTAAAGTGTTGAATTGTGTATATTTTTGCAGCACATAAAGTAGGCCTACTGGCAGAGAAGTCATCTGAGTGAAAATGTAGTAGCCTAATCAAGACTGATGCATAGAGTACAGTGTTTCCCCTACCATTATATAAGGGGGGCGCCCCGCCCTCCTAACGGCTCCCCCCGCCCCCCTTGAAGGTCAAGTAAATTTGATTTGATTTTCTTTATAGCGCCAGATTAAATGTTTTTATTTTATTACAAAAACTAAATAGCCCTTAAGTAATATGTTATTTATCTTATTTCCACGATGGCATGTCTTTTCTGTCTGTGTTTGCGCGTTTACAATTATCCCAATGAGTGCGCAAGCGCGCACACTCACACACAAACAAACACTTGCATCAAATACAGATGAGCACTAGCGGACAGAGAGCGCGCGGCGGGAAATATGTCGCTGAACTGAAGATGGCAACACTCACTCTACTGCGAGTAGCAGCCGGAGTAGCTCTCCTGCTCCAAGTCTAATGCCCGTTTCACACATATTTCGTTTGCAGTGTGTATGCGGTGAGTATTGTTTTCCGTACCCATGTTTACAGAGCTTTCACACTGCACGCGGATGCAGTCCGTCGATGATCGATCCGTTCCAGTTGCGGTGCGTATACAGCAGTGCAGCGATCGTTTCCGCACCGAGTCTATTTTTGCCGTTTATGATTTTTGCTGTGCTGCAAACACTGAATTAAAGTGACAGCGCATGTTTCGTGGTCAAAATGAACACAGATTGACCTGAAAATGTAGTTATTTCACCATAAGTGCGATTAATTAAATAAAATGTATGTATTTATACCATAAATTTATTTAATTAAATACTACTTTTTTCATTCTAAGACAAAGCAAGGAAAACTACAATTTACCTCAACAAGGCGACATAATGACATTCGTGGAGGTGGAAAAACAAGTTCTTTGTGACATGCAAGATTTATTGTATTAAAATTGAAATGCAAAAGATTTTAATATAAATACATGGTTAAATATTTTACCACTTGCTTGAGTAACTTAATATATAATTATATAGAAGTAATGCATTGAATAATACATTGTTTAAATTGTGTTTAAACGTGAACGCGCGTTCACAGCAGTGCTGCGTCTGACAGGATTATTCTCTCCAATAAATGCATCATAGAAATAAAAACTTCTCAAAAAAAGCCAATTTAAAATGTGTTTGTCATATAAATGTATTAACTAACATTAATGAACAATGAATGAGCAATATATTTGTTAGAATTTTTAAACACTTGTGTTTTATGTTAACTTTTACAAAGCATTACCCTCCCAGACAACCAATTAATGTGACAGATAGATAGATAGATAGATAGATAGATAGTTAGATAGATAGTGTCTGTGTCAATTTTCCCCAACTAACCCCCCCCCCCCCCCCCCCCCCCCCAAACCTGTAAACCTAGGGGAAACACTGGAGTAGGACATGTCAAAAAGGATCCTGCTTCCCCAAATTTGCAAATAATATTTCATAATAACGGAACAGCCCTATATAGCACATGATTCATATGTACTGCTGTTATTGTATTCTTGGTCATTTTTGTATCTTGACAGTTGTGGTCACTTTGAACTGTTGTTGTGTGGAAAAGAGCTGCAAACAGATTCTATTAAAATTCTTATTGTGTGTTCCTTTAAATTTGAGAAGGTCAGTGAAGTAAAAAAAAAATCGTAATGAAGCAGATAAATAATAAAATGTGCAACGATAAATCTTTTATAATAAATACTGCAATATTTAATTAAAAAATAAGAATTGTAATTTTTTATTTCATGGGGACTTTAAAGTCTTAAAAGGCCTCAACAGCTTTTTTTTCCATCGTGTGGGTCAATACCTTTATTAACCTAAAGTATTGAGAGTAAGCGCAAGCTTTCGTCTTAATCAGTATATCGTACATTGTTTTCCACTAAATGTGACTTGGCGGTAACAGCATCACTTCGCTAGCCTAGAGAGAATAGAGCTTTTGTTGGGCTGAAAATGGGACTTGATTCAGGGGCCCATCGCTCCGTGACAAGAATAAAGTGAAGCTCTAAACAAAAAGCTCAGTGGTGAAATTGTAATTTATATTCTCCGCTCTGAGACAACCACATAATCATGGGGCAGGAAAGCAGAGTTTTCTCATGAAGCTCATGTAATCAATAGCTGACATGTTGATAATACTATTAAAATAATGCTGTTTTTTGCTTGGAACTGTAACAGGAGAAATCAATTTAAATGTTGTGCTTCAAAGCAGTAGGTTTTTGGCAGTATATATGATCCTTCAGAAATCATTCCAATGCTTATTTGGTCCTCACGGAACATTTCTTATTATTATCTATGCTAAAATGATTTGTTCTGCTTAATATTTTTTTGTGGAAACCATTAAACTTTTTTCAGGATGTATATTTGTGTGTGTGTGTGTGTGTATATATATATATATATATATATATTCAGCAAGGACACTTTAAATTGATCAAAAGTGATTTTCAAGTGTTTTAAAGTGTTTTAAATTTTAATGTGTCCTTGCAGAATAAAAGTATTCCTTTCTTCCAAAAAAGATAATGACACTGACCCCCAAACTGCAAAAATCTTTATTGTCACTTTTTTATTTTTTATTTTTAAAAAATCTTTATTATTAAACTGACCCCTGAACTTTTGAACAGTAGTGTAGATAAGGACTGCTTTAGGTCACTAAATTAGTGCAATTAAGTTATAAGTAATTAGTGCAATTAGTGCACAAAATATGAAAATGAACTTTGATTGCTTTTTAAAACAGAGCAGGAATGGTTGCATTATTTTTACAGGAACACTCTTGAAACAAAGGTTCCAAAAGGGGGTTTTCACAAAGATGCCACAGAAGAACCATTTTGGGTTCCCCAAAGAAGCTTTTAGTAAATTATTTTAGTAAATTATTATTTTTTTGTTTTATTAACAAAGTTCGGGATTAGCATGTTCAGATAATCTACCCAACCAGCATGAGGAGGCCTATATGTAAATATTATTCAACATATTTTTGATCTGACTGCACTGACACCATTATATGAGAACTGAACTGAGCTGGACAATGACTGTTTTCTCCAGAGCTGCAAATTAACTAATTCAATAACTTGATTTTTACAATGGAAATGAATCAACACTAAAGTTACTTAATGCAACTTTGTTGTATTATTTTCCTGTTATAACTGTAAAGCAGCTTTGAAACAATCTGTATTGTAAAAAGCGCTGTATAAATAAAGGTGACTTGACTTGACTATAAATAGATGACTCACCTCTCTCCCATGACAGTTTTCCAGCATCCCTCCTCCTCCCCATCTCCTCACTCTTATCTGTTCTTATCCCTGCCATGGGATATGGGGGGAGTATTCTGGGTTTGGGCCACATTCCGATCTCGCAGCCCTACCCCCTGGTTAGCGCGCCAAATAGCCTACACATGCTCTTTACTCTATATTTGATTATGTAAGTGTGAACTCATGAAACAGTTCTTAAAAGAACTATTTTTTTTATTGTGAGGAACATTTTAACAATCTGAACCTTTTTTCATTATAAAGAAAATTTTAAGGGAAAGGTTCCATGGATGTTCTTCATGGAACCATTGATGCCAATAAAGCCTTTATTTTTAAGAGTAAAGGGTGTAAGAATAATGCAGATCGTGTCTCTTCTTCAATGAAGGTTTTGTTCGTTGTGTCCACGGAATTTGTGCTTTTGTACTGTTTGTTCGACAGGTAAAACTGTACTTTTACACACTGTCCTATTATTATTTTAAGCTTTTACAAAGTTACATAAAGGATGAGAGATGTAAACAGTATTTGTTCTTTGCTTTGGACCTGTTGCTTTCAGAAATAAATCCTGCTGTTAAAGGGATGGTTCACAATTTTTACATCAATCATTAATTCACCCACATGTCATTCCAAACCCATCTGACTTTCTTTCTAGAACACAAAAGAAGATATTTTAAAAGTGTTTTGACCATAGAATGAAAGTCAATGAGATCCAAAACTATTTGACAATTGCATTTTTGGGTGAACTAACCTAAATTAGATGTCACACTTAGTTGTGTGGTTCAAGCTAATTTTTTTCTTGTGTACAGTAGTAGCACTATATGTGAAAATGTTGTATTGAATTCTTCAAATAAATGCTTAACTGAGTTATTTACCATTAAGTGGTCAGATATGGCCATTTAAAAATATAAAGTCAAATTTTGGGTGAGGTAGAAAATTCAGTTTCTTTACACTCTGTTGCCCTCTGCTGGCAATGGTATATCATTCCCTGTTCATAAAAATAAATAAAAAAATAGACTATGTCTGGATGACATCTATACAGAGACTGTTTTCATTCATACATTCACTGTCCAGTCTGACATACCCCTGCTTTTGCATAGCTTTCAATTTCACAGATATTTTAATGTTTTGCAGTGCATAAATAGACATTTTATTAAATGCATAAATAAACATTTTATTTAATTTGTGTCCATAGTCACTATGAATCTTTGACACCCTCCTTGAATACACTCTAAGGGAAAGAAGGAGGTATCCAAATCCTTCAGATCTCAATTACTTTGAATTTCACACCCCCGGCTGAGCTGAAGAGCCTGACACATCTGCAATGCAGTTATCTTCTGAAACGATACTTCCAGAGAACTCATTTTCTATTTGTTAGGGAACAGACGCTAAGGAATTGCTGGTGGATGTCACACTGTAAACAAACACTTATCACCTAAACACACAGTCATTAACCTGTCAGGCATTAGCTTGTGCTTGTTAGCAGAGCGAATTATCATAAACTATGAGAACAGCTGAGGCACAGAGATATTACAGTATACATTACAGCTTAAAATCCTAACTAATGGAGCTGCATATAGTAAATACAAACCAAAATGCTTAATCTAAACGCTAAAAAAGCTAGACTTCCCAGAGCTCAGGGCTTTTATTCAAATGAGGTTGTATGTTTTTTTTTTCTCCTAACAGGGAAGTTTTGCAACCATAATGACACATTTCTTATATACAGTATATAGAGTCCTTCATTTAACAGTTATAATATACAATAGTAATAAATTTAACAGAAAGACTGAGAAATGTTGAGTGAAATTCAGTTTGAACTTTTCAGTATAGTTGGATAAAAGGATATTAAATTGAGGTACTTGGCTGTCCTACATTTATAGGAAAATATGTTTTACAGAGATATACAGTAGTGACCAGGGATGTCAGTCTGGCCGAAAAATTGTCATCTTTGCCTATTATTCAAATAATATTAAAAATGTGTTAAAGATTTCATAAGCATATTGCATAGTTGTGCTTGGAGTCAATTATTATATTTGTGATAACACAATGAAACATTATAAATTGGGCAGACATCATTTTTGACCACGCTGTCATAATTATAAACACAAAAAATACAAAAACAAAAGAGAACTAACAAAATAGTAACTGATTATGGTGTAATAAATGTATGCTTTTTCCTGTGAGCTTTATGTTTTTTGTCAGATAAATACTTTAACCAAGTTTAGTTTTTTTAAATTTAAAATATTTAAAAAAATATTCAATATTTTCCTCATATTTGAATGGTTTGGTCGAACTTGTAGTGTCATTAAAAACAAATATCCCCTCCGGACATCACTTTTGGCCACTACTGTTGTTACATCCACCAGCTGGAGTTTTTTGTTCATTATTGTTTGATCACTGACACCTGTGTGTCGATATCTGTTTAGCACTGCCTATTTAAGCCCAGTTTTATTTTTGTATAGGCTTGTTTGAGATGCGCCTCGCCTGAAATGTAGTGTGGGGAGGAGTGAAAAAAAGTGCAGGCAAGCCGGACAGTTCTCTCTTCTCGCTTCTCGCAGTGGATCAGACACCTGTGAGATCAAAGACGGATATCGCGGGATTCGTGTTACTTGCTAGTAAATTGGATGTGATTTAAGTTCTGTTGCTTTTGTATGAAAATAAATATAATGAACAAGACACCCAAAGTACTTATTTAATTACATTTGAAATGTGTGTTTATCAATTATTTTTACTTTAATACAGGCATGTTAATATTTTTTTAATAAATTTGACAACAATCACTTAACTCATATAGAGATCGCTCTGTCAGAGAGTTTGGAATTTCACACATCATTTATACACATAAAAACATGAAATCAGAGTTTTAAAACCAAACATTTAAAAGAGAACAATACATCACGCTTATTTAAACCAAAGAGCATTAAAGGCCCACTGAAACTAAAGTTTAAGTTTTTTAGGATGAATATGTTAGCCTTAATGTTATAAATAAGCTGGTGTGTTCCAAAACAATGACAAAATTCACATTTAGGAGATATAAGCATTCAAAACTTAGTCTCTCACTTCCGCTAAAATGAATCATGGATTTTTATGACGTCACCATGGACTTCAGCTTCTCATCACATCTTCTGTCAAATGCTCTCTAGAATCTGAAGCGTCCCGCCCCCTATTTTATAAATACCACCTGGCCAAAGCGACCATGGCTGTACCTGACTGTACGTTCGCCAGTAAACGCATGCTCAGTGTCAGCTGCTCATGCTCATCAGCAGAGGTGGACAGTAACAAAGTACATTTACTTGAGTACTGTACTTAAGTACACTTTTTTGCGTATCTGTACTTTACTTGAGTATTATTTTTTTCTGGAAACTTTTTACTTTAACTTCACATTTGAAAGACAAATATCATACTTTTTACTCCACTACAATTCTGTCAAGGTCCTTGAGTAGAAAGTAACATCAGTCAGAGGATGATTTTGGTTGCAGGGGTTGCATTTTGGTTGGAAATGAAAGTCGGGGTGACGTCAGAACCCTGCATCTGATTGACATCAGAACCCGATGTCAGATTGACGTTGGATATTGATTGAAAATAAAAGTCGGGTTGACGTCAGAACCCGACTGATGTTGGTTTCTGACGTCAACCCGATTTTCATTTTCAACCACAATACAACGTCTGTCCAACGTTGGAGATCAACGTCAATCTGACATTGGATTCTGACATAAACCTGATTTTCATTTTCAACGTTGGGTTTGGTTTTCTAAATGCGATTTTTGTCACTTTTTTGGAGCACACTAGCTTATAGACAACAGTAAGGTTAACATATTCATAAAAGCCAAAAAACTTTAAATAGGGCAATATTTGAGGGAACAGCCATTTGGGTGTCTGAAACCATTGTGGACATTATTGAGTGCACTTATTCAATCTCACATTCAATCTCACTACTGGAACTGTGTTCTAGAAATAAATGTGATATTGATATGAGGGTAGGTAGGCAGGCGTAGATTCAGAGGCATACGGTACTTTAAGTATTACATACAACAATGCATTGACATTTACTTTTTACTTTTGATACTTAAGTATTTTTAAAAACGAGTACTTCTGTACTTTTACTTAAGTAAAAATAGGTCTTTACAACTTTTACTTGTAACGGAGTAATATTTGACCAGTAGTATCTATACTTTCACTCAAGTAAGGAAGTTGTGTACTTCGTCCACCTCTGCTCATCAGTTCCATCAGTTAACTGTCGGAGTTACTTGGAGTAACATATTCTCCGGGATATTGTTTATTTCAAGTTGGAGTGACTGTCAGGGACGTCCGAAAGCGAGTAACTTTAGAAAACTGGATCAGCGCTGACTCTGTTTTGAACGATTCAGTTCGATTTGGTGAACTGGTTCGACCGGTTCACTGAAAAAGAACCGGTTCAAAAGAACGATTCGTTCACGAACTGGACATCACTACCGTTGTCACATCACGGAGCAATATGGGTTGAAGATGTTCAGTTCCTCAAACGCTTGAGTTTTATTCCATTTTCAGAATGAAATGGCTAGAATTTATTCATGCCTCTAACGCTACTATTGAATCCAACGTATCAGCGCTTAGATTTGTTTCCATGGTGCTGTCAAGTACAACTCGCAGTCTGTGTGGCTATTTGAAAATGCGGAGGAGCCATTCAATATTTCCCGCCTTAGCTTCCTGTTTCAGTGGAAATTACGATAATGCATCATACAAAGCTGCGCGTTTCAAGGCACTTCAGTGGGCCTTTAAGCTGTGTCGTCAGCAAGTAGTTTGCCATGGTGCTTTTGATCAGCGCAGTCGGTGGAGAGCAACTGTGCCCGACTACAGAATCCGACAAGTGCGAGTTTTTTGACATACGTCAGCATGACATTAGAGCAAGTCGGACCACACTCGGGACACATTTCCAACACGACACCATTGTCAAAACAATCCCCACATGGATCTGCGAAAATGACTAAAAACCCTGTATTCTGCTAGCCTGGAAATCCAGACCTAAATCTGAAAGATTAATGGTCTGACATCAACTAATGAAAATCGGCCAGCTCGAGGGGCGGCACCAAGCATGCATTTGAAAATCTCACTGCACGCAATTGGATAACACTACGACCAATCACAGCAATAAACCCCATACGCTTAGCTACCAGCGGAGCTAACTGGTAGATTAGACTCTTGTCATATCCGGTCGGCAAAACAGCAAAAACGCCCTTCTTGCAAAGGAACGATTTGAGCGCCGTCTTCTGTTCCTCTTTTAGATAAAAAGCCAAGTCTAACTCATTCATTGTAGCGGCCAAAGCCGTTTCAAACAACTGGTGTTCATCCATAGCCATCTTGTAATGTTTACTAACAACTTCGACGTCACAGCGCTGTCGTCATCTGTTTAGCTCACCTCTGGCCCGCCTATATCAGATAACTCGATGTGATTGGTGCAGCTCAGATACAAGGGCATATTTAATGAGCATCATTACCCGACACCAGAGTAACTCGCTGAGCAAATTCAACTTGTGCTCTCGCGAGAACTCTGGATTTCCAGGGTAGTATTCTGCTGCCAGGCCATTAGATAGCGATGAAACAATATAGATTTAACACATAGTACGCATGTGCATGACGTCATCGTCTTCAGAGATTTGTGTTTTTGTTGTTTACAGGAGACACTATTCTGGTTTCCCGTGTTTATGATTTTGGCTCTTGTGGCTGTTTTTTTTTTATTACCCTTTTTGCCTGTGTTTCCTGCCCCATGTGCTTGTTATATGGATTTACCGTACTAAGATTACCCTAATAAACAACTGCATTTAGATCCTCAACCCTACAGAGCAGTTTTGTGACAACTGTATTTACTTGATAAACATTGATTGTTTGGTATTTTTTAGAAGAGATTTTCTATTAAAAAAAATTACAAAGGTTTTATACCATTGAATTTATTAAGCTGTAACGTTCAAACTTTTCTTTTAACAGTAGACCTATCACTGCAATAAACTCTACCAAGAACAGATTCATTGTTATTGTATATTATCCTTTGGACTGATGAAGTG
Source organism: Abramis brama (assembly GCF_963993115.1). Taxonomy (NCBI): domain Eukaryota; kingdom Metazoa; phylum Chordata; class Actinopteri; order Cypriniformes; family Leuciscidae; genus Abramis; species Abramis brama. The sequence goes on from NC_139970.1 coordinate 33,584,284, forward strand.
GACAAAAAGCGTGAAGATATTACTGTTGTGTGTGATTGCCTACCAGGAGCCAGATAAAATTTGGCATAGTTTAATCAAGTTACGTCTCTTCATTCATGTAGTGTCCATTATGCATAATGGAAAACTTAGCAGATGTGAAGAAGGTTATTAAGACCACCCGAGGCTACTAACCATTACTGCTTTATTGTAATTTACATTTTATTATATTGCCTAGGCTTTCCTGACATTAAAAAATGAAGCATAAATTAAATTAAATGTATATACATCCCTATTGTAGTTTAAAAAAATGAGTTGCTGATTTATTGCACCCTCTACTGGTCAGATTTCGTGACAGTGCTGACAATTTGTTTGCTCAAACCCATATATCATGCAGACAAATGGGTGAGTAGGCTGCAATTCTCATCTTCCTGGAACATAATTGAAAATAACTGAAAAGTTCACACCAACATTCAAGAAGCGATTCAACTAATATTTACTACAATCCATCAATATCAGATATTAGTAGATTACATTATTTCTTAGATGAAGGAGAGCTAGTTTGTTAGGGTTGAATGTAATGAGAGAAGAGGCAGAGAGTGCAGCAGTAAAACGTAGAGGACACATTATGTGTAATAGGATGCATTTGGATGAGCAAAATGAGCCAAAGGCAGTTCAGCACCCTCACAACAAGCTTTGATTGATCTCCTTACACTGGCAGGAGACAGAGCGACTGAACCATAGAGAATGCATGCAATAAAACATGGGAACTGTGAACCCACCAAAAATCCTTTCCACTATAGAGAGAGGAGAGCCAATAGGCTAGTCTCAGTCAGAAAGTGTACCTCGGCTTTTAAGGCCTAATCCATTAGCACGTATTCAGAAAGCACAAAGCTGTATCAGAGATCTCGAAGAACACAAAAAGAAAGCTGTCAGGTGAACAAGAATATTCTCTTTAGCTTTGACTCCTTCAATGGGGACAGAGAATAGAATTGTGTCAAAATCAGAACCCCCTTGATTACATGGAGCAGGCTTTCAGAAAAAGTTTTGTATGCAAAATAAAGAGGTTAGACTGTGATTATGGCCTTGCTGTGAATTAGAAGTCTTTCATGGATTTGCGTAATGCCTTTGATTATGTTTAAGTGGTGGAATGGGAATAGGGCTCATCTGGAAAGCTGAAGGCCGTGTGGGATGAATGTGAGTGAAAGAGAGAACTGAACGGCACGTCAGAGGAAAAGCACACATAAAAGCAGGCAGACATGTGCCATTGTGGATTTCAGTAATTGCTGAGACAATGAGGCCTATTCTTTTGAAACACACTGCTTTTCAAAGCATGAAATCTGTGAAATGCATGACATGTATTGGTGATTAACCAGTCAGACCCACAAGGGCAGGGCTCTAATGGATGACCATTAATCCTGTAAGATTTATCGAAGATATTGTAATGCATGCTTGAGTCTACATTTCACAGTATATGCATATTTCAACCATGACAACTATTCAACCATGAATAGTTTAGCATGCTATTGAATATGGCAATGTTAAAGTATTTGGTCTTGGCGGATTAGATCTGCTACGCTGATGCTGAGGAAATATGGACTTGCTAATGATAATATATATACACATACACAATGCTGTAAGCATGTAAGATATGCTGCTTAAATAGACAAACATAAATTCCTTAGCAGGTGGAGCTGGTGGAGGTGGAGGGTTTCAGAAGATCTGCTGCAGGACTAGCTTACAGCAAACAGTTAACCAGAGTATTTAAATTGAGCAAGCAATCTAATTGACTGCAGGATCAGCAGAGGCTAATCAGCCTGTGCCATGTGGTGATGATGTGATTGCTTGCAGATTGTATGTAAAGGACCTATTCAGCCTGCAACCTAGAGTTTCATGGCTGAACTAGAATTGTATGTTAGTATGAAATTGTCAAAATTAGATTATTATATTCAATGTATCCAGAGGCATGATTATGATTAAGTAACAATTAAACGTATAATGTCATTAGATTAGATAAATTCTAAAATCAAGTTTCCAAGCAAAATGCCACTATGCAAATAATAAATGGACAATTTCTGCAGATGCTACTTGGTTTGATATTTTATGGAATGCAATGAAATTCTATTAATTGTGACAAACGTGTACAGAAGTGTCCAAATATGTTTGAAATGCATAAAATGTCTGTTAGAAAGAGATAATAATTTAGTGAGGTTTTTGCTTAAAATAACTAAAAACAATCTTCTATATAAAATTATTTTATATAGTTTTTTATTTTATTTTATTTTATTTTATTTTATTTTATTTTATTTTATTTTATTTTATTTTATTTTATTTTATTTTATTTTATTATTTTATTTTATTTTATTTTATTTTATTTTATTTTATTTTATTTTATTTTATTTTATTTTATTTTATTTTATTTTATTTTATTTTATTTTATTTTATTTTATTTTATTTTATTTTATTTTATAGATATTTGATGGAAGAAAATTGTGAGCCATTTTCCAATTCAGCAGTAGAAAGTCAGTGTACCAGAGCAATAGCATTTTATAATGTCACATGGATGATTTTGCATTATCTCTCCAGTCAGGTAAGTAGTTAGCATTACGAGCGTCATTGTTCGTCTGCCAAGGCTGAAGGATTACGTGTGGATGCATGAGTGTGTTTTCTTTTTCAAACTCCATTGAATCATAACAAGTTGAAAGAAGTTTTTGTTCCCTTTATGTCTCGTGTCTGTTCTTTTCCTGTGCTCTGACACATTGTTCCCAGTAATCACTCATCATTGTATCTAATAATTCATGCTTTTATGGCAGATGAAACCCTTTGGAGACACATCTCATCAGCAGTCAAGTATGGTCTGCCCACCACTCTCATACTGATCAGATAGCTGGTCATTATTTCAGCGTGGGACATGTTAGGGAGTAATCTTTCAATTTAATGAGAGCTGCATTTAATTGGGCACACCCTATTAATCGCACAATATCCATAACTCTGTAGTTGTCTTACTCTGTTATGTTTGCTTGAATGAGGTGCATGTTGGATGTCTTGATCAATGCTCACTCCAAGTCATGTGTTTACATGGACTGCAGCACTACTGACACAATTATGATTATTAAGACCGGTTAATGAATTGAAGATGACAGAGATACACTTAAAAGTGATGCCACTGCTGAATATTGCTAGGTGATTGTAATTAACTTACAGGCACTTTAAATGACTAATCAAACCCCTTTACAGGCCCATTCCTACAGTGACGAGGCTTGTGTGTTTTGCTCATGCAAGCGTTTCTTTATGACAAGGATGCTAAAATGGGCACAGCTTAATTAGAAAGGGACCAATGGTGAGTCGAGGAGAGAGGAGTGCGTTGACATCTGCTCCTGGTGAAAGAGTGCTAGGTCAGCATTTCCCAAGCTTGCAGTGGACAAAAATGCAAAAGAATATGTGGGAAAATAGACATTTTAGCCTCCCTTAAGACATTAGCAACCCTCTGATTACTTTTGAGTGAGATGTTCATCCATATGAAACGTTTTGGCTCTTAAAAGAATAGATTATGACAAACAAAAGTAGCTAAAAATGATTATTTTAAACAAATCAGTTGTTTGGCCAGGGTCCAAATTGGATTAATTGCCATTTCATTCTACTTTAGAGACTGATCAGAAGTCATGATATTATTGTGATTATTTTATTCTATTGAACTAAATCTTATACACTATCATTCAAAAGTTTGTGGTCGGTTTTTTGATGCTCACCAATATTATTACAATTTAAAATAACTGTTTTCTATTTTAATATAAATGTAATGTATTACTGTAATGGCAAAGCTGAATTTCAGCATCATTACTCTAATCTTCAGTGTCACATGATCCTTCAGAAATAATATGCTGATTTGATGCTTAATAAACATTTCTTATTATTATTAATGTTGAAAACAGTTGAGCTGTGTAATATTTTTGTGGAAACCATGATACTTTTTCAGGATTCTTTGAGAAGTAGAAAGCTCAAAAGAACATCATTTATTTGACATATAAATGTTTTGTAACATAACTGTCGCTTTTTATCAATTTAATGCATCCTTGCGAAATAAAAGTATTAATTTCTTAACAAAATCTTACTGATCCCAAACTTATAAATGGTAGGAATATGCTGTTTAATACTATATATCAGCTTCTCAGGGCAGTATACTGTAACAAGCAACAGTTCGTGTTTCACAGTAGCTATATATTGCCCTGCTTTGAGCTATGTGCCTGCTCGGACTCCATCCTTTGTTTTTCTCCCTGCATTGCTCGTGGCTGTGAGTTAATGGAGGAACAGAACTGCATTCAGAGGCAGGTTGAATAGTAAATGGCTTGAAAAGGTGTCAGCAAACAATCTGGCCACCTGGTGGCAGACACAGCATTCTCAAATGCAGCATCTTTACTGGTGTGTTTTTTTAAGGCTGACATGCAATTCATGCGTCAAAACACTATACAAACCCGTTTTTTACTCAAACTAGTGGTAATTGGGATATAGTTTGGTGTGTTCATGCAGACTTTATATTCCTATTCTTCAAAAATATATTTTTTGTGTGTGAGACTCATGTCCTATATTTCTCCAACTTCAGTTACCATTAAACATGTAATGAGTTGAGCTACACAAATTAAATTGTAATGAAATGCGCACAAGGAAAGTGTGTGTCATAATGAAGCAGTGGCAACATGTCTGAATATTACATGTGTTTATATTTAGCATCTTTGATTCACTAAGAATGACTGTTCTCATGGGCACTTTTCTTCTTTTGTAAAGGACTTTATGTCAGAAGTTGGGCTGCTTTCATTTCCTTGTTCCTTTGAGCATTCACAAAAACTCTTTGAATTGACTGCCAGGTGTGTGAATTGAACGCTCTTTCTGTGAATCCATAGGATTTTCCTGAACTCAAGCGTGAAAGAGTGAGCATACTGCTCTGGAAAACAAAGAGACACAACAGGATGAACGCTGAGCCAAATGTAGCTAACACATATTTATTCTCTTCTTATAATTCCCATGAAAATACCTATCGACTTGAATTCTAGGTGTTTTTTCTTGTGCTTCATACCCAGTTCTCAACACCCACAATGATGTATATTGAATACAAAAATGACAAACTGCCAAGCTCTAATTTGATTGACAGGCAGCTATGAAAGTTACATTCAACCCCTAATTGATATAGTAATTTTTAATTATTAATAATTATTAAAATATTTTCAATAATTAGGTGATACTTTAATACTATTTTTGGGGAACTTGATGTATGCAAACCAAAAGATGAGATTATTCACAACAAATTAATGATAAATCTATTAAATATATGTGTCCTTGTCATAAAGAAAAAAATATATAACCTCAAATGTTTAGGGGCAGTAGGATTTTTCTAAAATGTTCTTATAAATGCTTACCAAGGCTGCATTATTTGATCAAAAACACAATTGATATATATATATATATATATATATATATATATATTATATATATATATATATATATATATAAACAGCATTTATTTGAAATTGCTTTGTGAAAGTCTTTAGTGTCACTTTTGATGAATTTAGGCTTTTTTTGAATTTAGGCAAGTTTGAGCTTCTGTAAGAACCAATGAGGTTTGTTCTCATGCGTTAAGCAGGTTTGATTGAGCTTCTGTTTATGTTCGCTTACCAATAATGTTGATATGTGAATAAAAGCCTAAATTCATTTTGTTCATCATGTAAAGCGATTGTGTCTCTTCAGAAAATTTGGACTAAACCGCTCAACTCATATTGATTATTTTTACGATCAACTTTTTGAAGCATCAAAATGGTAGTTGCATAGCTGTCTATGGAGGGATAGAAATGTCTCAGATTTCATTAAATATATCTTCATTTGTGTTCCGAAGATGAACGAAAGTCTTACGGGTTTGGAACGACATGAGGGTGAGTAAATCATGACAGAATTTTCATTTTTGGGTGAACTAACCCTTTAATGCATCCCTGCTGAATAAAAAGTATTTCCTTCTTTCTGTTTGAATGGCCTTCATTAGAGAAAGATGATTTCTGCCCACATAATAATAGTATAATAGAATAAAATATTGCAGCATCTTGAAGGGGGTGGATTGCAATCCGCTGCTGCTTCAATGTATATGTAATGAGTGATTATAATCAAGGTATTAATCAATATTTTTGCTTCTAAATATCAAATGAGTTGAATGACTTCTCTGGAGATTTTACTTTGTTATAGAAGTTACCAGTGTGATTACTGAAATGTTCTTTTCATGCATTCTTTAATGTCTGCATTTGATATCTGAATGCAGTAACAGTGCTTGCTTATTTAGCCCGGCTTCCAGAAATGAAATAGGGACTTGTTTTGTATTTGAGAAAGGTCTTCAATGTTTTACAGCATAGGGGTCATTTAAGCCAATAGTTTAAGGGACCTTTTCTTTGTTAAAGCCTTACTTACCAGTTAGACTAAAGTGTTGTTCTCCTTGAGAGAAAGAACGCATTATCTTGATGTTTTGAGAGGATTCTCCTGTTTATAGTTAGAGCCTGACCAAATCCAACCTTGGAAAAGCTGTGTGTTGGTGTGTGTGTTAGTCTTCTTGGTTACAGGTTAAGGAACCTGTGGCATTATTAGAGACTGACTGAGTTGTTGTTTGGAATATGCTGGCGCCCAGCAACCCAAAATCTGCGACCTGGAAGGTCACAACGTGCCTAACTTCAGGGTCCGAGTGTCAGCTGCCTAATCGATGGAGATATGCTTCCGTCTATGTGTGAAAATTACTATGTTTATCTATTTCTTAGCCAATCAGAAACTGCAACCTAGCTTAGACCTTGGTGTAGGGAACCGTCTAACTGCTGTGATCTTTGTAACTGTAAGCGGGGCGGCCTACGAGCTCCTATGTGAGTCTTGAAGCTGACTTCTGCTGATGAAACTGCAAACTATCTTCAGTAAAACTTTTCTTCTTCTTTCAAACATCTGGCCCTTGGGTCCTAAACTGTTACCCCCTAACAATCTACTGGCCAACCGTTTGTAAAGGGCTGTTGCAGGCAAACAGACGAATATAAAGAATAAAGTTCCAATAAGAAATTTAATGAGAATAATACAAATAGCAGACAGACAGGCAACCCTTAAAAAATACGTTTATTCAAGTGTTCTATTAGTATACTTCTTTTAAACTTTTGTGTAGGCTAGTCCACTGGTAGTGTACATAGGAATTTACTTTAATTCTACTTTACTCTTTCCCCACCATTGACTGAATTTTCCAGCTATCCGTGTTTTCACTGTTATACGGTAGGGAGCGATGACACGTCGTCTAGTACAGAATCTCCGGATGAAAACACAGGAGAAGAAGAAGCTGAAACAAGTGATAGAAGATTGCTCACGCAAATGTAAAAGAACGTGATCATCAAACATTAAACGGCAAACATTAAACAGCACGTAAATCAAATCTGCTTAATATTACCAAATGAAATGTTGAACCCATGAAGAGAAAACGACTGTGAAGCTTTGGGGGTGTTGGACTCGATCTATTCCATCTGTGTTTTGATCATCGTTCTGAATCTAATCAAGATTTTGTCTTTGACAAAAAAATTTGATTTTCTCAACTTTTTTGTTTGAAATGTTGCCTTTCTTTATGAAACTTACCGACATTCAAGTGTTGAAAAAAGGATACATGAAGGTAATAAAATGTTTTTTTAAAAATTAAAGTACATTTAAAGGTATTTTTTAAGTATAAAAAATAATATCTACATTTGAACATAGTAGTATACTGCAAGTGCAAAAATAACTATATAAATAGTAAATTATAAGTATAATGTTATGTTCACTTAAAGAAAACTTAAAAGTATACTTGCAGTATAAACTACCAAACTAGTAGTTTACTGAGAGTACACTTCAGTCTTCAGTATGTACTTTCATAAACTAAAAAATGTACTACTTGTTTTATAGTTTACTATAAAAATAGTAAACTACTAGTATACTTATAAGTTCACTTTTAGTACAGATGCATTACAAATGAGGAACCTAGTTGTGCACTTAAAGTTTACTACTGTTACACTTATAGTACACTTAAATGTATACTTTTATATACTAAAAGTGGGCCAATTTAGTCCCAAGCAGTATTGAAATAGTACACTTACAAGTTTACTACAAGTACACATTGATATTAGTATACTTACTACATAAAGTATACTTAAAAATACTTAAAAAAATACTTGAACATTACTTAAGTATACTTCGTAAAATGAACTTGAAGTGTACTTCTTTTTCATAAGGGAAGGCAACACACACTAAATGCAACGATGACCGGACAAACATTAAGTGAACAAGAGGAACTTAAATACACATGGTGATTAACTAAAAGACGAACAGCTGTGATGAGAGTTTGTGTCCATTGTAGATGAGTGGTGGGAAAATCAAACAAAGGAACACATGTGACTAGAGAATACAAACTAAAAGTCCATGAAAACTAAACAAACTGTCACCATTAAAGCTAACTATCTAAACACTGGCCTTTTGATTGGCATGTAAGGAAACTGTGATTGGTCACATTACATGTCAATCTCTTTCTGATTAAGTCTGTGGTTCTTGGCCAGAATAAGATGCAAATATAGGGACTGGAAAGTCAAAAGTCTGCAACCCATATTTACAGAAAGAGAGAAAACTTAGGCATTTGGAATACCATTATAATCCACAAGCCAATCAGACTGTCAAGACTGTAGGTGTCTGCAGTGTAGGTGAGTTTAATCTGATTCAAGTTCACTTTGACATTCACAAAGAATAAGATTCCTGTAAAGTACCTTGAGGACTGTAAAATTTGAAAACAAAAAGACGAAATGAATTTCGTTCAAGGCCATGCTTTTCTCTCCCACATTGTCAGTCACTAGGTGCTAAGAATACATAAATTATTCATGACACTGCGGTATCCTTACACATGTTGTAGGGACAAATGAGTGTTAAAAAATAGCCTTAAGGCCAGTTAGAGAGTTTCCGTGCTTGTGGAGAACAGCCCTCTGTTCAGAGCAGCCGTCCATCATGCTCCTGACGGACAGCGTTGGTTATTGATTTTACGAGAAATGCTCGACTGGGATTCTAGGACTGGCATGGAGGAGATCGAAAAGGGTCCTACTGCTCCACACCTACATGCAACATCATGCTTCACTTTCCTGTCAGGTTGAGATATACTTGAGTGCGGTGGAGGATGCCAGAATAGAGCCAAAGGTTTTTCCACATAATTTCATGTGGTTTGAAAGCTTATTTCGAGTCGGAGCATGCCAGTGCACGCCAAATCATTCTTGATAGGATATACATGTTACAGTAGGCTGTGTGAAATTACCTGATGAAGTCACATGCATTCAATGCATCTAACCCCACGTATATTCCCTGTCACTATCTAAAATAATGACAACTATATTGCAGCATGTTATTGCCAGGGTCACTCAGTGTATGACGTCAGAGTCTCTGTGTTTCTCCTCTAGCACTTATTCTCTTCCTTCCTATTTTATAGATTAATGTGTTAAATGTACTTCCTATTCCCCACGGCCTCATCTCCAGGATTCACTCTTTAAAAACGAAGTGTTTAATCATTCTATTGTCCTGATTATGGCCTTAATGCAACCATTCGCACCCATTGAGCGGGGCAAAGCATCCCAGGAGAGCATAACTGTAGAACCAATTGTGGGCAGCATTTGTTTTTTGCCGGCATAGTCTCACGATAATCTGAGCCAATTTTAGTGAAAATCAGACGGATGGTCTGACTCTGGGAGGAGTTTGAAAAAGTAAGTTTTCAAGAAAATGTAAAATGGCAGATATTTCGACCCACTATGGCATGGTATCATTGTTCTCGGTGTGATTCAAGGAATTTATAAAGACCATTTTCATTCAAATAGGCAAAACTAATCAAAAGCTATTAGCATTTCTTAAAATTTCTTCAGGGCACGGTGCCGATGACACATACTGAGTTTCGTAATGATTCACTAATGTGATCATAAAATACAGCATTTTATGACAAAATTCAAAATGGCTGACATGGGAAAATTGGATATCATTGGGCTCAGTATGCTGCAGCTGCACTGAATCAAAATAGACCAGTTAAACTTTGACAGCCAATCATAATGCACCTGACTTTAAACAGGTCAATCATTTGAAGCAGAAGTCAATCAAACTGTAGCGTATGCTTAGAAAAAATGTTTTATCATGCGTTGGTGTGGACACTAATATTGTTATAGTTATCTTAACAGTTAAATTTCACGGTATGAACGGGCCTTAACCTGTTATTGGCACACTCTTATAGGCACACATTTATTGCCTTTTTCCCCATCACATATTTTAGTAATCATCATAATTTAAGTATCATTCAAAAGCTTAAACCCTCAAAATTCATCCTGTGGAAACTGTTAGCGGGCTCCTTTTAGTGGGCTCCTCCAGTGGCTAGCAAATTTTTATAATCAAATCTTGACACAGCTCTTTTGTTGGAAAGGTCTGAGACTCAAGGTTTCATATTTGTCACAGTTTTGTTATAGAAGTGATATTGTGTTAAACAAACACCTAAACAAGGAACCTCAATGTTTATAAAGACCTCAAATTTGGAATACGGGTCAGATAAATGGTTTAGATTTTCTAGCAATTTTAAGTCCATTTGAATTTGTTTGCATATATATTATAGTATAAAATAAAAATGGTTAGTGCAGTGTATTTGCTTTACAGTAAACTAGAACTTAGAAGTTTTTTGAAGTTCAACAATAATCTACTGAGTGTCTTCTTTAAAAAGGGTCTGCGTTCCAAAGCATTCAATTCAGTTCAGTAAAGATAATTCAAAAATATAAGTGATTCATCCTAAGGAGACAATAAAGAAAAATGCAGAAAATTATATGAGAAACAGTATCCAAAGAATAGCTATAATAGCTATAATAATGTAAAAAAAAAATAAAGAGTTGTGTTTTAAGAATGCATTAACCTTTATGAGTCACAGGAAAAGTTTAAACTAACTTTATTTCTTGCACATTTCCTTTAATTTCAGTGCATTTTCAGCCATTTTACAAGCAATCCAACACACGTTTCACAAGCAATCCAACAACTGATAAGCACATCACTTAAATGCCCACACTCCACTTTTTTGTCTCTGTCTTTTTAATGGAGCTGTGTCTGAACTCATCAAAGTCAAGTGCAATAGCAACGCAATCCCCACGAAACAGCAAGGAATGTCAATACCATTTGTGTCATTAAAACAAAGAGGAGGATATTCTTAAACCTGTATCAGTATGTGGGCAGAAATTTAAAACCACAGTGCTGATAACAGGCTGCTTACATGGCTTAGAAGAGGAGCAGGTACCTGAGGGAAGATTAGAGGGCAGAAGGACAAGGTTTGGACCACCTTCTGAAAGCCATATTAAGCCAGCTGAGGAGATGCCTTCATCTTTATGTAAACACACACTGGGAGATGGGATTAAGAATGGTTTAAACTGAGGCACGCTACTCTAATACCAAGGTTAAATGAGAATCTGGAGTTACCCAATGTATTGCTATACAAACAGTTCTGGCTTGTATAATGAAGGCAGTGAGTGTCTCTTCAATGGCTTAGGTCAAGCACTTACTGCCAGTTCTTGACCTTTGTAGTGCAGCTGTGTTAGCCAGCCTGATGCCATTAGTATTCATATTAGCTGTATGTAATGTCTAGATGTACGTTTTGTTTACAGTGTCGATTGACAGGATCTAAAATGTAAGATTTTTTTTTTTATGAATACTACCTTTTGGGGTCAGTAAGTTTTAAAAAATAAATAAATTCATAGTTTTATTCAGATAGAACACATTGGGCTCAGATTTAAAAAAAAACAAACAAAAAAAACATTTCACAACTATTTTAAGCACCACAAATGATTCAAAATTGATACTAAAAAGAAATGCTTCATGAGCACCAAATAAGCATATTAGAATGATTTCTGAAGGATTATGTGACATTGAAGACTGAAGTAATGACATCTGAATATTCAACTTTGCATCACAAAAAATAATTACAATTAAAATATGGGTGGGGTTAGGATTAGGCAATCAGGTACTGACTTCAACGAGGGGGGTAATAATTTGGCAGGGGGTCGAAATTCGGCACAACACCGGCATGGTCTCACGATAATCTGAGCCAATTTTAGTGAAAATCAGACGGATGGAAAAATCACTGTTTAAATCCTTTTTGATCACTGCCGAGCACCGTACTTATGATGTACACTTTTATTACTGAAATGCTGGAAAGTATTCACAAGAACAATATTTCATCACAGCTCCACCTCAGTCAACAAAAAGGAGAAAGAAGAAAGCACGTAAACATTTGTAATGGGTCGTTATTGTGGCAGCAATGCATGATACAATGTTAAAATATGAAGGCTAGGCTAGGCTATTATAGTTTGGATTATTTTTTATAATATCCCATGAGTCCTAATAAATGCAATTTCCACTATTTCTGAAGTGATTATTTTATAAAGAACACCGCTTTCTAATATGAAGCAGTGAAGCAGCCCCTGCCTGAGTGAATAATGGATTCTCGAGCCATCGATATCAACAAATTCGGCACCATCGCCACGGACAGCACCTGGTAACGTCGGACTTAAGAAGGTATATCTTAAGCAGCTTCCTAAGGTATAGTTCGGGGAACACGCCTAGAAATGGTATACCTTGGCTTTAGTTAAGTTATACCTTAAGAATCTTCGTAGCGCACTAAGAGACAACGTTATAGGGAAACGCAGCCCAGTATCTTTTTCCTTTTTAGTTATATTTACACTAGGGATGCATCAATTGATTGTCCGAAGATCGATATCACCTGATAATAATATTCTATTGCTGAATTCATTACAATGTATTATTACATAATAATTTAAGTTTTTCTTTTACATTTATCATTTATTGCATGATTGCCTTTTGTTAGCTGCAGCTGTCCCATGGCAAACACCATATGATATGCTTAAATTATTAATTTATTTTTAACGTTTTTAAGTTCCAACCTATTAATTCCATGAATGTAATATTCTAGCATTCTATGTTCATATATAAAATGCTTACATTTTAGATGCTACCAATATGGTAATAAATACATTTCTGTACCTATAGGAATACACTTTACGTACAAACACTTACTATTATTATGAGATCAAGTTGCTGCAGCATTTATATACTCTTGCAGATGTTGATTAGTTTTAGGATATTACTAGGATGTATGCAAGTTATACTGTATTTCATACATTCTTATGCAACACTTACTGTTAGATTGATCCAGGATATTTGTTAGACTCTTTCACTCATTTTGAACCCAAGATATTCACCCTTGGATAAACCATTCAAATGAACTGAACTGATACAAGATGTTCACACATAGTAAACAAGCTTACATGCCATGAAATAGCCAGTGACATAGGTCTGCTATTCGTGGTTTACTCAAAAGACTTCATTCATCCCTTAAAGCAAAATACCAAAACCTCAGCACTGTGATATTTGAAACTACGAATGCGATAGGGCTCCGAGGAAAGCCCTGCAAGACGGCCAAACCTTTGACAAGAACAGTTAATCTGAGTGGGAGAGTGAACTGCAGTGAAACAGGTCCATCTTATTCAGCAGAGATCACGTATTTTCTCTCCAAGTCATGACGTGTGGTTATGCTCTCTCTAGCTACGCATTAACCCGCTGCCTGTGAATAACTAGCTCACGTCGGCCCGCGCAGCACATTCATCCTGGCTTTCCACATCCTGTTCCTCAAATGCACCACAATCTGAGCCATCTAAATGGAAATGACTTTTAACACCGCTCCAATCAGAATGCAGGACAGGCAGAATCATATGCAGTGGGAATTTAGTGAATGTTCTGAGGCTATTGTAAGTGAACTCATGTTACACTCCCTTAAACTTTCTCCTCTGTCTCCATAACAGTTGACAACCGGTGTCATTAATAATGCTTGGCTTTGTCTGAAAGCTGGTTTGGGCGACATGGGCGCACTGGGGTCTACCAGGTTGGTGCTATTGGATTGTGTTTGAATGTTTGATGGAAGAGACTGGAGGCTTAGAGTCAATCATTGTCTGAGCACAGATGGTGTTGTGCCCTGTGATGGTAATTAAATTTGGCTTCTCCTGCCTGTCATACATTGAGAGGAAAAAGCTATGGTACCAGTTGTAGAAGTGATATATGGTGTGTATAGTGTTTTCTTAGCATATCCCCATTTACCCTAACTGGTGGATGCCGGAACATAGGGCTGCATGATTATCATATTTTATTCATGATCATGATTCCTCTTGGTTATTTAAGCATAATCATCTGCAATATAGCTATGTGATATATCCAATCATAAATCTTGACAGTTGTTGCTGAATAAATGCACTTACGCAACCTCTGCACTACAATACAATACAATACAAGAATTTTTTATTGGTTTAACAGAAAAACATTGAAATAATTTGGAATGATTGTAATTAATATTAGTAATTTCACTGTTTTAACTTTTGATTGAAGCTTTTCACAGTTTTACCAGTTTTCATAATTTAGAGAAATAAGGTAAAATAAACCTTGTGTATAATTTGACGTTTTAATTTGTGCTTGCGTGAAATAATTTTAATGAACTGTAAAAAAATATATATTTTATAATCATGATGAAAATAACATCTTTCTGCTTTGATGGGCATTCAGAAGGAGTAAGTGCCAGAAATATGTCAGTGCCATTGTTTTGTCTCAAGATGCACACCAGAAAATAGAAAAAAATAATTCTACGCCACGTTTATTAAAGCTACTTAAATGTCCTAAATGAACTAAGGCCTAATTCTGGCTTAGTTTTAGCTCTGTCTGTGAAACCTATATGGCAAAAGAAACATTTTGCAATAACTTCTAGACTGTCGTAAGGCACCAATGTGACCTCAAAGTGCAAAGAATTGTATTTGTATCTGTAGTTTTACTGAATGACAATAAAACTGCTTAGAATTAAATCCAGCCCTATGATCCAAGTCAGATCCAACTCAGTATGGCGTAATAGTCTTACAGAGCTATTTGCAAAAAAGTGTGATTATACATGCAAATTAAACCCTACTAGATTTGAGTCTATAATCATAATCAAAGTGATTTAGCAATTTGATTAAACCTAAGGAAAGCATGCATGTGTAAAATGTCTTCCAGCCTGCAGAGTCTCCTCTTCTACAAGGTAGAAAATGTAGGCGTTGCAACTTGCAAGTAATCCTTGAGAATAAACAAATCACTGCTATATAATCACCATTTAAAGTTCTTTTTTATTTGTTAAGGTGCGAAATAACAGCGTTTTGTAAACTCTATGCATTGGAAGCAGATTGTTTTTGCAGACAGACAATATGAAAGTATATAATTCAGTAAAGTGTTTATTGTACCATTCATTTTCATGGCTTGGTGGGAAGGATTTCTCTGAGACAAATAATATAGTAACAATATAGTCAAACCACTACAATCAAATTTATGCAACATTTCCTCGGAAAATATAAAGCTTTGTCAGTGCACCACAAACCAAGTTTTCTTTGCACAATATATTTGTAAATTACCACTGGTTGTAATCTGGGTATGACTCAAATTGTGCATTAAAAAAATTAGCAACAAAAACATGGTATAGTGGAGATGATCATGTTATTCAAAATAACAGAGTAGCCTATATCAGATATAGCCAAGGGCATGTTTGAATAATGCAGTTCATGGAGCTATGCATCTAATTTTTAATTGAATTGACATCACACAATGCCTTTTCCTCTGGTATAATAGTATAAAACCATTTGGGCCCATCTTGTGACGTTTGATATTGTAATCCATTTGAAATGTCATGAATCCTCAGATGTTCTCAACAGAACATTGAACACACAATGTTCCAAATTCAAATCCAGCAGATATTCATAATGAGCAAAGAGCATTTTCTGTAATTGGGAAGTTTGAATAAATATAAGGCAGTGAAACTGTCTCTAGATGTGGTCCCTCTTGGCCTTTTTGAATTTGATTTTACTGGACAGTTTGGATATTACCATTGGTTTTCACTGCTTCATTTGATTAAGATTGGAGCCATTCACAGGAGCTCTGTCTGGTGTTCAGAGCCTCAGCACTGAGTAGCCTGTGCAGCATGCAATTTTTCTGTTTCACATTTTCATAAATTCAGCCAACATGCCGTTTACAAAATATGGTAAACAAATGTTGGCAGTGGACACAGGCGTAATGAAAAGGGCCGTCTCTAGTGAGCGCTGGAGAGATGATGTTTCCACCATTTCAGGATGTAAATGTACATGACCTTGAGCACTTTCATAGACATACTGTCACAACTCAGAAGGGATCAGACGGTGGATGTAAAATAAACAGAGTTTATTGACAGAGCGGGATCAAAACAGAACACAGCAGGTGAAGGATGGTATTACTAGATGGCATGTAGTAGTGATGTTACATTTGACACTCAAGCTTCAAAGCGCGTATGGAGTAGCCTATGCAGCGCAATTTCTCATGAAGCTCCGTGCTGGAACCACTGATCTATATAATGCCATTCTATATGGATCAGTGGCCAGAGCGCGTATTGCTTTCAGAGAAACACGTGATCAACGAAAAACGAAGCCTCCAGTTACGTCAGTGGCTTAGCCAGAGGGGTGCCACCCCAAAATTGTATTCGCTATTGGCAGTTGCTGATGTTTTTTTGTTTTTTTTACGTTCGCCGGCAGCGCGCAAATTTCAAACGGACGAGCAGAGGACGACAGAAAGAATATTGCAAGATACCAAAGAATAAGAAAATCATATTTGAAGTAAGTTAAGGTTTAACATCAGGGTTGTTTGCTCTGAATACATTTTATGAGACGCTGTGTGAGTTAATAATGCTGCAAAATAGGCTACCAGTTAATCAGATTAGAGAGATCGGTTTGCAATTTAGCATAACAATCTGTATGCTTACACATGTGCTAGTAATGCACGCATATACCATGCCCATGTGTACGTTACAGTATACAAATGTTTAGCTAATGTGGGGAACTAGGCTACAGCTGTCAGTGTTCAGCGAGTTAACATTTGGTTTGAAATCGATTAGGTGGCTCAGTTTGGCTACTTCAGTTCAGAATAGGGCTAGCAATGGTCAAATTGGTAACTTAGACTGGTAACTTTAGTTGATTTTAATGTATAGTTATGAATGGAATTTAAATTACTCTCCCCGCCATTGACGAGTTTACGGCTTTGTGTTTTCGCAAACAATACCATACAATTATTCAGGACATGAACTGATTCAGCTGACAGGGGGATGTGACGGGATAACTAAGAAAACTAAGTGAAGACTCAAGTGCAGAAAGAATGATTTATTAACAAAAGAACAAAGTAAAACAAACACCCACGAGGGGGAAAACCATATATAAACACCACAACAACTATGAAATGAACATACCACTGGGTCACAGGAGAACAGGAGACGTAAACAATACAACGATCCGACAAAGACTGCAATCACAAAGGAGCTTATAAAAGGGACAAATCAGGCAGATAATGAGGGAACAACAGGTGGGACAAATGAAACCAATAATGAGATAACAAGGAGGGTGGGGTCAAAACAGAGACAGGAACACAAACACCACATGTGCTACACAAGACAGGACAGGCATGTGACATTACCCCCTCCTTAAGGAGCGGCTACCAGACGCTCCACTAGGGACGGGAGGGACAGACCAAGGAGGGACGGGAGGGACGGACCAGGGCGGGACGGGAGGGACGGACCAGGGCGGGACGGGAAGGACAGACCAGGGTGGGGCAGGGGAAATGGACAGTTCGGGAGGCCAGGGCGGAAATGTCAGTCCATCTGGCGGCTAGGGCGGAGACGACCCTTCAGGCGGCCAGGGCGGAGACGACCGTGCAGGCGGCCAGGGCGGAGACGACCGTGCAGGCGGCCAGGGCGGAGACGACCCCTCGGGCGGCCAGGGCGGAGACGACCCCTCGGGCGGCCAGGGCGGAGACGACCCCTCGGGCGGCCAGGGCGGAGACGACCCCTCGGGCGGCCAGGGCGGAGACGACCCCTCGGGCGGCCACGGCGGAGACGACCCCTCGGGCGGCCAAGGAACAGGCACCGGCTCAGGAACAGACACCACCAGCTCAGGAACAGACACCACCGGCTCGGTGGCGGCCATCTTGTCCGAAGACACAGGCTCGGCGGCGGCCATCCTGTCCGAAGACACAGGCTCGGCAGACGTGACGTGAACAGTCTCTGGATCGGCAGACGTGACGTGAACAGTCTCTGGATCGGCAGACGTGATCGGTCGCTGGGGTGGCGCCGGCAGGACGAGCAGCTTGGGCGGGGCCGGCAGAGCGGGGTGCCTGGGCGGCGCGGGCAGAGCAGGATGCCTGGGCGGCGCGGGCAGAGCAGGACGCCTGGGCGGCGCGTCAGTGACAGCAGTCACCTCCGGGATGGTCTCCGTGTTAGGAGCCACCGGACAATCAGCTGAAGAGGCCCTTTTCCTCCTCCTCAGTCTCCGGACCACCGGAGTCAAGACCACCGAACCCAGGACCACCGGACTCGGGACCACCGGAACTGGGACCACCGGAACTGTCACGGAGGGAGTCTTCCTTCTCCTCCTCCGTTTCGGGACCACCGGAACTGGGGCCACCGGAACTGGGACCACTGGACTCGGGACCACCGGAACTGGGACCACTGGACTTGGGACCACTGGAATTGGGACCCTCGCTCCTGAAAGCGAGCGAGACCCTCCACCATAGCCACAAAAGTACTCCTGTCATATGCCCTTCTGAGCACCCAATCCATGGGCTCGTCAAGGGCGTAAAAGAAAAGGTCCTTGAGAGGCTCTTCATTTAGTCCTAATCCCTCCGCTGCACTAAGGAATTCAACCGCGAACTTCCTCAGGTCAGCTCCTTGCTGGTGGAGCGAAATCAGCGACTGAACACAAAGAATGCGTTCGTACTGAGGGCACGAGACAGGGGGAACTAGTGGGTGACGGGAATACTCTCGCGGAGTCTTCGACATGGTCGGATCGTTCTGTGACGGGATAACTAAGAAAACTAAGTGAAGACTCAAGTGCAGATAGAATGATTTATTAACAAAAGAATAAAGTAAAACAAACACCCACAAGGGGGAAAACCATATATAAACAACACAACAACTATGAAATGAACATACCACTGGGTCACAGGAGAACAGGAGACGTAAACAATACAACAATCCAACAAAGACTGCAAACACAAAGGAGCTTATAAAAGGGACAAATCAGGCAGATAATGAGGGAACAACAGGTGGGACAAATGAAACCAATAATGAGATAACAAGGAGGGTGGGGTCAAAACAGAGACAGGAACACAAACACCACATGTGCTACACGAGACAGGACAGGCATGTGACAGGGGAGCAATTTCTTAAGTTGTCCAACTAGGAATACAAAGAAACCTGAGCTACCTATACAGGGAACACTTCACTGCATTCTGTGAAAACCACAGCAAACCCCCATAAGCCCTTCACTACAAACAGGAGTATGTGATACACGTTCACAATTAGTAACCACACAAATCAACCCACAAGACCTATAAGGGCTCTATTAAATTGTACTTCCAGTTCTCCACCGATCATGATGGGAAACTACCCCCTGCTGCTTGATCAAGGGTGAAGAGCAGTTTACATTAAATCATAATTTAAAGAAAATAAAAGACAAAAAAATAGATAAATAAACAATTCCACTAGCCAGTGACAAATCGACCAATACATTAAACAAAAACCATAAACAAACAACAACCACACATAAAGCTGGCTAGGAAATTAATTACCACAAATAAGTCAGGGAGCAGTCAATTTCACAATTGTCACATAAAACCAAACAAACATAAAAAACAATATAAGAGAACAGCGACTAGCAATCAACATCCAACACCCTATAACAAAATAGAATATTTTTCATGAGTGTCAGTCACATCCAAATAACAAAAAAACAAAAACGATAAACTCAAAATTAATAACCATACCTTTAAGGTGCACAGCCAGACAAATACATGGTGGTCCTGAATTTATTCCATCAGGCAAACAGTTCTAAAATATAAAACAATGACCATATTACCATAATTACAAACTTATACTCACATGATGCATTAATGGATTCAAATACCCTCAATTAAAAAAAAAATTAAATCTATACTGGTGCTGGTGACTGCATCAGTACAATAAAAACATCCCTTAGTACACCAAAAAAAATAAAGGTTTACCTTCAATTGGGAGAAAGAAGTACACCACAGGACACCCAGTCCCAAACGGCTAACTGGTACTACAAGGACCCCGGCTGCCTTTCCATATTGCCTGTCCTTTAAATTTGGCCACCCTATCAGCAATCTGTAATGGGATTGGTAGTTGCTTCCCAATCCCCCCTCCCCTTCTCCTGGCTTGCTACATTTGACTTGATCTACTCATCTGTGTTTTGATTATCATTCTGAATCTGATCTAGATGTAGTCTTTGGTAAAAATGTGATTTTCTCAGCTTTTTGCTCATGTTGCTTTTTTATGAAACTTATGAAACCAACATTCAAGTGTTGATAAAAAAGGATGCAAGAAGCTAAAATAAAACTAAAACGTTTTTTTTTTTTTTTTTTTTTAAAGCAAAGGGTCTGTTCTTTCTTTCTATATATTGCATGTTCAGATATTCATACAACAAAATATTCTTGGGTGCCATGAAATTGTGAAAATGACCAAAACGCTGGCGGTGACTGACACATTTTTTAGACTTAAGATAAAAATGTTGGTAATTGGATGATTATTTTTGCACAGGATCAATTAAACATGAAAAGAAAGGGAGAGATATCGAGTTGTTTTTAAAGAAGCACAAACAGGCAGATCAGGTGCAAACAGACCCCAGTCCTTGCATCACCACTGGACCCCAGAGCAGCTCCCTACCTGAGGCTAGTCAGAGTCAGTGTGGTCAGACTTCACGACCACCAACAGCTCAGAGCATCTACCAGACACAGGCAGTCAATCACATGCCGAATTCAGGAATTTAAGTTGAGATGATTTTGTCAAATTAAAAGGATAGTTCACCCAAAAATGAACACAAAAAGAAGATATGTTAAAGCACGTTGGTAACCAAATAGTTTTGGGTTCCCGTTGACTTTCCATTGTATTTTTTCTTTCTAGGCTATACTATGGATGTTGATGGGATCCAAAACTGTGTGGTTACCAACATGCTTTAAAATATCTTCTTTTGTGTTCCGCAGAAGAAGGTCATACAGATTTGGACCTTTAAAATGTTGGTTCATGTGTGTTCTTGTTGTTGATGGCTGTGGGATTTATATTGTGATTATACACTAATGGTATTTGTGTTATAAATAGATGTATCAAGAGAGGACACAGATACCTCTGATTACTCTGTGTGTGTGTGTGTGTGTGTGTGTGTGTGTGTGTGTGTGTGTGTGTGTGTGTGTGTGTGTGTGTGTGTGTGTGTGTGTGTGTCAGTGTTGTAGTCGAGACCAGCTCACTCGAGTCCGAGTCGAGACCGAGACCAGAGAGGGTCGAGTCCGAGTCGAGACCGAGACCAAAGAGAGTCGAGTCCGAGTCGAGACCGAGACCAGAGAGAGTCGAGTCCGAGTCGAGTCGAGACCGAGACCAGAGAGGTTGGATAACCTAAGGTTGGGTCTAAAAACCAGACCTAAAGATATCTTCAAGAATATGTAAAATATTTGGTGGTAACAATAAAATTTGCAAAAGTTTAATTTTTTTAATTTTAATAAATCAAATATACCATGGAATCATGTACACTGTAATGGTAAAAAAGGCCACATAGTAGGTGGTGTAAAGGTCATTTTATTACAATTATTACTTACAATTATTACAATCAGTAAGTGCTCTTGTCCACATAACATTGTTGTATCACTCTATACAGTAAGACCACATAACATTTTCTAGTAGGCAAATAACATTACTGTACCACTATACCTGTATGTTCAACTGTAACAAAACTTTTAGCCTTTAAGCTTATGTGCTCTTGTCCACAAAACGTTGTACCACTCTATACAGTAAGACCACATAACGTTTATACCAGTTGAGCTAGAGGCTCCACATCACATCTGACCAGGCTCCTGCTGCATTTGCGTGGCGCGAACGTTAGTCTCAAGTCATGCGCAGTTGCGCACAAGAAAGTCAGCAATCATTGGACGTTTCAATCAAACAACAATTTAAAGAAATATTAACATACAGTAACAATCATGAAATATTTTGAATGGGACTCGAGTGGACTCGGGAATAAGTACGAGTCCTAATATGTTCGAGTACGAGTCAATTCCGAGTCAAAATGCACACGAGTCCATGACAAGACCGAGACCATTAAAATATGGTCTCGAGACCGAGACCGAGTCCGAGTCTCGAGTACACAACACTGGCGTGCGTACCCCCCAAAGTAGCAGTGACCACCCCCTGGCCACACCATGTATAAAACGCCTCGGTTACGACTGTAACCTCGGTTCCCTGAAGAGGGAACGAGCGTTGCGTCGAGAATGACGCTATGGGGAACGCTTTGCGTGATGACGTCTTGAAGCACATGTAAAATCAGTCCAATGGTGTGGCGGAACGTCAGAGGCGGGTGACGTCACGTACCAGGAAACTATAAAAGCCGGCCCGAAACAGAAAACGAAAGCTTCGTAAAAGTCTGAAGTCGAGCTGACAGGCATGAAGGAGATATGGCAAGGCGACGCAACGCTCGTTCCCTCTTCAGGGAACCGAGGTTACAGTCGTAACCGAGGCGTTCCCTTTCAAGGGAACTCCCGTTGCGTTGAGAATGACGCTATGGGGAACGTCTATACCAACGCCTCCATAGCTACGAATGTCTGTCCTGTGTGTAATCTAGAGAGCAGCACTAGGAAGACAAAACATGAGACCCTGGAGCAGAGTCTAGATCCAGAGAGTAAAACCTGACGAAAGTGTGCGGTGAGGACCAGCCTGCCGCATCACAGACGTCCTGTAAAGAAACTCCTGAAATAAGGGCCTTAGAGGCCGCCATACTCCTCGTCGAGTGCGACCGGACAGCCAAAGGAGAAGGCTGCCCAGCCGCCTCATAAGCAAGTGAGATAGCCTCGACCACCCACTTGCTCATCCTTTGCTTAGACACTGGACCTCCTTTGTTAGGGGACCCAAAGCACACAAATAATTGATCACTTTTACGCCACAGGGCAGCTCTGTGGACATACGCGTCTAACGCCCGCACAGGGCAAAGCAAATTATTAGCCTCCTGGTCAGCATTTTGAAAGGGAGGAGGACAGAAGGCCTGCAGGACAAAAGGTCTGACCACATTAGTGGGGACCTTGGGGATATAACCCGGTCTCGGATGTAGAAAAGCTTTCACCATACCCGGAGCAAACTCTAAGCATGACGGAGCAACCGACAATGCTTGAAGATCCCCTATTCTCTTGAGAGAAGAGATAGCCAGAAGAAAAAGAGCTTTCAAAGTTAGAAACTTCTCAGGAACCTCCTCAATGGGCTCAAAGGGGGCCAGGGACAGGCCTTGAAGTGCAATGGACAAGTCCCATGGTGGCACCCTAGAGCGAACTGCAGGCCTCAGCCTCCAAGTGCCACGAAGGAAACGAGATACCAAAGGGTCTTTCCCCACAGACATTCCACCCAAAGGAATGTGGTAAGCACCTATGGCCGCCACATAAACCTTTAAGGTGGACGGGGTCAGACCTGCAGTGAACCGGTCCTGCAGGAACTCCAGAACTGTACCAATTGGGCAGTTGACTGGATCCAACCGACGGTCACTACACCAAGAAGTGAAGACTCTCCACTTCAGGGCATAAAGTTTCCTCGTGGAGGGAGCTCTGGACTGTAGAATGGTCTCCACAACCTCAGTTGAGAGACCTGACTCTATGAGCTGGGCCCCCTCAGAGGCCAAGCCCACAGGTTCCACAGTTCTGGGCGGGGGTGAAATATCGAGCCCTCCGCCTGGGACAGAAGGTCCCTCCTGACGGGTAGCTCCAGAGGAGGCCCGTCGAGGAGCGACACAAGATCGGGAAACCATACTCTGCCCGGCCAGCGCGGGGCTATAAGAAGCAGGCAAACCCGGTCCCTGCGAACTCTCTCCAGAACTCCCGGGAGCAGAGCAACTGGGGGAAAAGCGTACAGACGTAGCCTCGGCCACGTCTGCACCATAGCATCCAGTCCCAGAGGAGCTGGATGCGTGAGGGAGAACCAAAGTGGACAGTGAGACGTCTCTCGAGACGCAAACAGATCCACTTGTGCTTGGCCGAACTCCCTCCATATCAGCTCCACCACCTCGGGGTGGAGCCTCCATTCCCCGGGCCTCGGCCCCTGCCTCGACAGAGTGTCTGCTCCTATATTCTGGACCCCGGGGATGTAAGCTGCCCTGAGTGACAGTAACTTCCCCTGGGACCACAAGAGGATATGGCGTGCCAAGTTGGATAACGGGCGCGAGCGCAAACCCCCTTGGTGGTTGATATAGGCGACTACCGACGTGTTGTCCGTGTGTACTAACACATGGTGTCCCCTGAGATCTGTGATAAAGCTCCTCAGAGCCCGGAAGACAGCTAACATCTCTAGGCGATTGATATGCCAGGAACGATGATGGTCTTCCCACAGACCTTGAGATGAGCGACCCTCCAGGATCGCTCCCCAACCCGTGAGGGAAGCATCCGTCGTTAGCAGTTTGCGACGACAAGGAGCTCCCAACACTGGGCCCTGGGACAGGAACCAAGGTTTCTTCCACATAACCAGGGCACGTAAGCATCGCCGCGTGACCCTGATTGTGCGAAATGGGTTGCCCCTCGGGGAAAACCCCCTGGTCCTGAGCCACCACTGCAGGGGCCTCATGTGCAGCAGTCCAAAAGGTATCACGTTGGAAGCTGCTGCCATGAGACCCAACAGTCTCTGGAACTGTTTGACAGTGAGTAGCTGGCCTAGCTTTACACTTTTCACAGCTGCAAGGATGGACTCTATACGTGGCGGTGACAGGCGCGCCTGCATCGACACTGAGTCCCAAACCACGCCTAAAAAAGTGGTCCTCTGGAGAGGAGAAAGCACACTCTTCTTGGCGTTCAGCCGTAACCCCAGCTCTTTCATGTGGGCGAGAACAACATCTCGATGTTGAACCGCCAACTGATGCGACTGAGCTAAAATCAACCAATCGTCGATGTAGTTCATGATGCGAATACCCTGGAGGCGCAGCGGCGCCAGAGCTGCATCCATGCATTTGGTGAAAGTGCGGGGTGATAAAGCTAGGCCGAATGGAAGAACACGATATTGGTATGCTTTGCCCCCGAAAGCAAACCTCAGGAACTTCCAATGACACGGACGGATGGAAATATGGAAATATGCGTCCTTGAGGTCTATCGTGACAAACCAGTCCTCGGACCTGATCTGTGGCACGATCTGTCTCAATGTTAACATTTTGAACTTGAGCTGCATGACTGACTCGTTCAGAACTCGAAGATCTAAAATGGGACGCAATCCCCCGTCCTTCTTTGGAACTATGAAGTACCGGCTGTAAAACCCGGTTTCCCTGTCGGAGGGAGGTACATATTCTATGGCCCCTTTCTCTAACAGAGTGTTCACTTCCTGTTCCATGACCAGAACCTGCTCGGGGCCCACCACTGTGGGCAGGACCCCCATAAACCGAGGTGGGCGTTTTTTGAATTGTATCTGATACCCTTTTTCCACGGTCTGCAGGACCCAACGAGAAACATTTGACAGTAGCTTCCACGCTGTCAAAGATTCTACTAGAGGTACCAGCCTCTCGAGACTGGTTTCTGGATTTTGTTGTTGTTGAGCAGTCAATTCGTCGCCCTGTAACGGCGCACCGGCAGGGAACGATCGAACAGACTGCTCTAACACCCTCCTCGGAGGGGGCGGGCATCCCGAGGCCACTACGTTTCCGGGTGGTCCTTGAGATATGTGCTCGCCAGAGACCGCTGCGCCCTGTAACACCGGAGGCGGCAGGGTTAGCAGAACGGTCCCCTGAGGGTACCGAAGAGAGACGGGCACCGTAAAAAGAGGTGTTAACCGCTCTGCTTCGGGGGGGACTACCCTCATTTGTCCTGAGCCCTCGGACGTCAGGATTTCTTCCCAGCAGCCTTCTTGGCAGTAATAAAGGTCCGCAGATCCGCTCTACCCCTCGAAGACTGCTGGGTTTGAGCGCGCCCTCCGTGTCCCCGAGATTTTTGTGGGGGAGCACGGGAGGACACACTCTGCTTTTGAGTGGCACGATGATCAGCGCTCTTTTTAGAGGAGTGAGGCTGCTCCCGCTCAGCAGCCTCAATGAATGAGCGGCGGGGGAGAAGTTTCTGGAGTGCAGCAGCCTGTTTTGAAGCTTCTTGCGATTTAGCTACCGCACTGTTCACTGCATCTCCAAATAGCCCAACAGTAGAAACCGGAGCATCTAAAAGAACATGTTTTTCTCTATCTTTGATGTCACTCAGATTGAGCCACAGATGCCTCTCAGTGGCCACCAGGGCTGCCATAGACCGCCCGATTGATTTAGCGGTCTCCTTGGTGGCCCTGAGAGACAAATCTGTGGCTCTACGCAGTTCGGCTACTGTGTCGGGACCAATACCCCCGCCCTCCTCTAAATCACCCAGTAATTCTGCCTGATATGCTTGCATAAGGGACATCGTATGCAGACACGCTGCAGCTTGACCAGCGGCTGCATACGATTTATGAATCAGGGAGGAAGTGAATTTAACTGGTTTGGTGGGAAGTGTAGGAGCCTTCAGGGAAGATGCCGTTGCTGGAGAGAGATAGCTCGCAAGCGTCTCTTCCACCTTCGGCATCTCCCCATAACCATACTCTTTATATTTGTAGATGGAAGAGTAATGTGATGTTTGAGGTGTATATACTCTGTATGACATAGGTTTTCCCCACGATCTCGACACCTCGGTGTGGAGATCGGGGAAAAACGGAAGACTCCTACGCTGAGGCTGTGTACGAGATGGCAGGAAGCGTTCGTCGAGCTTGCTTTTCGAACGAACGTCCTGCCTATCCTCTGGCCACTCAAGAGAAAGTCTGTCAACTGCTCTTGTAACTACATCGAGCAGTTCTTCGAATGCATGAGACTGAGGTGGCGAATCCTCAGACTCAGCTTCAATACTCACAACATCCAACTCCTCAGAGCTGGATAGTTGCAGTATTGGTGCCTCTATCGGGGGGGAAGAAACCGCAGCGCGTGCTTCCACACCCTGATGAGAGGCACTGGATCTGTCAGTAAGAGGCTGAGATAAGGCAGAGCCCGTCTCAACATCCACTGACAGATCCATTTGCGAACCCCAGGTCTGAGATCGCCGCCGAGCCTCAGCCGCGGCGGGACCCGAGCCCTGGGGAACGTGGTCGGGATTGAACCGAGCCAACCGGGATCGGAGCGTCCGCAATGGAAGCGCACAGCAATGCACACAGTCACCACCCTCGAGTGCTGACTGGGCATGCTCCTCTCCCAAACAAACAACACAAAGAGTGTGTGTGTCACCTCCCGTTAAATAACGCGGGCAGGGATGGACACACACTCGATACTGCTGTTTGCTCGCCATATCTGAATAAATATATATATATATAGACAGACAACACCAAATAACAAGGACAGATTTCAACACAGAGCGCGACTGAAGACTCAGAAAGCTTTCGTTTTCTGTTTCGGGCCGGCTTTTATAGTTTCCTGGTACGTGACGTCACCCGCCTCTGACGTTCCGCCACACCATTGGACTTATTTTACATGTGCTTCAAGACGTCATCACGCAAAGCGTTCCCCATAGCGTCATTCTCGACGCAACGGGAGTTCCCTTGAAAGGGAACTCTAGTTCCGCCACTGCTTTGCGTGTCAGAATGTTTGAACTCCACCACTACTCTACAGGTCTTTGGAAGTTTTAAGTCCATTTACTAAAATTTGTATGTATATATATTATTTTTTGAACACCCTGCTATTTTGCAAGTTCTCCCACTTGGAAATCATGGAGGGGTCTGAAATTGTCATCGTAGGTGCATGTCCACTGTGAGAGACATAATCTATAAAAAAAAATCCAGAAATCACAATATATGATTTTTTAACTATTTATTTGTATGATACAGCTGCAAATAAGTATTTGAACACCTGTCTATCAGCTAGAATTCTGACCCTCAAAGACCTGTTAGTCTGCCTTTAAAATGTCCACCTCCACTCCATTTATTATCCTAAATTAGATGCACCTGTTTGAGGTTATTAGCTGCATAAAGACACCTGTACACCCCATACAATCAGTAAGAATCCAACTACTAACATGGCCAAGACCAAAGAGCTGTCCAAAGACACTAGAGACAAAATTGTACACCTCCACAAGGCTGGAAAGGGCTACGGGGAAATTGCCAAGCAGCTTGGTGAAAAAAGGTCCACTGTTGGAGCAATCATTAGAAAATGGAAGAAGCTAAACATGACTGTCAATCTCCCTCGGACTGGGGCTCCATGCAAGATCTCACCTCGTGGGGTCTCAATGATCCTAAGAAAGGTGAGAAATCAGCCCAGAACTACACGGGAGGAGCTGGTCAATGACCTGAAAAGAGCTGGGACCACCGTTTCCAAGGTTACTGTTGGTAATACACTAAGACGTCATGGTTTGAAATCATGCATGGCATGGAAGGTTCCCCTGCTTAAACCAGCACATGTCAAGGCCCGTCTTAAGTTTGCCAATGACCATTTGGATGATCCAGAGGAGTCATGGGAGAAAGTCATGTGGTCAGATGAGACCAAAATAGAACTTTTTGGTCATAATTCCACTAAACGTGTTTGGAGGAAGAAGAATGATGAGTACCATCCCAAGAACACCATCCCTACTGTGAAGCATGGGGGTGGTAGCATCATGCTTTGGGGGTGTTTTTCTGCACATGGGACAGGGCGACTGCACTGTATTAAGGAGAGGATGACCGGGGCCATGTATTGCGAGATTTTAGGGAACAACCTCCTTCCCTAAATTAGAGCATTGAAGATGGGTCGAGGCTGGGTCTTTCAACATGACAATGACCCGAAGCACACAGCCAGGATAACCAAGGAGTGGCTCTGTAAGAAGCATATCAAGGTTCTGGCGTGGCCTAGCCAGTCTCCAGACCTAAACCCAATAGAGAATCTTTGGAGGGAGCTCAAAATCCCTCCTGCAGTGTGTGCAAACCTGGTGAAAAACTACAGGAAACGTTTGACCTCTGTAATTGCAAACAAAGGCTACTGTACCAAATATTAACATTGATTTTCTCAGGTGTTCAAATACTTATTTGCAGCTGTATCATACAAATAAATAGTTAAAAAATCATACATTGTGATTTCTGGATTTTTTTTTTTAGATTATGTCTCTCACAGTGGACATGCACCTACGATGACAATTTCAGACCCCTCCATGATTTCTAAGTGGGAGAACTTGCAAAATAGCAGGGTGTTCAAATACTTATTTTCCTCACTGTATATGCCTATAGCCTACTGTATGTTACATGATCATATATTCTGACATATAAACAGCATAGAAACCATAAAATAATTAGACCACCATTTACTTGCATCAAGCAACTCTGTTGAGATTTTTATAATTAGCATTAATATAATTGTTACATTTAATTTATTGCCTCACTTTAATATGTGAATATTATTATCAGAAAACTGAACATTTAGCATAGTCAGGCTTTTGTTTATGTTTAATGGATAAAACAACGGAGGTGAAATACGCTGCGCACTCGGGTTTATGGCTGCTATAAATTTAACCTGCCACAAGATGGTGCTGTTTTCGACACTCTTGATGCTTCGAATCTTTTCCCCGGAACAATCAGGGGAAAGCCTCAGTGCTTCATGAGGCTTCATTTGCCCATCCCTAGCACGTAGGACTTAGCTGACTGTAACCGTTACAGTGTAACGCAAATGAAGATGAAGGAAGTGAGGTTGAAGATGATGTAGATCGAGGAACGAAGACACAGGGAGGTTATGAGGAGATGGAGATGGAGACGGAGACGGAGATGGAGACGAAGACGAAGTAGGGGAATGCTGGGACTCTGGTGAGAGCAGGAAGAGTCTGTGTTACGAGACCAGATAATGAACTGAAGGGAGTGCAGGCTTGATATGGTGAGGCTGATGAGGGTGAACAGGTGCAGGTGATTAGAATTCCGG
Source organism: Abramis brama (assembly GCF_963993115.1). NCBI lineage: Eukaryota > Metazoa > Chordata > Actinopteri > Cypriniformes > Leuciscidae > Abramis > Abramis brama. The sequence goes on from NC_139970.1 coordinate 33,614,325, forward strand.
TGATGATGAACGAGTGGGTGGATCTGGTGCTGATGGCTGAGTGGATGGTGTGAGTGACTCGTTGCAACCCGGTGAATATGCATTGTGCAATAACAGAATCACACTTACCTTCTTTATTTTGTTACAGTTCTGCATGTATAATATGACAAATCCAGGAAGCCTTGCTGCAAGAGAATTAACTATGTTTTGTTTTCCTTTGTCCAACAGCTCCTGTTTTTACCCATCATCCTCCCCTGTTACCTCCACCTGTATATCTTTATAATAAAACCAATGGCTCTTTTAAAGGGATGGTTCGGAGTAAAATCAACCTAGGGTCCTTTGCACCATGACCCCGAGCCAAACACCCCCCAGAAGCCTTTTTTCCCTTGGTCGAACATTATTAAAGTTAGAGCTTATTTAGAGATATCAGCCAGATGGCTTAGTGCAGGCGCTAATGGATCCTAGGATCTAAATATATCAAGGTCAAGGTCAAGGTAGCATTTATTGTCTCCCTTAGGAGAAATTTGTTTTAGATTAGGGAAACTGCTGCCACATCAAGACATAACACATATAACATACAACATACGTATATATATGTAACGTAATAAATATGTAACAGCGCCCAGTTCCAGGAATGCACTAATATTTTGTTGGTAGTACCAGTTTGCAACAATTATTAGTTAACACTAAGTTGTCAACACTTTGGAAAAAATTATAATTTCGTCATTACGCTACATCCTCACCCTAGGCTGATTTTACTCCGAACCATCCCTTTAAGAGTCACTCCTATACTCCTCTTACTGCCTCTCTCTCTCACACACGCTCTCTCCATCTCTCTCTCTTCCAGAAGCCCCGGTGTATTCAAGTAAGTATTGCTTTTTTCATTTTTAATCTCGTCCTGGTTTGTTTGAGTGAAATAAGTACTTCTCAAAATATCTTTGTGTTTCTCTCCCGCTTACTCTATCTCTGATAGAAATGCCAGGCCTGGGGTCAACAAGTCGAAAGTGTGTGGTCTGCCATACAAAACTAAATGTTGCCTGTAAAACCTGCAACACATGCAAGGTAGAGCAGCCACATAAGCTGAGGCAAAAATCCAGAAAAAAAAAAAAGATATCCAGAAAAAAAAATCGTACGCTAAGAACATTACACAAGCAGTTGTTTTGAATGTGACCCTGTTTTGGGGGTCCAAAAAACAAAAAGTTTGTTATTTACAAGAAAAACCTGACTAGTTGAAGATAACCCGTGTTCTTCTCATCACAAAAATTAATAATGGAGCAGGTCATGAAGGCATGGAGAACATGAAACCAAGGCAGCCGTGACAAGAAGGGGAAAGGTTTTTTTCCCCTGTAGACCACTCTCACCTGCAGCTCATCACAATTATACAAGGTCTGACAGGGTCTGGGAAAGTTTTTTTTTAAGCCCCCTAGCACTCAATTTTTCTCTCTATCCTCCATTCCAATAAGGTTGAGTGGGGAAAACTCCTGAACCTTTTTGACCTGTATCTTTGCTAAGGTGAGAAAACTGGTCAAGTCGCGGGTCGCAGGTTGCCCCAAAGGCCTGTGGGTTGTATTGTGCTGCGTTTTAAAGAGAACAATTGGCTTTTTTGGTATCACCTGGTGGCCTGTCACAATGTTCATTGGAAATAGATCGACTCAGAGCACAATGGAGACATTTCAGAGTGTTATATGTGAGGTTCTAGGGAAAATTCTAGGTTATATTTGTTGCAATTGACAGTTAGATTTGACAGTTTACATGGATATATAGTTGTTTTCAATTAAAATGTAGAAAATTTGTATTTGCACTTTCCTTAATGTTTTGGGTACATAAAACCTGTAAATAAATGGCCTACTAAATTTTAATTGGAAAACAATTATGAAAAACAAATCATAAAACATAATTTAAATGCCAGTATATAAAAACATCAACAAATATTGCAATTAATAAATTATTGTAACTTTTAAATCACCAAAAATTTAACAACATGCCCTAACCTACGGAAGCCCTATGAGGCCATGGATTATTATTATTTTTATTTTTTTCACAACTTAATTTTCTCATGATCTCGACATGAGTTGTTTGATCATGTTCACAACTTAATTTTCTTGTGATCTCAATATTACAAAGGTTTTCTCATTATCACAGCTTAATATTTCCTTGTGATCTCGACATAACAAAATGTGTTTTCTTGTTAACACGACTTTTATGTCATGTCGAGACATGATCATGAGAAAACAAGAAAGAAAAAAAGTAAACCATGGCCTTTTAGGGCTTCCATACCAACCTGATAGCCTATTTATGAACAATTCCCTTCTTCCACTATAGGTCCAGTCTCCTCTAAATGGAGTATATACTGTAATGTTTATGTTTTTTCAAGACATTTGGTGTTCACGAATCTAAACTTTCTAGCAAGTCTTGTGTTTCGTGGTAAAGGAGCAGAGACCAAGAGATAATGAAAGCTATTGTGAGAAAGTCTAAGGACTTCTGAAGTACATCCTACAAATTGTACCCACAAGATATAAAAGATTTTCTTTCTTTCTACCATACAAAGTTAAGAGTGTTCAACACAGAATGCATAACTAGACCTACCATTTCCATCCACCCTGGAATGAAAGTGATAGATGTTAAAAATGTCATGAATGTGTGGATCACAGAAAATTCCCTCTCCCACTAGGTTTCACATGTTCTAGTTTCGGAGTTGAAGAGGATCCAAAAAAATACAGGACATTCCAATCCTTTGCAAATGAAAGATGATGTTAGCCTGTTTGCCATCTAAAAAGGCCACAAAAACCTGTACTGACATAATCTACTCAAACAGGTACAATGACTGCACTACGATTTGTCCTTCAGGAATAGCATCTCTTCATTTCTAACTCTTCTGTTACCTCTTCTAACTCTCCCACTTCTTTTTTCATCTCACTTGCTCTCCCTTTTCTGTAAAAAGCAATCTGCAATCAGAACTACATGGTTCACCTCAGGATAGCACCTCTGCCAATCTCATTTATACAGTGCTTGATTGAAATGAATATTTAAGTGGCTGCATATAAATGAATAAAGCTTCAGCTCTCTCCATCAGAATGTGACCCCTTGCATGAGGAGCTTCCTGGACCCTCATAGACAGTCCATTAAATATGTAAAAAAAAAAAAAAAAAAAAAAAAAATTTAAATGTAGGCCTCTAGATGCCAAATATTTGTCTAAACAATAATGTAGAGTTCCTCAAACATAATATTCTGAAAGGAACATGCTCAAAAAGAGTTAATGTATTCAGAAGAATTATTGAACAAATCTGACCCACTAAACCTTTGCAGTTGCTCTACATTTCAGGCATAGAATGTACATCTGTAATTGATCACAGGCAAGATAACCTAGACGTGTAAGTGAGCACATTTAGGAAAACTGTTTAATGAAAATTATGAATAAAAGATAGTCCTCTCTATATTCATGCTGTTCTGGCAGCATAAAAAATAGATACATAACCAATTGCCTAGCTCATATTACTGGATATTGTGGTGCTTTGGTATGCTGATGTTTTAATTTGAAGTCATCATAGTGGCAAATTAAATGTGGTGTTGAATGTTTATTCATCCAAACGAACTGAAAGCATTAAAACTATAGGCCTCACTACATTTCTCAGTAGTGAGGTGGTAGCATTGCTAGTTTTTAAATCACATATAGCTTTTTAGAAAAGCTAGTGATTATGTTGATGGGTAGCGTTGATAAACATCACAATGTTCCATTGTCCTTGACATTCTTTAGATATCAAATTGTGTCTGGAATTTTCTATTGGTGTTTTAGAATCAAAACTAGCTATATATGTCTGATTTGTAGCTTTTTAATAGGAAAGTTATTCATTTAACCACATCTATTTTTGCAATTTTTTTCATTGCTGTTTAAAATTCAGAATTAATTTTATATTTGTTAATCATATAAAGTTGCTGAAAGCTTTGCCATGTAGCGCATAGTGTTGCTATTACTTTCTTAATCTTTTTAATTTCACAACAATATCTGAGGGCCCCATGACTTAATCCATGACATGGATTAAAGATAAGGATTTTTAAAAAATATTTTACACTCAATTTCTACCTGAAAAAATAATTTAGAGATTGATAAATAAATGAGTTAGTAAAAGTGTTATATTATTTTATTATTTTCTATGTCTAGAAATCACACTTTTATAATTCTTCAAAGAAAAAAAAAACCCTATTGTTGTGGGGGTGGATTAAAATAAGAAATATCTTGTTAAATCTAATTTGCAGATTAGTTTGTAACTTAAATAGATTCATATTTATCTTGCCCAACATTGCTGAATTGTCTTTTTCTCATTAGCATATGTTTTATCCTGATCCACACTATGTTTTGGAGAAAAAGTCAAAAGCCAAAACCAATGATGAAACATATTACTTGCTTTACAAAACTTTGTGTTCAAGGCAATGGAATTCAGACAGCTTGGAGAGATTACATTAAAGTTTTTCATCTATTTAATAAAGCAGTCAATTGATTTTTTATTTTTTAGGAGATGGTTATGTGCTGAATCTTATCATACTGTGTTTGATGAGATGTTATTTGATACAGGTCTGCTCTTGGCTGATTTGTGCTCAACTGATGATTTTAGGTAAATTTATCAGCACTATAGCTCCATTCTGATGTTTATTACTCGTTTTGGTTGGATGAGAGGAGTGAGTTCTTTTCTTTTGCGATACTTAGTGAGCATTAAGAGATTAACAGAACTGAAGGGAGAATTTGTGTGGAGGAAGCTTGGTGCTTTGCTTATACAGTGGAATTAAGTTGGATTTTAGTGCAGGATTTACTTCCATATCTTTCGCCATTACAGGCGCACCCACAGTCCTGTGGGATTTGATCTGGAATTTACATTTGGCGAACGAACAAAAGCATTTTGTGTGTCTGAAGTGTAATGACTCCGGTTTCGCACAATGAATTTTTTACGCTGTGAGTATGAAAAAGGTCTCTGTGGAGTTGCACAGGCAGTATGAAACCTGGGATTTAAACTACGTGCTCTGTCTTCATTTAAAAAAAAAAAAGCTCTGCTTTCCTTAATACTTGACTTAAATCGAGAGACCTTGAAAGACATAGATTTGAATGAGAAACAGACTTCATTTGCATTAGCTGGTGACATAGCTTCTTGTCTCCGGCATGATTGCTTCAACAGCTTTTCCCCGGGACAGAATAACTACCAGCATTTTATAGCATCATGTCATCACGTCCAACACCAATTAATGGTCCGCAGACTGTTCGTAACGAAATGCAAATCTCATCATTTGCAACTGACAAGTGGGACATCTTATTAAAATCAAAGCATTCCAAAAGCCATTTCCTGCAACTCAATAGCGCTGAGTATCTGGAAGAGTTTCCCTTCCATAATAGGCCTCAAGACTATAGTGGAGAGAAGTGGACTCTGTCACATGTGAAATGGGAGCGTATCTAAAGAGTTTCTCATTAATGCTAGTCATGTCCTACATGTCTTTTAGACATAGATCTCACTTCCTCGGCTAAAGTTTGAAAAATTACCCAACAAGCAACCGTTGACTATTCACTATTATGAAACCTCTGTTAAACAAATTGAAAGTCATTTAGCTCCTGAATTTACATTAAAGAAGAATTATCATTTTATTCTCTGTTTAAGATCAATGTTGATGCAACCGTGATGAGCACCAAGGGCTTTGAATGATTCTTTTTGTCACTAAGATTTCCAGCACATTCCAACTTTTCTTATACAACCATCCTTCATTTACAAAAAACACTGTTGGGAATACTTTTTATGTATGTTTAACTTATTATGTATGTATATATGAACACATTGTTTATACATGCATGTGTTTAGGGAAGAATTCAACTAATTCTTTTTATTAGCGCAATTTTCCCCCGGAAATTGCGCTTGTTAACTCATGATTTCTGTTCTGTGCGTCTGTGCGCACCAATCTTGCACTTCTATCTACTCCTCAACCAGACCACCTAGAGACTTCGGGTTTTCGGCATTATGTTAAGGAAGGTCTAATCTCGGGAACGCACAAAAAAAATCCAGGAAAAGATTTACTATCTCTTAGTGTTGTGATCCCATGAGGTGAGAAAATTGCGCTAAAACACTCACCGAGTTTTTATTACTTGTTTTTATTAATTCCCCAAGTCAAGTCACCTTTATTTATATAGCGCTTTTTACAATACAGATTGTTTCAAAGAAGCTTTACAGTGATAACAGGAAAATAATGCAACAAAGTTTATTCCGGCATAGAGTTATTGTCCAGCTTAAGCAAGTTCAGTGTTGATTCATTTCGGTTGTAAAAATCATAAATTATAAATTTAGTTAATTTATCTATACCGCAGCTCTGGAGAAAACAGTGATGTCATCATCTAATGATGAAATATGTCTTTCTGACCCATGCAAGCAGATTATCACCATCATGATGAAAATAATTACTGTTCTTTTGATTGTCTCAGCATCTGTCAAGTAAACTGGAGAGCAAACAAGTAAACTAAGTAAAGAGTCAAAACTTTTGACTCACTACTCCATGTTTAAAAAAATGTAAAAGGAATTATTTACTTTGTATTCATGTCACAAAAGGGACATCACTAAATTGCCTCAAAATGATATTACACCATGTCTGCAGCTCTGGTCTACATTTAAGTAATATGCCCACGTAAAATTTGTCTGCAAAAGTTATGTTTGTTGATGTAAAAAATCTGCCAGGAATGAGTTTGTCTTCTTAGTGATTCTGATACTGAATGCATATCACAGACACAGACTTACATTGCTCATCATATAGGCCATATTTAGAAGACAACAGTTGTCTCTTTTTATGTTTTAATTTCTCATACAGAATGATTACAGTAAACATCTAGAGACAAAGTAGATAACCTGCTTAAAGGTGTTTCTTAAACTACAGGCACAAGGTGTTGATTCTTATTAAAAATAAATGTAAAGTTGTTTTCTTTATATGAAGGTTACTGTAGCTGTAATGAAGTGCACAACGCAGAAGTGGAAAACAGAAATAGTCTTTAATAAGAAATCCAAAACCAAAACACTCAGGAGATACCAGGGAAAAAGCAAATAACATAAGCACACAAACTAAAGACGATACCAGACAAATAAACTAAGGAAAATCAGGGCTTAAATACATCCATGGATAATTAACGTAACCAGGAACACATGCAAAGTCAATCAAAAACCATGGAGACAAACTAGCAAAGGGAACACAGACAAAGAGGAAATACATTTATCATGACATTATTTATTTTTGCTACTTTTTAAATGCCTGTTACTGTATGTATATGTGTTGTTTTTTTGTTGTTTTTTACCCTTGTTTAACCAAGATAATAGAAAACATTTATTATTAATGATCTTACTATCTGATAATCTAATCTAATCTGATAATCTCCGGCATGGGAGGCGGGTGCGCAAACAAGGAAGCTAAAAACCGCAGCCTCTAGGGCAGGGGTCCCCAACCCCCGGTCCGCAGACCGGTACCGGTCCGTGAGACATTTGGTACCGGGCCGCACAGAAAGAATAAATAATTTACCGTATTTTCTGGACTATAAGTCGCTCCGGAGTATAAGTCGCATCAGTCAAAAAATGCGCCATGAAGAAGAAAAAACATATATAGCCTAAGTCGCACTGGACTATAAGTCGCATTTATTTAGAAATTTATTTCACACAAAAAAAAACAGTTCTCCGTTACGGACATGACCGCTCTGAAAGCAGCACTAAAAGACTGCTTTAAAACTTTCACAGAGACCTCAAACAGAAAGCACAAAGCCTGTCTTTAAATTTAATTTTGTTTTGTATTAATTGTATCTTAATTTTAATCAGTGTTTCATCAACCAATTGTCTGGATTTAATAAATAAGAAGTAAATATAGTAGAAAATAGATAATCACAACACGGAGGCGCCGGCGCGTGAACTGGAGCTGGTCTCATAAATTAACCGAAACTCAGCGTATAAGGTAGCCTACTTGCCTCACAGACCTGAGACATATATAGAAAGCAAGAAATGTCTAATTTTAAACAGAACAATTTAAAACGAAAGAAAACAGACTGCTATGTAATCCGTATGAAATGTGCATTTCTCTCTGGCACGTTCACTACTGCGAAGATCTCAAGAAAATGACTCCTGCTATATTTTACATATTCATAATCATTAATTTTGCCTCTTGAGGCCAGGGGAGTGAGGTTTACACATCCGTTACACTCTTCCCCCTAAACCTCACTCCCGTCCGGGTCAACTTCATCAAATATAACTGGTCCTACCTGACCCGTTTCGAGTGGGATTCAAAGCAGGGTCTCCGGCGTGAGGGGCAGGCGCGCTAACAAGGAGCCTCTAGCCTCAGTCGCTAGCTCACCTCTTGAGTCTGTTCAATTAGCAGATTACAATATTTATTTATTTTATAATCAAGCTAACTTTTGTGAAATCATGCAAAAAGTGGAGAAAATATTGTTTAATTGTGTGTATTTTTGTAGACATGAATTCTTGCTATGTCATTACAAAGGAGTGTTAAAATTTTAATTTTAACGTGAAAGCATGAACTTGTTTTGTTGCTAGTTGTTTCAAATAGTTTACCTCTTCATTCAATTATTTGCCTTTTCTTTTATAGACATTTTACAAACTTCTCTCTCTGTGACCTAATGGATCAGCGATTATACCAAGCTGTGTGAGTTTCTACCCCTTCATTAGATGTGCTCCATGTTCTTTTAGCTCAAGGTCATTGATATTGAGGCAATCAGGAAGCTGACACATTGTTTTCATAGGTGACTGAGTTCTCAATGAAGACTATAATGTGAATTTGGGACTTGTTAGCATGAGAGAGGCCGCTAACTATTAGGCCGCTATACGTTTTGGCGAATTGGTGGTGAATTCATATGAATCCGTACAATCCGAAATTCGAATTTCCGAATTTCCGGTTGACGTATGCGCATGCGTCGCGTCTGAACGCGTTGTTGTTGTCCTTGGAGCTCCATCGATTTGATTTATAATTCTTGATTTTTCTCTTTAAACTCACTTACAACGAACATTTTCTACTTTTCCTCACTGAGAAGCACTGCTGCTCAAACCTCATAGTCACAACGCGGACTGTTGAGCAGACGCGTCTCAAGCCTTTTAGTGATCCAACGTCGGATACTCTTAAAGGTTACTCCTGGGGATCACGGCTGAACGCGTCTTCTCCACACTCACTTACAAACAAACACTTTTCCGCCTATCGTGCGTCTACTCTACACCCGTACCACTAAAAAGACGGATTATATCCAAGACTTCAGTCATAAATTAGTATTAATATTGATAGCATCACTGGTAGCGTCGTTGCTAACTTACTGACCATCTGTTAAAATGGCGAATATATCAGATGTAAGTAGTCTACCTTTTGGTGCAGGTGAGGACACATTTGAGCTTTACGCATTGCAGTCTGAGCTGGAAGCTGTTGAGAAACAGATCCACGACCTTTTAGTGAGACAAGCCGAGCTGATAGACCGGCGTTTAGCTCTTGAAACATCATGCGCCGATGCACACAAATCAGTGATTAATGTTACTAACCCGCTAACTCCGACCTCGTCTACTCCGTGCGTTTCTCAACATCGGTCCCGAGCGCCGAGGTCGCGATCAGCCATGGTCTCGTTCACTCCGGCTCCAACACGCCACCACGAAGCCTGGATGGTTCCGCAGTGAAGACGCGAGTCAGGTCTAGACCAAGAAGACTCTCTCCGACCCTCCCGGTTTTCGAGATATCCACCCAAAACCGCTTCTCCCCTCTTCGCGAAACTGAACGCGATGCTGTGATTATCGGCGATTCCATCGTTCGGCATGTACACGCTACGTTAGGTAAAAGTAAGGTGCACAGTCACTGCTTTCCTGCTGCTCGTGTTTCTGAAATCGCTGCTCGCGTTCCCGAGATTCTGAATGGTGACAAGCGCGTCGGAACTGTGGTCCTGCACGCGGGAGTGAACGACATCAGGCTGCGCCAGACGGAGGTTCTGAAGAAAGACTTCAGGAATCTGATCGATACGGTACGCAGCACATCGCCTGAAACAACGATTATTGTGTCAGGACCGCTTCCCACGTACCGACTAGGACAAGAAAAGTTTAGTAGATTATTCGCGCTAAATGAATGGTTAATGTCATGGTGCAAAGAGCACAAACTGCTCTTTGTAAATAATTGGAATCTGTTTTGGGAGCGTTCTAGGCTTTTCCGTGCTGATGGCTTACACCCAAGCAGATTCGGAGCGGATCTTCTGTCGGATAACATCTCCAAAATGTTAAATACCTTTTGACTAGTAACCAAAAGTCCAAATCATAGTCTTTGCTGCACCAATTTAACTGATATAAATTCTAGTGTAGAACATGGCATAGAAACTGTGTCTATTCCTCGTTTACTGAGATCAAATAATAAATTTACTGCAGGATCTAGGAAAAATCTAATTGTTATTAAAACAGAAAATGTTGCTATTAGTAAACAAAAACAATTTCTAAAGCTAGGTCTTCTAAACATTAGATCACTCACACCTAAGGCAGTTATTGTAAATGAAATAGTCACAGATAATAGCTTCGATGTACTTTGCCTTACTGAAACATGGCTTAAACCAAATGATTATTTCGGCCTAAATGAGTCTACCCCAGCAGGATACTCCTATAAGCATGAGCCCCGTCTGATTGGTCGTGGCGGCGGTGTTGCAACAATCTATAGAGATATTCTCAATGTTAGTCAGAAAACGGGTTATAAGTTTATTTCGTTTGAAGTACTTGTACTAAATGTTACGCTCTTAGATGTTAGAAAAACTTCCCTATTATCTCTAGCCTTGGCTACCGTATATAGACCGCCTGGGCCTTACGCTGATTTCCTAAAAGAGTTTGCAGATTTTCTCTCAGACCTATTAGTCAATGTCGATAAAGCATTAATTGTTGGAGATTTTAACATACACGGAGATAATCCAAATGATGCGTTAGGGGCTGCGTTTGCAGATTTATTAAACTCCTTTGGGGTCAAGCAAAACGTTACCGGACCAACTCATTGTTTTAATCATACACTCGATTTAATTATATCACATGGAACCGATCCAACCGATATAGATATCATTCCACAAAGTGATGATGTCACTGACCATTACATGGTAACTTGCATATTACGTACTCCTGTAATATATCATGCTGCGCCGCGTTATCGATCAGGCAGGACAATCCTTCCATCCACCTTAGATAATTTTTCAAATTGCTTATCTGATCTGTCTCAGCTGCTCAGTGAACCCAAACAAACAGATGAACTAGAGGAATTAACTAGCACTATGAGCACCATTCTCTCTGGAACATTGGATATTGTTGCACCCATTAGATTAAAAAAGGTCAGAGAGAAAATTAAAGCACCATGGTACAACAATACTACGCATGTTCTAAAGAGAGAAACCCGTAATTTAGAGCGTAAATGGAAACAAACTAATTTAGATGTCTTTAGAATCGCATGGAAAGACAGTATGTCACGTTATAAAAAGGCCCTTAAAGCGGCCAGGGCTGAGCACCTCCGCAAACTAATAGAAAACAACCAAAACAATCCTAGGTTTTTATTTAGCACCGTGGCTAGACTAACAAATAAACAGATGTCACCTGAACAAAATATTCCGTTACAGTTTAGTAGTAATGATTTCATGAAGTTCTTCACTGAGAAAATAGAAAACATCAGAACCACAATTGTAAACGTTCAATCCTCAATCGCGCCTTATAATTCAGCCTCAATTATCACGACGCAAGAACAATTACAGTGCTTTACAACTATAGAACAAAAAGAGTTAAATAAACTTATCACTTCATCTAAAACAACAACATGTTTATTAGATCCTATACCAACTAAACTACTGAAAGAAGTGTTACCTATAGTGGAAGAGCCTCTCCTCAATATTATTAACTCATCTTTATCTTTAGGTCATGTTCCAAGAACATTTACTGTAAACTGGCACTTATAAAACCTCTCATTAAGAAACCACAATTAGACCCGCATAATCTAGCAAATTATAGACCCATTTCAAATCTTCCTTTTATGTCTAAAATACTAGAAAAAGTGGTGTCCGCTCAACTGGGCTCTTTCTTGCAAGAAAATGACATCTATGAAAAGTTTCAGTCTGGATTCAGACCGCACCATAGCACTGAAACTGCGCTCGTTAAAATTACAAATGACTTACTTTTAGCATCTGACCAAGGCTGTATCTCAATACTAGTTTTACTTGATCTTAGTGCTGCGTTCGATACTATAGATCACACAATACTCTTAGATCGACTACAAAATTATACTGGTGTTCAAGGACAAGCATTAAGTTGGTTCAGATCATACTTATCTGACCGCTACCATTTTGTCTATTTAAATGGAGAAAAATCGATCATAACTCCAGTAAAATATGGAGTGCCGCAGGGATCTGTGTTAGGCCCTCTGTTATTCTCAATATATATGCTGCCACTTGGAAATATTATAAGGAAACATGGAATTAGTTTCCATTGTTATGCTGATGACACTCAAATCTATATTTCATCACGGCCAGATGAAAACGCTAAATTATCCAATTTGACAGAGTGTGTTAAAGATATAAAAGATTGGATGACGCACAATTTTCTTTTATTAAATCCAGACAAGACAGAGGTACTAATCATCGGTTTAAAAAACCGCCCACAAAACCTCTCACACTACAACTTTAACATAGTAGGATGTCCTGTTACTTTATCCTCTACAGTAAAAGACCTAGGTGTTATACTAGACTGCAACCTGTCTTTTGAAAATCATATTTCATATGATAACATGCTATCAGTTTCTGATGCAGAAAAATTAGTTAATGCATTCATGACCTCGAGACTAGATTACTGTAATGCTTTATTAGCCGGTTGTCCTGCATCCTCAATAAACAAGCTACAGTTAGTCCAAAATGCCGCCGCTAGAGTTCTTACTAGATCAAGAAAATATGATCATATAACACCAATTTTATCATCACTACATTGGTTACCTATAAAGTTCCGTATTAATTACAAGGTATTGCTACTGACTTATAAAGCCCTAAACGGTTTAGCTCCAGTCTATTTAACGGATCTTCTATCGCCCTATAATCCATCGCGCTCTTTAAGATCACTAAATTCGAGGCTTTTGGTCATACCTAGGATATCCAGATCCACCAAAGGAGGGAGAGCATTTTCACATTTAGCTCCAAAACTCTGGAATAGTCTTCCTGATACTGTTCGTTGCTCAGACTCGCTCTCCCAGTTTAAAACTAGATTAAAGACGCATCTCTTCAGCCAGGCATTCATATAATACTTTTAATCTTACAGTTAAATCCAACCTCTAGTTCATAAACGCCAGAGGAGAACTGGCCCCCGACTGAGCCTGGGTTCTCCCAAGGTTTTTTTTTTCTCCATTAGGTCACCTGATGGAGTTTTTCGGTTCCTTGCCACTGTTGCCTTTGGCTTGCTCAGTTGGGGATATTTGGGATATTTAATTTAATTAATCAATCAACAATACTATTGATCAGCATTACCAAACGTGGACATTTTCCACTAGAAACAAGCATTGATGTATTATTTTAATTTAATACTGTGAAGCTGCTTTGATACAATCTGTATTGTGAAAAGCACTATATAAATAAACTTGACTTGACTTGACTTGAGAGGCAGAGCATCGGTGTCATATACACACACTACATCAACATGGGTCACTAAACCAACACACTAGGTGATAAATGTTACATGTTACATGTTACATGTAACTCAGTACTCAAAAAGTACAATATTTGTTTTATTTAATCGTAGCTTTTTCTACACAGACATTGTCACAATAAGACATTCCTCATTGAGTGACTGCACTTCCTCGACCTGCTAAATGCCTGAGGTTAGCCAACCTGTAGTCTCACTGGTGACACAAAAACATCTTTCAAACCCTGTTAAAAAGAGTTCACACAGCATGAGCCATTTAAAAAGTCTCACCATTATGTTGCAAATCAAGATGTGCTGTTCATATTCATGCCATTGTTATTTCTCTTGATTTATATTTGACATTTTTCACTCTCTAATTTTCTTTCACAGCAGTTTAATGAGAACAAAGTTCAGCAGTCCGTCACTGCTCATTATGTTTCCAGCAGGCTTGCAAAACCACATTTAACTTATTGAACTTTTGTAGCACATTACAATGATGATATTTTTAAACAATGAAAATATGAAACAAATTGGGTAATTTTCAAAATGACAAAAAGGTTGATTCTAATGTCACATCTGCAGTGTGAAAGTCATCAAATATTTGACAGAGTCTTTCAAATCACACAATCCTGTTATATAGTCTGGAATTTGGTAGGTTCGACAGCTCCTGTCCTCTGAGATTTACTTTTTTGTCATTTCAGCTCATTAGTGAATGTTACAAATATTTCAAAATATGTCTCTCATATATATGCTACTCTTGGTATTGGGAGTGAATTGTGAATTCTCAGTGCATATACTTGTTCTTTAAAATACAACAACAGTTGAAATGGCATTTGTGCCCAAAAGTTTTATCTTTGCATTTCCACTTTGCTTTGAAAATGGCCTCTTAGCTGCTATCTTCATAGTCTTTCTGGAAGAGACACCTCTAAATAATAAGCATTCCATTAGAGATGGTGTCTAGAGCAAAGATCACCGATCTCATCTATGTGCTGCACTTCTACGTGAAGTGACATGACATGTCCTTCTGTAATTATGCCATGTATCACACACGCACTGTGGGCTAATTAGGAGTTTGCTTAGAAAGAGTAGACACTGCCAGTCTGAGCTGTAGCAATTCATTAAATGTTATTCGACTTCATAATTTGGAGATAACAGCACTTGCTCATTTGATTTTCAATGTCACCTTCACAGGTACTGAATCTTAAAGTGGAGATTCAAAGAAATGCAAGGAGAAAGGCAGTGATCCAGGAAATCACATCTCGTGCACATAAGGTTTGAATATGCGACATTACATATGCTAATATACCAACCCAATGCCCCTCCGGCCACAAAATGTTATTCTGCAGCATAAATACATCAACCCTGAGATCATTTGAGGTAATTTATAATTGGTAAAACATTCTAGTCCCAGGCGCTAGGTACTGGTGGAGGCCTGTGGGAGCATTGTCACATCAGATTTGTTGTTGTGGAGCTGATAATGGCCTGCCCAATCCAATTAAAGTATGGACTTTTACTATGACACAGTTAATATGACAAAATTCAGAGTCTCTTCCTCGTGACTCACTTTCTTACTCTGGAGTCCAGAGTCTCAAATGCCTCTTTGAATTATCACAGGGGTGCTTTGAAGTTTTCATATGTCATTTATGCGAGTGAAACTTGCCAGTCCCAATCAGCCCTGGCCGTTGGAATTCAGTATCCATTTGACAGGTGTACCAGCCGCTGACTTCCTAGGGCCTTGTTTTACTTCCTAATTTCGCCGCCATTGACACGACTCATTTTCTGCCTCGGTGCAGACGCGGACTTTGACAAATGAGGCCATAGGGATGAGTTACGGCCCAACCACTGTCGTGTTCCGAAAGCCCTGTACTCTGCAGGATGTCCAGCGATTCTCTGCTCGGATCGTAATCCTATTACCTCACCGCCTGTACTAGAACACCAAGGCTGCAGTGCCAATGCATTTATTGCAAAGTGAGCGAATGACATCAGTCAGAGTAGCTGATTCCAGTGAAAAGCATTACACTGTGTGTCTGGGGCTCTATGGAATCCTGACCAGTCCAAATGATACTGAATATAGCAAAGTATTATTACGCTTTAAAATAACTATTTCTATTTGTTGCTCAAGAAACATTTTTTCTTATCAATGTTAAAAATACATTTAAAGAGTGTATCGATACCTAGCCCTAACTGCACAGCTCATCAAAGTCATGATGAGATAAGCATCATGTTTATTGAGCATTAGCAATAATTTGTGGGAAGTTGTGTAATTTGTCCCTTTATGAGCATCATCTAGCTGATTTCCTTTTAAAACATTTGCCCAAAATCATTGGTAATATTGAAGTTGTGCTGCAGCAGTTAGCCAGTTGTTTGTGTTCCAATGGGAGATGCTGTTTTAAATTCAGCCCGTGTCGTGTCTCCCAATCCTATTCCCTATTATTTCCTCTCTACTGTCTCTATAATAAAAATGGGCTGTCTGATAGCTACTTAAGTGTTGAAAAACATAAGTTCATACATTTCTTTACCTCAATAGACGAGCATTCTTTGCATGTACAAATCAGTATTATTCAGATGTAAAATGCCCATTTGATGAATATGAATGAGCGGTGAAATAGTGTTTCAGTAATACAATTTGACTCTATATAAGATTCTGTTTTCAAGCCATTTTCTAAAGCAGATATAATATAAAGCAGATATCCATTGTGCCGTTTCATTATCATCAACATGACTGACTCTCTCAGAGTGAAAAATGCATTTTCAGGATTTTTTACTGCAATTTCTTCTGCAAGTTCTTACTTTGTTTTTTCATTCTCAACAAAAAGAAAATCAGAGACAGCTTTGTTTTCATGAATGATATTTTTGATGTATGAATATGCAAATTAGCTTTAAATACCATCTTGCCCATGACAGTCTCACAATGAATAATGGTTATGCAAGTGTGGCATTCATAAACAAAAGACTTCAACTGCGAATTACTGCATGTGTAAATGAACAAAACTCGCTTTGAACAATGACAACAAATGGAGGAAGAAAACACAGCCAGCTTTTGAAACCGTTTTTCATCAGAATTATTCTTTAATGAAACATTCTTTTGTATTACGCCATGTTGTACAACTCATTTAGAGAGAGATTCTCTGAAGCCCATAGGAAACCATTTACAGTACATAAAATACATTTATTTCCTCAATTTCTTAATCCAGCGTCTCAAATTGTCTCTAAATGAAACCAAATAAACAATTTGCTGCCTCTTTTTAAAAATCCATTACTTAAGAGTTTTCACGCTTTATTTAGGTAATTCATTCCTTTGGATAAATAGAGATTATTGAGTAAAGGTGTAGAGGAACTACACCTGCAGGAAGTTGCAGATATTGATTATTTCAGTGTTCAAGATAAATGATGAAATATTCCAGTGGACATTATCAGCTAAAACTGGTTTGCACAGGGAAAAGAAAGAATAAGAGATGTGAGCATATTATCTGCAATGGTTATTTTTTTCATTTAATCCAATACCTGGTCAGGTTACTTGACACAAATTGACGTAACTGCATGTTTGTAGGTCAATAATATGGTGTCTTAAAGTTTATTCTGGACCCAAAAGCATTTGTATTTTGTTTTCAACTTTTTTTCTTTTTTTTTAAGTGTTGAGTTATAGCTTTAGTTTGAAAGTTTTAATATACACAAAACAAGCCCACAAAATCAACTGTGTTTGGTATATTCTCTATCGGTTTCTCACAAAGAGTTCTCTCGTGTTTATGTTGTCAACCCCTGTGGTGATGCATTCCCATAATAAACCACAGAAATACATAGATGTGCTTTTGTGAGACAAATGTAGGCACGCTTCTCCTCGGGCATTGAGTCTTTTCTTTTCTCCCATGATTCCAGCGCGTTGTGAGGGAGCACAAAGCGTTGCTGCTCATGGGGCTCCTTTGAAAGTGTGTGTTTGTTGGGGGGGCTGGGGCGCTTGGCCTCTGAGTGATGGTGTGCATCTCAGGGAGCCGGGGTCAGCAATCGATTTCTCAACTCGCTCGCTGAATGCACTAATCAGGCTCACTGGAGCTCCCTTGAGCAGTGGAGCTCTGCCTGTGTCTTTGTCTTAGTCATCTCAGCCTGGAGTTTAGCTGCATGAGAGACTTCAAACAAGAAAAATACATTTTTTTAAGGAATGTATACTGTGTTTGTTTGGGAAAGTTTTGAAAGCTCAGCTGAGCTCACTTTGGGATAATCATGCATATACATATATAAAACCTGATGTTTTTTACATTATGTAATGAGAGGGAGTGGGTATATATGATAATAAAATTTTCTAAAGATATAAGTTATATATAAATTGGTAACACTTTACAATAAGATTCATTAGTTAACTACCTTTGTTAACATGAACTAAGAATGAACAATACTTCTACAGCGTTTATTAATCTTAGTTAATATTAATTTCAGCATTTACTAATACAATACTGAAATCAAAGGTTGTATTAACATGAATTAATGCACTGTGAACTAACATGAACAAACAATGAACAGCTGAATTTGTATTAACTAACATTACCAAAGATGAACAAATACAGTAACAAATGTGTTACTCATGCTTAGTTCATGCTAGTTAATACACTAACTAATGTTAACTAATGAACCTTATTGTAAAGTGTTACCTATAAATTATGTAATTATGAGGATTGATTTAATTTTTAACTAACAATGCAAAAAATATAAGATATTAGAATAATAGAATGCACACAAATGTGTGTGAATCTGGCTGACATTTTTCGAGAACTTTTTCTTTGCACTTCGCTATGATTTATTAGGGAATGAAGACCCACTTAGATTCATATAGCTCTATCTGAGTGCCCAAGTATAATTAAGGCAAATTTAAAAGGAACTACAGTTATGATGGTTTCATAATGATCAAATGTTTCCCATTTAAAGTATGTTTAGGATTTGACATGCTATTTGATCTGACACAAGCACATCCAGGATTAAAAACCTATCTGGTTCCAGTTGGATCATGGCAGTCATCAAATATCCATCTTAGGGTAACTGAATACACTGGAGATGTGACCTGAGCAAGACAGTGTTTTAATGGCTATTGTTGGGATGATCAGAATGAAAATGAAAATGAGACTGACTTCCAATAATTCTGAAAGCCTGCTCCCATTGTTCCTGTTCTTTCTTCCTGTCAGGGGGAATTGATGGAGTGCACTGCGGTCTAGAAATGGGAGGAAGAACTGCAGATAAGAGAATAATGCCATAGCACTGAAGTGAGGAGGATCCACTCTCTGGGGAACACATCTCAACAGACTCCGACACATGGGAGAAATTGCAGCTTGGTCTTCGCCCACAAAATTACATTTGAGGTCCTCTGGGACATCAGTCGATGGGTGGTGGAACAATCTATTGTTTTGTGTTTTCCGGTCACATGACTGCAAATTAAATTCATATTTGGGATTTATTATTATAGAAGGCAAGAGATCCTACAGGGCCATCCTCATCAAAGTTATCACACAGTACACTAGCGAGAAACTGACAGTCTCCAATAGAGTTCATTTACACTTTATTTTTCTCCATCTCTGAAATGCTAATGTATTATGAACAAAACCTGATGTTTTTCAGCTCGGCGGGACGCAATGAATTCCTGAGAATTTGTTGCAGCTAATTAGCATGGCCTAATTTACATTGAAGTAGGAAGTGTTGTCCACATCTATTTTTAGGCTTTGTGCAGGTATCATCAGCAGCAGCAGCAGCATGACTGCATCTTGCATTTCTGTAATTTGCTTCTAATTAGATGAGGAAATCACAAGGAAAGTAGGTTGAAATTCATTTTTAACAAGATAGCATGTTGGTTCAGGCAGTTTAATAGGTTGCACGAAGGTTGCACAGAGGTTGCATTGCGGCGTTCCCTAAGGCGTACCCGAGTGTTTCTTGCCCACAGCGTACAGGTGGTATGGGCAAACAGAAATAGGGAACTTTTTCAAATTATGGTGAGCAGTGGAGAGGCAGGTCATGTTGACGGAACACCAGGCTTGTCTCATTACGCCCACTCAATCCCTCATTAGAAAAGCCCAGTCCCTCTGAGTGGGGCGAGACAGAGACCAAATGCATCTCGGCATTCTTTCATTACCTGCCAAGGCCGTCAGGACCACATAAACACTGACGGCTCATAATGAGATAGTGATGGAGAGAAATGACCAAACAGTGGAGTGATTGCCACGACAGGCAGGCTAATATGGAGGATGAGACCCACGGATGGCAGGCGGTGCTCTGACAAACATGGTGAAGAATTCTGATTGAAGGCAAGTGGTTGAAATTATTTTTCCTTTCTCGCTGGCCTTGTCTGTCTCAACAAAACTGCCAGGGCTGCCTCTGTCTTTCTAAACATACCCCGTTTGACTGCTCCAACTTTCCTATTTACACCCAAATCTTGAAAGGTTATGGACCTGATGTGCTAGTAAAGGTTTGGAAATGCTCATGTAATCTCATTCGGTATTAATGCAAACTAAAATGGGATTGCAGGACGTTTTGTTCAACAGCTGTCTAGAAGCCTCAGCCATTACTCTGTCGTCAAGTATAACAGTAATAAAAATGGACAGAAAGTTTTGAGCGCTAGCAAAAATGACCCTTAAGCCTGTAATATGTTACTCAGCAAATTGCTTTGAGCAATCTAGTTATTTCTGGCTGTGTTAAAAGAGAGATCACGTCACATGCTGCGTAGTGGTGTAGAGCTACTTTACAGGCAGTTCTAAGTTCCTGTTTTATAAAAGAACAGAAATTCGATCTGAGGCTCTACCCGTGAGCTAATCATCTAGGTAACACAAGCAACTGTACCTGAAATCTGCACAGCGGATGGCGCTCATGGCTGATGATTGAATCTCGGTCCTTGATGCTTAAGATCCCTGCGCCGTCCTCCAGATTGATTCTGCAGTGCTCCACAGGTGCAGAACCACAGCCTGGGCCTCATTAACTGATAGTGGCTGATATGGAAAAATCAGCAGGGGAAAAGTGAATCAGAAAGAGAACATAGATGGGGACTGTCTCTCAGGAGCTGGCAGGGTGTTGACAGGATCTCAACAGTTCACTGTTTGTGGCAAGAATACAGAGCTGAAACTTTCTCCTGAAGTTTTTTTCTTCTTCTTCTTCTTCTTTGGAATCTGAATGTGAAAACAATTCAGGTTCTGTCAAATTTCAGTTCATAATGTGTGAACTTAAAGTGGGAGATTTCAAATGACAAAATGAACTATAAAAATCAAACAACTTGAATTTTTGACAGATTCACAATGTTATCTGTAATTTATTTTTTAATTCAGTTTGTGAATGTTAAAGGTGCGATGTATATAATAATGACTTTCTTTTTTTTTTCAAACAGGTTTGCCAAATGTTTCACCTGTCTGCCTTTGGTCAGACAAACAAATCCCGCCCCCAAACTCATGCCTTTGGATGAGCTAGTATTGGTGGTTTTATTAGTATTTAGAAGTTGTAAATAATACAAATATTATTGGAGTATGTTTTACAAGAAAATACAATTCAGTGTGTTACTTGCTATTTATTTGTAATTATTTGTGAAATTTATTCTGAATGAAAACGGTTTCAAACTCAAAGTAATACTCCAGTTTGATTTGGTGGCAGTGGCTTCACAAATGTTTGAATTTTGGCTTGATGGATTGGAATTGTGTTGTCCCAAGGGAACTGGGACTATTTGGGAAGCCTTGGAATATATTGGATCAACCTATGATACCTAATGATATAAACCGCATAATTGTCTTTTTTTCCTACCAAAACGTTTAGGGAGTAGCCCAGTGTGTTGGGATGTCCATAGAGGAAACACACACACGCATTAAAGGGACACCAGGCAAGTCTGAGTGTTTTTTCTCTATGAAGCTCCCCCTAGTGTCTGGTAGTAAATGCTTTCAAACACTCTGTCATAAAAATGAACTGTTGTCCCTCCCCCCCTCGCCACGAGCAACCCAGCTGATCAGCTGTCAACCCAGCTGAGCAGAGGAACCGGCTATTTCAAAACCAGTTAGGTCTACCGAGGCAAGTAAAGCAATATTTTCTTTCCAACTGATGGCGATTTTTTTATTTTATTTTTTTATTGTGTTGTCATGCATACTATTATTTTTACCGGGAACGAACGATATGAACGAGGCGAACTACTGCTTTGGTGTTTGTTTGTTTTTGGGAGAATGGGCATGAGCATAAATATATATATATATATCGGAGGCTAATATTTGTCTAAAGTTATATTAGTAAGGTCTATAAGTTAATCTGGTAGAATGACGGTTTACCTTTGCTTGTCTAAGAAAACATCAGAACGTTTTTTCTTGCTCGATCATATGTGCAACATGTTTATTGCCTATTATCAGACGCGTTGACTTAGTGACATAAAATAAAAGTGTAAGTTACACAAATAAAACCGACAGAGGAACGGCCAAACAACTACAGAAATCAAACGTGTTTGCTAATGACAATGCTAACATCAAAGTTATAGTATCTAGCGTACTAGTAAGCCCGTAACAGACAGCGATCATAATAAAAACCTTTACAGACAATAGCAAACATCCTGAGGTCGCAATTACTTGAAATTTAAATATTAAACACAGTTTATTCCAAAGATACTTACAAGTGCAACAGCAGGATCAGCATCCGTTTTGCAGGCTTCTGTTTCTCTCAGTTCTCCCCATTATGAAAAAGCCGGTCCGATATTTACTCGACTCTGACTTGCTCGGTCAGTATCCCGTTTCCTCTTTCATTGGTCCTCCGACAAAGATTTCCTAGCTTTCTGCATCTTTTTTACAGCCTCAGCCATAACTCAATCTATCGTTGCCCTTTGCTTATAGCTAGCCGGTGCTTGAATGGGGGCGTGTACGTGTGCAGTGCCGTCAAGCAATTCGTTACATCGCGAGACCTGATATCACGCGATACTTCCTGACGCCGACCCGCCGGCCCAAAGTTGCAAGTGAGTTTTTTCCGCTCTCTGGCACCAGGGGGGTGCGAAACCACCACCATTCAACTCGAAATAAGTAATATAACCATTGCACTGACTCCAAAGCTGTTCAGTTAAGGTTAAAAAGTTACCTAGAGCACCTTTAATAGATGACAAGTTTACAACCTAACTTAAACCTACTGATGGAGATTATTATTAAAAGATCTTATAAATAAGATGATGGACAGTAATAGTAAAATATAAAGGCTTGGGCAAAATAGCCATCTAAGTGTCTTCTTTTAACTTATTTGAACAACATTAAATGAATAACAGCAATTAAGAAGGACAGTGTTTTAGTATGATAATGAAGTGCTAATGGCATTGTGTAATTCTAAAGAGATCGCTTTAATGATGCTGGTCTTGATGAAAAATAATTACTTTTTGTTACTTCCATGCAATCACTCAAATCATCAAATCCACCTACTGAAGAAAACATCTCAAGTGATAGTCTGTTGGATTCACTTTATTTGTAGAAAGTGAAAACAAAAGCTGTCACTTTGCCACCCACAAACATTACGGAATAGGCTGAGGGTTTCAAGGGTGAGTCATAAAATCAAACGGTGAAAGGGGCTATTCAACTATTGGTGCTGGAATTTAATTGAGAGAATAATAACAACCCTCTTGTGATGGCAAATTATATTTGATGAAGTTTTCAAACCTTTTTAATGGAAAAGGAAAATCTGAAAGCCAGATATTCTGGAAACAAAAACTAAATGTATAACATTTTTATAATTTTGGGAAATTTCCTATTGTATGTGTTTGTTAGCATGTCAAGTTTGTAATAGTCACATACTTTCTGGTTTGGATGACATTGGCTTTTGATATTGACATTTCAGTGATTCATTAATAGAGCTGAAGATTCACCAATCGTTGTTAACATCACACTGTTTGTTTTTGCGTCCAGGTTGTGAGGAGCGCCGCCACTGAAAAGTGGTGCGGGTCTGTGATTTGCGATTACCTTAAAACATTATATATTTTGATGTCTTTACAGTTATTGGATACAACAAAATTAGACTGTCAGTCTGTGTAGTAGTTCCCCTTTAACTTTCAAGGTTCATTTCATTTGTACCGAGCTGTCTGCTCGTATTAACTTTCTAACCTCTGGCAGGTAGTGGTTATGTCAACATGTATATGATTGAATCAGACACAGTGTTGCTCTGCAGTTAATGGAATGTAAAGTGTTGCATTACAAAATGTTTATTTTATTCCTGCTGACTAAAATAAAAAATGTTTACTTTGCCTCTGGAGATAAACATTCTGCATTTCCTGACTCTATAGGTTCCCGGCTGTAATTCATCATTTAATCATAGCATGCAAAGTCCTGCATTTCCCAAGGCCCACTGTTTTGGATTAAGGTGTACTTTTGTTCAGTAGCCTATAGACAATTCAGTGTTCAGTGGATTTAAATCTGTGGACAAGATGTTCTCAAAATGTTTCTTATGTGATCAGGTTGGTATTTTACTGACTCACAAAATAGAACCACTTATAAGAGTCATTTGTTTGAATCAGACTACATCACTTCCGTCATGCAGTATGTTTGTTTTCGCATGTAGCCTTTGAGAATAGAAAACCTATAGACTATAAAAAACAAAAAAATCCCAAAGAAAGTAGTGGTCAAATCTTGACAACAATTACTAGATACAGGAACCCTAAGAAGGCATGTGGACGTAGAGTTTGAAACTGGCATATTTATGGCACTCCTTCAGTTAACGTATCTACAAAGTGGACTAGGCAGAGAACATAAAACAACAGGGCTAAGATTAGAAGATCATTCTTTTGAAGAGGCAGAAAACATGGAAGCAGCAAGCTGAATCATAGATAGTGCCAATCATGGATGTGAAGAAAGAATATCAAAACCTCAGTATCAAAACACAGGGATTTATGTTGTACCATATTTTACCTAACTCTAATATCATGATGTTGAACTCATTAAAGCTCAATAAAGTTTAAAATATCATAGTTTGCTATATCTGACTGTATTTCCGAGATGCTTTGTTTTCTTGTTAGAGTAGAAAATTGGATGAAATTCCAATTATAGTGTTTTATTGCATTTGAGAGAGATAATTTTATATTCCAGACAATGACCTGACCTCAGCCCACTCATTTCAGGGCATGTGCCCTGGATTTCTTCAAAGTGTCTTCTGTTCTCTTATCCTTGCTGCTGCGTATTATTTAACATGTTAAAAGTCTTAGAATGTTTCTTTTAAAAAATATGATTATTATTAATAATAACCAGAGAAATGATTATGTGCATCAATGTTTGAAAAGGTAATTTAGCCACTGTTCTTTTTAATTTCATAAAGAAATTAAGATGTAATCGCAAATATGATAGGCTGACAGTGTCTAATGTCACAGTGCTGTAATAATGTTATCCAACATTATTGGATTAGCATAATTGAAAATATACCAATCTGCGTAGACGTCAGTGGGGGATGCCAAATAGTTGACAGGCAGACATGATTGTAATAGATTCCAATGACTTTGTTAGATTTGTTTTTAATCAAGGGAGAAGTGCACAGAGATCAGTGAGAGGACCCTGGATTTCATCAGGAGTGACTGTAATGACTCCATGTGAGCTTGAATTAATGATCAGGTATGTGCTCCCTAGGCACAGTGAATCACTGAGTTTTATAAAAGCACCTCATTCATTTCTGACCTTTGAATGCTTAAGACCAACCTCACATTTGCATTTTAAGCAAGCTCTCAGATCATTATAAGTCGCTGCAGGATAAAAAGTTGAGTTGGCCTTTTTCTTCTCGAGACCTTATCTTTTTTTTCTTTTCTTTTTTTTTTGCTGCATGCTCTGAGTTTGGCAATAAGAAAGATCTGTCAGGCCAGAGGCACAACAGAAGCTGAATGAAGTTAAATATACATACCACTGAGGATCCCATTTCTTATGTTACATTGTCAAAAAACATCCATAAAAGCTTCCATGCACCTTTCCTATTAAGAGACACTTATAGACACTTCAAGTCAAACTAGTGTAGGCCTAACAGGTAAGTTGGATTGATGCAAAAAAAAAAAAAAAAAAAAAAATTGTGGTGCATTCCCATTTGCCCCTTTCCCAGCATGCTGACTGACATGAATAATGAATGAAGTTAAACTGTTTTAATGTTTGCTAGTTTTATCTACACTGTTATTTTTTTTACTGTCATGTTAAGTATCTTTTTGACTTTATTGTAACCCTTGCTGTTTCATGGATAATGTATTGAGGTTTGTGTTTCATTTTCCACTATTTTAAGAACGTTTTCCTTTGTCATGTGAGTATTCAAATGATGCCTATTCATGTGATGTTGTCAATAGTTTAAAGGGATAGTTCACCAAACTATGACAATTTTGGCATCATTTACTCACCCTCGTGTCCATTCCAAAACTGCATGGACACTCTTTCTTCTGAAGAACACAAAAGCAGACATTTTGAAGAACTATTTTTTTCTCATACAATGACAATCAATGGGGTCTAAAAGTACTGTATACTGTACCCCATTAACTTTTATTGTATGGACAAAAAACAAACCAAAAAAAACAAACTTTTTTTCTCTCTAAATATCTTACACATCGTAATGTGACGTTGATGGACACATAGTGTGCACACGTTGATGACTTGACCAAATCTTTGTTTGTGGAGGAACTATCCCTTTAAGACAAACACTTTGCTCACCGCGTACATTCCTTTTTCACAACATGAGATGAAATGCATAATATTTAATATTTACGCATAATAGAACATTTAAAACATATTATATACTTATTCTGTGTGTTTAGTTAGTAATTGATATTTTGTAGTTATTTTTCTTTTATGTGCAACAAGCATCTATTTTTTTTTTTTTTTTTTGTACAGCATTGCTTCATGACTTTTCTGAGAACCATTGCTTTGTGTTCCAGTAGTGTCTTTGACAGCAGTGATGTCAGACACTTTCTCTGGTAGCCATCCATTTTGAAGAAGGCTCTAATGGAACAAGATTGCACATAATGACCTCTCTTCATTTGAATCCTCCAGCCGCTGTGCTGGCATGACTGGGATTTTACACAGGCAAAGCAGCGCTCTGCACAAGTCAAGCTGTTTTACTGTAACACATGAGAAGGTGAATGCCTATTAGAGGCCAACATTATGGACAGATTCCCAAATCCCACAGGAGGTCATTATGCATGTCTCAGCGCAACCTTTGGAGAAGGTCCACTGAGGATAACGCAAGAGACCATGAGATATTCAACACAGCTGTGACAAAGTGGCAGAAATGAACTAAATCAGTCAGAATACTTTGGGAGAAAAAAGACATGCTGTCAGCAAGTTGGTCCTCTGTCAAATTTTGCAATATCACAGTTTAGACTAACAATAAGCACTGTAGCAGCATATTAAAAGTAGAAAGAATCTTTCTCCATGACAACCCAGGATGAGAGTTAGTTCACTTCCTGCCAGTTTGTCGCTGATCATTTGAGAAGACAGATCAAATTTTCAAAGTCCAAATGTCTCCCTTAGCACATTTTCAGAGATGACTCGAGGCAAGAGTCAGTGTCCAGTTCTGCAACTTAACTTACAGCAAGTGAACTTCCTGTTTCAGTGAAGGATGTTACTGTCAAAACGGTTTATTAAATGTTCACTATATGGAACTAAATTAAATTATTAAGGAAAACATGATATTTTAGTACATTATATTAAATGGGAGAGAGGCCACACTATGCTTAAATATATTTTTATTTTTATTTGCACAGACGCGTTTCGGCGCGTGCCTTCTTCAGTGTGCAACAAAGTAACAATGTAGCCAATCTTATATGCCCACACCCATTACCACACCCATATTAACACAAGCCAATAATATAAGTGATATCCAGTCAATAATGTCACTAATGTTTCGAACAGTCCATTAATGAAAGACAACGATTGTTATAGGCTACATATAAAAAAAAAATTGAACATACAATACACATTTGTGTGTTCCATTTATAAGAAACAACTTAGTGACAGATCTTCATTCATCCCATTCGGGATACATGTGTTTAAGTTAAAAATATACCAAGCCTCTCGTTGCAGGAGGCGGTTCTCACGGTCTCCCCCTCTTGGAGACCGATTAACAACCTCTAAACCCATGAATTTGAGCATATTTATGCCTTGCGACTGATGATTTGTCATCGTTCTTTCTGATTGCGCATTTGTGCTCAAAAATTTTTGAGTTGTCGCTTGGTTTTGCCCACATAAAGCAGCCCACAAGAGCACGTCAGTAAATACACAATAAAAGTGGATAAACGTGATTCTGCCCTTTACTTTGTATATCCTGCCTGTTTTTGGATGTGTAAATACATTTTCTGTGAGCGTAAAATTACATGCTACACAGTTCAAACCATAGACTGTAAAAAAATATGGACGTAGTTTCCGTGACGTCACCCGTAGGTTTCTGAAGAGCATTTTTGAAGCCTAAAGTGGGTGGAGCCGGCCGTCGCCATCTTGGCCTTGCGTCACTCCCGGATAACAGAAAATGGGCAAAGAGGCTGAGAAATCACGCCCAAATAGCTCAACGTGATCGAGTTAGCTCAGGCTGTTAACGGCTCTGGGTAATGCTTGATAACGTTATGCTACTGACAGTACCAAGTCTGCGACTGCACACAGGGCCTCGTGCTAAAGTGACACTTGATGATGTAAAGCCAATTAAAAGTTCCTGTTTTTGCCCTTCGAAATATTATAATAGTTAAAAGACATGGCTACAAGTGAGACTGTGTATCGTGATTCTGTACTATTCTGCTAGTTGAAAATGCATTATGGAGTAACTTAATATTACTCTGAGAGTGTGTGTGACAGTGATTTATGTGCATACATGTCAGTCACTCTTTTTTATGGTCTATGGTCCGTCAGCACGGCATCGCTCGTCAAGTTCGTAGAGAGCTTATTCAGTCCATTTTAAATTCAGATTTTGGCCGCCTCTCAAATTGGTTAAACCATAGATATATTGCCTATGAAGTTCAAGTAAATGCGCTAGAAAATCCGCGCTCATTCAAGGATGTGCATTTATTGCATGAACGGAGAAAGCGCCGACTCCTGCATGATTTCATCTGACGGTACATAAGCATATTATAATCCATCTGTTCCGTGAGAGCAGAACGAACGAGCCTTTATTGACTTTTTTAAATTTGAAAACTCCAAAAAGCAACGAAATTGTCAGACATCCATTAGTGCATGTTCACAGAGGAAAACAACTGAAATACAGCGCTGGTTGTTCTCTCGAACGATACTCGACGACAACGACGGAATCCAAAGCCGTGTGCTTTGTACCCAAGTAATGGGTGTATTAAATTGTATGAAATAATCCCGAAAAAAAAGCACAAACACTGCAGAGAAGGCAAGTTCAGCAGTTAACATTTGCTGAGGTGAAGTGACGGCTAGTAACAGCAGACAAACGGCTAGCATTGGTATCAGCAGCAATCCACCTGTCACTCAAGTGGCCACACCCTTAAATGCAGAAATTTAAATATTAATCAACTAAACGGATGAGTTATAAAAAAATTCACCCCCCTCACAGTTGTTATGAAGGGCAAAATTAGCTGTATAGACCAAAGCCACATAGAGATCCAGGCTGTAAACATGTTTTTTTCTGCTGTAAAGTTGGTCATTTTAACATGGGGGAGATACAGATTTGACTCACTTCTGCAGCCAGCCCAAGCGGCCAGTCAATGAATTGCAGTTTAACTCACTTCCGTGTTGGTTTCAAGAGAGAGACGGGGAGGTTGCCGCTTGGTTCAAACACTTGAAATTGCCGTGTGGAATTTTAAAGGGGAAAGGCGACTGGGTAGGTGCATGGAGGTGCGATCGCACTAACCGATCTCTCAGGCTGGGTGCTCGTTTATAGCATCTGTGCGGCGGATCCTGAAAAGTGTGACCTATGTCCGGGTCACTGCTTAAAATGTGCCAGTGACGATGCACAATGTTCTTTAAGCTATTTGAAATCTGACCATAAGTGGATACAAATGTAACTGCGTTGTTAGAGCTATTCTACCGCCTCCTGCAACAAGAGGCTTGGTATATTTTTAACTTAAACACATGTATCCCGAATGGGATGTATGAAGATCTGTCACTAAGTTGTTTCTTATAAATGGAACACACAAATGTGTATTGTATGTTCATTTTTTTTTTTTTATATGTATAACAATCGTTGTCTTTCATTAATGGACTGTTTGAAACATTAGTGACATTATTGACTGGATATCACTTTAATATTATTGGCTTGTGTTAATATGGGTGTGGTAATGGGTGTGGGCATATAAGATTGGCTACATTGTTACTTTGTTGCACACTGAAGAAGGCACACGCCGAAACGCGTCTGTGCAAATAAAAATAAAAATATATTTAAGCATAGTGTGGCCTCTCTCCCATTTTATGTATTCTAATTATCTAGGCCAGCACTCTTAAAGTTGACAAGTATACACATTGAGTGAAGCCTGCTCCTATCCACATTTACTTAGTACATTATATTAAACCATAACATTTTAGTAATCATGCACTGTGTCCACCTCCTCCACATCATTTAGAGTTCCAGAAGCTTTAAAGAGGCTTTTAGTGTTAGATTGCATCAATATTGCTTTGTCTTGTCACGTAACACTTCCTCAAGATTTAATTTTGTTCTTAATATTAGTCTGCTTTAGTCAGTTGTATTGAGACAATGGAAACAGAGCAGGCAATTCCATCACCTTAAAATTCTATAAATGCTTCACCATCATCTAATCCTATCTTGTTATGTGACATTTATTTGTTAATCTGAATATTTGTACTTTAAGCCCATGACTTTGCTAAAGCTAATGCATAAAATCAAGGCCAAACATTTTTTCCAACTTCTTTGCTCATTAGTTGGATTCAACTACAATCAAACAACAAATGCAGAACTATAATATATCTGAAACAACAGCAATAAAACGTACACTACATGCAGTATCGGGCTTAGTGGAGTCGTTCCAGTCAAGGCTGAATAGGGCTGTGGACAGGAGAGTGTGATATTTGACAGACATAATGGTGAACTATGAAGAATGCTGTCCCCACCTTAGAGAGACATTTCCTCTGATATATGAAAGCTTTTCCTGGTTCTCATATCTCAAATCTCCTGCCACGCAAAGGTCTACTAGGAGAGAAATGGTCTGATATTGTACAGTATTGGTTATTGCATCCTTTTATATTGTCTCATCCATTTAAGTAATTAAAGGGTTTATGGTTACCAAATATTAATATTAATATATAATATAATATAAATGAAAATTATTTTATAATTTATTTAGGTTATACTTTATTTCGATAGTCCACTTTAGACGAACTATAAATTTGCAGCTGCATGTCAGCTAACTCTCATTAATTTGCAACTATGTAAACTAACTCTCATTAGAGTTTTAGACTGTTAGGTTAAGATTAGGGTTAGTAGAATAAGTTGGCATGTACAGTAATTGCAAAATTACTTAGTAGAATGTCCGTTGGGGGAGCATAAAAATAATATTAAGCAGACAGTCTACTAAAACTCTGACTGGTAGTCAACATGTAGTTGCAGTAGAATGTCTAAAGTGGACTCGAGATAAAGTGATACCTTTATTTACCCTCATGTTATTCCAAACCCACATTTAGGACTCTCTTCAACTGGATCCCAAAAGATGTTAATGACAGATGTTCATATGCTGATGTTCATGACAGTGTGAGTGCTGTTGTTCCTAATATTAGTGTGTTACAACAGCAATACTGCTTTAAATACAAGAGTTCAGCAACTTAGAAACAATATTGCCAGTTACTTTATCTATTTTTACTCTGCAACAAAAAAATCATTCCAAACTAA
This sequence comes from Abramis brama, assembly GCF_963993115.1. Lineage (NCBI taxonomy): Eukaryota > Metazoa > Chordata > Actinopteri > Cypriniformes > Leuciscidae > Abramis > Abramis brama. Next base: position 33,645,725 of record NC_139970.1, read on the forward strand.
GACACTGGCTGCATCTGAAATCACATCATTTCTGAGTAGGGATTTATTTTGAATAAGTAATTACTTTGCGACTGTTAAAAAGTATGTTCTAAATAGTATAAATGTGTATAGTATGAAAGTAATCTGGATGTACTACATTTGTCATGTTGTCATTGCCATGTGACCTACCAGCATCACTTCAATGTCATTCACAAAACACCTCATTGGATTGGATGTGCACTTCGGAATCTCGTCGGAAGTAGTAGGTCATCTGGGTACTTTTTGCCTACATTTTTATAAATACTGTGAATTTAAACATAGGCCTACAACTCTTTTGAACCTATAGGGAAGTATGCATATTCTGATGCAACCACTGTGTCAAACACAGTGATGAGGTTTCGCTCCTAAATTAATCAGTTTTGAACGAAGCTGTTGAGTCAATGATTCAATGAAATATCAGCATGCCTCTGTAAAAAAAATTATTAATAAATCTCTGCCTGACAGTGGAAAGTACCATTACATTTCACATAACATTTCAGCAATCATGTCATGTGGATTTTCTATCAGCGGTTTAGAATCAATATTAGTGATGCACGATTTGTGAATCAATCATTGATCTAATTTTCAAATGGGTTTGCAAAAAGGTCTGAAATTCATTGTAATTCATTCACACAGTTCAATTTGTTTGGGGTTTCTCATACCGAAATAGTAACAGGATAATTTATTAGACAGAAAACAATGAAATAATTACCTACAGTCCATTGTAGGAAGCAAAACTTGAAGTATTTTATAATTTGTCCACAATGGAGCAGTTCAACTTAGCACTGCAAAGCCAATTTATATAAACATATCCATAACAGTATCCAGAAATAGAGTATCAAATATTGGGACACTTTTAGTTTTTTTTTGAAGGGGGCCTGTGCTCCATGACTGATGGAAGCCTAGAAACGCCCCTGGCCATCACCATTAATACATTTTGTATGGGAACTGCAGATGAAGTTGTCTTTTTATGCAGTTTTGTAGGCCTTTTCCTCCTCCATTCCATTCTCTTTCTGTATTTTTTTTATTCTTTTGATAATGACTTTAAATGATGTGGAGGTGGTGAACACAGCGCATGATGGACGAGCCCACTTCAAACTTCATGAGTTTGAAGTTAAACTCATGACATGAGCATAATAAAGAATGTGGGTAGAAAAATGCAGAAAGTCCCCAATCTCTTATTTTAAACAACACAAAGTCTTAATGTTTTAAGCCTGAATACACAGTTGTCAAACAAGCTCCAGCACTATAATTATTACCATCACCAGCTCAATTATGTCTTTAAATGTGAAAAGATCTGCCCACCGAATCAAGTTTGTTAGTGAATCATTAGTCATGTTGTGTGACGCAGGAGTAATTTGCAAAGCTCCCAAGTAATATCGAAAAGTCTTGCCCTTAAATAGTAACATGCCAGAGAGACATCAATGTGTGCTCACCATGATTTCCATCTGACAGTTTCAATATGATGATATATATATGTGCTCTCAAAGATCTAATAGTTTTTTTTTCTATATTATAAAAGTTTTTTATTGTATGCATGATGCCTAAAAGTGCTGGATTTCAGAGAACATATACATCGATATATTATGAAGTGCATTACTGAATTTATAATTTTACATACATTATGACATATTAGTTAATATATTGTCACATATTTTTCAATATATGAAAAGCGGCAATTCCTTATGTATTATTCAATATACTGTAATATATTAACACAATATATTATTCTGTATATTTTCAAATATACTGTTAAACCATTTAATATATTGATCATTCATATAGGGAAATATATTTTCTTTTCATAAGGGTGTGTCCCTCATATTTAATTCCTTAATTGTAAGTACTTAATTGTTGTACTTGTAGTCAAAATATATTTAAGTTGTAAATGTTTAATAAAAAATCGGAACTCTGAAGATTATGTTTATACATTTTATATGCAAGCCTCTTTAAATACAGATCTGTAAGACTCCTAATACAGAATCCACTCTGTTTCCAAAACTTTAAAAGTAATATCCCAAATGTTGTTATACGTATCTGTTTTTATATGAGCAATCATTCATATAACATAATGTTTGTAATGTTTGTTATGTTTCTGTCCAGATATTAATTTTAGGTATATGTAGAGATAGCCCACCACATGTTTTTTTCCCCCTAATAATCTGCAATTTTAATGCTTTCAACTTGAATGTCCAAAAAATGTACTTAGCAATTTATCCAAATATGTAAAGTATTTTCTGGAGACTTCTGGTTCTGGACTCCATTATACTGCATGTGTAATATATTGCAGATATATGTACTCATGCAGCTTAAACACACATATTTAGAGAAATATATAATGTAATATATTTCTTATATTTTTTTTAATTATTTACATTATAAATGTTTATTTTTTTCTAGCTAATTAACAAAAGCTCAAGCACTCCTGCTTGCACTAAAGCATTTAGCCTAGAAACTATCACTGTGCTGAGGAGTGCACTTTAACAATATCGTAATTATAGTCTTGATGTTTGGCCAATCGTCAGTCTGGCCAAAGGCTCAGACAAAGGCTAGACAATTTAATAAAATATTGGAAGATGCATTTTAAAATGAAGAAACAATATTTTATTACTTTATTAATTTAAATCCCCCATCAGATTTCAGTAGTCATCGTGGCAGAATGCAGAAATTCAGATAAATCATAAGGTGAATTCTTGTTTTGACCTTAAACAATATTAGGCTCTTATAAAACAGTTATAACTGTTTCTCATTTAATCCGAGACCTGGAAATATAATTTTGCCTGAAGTACAAATGAAGATAAATATCTTTTTCGAATTACAGCACTCAGATAAGTTACACAAAATGGCTTAAAGGTGCAATAAATGATTCTCTACAGATTTTTTTTTTTTTTTGTTATGCTGGATGAAAGTCTCCTAATATCCTGATAGTAATAACTATGCTAAGCGGTCTAAATGTACAGTATTTTTATAAATATATTGTCTGTGGAAGGGGTAGGACCATAAAATGTTTGTTCAATCATTGCATTCGGTCAGAATGAAATGATAGCATGTGTTCCCTGTCAGTCAACGTGTGTTTGCATTTACCACTGCGCTGCCTGTTCACGCAGACATCATACGTCATCAGCAAGTTCACGTACGGTGCAGACCAGGGACGTGCGGTCAGGGTAGGCAGGGTAGGCAGTGCCTCACCAAAGGAAATGTTGACGTTACATTTATTAATTCCAAGAACTTTATTAATTCACCACATTATGATTTATTTTATTCCAAATATTAATTTTTGTAACAAAAATTCTCAGGAATACACATATAATATACTAATTTTGCCATTGTTTGCTCCTAAAACCATTGTTTCATGCAGGAAATTCAAGGCCATGGCCATTAAGGCAGAGGTTAGCAGTGCCTCTTTGGTCCATAGAACGTAGTTTACGTAGGTTTGCGCATGCGCAGTCAGTTCTCATGCTGTCTTGAATTATCAACATTGAGGCGGAGACCGAGCTTGCTTCATGTCACGTGATCCACTCACTCTCACTCAATCCGCGCTTCCCGATCTAGCAGCGCCTAGCGTTGGCTGTCAGTCAACAGGCCCGGGGTGGGTAATCGGGAGAATTCCCGGTGGGCCGCTTCACTTTTGGGCCGGTCGAGGATTTTTTTTCTTCACATTTGCCACGTTAGTTACATTAGGCTACACACGTTCCGCATTCTGACACCGCAGCGCGCAGCCTCTGCATAGGTTGTACCATGTGAGGGAGTTCTCCCCTCCCCTCCTATAGAGTTGGTTGGGTCCATAGCCCGTCTTTTCCAAAACGTTTTCTCAGGTAACTAACGTTACCGCGGCACCGCCGGCGCCTACCGATAGCTGGGCCGGCCCGGTAGCTATGCGTCAGGGAGGATGGATGGGAGGAAGAGGCCAGGAGGTATGGAAGCTTGTTTCCACCACAGAATAAAACATTTTAAAAGATAATTGCGACTTTTTTATCTCACAATGAATTCTGTCATTATTTCTCAGAATTGCGTGAAATAAAGTCGCAATTGCGTGTTATAAAGTCAGAATTGCGAGATATAAAGTCAGAATTGCGTGAAATAAAGTCGCAATTGCATGTTATAAAGTCAGAATTGCAAGATATAAAGTCAGAATTGTGTGAAATAAAGTCGCAATTGCTTCTTATAAAGTCTAAGTGAATTATTATTTAACCTTTACATTATTTGTTGAACCATGGCATTAATACAAACTACACAATAGTGACTAGGCTGCTTGTCGGTTCGCTGACACCGCGCCGCCTCCCTCTTACTGTGTCCCGCACAAAACATTTGTTTGTTGTATAAGTCATAAGATAGATGTGTCCATTAATTTGATTATTAGATTTGATTGTGCATTAGCCTCACATATGACTGACTTTGCTGTATGCAGGCAGCGATGTGATGATGCCTGATATGAACTTGGGTTGCTACATTAACTGAATGAATATATGCCACATTGATAGGTCACAGCCTACCCATGACAAGATTTCACTGCACGTTACTGGTGCAGACAGAGCGAGAATGGCAGGCAAACAGTTGTTTACGTTCGTTATACTGTTACTCACTGTACTGTAAAGTTTTCTCACCGGTGAATGACACATGATGTAATCCAATTACGTTGTCTCTAGTCGTCTCACTTCTGGTCTGTGTGCGTTCATGTGTTTTGGAGGTGTGGCTTTGGACGGCGATTTGCAGGGAGGGTGGTTTTGTATGCTTTCAATGCTAGCAGGCTAAAGTTAGCATTTCCCAGGTCACCTATTGCACCTTTACATCAATACCACAACAAGTAACAGACAATAAATGAAGTACATAAACATATTGTTTATATATATTGTCTGTATTGAATCCCACGCGAGATGCAGCCGGAGGACTCAGCCGGCGCAGCTTCTCCAGAGCAGCTGCACGAGCTCTGATGAAATCACAGCTGTTCCACGATTGGCCGGATTCACCGCATGACAACGATCACTTGTTTCATGTTTATTCGAAACTTCAGTTTATTCGAAAACTTCAATTCCACTAATGCTCACAAATCTGCATTTTTATAACAGTAAAATCTCTTTTCATAGTCGCGATATTATATTGTGTCATGTTTATCAAAATAAAACTGATTTAAAAAACTGTAGACCCCACTTCATTGGTATTTAAATAGTATGGGCTTATGTTGAACACAGCCGATGTCGAATGCACATATGGTCTCATTGGATTAGGTGTGTTCGACATCGGCTGCGGCTGGATGTAACCGATCGGCGAGAGTTGCCGTGTGCAGGAGGAGCTGAAAACGGAGACGTGAAGTCGGACACTTTCTGCTTCCCGTAGCGACACTCGCGCTATGTTTGCATACTTTACTACATTTGAAGTGAAATAAATACACAGATGTTTCAGATACATTTTTCAATACTTTATGTACTGTATACAGCATCTGTTTGAAGAAGAATAAAGGTCAACATAAGCCTATACTATCAATGAAGTGGGGTCTATGTTTTTTATCAGTTTTATTTTGATAAACATGACACAATATAACATCATGACTACATGGAAAGAACTTTTACTGTTATAAAAAACTTATTTATGAGCATTAGTGGAACTGAAGATGTGAGAATAAACGACGAAACACAGGTGATTGTTGTCATGCAGTGAATCCGGCCAATCGTGGAACATCCGTGTCATCATCAGAGCTCGTGCAGCCTCTGAATAGGCTTGTTTGAGATGAGCAAAATCTGCGCAGAATCGATCACCGGTGATCAGCGCGAGATGCATGCCGGTTAGAAATGTGTCCGAGTGCGGTCCGCCTTGCTCTGATGTCATGCTGACGTATGTCAAAAATCTCTCGCGATCGCAAGGCGGATGTGTCGGATTCTGCAGGCGAGCGCAGTTGCTCTCCACCGACTGCGCTGATCAAAAGCATGATGGGAAACGACTTACTGACGACACAGCTTAATGCTCATTGGTTTAAACAACTGTGATGTATTGTTCTCTTTTAAAATGTTTGATTTTAAAACTCTAATATCATGTTTTATGTGTATATTTTATGTGTGAATATTCCCAAACTATCTGACAGTGCGATCTCTTTGGGTTATGTAATTTAATTTTTATAAAAAAATAAAAAAAATAAAAACACATATGTCTGTATTAAAGAAAAAAATATTGATAAACATGTATTTGGAATGGAATTAAATAACAAGTACTTTGGGTGTCTTGTTCATTTTATTTATTTTAATATAAAAGCAACAGAACTTAAATTACATCCAGTTTATTAGCAACACCGTGCACGAGCATGAATATCGTGAATCCCGCGATATCCATCTTTGATCTCACAGGTGTCAGATCCATTGCGAGAAGAGAGAATTGTCCGTCTTGCCTGCGCTTTTTTCACTCCTCCCCTCACTGCAGCCACCTACTCTCGCACACATTTCAGGCGAGGCTAGGCGCATCTCAAACAAGCCTAATGAATCAGCCATCTGCTCTCGTGTACCGCGGTACTTTGATGGCATAATTCACAGTCAAATGGCAGCAGCGCTGTCTCAAGTTGGACACAATAGGCTTGTTCGACTTGAACCAGCGCTGCACAGGCCGATCGGTGAATGACATCAAAGTACCACGAGAGCGATTAGAGAGCAGACGGGCTTGTATGCTTTTGAATCGCTCTCGTGGTACTTTGATGTCATAAACCAATCGGTCTGTGCAGCCGGTTCAAGTCGAACAAGCCTAATTTCTAACCGGCATGCACTGCTTCAAGTCAGCCGGTAGTTCGTCTGCACAGCGCTGCATAAGGTCGAACAAGCCTTTTGTCTTGTCATAATACTCTGCTCTGTTTGTCATTGCTTCATTGTTTGATTATTCGATTATTCACAGGTGTGTCTTGTCTTTAGTCTTTTAGTATATATAGCCCTCATGTTACCATTGTCTCTTGTCTAGCAAACACATTGTTTGTTGAGTTTTGTCAAGTCATGTTATGTTCAAGTTCAAGTCTACTCTGGTTTAAGTCATGTTTTATGTGCATAGTTTGGTATTTGTTCACGTTTTGGTTGATAAAACTGCACCTGGATTTACGTTACGTTAATCCAGTGGATTTACGTTACACTCAGATGCACCCCCATAATTACAACATTTCTAGCCCAAGTATTATGTAAACAGATGTGTAGAAACAGAGAGTGACATACACAGGAATCTAAAACGTTTTGGATAAGTTATGCACCTACATGAATGCATGGAAATAAAAATGTATCTAAAGACTTTTAAAGATTAATGTATGAGTAATCTTAAGAAGGTGAGTCTGTATGAGTATTTATGAATACATTTATATATACACACATACTAAAACCAAACTATTAGGTTTAAATATATATATTTTATTTATGTTTGGTGTTGGTTTTTATTTCTTTAAGACAATGAATTACTAATATGAGGACATTAAGTGGTTTCATCACAGTGGTTTGTTTTTTCTTTCTCCTATGTACCTTCATTTTTATACAGCATATCATCAAATTATTTGTAAAACTTCATATTTCATCTGTGCATAGTGTGTACTTAAATTTTGGTTCCAAGGGATGAAGAAACACATCTGGCCACCCATGGATTCTTAATTGGCTAGTACTTTAATTAATTGCCTTCTCATCAGTAACTGATTGGCAGAGATCCCTTGAATTTAATAGAGGTTAAGAGGTGTTTGGAAAAAAAATTCTTAACAGTTTAGAACATCATAATATCGAGACTGACATATTCTGCTGGTATTTCGACAAGCTTCTGAGGGGAGGATTAAATCATCTTAGACACATTTTGATAACCTGTCAGGCAGCTCATGGTGCCTTGGAGAATGTGTCGGCTTTGAAAAGCTTTGGGCAGGTCTGCTTTCTGAATTCAGCCTTCGTTCGTAGAAAAAAGAAAAAAAAACTATTGAGCGACGTCATGTTAGCGTCAGGAAAGGTTGATTCTTACTTAAGGTCACTTTACAGAACAGATGAAGGTTGAAGCAAAAATGGGTGCTGTGTCGAGGAAATGACACGTTCATCTGTTGGACACAGTCTGGGGGATTTAAAGCTACATCATACATGTCTAAAAATGTGCGACTGGAATGTAATCAATGAGACTAATAACAGCTCTATGAATTATGCAGTAACTCCCTTAACACGAAAGTAAACAGTTTAATAGTCAGTGGAGTGGGAAAAGGTTTCTTGTGACCAACAGGAGAGAACGAGAAAGAGTAAAAATGGATCAGTGGTTTTATGTGCCCTAAAAAGATATTCCTACTTTAGCTTTTCAAAGGCAATCCTCCTGAGATGCAGGACTTAGTGAGCCAGGATTCACCGATAGATCGGAGAGTGTTAGCCTTTCAGAAAATACTCCTTCAAAACCTCTCAAGTATGTGATGGAACTAATCTACTCCTCTCCATGGAGTTTGAACGGTAAACATCATGGTCTGACATGAACAATAAACTGATTTTCAATGCAACACTTAGTTTAGGTTTAGACTAAATGGTCTGGCAAATAAACAGTGGTTAAATTAATTTCAACTAGTGAACCCAACCAAATCCCACTGGAAAATGAAACGTATGAATTTGTACATAGTGAATCATACAAAAATGTAAGATTTTTAGAAAGAAAAAATCGTAAGTATGAAGGTCCAACCCTTAACGTCCAACCCCTAAACATAACCATCACTGCGATGTAAGTAGATTATATGAAAATATATGAATGAGATCATCCAAATAATCCACCAATTCGCCAAAAAGTAAAATATACGAATTGCCATGAGGTTGTGTTGGTTAATCTGATGAGAGTCCAGTATGAGGTACTTCTCTTACTCCGTTGCTTGGATATTACATTTTCATTAAACAGTATGTACAAATTTTCATGGTTCAATTGTTATTTTATTGCCAATGTGTGAGCAGCTTGTAGTGGAATAAAAAACGAGACCTCCCCGACTTCGTAGATTGTATATAAAAGCCTGAAGACTGATTTCTGCAGGGAAAATCAAAGGGATGTGACGTTTACGTGAGCTCCCAAAAGCCTCTCTTCTGTTCAATGACACATGAAATGAATGCTTTACAGTGTTTAGGATAATGCCGAAAGAGCTATTCTGTACTGTTACATCAATGTGTCAAGCAAAGAAAAGGAAGAATTAAAACAATAATCTCACATAGTCAGCTATATATAGTCTATAATCAAACCATCAAACCACAGTGTAATTTTAATGACCTCATCTGTTGACACGATGCTGGTGAATTGCAGAGCTTGTTTAAGTATATCCACATCGCTAATCAGATGCTTTCTTAACTGCTGCTTTCTTTCCGCTGTCATTTGTGTTGTGTTTATTTTGTTTTTGAGAGGAAAGCGTGCAGCACATAAATTCATATAAACTTCTCTCTGGACAGATTCTGGATGTTCGTTGACAGTAGATTGCTGCAAAGTTATTTCGAACTTCTTTTTACTTCTAAACGAAGAACGAAAAAGAACTTTGCTCTGAGTATATCTGGCCTTGAATCACAGTCTTGTACGTTACGTGTGCACACACAATCAATAGGTTGTTGGCTGTAGTTCACTTAATGGCCACCGATGTCGCTAATAACAAGGGTTTCTGAATTCTACATATAGCCTCTTTAAATTCATATTAATACGTGTCTTGATCTTTGGTCAGCAGCATTAAGCCAGAGAAATGTGGTTCATGGGATCCTAAAAATAAGACAGGACAAATAAATGAGGTGAACATGTACACAAACACAAGCATTTTATACAAACAAATGACTGAAACACTTAACTTGAGGAATACAGATGGTGAAAAACTTTACAGGCATGAAATTCATTTGCACAAATCATTTTTCCCCAAAAGGTTTTCTGAGAAATTGTTTGTGGCTGTTGAGGGAATAATGAACACAATGATACATGTGTTGACTTACAATCATGGTGGTGACTTGGGAAGCGAAGGCTGACCCACTTTAGACACATGTGAAGCTGATGTATGTAAGGTGTTAAGAAAGAATAGCATTAAAAAAAAAAAAAAAAAAAAACAAGAAGAAAGGCTTGATTAAAACCTTGCGGGACTCAACAGGCACATTTATTCGCTCTACTTGAGTCTAAAAGGATGATTAACATGTGTAACATCAAAGCTCATTCTTTTCCCTAGTTTCCCTAAACATTTCCTAGGTTTTAGCACCAGTTTTGTGTTGCTTTAGGTCTAATGTTTTAACACTTATGTAGAACTGCAAGAACACTATACTTTTACCCTTTTTTTACCGTTATTTCCACAGGACCCGAAAGAACCACATACTGAGATTCGAACTCTGGTTGTGCGCTTCATGTCAGAAAGCTGTCCATAAGTCCATCATTATAATTTTTTGTCACCTATCCCATGATGAAATAATGGATCAGTTGACTTCCTATTTAAAAGTGTAGCCTCAATGAGGCCAAAGTTCTTGTGTGATTAATAACATTCATCACACAGCTAGGTCCTGAACCAGACAGTTCAATATATTAGCATTAAAAAGGTTACATTTGGTGTAAAATCAATCAAATAATCAATCAAGTAGCATTGCATTAACATGCTTTTGACTTGATTTTACAAGTGCAATGAGAAACTGCTTACAACATATTCTGTTTAAGTATCTTATAACAAGCTTTTATCTAGTACAAATGAACCAAGCATCAGTATTTTGGAATGGAATTTTGGAATGACTCTTTTGTTGGTTGAAAAGTTGAAGGTAATTTTATGTTAAACCACAAAGGCCCAAATTTGCATTCATTTTTAGCCAAGAAATGAACTCTTAAGATAAAAAGGCTTTATCTAATATTGTTTGAAAATGTATTCTAAAAATGCTTCAACCTGCAGGCCAGTCGTGTGATATCAAAGGCCAGCTTTGTGAAAACATGACCCTTCCAATCTTTCTGTTGGTTATTTCTTCATTTGAGCTGCACATTTTAACAGCAGAGATGGAAGAGTCACAGGGGTGAGAAAATCACTAACATGTTTGCTGTCCATATTTCTTCACGGTTTACGGCTACAGTATCCTGCCTTTCAAAACACACCATTAATGGTAGCAGTAAATCAAATGCCCTCAAACGCTTACCTGCAAACATGGGCTAAAATGATGAGCAGTGCGATGTTGCAATGCTTGCAAGTTTGGTAAATGGAATTAGAAGGACCAAAGACTAAAATAATGCAATAATGCATTATTTTATTTATTTATTTTTAGAAACTGCTTGCTCAGTTGTGCAGATTCTGGGAGCATTTCCACAAAGAAGAGTCTGCATGTTATACGATATATAAGAATATGTCTTGCATTATATGATTAAATCCAAAATGACATTTTTATCTCATACTACATATTAGTGCTTATTGGGTGAAAACAGTCTTTAAAAATACAAAAATGTACCATATTTATGCTATTGTTCATTTGTTGGCATATGTTTCTCTCCAAATTGGCATATGTCTTTTGGATCTAGATCTGTATTAGGTCTAGTTTTTCAGTGAATTTTCTGCAGTGTTTTACTGCTCTTTGATGACTCATGTTATGTCTGAACTGATCAAATAATATAAGGAAACAACCTTGTGCAAAAAAATGTATTCCCACCCACATTCACAAGCACCTCCGCACAATCAATGAAAAGTCTCTGCAGGTTTTTGATCTCATCATGCATATTGAATATCCAGTGTTACAATGGGAAGGAGACAGGATTAGTGTCACTGTATAGTTTGATCCTGCGGTAGACATAAATTTGTTCCACGATGATACAGAATCCCAGATTCTCAGGTGACCCGACACTCACTTGACTGTAATTTCAATGCATGATAAAAAAGCTAGATAAATTAGCTGTTTTATTCCTACTCTAATTGAGTGACTGCACTTTTGCTATCTGCTAGTATTTTGTCTTGCAGTTTGCAATCAGGTTTCAAATGTAGGCCAGAGTCTCAAGTGACCAAGTGTTGATCTGCTAGTCTGGACTAAACAAACACAGTCCTGTGAACCACACACCACTGGTTAGTTCTTTAATAAATGAAATGAATTTCATAAAGAAAAAAAAAAACACCTTAAAGCTGTCACAGAATATAAAATATGGCCATGTCTTAACACAAAGGTCTGTTTGTTAGAGCATGAGTTGGGTAAACTGAAGGCTGTAATGTTTAAAGCATAACTATTGCAGCTTTGGGTTTTCAGTTACTTAAATCAATATTTCATCCATGTGAAATTGCCTTTGGATCTCAAAGCACACTTATTTCAGAATATGAATTGTTTCCTTCTTAACATTTCCTTGTGCTTTTTCTCGCACTAGAGTTTGGAATGGCAATAATAACTCTCTAACTCCCTTGATATTGTCTTGAATTGCTGCATTCTGCAGCCCTTGCTGGGGATAGCCTTCACCTATTTTAAACAAACCACAGCAAATTCATTTGTCATTAAAGTCATTTAAAACTCCCTACCTGAAAAAGTATGTTTGTTTTTTTTTATAACCAGTCAGATATGTATTAGAAATAATGTGACAATATCCAGCTAAAATAAATATATCTGAAACAAGAAACTTCATTGCCTTGAATAATTTTTTTCTGCAAGTTACATTGTTACACCAGTAGGTGGCGACAAGTGCTCATCTTTATGAGCGAGTCATCAAAACAGTAGGGCTGAATCCAAAATCGCCCCATACCCTCTTTCAATATTCCCTATATTAGTCCACTAATAAAGTTCATGTGAGGGAGTGAATGAAAATTGGATTTGAATTCGGACACCGAGTGCGCTGGAAGGGCTTTTGCTTTTGCATAGTTTGTGCAATTAATTAATTTAATTATCAATTAAATTTAAAAATCAATTAAAAAGAACTTAAACTTTTATGATATTACGCTGTACCATCATTTGACCAGCGTCTTTGAAAATGGATGGATGGATGATTCAGCTGCAGGTGCCATCTTCTGGTCAGATGCAGGAATTCATTCGGCGGCAACTCTCACAGTGCATTATCGGTATTCTGTAGCCGTTGATCGTACATCGGTTGTTATTCTTGTTATCGCAAAGTGACGCTGATAGGTTTTTTTTAGGTGTTTTTTTTTTTATATAATAATTGCTTAGCCTTAGAACATAGCCTACAGTACAAAACCAATGCCAGCTCAATGCTAGGAGTTACTGGATGTAAGGAGAGTCTCCATGTAGGATTAAGTTCCTTACAAAAAATGGAAAAGTAGGGCTTAGCACCGTGAAATTTACATTTGTGTAAGAAAAAAATTGCTAGAAAAATAATTACGTTTGTCAATAAATATTGGTCCTTTTACATCATCAAAGTTGTGATCAAATGTGACCAAATAAAGCATCTTTGTATAAGGTACTTTGATGTCGCTCTGCGCAGCGGACACATCTACAGTTTTTATGAATGAGTAATTAAACTATATTGCCCTTGTGATTTGTTTGAAACCATTGTCTTTGACGGTGCCAGAATTGACCATGTAACGACAATATTGTGTCTAAAATGTAAGTAACTTACTAACTTGTTGTTTATTGAACTGTTAAAAGCAATATCACATTGCTAAATCACATTGATTAGAATATGAGTCTGGTGTGGTGTGTTTTGTGTTTTTTGGAGCTTGACAGCCCCTGATCTCAATTCAGTATTCACCAGGTGTTGTGTTTTTGTTGTCTTATCCCATATTCCTTGCTTTAAATGCAAAATAGATTATATTTTGTGATCCCCATTGCCAGTTTTTAAAAACAAGCAGCGATATATACCACTTCAGGATTTACAGGTCTAAACCATGTTTCATTTCAGGCTCCACTGAATGTTAAACAACAGCTGAAAAATTCCACACTTTTTCATACCTCTATTTCGCCACACAGAGGCTGATGAAATCCTTTGGGTGGGGGAAACAATTATTCAGAAGGATTCTGTGAAGTTGCATGCTTATAGAGGTGCTAATTACCTCTGAGAGTTCAGCAGAAGCTTTAGGTTTTCTCTAGTGTCTTTATTAGCTTATTAATTATGAAACAATGCATAGATGGTTCACCTGGAAGCAGGAAACTTTTTCTGCATTAAAAACCCACAACCCAACTCTAAATCCCACTGCTCATGGGTTGCGTATTATTAGAGGCAATGAAAGTAGCGTTTAAATGAAGAATGCATAACACAGATTGAATTTAAAACAATATAGGCCTAGCTCTGTTCAGTTGTTTGGAACAAGGTGAATAAAATAAATAAATAAATACCTCCTCGTAATTTGGAGCACAAGCATGCAGTTCTTTGGTAATAACACGTCCCGGAAATAAATAATTTCAGTCTGCTCATAAAGGCATGCTTTTTGTCATTTTCGAGAAGCCTGGAAAGCATCAGTAAGATGAAATGTCTCTGGAGACTAACTCACCTGGGGAAGGATGCGGATCTTAATCATGAGGGACCCAGTTCCCTCAATGCTACCAGGCGCTCTGGCATTCCATAGAATGTATTTGCATTTTTGTAAATCTTTAAAAATGGCATCGTACCACTGCTATGGGTCAAAAGCAACCTCATTTAAATCTTTTGAATATGAAACCAGTAATATATCTTTGTACTGCCTTTTAAAATTGCTCTCTTATGCGCTGTCAGTAATTCCAGCATACCAATAGTGCTTCCATCTGCACGGCTGATTTTAATCTTTTGTAATTGGGAGGTACGGATGACTCACTTTGTGGGATTGATCTGCAGTTATTTCCTTAAATGATAATGTGCAAATTAAGTTGCCTATACACAATCGTATTGTAGAAGTCACAGCAAGTGTAAAGAGCCTTTAAGCTATTAAAACCTTTGCAATGTGTCATCATGTCAATCACAGAGATAACTAAAGGAGGAAACGTTCAGTATCATCTATTCCTAACCGTTTAACTTTCCACTAGCTCAAAGTGTGAAATGTTATGTATATAGGCCTACCTGTGTAATCCATATTGATACCATATATAAAGTCTGCATAAAATTAGATTTGTTCCTATTTGTTAGCATACATTACTAGTCTTGTGGTGATCAAGTTAATTGTAACAAGTCAACTTGAGGCAGTTAATGACAACCTGTCTGTGTCTCCGTGGCCTACATCTGTGTTAAGTGATTAATTTACACCAAAACAAAAGATACAATGTATGCTTTCATCTCGGAAAATATTATTTTTGTCATTTTTTAATGAACTTAGACAAGCTCAGTGCAGACTCATTTTCTGTCAGTTCTTTTTCGTGAATGTGTGCAAAGGATTGTGGGTGATTGAAGTATGTGAAGGATACACTTGATGCATCCTTCAAAATGAGCTGAATCAAGGACGCAAAGCGAAGGCTGCCTTCCAAGGTTCATTTTAATTGAGACTGTCTTCGGCAGCACTTGATGACGTGGCAGCCGAGATATGCAGCCTTACTAGGACACAGCCTTCCAATTGAAAAGCACCCCAAATAATTTTACCATTTTGATCACATGACCAAGGGTGGCAATTCCTAAAGACTTGTATAGAAAGGTGTGACTTTAAAGCAGTGCATGCCGCTTAGAATTTTTTTCTAACCTACTGTGACATGTCATCATAGTACCATGAAAGCGTTTCGAGAGCAATCCTTTGTGCAGTTTCTTCAGAGCGGCTGCTCAAGCTCTGATTTCATGATTGGCCGGATTCGCTGATGATGTTAATGTTATATTGTGTCATGTTTACACAAAAATGAAATTGGTATTCAAATAGCATAGGCTTATGTTGAACTTTATTCTTGAACATACAGGCACTGCATTAAGTAGTAAACTGCATAAAGTATTGAATTAAAAGTTATTCTGTTGCTGCAAACACATCTAAAACATTGGTGTATTTGACAAAAATTGCATCTAATCCACATCTGTTATCTGAAGCAGAAAGTGTACAACTTGTTGAAATTGTTTTGCTGTGGTACATTACATACACTTTTGTTAAGCATGAAAAATATTTTAATATGTAGCCTAGTTTAAATATGTTTTGTACTAGGTAAGAAATATGTATGATAGTAAAGTTAAATAGTAACTAGCATGGAGTCACAAAGGTATATATATATATATATATATACATAAACAGTGGAGAAAATAAGTTTGCCCACTTACAAATTTTTATGGTATGTTTATTTTAAAGGATAGAGACAGAAAATTAACCAAAAAATCCAGAACAAAACACATTATATGAAGGTTATACATTTGCATTTCAGTGCGTGAAATAAGTATTTGATCCCCAAGCAAAACATGCCTTAGTAGGCAAGCACAGAGGTAAGACGTTTCTTGTAGTTAGTCACCAGGTTTGCACACATCTCAGAAAGGGGTTTTGTTCCACTCCTCTTTACAGATACTCTCTAAATCCTTAAGGTTTCTTGGCTGTCGCTTGGCAACTCAAAGTTTGGCTCCCTCCACAGATTTTCAGTAGGATTAAGGTCTGGAGACTGGCTAGGCCACTCCATTACCTTAATGTGCTTCTTCTACTTTGTTGCCCTGGCGGTATGTTTTGGGTCATTGTCATGCTGGAAGACCCATCCACGACCCATCTTCAGAGTTCTGGCTGAAGGAAGGAGGTTCTCATCCAAGATTTGACAGTATTCGTCCATTGGCCCCGTCCCCTCAATACGGTGAAGTCGCCCTGTACCCTTAGCAGAGAAACAGCCCAAAAGCATAATGTTTCCACCTGTGTGCTTGACTGCAGGGATGGTGTTCTTGGGGTCATAGTCAGCATTTCTCTCCCTCCAAACACGACGAGTTGAGTTGATGTCAAAGAGCTCAATTTTGGTCTCATCTGATCATAGCACTTTCTCCCGGCAGAAATATATAGTCGTCGGCATCCTTCCGTCTACAGGAGACGATGGTGTAGCTTACTTTTTTTGGGGGGGGGGATTTTCTATCTGCACCTTCATGAGTGGCTATAGAGCCCAATTCTAGAATGGCAATCTCTGCTGCATTTTCTGCAGGTGAAAGACGATGCCGGCTGAGGCTGCAGTTGCTTTTCCTTCCTCTTGACTCTCTTTGCGGCAAGGTTTTTATTTCTGGTTTCCTCGGCTTTCTGTACGCATGTCTGACAACAAGCTGCCAGGCGGAGCGGTCTTCTGCCCGGCTCTCCCACGTGCCAATGTTGATGTCAGACAGATTCATGTCTTTCTTGCAGATATCTCTGCAGCGCAGTCGTGGACGTCCAGTCAGTCGGGAGCCCTCTGCCAGCTCGCCGTACAGTAGGTCCTTGGGAATGCGGCCTGGGCCCATTCTCCTGACGTGGCTGAGCCAACGAAGGCGCTTCTTGCTAAGTATGGGAGACATGCTTCTAATGCCGACGCGTTCCAGAACCTCTGTGTTAGGTACTTTGTCCTGCCAGTGGATGCGCAAAATACGCCGCAGACGGAGCGTATATTGTTGTTTCAACATTTATATTAACAGCAATAAATAGAGATTCTGATTTGCAAACAAATGACTCGTATGAACTGGTTCATTCCGGTGAATCAAAACCATAGAGCGATTCCTGAACAAATTAATCTAAAAAGCCGTTTTTTTTTTAAAATCGAATCACAAGCGCAAATTGCAATTGAACAGACTCTTATGAACAGTGTTTTTTTTTTTGTTTTTTTTTGTGAGAAAAGAAATAGTCTGAGTACACCTTTTGCAATAAATGTTGTACATTAATTTATTATTATTAATTATTTAAATTATTTAAATTATTATTAAACTGAACAAATATTCTATTTGGTAAGTGTTTTGAGAAGCATCACTATTGTAAGTCTGGTTTATAATTTCTGCAGCTAGGAGTTTCCAGATCTGTTCCACTGTGCAGTTTGGGAGAGCCAATTTGTAATATGTCAGTCAGTGGGAGAGAACATCTTAGACAGTGAGAAGGTGTCAAAAAACAAAAACAAAGGAAGGCTTCTTCCACAAAGAGGGAGGAGAATAACCTATGCTTGAGTGAAATCTGCTAATGCTGTTTTTCTCTCAGGTTGAACGTAAATCTTATACAGTAAAGCAAGATAATGGATATCTGGGTGAGCTTATAGGAAGAACAAGTGCACTCAATGCTAATGCCCACTGGTGTGAGCATTCGTAAATAGAAACATTCATTATTTAAGATATGGCACTCGAGACAGTGTTCTTCATTCTGTGGTTTGAACTAAAGGATGAATTCCACCTGACACAGTTCAGCCTCACTCAATCAATCATACAGGCAAATGCAAGAGGTGGCATTCTTTGACCACAAAGTGTCAGCCTTGATAAATCTTGATTATGAATTGTAAATTGTGGCTTTCTGTTGACAGTATGGTTTAGTAATGAGAAAGGCCTGATTTCACACACAGACACAGAGAAAAATCACAACACAGGCTCATTGGAAAAACGTACCTGTGGCACCTACCAATGCGTAGCCTATATCACTGCAGTTTCCAACAGAAATGAACACTGGAGGCAGTAAAAATCGTTTTCATGCACAATTATGATTACAGGGGCAGATTATGAATTAATAAAGACTTGTTTCACACGGCTCCTTGCACAATTATGTTATGACCTCGAAACACTTTTTATCATAGTGCATGATTTGTGAACAAATTTTCCACTATAGTCATTTGACAACTTGAAGTTAAAGAAGCAAATTATGAGTTTTGTGTGTAGTGTGCAGTTAAAAGTAAGGTAGGCCATTTTCGGAGTGGCTATAGCAATAGCAAGCTAGCTTTGAAAGCATAAGATTCCACCCTCACTTCAGAGCATCTCCTCTAAAACACATGAACACGTACAGCAAGGAGCACACAAAAGTTCAGAAGAGATGGTGCCTTAATCTACCTCATGTCTCAAAGCACATAACATTACAATAATAATGAACATAAACAACTTTAAAAGCACTGACCTGTACCGCAGATTCATTTCGTCGTTGATAGTGTTGCCACTGAAACGCAAATTCAAGTCACGAATAGCTCTGAGTATATCGTCACGGATTTCGATTTCTTAAAAATGATGGTAGTTATGGTGTGAACGCAGCATGATCTTGTGGTTCTTTTGGTTCAGGAGGAACTGTAAAAACTGGCTGCTGTTTCGGTTGTGGTGCTCAGTGACTGACGTCTGTCTAACTCTGCATAGCATGAAACACACTGATGACGTGTGATGTCTGTGTGAGCAGGGTCAAGTCAAGTCACCTTCATTTATATATTAGCGCTTTTAACAATATGAATTGTTCCAAAGCAGCTTTACAGTAATAATAGGAAATTAAAGTAACAGAGATTGTTTGGCTTTACAGCAGCTCTAGAATAAAGTTATTGTCCAGCTAAAGTTAGTTTTGATTGATTCACTTCCATTGCAAAGATCATCAGTTATTAATTTAGGGGCCGCACACGACATCGTTCTAACAGAAAACCCTAAACGCGCTCATTTTCACAAAACAATGCCTGGTGGCTCGAGAACGCAAACCTTGAAATAGGTTCCAAGGTGCAAGTCTTAAAAAATGATGAAAGAAAAGGTTATCTCTGCGCAAACTTCAAAAATGCAAACCTGTGAAAACACTGACAGCGTGCTCATGTGTATTACGTGTTTAGTCTATAGATATGCGCGTTTCAATATATATGTGAGCAGACGTGTAGTCTTTCTTTACAAATTGACCTCAACAAATTACTTGTCTGGCCTTAAAAATGTATAATACAACATTATTTATCACTTCCGCATAGCCATGTGAACTGGAATTATTTTGACAGCGTTATATCTGTACAGAGGTAAAGGGAAGGGAAGGAGGCCTTCACAGGGGAGAGACTAGTTGACACTTCAGGACTGCGTTGTCGTCGTGTCCAGGCGCAGGTCCTTCATCAGATCTGGATACGGCCTGAGGTATGGTGCGTGGAGGTATGGAAATACATACGTTGACATGCAGCTAAGACTTTGTATCATTGCTTTGGAATGAGGGCATTGATTGGACGAACATTTTATGGTCCTATGCCTTCCACAGACGATATATATACATATAAATACATTGAGGCCGCTTAACTTAGTGATTGCTAACAGGATCTGAAGAGATTTTCAACCAGCATAACAAAAAAAATTCTGGAACAAATAACTTACCCTGCCTTTAAGGCCAATTATTGAATTGCATTTACGGCGACTTTTAAAAGGCTGTGAAAGCATGTTAAATAGTCTGTGTAAGCACACCTTTTGTTTTGTTTTCTTTGTGTTTTGATTTATTTTTTTAATTATTAAATTGAACAGATATTTCTGAAGAGAACAGAAGTGTTTTGGTAATTATTTCATTATTTGATCAGACTGCCAGAATTCATTAATTCGTTCATTCGTTCATTCATTCTTTCATTCTTACATTCATTCATGCAAAATTAGATAAAAAAGCAAAATATCCATTTATTAAATTGTATGCATTTAACAGTTAGCCTCCATTCCATTTGAAATAACCCTTTGTTGCATCTTTTTTTTTTTTTCAGCATGCATGTGACATATAAATTATACAGATAATGTCATAGGGTTATTATTTTATAGTTTACCGGCTTTATTTATGCTGCTGCTGCTGTTGTTTTATCATCACTGTTAGCTATTTGTTGTGTGGAGAAGATGTTCAGAGCTAATCTTTTTCCTTAATGATGTTTGTTGAGGTCTGTGTATTAAATGCTAAAGTTTGTCTCCCGCCTGCTTGAACTATTGAAGTGAGGATTGTGTCTGTTTTACTTTCTTATCTCCAGGTACTGCATGATCTTTGCTTTGTAGATCTGTGCTTACTTATGTTAAAATCAACTGAACATAAAATTTCAATTATGTTAAAGTTGAATTTATTGACTGAAAGAGAGTTTGCCTTTATTGAACAAGCAAATTCAATTCTGGGATAGGTTTCTGAATTAATTTTACTTTAAATATTGAGTTATATCTTTATCATTCAAGACATGACAACTTGTACTCACAAACTATAATTGTGTTCTGCAACTCATTAAAAAGAATATGTTAGGTTATTAGATTGTGGCTTAGGTCTATAATTTGAGTTGGACAAACTTTAATTAAGTTTAACTAAAGCTGTAACACCAACAAAAAGGGATAAGCTAGGAGATCATTTCAGTTTTTACCCACTTCCTCACAGATCCTATATTAATGGTTGTTAAGGCTGGAAATAATGTACATGCAGATTTTATAAAGAAAAAACATATTTTGAGGTAAGAATGTAATTTTTTTTACCAAAATATTTTGTTTAGTACTTAAAACTTTTGCAGATAGAATCATAGTATTAGATTAAATTGTAGGTACTCAGGAAAAATGTGATGCATTTTTAACCTGCTAATAGCTAAACACTGACTTACAGGGGTGGGGTGGGTTGTAACATATCTTTAAAAAGTGTTACAACCACCTCTTATTCAAATAATAACAGTTTCTTTTTAATACAATGCCTTGACAGTGGAAAAGAAAGACAGTGTGTGCCTGCCAGTGTTTTAAAAAAAAGGAAATGATGAGAAATGTTTCAAAGAAAGACACGTCAGTCAGACCTCAGAGAAATATATATATATATAGTCTGTATTGGAACCATTTGGCAAAGGAAGTGTGGGTCAAATGTGCCATATGCAGTTTTTTGTTTCTTTTGTCTAAATATCACAACTTACCCCATCACGTGTTACATCCCCCGGTAGTGGGGTGGATTGTAACAAAGGTACAGCATGTTTATAACATCAACTCATAAGAGCTATTCAGGTTTGAATTGATGCCTGTGGTTACTAAGTTTGAGCACTCCAGCTCAAAAATGAAGTGAGTGACAGATGAAGACAAAAGTGTTACAGCCATTCCCAGTCTCCAAAACTCAAAAAGGTCCAACTCAAAAAGGTCTTGCAATACTTTGCCTTAGTTATTTCTTAAAGCGTGGTCCACTCTTTATAGACTTTTTTTATCTTGCTGGTGAAAAGTTAATGCTCAAAGCCCATCAGAAAGTATTGACGCACCTTCATTTACAGCCACAGTTGTCATAGATTCACGCAAACTTTTTAAGCCCTTCCAACTGTATTGATTCACATTGTGAATTCAGTGAGAAGTCTGGGAGGGTTATTTCAGTCCTTTATTCAAGAAGAATGTCCATTTGCTATATCTACATTTATATATCATGCTCTCTATATATTTTGATACCTAAATGTATATCAAAAGTGCAACATTGATTTTTTTTTTTTTTTTTTCAGTGTTAATAAATGGATTCCTCTCTGTGTCAGTACATTGAAAATTCAGGTGAAAAGGTATCCTTACATTGATCTGTTTTGCTCAAGCTAACTATACTCAGAGGTATAATATTTCTTAACTGTGAGCTTCCAAAAACAATATCAATAGTGTTTGAAAGCACTGAGAGCTTTTGTGGCACTTTAATTTCACCTTCTGATTTTTCTCTTGTTTCGTTTTCTCATTTCTTCCTATTTCCCCTTTTTTTTCCACACAGTTTTATCTGTTTTTGCACCCCACACAGACAGAAAAGCTTGCAGAAATATGTTTGATATCATTGAGTTTCATCATAAATTACAAATTGATTCTAGCCTGGCAACAGGCCTCTTACACAATTAATACCCCAGCTGCATATTAATAAAGCAGCCATCAAATCAATATACACTGACACAAATGAATATTATCACCCTTGGATATAAGCAGCAGCAAGGCAGCCTGATAAAGCTAAGCAGTTTTAGTAAAAAATGTACTGTACTTTTTATACATTTTTTAAATATATGCATGTGATGTGATGTTAGCGAGTGTCAGCAATTCTCTGAAATTATGTAAAATATATATTTAAAAAATATAGGAAGGAAGAACAATTTCTCTGAATATCATGAATGGGTGTTTCACCCCATTCTCACTCGGCCCTCATTCCAGATGGCACAATGCTGACCTGGGGTGAAGGGAGTATTTAGCAACAGCAAACATAATAATTCCAGCCCTGCAA
The DNA here is from genome assembly GCF_963993115.1 of Abramis brama. Taxonomy (NCBI): domain Eukaryota; kingdom Metazoa; phylum Chordata; class Actinopteri; order Cypriniformes; family Leuciscidae; genus Abramis; species Abramis brama. Next base: position 33,668,595 of record NC_139970.1, read on the forward strand.
ATGGAAATGGAATGAATTTTCCTTCTCTGTCAGGCAATATTGACCAAGCCTGCAGTAAAGGAGCCTTGAATAAAATGAGTTTCTAATCCTGACTGTCAGAACCTGTGAAAGAACGGGACGTGTTGAGCAGAATTCACAGGCTGGTCAAATGTCAAGTTTTTGAAATGACCATTGAGTTGAATTGGTCATTCATTGCTTTGTGTGGGGTCAAAGGTTAGGATAGAGGTTTATCACATGTGACTCACCGCCGCCATCGCCCCTCACAGGAAGGGTGTGTGGGGCGATGCACGTTAGTCATTCCATGACTCTGTAATGGAATCATGCAGACAGCCTCATTTCCTATATGTGTATATCAAAGTAAGTGTTAGGCAATGGCTCTCCACCAATGCAACTTAAAAGACTTGCTTTGGCACAGCTCTATCAGTCGAAGAAAAACCAGTGTGTTTCGATTTGGGGGGTTAGTGGACCATGAAATCACTGAGTAACCATTGAGCATTTAGGGTTCAGCACTGAACTGGTATTCTCAGACGGCATACCCACAGAATATTCACTCACCATCTGATGCATAACTATGTAACAAGCACTATACGGAAAACAGCAGTTTTTAATCTGATTTGCTTGCACGCATTTTCCAGCCAATGTTGTTATTTTAACTAAAACAATAAAAATAGTTTTCTTTAATCTAAATAAAGCTGAAATAAAATATAAATATTAGATTAAAAACTTAAACAAAAATTTGACATTTTGATTTTGCAACTAAATGAAATAAAATAAGTCGAAATTACTAAAACTAAAACAGAAATAAAAATAGATTAAAGGTACATAGAAAAATAAAAAACGAATAAAAGTGATAAAAGTACACAACAAAAGGGGCCGTTTAAATGACACCATTTTCAACACGGAAAAATTTATTTACACAACAATGGGGTTTTGGGGGTCTGAAAACGAAAACTTTTGAAAACGGGTTTCAAAGTGCAAGTTTTTGAAAACGATACCGTTATCGTCTCTATGTAAACTACAAAAACGCGAATTGTTGAAAACGATTAAGCGTAGCATCAGTTCTGGCAGGTCACGTTAGTCAACTCGCATCAGCTGACTCTCAGCTGATACATGTCTACCTATAGGAATACGACACCTATCACTGTATACATATACAAGCTCCTTCAGTATTATCAGCAGCTATCGCGTTTCTCAGGAGCTAATTACCCTCCTCCATCCCCAGCTCCTTCTCTCGTCTAGTCAGGATTTGGCATTCTGATTCCCCTTGAATCAGAATAAATTCTCAAAATATGTTGTACTTTAAAATCTTGAATAAATGATATCTGCAATACATTCATGTTGGTTCTGTTCTGTTTCCCCTAAGGGGGGTTATTGCTGCTCTCCCTGTTCTTATCTATGCTAGGCTGCATGGATGGATGCGCAGGGAGTTCTTGCCCAGAACAGAACCATACCACCAATCCTAACTGTGTACTAATTGTCAGTCATATTTGACGATAGTGGTCCTGACAGAAGTGACGCCATACATGATACACATGCGTACTTTGTATAGTTCGTTAGTATTTTTATTGTGTAAATGTACCCTAAAACTTAAACTAGGTTTAAATGAAAAAAATAAAATAATAAAAAATAAAAAAATTAAATCATCTTAAAATAACAGTCCATCTGAACAGATTAACCATTCCACCAAGAAACAAATGTTTATTTTATGTTGATTTAAGGATCTGGGTTGATAGTGTGCACTTTTGAGGAAGAACCTGAATCACTGATCTGCCAAAGTTTGCAAGGTTAGTGAAATATATTCAGAGTTTTGTTTGAGTAGCAAGTTAACTAGAGAGCAGAACTAGGTATATTTCACCTTGTTTTTTTGAGTCTGTACAGTATTCATGGGTGGTGTTGCTAGTGTCATGCTCTATTACAGTTCACTTCTTGGACAGAATAGTCTACAATGTGGGCCAGATGTCACAAATCTGTATATGTGAGACTACTTAAGTATAACTTGTTGTATTTTCTTAGCAGCACATAAGCACCACATATTTATAATCCACATATTTATAATCCATATTAACAGATCACAGCGTTCACAGTGCATGCGTTCGCAGCGTGATAGGGAACTGAGCCTATTTTTGCAGTGCTCAGCAGAAAATATATTGAAAATGCACTATGAACATAGCTTTTGCGCAATAGGCTTTTATGAAGCAACATAAAATAATGGAGCAAACTACTAATTTTTTATTTTAAAAAATTACATCTTTTGGCCTGATGCAAGTTCTGCAGTGACAAGCTCACAAATCACACTTTTCATTTAATAACCTTCACTAAATCCAGATTTTGTAGAGGTATTTAGAGGTTTATAGCCACATTTTGCCAAATGAGTTCTGTCTAATTAATGTTCAAATTCAAATGTGATTCCCCTTCTCATTTAATTTAGATTGCAAGATGATCACAAAAATTAATAATCTCCCACGATAGCCAAGTTACGGCATTTATGAAAATGCTTAATGTAGTTACCTAGAAATCAGCAAAAACGCTGTCAGCGTGAACTTTGGCCTTGCTGTCGCAGTTAATGTGCTGATTCACTTACATACTGCTTAAGCGTGCAATGCGAAACAGGCTTAAGTTTCAGGAGCTCGTGGTGCGGGCCTCTGGAGGGTTCAGACTGCTTTAAGTGATTCACTGGAAGAGAACAGGGATAGGAGAGAAAGCAAGATGATGAGATGGATGGTTGTAGAAAGGTCGTAGGAGGTAAAGGGACCTGACTCATTGCTGACCCCTGCAGGCTTGATGTCCGGCGCCTCTTAATCTCAATCACAGGGGAAAGAGGGCTCATTAGTCATTAGTGAGGTGTCTAACGGCAGCCTCGTCCCATGGTCCCGCACTCATCTCCTGCTCCTACCTCCGAGGCTTCTTTCTCTCTCATATGCGCTTTTTTCCATCTGTCTCTCGCTCTCTTTCCTCGCCCGCCAGGATGATGACCAGCCGTGATTGTGCTTTGGAAACCTGTCTCAGCCTCCAGCTAAACTGCTCATCCATGACCAATCGATGGTAGAGGAAGATTCAGTGTGTGTGTGTGCGTGTGTGTGTGTGTGTGTGTGTGTGTGTGCCTGGTCATCTGTGAGTGCATAAGTGCAGATCAGAGAAAATACCTTTAGGTTAAATTTCAATTCCATTGAGCATCATCTGTCCATCCCTGCAGCATCCCAGCTCCCCACTGGAGCTCAGCCAACCTTTATTACTGAGCAAGAGAGGGAAACAGGCCTGTCACAAGAGAAGTGATAAAGCATCATTACCACACTGCAGAGGAGGAATGAGGGCAGCCTGCTCTGACACAACTCCCTTCATGAAGAGCATCGCTCCAGCATATTGAAGAGCCAGTCAAAGATCTCCAGCGAAGAACAAAATGACTAGTCTGGTCAAATCCTATGCTGGTATTGACATATCCTCTTTCATTAAACCCCACTGCGCTGTACCTACTGCTCTTTCACATGACAGATGAAATATTTCATTTCACAAAACAAGTTCAAAAGCATCAAGCATAATTCAAGATTTGAGGCAATTAAATGCTGAATTTATATGGATTATCTCACTGGCTGTCAAATTTAGTGGCAGTTTATTTAACAATAAAATAAAATAAATAAATCTTCATTATTGCAAACTTTTGAGCGCAAGTGTGTGTGTATACTGTATATACACATATGTAAAAAGTTTGATATAATTATGATTTTTTATATATTTTTGAAATACATTTCTTATACTCATCAAGGCTGAATCTGAATTTGATCAAAAATACAATTATTACACTTTAACTATTTTAATATATTTTAAAATGTAATTTATTCCTGTGATAGCAAAGCTGAATTTTCAGCAGCCATTACTCCAGTCTTCAGTTTCACATGATCCTTCAGAAATCTTTCTAATATGCTGATTTGGAAACCATGATCCACCATTTAAAAGTTTGGAGTAAGTAAGATATTTTATATAGAATAGATATAGATATGAATAAGTTTATTCTAATATGATTTTTTGTGGAAATTATGATATACTACCATTTATGCTTTGAAACGATATGTATTATGAACTGTACTGTACAAATAAATGTGAACTGAATTAAATTTAAAAGTGTGGGGTATATAAAATATCTAATATAAATCATATAGTATAAAACCTTTTTTTAAATGAATGCTTCTATTTAACAACGACACACTAAATTGACTCAAGTAATACATTTATAATTTTACCAGCACCTTTTTATTTAAAATCAATTCTGTTCTTTTGAACTTTATATTCATCAAAGAATCCTGAAAAAAATATATATCACAGTTTCCACAAAAATATTAAGCAGAAAAATTTCTGTTTTTAATAATTAAGCACCAAAATACACATATGATAAGTGGAACCAAGTGCTAAAAGACTTGCCTAAAAATTAACCAGAGACATTCAACTGTTATCAGCAATACTTTTACCTGTTATATTAGAATGCAGCAACTAATGTCTTACAGTCATGCAGAAATACTGATGCCATTGCTTGCTTCAGCCTCATAGCGTAACCATGGCGTGCAGTTGAAATATAGTCTTTATTTCTTCGTCCATATTTGTCTTCTCATCGTTTCAAGGCCATGAAGTAATGCACATTACTTTCCTCATTCAGTTCCGAAGTAATAAATTTGAAGAATTGTGGGGAGATTTTATGATCCATCGCTTTCTGTAGATGGCAGTATTAAGTCAAACATTTCTCAGTGCATTGTGCACTTCCCTGTGTGTGCCTGGAAAGTGTGTGTGACTATATGTGTGGACAGAGAGTAACCTCAGAGACAAATTCATCCATTCCTGTGTGTTTGTGTGTCCACACAGCAAGGGACATTTCGTAAACAAACAGTTTGATTGCCATGGCTTGTTAGAGCTTTGTTTCAAATCTCTGTTTTATGTAATTTTCCTCATTTGTTTTCATAATACCTTGCATTATATTATCTCCAAACCCTTTGATATAGATATTTAAAGAGATAATCACGTAGTGACAGGATGGCTTTCTCACTATGCTTGCTGAATTTTAAGTTCAGCATTTTTTTATGTCTCAAGTGCCAGCTTATAAATATGACAGATAGCCCTCCTGATGCAAAGAGGTGGCAAATGTCATAAAGGGCTGTTATTAAATTTGAGCTATTAAATCATTTTTAGTTTATCCCATGTGTGAACACACACATGGGGTAGGCAGAATTTGGCATGGACATGATGTGTGCTGCTGACAATCCATGCCTAGGATTACAGGTTAAATCAATTGTTTGTTAATTTTTTTAGACTGAAGCAATTCATTTAACAAACTGCTGTCATCTCCACCCATGATTAACAATCCCTCCAAGACCTCAAGAAGCATCATTTAAGCCCTTCCACTCAGCGAGACTGTAAGAAATCCCACAAAAGCATACATTCTAATTCTGCTTTCTAGCTTCTTTCCATTTCATTATAGCTCAAAACAAGTCTTAATTTAAGAAGCTCCTGCACCGTCTGTCGGCAGACTTTGAAACGCTTATGACAGATGTCACAACGTTGCCTTCACCTAACATTGATTGGCTGCCGCCAGGATGTTTTTTGTCTGTCATTTGCATAAAGTTGAACGGTTCCCTCCTTTTTGACACTTTTTCACCAATTGTTAAAAATGTTCAAATCATCCCCATTTTTTTTATATATATATATATATATATATATATATATATTATTACAAATTAAAATAACTGTTTTTTTATTTTAATACATTTATATTTATTTAATATATTTATATACAACTAAAAACAGAAAACTTCTTTATGCATTTGCTCATTTATTTACACAACAAAGGCGTTTTGGGTGCATGAAAACGCAAACTTTTAAAAAACGGATTCAAAGTGCAAGTTTTTTAAAATAATACCGTTATTGTCTCAGCGTGAACTACAAAAACGTGAATTTGTGAAAGTGGTGATGTCATGCGCATGCACATTACTCGTTCAGTCAGTTATAGGCCGGTAGTATTTCTTTACAAAGTGACATCGCCAACTACTGGCTTGACATGCATAATACAGTATTTTATAATACAGTTGGCATATTAACATTCCCTTATATCATAAAAAAATATGCATTCTTTGAGAGCATTTGTGTTGCATTATTGCAAACTACCCCTGCAAATGTGGGTGTGTGCCAAAATTCACAGAGGGTCCTGATTAAACATGGGTATGATGTCAGCGGGGCACCGAGGTGTCATGTTCACACATGTGCCAGTGGGCCTGCGGAACTTCAGCAGGTCCATGAGGTTCGCTGTGAGCATCACAGATATTGACAGGGCCAAAACCCTCCACGACATCACTAGAATAATTATTAGTACAAGGGCTTTGCATTTTTGCATTCGCCATTCTCTCTGTGTTTCATTCTTGCTAATTAAGGCTAAAGGCGAGAAGATAGACTGAGAGAGTGCATAGAATGGCAATGCAAATCCCAACCTGACAGAATATTCATAAACGCCAAGCAGTGGCGTAAGTTTACCAGGAGTCATGGTATGGAGAGTGCAGATGTCGTCATTAAATCTTCTCCACTGACTAACTTCGCTGCCGTCATCCATATTCACTGAATGACCAAAGAATCTGTATGTATGTAGAATCTTTGGAGTGACTCTCATCATTGTGACAAAATCTGATCTAGAGTGACGTGAAAGTCGAGTGAATTCCTATATGACTGTTCAGACTGAGGTCGCATTGCAAACCATCAGACCTGTATCTGGTTTAGAACCACTTACAGAAGTGGCCCAAATCAGAATCAAAAAGATCAGATTACATGTGGTTTGTGCTGTTCACACTGAAAAAAACAGATCTGTGTCACATATTAGAAATCATATATATTTGTTGATGTACGTTGATGTTGATTTGGCGATCAATAAACTTTTCAACGGTAGTGTACAAAATAACCAAAATACAAAAATATTGATCATGTTGCACTGCCCAGATTTGGGCTCCCATCATTAATATGCTTTAGACCAGCTATAGCTAAAATGTTTAGTTCAGTGGTATGCCATGCCAATTAGTGCATTTTCCGAGTTGTGTGTCAAAGGTATGGCAACCTTCATAATGAAGCCAGAGCAACTTTTCTAATGAGGTTTGCATTGCTGGCATGCAATTATTTAATTACTGATTGCAAGATTTTGATACCTTCTCCCCTGTGGGGTCTTAATAATATAGTTGCTTGACACTAGGCCTTGAGAGACTGCAATCCTTTTAATTGCTGACCTTTAAGGAAGGGCTGACCATTTTTTAGAAGAAGCTCAATTACTCCACACTGGACCTCAGCACTTTATTAAGGCTACAGAAAACAAAAGGCACACCACTGAAAACTCCACAAATAACAAGAGCAACTAATGTGAGACTTTGCTGTAAAAAAGGTTCTTAGATCCAGTAAATAATACTTACTTTTTTGTGTGTGTGGTTTGCTTAAAATGTTAAAGTTCTAACAACAGCTTTCCGAAACACATCAATGTCTCTCAATATAGTGTTCCTAATAAAATATTCTTTTTTAAGGTGGTGAGCCAACGGGTGGAGCAGGCAAGCTGGATTCATGGTTTTGTGGTTCTGATCCATTAACCCTCTTCCCAGCATGAATAATTAAATGTTTGCTTTGTTCAACAGTTTGCTAATATTGTAATTTATTTTGTTGTCACATTTAGTTGTCTTGTGCTGTTTTCTTCTACATAAAACAATCAGATTGTCTAAAAGTATTTCATGAGTGTTCATGATGTCTTCATACAGACAACAAGCTCTTTGTTCTCCACAATGTGCATGAGATTCAAAGACAAATGACACGCACTATGTAATTTTGAACAATTTTCTTTGCTGAGCTTAAAAAAGCTCATTAGATTTAGAATTTTTACAATGATGGCATATTTTAATGTATGGTGATTCGACATTTTGCAGTGAGTTCAGTCAACACATTGACTTAAAGTAAATATGTAAACTTTAAAAAAACTTTCTCAAAACAGGTTCTTCAAAAACCAAAAAAAAAAAAAAGGAAAAAAAAGAAGAAAAAAAAGAACAGTGTGAGAACATCTTAATTTTTACACATCTGGCAACAGTTTGAGAAGCAAATATTCAGAATTTAACGTTTACTTGCTATTTTACATTGCTAGTTGCATGAGTATTGAATAGGGTTAGCAGCAGAGAAGGAACTGAATTCAATTGGATATGAAAGGTTTTTGCCAAACACAGCTGTGACTATGCTCAAGAAAAATGAGTGCTGCACATAAAGGAAGTTCCATCCTGAAAGCCTCCAAACTGTTTGTGCTTTGGAGGGGGTCATTGCTGCACAGACACAAGTGCTTTCCCTGGAGCGAGCCATAGGCTGTGAATGTGTGGGCAGTCTATGACAGACCTTGCATTTTCTATACTGAAAACAGTCTTAAGTTAGGTGTCTGCAGCATCTTTTCATGCAGCCCTGACCACTGGAGCACAAACAGACGCATACACTAAACACCGATTTATCATTCAGAAATTCACAGCATGATTGAATGTGTTCAAAGCAAGCCATGTTTTCATGGCAATGCATGTGTTTTTTCTCTCTCTCTGACGTTTCTACAAATAAAATAATTCCTCAATATTTCATGTCCATATATTTATTAATGTATTAAGTGAGATAATGTCAAGTTAGATGGTCATGGGTTTATTTTGTGGCTAATTACCTCTGTGATTATTACCCCTGAAACGCAACAAACACGCTGCTCTGAAATCTCTTTTTGGATGCCTAGATGAAGTGAAAATGTGGTTTTCTCAAAATGTCTTATTTCTGAATGAATCTAAAACCAATGTTATAGTCTTTGGCCCCCATGAAAACTTTAAGAGCAGTAACATTGACCTAGATTACCTTGCTCCTTTTACTTCATCCTGCATTAAGACCTTAGGTGTTTTCTGGGATCAGAACCTCAAATTTGAAATACAAATAAATGCGGTGATTAGTTCTTGTTTCTTCCAGCATCGTCTTCTCTCTAAGATTAAATTCTTTCTGAGAAAACCTTAGAGATTGCTATCCATGCGTTCATTACATCTCGTTTGGAAATACTCTATTGCTCGTCTCCAATTAGTACAAAATGCCGCTGCAAAGTTCCTCAAAAGAAAACGTAAATTGATCACGTTTCTCCAATTTTGAAATCGCTGCATTGGCTACCTGTGCATTTTAGAATTGAGTTTAAAATTCTTCTCTTTGTTTTTAAATCCTTAAATAATCTGGCACTGAGCTATTTGTCTTAGCTACTCTGTCCATACAATCCCACACAAAATCTGAGGCCTGGTGATAAGAGACTTTTATCGGCTTCAGATCACGATTAAAGCATAGAGGAGATAGAGCCTTTGCTATTGCCGGCCCTTGGCTGTGGAACAGCCTTCTGGTTTACATCAGATCGGCACAGTCATTAATTGTTTAAATCTTCTCTTAAAACCTAAACCTCTTCAAACTTTTTTTCTTTAGCTTTTAATTCATTGTGAGCTTCTGTCATGAATGTGTGGTTTGCCCTTGTCTCTTTAATATATTGTGTTTTGTTCAGCACTTTGGTCAGCCATTTTTGCTGCTTTTAAATGTGCTATATAAATAAAAACAAACTTGAAAACAAACTAGCTGAGTCACCATACATTATCATTTATATTATAAATGCTTTGTAACTGTTATACCCTTATTGCAAATTGCAGATAATCCCAAATCATATCTGACCTTATTGTGAATATTGCAGATATGACAAGGGCAGCAACTAATTACTCCATGTTTAGAGAAAAGTTTTATCTTCAGAATTAACCATATTGGCTCACATTTTTGACTATATTTCTATCTAGTATCAGCATAGTAGGGATCCAGTGTGAAATCGATTGCCTTGGGCTATTATTGCATGGTATAGGCCAACATGGGAGAACGCTCCGGTTACGACTGTAACCTCGGTTCCCTGAAGAGGGAACGAGCGTTGCGTCGAGTTTGACGCTATGGGAACGCTTTGCGTGATGACGTCTTGAAGCACATGTAAAATCAGTCCAATGGTGTAGCGGGACGTCAGAGGCGGGTGACGTCACGTACCAGGAAGCTATAAAAGCCGGCCTGAAGCAGGAAACAACAGCTTAGTAAAGTCTGAAGTCGTGCTGACAGGCATGAAGGAGATATGGCAAGGTGACGCAACGCTCGTTCCCTCTTCAGGGAACCGAGGTTACAGTCGTAACCGGAGCGTTCCCTTTCAAGGGAACTCGCGTTGCGTCGAGTTTGACGCTATGGGAACGTCTATACCAACGCCTCCATAGCTACAAAAGTCTGTCCTGTGTGAAATCATGAAGAGCAGCACTAGGATGACAAAACATGAGACCCTGGAGCAGAGTCTAGATCCAGAGAGTAGAACCTGACGAAAGTGTGCGGTGAGGACCAGCCTGCCGCATCACAGACATCCTGTAGAGAAACTCCTGAAATAAGGGCCTTAGAGGCCGCCATACTCCTTGTAGAGTGTGACCGGACAGCCAAAGGAGAAGGCTGCCCAGCCGCCTCATAAGCAAGTGAGATAGCCTCGACCACCCACTTGCTCATTCTTTGCTTAGACACCGGCCCTCCCTTGTTAGGGGAGCCAAAGCAAACAAACAACTGATCACTTCTGCGCCACAGGGCAGCTCTGTGGACGTAGGCGTCTAACGCCCGAACTGGGCAAAGCAAATTATTAGCCTCCTGGTCCGCATTCTGGAAGGGAGGAGGACAGAAGGCCTGCAGAATAATAGGTCTGGCCACATTAGTGGGGACCTTGGGGACATAACCCGGTCTGGGATGGAGAAAAGCTTTCACCATACCCGGAGCAAACTCTAAGCAGGAAGGAGCAACCGACAATGCTTGAATATCCCCAATTCTCTTAAGAGAAGAAATGGCAAGAAGGAAAATAGCTTTCAAAGTCAGAAACTTTTCCGAAACCTCCTCAATGGGCTCAAAGGGGGCCAGGGACAGGCCTTGTAGAGCAATGGACAAGTCCCATGGCGGCACCCTAGAGCGGACTGCAGGCCTCAGCCTCCAAGTGCCACGAAGGAAACGAGATACCAGAGGGTCCTTCCCCACAGACATTCCACCCAAAGGAATGTGGTAAGCACCTATGGCCGCCACATAGACCTTTAAAGTGGACGGGGTCAGACCTGCAGTGAACCGGTCCTGCAGGAACTCCAGCACTGTACCAATTGGGCAGTGGACTGGGTCCAGCCGACGGTCACTACACCAAGAAGTGAATACTCTCCACTTCAGGGCATAAAGTTTCCTCGTGGAGGGAGCTCTGGACTGCAGAATGGTCTCAACAACCTCAGTTGAGAGACCTGACTCTATGAGCTGGGCCCCCTCAGAGGCCAAGCCCACAGGTTCCACAGTTCTGGGCGGGGGTGAAGTATTGAACCCCCTGCTTGGGACAGAAGGTCCCTCCTGACAGGTAGCTCCAGAGGAGGCCCGTCGAGGAGGGACACAAGGTCGGGAAACCATACTCTGCCCGGCCAGCGCGGGGCTATAAGAAGCAGGCAAACCCGGTCCCTGCGAACTCTTTCCAGAACTCCCGGGAGCAGAGCAACTGGGGGAAAGGCGTACAGACGAAGCCTCGGCCACGCCTGTACCATAGCATCCAGTCCGAGAGGAGCTGGATGCGTGAGGGAGAACCAAAGTGGACAGTGAGACGTCTCTCGAGACGCAAACAGATCCACTTGTGCTTGGCCGTACTCCCTCCATATCAGCTCCACCACCTCGGGGTGGAGCCTCCATTCCCCGGGCCTCGGCCCCTGCCTCGACAGAGTGTCTGCTCCTATATTCTGAACCCCGGGGATGTAGGCTGCTCTGAGTGACAGCAACTTCCCCTGGGACCACAAGAGGATATGGCGTGCCAGATTTGATAATGGGCGCGAGCGCAAACCCCCTTGGTGGTTGATATAGGCGACTACCGACGTGTTGTCCGTATGCACTAACACATGGTGTCCCCTGAGGTCTGTGACAAAGCTCCTCAGAGCCCGGAAGACAGCTAACATCTCTAGGCGATTGATATGCCAGGAACGATGATGGTCTTCCCACAGACCTTGAGCTGAGCGACCCTCCAGGATCGCTCCCCAACCCGTGAGGGAAGCATCCGTCGTTAGCAGTCTGCGACGACAAGAAGCTCCCAACACTGGGCCCTGGGACAGGAACCAAGGTTTCTTCCACATAACCAAGGCACGTAGGCATCGCCGCGTGACCTTGATTGTGCGAAATGGGTTGCCCCTCGGGGAAAACCCCCTGGTCCTGAGCCACCACTGCAGGGGCCTCATGTGCAGCAGTCCAAAAGGTATCACGTTGGAAGCTGCTGCCATGAGACCCAACAGTCTCTGGAACTGTTTGACAGTGAGTAGCTGGCCTAGCTTTACACTTTTCACAGCTGCAAGGATGGACTCTATACGTGGCGGTGACAGGCGCGCCTGCATCGACACTGAGTCCCAAACCACGCCTAGGAAAGTGGTTCTCTGGAGTGGAGAAAGCACACTCTTCTTGGCGTTCAGCCGTAACCCCAGCTCTTTCATGTGGGCGAGAACAACATCTCGATGTTGAACCGCCAACTGATGCGACTGAGCTAAAATCAACCAATCGTCGATGTAGTTCAAGATGCGAATCCCCTGAAGGCGCAGAGGCGCCAGAGCTGCATCCATGCATTTCGTGAAAGTGCGGGGTGATAAAGCTAGGCCGAATGGAAGAACACGATATTGGTATGCTTTGCCCCCGAAAGCAAACCTCAGGAACTTCCAATGACAAGGACGGATGGAAACATGGAAATATGCGTCCTTGAGATCTATCGTGACAAACCAGTCCTCGGACCTGATCTGTGGCACGATCTGTCTCAATGTCAACATTTTGAACTTGAGCTGCATGACTGACTCGTTCAGAACTCGAAGATCCAAAATGGGACGCAATCCCCCGTCCTTTTTTGGAACTATGAAGTACCGGCTGTAAAACCCGGTTTCCCTGTCGGAGGGAGGTACATATTCTATGGCCCCTTTCTCTAACAGAGTGTTTACTTCCTGTTCCATAACCAGAACCTGCTCGGGGGCCACCACAGTGGGCAGAACCCCCATAAACCGAGGTGGGCGTTTCCCGAACTGAATCAGATACCCTTTTTCCACGGTCTGCAGGACCCAACGAGAAACATTTGACAGTAGCTTCCACGCTGTCAAAGATTCTACTAGAGGTACCAGCCTCTCGAGACTGGTTTCTGGATTTTGTTGTTGTTGAGCAGTCAATTCGACGCCCTGTAACGGCGCACCGGCAGGGAGCGACCGAACAGACTGCTCTAACACCCTCCTCGGAGGGGGCGGGCATCCCGAGGCCACTACGTTTCCGGGTGGTCCTTGAGATATGTGCTCGCCGGAGACCGCTGCGCCCTGTAACACCTGAGGCGGCAGGGTTGGCAGAACGGTCCCCTGAGGGTACCGAAGAGAGACGGGCACCGTAAAAAGAGGTGTTAACCGCTCTGCTTCGGGGGGGACTACCCTCATTAATCCTGAGCCCTCGGACGTCAGGATTTTTTCCCAGCAGCCTTCTTGGCGGTAATAACGGTCCGCAGATCCGTTCTACCCCTCGAAGACTGCTGGGTTTGAGCGCGCCCTCCGTGTCCCCGAGATTTTTGTGGGGGAGCACGAGAGGACACACTCTGTTTTTGAGTGGCACGGTGTTCAGCGCTCTTTTTAGAGGAGTGAGGCTGCTCCCGCTCAGCAGCCTCATAGAATGAACGGCGGGGGAGAAGCTTTTGCAATGCAGCTGCCTGTTTAGCAGCTTCCTGAGATTTAGCTACCGCACTGTTTACTGCATCACCAAATAAACCAACAGTGGAAACCGGAGCATCTAAGAGAACGTGCTTTTCTTTCTCTTTTATATCGCTCAGATTGAGCCACAGATGCCTCTCAGTGGCCACCAGGGCTGCCATAGACCGCCCGATTGATTTAGCGGTCTCCTTGGTGGCCCTGAGAGACAGATCTGTGGCTCTGCGAAGTTCAGCCACTGTGTCAGGACCAATTCCCCCGCCCTCCTCTAAATCCCCCAATAATTCTGCCTGATAGGCTTGCATAATAGACATCGTATGCAGACACGCTGCAGCTTGACCAGCGGCTGCATACGATTTATGAACCAGAGATGATGTGTATTTTACTGGCTTAGAGGGAAGTGAAGGAGCTTTCAGGGAAGATGCCGTTGCTGGAGAGAGATAGCTCGCAAGCGTCTCCTCCACCTTCGGCATCTCCCCATAACCATATTCTTTATATTTATGAATGGAAGAATAGTGGGATGTTTGTGGTGCATACACTCTGTATGAAACCGGTTTTCCCCACGATCTCGACACCTCGGTGTGGAGATCGGGAAAAAACGGAAGGCTTCTTCGCTGAGGCTGTGTACGAGATGGCAGGAAGCGTTCGTCGAGCTTGCTTTTCGAACGAACGTCCTGCCTATCCTCTGGCCACTCAATAGATAATCTGTGAACTGCTCTAGTGACAACATCGAGCAATTCCTCAAAAGCGTGAGACTGAGGTGGCGAATCCTCAGACTCAGCTTCAATACTAACAACGTCCAGCTCCTCAGAGCTGGACAATTGCAGTACTGGTGCCTCCACCGGGGGGGAAGAAACCGCAGCGCGTGCTTCCACACCCTGATGAGAGGCACTGGATCTATCAGAAGGATGCTGAGATAAGGCAGAGCCCGTCTCAACATCCACTGACAGATCCATCTGCGAACCCCAGGTCTGAGATCGACGCCGTGCCTCGGCAGCGGCGGGACCAAAGCCCTGGGGAACGTGGTCGGGATTGAACCGAGCCAAGCGGGATCGGAGCGTACGCAAAGGAAGCGCACAGCAATGCTCACAGTCACCACCCTCGAGTGCTGACTGGGCATGCTCCTCTCCCAAACAAACAACACAAAGAGTGTGTGTGTCACCTCCCGTTAAATAACGCGGGCAGGGATGGACACACACTCTAAACTGCTGCTTGCTCGCCATACTGAATAATATATATATATCAGACAACACCAAATAAGACAGACAGATTTCAACACAGAGCGCTACTGAAGACTCAGAAAGCTGTTGTTTCCTGCTTCAGGCCGGCTTTTATAGCTTCCTGGTACGTGACGTCACCCGCCTCTGACGTCCCGCTACACCATTGGACTGATTTTACATGTGCTTCAAGACGTCATCACGCAAAGCGTTCCCATAGCGTCAAACTCGACGCAACGCGAGTTCCCTTGAAAGGGAACTTGTGTAAATATGTCAGTAGTGTTAAAGGGCAACCCATTAATATGCAGTTTCAGTGACCTTAAACATTGCTTATTGTTTTTTCTGGTCAATCATGCCTTTTTGTGAAATTAATACAAATTTAATAACCACCTTTTCAATTGAATTTATAATTTCATATTTATCATTCATCATTTCATGTTTCTATATTTATTATTTTTATAACATGCAATTGTAATTCCTGGAAATGGCACTTTTGAACCACCATTTGCAGTTTGATGACAGCATCACTCTTTATCAGCAGGGGGCGATTTATTAAAGAATTGACCCCTTAAGGCCTAAACCACAAAAGAAAAGAAGTCAAACCAAAAGGTTAGTGTGTTCAAAAGTTGCCTACATATTGGATGCATCCAAAGTCGCATACTTCCCTATAGGCAAAAAACAGTATGTGACAAAAGTAGTATGTCTGAATTCATAGTAGCCTACTCATAAAATAATATTCAAAAAGTACCCGGATGACCACCTTCCAGCGAGATTTTGAAGTGTGCACATGTTGGAAACAAAGGGCAAATTACAAATGGAAGTGAGCATCTTTATGCCCTACTCCCTTCGAAGGGCAGAGCCCTTGAAGTGGGGACTTTGGAGAGCAGGGCACTTGTGTGCCATTATGTAGCCGTTTCGAACGCACTTGGCAAAGTTAGCAACGAAAGACAATGTAATTTCCTCATTATTTTCACCTGGGATGTTCCCATGACAACGCAGCACGGTGTCCAGCTGATTAACTGTTCTTACGACAGAAATTTATTATTGCTGTTAACAACTGTTGCAAATAAATCTACATTTTATATAAAAAAGTTTTTAAAATATGCGGTGTATATATGTGTGTGTGTGTGTGTGTGTGAGTGTATTTCGTCTCATCTTTAGACCATGCATTACCTAACACATTTCTTACATATGAAACTTATTTAAACGTCAAAAATGTGTGAAATATATCTTGAATTGCTCTGTTTGTAAGTTAGCTCGAACTCTCCCGCCATCTATAGCTTTAAAATAAATCACAAGTATTCCCTTGGTCACATGACCATAAATGATAAAATTACTTCCTTGAAGTGACTGTGGCATGTAGCCGTTGCTAACGGCCTTGTGGAATGGCCCTTCGTGAAGGGATCCAGTTGTTTGGAACACCCCTACAAATGGCATTCCCTTCTAGAGGTGCCCATCAAGGGTGCAAAAAATGCAGTTTGGAATTTGCCCTTTACTATCCCATGAGGGCATGGGAGAGGATTTATGAATAGGCTCGTTTGACTTCATGCAGCACTGCGCAGACTGATCGGCGGCTGACTTGAAGCAGTGCATGCCGGTTCAAAATTTTGTCCAACTTGAGAGAGCACCGACGCCACGTGACTGTGACGTATGCCATCAAAGTACCGCGAGAGCGATTCGAGAGCAGCCGGAGGACTCAGCCGGCGCAGCTTCTCAAGAGCGTCTACACCATCTACACGAGCTCTGATGACATCACAGCTGTTCCACGATTGGCCGAATTCACTGCTTGCATTTCGTGTTTATTTGCACACCTTCAGTTCCACTAATACTGTACAAAATCTGTTTTTTTTTTAAAACAGTAAAAGCTCTTTTCATGTCACAATGTTATATTGTGTCATGTTTACCAAAATAAAACTAATAAAAAACGTAGACCCCACTTCATTGATAGTATAGGCTTCTGTTGAACAGACGCTGCATTAAGCAGTAAATAAAGTATTGAGAATGTCTCTGAAACTTTTATTTGGTAAATATTGCATTTATTTAACTTCAGCTGTGGTTAAGTATGCAGCACTAACATCACTACGGGAAGCAGAAAGTGTCCGACTTCACGTCTCCGTTTTCAGCTCCTCCCCGACTGCACGCGGCAACTCTCGCCAGTCCAGTCGCAGCCGATGTCTAACACACCTAATGGCATTGAAGCAACGTAACTGACGCTGCAGGTCACATGAAAATGACAATATGGAGAATGTAGTACTACCATATTACATTCAGAGCCTTTCCAAATACCCACCTTTGCACTTGACCACTTGTCAACTTACATGACGTATTTCCTGTATTTGGCCCAAGCGTTCAACGTGAAGACTGCAAGTGTGTGTAGAACTTTTGATTAGCCGATGGGATACACTTATTATATTGCAAAAATGCAAGTGTTTACAGAGCTTTATTTAGATTTTAAATACTTTGCATTTTAAAATGAACTTCTAAATGTCTGGTCAGTAGTCCCTATGTAACAGAAGACACCATTTAAAATTGTGGTGCTTCTAATTAAGTGATAAAAAGCAGTTGCAAATGTTGTACAAAATACATATAGCCTATCTTTGCACCAATAAAATGACACTTTAACAATTTGTTTCACAACCAAATTACATGTAATATCTAATTAGTTTAACTTACAGTGGAATGTTTTCCTCGCTATCTTGCGATTTATAGGCACGCGATTTCCCGAACCTAATGCATGATGGGATACGCTTAACCGCCCTCCATGCAGTATTCAAAATAGGCCCTGTCCCAAATAGCACACTTCATATGCACTTTCGGTCTTGTGGACTTACAATGGCTGCCGCATGCGCGTGTCCGTTAAGTCCGTGAGACCGTAGGGTGTCCCATTTGTCATTTTAGGCCTCAGAAGGGTGCTCGCGAACGCCCCCTCTGCGGACATATGCGCCCTCAATGCGCACTTTTGCGGAGCCCGCTCCGCAGCAGACTTCTTCCCGACAGTCAAAGCGGCATTACGTCACGAAAGTGCGGACTCGTATAAGACCACGAGTGCTTAGGGTGCCAATGCCATTTGGGACAGGGCCATAGTGTGCGTTTATTGTGTGTTCAGGGCACTGCGCTTTGGCATTTTTTAGACATGGGACAGTCTTGCGCACTTACTTCCTGTCGCGTGCACGCGCTCTTAAGTGGCCAAGACCGCAAGTGTGGGTATTTGGAAAGCCCCTCATATTACACACATTAATAAGCTAGGCTACTACATATAGAATGTAATTTTTAGCGGTCGTAAAGTCATCATTATTTTACAACTAAGTTCAGAGCGTGTATTTTCATTTATGTATTTATACCACTACAGCCTATAGGCCTATGTAGCCACGATAGACGTTCGATCGTGAACTTAAATATTTTGCTTATGGATCATTAAACACAAAACACAAATAGTGTCATTATTTAGGCTACCTAGATATTTTGCATTCGGCAGGGAAATAGTGTTTTGTTTAAAACATCTTCAAGATAGTTGACGGTTTGATTGCACTGCGAAAGCCTTTTAAAAAGTATTTTTAATTAAAATATTTTATTTAAATTTACTCTACAATCTGCACATGCTCACCTCTATTATGTTGTCCTGACTACATCTGCAAAGTATCCAGTGGCTTTGTTGCGAAAACTAAATAGCCTAAATTATACGGGGGTTTTTTTCCGCGTAATAGCGCATTCCCCCTGTTACAATGCCCTGCGATACGTCAGTGCCTGGAACCCGTTCATAGTCAAGCTCACAGTGCGTTATTGTCCTAATCTATCCGCACACTCTCCGTCTCGTTCTCTCTTTCGCTCTCTCTCTCTCTCTCTCTCTCTCTCTCTCTCCTCATACTGTCGCCTGCAAGCATGTGTGCGCGCGCCTAGAAATCCATCTGAATGCGAGGAGTGAAGGAGGGTCGGTGCGCTCTGCAGACAAATTTCACTTGTCATTCCTGAATAACGGCGCTCTACCAGAGGGGCTGGAATCGGACTTCAGCAAAAGAAGTGCGGTGGCCTTCGCCCTCACTCAGCAACGATGTCCGAATATTTCCTCACCTTTCTCGTCATACTGGGATTCGGGGATATATTCTCAAATGTTCAGACACTAAGGGACGCTGATTCAGAGCAAGGTAAGACAGACGCAGCAGCTCTACAATGAAACTTGCGCTCGCGGAGCATCCTATGATCTGTCAGCGCATCTACACATTCTAGATGCGATGCGAGTATTTCTTCCTAAATGCATTGGACTGAATTGACAAATTGACAGGTTGAAGGTTGGAATGTTTCACTCGCGTGTTGTAGTAGTCGATGGTGTAATTCAGTTCCCTATGTCTGGTGTGGTGTACTTGTAGTGTGCTTAGAACCAAAAGTGTCTGAATAGACTACATGGTTTAAGAGCTTAAGCTCTCATACTCATGGTATATAGTGTGATTTTAAAGACGGTATGTTGGAGGATATAGTTTCAGGATGTCAAAATGAAAAAAATGAAAAAGAATGGGGAAAAAATAAATTAATTTTTTATTTTATTTTGGTAATCATGACAACTTTTTATACATCTTTTTAGTATTTCTTTTAATTGAGACACATTAATTGGCTTATTTATTTAGAAATGCACATTTAATAGTGAAATACATAACCCACGTTTAAACTCTGAAATATTGATTGAATTGTTTATTAATACACTTTATAATTTGTTTTGACAGACATTTCCTGAATTCAGAAAGTTAGTTTGTTCGTATTCTTGTTTTTGTGTAGGCTACATTGGAGTGAGTGAGTGATTGATTTATGTTGCATTATGTTGCAACATAATAATAATAATAATAATAATATATATATATATATATATATATATATATATATATATATATATATATATATATATATATAGCCTAAGAGTTTAGTGCATTACTTTAGTGTTGTGTCTTACCTCGATGGTGTTATGTTTGTATGGGTTTGCATCCTCTCTCTATTTTACTATTGGTCATCATTGCTGAAAAGGGCAATTTTGAGCTGAACAGAAATGAAGTCATCATATGGGCTTCTGTTGGACCATCTTTGTTAAATTCAGTACAGTTTTTAATAGTTCAAATAGCCATCCTGTAATGCTTGTAACATTGTCAGTGTTATGTTTTATCATAAAGTTCTGGCAACCCCAAACCACTATCTTCAAGTTGTGAATGTTTAAACTTTTTCGAATTTCACAATGACTTAAATGACTTGCATGTATAAAGGAGATATGACCGCACACTCGCTTGTGTGTGTTTACACCTTCGGCTTGGTGCCGAAACGTTGGTCAAATAAAGTGCAAGTGAGTGTGCGGTCATATCTCCTTTGTATAGATTTGTTTTCTTAGACCTGCACCTCGGATGGTGTGCGTTTGCTTCAGTGTTTTATTAAGGAACTTATATGACTTGCATAACATAAGCTTTTGGCTGAAGAGTAGTAATTGTGAGTGACACTGTCAGAGTAATCTAAATCAATAAGGGCAGATATTTAATGAATCTTGATGTGTGAATCAATGAGTATTGCAGGGTTTTTTTCACTTGCAGCAAATCCCTGTTCACCGTCAGATTGAGATAAAGCAAAGATCGTCAGCTTGTAGCACAGACAAATCTGTCAAGATTGTTTTCCCCTTGTGCTCTCAATATTAGACGAGAGATGAAAAAGAGATTCTGGTTTCAAGTATCATATCTGAATTCATGCACAATATACAGCTAGGCAGTTATAGTAAGCTTGTCTTTTATAACCAAAAACAATGTTTACAAATGTGCTGTTGTGCTGCCAGTTTTGCAGCTATGTTGCAAAGAAAACTAGATTGAAACAAGAAAGGGCAAAACGTGTAATATATTATAATTTGAAAATTTGTGAATTATTAAAAATGTATATTTTAAACGTCCAAGTTTTTTTATGTAACTTAACCTTTCAATGCATTAATCATGATTGACAGTTCATTTTTATCCATTTATTGTGTTTTGATATATCTAAACAATCATTAATAATTTACCTTTGACCCTTAAACATAATTCAATATGACTGTCCTCTTTATATGTCATTGTGTTGATTTATGACACCATAAATTCAACATGCCTTTGAAGCAACTATATCCCTTGAATATCCAATACTTTTTAAAATCTCATTTATTTCAGTGGATAAATGACCTTCTCAAAATATAATTTAAAAAAAAAAAAAAAAATTTCATTAACATTTGTTTCTGAAAGATTTTTTTCTTTGCGATTTAACGATCAAAGTGTTAAGTCGAAGGCACACACGTGCACTGGATCTTTGTGATTCATCCAGGTGTGTTCAAGGAGAGAAAGTGCCATTTTCAAAAGTTGCATATTCATCATATCAGATGAATGTAAATGTCACAGTGCCCTGCACCGATATTATCTGAAAAGTAATTCTCTGAGGATTGTGTTCTCCTGCTAAATGCCTGCATTTGTATATCCATCGTATGATGAATATGATGTCCTAATTCTCAACACTGCTCATTCACTTATCACTTACTATATATATAAAAAATAACAACAATCGCAGTGGATTCATCAGTGTGGTTGTGACTTTAGGTCTCTTGGGATGCTTGATAAAACTCGTTCCACAGTCTGTTTAGTGAACCTTTTAATCATTGTTTGCCATCTAATCTGGTGTATCGCAGCCAAGAGTTTACAGCACTGGTGCAGGAGGATGGAAAGGCATCATTGAAAAGTAGTTTACTCAAACCACACTTCATTATATCAAACCCTCTTTTATCTTACCAGTGACTCTCGCTTCAGATATTTATCGGCTATTACAAACAGATCAAGGTTGCTGGAAATGTTTCCCCGTTTAAGAGAGCTTGGCGTGCCCCAAAAAGCAGGTTAAGCACTATCCTTTCGTAATGAAATCGGGAGGATGCCCCCAGAGCCTAATTAAATGAGATTATATCTAGGCATGCTGTGCTGGCTTATTGTCCAACTGTGATTTTTACCTGGTATTGGAGGAAAGTCAATAAATGCACAAACAGAGATTGAATAAATGACCTCAGTCATGCAAAGGCAATGCTGATCTGCTACACACTACATACTGAAGGGGGAAATGCTTTTGTGAAACTCAAGGAAAGGGCAGATATCATTGCTGTGTTACAAAATCTAGGGAGCTGCTTACGGGGTTATGCAGGGCATGATCGTAGCACTCCCAATGTGAAGGCTGTTTTAAGTGAATTACTATTATACCAAAGGCACTAATCCCATGGTGTACTGAGATGAGTTAAAAAGTAAAAACAAAAAACAAAAATTATTAGTTATTACTAGTATTGTTATAGTAATATAGAACATAAAAGAATATAATATGATAAGAATATAATATTGTTATATTTTTATATCTAATTTGTCTGTGTCATGCATCTTATGTTTGTTATAATTGCGCAATTAGCTTGAATGGCAACATGCAAATGAAAACCTATTGAAATCAATTAGCGTTTTTTGTGTTTGCTTCCTACAGTATGTTCCAAATCGGTCATTTACAAGATTCCATGATGGTTAGGATGCCTCCTTAAGGCTAATTCACACTGCACCGACAGACACCGACCAACGGCAAAAGACACGTTCGTCGGGTTTTATCGGATCAGTGTGTTGCCCTTGTTGCCGTCTGTTGCCATTGTCTGCTCTTGTTTTAGCCAACTGAACGTTAATTCTGTGTTTGTCGGGTCATGGAAACTGATTTACTATAATCGTGATTGTCAGCATTGGTTGGCGTCTGTTTGTGCGGTGTGAATTCACCTTTAGCGGGCAGCTGCTATGTAGGTAACAGTGAGGTTTTGGAACATGGATGTGGTTGCACTGCACTTTCACTCAACATTAAAGACTGACCTTCTCAGGTTGGTCTACATTTATTTTCATAGGTGGTTTACGTCAATGTCTGAACAGTTTTACTTTAAAAAGTGTTTGTTTTCTTTAAATATATCTGCCATCTGGAACTCATTTAAAGGCTGTTTATGGTTAGTCATGAAAACCCATGCCTCAACTTCAGGTGTTTCCTCCCTCCCTACTAGGTAATTTGTCCTGTGGTCTCACTCTCCAAAGAAAATTAGAACTGCCACAGCTTGGTGAATGACCTTGTAATTATCCAAGTGACACTCTATAAAACGGGAAGCAATAAGGCATGCTAATCCTGAGCCAAAGTACTTGCTGAAAGGGGGTTTAGAATGACAAGGGAGATGGCAAAGCAAAGCTCTTGTGTTGGTAAGAGCAGCAGCCTTGCTTCTGGAAGTGTTTCATCTAGCACCTGTGTGGCAGGCTTCATTGTTTTTGTTTGTGTTCTATTGCACGCCCCATTTGTTCCGATTGAAGTTCCGTTGAAGTTGGCCACACATTCAGCTGAGTCATTTAGTGTTCTGACCTTTGACAGATCGAGAGGTTGTGGCTGAGCTTTGCAGTTGGAGCTTATACTGCAATGCACAGGTAATCTGCTGGCCTATGACATCATGTGCATCTGTATTCTATGTTGACATGCTGGAATCTGCTCTGTGGGAGCTAATGGAGAAGGTCAAGATGTTTTATTGGACCACAGGTTTTTCCATCCTGTCTGCAAGGTCCAAAATGAACTTTTCGCCACCCTTGCCAATTTGAATTTTCCAGCCATAAATATGTCTTGTATTAAACTAGCTGTGTTTTGCATTATTTTTAATTAAAATTTTGTCAGTCCTGTAATGGACCGGCCACCCATCCAGGTTGTTTGCTATGGGATAGGCTCCAGCATCCCTGTGACCCAATATTGGCCAAACACTTTGGAGAATGGATGAATGGATATTTCAACCAAAGATATTTTTGTCTCTATGGCAATGGAATTATTTTTCTGCTCTATTTTGTCTGCATATTATGACAAATATTGGAAATCATTGTGTCAATCAGAGCATCATTTACAATAAAGTCCCATTATTTAATATTAGTTAATGCATTAACTAACATTAACTAACAATAAGCTATATATGTTACAGTATTTATACATTTTTGTTATCGATAGTTCATAAAAATACAACTGATCATAATTAGTTCATGTAGTATAATAAATGGAACCATATTTTAAAGTGCTACCATGGTAGTCTACTTTGTTAGGCAATTTGTACATTAGTGACAATCTGACTAACAGTTTTACAATTTGATTAGTTCACACAAAAAAATGAAATGAAAATTCTGACATCATATATTCACCCTTATGTCGTTCCTGACCTGTATGAATTTTTGAAGAATGTCTGTAACCAAACAGTTTTGGTCACCATTGACTTCCATTGCCATCAGAAAACATGCTGAAAACATTTTCTTTTTCATTTTATGTTCCACAAGAAAGTCATACAGTTTTGAAACGACATGTTAATTATGTTAACGACATGTTGAGTAAATAATGGCAGAATTAAATTTTTTGGGGTGAACTATCACTTCAATTAATTGGCAATCAACACTTTAATTTACTTGCCAAATCTAATTTGTTCTCATATTGGGCTATCTGAGTGTCAATTTTGGAGCCTGTGTCATAGTATAACAACAATATAATAACATGTGAAGAAAAGTTCTTGAAATGTATTCACGTCAGTGGCCACGGCATGAGCACAGTATTTTGTATGCTTTTAATAGCACAGCCAGGAGAGTGCATATGTTGTTCCCTTTCAAGGGAACTCGCGTTGCGTCAAGAATGATGCTATGGGGAACGCTTTGCGTGATGACATCTTGAAGCACATGTAAAATCAGTCCAATGGTGTGGTGGAACGTCAGAGGCGGGTGACGTCACGTACCAGGAAGCTATAAAAGCCGGCCTGAAACAGAAAACGAAAGCTTTCTGAGTCTTCAGTCGCGCTCTGTGTTGAAATCTGTCCACGTTATTTGGTGTTGTCTGTCTATATTGTTATATATATATATTCAGAATTATGGCGAGTAAGCAGCAGCAGTTTAGAGTGTGTGTTCATCCCTGCCCGCGTTATTTAACGGGAGGTGATACTCACACTCTTTGTGTTGTTTGTTTGGGTGAAGAGCATGCCCAGTCAGCACTCGAGGGTGGTGACTGTGTGCATTGCGACGCGCTCCCTATGCGTACGCTCAGATCCCGCCTGGCTTTATTTAACCAGGATCGCGTTCCCCAGGGCTCGGGTCCCGCCGCTGCCGAGGCACGGCGTCGATCTCAGACCTGGGGTTCGCAAATGGATCTATCAGTGGATGTTGAGACGGGCTCTGCCTTATCTCAGCCTCTCACTGATAGATCCAGTGCCTCTCATCAGGGTGTGGAAGCACGCGTTGCGGTTTCTTCCCCCCCGATAGAGGCACCAATACTGCAACTGTCCAGCTCTGAGGAGTTGGACGTTGTTAGTGTTGAAGCTGAGTCTGAGGATTCACCACCTCAGTCTCATGCGTTTGAGGAATTGCTCGATGTTGTAACTAGAGCTGTCGAGAGACTTTCCATTGAGTGGCCAGAGGATAGGCAGGACGTTCGTTCGAAAAGTAAGCTCGACGAACGCTTCCTGCCATCTCGTGCACAGCCTCAGCGCAGAAGCCTTCCGTTTTTCCCCGATCTCCACACCGAGGTGTCGAGATCGTGGAGGAAACCTATGTCATACAGAGTGTACACACCACAGACATCACACTACTCTTCCATTTATAAATATAAAGAGTATGGTTATGGGGAGATGCCGAAGGTGGAGGAGACGCTTGCGAGCTATCTCTCTCCAGCAACGGCATCTTCCCTGAAGGCTCCTACACTTCCCTCTAAGCCAGTTAAGTTTACATCCGCCCTGGTTCATAAATCGTATGCAGCCGCTGGTCAAGCTGCAGCGTGTCTGCATACGATGTCCCTTATGCAGGCATATCAGGCTGAATTATTGGGTGATTTAGAGGAGGGCCGAAGCAGAGCGGTTAACACCTCTTTTTACGGTGCCCGTCTCTCTTCGGTACCCTCAGGGGACCGTTCTGCCAACCCTGCCGCCTCCGGTGTTACAGGGCGCAGCGGTCTCCGGCGAGCACATATCTCAAGGACCACCCGGAAACGTAGTGGCCTCGGAATGCCCGCCCCCTCTGAGGAGGGTGTTAGAGCAGTCTGTTCAGTCGTTCCCTGCCGGTGCGCCGTTACAGGGTGACGAACCGACTACTCAACAACAACAAAATCCAGGAACCAGTCTCGAGAGGCTGGTACCTCTAGTAGAATCTTTGACAGCGTGGAAGCTACTGTCGAATGTTTCTCGATGGGTCCTGCAGACCGTAGAAAAAGGGTATCAGATACAATTCAAGAAACGCCCACCTCGGTTTATGGGGGTCCTGCCCACACTGGTGGGCCCCGAGCAGGTTCTGGTTATGGAACAGGAAGTAAACACTCTGTTAGAGAAAGGGGCCATAGAATATGTACCTCCCTCCAGCAGGGAAACCGGGTTTTACAGCCGGTACTTCATAGTTCCAAAGAAGGACGGGGGATTGCGTCCCATTTTAGATCTTCGAGTGCTGAACGAGTCAGTCATGCAGCTCAAGTTCAAAATGTTAACATTGAGACAGATCGTGCCACAGATCAGGTCCGAGGACTGGTTTGTCACGATAGATCTCAAGGACGCATATTTCCACATTTCCATCCGTCCATGTCACTGGAAGTTCCTGAGGTTTGCTTTCGGGGGCAAAGCATACCAATATCGTGTTCTTCCATTCGGCCTAGCTTTATCACCCCGCACTTTCACGAAATGCGTGGATGCAGCTCTGGCGCCTCTGCGCCTCCAGGGCATTCGCATAATGAACTACATCGACGACTGGTTGATTTTAGCTCAGTCGCATCAGTTGGCGGTTCGACATCGAGATGTCGTTCTCGCCCATATGAAAGAGTTGGGGTTACGGTTGAACGCCAAGAAGAGTGTGCTTTCTCCACTACAGAGGACCACTTTCTTAGGCGTGGTTTGGGATTCTGTGTCGATGCAGGCGCGCCTGTCACCGCCACGTATAGAGTCCATCCTTGCAGCTGTGAAAAGTGTAGAGCTAGGCCAGCTACTCACTGTCAAACAGTTCCAGAGACTGTTGGGTCTCATGGCAGCAGCTTCCAACGTGATACCTTTTGGACTACTGCACATGAGGCCCCTGCAGTGGTGGCTCAGGACCAGGGGGTTTTCCCCGAGGGGCAACCCATTTCGCACGATCAAGGTCACGTGGCGATGCCTACGTGCTTTGGTTATGTGGAAGAAACCTTGGTTCCTGTCCCAGGGCCCAGTGTTGGGAGCTCCTTGTCGTCGCAAACTGCTAACGACGGATGCTTCCCTCACGGGTTGGGGAGCGATCCTGGAGGGTCGCTCATCTCAAGGTCTGTGGGAAGACCATCATCGTTCCTGGCATATCAATCGCCTAGAGATGTTAGCTGTCTTCCGGGCTCTGAGGAGCTTTATCACAGATCTCAGGGGACACCATGTGTTAGTACACACGGACAACACGTCGGTAGTCGCCTATATCAACCACCAAGGGGGTTTGCGTTCGCGCCCATTATCCAATCTGGCACGCCATATCCTCTTGTGGTCCCAGGGGAAGTTGCTGTCACTCAGGGCAGCCTACATCCCCGGGGTTCAGAATATAGGAGCAGACACTCTGTCAAGACAGGGGCCGAGGCCCGGGGAATGGAGGCTCCACCCCGAGGTGGTGGAGCTGATATGGAGGGAGTTTGGCCAAGCACAAGTGGATCTGTTTGCGTCTCGAGAGACGTCTCACTGTCCACTTTGGTTCTCCCTCACGCATCCAGCTCCTCTGGGACTGGATGCTATGGTACAGACGTGGCCGAGGCTACGTCTGTACGCCTTTCCCCCAGTTGCTCTGCTCCCGGGAGTTCTGGAGAGAGTTCGCAGGGACCGGGTTTGCCTGCTTCTTATAGCCCTGCGCTGGCCGGGCAGAGTATGGTTTCCCGATCTTGTGTCTCTCCTCGACGGGCCTCCTCTGGAGCTACCCGTCAGGAGGGACCTTCTGTCCCAGGCGGAGGGCTCGATATTTCACCCTCGGCCAGAACTGTGGAACCTGTGGGCTTGGCCTCTGAGGGGGCCCAGCTCATAGAGTCAGGTCTCTCAACTGAGGTTGTTGAGACCATTCTACAGTCCAGAGCTCCCTCCACGAGGAAACTTTATGCCCTGAAGTGGAGAGTATTCACTTCTTGGTGTAGTGACCGTCGGTTGGATCCAGTCAACTGCCCAATTGGTACAGTTCTGGAGTTCCTGCAGGACCGGTTCACTGCAGGTCTGACCCCGTCCACTTTAAAGGTTTATGTGGCGGCCATAGGTGCTTACCACATTCCTTTGGGTGGAATGTCTGTGGGGAAAGACCCTCTGGTATCTCGTTTCCTTCGTGGCACTTGGAGGCTGAGGCCTGCAGTTCGCTCTAGGGTGCCACCTTGGGATTTGTCCATTGCGCTGCAAGGCCTTTCCCTGGCCCCCTTTGAGCCCATTGAGGAGGTTCCTGAGAAATTCCTAACTCTGAAAGCTCTGTTCCTTCTCGCCATTTCTTCTCTCAAGAGAATAGGGGATCTCCAAGCGCTGTCAGTTGCTCCGTCGTGCTTGGAGTTTGCTCCGGGTATGGTTAAAGCCTTTCTTCATCCTAGACCGGGTTACATCCCCAAGGTCCCCACTAATGTGGCTAGACCTATTGTTCTGCAGGCCTTCTGTCCTCCTCCTTTTCAGAATGCGGACCAGGAGGCTAATAATTTGCTTTGCCCAGTTCGGGCGTTAGACGCTTATGTCCACAGAGCTGCCCTGTGGCGTAAAAGTGATCAATTGTTTGTATGCTTTGGGTCCCCCAACAAGGGAGGCCCAGTGTCTAAGCAAAGAATGAGCAAGTGGGTGGTTGAGGCTATCTCACTTGCTTATGAGGCGGCTGGGCAGCCTTCTCCTTTGGTTGTCCGGTCGCACTCTACTAGGAGTATGGCGGCCTCTAAGGCCCTTATATCAGGAGTGTCCTTACAGGACGTCTGTGATGCGGCAGGTTGGTCCTCACCGCACACCTTCGTCAGGTTCTACTCTTTGGATCTAGACTCTGCTCCAGGGTCTCATGTTTTGTCTTCCTAGTGCTGCTCTCCAGATTTCACACAGGACAGACACTTGTAGCTATGGAGGCGTTGGTATAGACGTTCCCCATAGCGTCATTCTCGACGCAACGCGAGTTCCCTTGAAAGGGAACGCCTCGGTTACGACTGTAACCTCGGTTCCCTGAAGAGGGAACGAGCGTTGCGTCGCCCTGCCATATCTCCTTCATGCCTATCAGCACGACTTCAGACTATACGAAGCTTTCGTTTTCTGTTTCAGGCCGGCTTTTATAGCTTCCTGGTACGTGACGTCACCCGCCTCTGACGTTGCGCCACACCATTGGACTGATTTTACATGTGCTTCAAGACGTCATCACGCAAAGCGTTCCCCATAGCGTCATTCTCGACGCAACGCTCGTTCCCTCTTCAGGGAACCGAGGTTACAGTCGTAACCGAGGCGTTATAGTTTGTGGATTTATGCACCCATTTTAATTGTATCTGGACAACATTGCACCATTTTCAGAAAACAGTCTATCAGCTGTTAGATCTGGTAGAACACACGGTGGCCCGTTACCGTAGGCAAGTTCTTGGTGAATCACTTTTGGGCTGGGGTGGAGACCCATGTTCAGACCAGTGTGTGTGTCTGTTTGTGCTTTTTCACTGTTGAATGAATTATTCAGAGGTTTAAGATCAAGCTTTTTTGGTGAAATGTGCAGCATAACTTAAGTAATGTGATTAATGAAGCAGTGGATCTTCTCTCTTTCCATATTTTGTCCTTCGTGGAATGGTTCCGGTCTTTATGAAACATTATTAGAATACATGGAAAGAATTCAATTAGAATTTGACAAAAAGAGATAATGAATTACGGGTATGAAATTATTTATCAGTGTTTATTGTTTTATACTGAAGACTGAAATGAAAGATTAGCAAATATTCTTAATAAGCAAAACAATGTGCTTTGTGAAAGGCAGAGGAAATGAATCATTATCTCTGTTGATAACAGCAAATACATAGACGATTGCCTTCAATAAGAAACAGTTTTCAAAACCAGATTTTGCTGCTTTGCATCTGACGAGTTGTACATATTTATGTAAAAATAAATGACACAGCAACAGGTAGGGAAAAAAAATATTAAAATAATACAATTGTGGTGTTTTTACACTTTGTTCGTTTGAGGCGACTGCAAGCGGTTTGCATAAATTGACATGCAGTATGTACATAATCCAGATGGGTTTGTTCAGAGTTCTGGTCTGAGTACAGTTAATAATAAATACAGTCGTTCATTGTTTGTTCATGTTAGTTCACAGTGCATTAAGTAACGTTAACAAATACAACTTTGATTTTAATAATGTATTAGTAAAGGTTGAAATTAACTAAGATTATTAAATGCTGTAGAAGTATTGTTCATTCTTAGTTATTGTTAACTTTAACTAATGAAACCTAATTGTAAAATGTTACAAAATACACTAACATTCAAAAGTTTGGTGTTGGTAAGTCATATTTTTATTCAGCATTGACTAATTCAATTTATCAAAAGTGACAGTAAAGACAATTATAATGTTATAAAAGATTTCTATTTAATTTTTTTTAAATAAATCCAGGAATATTTTTTTTTTCATGGTTTCCACAAAAATATTAAGCACAACTGTTTTCAATATTGATAATTAACAAGAAATGTATCCTGAACAGCAAATCAGCATATTCGAATATTTCAGAAGGAACGCATGACCTTGAAGACTGGCTGCTGAAAACTTTGCAATCACAGGAATAAATTACATTTTAAAATATATATTAAATAGAAAACAGCTATTTAAAATTGTAATAAGAATTACTTGTTTACTGTATTTTTGATCAAATAAATGTGGCATATTGAGCAAACAAAAGTTTTTTCAAAAGCATTATAAAATCTTACCAACCAAAAACTTTTTAACTTCAGTAGTAATGTATAGTTCTATATTCAATTTATGTAATGCATTCATTTTCCCAAAGTTAAATTATGAACCCCATTCACTTTTTTTGGTCCACTAAGGGATCTGAGTTTCATTCTATTAAAGATGACTCAGACATGCCATAAGGGTTTAGATGGGTTTAAAACTTCCAGAGCAATATGCAGACAGTGGACCAGAGCTGCAGAGATTCAACTGTGAGACAGGGCTAAAGTATAAAGAATAAAGCCTATCAGTCTGACATGTAGTTGGGGCACCCTCATGAGGCGTCTCATGGGCTTATAGTTAGCATGTAGCTGTTGGAAATTTAAAAGCATCATAACACAACCAAAGGTTCTTTCAGTCTATAAAGACAGACTGGTTTTCAATGTCATACCACATTAATAAAAAAAAACTTGTTTTTGGACAGGCTCCTCAAGGTGCCCTGTGGATATTAGTGGTTCACTTACTTGACATATGGCAAACAAGACCACACACCTGGAGAGAGAGAGAGAGAGAGAGAGAGAGAGAGAGAGAGAGAGAGAGAGAGAGAGAGAGAGAGAGAAAGAGAGAAATCCCAACCCATGGCCAGAGGAGTGTTTGAGAGTGTCTCTGCCAAACACCTCTACATAATGCCTGCTGTTGTGGCAGTGATTTAGGAGCGCCAAACTAGATTAAAAGGGAAATGTCCCAACTGCCACCTGGCACACAGTTGTAGGACTGAGATCCTGATGCTGGAATGTTTTAAACCCATAGTGGAGCCTTATTCATCTTCTATCTGTCATTCAGTAGAAAGGCGTTCAAAAGGATTTAAGGTGGTTTGATATACTTTGATAGAATTAATTATTTGATTCAGTTAATTACCACCAACTTTGGTTTGTAACCCCACGTGGTGGGACTCATGCAGTAACCTACAGTACACTACATGCCGTTTCATGCAGCTTGCATTCTCTTTGTATTTTTCAATTTCTCATCTGATTTCTCATTGGAAACCATTGTAGTACCAGTAACATTTGTTAATTAATAAAGTTTGCTCCCTTTGAAGGTAATTCGAGCTGCGTCGAGACGCGGTGGGAACGCCCCTGCGTGATTGCATCGTGAAGCACGTGTATAATCAGTCCAGTGGTGTGACGAGACATCATAGGCGGGTGATGTCATAGACCAGGAAACTATAAAGCACACCTGAAAACAGACCGCGCTAGCTTCTGTGCCTTCAGAAAGCGCTCTCTGTATACTGTCTCTGTCTATTTGGTGTTGTCTGTCATTGCAAGCAGGAATATTTTATATATATATAAAGAAATATGGCGAGCAAGCAAAATTTCAAACAGTGTGCTGTTCCCTGCCCTCGTTTTCTCATGGGTGGGGAAACGCACAAGCTTTGTTTTGCTTGTTTGGGAGTGGAGCATGCCCAGTCAGTTCTCGAGGGGGCTGACTGTGAGCATTGTGAGAAGCTGTCCATGAGGATGCTCCGCTCCTACCGGAGGACGGTTTGGTGCGCACTCCCCTGGGTGCGGCGACACACATCTTGGGGTTCACAAATGGATCTGACAGTGGGGTTTGAGACGGGCCCAGCCCTATCTCAGCCTTCACCTGCCAGATCCAGTGTCTTATCTCAAGGGGGAAGCACGCGCTGTGGTTTCTTCTCCCTGGGCTGAGGCACCAGTGCTGCGATTATACAGTTCTGAGGATCTGGATGTCGTCAGCATTGATGCAAGGGATTTTGAGGATTCGCCACCTCATTCCCCTGCTTATGAGGAGCTTATGGAGGTTGTGACTCGCGCTGTTGTTGAATTAAATATTGACTGGCCAGCCGAGAAACAAGAAGAACATAAGAAAAGTTTACTAGATGAAAGATATTTAACATCTAGATCACCTTGTCAGGGTTTGCCGTTTTCAGATTTGTCAATTCGGGCCACCAAGGAGACAGCCAAATCAGTAGGCCGGTCTATGGCAGCCCTGGTGGCCACGGAAAGACATTTATGGTTAAATTTGTCTGATATGAAGGATAGAGACATATCTGTTCTTTTGGACGCTCTGCTTTCGCCTTCGGGTCTATTCAGCGATGCTGTAAATATGGTCGTCGATAGATTTCAGGAGGCGAAGAAGCAATCAGCGGCGTTCCAGAAGTTTATTCCTTGCCGATCTAATGTCCCTAAGACTGCTGGGCAGAAGCCTCTCCTCGGCGGCCTCTGAGGGGCGACTCACTGAGGAGGGTTGCAGCGCTGCCAGTTCGGTTGTTCCCTGCCGGTTTGCCATTTCAGGGCACCGTGGTGTCAGCGTCCCCAAACGATCATCCAAGGAGTGTCGTAAAGCAGTCAGTTTGTTTGTTCCCTGCCAGTTCGCCACTTCAGGGTGCCGAGGTGCCTGCACATCTTAACGATCCTCCAAGGAGGGTCGTAGAACAGTCAGTTTGGTTGTTCCCTGCCAGTTCGCCGCTTCAGGGCACAGAAGTGACCATTCGACCAATACCAGAGGCCAGTCTCGAGAGTAGTAAGGTTCCCTTAGTAGATTTTCTGGCAGCGTGGAAGCTACTGCCAAATACATCTCATTGAGTCCTGCAGACAATAGAAGAGGGTTACAGAATTCAGTTCGGTTCTCATCCGCCCAGATTTCTAGGGGTCCTCCCTATGGTGGTGGACCCCGAGCAGGCTCTGGTTATGGAGCAGGAAGTACAGACTCCTCTATGAAAGGAGGCTATAGAAAGGGTTCCTCCTCCCAGCAGGGAGTCAGGGTTTTACAGCCGTTACTTCATTGTTCCCAAGAAGAATGGGGGGGTTGCGTCCTATTCTAGATCTGCGCCAACTAAACTGCAGGGTTCAGAGACTCAAGTTCAAGATGCTTACACTCAAACAGATCATGTCACAGATTCAGTCCGAGGACTGGTTTGTCACGATAGAAGGACACTTACTTCCATGTATTCATCCATCCTCATCACAGGAAGTTCCTGAGGTTCTCTTTCGGGGGCGAAGCGTACCAATATGGGGTTCTTCCGTTTGGCCTAGGTTTATCACCCCGCACTTTCACGGAATGCGTGGATGCAGCTCTGGCTCCCCAGAGACTCCAGGGCATCCGCTTGTTGAATTGCATCGATGATTGGTTGATTTTAGCTCAGTCCGAGCAGATGGCGGTTTGGCATCGAGATGCTCAACGCCAAGAAGAGTGTGCTCCTCCCATCTCAGAGGACCATTTTTCTCGGTGTTGTATGGGATTCGACAACGATGCGGGCACAACTGTGACCTGCACGTATTACTTTGATTCTCTCAGCTTGTAAATGGGGTAAAACTAGGCCAGTTACTCACTGTGAAACAGTTTCAGAGACTGTTGGGTCTCATGGCCTCCTGTACATGAGACCCCTGCAGTGGTGGCTCAGGACCAAGTGGTTTTCTCTGAGGGGAAATCCGTTTCGCATGCATGATCAAGGTCACGCGGTGATGCCTACGTGCCTTAGTCATTTGGAAGAAACCTTGGTTCCTCGCCCTAGGCCCAGTGCTGGGGGGCTTCTTGTCGTTGCGTAACACTAGGCTGGTCCCCTCCGCATACATTTGTTAGATTTTACAACTTGGATCTAGGCTCCACTCCAGGGTCTAGGGTGCTTGCTTCTTAGTTTCACATAGAACAGGCATTTGCTATTAGGGTGTCGTGGGTATAGTGTTCCCACCGCGTCTAGACGCAGCTCGAGTTCTCTTGAAAGGGAACGTCTCAGGTTACGTATGTAACCCTGGTTCCCTGAAGAGGGAACAAGACGCTGCGTCGCCCTGCCGTACTCCCTGCATGCCTATGATCGACTTGCTTCGGCCTATCAGAAGCTAGCGCGGTCTGTTTCCAGGTGTGCTTTATAGTTTCCTGGTCTATGATGTCACCCGCCTATGATGTCTCGTTACACCATTGGACTGATTATACACGTGCTTCATGATGCAATCACGCAGGGGTGTTCCCACCGCGTCTTGACGCAGTGTCTTGTTCCCTCTTCAGGGAACCAGGGTTACATACATAACCTGAGATGTTTTTTACTATTAATTTAAAATTAATTTATGAATATTTTAGGGTGCAACAGTTGGGTTCCGGAAGCAGAAATCCCAGTCATTTGATTTTTAATGATAACTTATAAGCCTTTAAAGGCAGACCTATTGTGAGCTACGAGGTTGTTAAATGAGGTTATGAGGCCAACAGTGTGTGTGTGTGTGTGTGTGTGTATGTGTGTGTGTGTGTGTGTATGTGTGTGTATATGATTATTATTATTAATAATAACTTATTAATAAGTTATAACTTATTTGACCACTAGTCATTAGTCAGTTGCTACATTAGTCCGCTTAACTGTTGTGACCCATCCCTTATTTTAAATGCATTATGTGTTAATAGTATGCAATTTAATGCATGTAGTTAGCTTTCTTTCTCGTTT
The DNA here is from genome assembly GCF_963993115.1 of Abramis brama. Lineage (NCBI taxonomy): Eukaryota > Metazoa > Chordata > Actinopteri > Cypriniformes > Leuciscidae > Abramis > Abramis brama. The sequence goes on from NC_139970.1 coordinate 33,703,906, forward strand.
CAATCTAAAGTCTTTTCAGCAACAACATTGTGCATCTCCTTTCTGGTTGTTTAGGTTCACCACCTGCTGTGGTCTGTCACAGCTGACTTCTTTCTGTTTCTGACTCTTTTTGTTCTAATTAGATACATGCCTGCTTGTTTTTGTTTCTTTTTTTTCTGTGCTGGAGAAGTGCATTCACCCTCTCTGCATCTCTGATGCGCCTCAGCGCCTCTGTGAAAGCACAGGAGATAAAGCACTCAGCCTCCCAATCTCTGACTGTCTTTCACTTCCAGTCCTCGCTACTGGATAAATAACAGTCATCTGAAATGTTCTTCTGTACTCAGGCTCATAATGTACAAAACAGAATGGAAGGGAAGCTAAAAGAAAAGATGAAAAGCGCCCACCTTCTACAGTTTCTTTTTAGTAGTTTAAGTGAACATGACAGTATATATGTTTTGAATTTAGTTACTGATTTTTAAAACTCTTGCAATTGTGTAACCAGTTAACTAAAGGTCTTCAAAGGTCATGTGGTACCTTGATTTTAACTTATAATGTTTGGTGTGTGATGTGGGTAATTAAGTGTAATATTTAGATCATAAGGGCTTGTACGAAATAAGCTATTTTTTCTCCAAGTTAATCTCTAAAAGAATAAATCCTCCAAGTTACCATTTTATTGACATGGTAAATATAAAATCTTTCTTTTTACATTTTTCACATCATCTGTCTGTAATGTTTACATAATTTACACTGTACATTTTTTTTAAATAGTTTTTACAGAAAAAAAGTATAAAAATGCTACTGTGGAATCATGTTAATGTAACGTCAACGGGTGGATGAAGAAGACAAAGGTCAAGCGAAGATACAAAATACTCAATATTTATTTCCATAGGCAAGATCCAAACAAACACGAAACAGTGTGCAAGTGCACAAACAATAACCGACAATGAAAAGGAGTGAGAGGGGAACTTAAATACACAGATAATGACAAAGACAACAGGTGACAGTGATGATGATGAGGGTGATGAGGAGGAGGTGCAGGTGATGATGACAGAGGATTCTGGGAAGTGTAGTGCTGACAGGACGATGACAGATGGTGAATGTGACAGTTAACTGGTTAACTTTAAGTTACTGTACCATATATGGTGGAGAAATTATGAATAAATATATTTATTTCTTCTTATCGTTTAGGGTGATTTTCGTTATATTTTCTGTTGTTCATGTTAATATTTAGACAGGCCACTTACGATGAACTCTTTCTATTTTACTTTCTATTTTACTAGCTGTATTATCATGGTGGTAAAAAGCATGATAGGTTAAGTAGAATTTAAATTAACATTATTAATGGAACATACAGTCATAAGATGTAACATACAGTTTTACCTGAAACATTGCCACTGTATTTTTACAATGAATTTCTGGCAACCACAGCTGCTGCTTTTAAACTGTAGGAGATTTTGTTTTCAGTGTAGGCGAAGAAATGTGTGGAATTCAAATGTCTGAGACCACATAGAAATGTGGGATTTTTAAAAATGTAAAATAATAAATAAAAAAACATTATGTTTTAAAAGAATCAAGAAATATTTAAGATTCTCTGTTTCTAGGTGATTAAATTCTGAAATTCATGTTCTATTTACGTTTTCAACATTTTATTCAATGATTTTAATTAACCAAAAAAATGTTCTAGTGGTCTCAGACTTTTTCATCTCTCAGTCTGTACATAGTTGTTATACAGTTTAGACTGATTGGCCTCTATAATTCTTCTCACCATAGTTTGTCAGTTAAGCTGTTTGCCTGGTCTGTTTTGGTAAAACCAATGAAAACATCCAGATGGATGTGATGGATGTCATTTGCAGCATTTCAGCTGATTTGATTTTGAGAATTTTCTGTAGGTCGGTTGATGCTTCATATTAGGGTGGTCCTTATCAAGTCCATTTTTTTTGTGTGCAAAATGTTAGTGTCTTAACCTCTTAAACTGTTCCTTTTAACTTCAAAATTAGAAATATGCAAAAATGTTGACAAAAAAATGATATTTAGAGGTAGCTCAATCATGTGGAAGATTGCCTATGTTAAGCTGTGTGGCGTTATTGTGATATGCAAGTAATATTAAAAGTTGCTGCAAATTAACTACATTTTATTGAAATCAGAGCAACACTGACATGACAACAATGACAACAATCTAAAAAAAAAAGCACAAAGTTTTCAACAATCCCTCATTTCTGATGCTCAGCAGCCAGTGTTGACTTTTTGCAGTCCGGATAGATCCGTCAGTGATCTTCCACCACATGAAGGAGAAACTGCAATTGTTCTTCAGAGTGTGTGAGATAGCCATTGTATTCTTGAATCAGAGCCACTCCTCTCTCGGCGTGATCATTGACTACTTTCATTGCATGTATGGTTGCCTGTGCCTCCTGATAATCTGCTTGATTCGGCCAAAGTTCCAGGTCAATTTCAAGGAACGTAATGTCATTTTTTAAACCAAAAAATGTGCTCTAAACCCAAACTATAACCAAGGTGATCATCAATAGAAATATGTATTGATTCCACCAGGAAAGGTAAATCTGCTAAACCGGGTCATGGATGGATTAATTTGGATTTAGTTTCTACAATAAGTAAACTGAGATATGTATCTAAAATACGTATCTAAAATACATATTTAGGAATATATGGTGCATTAGATGCTTTTATGGAGATTTTTTTGGAATTTTACTAGCCAGGTACAATACCAATTCAAATGATCTGTTTTTACGAAAATCATCAGAATCTCAGAAAGTTTAAAGCTATTGAGCTACCAGTAATTATTATGTTACTGCCATAAAAATTGGCATGCTGTATTTTCTTATATAAAGGAACAATTTGAAGGGTTAAGAGCATGACAATTGGAGACTTTAAAAATAAGGACCACCTTACTTCATATAAGTCACCTGTTATGTTCCCCCAGAAAAACAAGAGGCTGAGAGTGTTTAAAACATTCAGCACGTCGTTTCAGACTGAGCCTCAGAGGTTCTACCTCTATGTGAAAATAGCCTTTCTTTATGGAGCTTTTTCATTCCACTGGGATCCCTGCTTTTGGCATCGGTGCTTGTCACTTGCTATTTATCTCTCCTAAAGGCAATTAATTTCTTTGAGACAAAGAAGTCAAAGCCCCCTGGTATAACAAGCCAACACAGGTGAAGGAAACCAGCTTAGCAAAAATGCCTCAGCAAGGCAGCTTGAGATTGCACTTTGTTTCTAAGGAAACAAAAACTCTTCACCAGGGGATTAATTATGATCAAGTAGGCATTCAAATTAAATGTAATGCCTGTATTTAATGTTGAGGTTGATTTTTAAATGCAGTCTATTGGAAACAACAGATTGCCCTGGAAAATAATGCCTTGTGGGTCATTTGCTGGCATCCCATGGCTTTGAAAAAACACTTTGTAGTGCAACTCTTTCAAAATGAATACAGCATTTCTGGAGTGGGGACGTGTTTAAAAACAACTGCTTTGTGAAATGCTTTATTAAATTATGTTTCCAACAAAAATATCAGATTTATGCATTACAAATATTTGTCCCTTTTTCTCAATATTGTCTAAAAGTCTAGAGGGAGCAGCATAATCAGAAATTGAGGGCTGAGAGTAACATTGGGTAAGCAGACATCTCAACGTGGCAGTTTCAGAAATGATTTGCCTTGGATGGAAGAACGTGGATAATGCTGTCATGCTCCCTGCTGATTGACAGGATAGGAGGGACCTGAACTTCATCAAATGAAGTGTGCGCAGTGGCTGGAGTCTGTGCTGTGTTGAAGTCATGGGTCGACTGCTGTTTTTGATTGCTCAGCTGTCATGCTGACTTGTCTGACACCGGGTGGAGAGGTCAGGCTTTGACTTTTTCTCACTATGTGATCTGGATACACAAGTTGAGTCTTTATTTTTGCTGGTTAACATTGTGTTTGCTGGTGTATCTGGACGGAGACTTATGTAAAAAAATAAAATAAAAAAAAAATAAAAAAAAAATAACACTTTGTACTTATGAGAGTCCACATGGCGATATTCCAGATTATTCCGTCCATGCTGAAATTGGAAATGTCGAGCGATGATGTGTGCGTTTGTGGACGCTCTGTTTCACTGATATTCTTAAAGTCGGCATGAGAAGTTGGAATCAGAGGTGGAAAGTAGCCTAACAAATATTTTTTTTTAGCGTTACTGTAATTGAGTAGGCTAACTACTTAGTTTTTTAAGTTTTAAAAAAAAAATGTTTGCGTTACTGTAATTGAGTAACTAGCCTACTTAGTTTTTTAAAGTAGTTTTTAATTTTTTTAATTTTACTTTCACTTAAGAATGTTTTGTTTTAAGTATTGTAGGCTACTTCTCTACATAAAAGTAGAGTAAAAAATAGAGTACATAATCTGAGTAAAAAAATAAAAATAAAAAGCCTAGTAAAAGAAAAGAAAAAATCGCGCTCCGGAAACTACTGCAATGATGGGCGGGAAAACAAACGCGCTAAAATTATAAGAAAGATGGAGAGGGACAAGACAGACGCCCAGTGATGCAGAACCTGTCGAATTATTATGAACAGAACCCCTGGCCAGTAAGGGAATACTTTGGATACAGAACAATTAACGCATGGTTGTCCTCGAGGACAGGAAAATGTGGACGCAAAGTGGCTGCAAAATGGGAAAACACAGAGAACATGTTCGGGAACACCATCCCTCCGTGCAGATAAAGGTATGTCCAGTTTATAACTTAAGGCCGAATGATTTCCGTGATGCAGAGGGAATCCCGGAATCCAGTCACGTAAAACATGCACACTGGTGGATGGATGAATACATCGAAAGTAGAGCTGTACAATAAATCAAATCGCGACATGCTCTGTGAATATTAAAGCGCAAAAAGACTGCTAGCAGCTATATAAATAACGTTATACAATCTGTTTTTTTCTGCGCGTGAATGAGCTGCGCCGTATCGTCTACTACATACTCAAGTATGCATGATGTCGCTCATTGTGTTTTCATCGTCTCACAATATGAGGACATAAACTCATGAACATTTCAAGAGCTGCCCTGAGAGAACGCCTAATGAGCATTTTATTATTTTATTTGAGAAAACCCATTGTCATATACTCTATGTCTTGACTACAACCCGTCAAAATAAAAGTTCGGTTTAACAAAAATTAAATTATGACAGAAATATCGGCCTACTATTGTAGGCCTGCAGTGGAATGCACTTCTCAAAATAATAATAATAACAACAACAACAGTATTTAAGGATTTTTTTGTCCATGGTTTAATTTTATAAATCTATGTTTTGTTGTACTTTGCCAAAAAATAAAAGGATACACGTTTACTATTTTTTTATTTGATTACCACTGTTTTTGATAATATATTTGTATTAAATCATAAAAAGATAAATGAATAAAATACACTCCATAGGACTCTGGTATTCTTAAAAATAAAAAAAAATTATGAATGATAAAAAAATAAGTTGTTAATCTAATTCATAATCAATTATTGAATTTAGTTGACATGTTTTATTGAAGTTTTAATAAAACAAACAAATGGTTTCAAGTTTGTCATAATAAAGCATTTTTTTCAAACAAAAAACAACAACAAAAAAACAGTTTTCACTCATTTAACTGTCATTTTAACTGATGATAATAATAACCATAATTTAATATAGCCCGCCATGATACCTTGAAACGTGATATTTTCTGAGACAGTTAGTTATCATACCATGAAAATCTTTACAACCCTACATGGGAGAGTCCCCCAGCCCCCTAGATTTTTAGACCGTTAAATTTACCTGTACTTAAAGTCCGCGTGAACCGGAAGTTGCAAACGACTTTTCTCCAGTGTTGTGACGTGTTTCCCAGTGAAACGGAATATTGAACAGAGGGCAGGGTTTTACGCTAGCGCTCCTCCTCTCCATCTCTGCTCATAGCAGACTAACGGTACGTTCACACGGGGCGTCAGCGTCAACGCTTCCCATTGACTTTGAATGGGTGACGTCAAGCTTTGCCGAAAAGAATTGTGGATCCGTCGGCGGCGCTTCACTGGCGTTGCTCGCGGCAGAAGTTGAGAATTTTTCAACTTCTGCCGCGAGCAACGCCAGTGAAGCGCCGCCGACGGAAGCGTCAGCCAATCAGATCGCTCTATGCAAATACAGTAGCCAGGCGGCAGCCAATCACGTTCATCCTGTTCAAGAGCAGCAAACTGAGGATAAATTTTAAAATGGAGGAGAAACTAATTATTGCGGTGGGCAATCACCCGGTCCTTTATGACCATTGAATGACAATGAAGCTTGTTGTTGAGTTCCTGTCTAATTTCATTGGCTGACGCTGCTATGACCATGGCGTCAGTGCCAAACTTCAGCCACGCCTTCCGTCAAGCGTTGACGCTGACGACCCGTGTGAACGTACCGTAACGGTTTGAGGGGAGTGGTTAAGCGTTTCCCAACCCAAGTCCTCAAACCTACGTCATCAGGGAAGGTCCTCCAACGCAGAGGGGAGGGGCATTTTCAGATTTTGATTAAAGATTACGAAGCCAAAAAATTTTTTTGTGTGGATTGACTTGCATGGATGAATTGTTCACCACAAAACGATCAATTTAGGCAAACAAAGTAAGTATGGTCAATTTTGATTTCATGTGGACTTTAAGTAAATTTTCATTTAAGTAGTAATAGTACTTTTACTTTACTTTACTGCATAATATTGTACTATTCGTTCCACCTCTGGTTGCTATAGTCTTTTCTTCCCTATAGTGATGTATATTTGAGTGAAAAGGCTGAGCAAGAAAAAAAAGAAAAAAAAAAAGGGCGGGATTTGATTTTGTCCAACAGGAATTGATTGGATTGTTGTAGTTTGCTATTGCTGTGATCTCATGTGAGTGACAGTTTGTCACATCCAGCGGGGGTGCTTATTTTTAAAATTTGGATTTCATATTGACATTAAATAGTGCAGTTTTAAAGGAATAATTCAGCCACAAAAAAAAAAGTCATTTAAGCAACCTCATGTCATTTCAGACTGTTTTTCTGTGGGACACACACACACACACACACACACACACACACACACACACACACAGTTATTCCTTTTTTTTGTCCATACAATGAAAGTTGTTTTGGATCCCATTGACTTTCATTGTATTGTCAAAAACAGTTCTTCAATGTGTTTTTGTTTGGAACGACACGAGGGTGAGTAAATTATGGTACAATATTCATGATTCATTATTTCTCCCTTTCAGCAGACTTTCACAGCCCACGACTATTACATTTATTTTGGCCGTCGAACAGCATCTCACTAACATTTGCAATGTTAGGCTTAAGAAAATGAACAAACATGCAATCATCTTTATCTATAGGTTATTTAATTATTGTCCACACAATTAAAGTCAGTTTTGGATGGCATTGTACTGGATTTTCGTGTTTTGAATGACACTAGTGCGAGTAAATTATGGAATATTCACTTTTGGGTGATTTAAACATCAAGGTCTTTTAATAAGAATGTAGGCCTATGCAACATAGAGTAATTCAACAATTCAAAAGAATTTAAATGACAAGCCACTGTTGTTTTGAGTGTTGTGCATTAGTATTTTTACCTGGTTTCTTTACATAAAACATCTGAAGCTGAAACACATTTTGATTGCTTGCAGTTCAATGCAGCATTATTTTTCTGAAGGTCTTCTTGTTTTTATTTCCTGCCAAGGCGCATAATGCATCCTGCAGGGATGGTTTCCTGTTCATAAAGTATCTTGCAGTGCAGGGGAATCTTTTTTTTTTGTTCACTTTGAATATGCTGTTGTCCATGGTAATTGTCTGTTTCTAAGAGAAGTGTACTGAAGTGGATAATTTGCAGTAACTTGTCAAAAGCACAGTCTCACTGTGGACTGTCTAAGATATTACAAGCTAAGGACCAAGAAACAATCCTCTTCCTTTTTCAGGGATGCAGTTTGTCAAGCAGAAACAGTTCAAGTTAACTTTTCGAGGACAGGAACTTCTCCCTCTCTGACTTGTTCCACTTAAACAATCTTTCAAGTGGCTCATGTGACATTCAAAGCCAGGCTCTTTCCTCTCCCACCGGATCACCCTAAACAGGTCTTGTCACAATAGCCTGTCACTAGGTGCCAAAATCTGGCTGAATGATTTAGCACATCCTGCCTGTCAAGTCAATTATATCTAATAGAGACCCTGATGCATAGATTCCGTCTGACAGTGTGGCTGTAATCAAAATGCCTTTGTACGATTTGGGCACCTCTTTGCTCCTAGATACGGCAGCCAGCGGGTGCCCTGGGGGACCCTTTGCAGATAGCGCCGCAAAACATTAATTTTCAGTTCTGCCGAATGCAAGCAGCGGCCCCCGGCATTGTTTCTCCCTGGAGCCCAGGCGCTTCATTATAAAAAAAAAAGGTCCTCTCTCACCATCCTCCACAGTATTTTGACCTAATGACTTTTCTGAAGATTCAGTGAGGGATTAAAGCTCATCCTTATTTCTCCCTTTCAGCTGACTTTCACAGCCCACGACTATTACATTTATTTTGGCCGGCGAACAGCATCTCTACAATTGCAATGTTCCTCATTGATTAGACCGCCATGTTTTTTACATGGGCTTAAGAAAGTGAAAAGAACATGTAATCCTTTCTGGTATTAATGTCTGAACCTGTGTTGAATAGAAATGGATGTTAAAATTGGTATAGGCAGATTGCTAAACATTAGAGTTGCAGAAGTGATGTTCAACATGAGGATGCATTAATATGTATTAAGTGTGCTCCCAGTTAAATATTCTCTTATAAGAAAAAAATGTGATTGAGTGTCACGGTATCATTATTCATTAGTATTATTTGAATCATTTATCAAAGTGAATAACATATTGAGGTTGCTATTTGTTCAGTGCTTGTTGAGTGTGAATGCCAGAACGGAGAGCCATTAATAAAGCCCTGTCATATTGTTGCTACAAATGATTTGCAACAGTGTAGAGCGGGTTGGGGCGGGTGGGGAGGTAATTTTTGAGACATTGTGGAAAGGGAAGAATAATTGAAATCTGGAATGTGATATGAACAAGTTACCCCCGCTCTATATAACCATTACAACATGGTTCAGTGGATGTATTCACAACTGTAATACCCTTGCTAAGCCATGCGTGCTAACCTGCTGACAAGCCAAAAAATGTCCTCGTAGTAGCTGTGATTGATACGGCCTGAATTGAGACGTTTCTAGTGCTCATTAAGAACACAAATGAATGGGAGATCACATTAACTGACTGATAAAACAGCAGCACGTGTGGTGGTTGTACTGTAGGTGGCGTGAAAGTGAGATGATATCCTCATGGTCATTGATTGGCTGATGTAATATGTGTTGAGGATGGAAGGATTTCATCTAGGGACCGCTAAATCTCTCAGGCACTGTGGAGGGTGAAATTACTAAGACGACATGCAATAGTTCCTTTGGGTTGATTTTAAATGTATTACATTAAATGGATAAATGTTACGGCTGCACAATAATGACAAAAACCCCATCATTTTTTTTAAATTATTTTCCTTGATAATGATTGTTTATTCCAGAGAATAAAATTTGTATTATAATTTACGATATTTTTTGTATTTTTTTGTTTCACGAGACTGCTTGAGGCCTGCTGTTTAGCGAGAGCTCAAATGCTCCCAACAAAGCTTTATAAAGACTTTACTGCACAATTATCTTGTTTACTTTGTGTTCTTTTTGATTAGAATGCTAGCATTCTAGTTTTTTTTTGCGTTGCTTGCTTTCAGTATAAACTGGAACTAAACGATGCAAATTAATAGTGTTGCATTCCGTTTTGGTTTAATGGCTTCTTTTTGAGTGTCAGGTGATATTTCTTCAGCATTCATTTTTATAGGCCATCACAAACAGAAGTGGAAAAAAAAAACACACCTTGCTTATTAGGAGCTGTTGTCATCACTGACTGGCTTATAGAATAATTCAAATGCCTCTGATTTACAATTGGTGAATGGTTACCATGGCATATGAACCTACTATACCTACCTAATACTATATTATATTGATATCAGGTGCACGCTACAATTGTTTAGAGGATAGTCATTCAAAACGAAGCTTGTACTCGTTATTTGAATCGGTTTCATCTGTCTTTGGTGCTTGACTGGTCAATCTTCTTTTTCTATCAAATATTCTTGTGAAAAATTGAGTATAAGTTGTGATTGGGGTGAGAATATCTAAACAGTATTATGATGCAATATATTGCAATACTTTGTAATATCATTTTTTATATTCTATTACATTTCTGATTATTTGTGTAGCCGTATTATTGCTTAACTGTAGCCAAATACACCACTGTTGAACACTATACTACTACTAGTAAATGCCAAGGACATGCATGACAGTGAAAATCCATGTTTTTGGACTAGTCAAATTCTTGGATGGAGGAAAGGCTTAAGGGATCATATGCTTTACATTTTAAAACCGGTGCTTTCATATTCATTGACATCATTTCACAATGCTCCTCAGGCAGTTTGGTACATCGCCATAAAGCACTAGATGTTCCTGTTCAGTCATTTCTTGTGGCATGAGATAAACGGTTTATAATTAGCTAAAGGTAGCAATAAATAGACAATCATCTGATTTATGCAGCGTCCTTCCTTTATAACTCTCGATAAAATATAAGTTCACATCAATTATTCTGTTGGAGGTCATTTTCTTGAGGAAATGTGATATTTTCAAAGTAATCCTGTTTTGAATATGTGCATACAGTATGTCTGCTCAACGAAATATAGGGTTCACCTGATGTGATTGGAGACCTGGAACATGGCCAGTTTATACTGAATACCAAGTATGCTTTTAGTATGCATAGGCTGTACTGTAAAGTATAATGTGTGCTTAAGTAGAACAGTGGACCTTAAAGAACTGGTGAGGAGACTGACCGCTGTCACTGATTTGGATTATGAGGAAAGGCTGTAATACAAGTAAATCCACCTCTGACCACCAACACACAGAGGAAAGCAATTTAGAAATGTATAGGTGACATTAAAATTGCCTGCCAATCACAGCACTCAAGCACCTTTAATTAAACGAGGAATCTGAGTTATAATAAGCCAGTGCCCTGGGAAATGCAGCAGCTCAGATTTCATTTTACAGACCGTTTTATTTGGCGACGGCGCTTCAGCCGCCCTCTCTTTTGCTACCTGATCACAGACACTGATCATTTCTCCTGGTGAGAAAATTGAATTTTCACCTTTTTATATTAGACCAGCTTTATCTAGTATGATTAGAAAAAGAGAAGCTTCCTTTATATGCCACTCTGGATTAATTTGATTTGCCTGCTTTCTGTAGCACACGTAACTTTAAAGATCCTTTGCAGTCGTCACCTAATTGAAATTTCCCCTTCTACTCTGATCTACTGATTTATTCCATTTGCATCAAATTCTGTGATAGTCATTTGAGCAGAGAGGCATGAACTGAACTGTGGTTTATAAGATATTAAATCAAAGATTTTATTTCTGTGCCTGGCATTCTTGTACATATCCTACAAGGGCTCTCAATAAGAATATTACAAGGCCCTTTTATACATTTTGACATGCCTCTCTATAGCACCGCTATATTTGCATTGAATCCAAGGTTTTATCATTGCATGCACTCTAACATGATTAAAAGCACACTAAATCAACACAATTGGGTAAATTACAAGTATTATGGTTTGTAGACAGCCCTTGCTTTATGAATGCATCTGCCCACTTAATAGTCTCCTAAAATATTTCTGGCATCAGCAAGGTTCAGCGTTTTCTCATAATATTTCAAAGGCAACTAAAATTGCAGTGTTTGGTTTTGCATGGGCCTAATGATTTTGTTTACTTCCAAGCAGCAATTTGTCCATACTAGAATAATTCATTATTGTTTTTTGAGGCTGTTCCATCAGTCTTTGTCCATTCAGCAAAAGAACAAGATGTTACAGGTGACTTCATAAAAGCACAGGATTCGAGACAGGAGAATTGAAATTGTGCATTTGTATGCACTGACACAGCAAGCGAGACGATGCATAATATTTGGGCATTTTTAATGCGATTCTGTGAGGCAGAGCATATTCTGCTTAACATGTCTATCATAGGGATGTGCAAAACTGGACATCTTAGAAATCATTTAGTCGATCGGTTGCCTGAATGACTGGTTGGTTAATTGTTCTTAAGAAGGTCAGTTTCCAAGGCGGCTTTTTAAGTGAGATGCTTTCTTGCGTTTAAATACAGTTAGACGTAGGAACAGAGGAATCTCGAGATTCGTTTTTAAAATGCATTTAAATTGCAATTTTATTATGCTGTAGTATATGTTTTACCAGTGCCCGATTCCTTTTTGGCAGTCCCTTAAAGGGAAAGACTTCTAAATTTTTACTTACCTGCATGGCTTTTTTCTTTAACAGAACACAAAAGAAGATTTAAACACAAAAGAAGAAGAGACTGTTAACAACAAAGTTGAATAAATAATACTGTAAATGATGATAGAATTTTCATCTTTGCAAGAACTATCCCTTCAAACCATGACATGAACTTGTTTTTCTCCCTCTCTGCTGCTTTTTAATTATTATTATTATTATTATTATTATTATTAAAATAAGTATTACGGTTGTAATAGTATTTAAAAATACTAAATTGGGGGGGGGGGGGGGGGTATTTTTTTTTTTTTTTTTAATTAAATATTATTTTAATAGCAATCACAATTTTTTTATTAAAAAAAATATCACAATTACATTTTTCCCCAAATCGTTCTGCCCTAACGCATACCTAGGCCGCTGGTTTCACTGGTTTACGTTTGGGAAATTACTATTGGCTAGCTTTAACTAGAGGTGAAAAATCTCCCTGAAGACAGAAGCGCTGAAGCTTAGTGGCACATTTCAATCAGAAGGAAACAGCAGGGGAGACGTCTTCCATGGGTGGAATCGTTAGTTCTGCTCAATATGGCCAAAAGCGATAGAAACGAGACAGAAAACAACAAGAAGAAGAAACATTGCCATTCTGCCTATATTTTGTCTGGGCACAGGTTCAGACATTTATTGTAACTGATGTCATTTTTTGTATGCTGCAAGTGCTCCAAATGGAAATGCTGAGTCTGTGATCTTTTCCCATGCCTTCTTCATGTTCATCTCTCATTCATTTACAACATTTATACCTGTTTTTTTTCTCTCATTTGATTCTCTCTGGCCACCTGTTGCAAGAGCCTGTGGCAGACGTGGTATGTATTTCAGCTAAAGCACTGAACAATGAAATTACACTTTACTTTGACTTTAAAGGCTTCTTGCCAAGCTCCAGACCAGAGCGGTCATTGCCTGAAGGCAGCCCTCGGAGCAGACCCATAAAACCCAGGTATAGATGTTTCCAGGGAGGGACTTTGTACCTCTCCATACCATTTTACTTTTGGAGAAAGCCACTGGAAAACCTTTAACCTGTTATGATGATGTTCTCAAGCTGACATTTGATTTATGATCTTTACTTTGAGTGAGAGCCCCTCTGCAAAGGTTTGGCTGATAGTACCACTGAAACCTGAATTGGGCTGGTGTTGGGCCAGTGGGGGAAAAAAGAGTTGCAACGGTAAATGGTTAATTTTTAATTTGATGGTTAGTTTGCCCAGTACACTTTACTAACTTTGAAAAGTTTGAGGTCAGTAGAATTGTATTTATTTTAAAACAAAAGGTTTGCCATCAAACAATTAAATTAGAATTTAAAATATATTAAAATAGAAAATAGTTTTATTACAATATTACCGTTTTTACCCTTTTTTATTAAATAAATGCAGCCATGGCGACCATACAAGATGACTTAAGCTTAGTTTATTTTTTAAATAAGATTTATTAGGATATTCTATATGTTAGTTTTACATCAGTATTATTATAGTAGTCATGAAAAAAAATCCTGAAACCATATTAACTTATAATTTAAAGAATTAGTTCACACAAAAATGTTTTAAATATTTTTTAAATATTTTAAATATTACTAAATATTCTACCCGAAAATTATATATATAATATATATATATATATAATATATATTGTGACAGTATATATTGTTGCACCGATATATATATATATATATATATATATATATATATATATATATATATATATATATATATATATATATATATATATATATATATTATATATATATATATATATGTGTGTATATATATATATATATATATATATATATATATATATATATGTATATATATATATATATATATATATATATATATATATATATATATATATATATATATATATAATATAATATAATATAATATATATGTGTGTGTGTGTGAGGAAAAAATTCAAGTTTTAGTACTACATTAAACCACTATATATAATGTTGAATATAATGTATAATAATGCAATGGGGAAATATTTGTGGGTCCTGATAATGCCAAATATATTTTGTTACCAGTAAAAAGTGGCTTACCTTATTTTAAATATCTAGTCAGTGACAAGAGTGCAAGCATATTCGTCTAAAATGATTCTATATTTTAAGCTTCAGAATAATGAATATTTTTATTCTTGTGTCACCATTGTCCTGTGGATTGGGTTACCAGCACCAAGTCCAAGCCTATTCATTTACACCCACAATGTAATATCAAATTTAGCATTTTAATTAACTGTATTTTTTTTTTCATATGTCTTGGAGTTGATCTATCTATCTAAAGCAAGGGGAAAATTATCAGTGAATAACAACCTAAATTTCAATTTGTTCATCATACCAAGCTATGACTTCATAAGACTTATAATACAGCGCACATGTCATATAGACTAATTTCATGGTTATTTTTTTGTGAGCTTTGCAATCCATGGTCACTATGAAGTGTTCCAAGACTATTTTGTGTTCCACAGAATTTTTTTTACAGCATGCTGATTTAGCATGACAATAGGGTGAGTAAATAATACATTTTCATTTTTGGGTGAACTACTCTTTTAACATGGTTACTAGACAACATATTGCCTCCTTTCTGTTCCTTCTCACTAATTCAATCAAATCATACTTTGGCATCAGGAAGTGTTTTTCAGGATGCCGGCCGCTGTGGCAGACGGCTTTGGCTGCAGATGCTCCTCTGTGATCAGATTTCCAGATACTTGGGTAATGTAGCCCAAACTCTTCTAATGAGAGAACAGCTCTGGGCTCAACAATACATGCCAGCGCACTGAGCCAATTTACGGGGTGTGAAACAGGATGTTTGCAATTGCACAATGCCAATTTACTGCTTTAGTGTGTCTGTTATCAATGGCACTACAGCATTTGTTGTCAAAGGCACTTTTTTTTAGATATGAAAATCACCATGGAATTGTTCAGTCGATGCGTGTTCATGTCAGTTTGTTGCAGGGCATGTATGTCAAATAGGTGGCAAATTCTAGATTATTGGCATATGTACAATATTTAATGTATGCTTCTCTCCTGAGTATACTGCTTCATATGGTTTGTTCGTTGAGGTTGAGGGATTTTTTTTTAGTTTTAATTGGTGTGCTGACAGCATGGTGTGCTTTAGCTTTAGACAGCTGGCACAGTAAAACCATCTTGGAGATGTTTGGTCTTAAATTCATTCCTTTTAAAGTACCAATGATATAGCCATATACATTTAGATTGCTGAAGGGTCGATTTGAATCGTCTTCCGTTTAAAAAAAACGTAAAAAAACGTAAAAAACTTTGTCGCTGTACGTCGCTAGTCTGTGTACTATAAGGACGCTTGCGTGCATTATCTTTAGAATTTGCAATCACAATTTATATATTGCTATATCTAAGATATAATTATAATTTTACTTAAAATAATTAATGATCATTCTAATTAGACTTAAACAAATTAAAAGTAGTATTCTGTTATTTGAGAGTGTTGTAATATAAACTACAGCAAAACTGATCATAATTATCTACACAAGTTATCAATGTATGAATCAAACTCACTAAGACTGCCGACAGTTTCTTTTCCATGCATTATTTTATAATATCCATGTATGTGGTCATATAAAACAGTGAAATCGCCTTGCCTGCACTCGAGACGGTGACTGACGTGTGAGCTCTACTGACAGTCTTCACTCCCATACCAATTCTCTGCTCAATTGGATGAAGTTTACTTTTCTGAAATTTCGTTGCGTGACTCGCGTCACCCAACACACCTACATTCTGTCGCCAGTGGTCACTGTCTCTCGTGTCGCCGGAGGTCGCCAGCTCTCCATTGAAAATTAATGGGATCATGTCACTTTGTCGCTGCGTGTCGCTGGCGGTGTGAACAGGGCTTAAGTGTTGGTTTTCAATATGCCACTCAAGCATCCCTCTGACTTTTTAATATGTATTTTTGCGCAAGTTTTAGTATTAGGCTTTTGCAAGACTTAGGACCTCCTTGAGACAAACATCAAGTGCTTTGAATGCTTTAAAAAAAAATTCTAAGCCTTGTTGTTTGTGTAAATAATAGTCATAGTATTGCTATTGACAGAGCCATTAGCCATTACAGTATATTAATGTGGTAAAGTCAATGTTATATGTAATTACAGTCTTTCAACAGTTCAGCTGTGAAAAGCTTATGTAGCCTAAAAGCTTTTGTGCTGCACTATTTATACACCGTAGGGTTGAACATTCTGAGACCACTAGTGATAAAGCTTTTTTATTTTTTATAATTTATTACAGATTGTTTCATTGCACATTATGTTTATATAATTTGAGTGAAAAAGAATTAAGAAAATGTAGAAAAAAACAAGAAATGCATGCTATTGAGAACATCTCATCCATGCAGACGTTTTATTTTTCACATTTTTTTAGACCTCGCAATTATTGATCAAAATGCCATAAATCAATCATGACTCCTCTCTGATGATGTATCATCATGTATCATTGACTGCCTAAAAACCCTGCTGCTTACTTACAATCTACATCAAGCTCACATTCAGGTCTGCCTCCATCCAATCAAGCAAGAACTTAGTAGCATAGAAATAGTGCAGGATGTCTCATTCATTCAAGTCAATGTTTAAGAAATACCTTCTATCCCTTCCCTTAAAATTTCTTCTGTTAATTGTGTTTTTAGAATCCAAGATTTGAGGTATCTCTGACTCTCTCACTTTATTATTTAGAAAGACAGTTGTTGAGGATGGTGCAGTGTTTTAAAGGAAGTGATATATGACACAAATCCAATTTAAGTTTTTATGCTGAGCATGGTATTAAATATCTATACACATTAAGCACTAGTGTTGTATGGGATGAATCACAGGTGATTTTTCTAGTCTTTACTCATTTGTTTATGGTGCTATTTTGCAGCGTAAGCAGTATGCATCTCTGGGATCATCAGTCACTTGGGTCTGGCTCATTGGAATCGTGGGTATCAGCAGACTGCTCCAGTCTTGACATGAAACTCTCTGCCGCTCGACATTAACACAACAGCACAAACCTAACAAGAACCATCAATCACTGCAGGTCCTCTGTGGTAAAATTATATTATTTAGGTGTCCGTGTTCAACATGCACTAGTATCTTCAATGTTTGGTCATTCTTTGTATGATCATATATACAGTCATTAGGGATGCACCGATATGAAAATGTTGGTCGATAACTGATAATTCTTTATATTTGAAAGCTGATAACCAATATATTGCCCAATAAATCTAAAAAAAAAAATATATATATTTTTGAGAGCCTTAAAAAACAAGTCTCACCATTAAAAGCCATGTCCCAAGCACACAATTATAATGTTATCATAATTTTATGTAGCCTTTATGACTCTTGCGGTGCACGTTGCACTTAACTGTATTTTCTTTTTTGAAGTGATTTAAATCATATTTCAAGCAATTTAAAACCACCATGGCGAACATTACGCATCTGAAGTGTCTCAACTAAAGGAAATAATCAATTGTTTATCGGCCAAATTTTCTTATCGGGCCGATAACATTAAAAATGAACATACATCGGCCAATACCGATATGGTGGCCAATATATTGTTCATCCCTTACAGTCATATTTACAAATTTATATTTTTATAAGTGAAATTTGACTTCTATATACAAATCCCAAACCTTTTAACAGTAGTTTGTTTATTACAAATTTTAATGATAGATGTGCTTCATTCAATTGTGATTGATTTAATTTTATATTCACTGCATTTATTTATTTTAAAACGTTTACAGTCATTTAAAGTGTGATGTATAGACATTTGGATAGAAAGATGAAGGGCTTAGGGCTTAGACACAAATCTATATCTATCTATTTTGCTCTGTGACCTGAGAAGGTTGTGTTTGCTACGTTTTATGGGCCTGAGAGATTCAGCTAATCACAGCCGTCTCTTTTTCACCGCCAAAAAAAATCACTCCCACACACACACATTCTCGTATGATTATATTAAAAGAAAATCCGTTCCTGCACTTTTGAAAGACAAATTCATTATCTGGAACAGACAAATAATTGAGGGCGGCTGTAATGAGCATGTTTGAGTCCATTGTTGTAGATCTTCACAGTGTCCACAAATGGAAGCTCAGTGTTGTGAGTCTAATAGCATATTGCTTTTTGATGGGACCACTAAGCCTCTTAATGAGGTTCAGATGCCATGCTCTACATGCGGCGTAAGGTTCTGTTCAAGGTAACATATTGTCCCCCCTCTTGTGACCAAACTAATTCTTTTTGGGCTTTTAGCAATACGTAAACACAAGGGTTAAAACTCTGAAAAAAAAGCATAGTTTTTCACTGTGCCCTTTAACACTCTCCTGTACATGTCGTGTGGTCCTGACAAGCCGTTAGTTGAATGATTTAATCATGTATATTTAGTTATGGACATGTCTCTACCAGTAGGGTGCTGTTGGATCTCTGATTGGCTGGAAAGCAGACTGCAGACATGGCCTCCCTAACGCCAGGTCTCTCAGTGCATGACCTTATTCCCTGTGACATTCTCCACCATTAATCTTTCGACATGGAGTGATGGAGTACCCTTCCAAGTCACAATGTAGCTGTGTCACACTGTTTTATGCGTTTCTGATGGGTCGCTCGACCTAGTTGTGAGTCACTTTGCTCAGCCATGAGGTGGCTGTAATTTAATCAGCTCTACCTGAAGGATCACTGCCTCAGGAGTTTGTTTTTTGTTGAATGCCATTCATGTTGTAAGTGTGACATTGTGTGTTTATTTTTGTATTTTTCTTTGTTTCTTTTATCATATCAAACCAAGAGTCAATTTGCATGCAAATTGCCTTTGGCTAAGTATGACTCATTGACATTTATTTCAGTGACTCATGAAACAGCCCTGATCGTTTTCAGAATTTGTAACACTTTTCATATTTTGTAATTCAATTGTGCTTGATTACTCTGTAGCTGTTCTTCATCATCACTCGTTGCAAAGTAAATAATTAGTTTGATCAATGAAGTGCAAATTTAAATGTTTATTCTTCATGGTGGAATGCTGTTAAAGGTGTTTGTTGTTGTTTATTACCCTTATGAATGATTTTATTTCTTCCATTGAACAATAAAGGATACATTTTTATAGCCCCCCCCCTTTCTGTGAAAACAAAATGAACAGAGGCTGATATTCTCAAACTTCAAAAAGGTCACCGTGAAGCTCTGTATGGCTTGTTTTATGTATATATTAGTTTTTTGAAGCCGTACAGTTATTTACTGATAATTTTCCTCTCCATTTGAGCTGTTAACCACTGTGACCAGAATTAAACTGAAGACCATGTCCATGTTTGGTCAAAAACATGTTTGGTCAACCAGATAAACCAGATTCATTAAAAAAGTCTGACTCAGAAGACAGATTAATTCATGAATCAGACATTACTGCTTCTCTCATAAATAATCAAGATTTTATTTTTTTATTTTTTTGGTGAATAACAGTCTGTCACACAAATCTTTTACACTGCTTCAAAAGACGTGTGTATATACTCTATATAAACAACCATTTAAAAGATAATCTTTTTGAAAAACGAATCATTTTATTTAGCAAGGATGGATTAAATTGATCAAACGTGACAGCAAATACATCTATTATGTTAACTTACAAAATATTTCTATTTCAAATAAATGTTCTTTTGAACTCTGTTCATCAAATAAACCTGAAAAATGTTTCTTGAGCACCAAATCAGCATATTAGAATAATATCTGAAGGATGTCCCTAGGGCTCCTGAAAATTCAGCTTTTCTATCACAGTAATAAATTGCTTTTAATAAAACTAGAAAACTGTCATTTGAAGTTGTAATATTTCACAATATTACTGTTTTTACTGTATTTTTGATTAAATAAATACAGCCTTGATAAAAGACCCCAAACCTTTAAACCTTTAAACCCCAAACCTTTAAACTGTAGTATAATGGATGAGTATGGACGGTATTGTCGTTCATTGAAGAAAGTAAGTCATACAGGTTTGGAACAACTTGACAGTGAGTAAGTTATGACACAGAATGTTTGTTTTTCTGTGAACTAATCCTTTAACAGTTTACTATGTTGTCTGTGTGACATTTAACAGTGAGTGTGCTCAACAGTGAAAGCCTAAAGCCAGCACAGACTGATATTACAGCAGTGACCCTGGCCTTTTATCAGCCTCGCTGTACCATAGCCTTTAATAAGACTTTATGGATCTAGTGATGGGCAGGTGTATGGATGGGGTTTATGGATCTGTTGATGAACAATATCGCTCTATACTCTCATCCTATCATCACTGTGAGGCAGTACTAAATGAATGCTTTTCTCTCTGTTCAGTAGGCATTATAGCCAGAGGCTTCTCACAAACACTGCTGTGATTCTCGGTGATATGTTTTCATGATGAATTGTGGAGCGATTGCATCTACGAGAATAGTGTTTGTCCCAATGTCAAAGATGTGCCTCTGCTTGGAACATTTATTTTTGCGAGGACAGCTGTTGCTGCGGCCCCCTCTCAGCTCTCTGTGGTGCCAACCACCTTGGCATCCCTTAAAAAACGATGTAGATAAAAGGGCTGCATTTGAGGCCATGTCTCAAAGCACTCAACATATTGTCATCCCTGAATAAACAAAAAAAAGAGACTCATGGATCAGAATAGATCACAAGCTGTGATTGTACTGCTGCCCGTCTGCTGTAGTTTTAAGTGATACAATCAAGTAGTTTAGCTTCAGCTTTATTTGCTTTGCTGAGACATCAAGAGTGTGACGCAAATTTGAACTTGTCTGTCAGTGACACTTGTGGTCAAATTTGTTTTGCTTCTGTAAATATAAAGATTTTCTTTTTTTGTTCTCTTTTTATAGTATAATTTCAAAGATAATGCTGGAAGTCTATAAACTGCATGTCAAAGTCTATTAGTCTGTTTTCCTGAAAAATTGGTTTTATTTTTAGCTCTCCAGAAATTTCCTCAAGAGACATTATCTATGAAAATAATTCAATTGGTGTCCCTTTATTTATTTATTTATTTATTTATTTATTTATTTATTTTATTCCGTCCATCCGTCCGTAACTATCCAACATAAAATTACACATAAAAGGCTTTAAGATACTTTAATTCCAATTCATTTTAGGCTAAATCATCAACTCTGTTTTTAATATAATAGGTTTTAACTTAATGGTATTGTAGAGGACACCATTTACAATACCTTTCAAAAGTTTGGGGTCAGTAAGAAGGAAATTAACCCTTAAACCAACTTTTATTCAGCAAGGACACATTCAATTAATTAAAAGTGACAGAAAAGAAATGTATAATGTTACTAAATTTATCGATTAAAAAAATGCTGTTCTTTTGACTTTATATTCATCAAAGAATATAAGCACTGATAAAAAAACTGTTTCTTGAGCACCAAATCAGCATTATTAGAATGATTGTGACTGAAGACTGGAGTAATGGCTGCTGGAAATTCAGCTTTGAATACATTTAACCTCACAATATTACTGTCTTTCTGTATTTTTTATCAGCCTTGGTGGGCATAAGATACTTCTTTCAAGAGACTTCGTTTTTTTTTTCTCTTTGTCATCCTGTGTTGAGGGTAAGCATCTTTTTTTGTTGAAACGGAACAATCTTTACTTAGCCTAATTCTTTGCCCTAGAATTTCAATACATTGCCACTCATCTGTCACATAAGATTTGAAACTATTGTGCATGTAGAATTTAAATGGACATTAGCTACGTACTAACTTTATTCCAGATTTCTCTTTGAGCCACCAAGGTTTCTGTACCCAAAGTACCTCTCAGAGCACAGGAGGGGCTTGCTGGTGATCCTCATCATTTGAGTGGCTACACTGACAGGCAGGAGGAGGCAGGTTAGAAAGCAAAGCTGCAGTATTACTCCCCTTGCTCTTCAATTTCTCATCTCTGTCTTTGAAATGATACTGTGGCACCCATGAGCCAGAGACTGAATTAATAATGAACAGTCAAGAGACACCCAATGTTCAATTCAGCCAGATATCACCTTGGAGTGACTTTGGTCAGGTATTGAATCCCGATGGGGGGGAAGATATTTGCAGCAGTGTTTCCTCCTTTAACCCTGCAAAGAGATGAATATGCTTTTTCTCTCCGACATTGGCCTTGGCGCCCAGATTCGGAGCTCTCGCATCATTGTCACAGGACATAAGCTTCAGTGCAGGGAGTGCTGTGTGATTTTCAGGGTAATTAAACCCATGTCCACCTGCAGTGTCGTTTCCTTTACTTGTGAAAATGGAAGCGCTCGCTTTGCCTCAGAGTGGCTTGTTTTTCTTTTATTTGTTTCTTCACTGTAATCTCCACTGAGAGCAGCTCCAATTTTACTGGGCTGGCATCAAGAAATGAGATTGTTCTGCATTTCCTATTGTGCAAACTGATAAATTATGCATCAGTCAAATAGCATTTAGAGCCGTTGATCAATACATGCCACTGTTTCTATATGACGAATCTCGGTAACGACGCCTTGTCATTCTGTCAAACATCTTTAGCGTGATTCAAAGCACGGTGGAATTTGACCCTGAGAGGAACGTGGATGAAAGTAGAGGCAGATAGACATACATTCCATTACAGGTTTCAATTGCTTTGCTCACGATTCCACCGAGCTGAGGAGCCATTTCCATTTGTGGTCTCATTTTTTATGCATGGCATAAAAAGTATTTATACAGTATAAGTGATGACTTTCTGAGGACTTTTTTTTTTTTGCCAAGCCACTGGTGTTCATTTTGCTCCAACAGCAAAATATAGGAAGGTAACATGAACTTCAAACATGTACAAATATTTTGGAGCTGCAGCTTGGATACTTGCTTCAATTACTGTGGGTTTCCTTAATATCATTTATCCACCATGTTCAGCACTTGTTCTTTGATTCCAGCTGAGTTTAGTGGATGTGGAATTAAATACCGCAGAGAACGTCTGCGGTCTCAAGGTGGTCACTGGCAGTGAAGTGAGGCGGTTCTTACTAAGGAGGTCTGTAATACATGAAGAAAGCTATCCGTTAGCATTCTCATTCATCTCAATAGCAGTGTCTTGGCCTGTGAAGGCCACCACAGAAGTTTGCAATTTGAGCAGTGTTATTTTATTATTATTTATACACTGTTATATAATATTTTTACTATTTTGAATTAAGCTAGCTTTTATTTTATATTTTCAGCTTTTTGCTTTAGTAATTGTATGTGCTTTTTCATTTGTAATTAGTTTTTAAGAATTATTATTTATTTTTCGTCTCATCGTCGTTATGATTGACACAAATAACTTGAAAAGTAATTCCACTGACAAGGTTAACACCAACTTAGACTCTGCTTCTCCCTTTGTTCGTTAATTATGTCCATAACAGGACTGACTCAATAACGTAGCCTTTCTTACTGATGTGACCTTTTCTTACTGGAGCTACAAATTGAGCATGTTGCTGACAGAATGTTACGTGTCAGAGTTATTTGTCAGAGTACTTTTGAGCCCATTCCAGTCAAATAGTCTCAGCAGTGTAATAGTCATCCCTCTCCCTTCTGTAAAAATAACACCTCTATACTGCATGAATTCTCAAAGCTGTGCTCATCAAAAATAGCCTCCTCTAAAGACCTAAACTCTGTGAGGTGCCAATCCAGAGTTGAATCTTTGTACAGATGCTTCACGCTACTATTCCACCTCCGCACATCAGATACACTCCTCACATACTCACTGTTATACCCCCCCCCCTCCCATTTTGAAATGGGAATCAGCTTGTGTGGAGGGGTAAAAGAAAGCAAATGGTCAGCAGGTCATTTCAGTTACATAGTGGGTGATTGTCTTCTCACTCTTGGAGGTAAGAGAAGTCTTCATGGTAACTCCCACATCATTCTATTGCTCTCCATTATCTCGCCACATAAACCTCTGTGCATGAGGTGTCTGGTCTCTGGAAACAAACAGGACAAGTGAGCTAAATAAGAATCTTTACAGGAGCAAAGAGTGATGCACTTTGGCATCGCTGGGCACTCTCAATTCTCTCCACTTAATGAGCTTGTTAAACAAATGATAGAATATGTGCAAAAAAAAGAAAAAAAAAGAGGGTGATTGGCGAGTAGAGCAGAGGTTCATGTTTACACTTCTGTGGTCTTTCTTGGCATTACACATTAGTATTCACTTTCCCTCTGAACTGTGTGGGAAATGCCATCCTACACGGCATACAATTTGGCTTGGAGCCGAAAGGAAATGAGGGAAAGAATCGTTAAAGTCTGAATTATTCTTTATTTTGAATTAACCTTTTATAAAGGCATCTTTAGCCTTGATTTGAATACTCATGTTTTGAAAATTGGATTAATATGGCACCAATGTCAAGTGCTTGATCAATGTGAATCACTGGAAGAAATTCTAATGAAATTCTTATCATTGTTAGGTCTGAGACTGCCTTTTTAAATCTGTCTAAATTGCTTGAATTCATCACCTGGGATTAAGCACTCTTTAAATGAATAAATCTAGTTTTGAAGGACATACCTTTTTATGCACAAGAAGGAAAGAGAATTAGACCTTGCTAAATGTATGTCAGCAGATGCATTTGCATGTCTGGAACTGAATATGAAATATGGCAAGTAGGGATGCGCAAAACGCCGAAATATCTAAAAGTACCTGAAGGACTAGTCGATTAATCACTCTTAATGCTGCATTCCAGAGAAATTTGGAGGTGGGAATAGCAATGCTAAACAGTGAATATACTGTACGCATGAATTGTCAATTTTGTTTTGTTTTTCCTGAACCATCTTCAATTGCAATTCAATGTAAATTCATAGATTTTCCAAATGCATGTTATAAATCTTATTGTGATTTATTTATCCATGAAAATGTTTTATTTTGATATCGTAATGTTTAATCAAGATGTCATAATAATTGGATCTTCTTAGACTTTTTGTTTGGTGATATATGCTGGACTTCTCCAACTGTTTGGCCTGCTTAAACCCGTCCCAGCAAACTCACGTTCTTCTGCCTTCACTTTTGAGTGCAACACTTACATCTCAAAATTCAATCAACAACCAATGCATAGAAGTCTAATTGTTTGTTTCATGATGTTGATCGTTGTGACCTATCCCTATCAACAAGGTTAGTTCTAGCTTCTGTATTATTGAGACATTATCTCCTTTTGTGGCACTAGCAGTAGCACAGGAAAAGGTAGTAGGTAGGGGAGTTGATGGTCATCAGAGATAGGTGGAATGAGGCGTGCAACAGCCAGGCACAGGGGCGGACAAGCAGACTTTTTTGATGGAGAGCACTGCCGGTTAATGATGACTTATCAAAACGAGAGGCCGCAGCTGAGTGACTGCCCAGTAGAATGAGCTTTGTCCCTAGAGATCCTATCCTGGAGAGGACAAATTCCAAGCACTTAGCTTGGAATTCATCTCACTAATCGTGGTTGAAGAGATGAGAGAAAGGGCTATCTCGAGTCCCTGAGAGTGATGGAGACGAATCGGTTGCTCTATCTCTCGCAGATTGGATCTGGAGCGCCTACTAATGCCATTGGTTAGCTCAGACATGTGGTCATGTGATTCAGATTTCCAGAGTGGGTGCCTCAATCAGTAATTAGAGCTAAGTTATTATGACAAGCTTTTAAATGAGAGAGGCGTAATGTATCGACAGACTGATGTTCCATTCACTCTTTCCATGTTACAAAGAACTAAATTTTTTGATCTTAATGAAATACTCTGTCAGTATAAATTAGTGAAACCGCAGCTCTTGAGTTTTTAGACAACCTGAGATGGTATGATTGAAGTGTATATATGAAGAGTTCAGATGCAAAAGCCTCTAAGTGCCATCTGAAATTTGCTTCTAGAATGATCATTTTTATCAAGCTCGTATATTTAAGTTCAATAATTTCACTTAAATGGCAATGCAAATTACCTATTAATTGTCATTTAAGTGAAATTACTTAACTTGAATATACAAGCTTTATAAAAATGATCATTCTAGAAGAAAATTTCAGATGGCACTTAGAGGCTTTTGCATCTGAACTCTTCATATATAAATGGTCTACTGCAAGTATGTACACATACTAGGGCTGTCAACGAATATTCTAAATTCGAATATATATTCGAATAGTTTTAAAAAACAGGAATTCGAACGTGAAAATTAATATTCGAATGTGAATTTCGAATATGGAAAAACACGCCCGCGGAAGCAGAGGCGCGGCTGTCTGCTTTGCGAGTGGGCGCGCGCGCTGCCTGAGGGACAGGTCACACGAGTCGCACTGTCTAGCACAGCGTCACTGCTGAAAATTGACAGTGCACTAAAAAGACAATGGAATAAATTGCAGTCAGTTTTTCCTTTTTTTAATACAAGCACCAAGAATGTAAGTAGCCTTTTTCTTTTTTAATAGCACTTTATTTTTTATGAACCTCAGGGTAAATTTCTTTGTCACATTTCTCGGAATTGTGTGCCTCATTTTATTTAACGTTAAACAGAAAAGTTCCATGTTTACCACAGCACAGCTCGCTCGGAGCGTTCAATGTCGGTTCTATACTGTAAAACTTCAATTAATGTTAATAAATTTGTTTCAATCACTGAATAAAGCCTGCTATATTTGGGACAAGAGTCGCGACCTTAAATTGCTTGCACAAAACTCTTGATCAGCACTCAACATGTGCCTATTGTTGTTGTTAATTTAAACCGTTATGCGCAGAGAGAGCGTGAGCGCGAGGGCGAGAGAGAGAGAGAGAGAGAGAGAGAGAGAGAGAGAGAGAGAGAGAGAGAGTGCCTGTGAGCGAGAGTGAGGTCTGCGGTCTTGGCCATTAGTTTATTTACTTGGTTTTGTGTTGGTAATACATTGTCAAATATGTTTAAACTTAAATTTACTACATATACAAGTAGTTATGTCTCTTTGTATTAATTTGCCCTGTTATTGACGTAATGCGCGTCATTGACAAAATGCGCAACCAGATGTTCGAATAGTTCGAATATTCGTGTGTTTTTTAGAGGGAATATTCGAACGTCATTTTTGAGCAATTTTGACAGCCCTAACACATACATACATACATGCATGCATGCATGCATGCACATATATATATATATATATATATATATATATATATATATATATATATATATGTATATATATGTATATATATGTATGTGTTTGTGTGTGTGTGTGTGTGTGTGTATGTATGTGTGTGTGTGTTTATATACTTGCTGTAGACTCTATTTTTATATATATTTATATATATATATTAGTACGGTGGCCGAGAGAGCTCAACGCGCTCCAACTGAAGAAAACACATGCAAATAGAAAAAACACCCGCAAATTACGAAAACATCTTCATCAGTTTCACAACACATGTGTGCTCCAAATACTCACAACACAACCAAATACAGAAACGCGCTGCAAAAGTTCACAACACAACCAAATACAGAAACGCGCTGCAAAAGTTCACAACACAAACAAATACAAAAACGCGCTGCAAATAGAACAGAACACAATGGAAATGTTTCCGGGGAACCCAATAAGTGACGGACCCGACTGGGACGTGCTTACAGCTGTCTACTTTTATTATTATTTATTTATTTGCAAAACATACAGAGATGACACGTTTATGACATACAACTTTGTATACAATATACAAAATGTATTTACAATAAGTTCAATGTCATAAGAATACTAAAAAGAACAATGAGCTGAAGACTAAAATAAATAAATAAATAAAGATAGAGAAAAAGAACATGAGGGAAAGACATTAATCTATACATCAGTTACATTGTACACATTTTGTAATGTTATGTTAAAATAAGTTTCATAAGAAATGTTAGAATGCAGCTAGGGTCCAAATATGAGACGGCAAGTTTTAAAGTTGAGACACTCACACACAGATATAACGCATATTTTAAAAACTTTGTTGTATAAAATGTATATTTATTTGCAACAGTTATGTTAACAGCAATAATACTATATTTCTGGTAATATTTATTTGCAACAGTTATGTTAACAGCAATAATACTATATTTCTGGTAATATTTATTTGCAACAGTTATGTTAACAGCAATAATACTATATTTCTGGTAAGACAGCTATTCAGCTGATGGACACGCGCTGCGTTGTCATGGGAACATCCCAGGTGAAAATAATGAGGAAATTACGTTGTCTTTCGTTGCTCCCTTCATCAACATAATGGCACACAAGTGCCCCGCTCCCTCCAAAGTGCCCAATTCAAGGGCTCTGCCGTCTTCCCTTTTAAGAGAGGAGGGCATAGGTAATGCTCACGAGCAATAAGCACGTCCCAGCCGTCCGTCCGTCACTTATTGGGTTCCCCGGAAACATTTCCGTTGTGTTCTGTCCTATTTGCAGCGCGTTTCTGTATTTGTTTGTGTTGTGAACTTTTGCAGCGCGTTTCTGTATTTGGTTGTGTTGTGAACTTTTGCAGCGCGTTTCTGTATTTGGTTGTGTTGTGAGTATTTGGAGCACACATGTGTTGTGAAACTGATGAAGATGTTTTCTTAATTTGCGGGTGTTTTTTCTATTTGCATGTGTTTTCTTCAGTTGCAGCGTGTTGAGCTCTCTCGGTCACCGTATATTAGGGATGTAAACGGTTAATCAATTATCGATTAATTGTCGACAAGAATTTACTCGATTAAATTAAATTAATTGTCGGCTAATTGGGCGGGCGGCGAGAGACCCGACACAAACCTGAGGCGGCAAAAAAGAAACCAAACATGAGGCGGTCAAAACGGAGTGGAGTGTGGGAGCATTTCAAATTTGAGGCGAAGGAGGACGAAAAGTGCCACCATTGCGCATATGCTTCAGTTACTGTGTGTGAGAGAGATCTCAGGACTGGTGGGAGCATACTGGCTTTAAATATTGGCTTTAACGAGGAGCAGTGGGTCCGAAATTTTGTTGTGTACAACAATATGTTGTGTCAACGTTTGTCCACATTCCTCTCCTATGACGACACAACGTTTCGTCGGGTCATCCGTCCCTTTGCAGATGTGCGTGGGTTTCTCTCGTCATTAAACCGCGGAGACGTTGCCTAATGCCTCAGAAAATCCGACCTGCCTGTTTACATGACAGTCGCATTGGCACATTTATTTCCGATTTATTTCCACATATGAATGAGGCCTGAAACCGATCTCGATATATCCGAATGCATGCGTTTTTTTCCTGTTTACACTGTCATAGAACACATCGGATCTGTGTCACATGTGAGCAAAAAATCAGAATTTGGTCACATTTCACTGACAGTGTAAACGAGGGACGCCCTCTAATTTTACTGTCACCTTCCTCAGGGATGATTTAAGTTGTGTTCAGTTCTATATTTGAAGTTTCCAGGTCTAGTAATCATACTGTTACCTTTCTCAGACCAAGGGGGATTATAAGTGCTGCTGCTGCTAATGTCTCAAGTTTTTCATTCAAGTAGTTTACCAGATATATTATTATATGTAAGCTTAATATTGTAGGCTAAGCCTACCCATGTAGATTTTTATTTAAAATTTACTTTTGATGCATCGGTCTAATTTAATTCAATTTAATTTAATTGAATGCGAACAGAAGATCAGCTTCACAGGAGACGCGATCGAAACACTTTAAATCCTTCATTTAAAAATATGCTGACATATAACCAGTTGCCAACTGTGTCATATTCATATCTGTGATATATCCAGTTGCCAACTGTCATATTCATATCATTTTCACTGTGCTGTATGTAAAATTAGCGTTACCTTGTCTTTATTTGAAAAAATATGATTACCAGCACGAAATTACCAATTACTGAGTGCCCTGTTACAGTGTTTACTTTCTTTTTATTCACATATTCATATATTTCTAAACAATTACTTTGTGAAAAATACTGTAATAGGATTGCAGATTCAAGAAGTTGCCATCTAAAGTATAAAAGCATGTTTATTTTAAAGATTTGTTTTCTAATTTAATTAAAATTTATTAAATATTGATTAAAATAAATATAAAATATCGGCTTTATATCGGCTATCGGCCACCCTGCTCTCTAAGATATCGGCATCGGCATCGGCCATCAAAAAACCAATATCGGTCGACCACTACTCTCCATGATGACAAGGAAGTATCAGCAAAAGATTAATAGATTTCTAGCCCTTGCATTAGCTTTACTACTAGATATATTTATGGAGATGAAAAATAAGGCACCCTGTACAGCTATGATCAGCTGTTCGGCCGAGCATTCAATGTTGTTACGCTGTAAGCTGATCAGTTGGTTCGTTGCTGCCGCGCTCTATAACTCGCAGACCATAAAGAGCAAAATGGTTTTTAATGTTTCAATTTCTTGATTAAAATGACATAATTTGGAAGCGGATAATTTCTTCACAAACAGCTCATTATGACTCAATGTTAGAATGCTGCATCTACACTCGATAGTGTGAATAAGATCAGCGCAACGCAGACCACTGCATTGACAGCGTGAAACATATATCAGTCTACAGGCAGGGCTTAGCGGAAGACAGAGAATGCCGGTCCAGCGCTGATTGAGGAATTAAATTCGAAAAATAAAAGACAGTTTGACATCTTTTTTCTCGCATCTGTGAATTAATTTTTTAATCATTTGCTCTGAGATGAAGCAAATATATTTGTGCGGGAATTTCTCGCACTATAAAAGCTAACCTTGCGGGAATGGTTTAAATTATGCGCAATCCCCGCATTCCCGCACCGAAATTCGAGCCCTGATTATAGTGCAAACCTTAGTAATTCACCTTGCATGATTCATTTAAATACTCTCCTCCCATAAATTTTGCGTCTAAAAGGGAAACTCCTACAAATTCATAATAAGGTGAGCCGCAAAAATAACCCCGTCCACGCCTTTTCAGTGCAAATTTTTCACTGCGTGTCTTTAGTAAATCCTGACAGTAGTTTTTTTAACACCAAAAGAGTGCGTTGGTTGGCACTGGTGCAAGCTGTTAGTAAATCTGGCCCCCTAAATTATTACCTGTATAATAAAATTACAGGTTTATTAGAAACGACACACAATGTTTTAATGTTATGTTTATATTACAAAAAAAAGAAAAAAGTTGAAGTCTGTTAGTTTCAATAATAATAATAATAATAATAATAATAATAATAATAATACTAATAATAATAATATTAATAATAATAGTTTAAAAAAAAGAAACCACTTGGATTTAAAATGCTCATAGTTGAAAAAACCCAGATATTTTATATATATGTATATAATATATATATACAGTGTATAATTTGTCTCAGTCTAGAACACATTCTAACCCTCATGCCAGTATGCGGTCAGCGCACCTTCAGCCGTGTCTTTTAATTGAAGGAACTGAGAGCCATTTCATAAGGGATGAGGAGAATAGATGTTTCACCTGCCTTTAGCACGCCAAGAATAGAAACAGAATGAAAGAGAATCTCCTGGTGCTCGGTAATGTAATATTACCCCCGGCCACATATTTTAATAGTCAGGGGTAGGTTTTCTAGTGAGGTTGCATTCATTTTATCTTGTCTTTGTGCCACACTACCAGTGGGATGTAAGGATTTGCAAGACCCTGCCATTAATTGTGGGATTTTTAATTGGCTCAATCCCCAGATAAGTGTCAGGTTTTAAATATAATATTTCTTTAAACGTAATATCATTCCAGTCGACCTTATTGTGCGATAGATTTCTTCTCATATTTTAAGCAATAATGAAGGAAATGAAGGATGATGTATGAACAGGAAATGTGAGAATCTGAAAAAAGCCGCCTGCTAGATGAAAATACCCACACCTGAGTTCAGATCACAATGCATTTGATTCCACTGCCAAATTACTTTTTAAATTATGCATTACTTTTTAATTTGTTGGGCTTGCAGTGGACATAGACTCGCTGTGCAGATGTTATATTGAAGGTAAATTAAAAAAAGAGGAACAGCATTACCAGACACTCATGGTGGAGGTTAAATCCCCACCAGAAGGGGGCGTCGCTCAACCTCAACCATTTTTCTGCACCCGCAGGTATGCTTTTATTTATTTATTTATTTATTTATTTGCAGTAAATGACCAGGTATGATATTTCAGTTATGATTACATACAAATTAGATGAAAAGGCTCTATATAGGACCTTAATTGGTTTCTTTCAGGGGTTCCAACCATGGGATCATTTTATGGATTTTTTTTTTAATTACTTAATTTTGTTTTGATTCATTTTTATAATAATAACATTTTATGAATTAAACTACGCGTAAACATACTTTATCAATAGGAAACATTGAAATAACCCATTAAATATGAAAATGCAATCATTTAAGACATTTCTCCTTAAATAAAACCATATATAAAGGGTTCTTTAAAATTTAGTCGAGAAGAGTGTATAATTATCATATATCATTATATCAATCAACATAAAAGAGTCATTATGGCACATTACATTCTATTATTTATTGGATCCCATTAGTATTTTCATTTATTGAGAATGTCTACTAAAACACTTTGTCGTAACAGGCTTTAAAATTGTGCTCTGGAATATGCATAAATATGTAAAGATCACCGTATGTTAAAATATTCCACCAAGAGCTCACCATTTTCCCATGCAGATAGGAAATGGAAATTTTAAGCTTAGTTACTTACTGTGCTCTCAGGGTAAAAGTGTACCCTAGGTTTTATCGCATTCCTCAAAACTGTACTGCACCCCGTGTCCTAGCCCCCATTGACCTTGGTGACAGAAGTGATTACGACCACCTTCTAAACCCACAGGATTAAAACCAGTTGCCTGGTTGTGTAGTAAATCACTTCACCCGGGGTCCATAAAGCTCTCGTGTGCTTTTTCAGTGCACGGAGTGCCTTGCTAATGCCAACTGCATCGCATAGCACTTACTATCCATACGAAAAATGACCCAGCCTCCCGCTAATGCATCATTAACATTCCTGGATGCATAAATTGTGAAAGGTTCACGATTTATGCGCTTGCAATATGTGAAGAGGGACAGGATATTTGATGTTGCACAGATAAAGCGATTGCGAATGTTTCACAAAGAGAATGATTGTTGTGTGTCCTCAAACTGTTAAAATGCCATTAATGAGAATGCTTCAGTTGTTTGTTTACCGTGATTTTCATTTCATTTGATTTTATCAGTTATATTTGAAACATCTATTTGACCCACAAAAATTGGCTTCTGCCAAACGTTTCTCAATTATGTATATGCAATATAAATCTACATTTGCTATAATTTATAACCAGAGAGGCTTCATTGTTTTTCCTTTGAATGACATTGTACATGAATAATTACTGAAAACATGAAATAGTTACAATTTATTTTACAGTACGTGTACTTACAGTGTACTTACCCGAGAAAGTACTGGTAATATAAGTTAACTACATGGGTTAAGGTTAGGTTTAGGGGTAGGTTCAGGGTTAATAACCTAGTTATTGTAATTGCCATAATAAGTATATAGTATGTACATGCAGGACAGGACTGTAAAATAAAGTGCTACCCATGAAATTATTTGTCCTCAAATGTCAGTGATGTATAGTGCCATCCATATTGCTTTTTTTTTTCTTTTTTTTTTTGTAAAATGAACCATTTTACAGAATTGCGACCAAGTGATTGGTAGTACAGTACATCCTCATGACCTCCTTCAAGACTCAACCATTGGTTATCATAATGATTGGTTATCAGTTTTCCCTCCATACTAGACTAGAACGCCAAAGAGTAGCTGCCACCAAGCTGGCGTGGTAGCCGTCCCACCTGTAGCCATTGCCAGCCTGAGCTGCCATCTGACGGGCCTGGCACTGCCCCTCTCCCCTCTCAAACCCAGTTAAACCCATAGTGTCTGTGCCATCGCAACACTGTCCTCGAAGTGTACAGCCATCTGGGCCTGTACAGCCGCTTTAGGGGAGAAACATCAATTTCGATGTCTGCCTCTGAACTTTGGCGTTTTCCACCTTTGAATGAATGTAATCAGAAAGTCCTTAGTGTACTTCTGATCTTACTTTGAATTGATGCACACAATTGATGTTATTATTAGAAATTCTATCTATCTATCTATCTATCTATCTATCTATCTATCTATCTATCTATCTATCTATCTATCTATCTATCTATCTATCTATCTATCGTTCTATCGTTCTATCTATCTATCGTTCTATCTATCGTTCTATCTATCATGCTGTCGTTCCTTCTGTAATTTTGATCATTCTGTTGAATGTCGTTCTTTGTCTATCTGTCAGTCAAACGTTCTTTCTATTGTTTTATCTATCGTTCTATCTAGACCATTCTGTCATTCTATCATTCTATTTATTGTTGTGGGGTTCCATCATTACATCTGTCCTCCTTCCATTCTAACGTTCTATCTATCGTTCTTTGTCTTTCTGTCGATTGTTCTTTGTCTATCTATCTGTTGATCGATTGATCTATGTACAGTATATTTTCATTGTTCTACCTATCATTTTATCTATAGTTCAATCAATTATTCTAGCTATCATTCTATGACACAATTTCAATGTTTTTGAGCATTACACACTATTAAGTTCTTGTTGGTATTTTCCCATTTTTAAATGTAATGCGTACGCCACTTTTCGCGATCCCAAAGAATACTAATCATGGTTCAGCCCCATACTTTTTTTTTTCTTGTTGAATATCATGTAGGGCTGCACGATACTGGGAAAATATGCGATATTGTTGTTGAGTATTGCGATAACGATATTTCTTGCGATATTACATTTCCCTAGAGAAATGCTATGTTTATTACGTTTATTTTTTTATCATTTATATATGTAATGATCATACTAAAATAAACAGGTAACAGTTAGGCTAATAGATATTCTTCTGATCTTCAGAAGAATATCTCAGTTTTTTCATAAGGAGTTAACGTTACACATGCAACACTTTGATTAATGGTTGTCTGTGAGACTCTGTTATTGTTACTTGGCATTTCGTTAGAAGTTTTGGTAGATTTAGGCTTACACTTTTTGAAGTCTTCATATAGCTTCCTGAGGTTGCGTTCCAGATGACTCTGGAGATTAGTTTCCTCTCGACGTGGCCAAAATTTTTCGCCATGATGACTTGGTGATACCGTCACTTATGTTCACATATCACGTTTTTTGCGCGTGCAAATTCGTTATTTCAAATGCAGGCGCGCGGTAAGCGCGCTCAAAATGGAAGCACATTTTTCCAGGCCCGCCTATGCCGCGACAAGATGAGAACATCTCAACTTTACAGAATTCCGCAAGCTCACGCAGGTCATGGTTGCATAGCAACGACAGACACAAGCGCTTGTGGAAAGAAGGAGATAGCGGCGCGGCCGCGCTTTCCATGCGTTTTTAGAAGCGATATGTGAACGGCCCCTTATACAGTACCTGCATTTATGACACGTCTTCTCTATTGAAGCCAAAATATTACCATATTTTAGATGTACAGTTATCTTTAGGCACAGGTTCTTCGCTGTTGTCATTTTCCTCGCTTGTCTCTACTCCCGCCATTAGTTTTTAATTTTCTGCTCTGAGCCACTAGGTTCCCCTTTGGGCCCCATCTAGCCAATAGCATAATAGCACCTACTGGGGAGACGGGTATAAAGATAGTAAGGCCCC
The DNA here is from genome assembly GCF_963993115.1 of Abramis brama. Taxonomy (NCBI): domain Eukaryota; kingdom Metazoa; phylum Chordata; class Actinopteri; order Cypriniformes; family Leuciscidae; genus Abramis; species Abramis brama. The sequence goes on from NC_139970.1 coordinate 33,739,696, forward strand.
ATTTGATTGGTTGAATTTGGATAAACAACTTATGCATGCATGAACAAATCACACAAATGCTTGGCACATAAAATAAATGCAATTTATCGCACCTCTCTGCGATACGGATATCGCATATACTATTATCACGATAACGATAATTTTTCGATATATTGTGCAGCCCCAATATCATGTTTCATTCTGAAATATGTCATCATATGGTGGAGAAGTGGATTGCAAACAGTGTTACGTGCTGTCTTCAAGCTGTACCACGCCATTGTTCACCACAAAAAGCCCTTTTTTAGGTTGTGGAAAACAGGAAAATATGACACATTAATGGCATCATTAAAGTTAATAGAGGAAAAAGTCTAATCTATGATTGGTAAACACATCACTGCCAGGCTCTGTGTACTATAATTGAAATGAGAGAGAATCATTCATAACAGCAGCATTTTACTTTTATTTCTCAGCATCCTGATAAGATCAGAGGAAGTGGTGGAAAAACCTGTTTGTTTCAGCCTCCTTTATCAATTTAATGTTCTGCAGTACTGAAATGTAGCAAATAATGTTTCTATAGTAATCTTTCAATGCTTTTAATATAAATGTTATGCTTCATACAGATATCATGCATTTTTTATGATTTTATATATATATATATATATATATATATATATATATATATATATATATATATATATATATATATATATATATATATATAAAATCATAAAAAATGCATGATATCTGTATATATATATATATATATATATATATATATATATATATATGATCATTGTTTTTTTTTCCTTGATTTATTTATAAGTTATTGCTTGAGTTGATCTCATAATTGCCCATACAATGCATTCAAATTTACATTAATTACATTTCAAGTCACACAGCAAGTCACTTTTCTGAATACCATATTCATGTAGCTTTTGATTGGCTGGTAATAAGAGGTTGATGATAATCTGAAGATATACATTTATCTGATTTCAATAGGAGAATTAATGTTGAATGTGATATTCTGAAGATTTTTCCGTATCATTGAGTAATGATGGGCTCTTTCATCTATATGGCAACTTTTTTTCATTGGATTAGTTGGTTGAGTTATTGTTTTTAAAACTTCTATTACGAATATATATATATATATATATATATATATATATATATATATATATATATATATATATATATATATATATATATATATATATATATATATTGCATTTGAGTATATTGAGGTTTTTTTTTCATCATGAAGCAGTGAGTAATATCATTGCAAAAAACATTCAGAATTGATCTTTTGCATTATTCAGAAGGTAATTTTATGGGTGTCACATTTATGAAAAGTGAAGTGTTCAGTTACTGACAAAGTCAGACTTCATCCATTAGCTTTTTAACATTCAGCTGAGCCATTTGTTCCCAGTTGAAAGTCATGCAAGTCGATCTTAAAATCATTCTGTTTTATGATTATCTCACCACTGATAGCTCATATCAGATTAAACGTAGGTGTCTGCATCTTACACTGATGGCGCCAAACAAGACATCCACAGAGAGACTTACATTAAGAGGTCTATTAAGAGTGTCAGGAAGCTTTGAATATGTGTGGTTGATTGTTACATGAAATTGTATACTGCCATTAAGGTTCTTGCAAGTGCATTGATACTCCATGATGGCAAAATGACAAAAATCTATTCAATATTCCAGTGAGATTCTAGTTTTGCATTTATTGTGTGTACATACATACGTGTGTGTGTGTGTGTGTGTGTGTGTGTGTGTGTATGTCTGTATGTATGTATGTATGTATGTATATATATATATATATATATATATATATATATATATATATATATATATATATATGTATATGTATGTATATGTGTGTGTGTGTATATATATATATATATATATATATATATATATATATATATATATATATATATGTGTGTGTGTGTGTATATGTATGTATGTATGTATGTATGTATACATACATATATATACTACACACTATACACACACACACACACACACACACACACACACACACACGTGTGTGTGTGTGTGTGTGTCTGTATAGTGTGTAGTATATATACACACACACATTTATTGTTGACCTCCTACCATTGACAATCGTTATTTTCTGAATGATAAGAACCTCTTTTCAATGATCATTTATTGACAGATAAAAAAATAAAAAAAAGTTTCAAATTGTATTTTGAAACATTTTTATCTGTAATTGGCATTTTCAGCACAAAATGATATCTAATCAATACACAAGTGTGGAAAGAGTCACCAATTATACCCAGGGTTCGTACGGGTGCTTGAAATCCTTGAAAGTGCTTGAATTTTGATGATGTGTTTTCAAGGTTTGAAAAGTGCTTGAATTTTGGATAAAATGCTTGAAAATGCTTGAATTTGTAACTGTATTTCTTTCACAAGAAATATCTTTCTGACGAAATAGTTCTTTATTAAACGGAGAAAAAAATTTAGCCCTTCAGAATCAGATACATATTGATTTGCGTTACGATGGCCAGAGCAAAAGTAGGCGGAGTTTTCATTTTAATTTCCGCGGTTGTTTGGATGCACCGTTTTTATTGGCCACGCAGCGGCAACAGTTGAACTATTTTAAACTTTGACCGCGGCGTGCGCGTGAGCTCGCTGAGCTCCGCTTTGGTCCGAGTCGCGCGGCGCAAGCCATTGAAATATATCGGTTTCATTTCATAGCGCAGCGCGGTCCGCGTCCTCTCTGAAAGGGCCGTTAGTGACAGAGTACTTGGTGTGATAATGTAATGTAAGTATTACATGTCCGTTATGTCACATTCATTTGCAGTTTGCATATGCAGTGAACATTGCCAAAATTACAGAAGTGTAACGTGCAACCTGCAAACGTTAGCCCAGTGCATAACAACAGTCGTTGATTGCTGAACTGAAATCAGTCAGTGTCATAAGTAGTATATTGTTACTGTAAGGTTTAGGATGGCCCTATGCAATATTTGCACTGCTCTATTCCAGTAAATGTTATGTAAAACGTAAAACGTTATGTCTTGGCAATGAAATACATTTATCAGGCAGGTTCCTGTGCACTCAGATATTGTTCAAACCTTGTCTATATCAAGAATGTGTCCCAAAACGGGAAGGCCTGTCAAATATTTCTGTTCAAATCCTAAGTCTTCATATTTGAAATTATTTCAGTTTTACAGCCTATAAATCACATTATCTGGTAAGCAATGTTTGAACATTAATATAATGAAAAGTATATTAATCATATGCTTTAGGCTATATACTTAGTGATACATTTTGAAGAATAAAACTTGTGATTGGCTTAAATATTAGGGCTGCACAATATATCAAAATATTGCAACTGTATATATTACAATATGCATAATTGCATATCGCAACGGCTTGCAATAACTGGGATCATGAACAAAATACAAAAAATCACTCACTGGTTTTGGCTGACTTTTGTAGCTTTAATAAGAATCAGTATATTTATAACTAAGCAGTGTTTATTTTTACATTTATTTGATTAATCAGTTTCTGTTGTTAAATAAACCTAATGTAGGATAACCTGAACCCCCTAAACCCCAGTGATGTTAAAATAACACTTCTTATGCTACAGTAAAACACTGATGTTCACTGTCTTGAAATTGTAGGGATATTTTCTTATCACAAAAAGAATGTGAAACATGTATGTGTAGGTTATATAATTTTAAAGATATTTTAAAGATAATTTAAGTTAATTTGACAGACACACTTTAAGCATTATTGTATTGCATATTGAATATTGCATTATTTAATGAGTTATCGCATATCTAATTTTTCTTCAATATCGTGCAGCCCTCTGCTATTATGAAACATTTGGCTGTTTATCTCTTTTGATGTGATAAAAACACTAAATAATAATTTTAACTATGTATTGGTATGTAATTTACGGTAGTGTAAGGTGCTGGAAAAAGCTTTAAAATGGACCTGGAAAGTGCTTGAAAAGTGCTTGAATTTGACCTTGGAAAAAGTGTACGAACCCTGTATACCAATTATATGGTCATTCTGCCACCCTTCCAGAGTTATGACTGGCATGGCTCACTGTCTCTCACTCTCTCTCTCTCTCTCTCTCTCTCTCTCTCTCTCTCTCTCTTTATCTGTCTTTCACCATTTCTTTGAGCAGCGTTCTCATGACAGCCATGTAGCTGAAGCTCTTTTTGTGGACGCTGCATGTGTGTTTGTGTAATATATAGGGCTTATGCGTCGGGCTGCAAGGGCTGTGAGTGTGAGGAGGAGATAGGAGAAAAAGAAAGGAGACCCACTGTTGGTGTCCTCCGCACCTCTACATGGAACTAACGGCTGCCTCGAGCTTAGCATTGGCATTTTCTTTATTGGCTCATGACGGATTTGGTAGGGATGTTGGGAATAGGCCTGGCAGACCTCAGTAAACACGTGGGGGTCAGCTGCATGATTTAGCAGTGATAAGAGCATTGGGAACGGCAGGATTAGTGAACAAGGAGGACGCCAATGAGACCAAGAACACTTGTCTGCTGAGATTTCTGCCTCAACTTCACACGTATAAATCTCTGGACTGCACTGATATATTGCCTCCAGGCCTGCATTGTTTACAACATGCTGGCTGTCCAAATGAGTTGTTTATGCCAAAGAAAGGAGGCAACAGCTATAAATCTGATGTGCAAGATGGGATGTTTGGGTTGGGTGGCACAAGGTTGCTACATGGTGCACACCTGTTGTGCTAAACCACGCAGATAGCCTGAGGTAGAAAAACGGTGGCGTCCGGCGGACATTCTATCATCTGCAGATGCTTGCGGAGGAAATTAGCTGTTATACATCAATAAGACAACATGAGCACAAACAGGATCACATTAGCAAGTTATTTTCATTATCATTAGCAGGCGTTGTCTTAGCGCAAACACATCTATTTGCATTGGTTGGCCGCTGTAAAGTTACTTTCGGTAGCGTTTGTCACCTTCGTACAAATCGAGCCTCTGATACTTTAATTACGCTGTCGCCTCCACCTGCGTAAATACCGCCTAAACCATCCAAGTACTGACGCTAACGATTGCTCATGGGTAGATCATTTCAGTAGGACGGCTAATAGGAAATGAAGCCTGACACATTTATTTACAATGGGGAAGCACAGTCTGTGGTTCCCATTAGCAATGTAAATATTTTTAGAGGACGTATTTAAATCAAAAGTAATTTCCTCAAGGAAATCTGAGCAGCATGTGCTAATTGGTTTGACTTTGAATGAGACAAAATGTTAAAGTTCCTGAGTGTGCAGTGAAGTATGTGTGTGCGCGTACAGCAGAAGTTTCATGCAAATGCAGCTTTCGAGTGCTTGTATAATCTCTCAGTTCTACAACTTTTCAGATCTAGCCTCCCGTAGTCGCACTTTTAGAGCTTCTCCCAAAGAACTCATTTTATTGCCAGGCCAGGAAATGGCTTGATATACTATCCAGAGGGAGACGTCTAATTTCAAAGACCATTTTTGAGAAGATTTGTAATAATGGCCTCTTGAGTATCTGACAAACATCAGTGAAATGGATTTGAACAGAATCTATCTATCTTTCTATCTATCGTTCTATCTATCGTTCTATCGTTCTATCTATCGTTCTATCGTTCTATCTATCGTTCTATCAGTCCATCCGTCCATCACTCCCTCGATTGCTTAATCCGTATATCTATTGTGTAGCTATAGACTAGTGTAGCTAACTATTTTTTTCTGTAAGGTATCTTGACCCGTAGTTTAATACTTTCAACTATATTTATCTTGCCCCAAGTTATAGTTTCAAATTAATTTCCCCTATACTGGTCATTCAGCTGTTACATAGTGCAGGGCTCCAGACTAATTTTTTTTTTACTAGGAGCGCTGTAGCCCCTGACTGAAAATTTTAGGAGCACAAGCAGAAAATTTAGGGGCACACCTTAAATCAGCTTGTTCACATTTTGCCCCACAATAACTGTATTACTGATAAATGCTTTAAAAATAAATAGACTTAACATACAGAAATTACAATGTGCAGTTTTATTTTAAGTTCACAGGGCTCCAAACTAACATTTGAGGGCAGCAGCACTGGAGCCAAGTATTTGGTAGCACTGCGGGGCTGACAATAAAGCACTGAACTTTAATTATTATTATTCATAATGTCTTAAGGTTAATTCAAAAGTAAAACGAGTTAAAACAAGGGATATTAGGGAGTCTGGAGCTCTGATAGTAAAAGCTGTGATATCACACCAGTTTTGCATAAAGAATCCTTACCTTTATTGCGTTGCATGTATGCATAGTGACTTTTTTGTGTGTGTTGGTGGTGTTTTCCAGCTGAATATCCCCTTGAGGTTCAATAAAGTATTTCAGTCTTTCTTTCTATCCAAACTTGGCAGACGGAGTTTCATTCATCCAGATGGAGAGAGAGAGAGAGAGAGAGAGGGGTGGGCCCAGCAGATGGTGGACTTAAGTGGTGGGGAACGGATGGGTTTTATAATAGTACAGGTGAAGGAGAGAGCATACTCAGAATTCACTTCACTCTAAGAAAAGTCTTGTAAGAAAATGTGTGCCATCTTACAGTTTTCTTTATTTTTTTATTCGCATTGGTACTATTTTCACAAGGTGTACATTTTCAAAACTCTTAGTACAAAAATACAAACTGATCACACGCATTTCACAGGTAGTCATTCTTTCAAAACCTGATCCCATGATTTCATTACAGTTATACACATTTCAGTCCACATAATCATTGTTTCAAACACAAGATTATTGTAATATGTAATGAGAACATTTGGTTTAATCACCGAAACACAACAGTATGATCTTCTTTCAATTTAGTACTTTTAACAATCAGTTCATGCAAACAATGCAAGAAACATGTTTCAAATCAGCCTTGTTGCTGAAATAATTACAGCAATACAGGCTACAGTTTAGAAACATTAGAAAATACTTACATTACCTATCTTATGTAATTGAATTCATAATGTTTGTAATATTATCTATCTTGTGTGTTATTATCAAAAGGTGTGATGAAGTTATGAAACTGGCATGAGGTTTTGTGCTAGAACAGAGTTTGCTGACAATACAGTAAATGTTCTCACTGTGCCATATGACTGAATATATACTGTAGTTGACCTTTACAGATGAAGGGTGAGTTACAGTAATATGACTCGATCATGTTAAACTGTTTACAGTATCACATGTCATACATACTAATGTAAAATGCTGTGTTTGATGCCATCTGTCTTCCTTTTACTGATCTCTGATCAATCTGATGTTATAGAGTCATTGACTGTTTCCTCTCCCTTGGACTCTATCCCGCTATATGTTCACAAATTGCACATTTCTCTGTCTCTCTCTCTCTCTCTCTCTCTCTCTCTCTCTCTCTCTCTCTCTCACACACACACACACACACACACACAGCGTGTGCACACACTTTGAACATGGGGTGGTTATTATCTATAAATCACTTATGTAAAAGAATTCATTACATTTGGTTATACATATCGGAAATTGCAAACAAGTTATATAGAAACTGGCTATAGAATCAGTATCTATAGAGATCTATAGGTGTACCAAATGATTCACTGATTAACCATTAAACCATTAGTTCGATTAAATAATAGACAAATGTATTAAACTGAACAAGAAGAGATGCAAATCAAAAGTTTGATAGTAAGAGCTTTATGAAAGGCAGTTACTGTGATTGAATCATTTATATAGATGAAACACTTATTTTGTGTTGTGAAAAGGATACTTTGTGATTTTGTGTATTGTACTAACACAATTGAAAACATGCTGAAATTTTTGAAAAAAAGTGCATTATCTGTTGTGATATTAGCACTAAGAGTTTTGAAAATGTACACCTTACTTGTGAAAATAGCACCAAAGCAAATAAAAAAATATGAAAGAATTTCAATTGGTTTTTCACAGGTGTTTTACCCATATTTTGAGTTACGCTTTGCATTGTATTATGTTTAAGGGGTTGAAGAACATGTCCATAAACTTAATGGAAAAAGGCACTGGTCATTTTCTGCAAGGACATTATCAATTTTTCTCTGTTTTTTTTCTATTACAGTGTTGAAGGGAGACTAGGTATATGCCATAAGTCACATATACACGTGTATAACATTACTGTAATTATAATATCTGAGGCTAGGGCTAGGCTTGGTTTTGTCACAGTTATCTGGACTTATTTATCTTTAGTTTCACTTTTAATGGACTTTCAGTTTGTTGTAATTCATCACATGTGTTCCTTTGTTTGATTTTCCCGCTATTCATCAGTTGTCATGGACACTCATCAGATCATCACACCTGTTCGTCATCTCCTCATTATCACATTATCAGTTCCTCACCTTCACTCTGTTGTTGTTTGTGTGGGCATGTTGCACACACTGTAACTTTCTCTTCGTCGTTGTGGATTACCTGAGTTTGCTTTCATTAAAGAACCGTTTTGTTTATAGAACCCTTTTTTTAACTCTCCTTCGTCTTCATCATCTTCATCCTTGTGACCGGTTTACATTTTTTCATTAATTTTTTAACCTAACGTTTAGGTTTGTCCATATTTGACCCAAATATGTGAAACAACCCAGCATTTTTTATAGTGCATGTTGTAATTTTCAGCAACTATAATATACTTCATACACTATAATTATTATGGGTGTAACAATACATGGTTATGTATTGATGCATCGATCAAACGTCTAACGATACGATGGATCAATGCCACACGTAAAATATCGATATGAGGTACCTTTATTTTGACACTCTCCACATCCTTACGCAACGCCCGTCTAAGCATTTATCGACAAAGCGTGCATTTTCGTTTACCATACTGTCTGCCGGTGTGTCTATGTAACGTTAATCTCCTCAGCTGAAATAGATGCCTGACAAGATTGACTGAACCTTAAAAAAGTTTATTACAAAAGCTGGTATTGTCCGCTGTCAAGGCATCGCGAGTTCATGTTTTACAACAGAAACCGACAAGCACCCTTGTTGTTTGTGAACACAACCTGATAAGTCCTTTTTTAGAGAATCAGGTCAGGTGACAAGACTACTAGTCACTTAGAAAAGACGCACTTGCTGAGGGGTGTTTCGTCAAAGTTGACAAAGTGATCGAGGATGGATAATTTCAACGAACTTGATGAACCCTTGATATCTTCTTCGGGGAATAAAAGCTGAAACTTTTTCACGGAGCCTTGCTAAAGCAGCACGTTACAGTGGCGAGGGAAAAGCTTCCTGTATTGCGTGCAATAACAAAAAAAAATTTTTTCAGGCGTCTATGTCAGCTGAGGAGATTAACGTTACAAAGATTAACAAGTATTTTATTATATATCATAGCAATTACTTGGTTTTGTTTAACTCTGAAAGAGGAAATGTGGAGTTATCTGCTTTTGCCAAAAAATGACTGTTGGAGTTATATGCTTTTGCTAAAAACTTTTAATATATGAAAAAACTATTTCAATGAACTTTAATTTTGTAACTTACCTATATTTTTTGAGTTATGATTACTTAAGTATCTGTTAAAAGTTAACTGTTTTTGCAAATTAACTCTTCTGTTGTAAATGTCCCAATTGGGAGAGGGTGTGCAATTTTCAAAGAGTTTAATAAACATTCATGTTATACATTTTGGTTGCATTTGTGAGATTTTTTTTTTTCTGTGACACATTATGTGACGCATAATGACGCATTATATTGTACCAATAGATATTCATCTTTATACCACTATTGTGCCTGTTATGTGCTATTAACTGGTTTTGTAAACTTGGCACATAATATCTAAATATCGATAAATCAATCGATATAGCCCTGAATCAAATCGTACCACAGAATTTTTTGAGGTGTCGGCAAATAGCGTATCGCTGGCTGATAGAATCAATATCATATCATATTGTGATGAACTGTCCAATTTACACCACTAATAATTATGATTATATACTATAACTATATTCCCTGTTACCATGGTATAAAGTTAGTCATACTGGTATGTATGAATTTAGTCATAACACCCACTCCTAACTGATACTGGCAATAGGTTAAGCAAGTAGTCATTACTGTGATTATGGTGTGGTTTAACCAACTTAAGTTATGCTATTGAATAACCACGGCTTTGAAACAAGTCTCAAAGACTTTAAGATAAATACCATTTCAATCTAATCTGAATCTCCAGAGTATTTTTAACATTTGTATTGATATCCTACTTAGCAGAATATTACATGCCTTACACTGGCCATCGAATCAGTTGCGAATCACTGGGCTTTCATTGGGGGCCCTTGCAATTAAGGGTTGTAATTGCTAAATTAACATGTATTATTAATATTTCAACTGAGGTTTGATTAATGGACTGCAGTTTAAATATGTGCCCTTCCATCACTGAACTCGGTAATTAGTTGCCTGGAAGAAGTATGAGGGAGCGATGTGGAGTTTAAATGTATGAGTGAACATCAGTGATATTTCTAAGGCGGGAAGAGTGACCAGACAAATGCGTCACGGGCAGAGATTAATATTTCAAAAGTTTCTGGGAAATTTCCCTAGAAGTTTGGTAAATTGATTAATACAGTCTTTTATCTTCAGACACAGAAAAGCAATGCGAGGCCTATGGATGCGTTAAAGAAAAGTTGTGTGCTGAGAAATCTGAAATGGGATCAATAATATGAGATACTGTAAAGTCAATATTTCCTTCAAGTCAGTATTGGCAGGTCATCTTGGTAAATGACTCTAATTTGACACAACATTTCGAGTAGGACTCTTCTAAATTGTTTCTTGAAAAAAAATGTATGCATATTACTTTGACCAGATCTGAGATTTAGATGAAAATTATAATAATCGAGCAGCCGAATACCTTTGTGTAATTTTTCAGACTATGTTAAAGTATAGTCCACCAAAAATGTTTAAGTGCTCTTCTGAACACCAGACATTTATGACAAAAGCCTCTGTTCTTAAAAGTTCTTGAAACCTAGCATTTTATTTCTGCTAATTTGATGCTTTTGTTAAAATATTTAAATTAAAGCAAGGTGAACTTGAATGACATAATTTATGTGTCCAAAAATGCATTTAGTGGACAAGGCAGGAATTTAGCATTAGAACACACAGGTATTTTACTGCCCTCACAGTAAGTCATGCAGTAAAAATTTACAGCAGTCCTCAGTTCAATGCTGTTAAAAAGACCAATTGAAAATGAACTACCATTTTTGGTAGTTTATTTATTTTTCTTCTATCATCAGTGGCTGGAGTGGGCACCAGTGACAAGTTGGCACACTTCATATCCTCTAGATGAGAAGACATGAAAAAAAAAAACATGGTCGTGGTATAGTTTTTGTTTAGCATAGAGGACCCAGGTTCAAATCCCAACTTAATATATGCTTTTTAATAAACCAAGCAACATTTAAACCATAAACCAGGAAACAATCACTGTTTCCACAAAAATATTAAGCACCAAATCAGCATATTTTCTGAAGTATCATAGAAAAATTCTGCTTTGCCATCACAGGATTAAATTACATTAAAAAATATATTATTAGAAAAACTGAAAACCTTTTTTACAGTGTTTTGATTCAAATAAATGCTGCTTTGTTGAGCATAAGAGACTACTTTCAAACACACAAATCTTAGTGACCCCAAACTTTTGTATCGGCCGAAAAGATTTGCTTATTGCTAACTCTAAACGGCACTTGACAGCCAGTGATATACCATGCATTTTTGCTTCGAGAAAAAAGCATTTTGTTTATTGGGTAGTGTAATTCAAGGATATATCAAAGCTCCACTTTTCTATACAGTATGTTGCATTGACAACCTTTGGAAATTCACTTAATGTCTTGCCCATTCCTTGATGGCTTTAGCATGACATACGCTCAACGCACAACAGAGCTCATGAATGAGTGCCCCCACTTCATAAAGCATCAGTTGTGATTTGGGCTTGTTTGTTGTGCACATTGTAATTAGCTGAGGCCATGAAGGGCACAGGCAGACGGAGGGACATCACTTGATTACGCCCATTAATCATGTCTCAGCGAGACAACCGTAGGAGGATTTGGGAGCTGAAATGGACTGTGTCATTTTCTTAATGCTCCATTTCAGCTTCAGCTTTCGCCTTCAAACCTCCGCCTACAAAAAACTCCTTGCTTATGCTCCACAAAACCGTCTGCTGAGTCATATCTATCACAGAAGTGGCCCTTTACCCAATACTTGTCACATAAATTCTACAGCGGACTTTTCCAACACCTCATGTCCTTAAAGTGTATGCCTGCAATTTGGTGTATAATTTGGAGTTGATGGGGCCTTTTTATTTATTTATTTTTTTATACAGCAAAATAATGCACTACTTCCATTGTAAGAAAAAGGGCATAAACCTGCATCTCTCAAACTCGCCCTGAGAGAACGCCGAAAGCCTTTTGGCGCCATAAGGCGTATTTCTCTTCTAAGGGGTTCAGGTTTTTTTTCTCACTTCTTCCATTAGTCTACATTCAGAGTGAATGTGAAAGCAATGCCTGACATAACAGAGCTAAAGAGGTGTGATGCTGGAGTTTTTTTTACCGGAATTTAGAAAACAACAATCATAGCTTGCATGAGCAACACATTATGTTAGGTTCAAAATCAACATCTACATCCATTTACACATGGGTGACCCAAATTGGTATCACATTCGGGTCATATTTTCTCTCTGTCCTTTCTAGTCAGTTTTACATTATGCAGTCACATTAAGACTGTAATCCATTCGCTAAGAAGCTATTTTTGTTTTTGAAATAACTATTGGGAATCAAATAATGTAACAATTCTTTTTGATTCATCTTTGATGATAGGGAAACAGTTTTCATTCATTAACACTGCAAAGCTTGACATGAAATAATAGTAAAAAAAATCTTCTTTTTTTTTAAAGGGGACATATCATGAAAATCTAAACTGCGTTTAAAGGGTGGTCCGTGTACTTTTTCGTTCATTCATTATTCTATTTCGGAATGAAAGATGAAATTTAAAAAAGGGTGCAGCTTGGTTTTTTTTTTTTTAAGAAAAAAAGCAGAAATGGCTGTATTTTGTTTTCCAAATGTATTGTTGTCATCAAATAATAGTATTAGAAAATTGGACGACATTTCCGATCGTTTTTTAATTTGTAATATTTATTTGTACGTTTATTGTATTTCATTTGACTGATCCTATCTTTACCCGGAAGTAAATTACACCGTCGTGCGAAGTCATAGATATACACTCACCTAAAGTGTATAAAGATTATTAGGAACACCTGTTCAATTTCTCATTAATGCAATTATCTAATCAACCAATCACATGGCAGTTGCTTCAATGCATTTAGGGGTGTGGTCCTGGTCAAGACAATCTCCTGAACTCCAAACTGAATGTCAGAATGGGAAAGAAAGGTGATTTAAGCAATATTGAGCGTGGCATGGTTGTTGGTGCCAGTCTGAGTATTTCACAATCTGCTCAGTTACTGGGATTTTCACGCACAACCATTTCTAGGGTTTACAAAGAATGGTGTGAAAAGGGAAAAACATCCAGTATGCGGCAGTCCTGTGGGCGAAAATGCCTTGTTGATGCTAGAGGTCAGAGGAGAATGGGCCGACTGATTCAAGCTGATAGAAGAGCAACTTTGACTGAAATAACCACTCGTTACAACCGAGGTATGCAGCAAAGCATTTGTGAAGCCACAACACGCACAACCTTGAGGCGGATGGGCTACAACAGCAGAAGACCCCACCGGGTACCACTCATCTCCACTACAAATAGGAAAAAGAGGCTACAATTTGCACGAGCTCACCAAAATTGGACAGTTGAAGACTGGAAAAATGTTGCCTGGTCTGATGAGTCTCGATTTCTGTTGAGACATTCAGATGGTAGAGTCAAAAATCTTTCTTTTTAGTAAACTCTGTGTACACAAACAATGTTCTCAATGCTCGAGTTCATGTGTAAAATCCCTGATGATACTTCGAGCAAAGTTTCATGTTGTATCGAGCCTTCTTAGTGTTTTAAAAATACCGATTTTTGATGCTATCATAGAAGTGCCCCATGCACTTCCATTCACAAGGCATTTTAACCTAAAACGAAAATACGGTCAAACTTAAAAGTGGCGTTTCCATTCTAATTAAGCTTTTAAACGAAAGTTTGCCTCGTGTAGATTAACAAAAAGAGCCTAGGTTGCATTTTGGCGAGAGTTACCCTTTAAGGCGAGACACGACAGGCAAAAACATCGATTTTTCATGCAGTGGTTAGTTTTGAGATTTTGGGCTAGTTTATGCCTTCAATATGTGTTTTTTCAAGCTGCCATAAAGAAAACGTTGAAAATATACATTAAGATGTTTATTTTATTACATTTTGTTTACTTGCGGCAGTAAGTTTCTCCCTAATTTACCAAGAAGTTAGAATTCCAACGCGACACGCCGAGTTCCGTCTATTAAGTCTGTCATGACCGGTATCGTTGTAAAGCTCTGAGTCTCCTGCAAAATGCTATGTAACCCAAATATGGGCATTTCCTTTCTATCAGTAATCAATCGTGAATGTCCAAAGGGGGATTTAAAGCTAAAGACAAAATCTCATTTAGAGCTATTTAAATCTTTAACTGCCGTTTTCTCAAAATGAGTTTTTTGTCATTCTCCAGTACAAACATCTCAGCCTATGTAGCACCTATGTACACCAAACTTTCCAGTTATACACTTAGCAGTATTCTGAAGATATTTTCAGAGGGATTTGTTAATAAATCATTCCTGGCCTGATTTATGTGACATTTTAATTTAAAAAAAAAATGGTGAAATTTTTTTTTTTTCATCTTGTGTGTAAACAAACTGAAAAAATAATTTTGCACCTGGCTTTATCTAGGGCTGGACCCGAATATTCGAATATTCGTTCGGTGGGTTGGTATTCGCGCTTGAATAAGGCCGGCGACACACTGACTGCGTGGCATGAGCGTCTCAGCTGCGTGGACGTTTTTATTTCGGCTCCCATGTTAACAGGTTGGAGTTTGCACACTGCCTGCGTGAGACACGGTCTCAGGCGCGGCTCGAGCCACGCGGAAAACGCGTGCATGCTAGAAATAGAACCCACAAGTGTTTCAGCAACGGGAGTGTTTTTCTTTATTTAAATTTCGTTTTTCTTTATTTCAATTTCGTTTAATTTCTTATTTAAATTTCATTTAATTTCTTATTTAAATTTCGTTTTTCTTTATTTAAATTTCGTTTTTCTTTATTTAAATTTCGTTTTTCTTTATTTAAATCTACCCTTTACTGTGTCAGTAATTTGTTAGTCAGAAAAATATTAGACTACCTTAAAAATATTGCTTAATTTAACAGACCTGTGTCTGTGCGTTTTATATCACTAATGCAGTGTCCGTTCTCGGACGTGTTCTCTGCCCGCGTGAGGTGTGCCACTTCCCGCTCGCGCTGTTCTGTAGTTTACTAAAAGTGTATTAATTCTGAACGTGTCGCATCTCGCGTGTCCATCTATATTGCACCAAATGCGACAATGCACTCCCTTGTGAAGTCGATTGGATTAACGGTTCTCGAAATAATAAAAATGCAAATGGACATACAGACAAATCCTGCCTTTATTAGAGAGAAAAATATGTTCAGCACCGTCCATCCGAAGCTTCGAATATTCGATGTCCATTACTACCGAAGCTTCGAAGCTCAAAAAATGGTATTCGGACCAGCCCTAGTTTTATCATATGGTCAGATCTATCTACCGAAAATATATGCAAAATCGTGCATATTTAATGAGATAATGCCTAATTTGCATAATTAAACATAAAAATTTCTAAAACTTGTAATACATTTTTTTATACAGTACCAGTCAAAAGTTTGGAAACAGTACTATTTTTAATGTTTTTGAAAGAAGTCTCTTATGCTCATCAAGCCTGCAGTTAAAAAAACAAAAAACTAAAAAAAAACAGTAATATTATGAAATATTATTACAATTTAAAATAATGGTTCTCTTTTTTAATATACTTTAAAATGTAATTTATTTTTGTGATGCAAAGCTGAATTTTCATCAGCAAGTACTCCAGTCTTTGGTGTCTTATGATCCTTCAGAAATCATTCTAATATGATGATTTGATACTCAGTTATTATCAATGATGGAAACAGTTGTGCTGTTTAATATATTTTTTTGGAATACTTTTTTCAGGATTCATTGATGAGTAAAACGTTAACAGCATTTATTCATAAAAACAGCATTTATTCAAAATAAAAACATTTCTAACAATATAAATCGTTACCATCACCTTTTATCAATTTAACGCATCCTTGTTGAATTAAAGTACTAATTTCTTTAAAAAAAAATAGTTATTGTTCCCAAACTTTTGAACAGTAGTGTATATTGTTACAAAAGATTTCTATTCTAAATAAATACAGTTCTTTTTAACTTTTTATTCATCAAATAATCCTGAAAAAAGTATCTCAGGTTATAAAAAAAAATATTAAGCAGCACAACTGTTTCCAACATTGATCATAAATCAGCATATTAGAATGATTTCTGAAGGATCATAAGACACCAAAGACTGGAGTACTTGCTGATGAAAATTCAGCTTTGCATCACAAAAATAAATTGCATTTTAAAGTATATTAAAAAAGAGAACCATTATTTTAAATTGTAATAATATTTCATAATATTACTGTTTTTTTTTTTTTTTTACTGCAGGCTTGATGAGCATAAGAGACTTCTTTCAAAAACATTAAAAATAGTACTGTTTCCAAACTTTTGACTGGTACTGTATATATACTTGTGTAAGTAATCAACTGAGGAAGTTTCATAGTGATATCTATGATTTTAAAATGTTACCCTATTCACCTGTAGTGTCTCGCCTTAAGTGCTGTAATTGGGTCCCTGGTGCATCTACTGTACCAACCCAGAAAACGTGAAAAGTGACAACCCAGTAACTTTAAGCATATAAAAAAACAAGCTGATAAGATTTCGCTCCCCTTCTGACATAGGAAGGGGATCTTATTATAATATTACCGCCCCTTAATCTGCACGTTTCCACCCACGGCACCGCCATTTGGTTTTCGCAAGTGACAACAGTGTAACCAGTTCTAACGCAATGCCAAAAGTTTGAGCAAAGCATGCAAACTGTTCTGTCGTTGGCTGCACAGACGAGCACAGGACACTATTTGACCCAAAAATGTCAGAGCTGTCTTATAAAGACCTCAGGGAACTGTCAACTTGTGTAAAAGTTAAACATGACAGTACATGCAAGTCGATGAGATGAATCAATGTAACTCCACAACTACATAAATGTATCCACTAACAATTCAGAAACGTCCTGGTGCAGTCGAAAAGTTGCAATCTCTTCCTGGGTCTCTCCATAAGCCTGCACTCCACTACTGGTTTTTTATGAGATTTTGGATGAGATTCGCTTGTTTTGTTATTGCTCGTATCCGAAGCTCGCGTCTGAATGGGGGCGGGGAGCAGCAGCTCATTTGCATTTAAAGGGGCACACACAAATACAGGGTTTTTGCAACCTATAATAAATTATCTGGGGGTAATTTGATCAGACATTTCACAGACACATTCTGGGGACACCATAGATTTATATTACATCTTGTGAAAAGGGGCATAATATGTCACCTTTAAACGGAACAGTTAAAAAAAAAAAACTTTAGATAAAATAAGAAAAGAAAAGAGAAGTTTATCATATTTGAAAAAGTATCATATTTGATACACCAGGCTTTTATGGCTTATATAGTATGATATAGACAGGGGTTAAAGTGGACCGGAACGGTCCGGAACTGCATTCTGGCACCTCAGATAAATAAATAAATAAATAGATTCATTAATATCAATGATAGCGCACTGGTAGGCTATTGTTAAAAAAAATGTTGAGTGCACCGTCAAATTGCAGCCAGCCTGGTGCTCCCTCTGAAGGAGTCCTTCCGCATCAAATCAAAATGTAATATCACAAACGCCTTCACAAACACGCTTCCCGACGTTATGTTCTCAGTCACGGTTCTCCTGTCTGATTTGAGTGCATCTACGCCGGTTCACGCATGCAGACAAAGTCCTTCCTCCCCTCCCCGCTGAACGCCAGCGATTACAAATGCGTGAAATGCACACAAGGTGGTTGAGTGCGGTAAAGTTAGTTTTAGGTTCAGTATTCGCATTACATTTGTCTTCCCTTTCCACTGTTCTATAGGGTCGGCAGTCTTACAAAGATAGCAATAGCAGGATTAGTTTTAACATAACCATTGTATATTGACATGAAATATTCATTCAAAATCACCTACGTCACGTGCGTTAATGCTGCATGTTTATACCTGAGAATGCTTTGACGCGTTTCCACAGCGCATGGTGCCTAAGGGAACATTGGCAATTCCACCAACTGCTGTAAACGTAGCCTATAGTTTGTATTATTTAAAATTACTTTTAACATTTAAAAACAGTCATCAAATTCAAATTCCAAAGCTTGTAGAAGGTTCCTATTGGTAATACTGACTTGGGCTACAGCTTCCCTGGTAGCCTTGAGTAAATTAACTTGTCTCAGAAAATGATTCATAAAACATATAAATATCAGTTGAGCCTATGTTTACTTTCTTCACTGACACAGACGAAAATGAAAAGACTATCAGTTAAAGTTCAGCTTTAGGAGGAGAAGAAATATGGCAGGATAAGGAGACTGAGAGAAAAATAAGGATGGAGATGAGGAGAGAGCAGGGATTGACAAATAATCTAATGCCCACTGACATGGTTTTAAAGTTATTTCTTATCCTTTTTTTTTCTTCTAAATTGCACATATGTAGGTCCGAGAAATCCAAATTTTCTTGGGGGAGCATGCCCCAAAACCCCACAAACTTTTTATGTTTTGTGAAAAACAAGGCTGTGTTCCATATTGTGGTGTTCAGCAATTTAAACATGGTATCGTCATCATATCAGTGTAGATGTAGGTGGACCAAAATAAAACCATTAAAATATCAAGTAAATAGGTATTGTGATACTTAGTGCCACAGTGACACTCTTGTCCCAAAAAGTAGTGCTATACCACAATACTCAATATGTTGTCCTTCAATATGATACGGTGAGTCATTTTTCCCTGTTGCACCTACACAAAGTTTAAGGGTTCCCCCACCTGCCAAATCCCACTTTAACCACTGGATATAGAAGAATACCAAGGTCATACTCAAAGAGAAAAAACAACATCTCAATGTTAGAGGCCCAAATTGAGAAAAAATACAAGATGAAAATCTGATAGCTTGTAATCAATTAAAACTTCATAACAGGATAAGACTACTTTCATAAAATGCATATACATTTTAGATTTCTCTTTATATCTCCCAATAATATGTCTTAGTAAGATGATATTTAAATGCTTATTTTCATGATCAAAGATATGTAGTTTTTGTTGTGGGGGCAAAACATAATGCAATGCAATACAATGATGGTTGAGAGATGTTCAAATAAACGTTCTTCAAAAGACTGATGTATTTTATTTGATGCATCTAAAAAATGACGTATTGATAATCAAGTAAACCTAAGATGCTTCAGTCCATTAAGTGTTCATCTTGAAATATTACTAACAATAATAAAAATAAAAATTATAATTACTATAAAAATTGGTGACATTGCCTGAATGTGGACAATTCTGCAATTATTTGAAAAGACCTTTTATTTGCTAAAAAGTTTTGATCATGTTGATAATTTAGAGGCTTTAGAAATGTGTGCATCAAATATGATACAGTAGGCTTTATAAGGTTAATATTTATAAATATTTATAATATGTATACATTTAATATTTAGTCATATGAACAACAGGTCAGTAACTACACTGATTTAAGTCTCAAAGTAAGTTTTAAGCTGTATGTGTTTGATTCACTCAAAATAATCGACTAATCAGAGTCAAATGTTTGGAAATGACTGCATTGTTGTCAGTACAATTTCATAAAATTCATTATTACACTGCTCTGTTTTGGGGTTAACATTTAGTAGCATGAATAATAGTGAAAGAAGTATTGTGTGAGTATTCATTATCATTTGATATATTTATTCATTTATTTCATAAAAAAAAAAAAAATATATATATATATATATATATATATATATATCTTATTCAGAACAGGTTCTTTTTTCCCAAGCCTACACTTCACCTTTAAAGAAACAACCTCTACTTTAGCGACACAGTTGAGACAATTAGAAATGCTTGACAAAACTCCATGTAGAAGCTATGAATTTCCTCTGTCCTTCTGTAACTATATGGTCACCTTGAATGTAGGTAGGCTGTCATGTGTTTGGTTTCTTTTCTTTTTTTAGCAGGCTTTTGACATGCAGGAGACAGACTCAATGTCTCAACATGGCAATGAGCCTCACAAGTGAATTACTCCTTGCACATTAATCAGTAATACTCCACGCGGTGTACCTCTAAACATTTCTTACACATGATATTTCAACATAGCTTGTCAGAAGCACTGTCAGTTATCGTTTTAATTAGGCTTCTAATTGTTCACTGTGTCTTATCTGTATGGTCCATACTATATCTCGGAGCAGGCGGGGGCAGCGGTGGACACTCTACGCATGAATCCAGCAGCAGGTCTGAGATTATTAATTGAGAGCATCAATAACGGCGAGCTTTGTTCTTCTTTGCCCTGAAGAGCACATTCATCATATGAGGTCAGTGCAGTCAGGCCGGGGAAAATGGGACAGCTTTGGCCACTAGGAGCCCAGATTCACTCCACAGTAAATCTCGCTGGCCTCGCGGCACTGACAAAGTGCCATAGCAGCTGAGACGCTTGGTGTGAGATTACTAAAGCATGTTTCTGCCCGTGGTCGTGTGCTGGGGATGATAAATCCAACCTGGTATTTGGCTCACTTGAATGAAGAACTGATGCTAGATACATAGAATTGGCTTTGACAAGCTTGATTGGGGTGACTGGATGTCCCTGTTTTGGGGGGAAATTCCTGAGAAATCAGGGCTCTGAACCGGTTCAAGGAACGAAAACAAAAACCGTAAACGAACGAAATTTTAACAGGAACATAAACGAAAACGAAATCAAGTTTAAACATTCTGAATAGAATTGTTAACCGGTTAATAACGTTATCTTATTGTTCTGTTTAAGATTTTATTTTGGCAGTCAACCAATCATGAATTCAAATAGTACAGCCTATGCAAATGTAGTCTCGCGTAGCCATACCTTGATTGGCCAAGGACCGGTCAAGAGGATGTTTGACTAACATGTAACACAACCAATCACAGTTAGTTTTGTTCTGCGTCATGTTTAGGGGAGTGAAAATAAAAAAGTCGATGTCCCAATGATAACAGACTGGCGTCACGCGTGCGTCTAATAAATTGTTCATTCAAGAAACTTTTTTTTTCACACAACAGGACCATTTTTTTATTGAAAAAGTGAAGATGTGAAGGTAATTAAAAACTGTGAATACGGTAACTTAAAAAAAAGTGGCCAGTCACCTAAAATAGATACCTTACTTTATTCATTTGTATGATGATTCAAAAGCTCATAGACATGTTATGTGTCCAGTACTCACTTCATACAAATCAGAAGTTCTTTCTATCTGCTTTGATCTCATCTGTAAATACATGAGCTTGTGCTTCTTTTGCTGTTTTGTTTTTATCGGTTTTATCTCTAGCCTTTGAAGGGTTTTTTCTTTTAAATGCTTCAAAATTGAACTGGATTTTTTCTTTATGATTGGTTTGTGCATGTTCAATTCATGCACCATCAGTACACATTTAATAAATACCATAAAATAAATAAATTAAATAGCAGCTGTACAGTTGAGCCTAGAGTACTGAATCATGTGACTAGAGCATCATGGGGTGTGTTTGTCTGAAAAGACAGCTGTAGTGGACGTGGAGGAATTGTTTAAATGTCTCGATAGACCAGAATGCTTTATGAACTAGATTGAAAAGGTAATGACCAAGCGTGGAGGGGCTCACATGTGATGTTTTGTGGTGGTTTTACAGACAATCACATGCACAGACTTTGAGGATACAAAACCTTTTTTGGCCTTTTTCAATGTAGAATAATTTAGAATAATTTGCAGTAAACAGTTTCAAAACCAAGAACAAAGAAACCACTTACAAGCAATAGAACAAAGTGTAAACAGTGCTTGAAGTTTTTCAGGTATCTAACAGTGGCTTATCAAGTGTTTTTATTATTGAATGAATTATGTTTGTTTTTGATAGAACAATTCTCTCGCCTCTTCCCTAGTTTTGGATATTTATTTATTTCAGTGCATTTTGAGAGATTTGTTTAGGAGAAAACAATTAAAAGGCAAGGCAAGGCAAGTTTATTTATGTAGCACATTTCATACACAATGGCAATTCAAAGTGCTTTACATAGAAGAAATTAAAATAATAACAAGAAATAAGAATAATTAAAACAGTTAAGAAGAATAAAAATAAATAAAAATAAATAAAATAAAATACAGTACAGTACAAACAGTCGGACGAACATTGGCACAGTGCTCATTCAGTAAATGCATAGCTAAACAGAAGTGTTTTGAGTCTGGATTTGAAAGTGTCTACTGTAGGAGCACATCTGATCTCCTCTGGAAGCTGGTTCCAGCTGCGGCTGGCATAATAGCTAAAAGCGGACTCGCCATGCTTTGAGTGAACCCTTGGTATTTCTAGCATACCTAATGCCACTATAGGCAGCTTAATATCTACTGGATTTTAGTTTTGGAACAGAATATGTATGGCTATTCTGGGGTTTTCTTGTGACTAATTTTTCCAACTTATCCAAGCACTTAGAAGCTGCCCATATTTATCTTGACTTTGAAAGATATGTCAGATAGCAGAGAAACCAACTCATTCATTCAAATCCTAGGACATGAAATGTTATGTCTAGACAATGCAGATGCACTTTATGTACTAATACTAGTAGATAGGCTGGTCGTCATTAGCTAATTGAATAAACTCATTAGAAACATAGCTAAGGGAAATTTCTCTTTCCATAGCATGAAAGAGACTGTAAAAAGGATTTTTAATGTTAAATGGATTTGAGTGAGTTTGGGGGTATATCTGTTTCTAAGAGAGCTAACATGTTTAGATACCTCTCATGAGCATTACACAGCTTGGGGGTGGAAAAAAGTGGAAGTGAAAAAAATCAAGAGTAAAATCTGACAAATAAATGTCCTAGCACTAGTGCCTGGGGTGTCAACACGAGGGGGAAAAAACTCCACCATGTGGAACACCCGGCTCTATCTGAACTCTAATGTGATTTTAAATAACTAAAAGGATTAAGAAGGCCATTGCATAATCCAGATTTCAAAGTGGAGTGAATTATGATGTTTTGCATCTAGTTCCTGTGCTTGTGTGCCAGTTTTAATCCTCTGGAGTGAGTGATTCCCAACCAGGGGTACGTATACTCCAGGGGGTTCCATAAGGCACTTGAAAATAATTCTTTTTTTGCTTTGTTAAACCTAAAAAAATGAATGAAAAAAAAAAAAAATCTGTTAATGCAGAAAGTTTATAAGGCTAGCTAGGGGACAGGCCACTCATAGGCAAATAAATGGGAGAAATTATGACACTCATTATGGCTGCTGTAGGAATGGAAATCACGTATTTTGGTTAATCAGAGTTTGTTTACTCTAGACGGTCCATGTGAAATGAACTGGATCAGCCTAAAACATATGTTTCTTTAGCATGATTTGAAGAAGCTATTCTACTGCTGCTGTCAGGTCATGTTTAAGAAAAGAAAATTATTTTATGTGTATTATGTTTGTAGTAATATTAATGACAACCTAAAATTAAATACAGCAGAAAAGTGTTTCAAGTCCTGTTACATTTACCCATCGATTTATTTTGCTCTACAGGAGTGTGTAGAGATGCATGATGTCTGTGTGCAATGTCTGCCTTGAAGTGAACTGGAAAAGAAGCATCCGTTTGCTGTGTCAGGTGTAGAGACATTCTACCAGGCTTTTATGAAATGGAATGCATAAGTAAGGGAGAAATCCAGTTTCTTTGTGAGGAAAAAATTCAGCTCATCAGTTTTATTGCTGACTAAGTGGACATTGAATGGGTACTCAGTGTGAGTATGAAGACATCACTGTCAAAACCATTTAATTGACCCAACCTTCACCTTCCCCTGACCATGTTAGTGACGTATATAAACTGAAATGTATATGACATATATAAAATGAAAGTTTGACTGTACTGAGGCTATTGGATGAGAACTGAACTGAGCTGGATGATAACGTTACTGTTTTCTCCAGAGCTGCTTGTAGCTGAATTGAACTCATTCCATAATTTATGAACTTTACACATGTAGCAAGTGGCTCGATTCTTAGCGACCAGTGATGGGAATAACGGCATTATAAATAAACGGTGTTACTAACGGCGCTATTTTTTTCAGTAACGAGTAATCAAACTAATTACTGTTTCCTCCGTTACAACGCCGTTACCGTTACTGACAATAAAATGCGGCGTTACTATAATTGAGCTCACTAAAGCGGTTTTCATCCTCTCTCTCAACCATAGGACCTGCAAAGTTTTTTCTCTGGTGTGTGTGTGTTTATGAGGCACCGGACTGGACAAAAGCGAGGCGAACCCCGCGAGCTCACTCGACAGTGGGCGAGAGAGACCGAGTGTGTCCGAGAGCGCGCTCGACAGTGCGCGAGAGAGACTGAATGTGTCTGAGCATAATATAGTTTGTTTATAAATAAATAACACATTTCAGCATTATAATAATCTCTGTAGCATATTGGTATCATCTGCAGTGTTTTAATTAGTTTATATGGTTATAAAATAAAACTCCAAAATAACCTGCAGGTAACGTTCCCAGAAAACATCTTTGTTTGACTGGTTGTGAACACGTGTGGCGAACACGACTAGAATTTGGCTTAAATAACCTCTGATGATGACGTCCTCTGTAGGTTATAAAAATAAAACCCCAAAATATTATATTTTATTATTATTATTATTTATGTTGGTACATTGTTCAGTATTATATTGAGAGCACTTTTTGTAAAACTGTTTACTTTTGTGAGGAAGAAAATACTTCAAGTAGGCTATACTGTATGTCTACCAGTTGTAAAGGTGTGTTAGTTTTATAATTTTAATTTGCACTACAAAGAGTGTATGTGTATGTATATTTTTCATTACTATTTATTTATTTTTAGACTTATTTGTTGGCCAGTTGTGGTCTGTGCAATAAATATTAAAAGTTATAAACCATCTATTGTGTTTTGTTCCACTATAATAGTAATGATAATATTTTAATATTTAAGTTAATAGGTGTCTCTCACATTGTCCCACAGTAACATTAAAATAGTGTAGATTAGTGTACAATGTTTTATAATAAAAATATATAATTTATTCTATTTAGTGTCCATTTCATTAATTTAACATATTTAATATTGGGGGTATCCAAGTTATTTCACACATTTAATTATTATTATTTTTTTAAAGTAACGCAATAGTTACTTAACCTGGTAATTAGTTACTTTTGTAATGATGTAACTCAGTTACTAACTCAGTTACTTTTTGTGAGAAGTAACTAGTAACCATAACTAATTACTTTTTTTAAAGTAACTTACCCAACACTGTTAGCGACTCCGCCACCCTGAAATAACGGGGAAAAACAATCCAAATAAAGACACAATTAAGTTCCACTTAGAAAAGGCAAGAGGCATGAGTTCCTGTACAAAAATAATCTTTTAATAAAGCTAAAATAGTTGGCCAGTCACACTCAAATATGTATTTGGTCGAATGAAACCAAATAAAAGGAAAATTAACAATCGTTGCATGGGCTGAGGTTTCCTCTGTGAGAGCGGGCAAGTTTGACAGAACCAGGTACACAAAAGGACACCGTCAATCAGAATGTTCTCGAAGCACCCTCGAAGTTCACTGCAAATAATGACACCGCAATTGTGACACAGCCATAATGACAACCCTTGGTGAAGTATAGCACAATGTGCAGCAAAGAACCAGCCCGCTTCAGGAAGCACTCAGCTCCTACAAAAAGAAAAGAAACAAAAAAAGATCACATTAGAAAGAAAATAAATCAAACTAAATCAAAATGTATGTTACGGCCCTTTATCTGACTTGGCTCGTTTAAATCACATATAAGATAAGGACCGAACATATTTAGAAATCACAGACGATTGAGTGGTTTTCTGACGTTAATCACGCCACAAGTTTTAATCAAGTCCATGAAAAACAGACAAGAGAGAGAGCACCACATAATAAACAATAATCAAATAAACAGCACAGGTAGGGCAGCAAGAGAAAAACATGAACCCTTAACTGAACCTATCGTTGCAGGAAAGATCTTACCTAACTCCCGACAAAAAAACAACAAATAGGTGAGTCTTCCGGGCCACTGCTTCTCTACTCTATATTCTAAATAAATAACAAAAAGTGAACAAAGAAAATAACCTCTACCTGGCTTTAAATAATAACATAAATTCAGATCACGATCATTGAAGTCTTCAGCATGGAGAGGCGAAACGAGACGCGAACGTTCTCGCCATGTGGCAAACCACCCCAGCTGACAATAATCAGGAACGGAGGCGGAGAACGAAAAGCAAGAGAGAACAGAGAGACCGCCCTCAACACCAGACCGGCTTAAGTGCAGGAATTCCCATGACGTCACTCATTCCGTAAATCAGGGAAATCCCCCTAACTCCACCTACGAACTCAGATACAAACAATTAATAATACACTCAACAGTTCAATATATATCCACGTAACAATGTAACAAAACAAAAACCAAGAAGAACATGAATTACAATATACTGAAAATAAACAAAATAATTAAATATTACAGAACTGTACACTTTAAAGACAAAAACAAAGAATTATACTGTCACAAAAGTATGAAGATCACCCCAAATTCTAATTTCAGCTAATTACAGATCATAATATTGCAAAATAGCCCGAAACCACTAACTGTTACTACTGCATGGCGGTAATTGATACAATTGATGGAGACTGTTGTTAAACAGTAAGAATCACTACACTGAGGGTAGCAACAGTAGTACAAATCTACACAAACCTGCACCAAATCTGCACAAACATAAATAAACAACGATATAATATCAACCCGACCAAAGAAAGAAACCATTAAGCCCACTTGGGCATTAGACGAGGATGTGACTGGACCCCAAAAGCAGCAGTGTGGCTCAGAGCGAAGGGTTGGGTGAGAGCTGCGTTAAGGTGACTGCTTTCACTCAGCCTCCCTTAACGCATGCAAAGAGGACCGTGATCCAATGACGTACAGTAATACTCACGACGGCACATACAGAGATCATATAGTTGCTTCTTTAGTGGCTATAATAGCAACAGTTGGTGCTCCGACCTGGCTAGGTTACACTGCAATGCCGCACAGATGGGGGCCCTGAAGGCACACCACACACTGTTGAAGGCCTGTTTCTGCTGTTCACAGAGAGAGAGAGGGGGTATAATTCTGGTTTTACCTGTCAGAGAGGAAAAAAATGAAGGCTCTCTGAGCCTTTTAGGGTGGAAAAAGTGAACAGCATTATTTGTGTCTGGAATAGCTGAAGTGACATGGCTCTTTTTCAGTGACAGGCTTCGTACCAGGTCTTTTTGGCTGCTATTTTAGATCCACTTTGGAAGCAGTGTATTTTGTATTGAGTCTTCCGCAAAAATGATCTGATTCCACTATAAGCAAAATGAATAAGCCTCAAATGAATAGGCTGAAATGAGCTTGAAAGTGGTTTTATTAAATTTAGTGTTGAAATGTTTGAGGTTAGTCAGCATCTCTAAGGATGTGCAGTCAAAATACTTACTAACCTTCATAGAAATGTACTAACCTTTTTAAATTATCCCATAAAACAATTACTAGGAAATGCATGCACCAAATTTATGTTGTGAATGTGTAGCACTAGACATTTAATAAAGAGCATTGAGGTTGGAGGACATTACCCACAAGATCTGATTAGTATAAATTAGGGGTGTAACAATACCCTCATGTCACGATTCGATTAGTATAAATCACGATATTGAACTCCCGATACAATATTATTTTGATACTCCAAGACATATGGTAAAAGGTTAACAAAAAATTAACTGTTGATTAAAATGCTAAATTTGATACTACATTGTGGGTGTAAATTAATAGGCTTAGACTTGGTGCTGGTAACCCAATTCACAGGACAATGGTGACACCAGAATAAAAAAATGCATTATTCTGAAGCCTAAAATACAGAATTTTTCAGCTCCAGAATCTTTCACTGACTAGATATATTTAAAATAAGGTAAACCACTTTTTACTGGTAACATAAGACATTTGGCATTATCAGGACCCACAAATATTATACATTATATTCAACATTATATAGTAGTTTAATGTAGTACTGACACTACAACACTGTAAACTTGAATTTTTTTCACACACAGTACTTTTCATTTTGGGTGAACAATACATATTGTCACTATCCACAATACATATTGTTGCATTTTTGTATTGCGATATAATTGTGACGTGATATATTGTTACACCCCTAGTATAAAGCGAGGATCAGAAATTTAGGTTTATATGAAATGCTTGGTGAAGTCTGGGTTTATACAAAGTGCATTAGATAATAAAGGAAAATTGTTCTTAAAATACCAAACAATTCTGTGCCTTTTTAACGATGTTCCCATGATGACTTACCATAACTTAATTTTATCTAATTTTATTTCTTCTTCTTTTTTTTTTTCTTCTTTTTTTTGGAGATCCAAGACATTTGGTATTTTAGTCCTTCAGGCATTTTCAGAGTTAATAATGAATGTTAGAAAATGGACTGTATGTCAGTCCAGATACCACAAAAATAATCTTTCTCTGTTACTGTTGTTTTAAATATTATAAACTGAAGTTTGGAAGCGATCCCAAATGTCACATTCGTAAATAATACGTGTAAACGTAGAAAGCAAATATGCTCAGAATGAGATGCCGAGGGTGGGAAACAAGCAAAACTGGCACAATGGAAACAAAATGGAAAACATTGGTGAAGCAAATGTGTGCTGAATGAAAAGACAAGTTGGCTACTGACACTAGTTGAAAAGGACATATATTTCCTTTCCTGTGTACAGCTTTATCCACACATCTAAGGGTTTCCCAGGAGAAAAACCCTTTCGCTGGCCTTTAATGAGCACACCATCACTGTAGCACTCGGGCTGTCACCACCTCACGCACAGTTTGAATACAGATGCATTTGAAGGCCCAAAAAGACATATTACTGAATAGAAAACTGAATAATATGAATTGTGAGGTTGTGAGGTTCAACATTGTTACTAATGTAGTTGTAACTAATGTCTGTGATTTAAATATTACTAATATGCTCTTGTTTACTTAAACAATAATGTACCAAGGAAATGCATAGTTATACCAAATATATCAGCCGGCAATATATCTTGCACCTCTAAATCATTTATCCTGATTTATGGCATTTCATCATTCAGTCATAATTCAAAATCATCAATGCTTTGTCTCTGACTGTGTTGTATTCCCCAAGTATTATTGTAATCGTCCGTGGTGTGAATGCATTATGATTAACATATTTATTTGCCTGCATAATAAAACAATTAAATTTCAAAGCGCTTTATGTCAGTCAGTTATGAATCATCTTTCAGTGAAGCTCTACCTCCCTGACAATGGAACTAGATTTATTCATATGCATCTGCTGTATGTATTAGATGCTATACCTGCTATTACATGCTATAATTATGATGAACTGCGTGTCTGGATATTATCCTTTTTAACAATGCACAGTGCTGCTAACGACATTGTTAACTGGCTGTATGAATAGGTCACATGTCAAGTAATGAGTCCGACCCCTGTAATTAGATACCATTTCTGCTTATTGCAAATAGCCAATTTTCCAATTTATAGCCCATCATTGTTTGTATAATGTATTACTGTTCTAGTTTTCTAGACTGACAGAGTCTGTATTTGCGTGCATTTTAATCTTTGAAAACTTTTTAAAAATACTTAAGTTCAGTTGCTTTTATCTTACCTCGGGCTGTTGAAGATGGATCATTTGAAATGGGCTGTTGTGTGAGTGTTCATTGTGTGTGAAAATCAAAAGCTAGCGGGATCAATACTGAGCCCTGAGGTTCAAGATTGTGTGAAATCAATTCAGCCAATTGCCATTCAGCATGACAGAGACTTTATGACCCTTAACACTCACATGCTCCGTACGTGCACCATTTCGACGAATCATGCTTGTGCATATGACCGTCTTATCTTAACACAGCCTCCCATATTACTTCATTTCCTCTATAGTTAATGCCAGGTCAAACTTTACTGCTCTCTAGAGGTCTTTCACAGCAGATTCTTTTATGTCCTCCATTCTTCTACCTGCAGAAGCAGATATACAGTAGCTAATTGATTGAATCATTTGCAGCCTTAGATGTGCCATACCCTCTCTCCGTTCTCACAATTTATTAGGCTTTTAAAAAGCGGTGATCGACTCACATGATGGATTTAAATGAAGCATTCAGGCCTCGTTTTGCTCTTCTACTTGTTTATTAGAGTCTAACCGGACCCATATAACAGTAAAGCTAATATTGATTTTGTTGAAAAAAATCATTGGCTCCTTGTCACTATTAATGGTTGTCAAAACAGTTTGGACTTTCTGATAGCATACTTTCATTTTGAATCTGACATCAGGCTTCAAAAACATCTCTTTTAAGAGCTTTTGAAATAGTTTTTAATCTTTTGTCAAAAGTTCTAAGCTGTTATTAGACAATAGTGCACTTAAAACATCTGTCAATAAGCTTTGAAGCAATGTTTTTTTTTTATTATCTTTCACACTCTGTTTCTGGAGGTTATATGGATTTTTCCCTTTTTAGACTTCAGAACAAACTTAGGTTTCCTTTTCACTTTATCCTTTTCTTTTGCTCAAAGCATGTCAATGAGCTGCTAAAAAGCAGTTTAGGTAATTACAAATAGAAGCCATGCTTTAAGCCCATGGGAAGAAAACTTCTCACACTCAACCCTGTGTAATGATTCTTTAGTTCGTTCATCATTTCCTTATCTCATTGAGCTTCTAGACCTGCGGCAATGACTGTACCAGCCCTTGCCTGGAAATCAAGGGCTTCATAATTCAAAAGCGATGTGCTTTTTTGTAGTTTATCTAATAATTTATGGATTTAATAGTGACTGAATTTGCTCTAGTTTTTGTATGGTCTTGTAAAAGGTGGAAAAAAGCCTTAGTTTAAATGCATGCCAATAGATGAAGCGGTTATGTTAATTGTTGGTAAGAGCGGATAGCTCTAAAGTCTCTGGAGAATGGCAGGGTCTGTTGATAATTGCGGTATCCTGGGTTTATGCAAATTAGCTAAGTGACTTTTTCTCCATTAGGACCGTTAGTCCAAATAATGACATAAATATGGAAAGATGCAAATAGACAAACTGAATAGTCAGAGTTTTAACCTCCTGTACTGCCTCTGGGGATAAACCCTTACTGTACAGAACACCTGAGAGTGCGAACAGCGGTTTAATTCAGCAATTCGCAACCACCCACATTATACTGCAGCATTTCAAATGATCTCAGCATACGGAGCAACACTTTATAAGATTAGCCCATTCAGCCGTACTTATTACCACCCACATGCATGATAATGATTACATACATATTAACTTCAGCCAAAACATCAGTTATAACCCATTATTTTTTACCTCAGATTCAGGATCATTAGCAGCTTTAGGCTCCAACTTGATATTGTTACGCTAACTTTGCATTTAGATATGACATGCGCTTCCCCGATTTTAGTGGAATGAGACTAATCAGATCTTCTGAAGGAGATTTCCTACTGCGTGAACCCGCTGATTTCATCGGCAGATAAACTGCAAAGCTGCAATATCAGAAGAGTTTTGGCATCTTAAACACAGCCCCCCTCTGCTGCTTCCCACGCAACGGGAGACTCCTACTGGAAATAATGGTCTAAAGTGGATAAAAAAAAAAAAGTCTCTGTCAAGTGCTCATTTGAGTAAAAGGCTCTTATCTCTTTCTTAAAAATGGGTAATATGGATTTCAAGGAACTCAAAAAAACATCTTTTAATTGTGCAAATTTAAATATTATAGTGTATTTTTTGAGTGCTTTTTTCTGTTATCAGTGCTTCAGAGGCAATCTTTCTTGGCTTTAATGAAACAATGATGTTGAGAGAATAGAACCCTTCACGGCTACCTCAGGAAGACATGTTGTTTAGGGAACCTTGACTGGTGGTTCACCTCATGGAGTGACTGAGATACTGTCTGCTTCAGTGCCCATTTTCTTTCCTGATTGATAATCATGGCATGAGAAAGGATATAAACCCATAAATGAGACTCCGCATTGTTAAGAATGCCAGCTGTCAATATGACCTTGAGTGGAGGAAAGAGATTTCGCACAATTCTGATAAATATAGAGGTCACTAGATGCAAATGAGTCATGAGAGATTTATATGAACTGTGTCTTATTTATAGCATAATTTCTACAGCTATAAAATATAAGCTCATTTCAATTTTTCTTTTATTTTTTGTTCTTTAACCTTCTCTTTGGATTTATCTCTGTTCACAGCTTGGAATATGTCTATGTGAAGACGTACTCTATTTTTTGCAATGAACATTACCTGAGGTGGATTGAGTGGTGTACACTCCTGTGAGAAACAATTTTTACTTAAAATAAGTGTCACTGACTGAGTGCCCTCAAATTGTCTATTTTTCACACTTTAAGTCAGTAATGATTAAATAACTAAATCGTAAAATGGGTTGGTTTTCTTAAGAATGCCGCCACTTAGAATCGTGTTGCTTAATTTTTTTTAGACCGGTGCAGTGTTAAGTCACAAAATGTTTCAGACGTGTTTAAAAGGTTGAGAACCCTTGCAGTATACTGTAGCTTTTGACGCATCTGCTTTTGTATTTGCACTGTATACATAACTCTGACACATGCACATAGTCGCCTATAATGTATTGTGAGTTTAAATCCATCTGATGTGTACAGAGAATCAGATTGTGCCTTTATTTGTCTTGCATCAAGCAACATAATGAAAGGAAGAATATCTTGTGAGGACTGTACTTTTAAAGTCACACTCATGAATAATTCATTGTTTACAAGGTAGATTATACCAAGAAGTCGGCTACTCTGGCAATGGCTGTTAAAAATCTGACTGCATTCCCTTTGATAATTTGTTGACATGCCCCCGCTGTTGTTTCGAAAATAAAAATGACCTCACTGGAAAAGTGAAGGTCAGGTAGAGCTTAATGAAGGCCCTGTTGTCCTTTCCCATTGATTTCTCTGCTAGCCTGGCTACACACAGTCCGACTAGCTCAGAGTTGCCATGGTAAAGGTCTTTTGGCAGAGGATGTGTTTCCTGGATGGAGTGCCTTGTGGAATTTGTAAATGCGCGGCACCTTCGAGCATCATTATCCCCTCCCCCCCTCGAATTCAGCTGGTCAGCCGCACATCGGCACTAACTGGAGCCCTAAGCGTGGTCTCTATGAACCCCATTTGATGTGCTTTTTCAGTGGATACGCAGATCAATATGAATGAAAAGTGAAGCAGAACAAACATTTTGGCTTTGACATTCACTGGTGTTATATGGGTGAATCTTGCTGCCGAATGACATTCTCAAGACATTTATATAATAGGTGTCAGATGATATTAATGTTAATCACGGTTTTCTGATCAAAACTGAGGCAGCTGACATTTAGATCAAAATACCATGTAGTATATGTCAAGGTGAGAATTAAACCGTTCATTGGCCATCTTGGATTGTATAGCTCAAAAACAGAAGCAGATGACGGTTGGATGTGTTTGTGTTAGACGCAAGGTTTACGATGCATCATTTTTATCCGTTCACAAGTGTCAGAGAAGCATTATATGGATCATAACTAATCTCAAAGGATTTTCACAGCCTTAGAGTGACTTATAACAAGATTTCCTGTGAAATCCAACTAGGAGAATGTCACATATTACTATGTACATTGACCTTCACATGAAAATACAACTTTAGTTACACGTCCTAATAACTTTTTGATGCAAGGGTTAGTGGACAGTTCCATTCTGTTGACACAATTCTTCCCTGCCAGCTCGATTTTAATTGACACTAATGATCTCTGTGGCTCAGCAGACTTTCTTGAGTTTGGAAATTGGGATGTTGTCTTTTTTTTATTATAGCTGCGATCAGAAAGCATGGCACGGTAGGTTGTCAAGGTAAGGAAACGGTCTAGGCCGCGTTGCATGACAGAGAACAGTTGGAAAGATAATGAGACTGAAGCGGCTTGAACAGCTGTTGAGCATCCGGTTAAGGCTTGAATTAAATGTGAAGCAATTCATTTTGAAGGTTATACTGGAGCTTCATTGATTCAGGCTCATTAATGGTCCGCACAATTGTAAATAAGTAAATTAAAACAGTTGTTTTCTTGTTTTCTTCTCTTTAGCTTTAACTCTGTTTACAGCTCAGAATCTGTCTTTTCCCAGATGGCAAAAAAATTAATACATGTATACAAATAATAATTACAAATATTTATGTATATCTGGCAAAAATATATATTTTATGCTAATGTACAAGTTAGAATCTATTTACATAAATATAGTTTGGACACAAATTGGCAATATAAATATAATTTGTCCAAGATATAATTATATTTAAATTGCCAATAATATATATATACAGTGCAATGCATAAGTGAATACACCCATGCTAAAGTTGACTAAAAAGAGGAATAAAAAATCATATTTTGGAAATTGAACTTAATGCCTTAATTTAAAAAATTAGGAAAAATCCAACCTTTAAGGACACCAATTTTCTTTGTGAATGAATAATGTATCGTAAATAAATAAATGTTCTTCCTTAAAATACATGGTGCATAAGTGAGTACACCCCTATGTTAAATTCCCATAGAGGCAGGCAGATTTTTATTTTTAAGTATTTTTAAAAAAATTTTTTAGGATACTATGCATCCTGATAAAGTTCCCTTGGCCTTTGGAATTAAAATAGCCCCACATCATCACATAGCCTTCACCATACCTAGAGATTGGCATGATTTTATTTCAGTTAGCCTAAAAGCTAGTTTGATTTGCATTGAGAGATGATCTTATGGAAAGTACCCCATGCCAATCTCTAGGTATGGTGAAGGCTATGTGATGATGTGGGGCTATTTTAATTCCAAAGGCCAAGGGAACTTTATCAGGATGCATAGTATCCTATATGCACCATGTATTTTAAGGAAGAACATTTATTTATTTACGATACATTATTCATTCACAAAGAAAATTGGTGTCCTTAAAGGTTGGATTTTTCCTAATTTTTTAAATTAAGGCATTAAGTTCAATTTCCAAAATATGATTTTTTATTCCTCTTTTTAGTCAACTTTAGCATGGGTGTATTCACTTATGCATTGCACTGTATATATATATATATATATATATATATATATATATATATATATATATATATATATATATATATTAATGACGTCTATTAATGAT
Source organism: Abramis brama (assembly GCF_963993115.1). Taxonomy (NCBI): domain Eukaryota; kingdom Metazoa; phylum Chordata; class Actinopteri; order Cypriniformes; family Leuciscidae; genus Abramis; species Abramis brama. The sequence goes on from NC_139970.1 coordinate 33,775,026, forward strand.
ATATATTATATATATATATATATATATAATATTCAGATTTTTTTTAGTCGACATTTGTGATGAAAGTCAAGTTGACGTCGACTAGTCGCTGGTGACGTCATTAATGAACAAATAAGCCAGAACCTCAAGCTGAGACTCGAACACGAGTTGCCTTGTGCACAGCTATGGCATATGACACCGCGCTGCCCACAGGGCTATTACTCCTACAGAACAGCTTATTTTTATCAGTTCTTTTGTCTTTAGGTTGTTATAGTTCTCACAGATTTCTGCTCGCTCTAAATAAGATACAGATAAAGTAGGACAGTAAAGATTACATTTATATGAATGCATTAGTGAGAGAGTGATTGCGTGATAATTAATTCTACCTGGCAGCGTCTCTCTACTAATAGTGAAGCTGTGGGTTTTAGTTACTAAGAAATATATGCTAGAACTTTTCAGTTTCTAAGCTATTTTATTGTTAAATCACATAATTGATTGATTGATTGTTTCTGTGTGCGTGCGATCTGCATGTGATATGTGAGCTACTGTCTGTATGTGTGTGCGCTACAGTGCAGCTGTGCATTAGTTTTGAATGGCGATTAATTTACGTGTACAATAAGCTAAACTTTAAAGTAGGCTAAACTTATAAACTTTAATATATCCTTTTATTGAAACGGGTGCTTTGCTGTGCAAAGAGGCATTTTGAAACATTTCACCCGCTGGTACTTTCACTTTTGCCACAGAGACCTGTCCTATAAATGTGTCGTATTTTTGATAATCCGTGCATATTTCAGTTGACGATTCTGTTTAAAGTTATTAATAACAAAACAGGAATGAATGAGAAAGAAAAGAGCAGGATGTGCTTTATATTGAAAACAAATATTAAAAGCGTGATAAGTCGCGAAAGGGAACTGAATTCTACTGACATGATGCTGTGCGCGCTCCGAGCGCAACACGGACAAGCATAGTAGCCTTTGTCTTCAGTTGCGTGCCAAAACGGCCAAATAAACACAGAACTATATCAAAATGCCAAGTCGAGTATTCCCGTAAACACAGTAGATGTAAGTACTGTGTGCACTCTCTCTCTCTCTCTCACATGCACACAAAGAGGTTTTATGCTCATTAGTTGGTAACTCAACCTCACGGCGAAAGCCCTGCACAATTAATTCCATATTGAAACTTATTTATTGTTTGCTGAATATATGTTTGTTTTTAGTTGTCTATGGACCTAATAATTACTACTGTTGAAATTTTATTGAAAAAAAGCACGTTTTAATAATAAGATTATAAATTAGCCCCCCACCCCACCCCCCACGATATCATTGTCCATCGCGATGTTTTACTGTAAACATCGTCAACTGCCAATTTAGGGGACATCGCCCAACCCTAGCGCTCTCTGAGTATGCATTTATTTGTCATTTTAACTGTTGGAAACGGAGCGTAAAAGTGGACATTGAATATTTCTTATCCGGTTGCACCCTCTATAGGCCATGATTAGCGACTAGTCGATGTCAAGTTTAAAGCGTCATAGCAGAGCATTAAAGTCGACTAGTCTGTCCAACTTCTAACATAAAGGCCTATATTTATTTTCTCACATTATATTGTAAGATTAGAAATGTATTTTTCTCGCCCTTTATCTTGAACAATATTTTTTTCTCACGCAGTGCATTTATTTAGCATATATTTGAAATATATATAAAAATATGATTTATAGCTGTATGGGTAGCTGTATATTTTTGCATTGAACAACAAAATCATGTAAATGACTTCAGCTTATATGTGGCGTAGGCGCTTAGCATCAGACAACTGTTCTCATAATCAAACAAGATTGGCAGAGCATCCATCCAGAGTTCTGAAGGCCATCTCTTCTGTTCACCAGCTCCCTGTCACAGTTTTGCATATTGAAAGCTGGCGGAACACAAAGGCTGAGGAGCTTTAATGAGCCAAAGTTCTCTTCTCATCGAGGTGGCAGCTTGTGTCAGAAATGAAGCTCATAATAGAATGCCAGTCCAGGCTCCACTGAACATTTCCTACTGTTATGGTAATGGGTTACCACTACCTCATCAAAGAGTTGGGGCGATTTTGCTCCATTGTTATTTTTATCTTCCTCCCTCATGTCTTCAAAATTATCTCCGAATGACCGCAACATTTAGCAGTTCGGTGTAGCATTTGCTCCTTTCAGATGTAAATTCTGTTTTTGCCTCCGAAAACAAATGATGCAAGATTTTATTCCTTGACAGGCTTGAAGTGTTTTCTTGCAGTTTTTCTGAACTGTCTAAGGAGAATCTATTGAAACAGAGAGCTTTGGAAGCATCAAACACTCGAGTCAAGAAGTGAAGGCCTCTTTTGGTAAGAGGGAAGGTAAAGTGGTCACTGGTCATTCCAATAATTCAAATTGGGCTAAGCTTTAAAGGGCATCCCAACATGAAAGCAGGTACACATCAGTGGACTGATGCCACTCTGGGTTTCTGCTGCTTGAAAAAGAATCTATCCTCAGCTAAAAGGAAGTTTTATTTATTTATTTATTTATTTTAAATGGTAACCAATTCAGCTGCAAAGGTGCCTTCAAACTGGACTTGGGAAATCTTTTATCGAGAGACCTGACTGTGTAGCCAAACGTTTTCTCTCCTTGGATTTTTCCTCCAGTTGAACTTTTTTTTAACTGTCAGTGAACATTTTACTGCAAAATATGAAGCCAGGCTTACTGTACTAGGCAATAACTTTGGCTTGAAATCCATTTCAATAACCACTCATCCGAAAATATAGACACATCTTTTTAAAGCCACTACAACAATCAAATCACCGTCACTATTCATTGGGGGCCGCAGGATTGCTGTTGTTTTTGTTAGTAAGAATGAAGGACAGAGGGCAGCCATCATCATATTCCCTGTAATTGCTTTTTGACTGATGTGCAGCTGCCATTGAATTGAATCAGGCCAGATTACCAGCCGAGTTTCAGAGCCACTGTGCCTCTAAAGAAACTGAATCAATTGTAGAAGAACCCACCTCTTGAACAATTTGCTAGATCCATTCTTCCCCATAGAACTAATCTTTAGTCATGCTGGAGAGAGATGCAGCGGTGCCTCTTATTGTAAGATGTGCAATAACATTTTTTGTGGGGATTTTCAAATTATGTGCAATGAACTTGTGAAATCAGTTGTCTTGTGCTGAATTCCCTTGTTGCTGCATCTGAAGATGCGTGTCTGCATATTTCTAACAAAACACCAGTTTAAAACACAAATGCCATGTTCAATAGGACATGTGCTTTGTTCAGTTCCTATTTGTAAGTGAGATATAAAAGGCATAGTTCAAACATAAAAATGAAAATTCTGTCATCATTTACTCACCCTCATGTCATTTCAAACATGTTGACTGCAGAACACAAAGATGTTTCGAAGAATGTTGGGGTCCAAATGCCATTGAACCCCTTTGATTTGTATTGTTTGAACAAAAACAGGACTGAGCCATTTTTAAACAACATGAAGGTGAGTAAATGACAAATTTTTCAATACATCCACTTCATGCATCGATTTTCCAGTTTCTTTAAAAGCGAAATTCTTCACTTGTAGATTTATTGTGCTGTAGATTTGCCAACTAAAAACAACCCTGCACTGCGAAAAAAACCCCAAAAAACAAAAAAACTCACTATTTAATTTTTCTTCCTCAAGATAACAAGTGTTGTTTTCTGTAAAGATTTATTAAAATTAAGTGACTTTGTTTCAAATAGTCTGCCAAACCGGCCCTTTAAATTAAAGTTTATTTTTTTACCCCACTGGCAGATAAAAATAAAAGTAAAAAAAAAACAAAAACAAGACTTTATATCTTGCGTAATTTTGCTTCTCAAGTAAATGTATCAAGATGTATTAGATATTTGTAAAGGTAAACAAGACAAAATTACTGACGAATTACTTTTTTTCTGTGTGAACAAGGTATATTATTCCTGCAGAGGTATAATATATGAATTAATCATTGGCATGTAGCAGTGGACCTCTGTCGTAGTATGTGGAAATGGGAACCATTCTAACTACACACAAGCTCCAAAATGGACCACTATCAGCACTAAACATCGAGGTGTAGTGAGAAAATCTGTCCATATACAGTAGGTCGTGGCCTAATTTTGAGGCTTGCAGCTTGAAAGAGAAAGACACAGATGGAGAAACCGGGAGCAAGATGAAACCGTTTGACATTTATAATTCTGTCCCTTGATAGTGAATTTGCTCAGCGGGTATTGTGTGTGTGTGTGTGTGGTAATGTGGTGCTGGTCCATAGCAAGGACAGAGAGCAGTGATGCATAGAATTATTGCTTGCATTCCTGCCTCAACATTTTGGAACTGGAATTGGAATTGGAGCATTTTGGATAATAATCATTTTGATATGTTTATAAATTATGCTGTTTGGATATTCAGGGATTTAGAAGTGAAATGTAAGGCCCATTTGAGTGATACCTGAAACTTGATGATCTGACAAATAGTCATATTTTTCTTGTAAATATTGTTGGGCATCACTGCAAGGCTGTTGTACTCATAACAAAAGAGAATGGAGAAAAAATGTTCTTGTGATGGTCAGAAACTGCTCTTAAAGGGATAGTTTTCCCAAAAATGAAAATTCTGTCATCATTTATTCACCCTCAAGTTGTTCCAAACCTGTATGAATTTCTTTCTTCTGCTGAACAAAAAAAAATTGATGGGTGAAAACAGTTGATGGGTGCCATTGACTTCCATAGTATTTTAGTATTTTTTTCCCACATACTATGGAAGTCAATGGCTACTGTCAACTGTTTCATTACTCATATTCTTAAAAATATATTCTTTTGTGTTCAGAAGAACAAAGAAATTCAAATGCAAATCTGAACAAATGATAAAATGAAGGAGCTACATAAATGCCGTCTCCGAGAGAGGGTGAGAGAGAAAAATCGTGTCGCCTTATATAAGGTTCAAAACATTTAAATAGACATATATCAAGTAGTAGAAAATGTGTATATTCAGTATCTTAGATTATTACTCTTGACAGAGACTCAGAGAGCTGGTTTGGTTTCGGAGTGACTCGTAGAGACAGCAACCCTGATTTTGCGATTGTGCTGTGCCTATTTCATTAATTTGTGTAGGCTATCATATCATAGGCTACAAGGTTTAAATCATTTAAATATACATATATAAAATAGTAGAACGTGTATGATGTAGTATTTTAGTTGATATTAGGCTACTCTTGCCAAGCTCTGATTTCTGAGAGACTCACGAAGATGGTAACACGGCTATTTGATTTGCGCTCTATTCATTTATAAAGTTTACACTCATTCACTTCACACACTCATTATTACGTAGTGATGATAGAGTTTTATGTATAATATTGTGCTTTCCCCTGGCTCACCTCTTATCCAGAAAACACGAGGAGTGACTGTCAGCTGAACATTTCTTCTATTATTTGGCAGAATTATTCATCATTTGTTTTGAAGCCATTATTTGTGCCTTTTCGAATAAGTTATTCGGCTTCAGACACATCCAGATTATTCCTGCCTGGCTGTTCAGTCAAATTAATTGTCATTACGTTCATGTCACTATAATGAATCATTGTATGACTTCATGCATTTCACATGTACTTACTAATCATTATATTTATTAAACAATCATGTAATTTAGACATTTAATGACTGTATTGCACCTCATTCCATACTCCATTTCTGTCTCCACCCACCTTCTCTCATTAGAGCCCATTTTGTGTGACGTTGGAGAGTTTCTGTGCGGAGACCAGCTGACCTGTGTGTCCGAGAACTGGCTTTGTGATGGGGAACCAGACTGCCCAGATGGTTCTGATGAAGTTCTGGACAAATGTAAGTAACCATTACACCAATCCACAATGCCTCAAAACAGATCATGATGTCCTAAACATCTCTACATTCCCATATCTCCATTCGCCAAAAATCAGCATTACCCTGCACATGATTATGTTCCTTGCCTTGTTTAATTCCAGGTTGGACTTCACATGCAAAGTGCTAGGAATGGTAGCTGGGCATTTTAGGGTGATGAAAGTGTCCTAATTTTAATATTTAATTGTATTCACGAAAAGATTGATCAGTTTATGCTAAAGCCGTGTGCCCAATTGCTTCCTGTTGATGCAGGGCATTTCCAGAAGAGCTTAATTTATAACAGATTCCAGGCACAGTGGGTCAACTATTCTCACCACTGGTATTCTATTATCATTTAGATTAATCATGTTCACTCTGTTTTATTTATAATGCTTTAGAATGGATTCCGGGTGTATTTATTGTGGGGATTTTGTGGAGCTCATTACCATAGATTATGTATCGATAGGAAATGCATTACAATCTGCATTTCACAACAAAATGTGCAGTGGAATTTAATGTGTTTTGGAAGCCAGCACAGACTACTATCGCAAGAGTGTACTAACAGCACTCCACTGACATGGGCAATTTTATTCATGTGTTTGTGCATATTGGGCACCCTGAGGTTACTGTGTTGCTTACGATAGTGGGGTAAAATCAGTGAGTAAACTGTGTAGCCCTCTTAATCCAGAAAGCTGTGCACAATTTTTGTCATGTCATTTATTTATGTATGTATCTATCTATGTGTTTAGAATGGGCTAATCATATACAGTTGCCAAGGATTGAAACATGCGGATAAGAAAAAAAGTCATTGTTTTGGTAAAGATTATCCATTAATGATTAAACAAAGTTCCCAAAATGTTAGCTGTGGGGTAATGTGCCATCTGATTCAACTAATGTTCATAATAAGCTTTGTGCAGGAACATGCAGGAAATACTTTGGAAATACACTGGTCTTTTTGAAGTGGTAGCCAATATCTTTTCCAAAGGTCTGAGGGAGCACTGGCAAAGCAAAATCCACCTTTCAAAGAAAACAATAAAAAAATTGGTTCCCACATGAATTTATGCACTTGAGAAGCTACCTCAGCCATATAAAAGTCTGCTCAACTACTAGGACATAGTAGTTGATATTTCATTTTCAAATACTTGTTGGAATGTGGTATAATAAAATCTTAGTTCTGGGATACTTTTTATTTTATTTTACTTTTTTTAATTTTTTTAAATAAACAACTCATTATTGTACATGGTTTTACTTGAAGTGTAAATTGCTCACATATTCCCCAATTATTCAACTTACCCCTTGACATTGCTTTAAATAAAAGCTTGTTTCCGACCACAGAAAAAAAGGTAATTGCGTCTTTTTATAAGGAAATCTGACTTTTTTCAGAAAAAGTCAGTCTTTTTCCCCCCTCAGAATTGGACTTTATAACTTGCAATTGTTCGTTTATATCTCACAATTCTGAGAAAAAAAGTCAGAATTGCATGATATAAATTTGCAGTTGCGAGAAAAAAAGTCAGAATTGCGAGTTTATATCTTGCAATTCTGACTTTATAACTTGCAATTCTGATGCAAGCTTATGTCTTCCAGTTCTGAAGATTTGCAAAGTCAGAATTGTGAGATAAAAAAAGTCGCAATTATTTTTAAATAGTTTTATTCCGTGGCGGAAACAAGCATCCATAATTTTCACTGGAATTTTTTTATTTGGTATTCATTTTTTTAATACATTTTTTTATTTACACTTTCTTCTAATTTGATTTGATACTGTATATCCTAAAACATAATTTGATGTAGAGATGCACCGATTACAATTTTCTAGGCCGATTCCGATTTTTTCCGATGTTGTCCTGTCAGTCGGATTTACTGCACGTGAATTCATCAGTTTCACCCGAAATAAATGCAAGAAAGTGGCCGGTGAACTGAGAAGAATAGAGTAAACTTTATAGTTAACGTTACTTCCACTATGTTTGTCTGATATGAATAACACATGTCGGCAAATTATATTTGAAAAGATTTTTTTGGCTGCTTCCACAGACATCAGTGTGTATTTTACAAACTCCAAATGTATTGTTTTACACGTGCTTATGTGTGTTTAAATATCTGAAACCTAAAATAAACATTATGAAGTTGAAAACACTGCTTAGTTGTGATATATGACAGCGCGTCCGCGCGTACGCGAACGCGTCCGACTCTGGCTCAGCGCCAGCCAACGCGCGAAAGCACAGTTTGAATCTGGCAGTTATGCGACGTCATTGAACATTCTAAATGTGGCACAGAAATAAAAATCCCATATATGAGACCGTACCGCTCAAAAGGTTAATCATGCGCGCCCGAGTGCATTTGACCGGCATAAAATCGGCATATGTCAGACTGACCGGCCGGTTGCCGGTCATGGCCGATCACGTGAAAATCAGCCAATTCCGGTCACCAGCCGATCAATCTGTGCATCTCTAATTTGATGCATTAATTTCACATCTATATTTCTCCTTGACTAGATGTTAACATAAAAAAAAAAAAGTGGCACAGCTTTCCCCACTTTCTGTTTTGATTGCTCTAATTTATCCTCACCTTTTTATGCTAAGACACTTCATTAGTTTTGATTCTTCATAGAAAGGACTACATTTATTTAAAGTCTTCGTTCTGAGACAGAGCTGGCATTCTTCTTCATTGGTTAATTATAATCTTCAAATTAATTGAAATTTTCAAGCATCCTATTGCTTCAAAATTTATGAAAACCATTTTTATTGTCAAGTACAGCTCTAACTAATGTATCCCTCACAGTGGGACTGTTTATATTATACTATGTCGCTTCTAATATTCTTCAAGTAATACTTGCTTGAGAACAACTTAAATGACTGTCTACTTGTTTTCATGAAACTGAATCTAATGATATAGTCATACTGTAGAAGTGTTCACCTCTCCACACATGTCTCTAGTTGCTTCATTTCATTATGTTCAACTCTTAATCCTCTTAGTTTTATAATAAGATTAACCTAGACTGTTTTCAATTTCTGAGCCTATCTGTTACCTGATATTAAGTCCTTGGTTTTCATTTTATAGTTATTGTTTTTGCTGTTCCAGTTTCTGGACTGTGCATATTTCTAGTTTTGGCGTGCCCAAGTTCTGCCACCACAGAGAAATGTAATCACCACATTCCCAGGGCCTCCAGGGAAGGGCAGCTGCGAGTTTTCAGTGCCACATGGCCAGCGGGAACCTGGATAGGCTGGCCATCCAGCTTCCCTATGGGACCAGCTCGACATCTTGGGTTATCAGGGGAGCTGGGAGACAGCCCACTTTCCTGTAATGAAGAAAAACGTATTGCAATGACAGTCTTGGAGCGTTCCAGGCACATCATGCTGCTACTTCTATTGGTCAGTGGAGTATGTACAGTGAATGTTTTGACATGAGTTATGAGTAGAATGACCATACGGCCGAAATAATCTCTGTATCGCTGAAAGGAATTGCGGAAAGATTGAAAGCTCACTGAAGAACAGCTTTTTAGGATTTTAACAAAAAGATATGGGTCATTTCAGTGCTCCTGACTCTGTTCCATATGCTCTCGCCTTTTGTCTTGAGTGCAATGCTCTTTATCAGGAAATACAAAGACACGCTTCAGTGACAAATTGCTCTACTATTCCCCCCACCTCCACCCCTCCCTGAAGTTTGAATTGAACAGAGAGAGTAAGAGAGATTGATTTTTGTTTTGTTCTCATTTTTGTTCTGGGCAAAGCATTGACTCACAACACTTGGAAGGCAATGCAGACTGTGATCCACAAGGCGAGCAGATGATGTTCTTGTTTTTGAAAAGATGACAGCTGTTTTCTTTAGACATCTGTCAAGTTAAGTATACATTACTGGCCCTTAAATCCTCCTTTGATCAACTATACTTCATAGTACCTGGGTTAAACTTTAACAAAAAGCTCTACGTAAAATTTATTTACTCGGGACACAAGAAATGCCAGTTTTTTATGCATTATTTTATTATTTCATTTCATTCATTTTCATATTTATTATATCATTTTATAATTTTTTCTTTCATTTTCATACATTTTGTTTAGGGGGGGGACGAGGCATGGTTGTGTTAGTCGTGTGTGGAAACTTGTGGTTATGGTAAGGGGCGTGACATTTCCGAAACACGCTCAAAGCGGTTGACCAATCACAACACACTGGTCCAGTCGACCAGTCAGAACACATTGTGCTTTTCTGAAAGAGGGGCATCATAAAGACCAGAGCTAAAAACGTTACTGACAGACTGGGAAGAGAAGTGCTGCAAAAATATAAAATATATTAAATATTATGTGTTTTTTTGGACATTCAAGCATAAAAACCTATTCTAACAGACCCCCAAAACAAAATCAAGACTTTGTAAAAGGGCATAATATGTCCTCTTAAAAAAAAATAAAAAAATAAAAAACCTTAAAATATTCAGTATACAAACGTTTAACTAGAGCTAAAGTAAAAATTTAGCTGAATGTTTCACTGTCCCTTTCACATTAATGTATATATATTCAGCAAAATTAAAATATACAATATATATACAATTATGAACGTCAATAATGATTATTTGAATGGCATTGTAAATATCATAACAAAATATGTACATTAATTAATATTGTACAATGCGTGTAATTTTAGGCTATGATTAAAATGCAACATTCAGTTTTAGACATGTAACGCTGTCCGTTGTTTTTCTTTGCACTGAGGGCCCTAGGCTTGAAAATGATTGACCCCAAAGCTAAAGAGCATATCTCACAATATAGCAAAATTGAATGGGGGTTGCATAGAATTAAAGGGCGGTCTTGCAAAAATAGCTAGTTGTCGCTTTCCATCTAAGATGCATAGAAATGCGTTATGGATTTTATGAGCACACCTCTCAGGGCAGTTTCTTATGGCCCTCTCATACTGAAATAAATGGAGAGTAATGTGCCTATACCCCAGGAGAACTGACACCTGCAGAAAGGAGGTTTGAGAGGTAATGTAGCATAGCATCTTGTTATTGAGCTGAGGGACAGGCATTCTGCATTATGCAATATTTACCTCAGTGCCCGCCTCTGAGCACAGACTGAAATGCTAGCAAAATAGACTGTGCGGGGGACATTTATGAGATCATCAGATGACATTTAACTTGATTAACATCTTTTGAGCTCTGTGTTTTATGAGGGCATGTACAGTACATTTTGGAAAAGAAAATACACTGGCATTGCTTTAGATAGAAGCATTCGATCTCTTACCTAAATGATAACAATTCATCAGCCCTGGACTTTGGTTTTAGGAGAGAGTATTGTGCAATAGTTTGGGACAATTTGTCATCTGGACATGAGCAGAATGCTGTTTAAGTACAGAGCACAAGCTGCTGATATTTTTTATTTGTGATTTTTATATTGTCTCACAACATCAAGACAAGAGCTCAATCAAAGCAGCTTATTAGAAGGACAGTTACAAATTAAAGGGAATTTCATTATGCTGATATTTTCATTTCATTTTCTCAGTTGTTACAGTAGATACAGTTACAGCCCACGTATATGGACACAAAATGGTACAATTTCTGTGTTTATATGTGTCCGTACAGGCTGATTTTAAAATGTCCCTACCAATTTTGAAACCAAATCTGTGCCGTTAAAATCATGACAAATTGCCCATAGGCAACAGAACTCCAAAAGCAGCAAGTGGTATGTGATTAAAGAGTAAAATGGGTTTTCATCACCTTATTGTGGCTATCAAAATATATTAAATATATGCGTGTGAGTGTGTATAGCATATATATCCTAACTCCAGACATCCAGGGGGTTTGGCATGTAAGCAGGGAGCTTTGGAGATGATCCTTTTAATTTAGTGTGAGCCTCTGTGCTGTGAGAGCCAAGCTGATTCACTTCCTGTGGATGATGCCATCTGCTTGGGGGCAGCAAACAAACAGACAGACCAAACAAAGGCAAAGCTTTCTTCACTGTCTGTGCGTGAAGCATGCAGAGTTGGGTGCAGCTTAAATAAGGTTGAGACTTGATTTTATTTTCTAAATTGAGAGGTAGTCAGATGTGAAGGTTTTACCCAGTGCATATGTATTTTAGCTCATAAAATCATAGCTGGGTCATTTCTACTATGCAGTATTTTATTATATATGTTTTAATGTTCTGGACAAATCAATTAAATATTTTTTTAATGTAAATAAATGTATGTATATTTTTTGAAAGATATAAATATTATAAGTTAGTTGTCTTTTACCAAAATGCCACAATTAGCCTAAGTGATTCTGACTTCCCTGGTTACAGTGCAGTAAAAAAAAAATTAAAGGGGTCATCGGATTGTATTACTATTATTATTATTATTATTATTATTATTTAGTGCTGTCAATTGATTAAAAAAATAACTAATTAATCACTTTTTTTTCTGTAATTAATCGCAATTAAAAACAAGTTTTTAATATTTTTATTTTGTAATAAATTCACAGTTACTCTCCAAATTCATGTAGAAACAGTATCTTATTCTTTTTATGAATGAAGGCCAGTATCACTGATACTAATACTGCTACTGATGTATCTATGAAATTGATAGCTTTCAATTATACTGTAATGTTGAATGTCTATCATTAATGTTTTTTTAAAAAAAAACCTATTTCAAATTTTTTTTTAGGCTTTAAAAAAATACTTTAAAAAATGCTTTAAAGCTACTATATATATATATATATATATATATATATATATATATATATATAATATTATTATTATTATTATTTTTAATTTTTTTTCGCCGCTAGGGGTTGCTAACCTCTTGCAATAACAAAGGCGTAGGTTGATGACGCATAAGCAGAATTATGGAACTTGTCGTCATGCCGATGGATCTAATAATTTTTATGGATGAGTGAACACATTGATGTTTTTAATGAAGCAGGGCGTGATTGCTAATAAGAGACAGATATCAGCGTCACACGCGAGTCCCGCGGATATAAAGGTATAAGGACATTTCATTCTACCAAACTACCCGCAAGTGCTGAATTACTACTCACACAGGTCAGTTTATTTGATGAATTAAAGTTTTGAGGTAACGCAGCGCTGTTTCACTTGGTCTACACTAACATACTAAACTGCATTTGAGTGTGTTGAAAGTTATAATGTTATTCTATGTGTTAGTTTGTGGGCTGTATGAGACTAGCAGTAAGCTAGATCAACATTATAATAACATACTGATCATATTCTAACATTTCATCATGTTGAGCTACAGTGAGGAAAATAAGTATTTGAACACCCTGCTATTTTGCAAGTTCTCCCACTTAGAAATCATGGAGGGGTCTGAAATTGTCATCGTAGGTGCATGTCCACTGTGAGAGACATAATCTAAAAAAAAAATCCAGAAATCACAATGTATGATTTTTTAACTATTTATTTGTATGATACAGCTGCAAATAAGTATTTGAACACCTGAGAAAATCAATGTTAATATTTGGTACAGTAACCTTTGTTTGCAATTACAGAGGTCAAACGTTTCCTGTAGTTTTTCACCAGGTTTGCACACAATGCAGGAGGGATTTTGGCCCACTCCTCCACACAGATCTTCTCTAGATCAGTCAGGTTTCTGGGCTGTCGCTGAGAAACACGGAGTTTGAGCTCCCTCCAAAGATTCTCTATTGGGTTTAGGTCTGGAGACTGGCTAGGCCACGCCAGAACCTTGATATGCTTCTTACAGAGCCACTCCTTGGTTATCCTGGCTGTGTGCTTCGGGTCATTGTCATGTTGGAAGACCCAGCCTCGACCCATCTTCAATGCTCTAACTGAGGGAAGGAGGTTGTTCCCCAAAATCTCGCAATACATGGCCCCAGTGATGCTACCACCCCCATGCTTCACAGTAGGGATGGTGTTCTTGGGATGGTACTCACCATTCTTCTTCCTCCAAACATGTTTAGTGGAATTATGACCAAAAAGTTCTATTTTGGTCTCATCTGACCACATGACTTTCTCCCATGACTCCTCTGGATCATCCAAATGGTCATTGGCAAACTTAAGACGGGCCTTGACATGTGCTGGTTTAAGCAGGGGAACCTTCCGTGCCATGCATGATTTCAAACCATGACGTCTTAGTGTATTACCAACAGTAACCTTGGAAACGGTGGTCCCAGCTCTTTTCAGGTCATTGACCAGCTCCTCCCGTGTAGTTCTGGGCTGATTTCTCACCTTTCTTAGGATCATTGAGACCCCACGAGGTGAGATCTTGCATGGAGCCCCAGTCCGAGGGAGATTGACAGTCATGTTTAGCTTCTTCCATTTTCTAATGATTGCTCCAACAGTGGACCTTTTTTCACCAAGCTGCTTGGCAATTTCCCCGTAGCCCTTTCCAGCCTTGTGGAGGTGTACAATTTTGTCTCTAGTGTCTTTGGACAGCTCTTTGGTCTTGGCCATGTTAGTAGTTGGATTCTTACTGATTGTATGGGGTGGACAGGTGTCTTTATGCAGCTAACGACCTCAAACAGGTGCATCTAATTTAGGATAATAAATGGAGTGGAGGTGGACATTTTAAAGGCAGACTAACAGGTCTTTGAGGGTCAGAATTCTAGCTGATAGACAGGTGTTCAAATACTTATTTGCAGCTGTATCATACAAATAAATAGTTAAAAAAATCATATATTGTGATTTCTGGATTTTTTTTTTTAGATTATGTCTCTCACAGTGGACATGCACCTACGATGACAATTTCAGACCCCTCCATGATTTCCAAGTGGGAGAACTTGCAAAATAGCAGGGTGTTCAAATACTTATTTTCCTCACTGTATATAACATTGATTCATTTTATGTACATTTGCTCACCTGTCTAATAAAGTACATGCAAGAGCGTAAAGTCTCTTAAAGTCCCTGTAAAGTCGTGACTCGTGAAGCTCTGTCAAGTTGAAGTTAGACGTGGAGCTCTCGGCATCTCGAAAACGCCACGCCGATATTGATCCTCGTTTCTCCTTTTGTCCCAAAGTCTGCTTGCCATGGTCCATAACATTTGAATGAAACAACAACAGTGTGAGCATGGTGCTAGACGTAACGCAGTTGTCCATGTCTGTCACCATGGTTACTATGGCAGTACAAGCGGAAACCAGGGATAACACGGATATTACGTCATTGACAGGCGCCAATGACCAGGGACGAGTCATTATTTAAAACTGAAATTTCTCTGAAATAAAAAAAATCTTTGGAAACTTTTGGGATTTTGTAAGTACACAACTGCAGGAAATATATCACAATGTGCAAGTGATTTTTTTGATATTTTATTACAAAAATATTACATATTGTACCTTTAAAAAAACTTTTAATTTAAGTGAACTTAAAACAATCTTCACATAAACTCGTTATAATAAATGTCATATTTACCTGTGGCCTTCCTATCTGTCTAAGAGGTAGGAAATATACAGAAATTGAATAAAGTTATCAAACACTTTACAGTCTTGACTGCATAAATTATAAATTAAATATAGAATAATCCTTATTAAAGCTACAGTTTTCTCTGCTATTTCTCTGTTGTTGTTCTTTGATGAACATTAATGACAGACATCACAGCAACTGGTTTATTAGACTGCTGTCACTTTAAGATCTGCTGCTGTCCCATATGACTCAGATCTGACGCGCATTTCATTTTCTCACAGTTCTTTAAGCCAATTTAAGTTGTTATTAAACTCATTTAAGACTGCTCTTATGAGAATACTCAACAAAACGTGCATTTTGCGCACAATAATGGGACGCTGTGTGTGTGTCACACAGACAGGACATTCACAGAAAGCGAGTTCTCTTTTGTCTTGTCACGCCTGAATGGTTTAAGCATTTGCTGAGTGTGATCATATAATGTAACGCTAGCCAAAGGATGACAGAAAAAAACGGATGCTGCGTTAAAATTAAACTGAAAAAAATTAATTGCATGCGTTAACACGCTAATTTTGACAGCACTATTATTATTATTATTATTAATTATTGTTGTAATATAATCCTTGAAGATCACTTATAAGGTTACTAAAGTTTTTTTGCACACACAAAAAATATATATACAGTATGTGGGGAAAAGAATATTTTCAACCTTTATTCTGACCCTCTGTCTGAAATACATTTTTAAGGGGCGGATCCATTAAGGCTGGTCAGTAAACATCCACGGTTATGATTGGCTATTGCGTGTGAGTGTTTTGAAAACATTATCCATATAAAACAGATGAAACATATGAATTTACAGATGAAGCATATGAAATCAGATCCAATACAGCAGACTGCTTCATCTGTCAACAAAAGTTTTTTTTGTTGTTGCAAACTCTCCATTACACTGTGCCTCGGTCAAAGATACACTGCGGTCAAATTCTCTGAACAAACATATAATCATCCAATGTGTTCCAGGACACCATTTAAAAATTAACCATCCACTTTTTCCTGATGCTGGTGTCCCTCTGAAGTCTGTACAGGGACTCAAACGAGCTGTTTAAACAGGACGTGTCAACGCGAACGTTCCTTTACGCTTCTGTTTACTCTTCCATTTGTCCTCTTGTCGGTAGACTCAAGCGCGTGGAGTAAAGTGAACGGGTATCTTGCTTTTGATGCGAAGGCATACGGTGTAGGCATCTATCTATCTATCTATTTATCTATCTATCTATCTATCTGTCTGTCTGTCTGTCTGTCTGTCTGTGAATTTACTTTGATTCCCACACTTATACATAATGATAGTGGCTGTTCTTTCTGTTTATTCACTCATCTCTATAATATTAATGCTATATCAGGTCTGGTTACATTGAGTTTGTAAAGATTTTATTTTACTATATTTTGGAATGCACAATTTTTCTTGGCAGTTATTTTGCTTCCATAGTTAGAGATTCTCTTTTTTGTCTTGACAGATCTTTGACTTTCACTGCCGTCTTCTCTTTCACTCCTCCGCTTTTGTTAGGGACAAAATCACTAGCTTGTCACCAGCAGCCTTGTGAAAAGAGCATATTTCAACACCTTGACAGCTTCGCTGTCACAATACCTCTGGATGACATCAAACTACTAAAGCCTACATTAGCCCCCTGCTGTTGTCGAAGAGAACTCTGTTGGTATAAGCTAAGCTTAGAGGCAGGAGAGCAAACAGATGGTTTTCATTCAGTGAAGAAATTGTCTACTGTGAGGCACAATAGCATAGGGACCTTTACCTTCCGCAGTAATGATGAAACTAACACCTCGACTATGTAAATAATTTGTGCCTGTATGTTATGTGGTGGCAGTTTAAAACCCTTTCAAATAAATTCTCTGTTAGACAAATAGAAAACTAAGTAAAGGTGCATTATAAGATTATTCTAGGCATGTTCAACTGATCATCTATCATGAATAGTACATTTCCTACTCAACATTGCTTTTGCCAGAGCTACTGTATCTGCATGTCAGATAGCTTTCTAATCTGTAGTTTCTAGTATCACCGACTTTCATTGTTAATTTCATGTATGTAAATGAACAATGTTTACTCGTTCTCCGTATTATCTGGAGCAAGTATCCCCACCCACAGACAGTCGGATCGACAGAGGGTTATTAACAGAACAGTTAGGCAGGTTTATAACTGACAATTGTATTGTACTATGTCTACTTTAAACAGCATTATGGTAAAAATTAAACAGCATGGCAACAGTTTTCTTACCTGTACGTAATGTGACAGCATTTTGGTTCAGGCAGAACTGACAGAATGGCAGTTTCTTTCAGTTTTTCCCCTCCGTTGGACCTAAAACACTGTGGAACAATACAGGTCTACACCATTATAACTAAAAGTTTGCTAAGTAGTATTTCCTACTAAAGCATGGAGGTATTTGACTCTGGTTAGTGTATCCCAGTGCATTATGGGTGTTGAAGTTTTCCAATATATTTGGCCAAAGGGAAGACAACAGCCTTTTTTTTTCTCCGTTTTCACTAGTCAGGTAGCGCTGATTAATTTTTGTCCCCTGCCTTTCTGCTGTAGAGACAGCCAAGTTTTATTGAAAGCCTATTTTGCTGTCTGTAAAGTACTGTGAAGTATGTCTTTCTGTGAAGTAAGACAGTCTGATCTCATTAATATTTGTTGGTATTCATTCGTAATGTTTACTTGTACAATTTTCTACATTTGGACATATACGCATGTACATATACCTACAATGAGATCACATTGCACATGACCATATGAGTTTTGTTGGAAAAATCAACCTACCAATCGGCTTAATTATAGTTGTCTTTGCATTTGGATAGTTCACCCCCAAAATTTTATTCTGTCATAATTTTCTTTATTAATAATAACTTTATTAATACTCTGTCATAATTAATTATCATCAACACAAATGATGATATTTTGAAGAATTTTGGGGTCCAGATAAAATTGGACCCCATTGACTTTCTTTGTGTGAACATTTTAACATTGAATAAAGGACAAACAACATCTTTAAGATGGCAGGAAGTGGTAGACAATTAAATTGGACAACAGTCATATTGTGTTCAATGAAAGTCATGAAAGAACATGCATTTCATCATCCATTCAGCGGTTTGGGTGACCAACATCCCCTGAAGGCAAGTCGGCATAACAGCATGGTGGAAAGCACAAACAGTCGCCTATTTTCTTTAAAGGACAGGATGCGAATTGTATCTTTACAATTATTAATATCATAGAATCATTTCCTGTATGTGGATCCTCTCTAGTATATCTGTGCATCTCTGTACCCCGTGTGGAGCTCGAAACTGCGTTCTCCTGTGATTTTATTGAGTTGGGACCAAGCCAAGGGTTATTCTGTGTTCATGAGTACAGTACATTTATTCCCAGAGTAATGGACTGGCAGACCCGAAAACAATGCAGTAAAATATGTCCTTTGCAAATAATTGTTTGCAGAGAATTTTTTTTTTCTTTTTTGGCTCGGTTTCTCAAAAGAAGCTATGCATTATTTATGTGAATGACATTAATACTAAGGTGTTTCCCCTGGAATAGAGCCCATACTGTGATCTACATAACAACAGACATCAAAAGATTGGGGTATATAAATTCTTTCGCCTTTACTATGGATCCAAACACAAAGCCTTCTGCATGCATCAGGTTTTTGAAAGGGACTGAATAGCAGTGTTTAAAAATGCATGGAAGTGTGAATGTGCCGATTCTCCTGCAGGGGCTTTGGTGTGATGTATGGACACTTTATTGAGGAGTGAGTGGTTTTGAATGTGATGTATTAACATGCGGTGCATTGGAAGGCATAGCCCGGCGGAGGAAGTGATGGCTCCATTTCATAGGATGTTGATTACATTACTCCGTGATGATGAATTAGTTTAATTAAATCCAGCCAATGATTTACAGAGGATACATGCCAATACATGGTGAGAAACAATGGGCTCTGTGCATGTTACTGCCCCGTGGACTTTCTTATTGAAGTTTCTGTTCTTTTTTTTTTTAGGGGATAGGGATGCTGTGGTGTAGTAGTTAAGGTACAGGTGCTGGTCAGTTGAAGGTTGCATGTTTGTGATGTTTACTATGCTATGAAAGGCCATTTTGTAAACAGTTTGAACACTTGTACATACTTGTACTATATCATATATATATATATATATATATATATATATATATATATATATATATATATATATGTATGTATATATATATTAGTTTACAAGTATGTACTTATAAGTATTGTATTATACATATAAACATTTCAACAGTGATGTATGTTATTGATTGATTGATTGATTAGCTGATTGATTGATTGATTGATTGATTGATTGATTGATTGATTGATTGGTTGATTGATTGACTTATTGATTGATTGATTGATTGATTGACTGACTGATTTATTGATATTGTAATTGATGTATTAAGGAATTAAGATAAGTGAACATCATTCAAACAATAGCACATTATTTGTTTATTGAGTCATCTAGAATGGCTTGTGAGTAAAGAGAAAAACATACCTGGGCAAATTTCTGAAAAGTGAGTGTTTAATTCACCCTTCGCAGGGAATTTGATTGACAGGCGATCTGACCAATCATAATCCGCCATCCACCAAATCCGGCATTTTTGTCCGACAAAGCAGTCAGGAGAGTTAGTAGATTAACGTCGGTGGATTTAAACTTGAAAAATGGTGTGTACTGACGTCTTTCTGCGGTTGAAACAACATTCCTTGTGATGTTCATTCATGTTTATTTGATGCTATAAATTAACTAAAAGGAAGAGATGATTGGTTCACGAGCAGCTTTAATTGAGGCTCTACAGCGATCTGTCATGACACATTAAAGAGCCACAAAACGACATTTATTGTTTACGTTTCTTTTAAAAAATGGCCAAATTTGAAAGTTGAGACTTTGTTTCATATTAAAAGTAACCTGCTCTGTCCTTTCTGTCAGTGTGTTGTCAGTGTCCTCTTTGCTCCGCGATGTATTTTTCTCTGCGTGAGAACCATGGTGTGGCGTGAGAGTGGCATGGCTTGTCGGACATAGTAACAGTAACTAAAGGGGGTGGGTCTTTGCCAACGGTCAATTGGGCAAAGCCACAAAATCATCATCATCATCCATAGACCTTAATAAGACTGTCAGCTGTGCCATTAAAAATCAAACGCATCCTCATCAGAAATTACCGCCTAGTCTTTAAAATCCAATAAATCGAAGTGTTTTCATTAGAGCCCCACATATGGACGTGGAAGGGGAGGCATGTGAAAAGTGTCCTAATGTAGAAATAACAAATGCGGACAGTGTGGCCTGAAGCTAATCTCTTTGACATTTGAAGATAAACCCAGGTGGACATGGGAATGAATGCCACTGCCTCTCGGAACCAATTTTAAGAACACAAACTCTGCACCCAATGTAAATGGCGTATGCAGTTTCTTAGAGTAAAAGTAGGGAAATTACAATGCTTTTCTCTTAGGATAGTGAAAAATACACAATGCCACTACACATACAGCAGCTTGACATATTGCTGTACTGTTGCCAAGAGCATCAACAAGAGGCTGATAGCTAAAAGAGCTAATAACCAGCAAGAAAGAAGGAATTCAAGTGACATGTTTGTACATAACCACAAGGGTTGTGGCTGCTCAGTCAAAGGTGTCACATTTTTAGAGTATTTCAATCCTTGTTTGTACGAGTGAATTTAAACTAGATTTGTGTATCCTGAAGGAAATAACTAATGTTTACAAGTCAGGGAAAAAAATAATAATATTGTTGTGGTTTTAGGTTTTCAGCTTTGGTTCTGTTTAAATGAAAGCCAGCGGTCACAACACTAAGCACATTCCATGTTGTATTATTTTGCAAAATGCCTTTGAGATTCTAATAAAAAATAAATTTAAAAAAATGTGCAGAAGAATGTCATATAGGTTATGAATGATATGAGGGTGAGAAAATGATAATAGAATTTACATATTTGACTGAACTATCACTGTAAGTGTGATTCCAAATTGTAGAGTGTATAATTTCAGTCTGAATCCCAGGGACCACTCTGGCAAGGTTTTCTCAAACTTATGAACAATCAATCTGCCAGTAACGTTAATGGAATGTTTGTTCAGAGTTATCTGGTCTTTAATAATGTTATATAAACGGTAGCACAAAAACATTATGTATACATTGCTCATGGAACTTTTAAAAAATAACATTTTAGTTGGCCGTTCTTTTAAAGCTTTTTAATGGTTTAATGTATAACCAAGAAAAAAGAAGCTGCTAAGAAGATGACCAGCAAGATTGTGTTGTGATTTTCTCATTTTCTTCCAAGCTTTTATGAGGAGATATGTTCTTTCAAATCACTTTAAAGTGTTGCAGCACAAATATTAGTCTTATTTGCATATATATGAACATCTAGGGGCATGTGCTCTTGTGCTGTATGATGTATTAAATAAACATATTGAGACCTCAAATTCTGAAAACCCCATATGGAGGCCCATATGATCATCCCTTCTGAAAACGAGACAGCACGTATACCATGGATGGAGCTGTTTTGTCTTCTGTTGTAGAGCTGTCTTTTAGCTTGTGTTTTTATTGGACCTGAGGCTTTTCTTTGGTTCTTAGAGATATTGGTGAAAGTGGTGCTCAAAAGACATGCCCAGGGACCTCATGTACTGCGGACAGTTTGCTTTTCTGTCCAAGGTCAGTTTTAACCTGGCTTTTCTTTCTCAAATGCCAGTGCACTGAACATTTCAAATGTCAATGACCTAAAGCAAGGGAGGGAAAATACATCACTGTGTAGGAGAGAAAATGGAGATAGCAGAAAGGATAAAGGGAAACCTTCTTATGGTAAACAATAAATTTTTTTAGGAGTGTTTAATGTGGGAGTTTATTATACAATGTCAGTGATGTTATACAAATATTGTTAGAGCCGTACACATAATCATGTGAGAATTACTTGATTTTGTATGTTTGCGACCTTAGAAAAGGACCATCATATACAGCTGCCTGTTATTAAAGGCACAATATGTATTTTTTTTGCTTTAAAAATATAAAAAATCACTATATCTATGTTATATATTTTTTAAAGTTGTGTATTTACATTATCCCGACAGTTCCAATTAACTTCTAAATCCAGAGAAATTAATATTTTAATTCGAAGACACGGACCGTGTCTTTATTTCCGTTATGTCGCAGTCAATGGCGTCATATCCGCGTTGTCCCTGGTTTCCGCCTATGGTTTCCGCTCGTACTGCCATGGTAACCAGAGCTATGAGCAGAGCCCTCTGATTAACCAAAGCGACAGACGCAGACAACTGGAGTTCGCAATGTCTATCTGCACGCTGTTGTTGTTTCGTTCAAACATTATGGACCATGGCAAGCAGACTTTGGATAAAAAAGGAGAACTAAAACGAGAATCAATATCAGCGCGGTGTTTTCGAGATGCCGAGAGCTCCCATAGACAGTATATAAACGAGAGCTCCACGTCCGAGACTTCGACCGCTTCTACATGTACTTTATTAAACAGGTGAGCACATTTACATAAAACGAATCAATTTTATATAGTTCAACAATGATAAAATGTTAGAATATGATCTGTATGTTATTCTAATGTTGATCTAGTTTACTGCTAGTCTCATACAGACAGACTGTATACTTTTCAACACATTCAAATGCAGTTTAGTGTGCTAGTGTAATGTTAGACCAAGTGAAACAGCGCTGCGTTACCTCACAAGTTTAATTTGTCTAATAAACTGACCTGTGAGTTGTAATTCTGCGTGTAGTTCGGTAGAATGAAATGCCCATATTCCTTTTATATCCGCGGGACTCGCGTCGCTTGTATTGTGGAGCTGATAGCTGTCTCTTAGCAATCCCGAACTGCTTCATATCACAGTCATGATAAAAACATCGATGTATTCAGTCATCCATAAACATTATTAGATTGGTCGGCTTGGCGTTGACGACAAGTTCCATAATTCTTAGCAAATGTTGCGTCATCAATCTACGCCTTTGTTATTGTAAATAGGTTAGCGACCCCTAGAGGAGAAAAAATCCCATACTGTGCCTTTAAGAGATGTACATGTTTTATGTTTCTTTTATGATAAAAAATTAGATTAGTCTCAGATATGCACAGTATGTTTTGCAGTGTAAATGCTCGTCTCTGTCAATTATGTTGTTAAAGTACAACATTTAAAAAAAACAAAAAAACAACAGACTTCTCTTACATTAAAGGGTCATGAAACCCCGTTTCTGCAGCAGTCAGTTCTCACCACAGGTTTTAAAAAAATGCTACAAAAGGGGACATGGTGAGCTGTGGAGCAGAGGGGGAAGAGGGGAGACTGACAACACAGCAACACCTTCAATTCAGACAGTTTTGTTTCTCTCATTAAAAGCATCAAAACTTCACACAAATGCACGCTGGAAATTACCATTACACACAACACAATATACACATGGTTTAATTGTCTTCTATGATGTTCTATAAACATAACTATTAGGGTTTCATGACCCTTTAAATCTTTTGTTGAAGAATAAAGAAATGAAAAATGTTAAATTAAATGTTATGCTTTTATTTATTTATTTAAATATTTATTCATGTAATCATATACATTTTGTTGTGTTAACAACATTGATTTTGAGATTGAAATTTCGCAGGTATTGGTATTGACTACTGAAATGTTGGCATTGCATCAACCCTTGTGCTTTCCATGGCAAATTTTTAATCATTTTCCTTGAAAGAATTCATTATTTTAGATTCCTTGATTAAAGAGACAGAATGGATGATTTCATACGAAAGCCTTTAGTTACACATTGAGTAGATGGATTAGCAACTCCCAGCTGATCTTTCCTATTTGACATTAAGAAAAGTGGGTAAATATCACCATGTTTTTTTAATTATAAGCAAAATGTGAGGAACAGGGAAAGGGACTGCAGGAAAGGTTTATTTTGGCAGTGGACAATCTTTAATGTGACATTGCACCCATTCCAGCAAGTTAATGAAAAGGCCAAATGATCCAAAATGTTCAGTTGTCAAGGCCCTACTTTGTATGGAGCAAGAGTGCAGACTCCATCTGTATGCTTATTGTTCAGTCCAAATCATTTGATTTCCTGAGACTCTTGGTTTCTTTGGGCACCAAACTGAGGCTCGTATTTACATTTCATCCTGAAGGCCTTTTAACACCAGCAGCTGGCATGGCAGAATACCTTGGACAGTAATGAATTCGAGTGAAATAATGTGTGCATTTGTAAGAGGACTTAAACTGCTTTTTTTTTATAGAAAAAGGTATCAATGCAATTACACCAACTTTAGACTAGCTCCTCTTTTACCACCAGAGGTTGAATAACAATTTAGCACCTGATCCTGCCTTCTTCAGCCTTATGATGCATTATTCAGTAAGCACTGAAATGCAATTGTTTGTTTGTTATCTTTTTTCAAGTGAAACCTGCACCAAATGTGATGCCATTAAAAAAAAAAAAAAATAAAGTGATAATTTGATCTGTTTGATTTAGTCATGGGTCTAGCAGTCTTGTGTAGCCAGATCTTCTGTGAGACTCCATAGCAGCTTTCATTGGCCAAGGACCGCCCAAGAGTGGGCCTGACTGACATACAAAGCAACCAATCACAGTTTGTTTTGTTCAGTGTCATGTTTAGGGGTGTGAAAATGTAAAGTCGATGCCCCTACAATAGCAGACCGGCGTGTAAAACTCTTGGACATATTTGAAAGAGTCTAGGGGGAATATTCACTAACAGCTTGCGCCAGTGCAAACCCTATTTTGGCGTTGAAAAACTACTGTCAGGATTTACTAAAGACACACAGTGAAAAATTTGCGCTGAAAAGGCGTGGACAGGGTTATTTTTGCGGCTGATCTTATTACATATGCATTTGTAGGAGTTTGCCTTTCAGATGCATAATTCATGGGAGGAGAGTATTTAAATGAATCATGAAAGGTAATTACTACGGTTTGCGCTGGTCATATTTAAAAGTTTTTTCCTTGAAAAAATGTTCTTTGTCTTAAAATAGCTTGAATGTAACTCTACACCCTTTCCTCATTTAGTATACGCGGTTCTATGAATATGCAAATTAGAATGTAAATACTCAGCAATGGTGTTGACTTTTTGTACATGGTTTGTCTTAAAGCATATTGAAAACGCCACATAGACATATAAACAACGTTAAAAGCTTGATTTTCACCACAGAGGGACTTTAAACCGTACGCTAATTTGCGCTGCTCTTGATTGTGTTGGTCATTATGGAAATGATCCAGCTGCTTCTGTGTTCTTTAATTTGCGTGTTATCAGATTAGTAGAGTTCCCTTTCGAGGGAATCCAATCCTGATTGGTGCGGCGTCATGATGTAACGTGATGGCATACACGGAAGCTACAAAGGGACGCCGGCACACAACAGAGTTAGCTTTTTGCTCTTCAGCAAGTGCTCTGTGTCAAACTGTCCTATATGGTATAAGATCTGCATTGCAATATAGAATCTAGTGGCTCGGATTACTCAAGGCAGCGCGTAGATTACGGATCTACTCTGCATTAAAGATTCTGTGGCTGGGATCTCGCATTTGCCGAGGCAGCGCGTAGATTAAAGGTCTGCATTGCAATACAGAATCTATAGTGGCTTGGATCTCACGTTTGCCAAGGCAGCGTGTAGATTACGGGTCTACTCTGCAATAAAGATTATGTGGCTGGGATCTCGCGTTTGCCGAGGCAGCGCGTAGATTAAAGGTCTGCATTGCAATACAGAATCTAGTGGCTTGGATCTCGCGTTTGCCGAGGCAACGCGTAGATTACGGGTCTACTCTGCAATAAAGATTCTGTGTGGGTGCGAGGCATGCACAGTCAGCTCCTGAGGGTGAGAAATATCTCGACGCGCACAGCCGTGCGTTTTCGGGTGTTTCAGCCTCGTGCCCGTTGACTTTCTTCTCGAGAGATGAAAGCCAAATATATTGTGAACGACTCGAATCTTGCGTTTGCCAAGGCAGCGCGTAGATTACGGTTCTGCAATAAAGGGGACACACGCAATCTGTGAAATAATACTTTTTGGATGCGAGGCATTCACAGTCAGCTCCTGAGGGTGCTGGCAGTGTTCATTGAGAAATATCTCGACGCATACATCTGTGCGCTGTCAGATGTTTCAGCCTCGCACCTGTTGACTTTCTTCTCGAGGGATGAAAGCCAAATATATTGTAACTAGGGTTGGGAACCGAAAATGTAGTGTTTTTTGAAAAATACCGGAACCGTGCGAAATTCCTAAGTTTTGGTTCCAAAACACCAATGTGTGGGGCGAAGTGCTGGGAGCTTATCCTTTAATAGCGACGTCTCACACTCACCTCATGAATATTAAAATAGTAATGAAAGCACTCGCGCTACTCATATAGCCTACGTTTTATAGCCAGAGAGAGAGAGAGAGAGAGAGAGAGAGAGACGATCTCGATTCAAACACCCACGCAATCTTAGTCCTAAATGACAAAAACTTCACACTGGAACATTCAAATCTGTTTGCGCTGTCGCTGAGAGAGCAGTTGTCAATATGAAACAGCTTTACTTTCACAATCTTTTCAACAACCCAGTATCAGTATTTCGGTGTTACAAATATTCAAATGATCACAGAAGTACTGAAATAAAAGTTTATAGTTCGATAATAAACACTGATGTCTACGGTAGCAACCAAAACATAGTAAATCACCTTTTGAAAGTCGCTTCAAATAACGAAAATTTGCTTCAGAATTTACTAAATGTATATAATGAGCGAGTACATTATGAATGCCTTTTTTCAAACCGTGTTTTTGTCTTATCCTGAATCACTACTACGTGTAAGCCTGTAATAAGCGTTTATACTCAGACTACTTTACACCGGCACTGCTGCGGAGTAGCACAGGGCCTGAGTGACTCACCCGCGTCATAGAAATAAACATAGAGAAGTAGCTCCGGCTACAATGTTCTTCCGCAAGACGCATGCAGTTCTGTTTATTTAACTGCTAGAGCGCTGATTCATCCAGTAATGAAGTGAAGTCTTTATGAATCAGTCATTCAAATCGAAATATTATGTTTCACCTGTCTGGATCTTACATGTGTTCAAGCATATTCTACCCCTTCTGAGAGGGTATTCTCCACTGCTGGATATACAATAAGCTATAGGAGAGGTCCCAAATTATCCTAGAGAATGCAGAAATATTTATTTTCCTTAAGAAAAATTAATTATTTTTGCAAAAATTGCTAAATAATATGTTGAATTTGTTGACATTAACAGTCTGTTAAACTCATTTGACAAGTATAAGAAATAAACACAAAAAGAATTGTGCATTTTCCCCTTACTACTATGTTTTATTTTTTATTAGTTGTTTTAATAATTTGCATTGAATGGGAATCGGAACCGGAAAATGTCTTACGATTCCCAGCAATCGAAAATCGTCACGAAAATAGCAGGGCTGTACCCCCCCTGTGGAGGGATGAGCGAGAATCGCTCCTCCGCGGAGCCCTCAGGAAATCGATGTTTGTATCCAGCGTCAAGTGTGCTTCGGGACACATCGGTTTTCAGTGAACGCATGCTGCTCTGTCTGCCCCACAGGTTTGCGGCCAGGCAGCGCTCGCGTCCGCACATCAAGAATCGTTTCAACCAAACCCTGCCGAAGATTTCAGGGGATTCAGGGGATCGAGAACGAATCTCGAATAAGACCTGAAATCAGTCTCGAGAGGCTGGCTTCCTTAGTAGAATATTTCAAAGCATGGCAAGACCTGACAAATATTTCTCCTTGGGTGCTGCGCAAGCATTCCAATATTGGGTTCTTCCGTTCGGCTTAGCTCTCTCCCCTCGCACGTTTACCAAATGCATGGATGCAGCTCTAGGAGCTGGAGCTAGAGCTGAAGCTGAGGCTTCAGGGTATCAGGGTGCTAAATTATTTCGATGACTGGCTTATTATGGCCCAGTCACAAGAGCTGGTAGTTCAGCATCGAGATGTTGTCCTTTCCCACATCCAGAGGCTGGGGTTGCGACTCAACACGAAAAAAAGCGTGTAGGCACCAGCCCAGAGAACCACGTTCCTGGGAGTGGTGTGGGACTCTGTCACGATGCAGGCACAATTGTCTCCTGCATGGATCGAGTCCATCCTAGCCACGGTGACCAGGATAAAGCTAGGCCAAGCCATCACTGTAAAACATTTTTAGAGAGTGTTAGGGCTCATGGCAGCAGCGTCCAACGTCATTCCATTCGGCCTGCTGCACATGAGGACCCTGCAGTAGTGGTTGAAAACCAAGGGGTTTTCCCCGAGGGGGAACCCGTTCCGCATGATCTGGGTTACGCGCAAATGCATTTGTTCCCTACTTATGTGGAAAAAAGCTTGGTTTCTGTCCCAAGGCCCCGTGCTGGGAGCGTCATGTCGCCGGAAAGCCGCTTCGACAGACGCCTCCCTCATGGGCTGGGCCGCGGTCATGGATAGGGGTCACCACGCAGACAATGTGTCTGTGTTCTCCTACTTGATTCATCAGGGGGTTCTGAGATCGTGCTCTGATCCTGATCCTGATTGGCACATCAGATCCTCCTGTGGTCCCAGGGGAAACTGTTATCTCTCAGAGGACCAGAATCAGAGAGCAGACATCCTGTCGAGGCAGGGGCTGAGGCCCGGGGAATGGAAACTTCACACCAAGGTGGTGAAGGCGATATGCGAGAGGTTCGGCCCAGTGCAAGTGGATTTGTTCGTGTCTCGAGGGACGTCCCACTGTCCACTGTGGTTTTCTCTCATGCCATGGTACAGATGTGGCCGAGGCTACGCCTGTTCGCTTTTCCCCCGATTGCTCCAGTTCTGGAGAGGGTCCGTTGAGACGGGATCAGGTTACTTCTAGTTGCCCCATACTGGCCAGCCCGGGTATGGTTTTCAGACATCATAGCACTCCTGGCAGGCCAGCCTTGGCAGATCCATCTGAGGAGGGACCTGCTTCCACAGGCCGGGGGCTCAATATTCACCCTCGTCCAGACCTGTGGAAACTTTGGGCCTGGCCCCTGAGGGGACTCAGTACCTAAAGGCTGGCCTGTCGGCTGGAGTGGTTGAGGCCATACTCAGGTCCAGAGCTGCTTCCACAAGGAGATTGTACAGCCTAAAGTGGAATGTGTTTCCACTTGGTGTAGAGAGCGTGAGGTAGACCCAGTTAACTGCCCGGTTGGCTTCAGTGCTGGAGATCCTCCAAGATTGCCTCTCGGCTGGTCTTACCCCGTCCACACTCAAGGTGTACGTGGCTGCCATTGCGGCTTTCCACGATCCTCTGGGTTATGGGCCTCTGGGCAGACATCAGATGGTCGTACGTTTCCTCCGTGGGGCTTGGAGGATGAGACCTGGGGCTTGTACCAGAGTTCCCACATGGGACCTGGCAGTGGTTCTTGAAGGGCGGGTCAAGGCCCCCTTCGAACCTCTGGAGTTGGCTGAGGCCAAGAACCTTTCCCTCAAGGTAGCTTTTTTATTAGCCATTACTTCTCTGAGGAGAGTAGGAGACCTTCAGGCACTCTCTATATCTCATGGGTGCCTGAAGTTTTCTCCAGGTGACATTAAGGCTATCTTGCATCCCAGGCCTTATGTATCAGATGTTCAGACAATGGTCTGTGGGCATGATGTCTGAGGCTGAGACTATATGCAATTCCAAGGTCATGGTTTGATTCTGAGGGAATGCATAAACTGATAAGATAATTTTTGGATAAAATCATCTGCCAAATGCATAAATGTAAACAACATATTCAATATAAACTGTTACTCATCTCCAAAGCTTTTTTTTTTTTTTTGACAGCTCTCCTACATGCAAGTATCATGAGCATGTGTTTTCCGCCTCCACTTTCGTGAGTTTTCTCATGATGGAGGATGTTTCGCCACTTGTGCTATCTGGCTTCTAATTCGGTACAGGGTGAAGAGAAATAATTTCCTATCATCCTTCAACTGCACAGACGCCATCTGTGTTATCCGGCATGGTGCATCTGAAACTCCTGAATATTCATCTCTCCCTCTCATCTGATTAGATTAGTCCCCAATCAGTTTGTGAGTGGAATGATTCTGTATTTGACAATGCAGTTTTATTAGGATAATCACAGTTTGTCACAGCCCCTCACTCCACTGCGTTAACAGAGCAATGCATGTGACATGTGCCTCCTCAGTTGTTTTGCTGCTGTATTTACTCATGAATAATGGAAAAGCACATCATGAATGCATAATTAGAGAGATGTTTGCCAGTATATCTGTACAATTTTAATTGAAAATTAGCATGGATATTAATCAACATATTTGTGCCCAGAAATCCCTCTGACACTTATATCTGCTGAGTCATGTATGCATGTAGAGAGGCCGTGGATTGAAACAAATGATGTTTTAATTGAAAAGGCAGACATCATTTGTATCTTCTCCTCCAACTCTGAAGAAAAGCCACAAGGTTGTGAGGTTTATTAGCCTGCCTTTTGTACTCACATTTGAAATATGAGTATGCAAAGTTGAGGTCACTTACATTTGACTTTCCTTAATTTAGAATATCCTTGGGGCTCAGAAGGAGGTGGTCTAAAAAAAATGTTTCTGCACATTTCCATGACAGAGAAAATAAATAAAATGTCTGTGTGAACAATGAGATGCTTTTGTGAAGAGATTGATTGTTACACTGTTACACAATGTTACACATTGATTGGCGAGTAAATCATACACTTATTATATGTTAAAGGATGACAATCCCCCACTAAACGACCCCCTTAATTATGGCGTCATTTTATCTTATGAATTCGAAATGAAAGCCGATGAATAACCCAGACTCTTCCGGAGGATGTTTTCAGTGGTGCAGGATCAGAGCTCGGAGGAAACTGGGACTCCGGAGATTTGTAAGGGGTCCTGTCACACAAGCTATAAATCTCACACTAAGTGGCTATGTTGCAGTTATGGTAATTGATACCAATGTAGTTAAGGTGCAATGTGACATATTCACAGTGTGCGAGATGGAAGTCGATGTTTCACTTAGACGTGTTTTATGTGTTCTTGTGGCTGCTCAAGCAGATGAGGGTCACCTATGTGACTCATGAATCTTTAAACAGCTGCTTGGTGCAACCGTGTCAATAGATATTTCTGAGGCTTTGGCTCCATCTCTCTCTCTCTCTCTCTCTCTCTCTCTCTCTCTCTCTCTCTCTCTCTCTCTCTCTCTCTCTCTCTCTCTCTCACTATACTGTATCTATCTATCTATATATCTCACTTACTCACTCACTCACTGTGATTCAGAATAGCTTAGCAGCGTATAGCCTATATGTAAGCGTCTGTTAACTGTACAGAGGAATGCTTTCAAGTAAACACATTTGCATTTGTGGCTGCATTTACAGACTGTTGATATATTTTTTTTTTAATGGAGAAAAAGGCTATTTACAGCAATGCTATTATTTACTGTAAAACATGTTTTAGTGAACTTCATTGTCTATCTTTGTAAATTCCTGAAAAATGTTTGTTTCTGCAGTGTTTTTGTAAGCTTATGGCTACATATTTAATCATTGTGTAAAATGTATTTAATTTGAGTTTTAAATTCATTAACTTTTTGGTTATATGTTGTTCATCATTTCATAATTTGAATAACTTCAAGAAAATTCCTTTAAAATGGTTCTGCAACTTTATTGCATTGGATTGTGTGTCTCTGTGTGT
Source organism: Abramis brama (assembly GCF_963993115.1). Taxonomy (NCBI): domain Eukaryota; kingdom Metazoa; phylum Chordata; class Actinopteri; order Cypriniformes; family Leuciscidae; genus Abramis; species Abramis brama. Next base: position 33,806,823 of record NC_139970.1, read on the forward strand.
GTGTGCATTTATTTGATCAAAAACACAGTAAAAACAACAGAAATAAACTTTAAATAATATTAGAATTTAAAATAACGCTTTAATAAATGCTTAATAATAAAATGCTTTAATACGTTTGAAAATGTTATTTATTTCTCTAATGGCAAAGCTAAACATTTCTTATTATTATCATGAGGTTTGTTAACGGCTGTGTTGCTTAATGTTTTTTTGAATCCGATAACTATTTTTCATTTTTTTTAGAAACATTTATGTGAAATCTTTTGTAACATTACAAATATCTTTACTGTCAAGTTTAATCAACTTGAATGTGTGAAGTAGAATAAAAGTAAGAATTAGTAAGAATTTCTATAAATATATATTTAAAATATAATTTATTTAAAAAAAACAAAAAACATACTGACACCAAACTTTATTTAGTTCGTTTTTTGTTGTTGTTGTAGACATTTCTCCTTTGAAACAACTGCCTGTTTTATTAAACTGGTTCTGCAACCTCATTGCATTGCAGAACTTTACTTTTACAGTATGAGCTTTATCCTGCTAATTAAATTAACATTCATTAGGATAGGTAAGAGGAAGGATGAATTGTAAATGAGAATCCTGTGCCCATTCTATTAGCCATTTCTCTTAAAGAACAACAGACAGGAAATGGTGCTGAAGGAAAGTTTTTGCCACAAAATTAAATCACTGGCAGTGCATTTTAAGCTAAATTCAATCAACTGGATTGTTCCCCATTTTCATTTGCATCCCTCAAAGCTTAGCAAACTGAAACAAGTGACATTTGTCTGAACTCCGTAGATTTGCATTGAACTGTCTCAGTAGTTATTAAAAAAATTACTGACAGTGCAGTGAAATTGTGCAGATGATATGCTTTTACAAAATTACACCATACGCGCATGTAAACCATCATTCTCTCCTGTTCTTTAGGTACGGTGGAGGTGATAGTCAGATGTCCCCTAAATCACATACAGTGTATCGGGACAAGAAAGTGCATTCACTTCAACAAGCTCTGTAATGGGGCGAAAGACTGTGAGGATGGTTTTGACGAAGGAGTCCACTGTAGAGGTGAGTACCCTAAAGTAGGCCATTATAATGTCTGTAGAAGATATTAGCTATGCAGGTACTGTACTGTGATCTGTCAAGATCAATAAATTCACAGTTTGGACACCATCCACATTTATTTTTATTGCCTAATGCCGCATATTTTTACATGAATTGGCTCTAGTGGAAGGGGAACAGGTGAATGACGCAGCAGGTGTGATGTTGGACACACTCTACTCTTGTTCACAATCATCCAAGCCACAATAACAAGCAGGTGGAGCCACCTGGACTCTGTGATATGACAATGCCGACTCAGCAGTTGGCATTGGGTGGATGCCTGTTAGTTGAGGCGACGCACCTCAGGCTGGCCAAGAGTGTGACCTTTGGTGAACTGGAAGAGTGTGGCACCCAGCTGGGCAGTGCCAGGAGCATCTGATCCTGCCCTTTGATCCAGAGCCTGACTGAAAACAGGCCATTGACCCATTTAACCACACAAGATTATAATGTCAGTTGGATTGCTGGGGTTCCTGCAGAGAAGCAACATGTTATTTAGTCTAGAGAGACTAGTGGATGAAAAGCAAATACTTTTGTATTGCTGGAGAAATGTGACCGTACATGTTTTTAGGTTTCTTGAAAAAAATTAATTGTAAAAGCAGCAAATATTTATTCACTATTTCTAGATTATGTTAATTATATTAAAAATGTTTAAACAGAAGCATTTTCACTAGGGATCTCTTTTGGATCTCACTGCAAATTGACTTCAAATTATATTTACTCTCACAGAAACAGTGGAAAGGTGTCTAAAAAGGGGCTAACCTCAAAACACCTTTTCCCCGACAGAAGAACCAATCACCTTCCAGCAAAAGGAAAGAGATTGGTCTAGTTCAGTGGGCAGAAAGATTAAGGTTTTGAGTTTATGTATTGCAGATAAAGAGAGAGGTGCTCGGAGCCTGAAGTGATGTATCACAGAAAGTTATCCTTGGGTGTTAGGAAGCATTAAGAGACATTATGTTCATTGTTCTCCTCCTCCATTTGTTTGTTTTTAGATACAGCTAATTAAGCAACGAGTGCCTGGGGCAATAAATCCTTTTTTTCGTTCTACTCTTGCTCAGTTTGCAGACTTCTGGGTTGCCATTTACGTTTGAAAAAGGGAACATTTGCAGTATGACTGCATTCACTGCAGTCATACTGCAAATGTTGTCATTCTTCTGTTTATTTTTTTACCTTTAAATTGATGTTTTTGCAGCTTGTACGAATGGAAAATGACATTAGCTTACAGCTGTTAGTAATGATACGTTAGACAGATTTACAGGTAGACAGAAGTGGAAAGTCTAGACACAAGCAGACGTGTTTTTGTTGGTGATTTAACCGTCTGCTGAAGTAAGCAACATGGTATACTTCATCAAAGGGGCTAATTGAATGAGTAAGCACTGGCCACTGACGAGTCTGGGCCAGGACATTCGGCATGTGTTTCCACCCATACACCTGCAGATGGGAGGAAATGAGGTCACCGCGGAGAAGTTGGAGCATGGCAGCTGGGTCTCCGCTGAAACTTTCCCTCCCACTCTAGTAATGAATATACATAATGAATCCCAGGAGGGCATTACATAAAAACTGTGCCCATATGGAAGACAAAGACAGCATTCTATTTCACCTTCACATACTTCGGCAATTCTTTATTTTAATGATTGTCCTTCAGTGAAGTGGAGATTTTCAGAGATGGCATGAAAACCTTTTTTTTCTCCACCACCTGGCTGCCTCTTTTTCAAAGTGTAAAATCTCGCTCCTCTCAGCCAGCACTGATATGTGACGGGTGAAGCTGAGAGGCACATTTGAATTTAGGAGCTTTTAGGTGGAATTTTCAGAAGTTCCTCACAAGCTGTGAGAGTACAAGTGACAAGAAATCGTCTCTGTGGCAACAGCATTTGGTCATAGTCACGTGTGATTGTGAATTTGTCTCACAAATGGGCTGCCAAAGACTTTTTTGCCTGTTTGTCAAAATGCTTACTGTGCAGCTCTACATTATTATTAGTTGTAGTTAGAAGAACCAGCTAATGATAGCCTGAAATCGATATGAAAACTTATAGTTATTGTTGTTTATAGATTTATAAGGGCTAGTCAAGAGGTACAGTATAATTTTGAACTTTTTATTTTTTTACTTGTTTATTTGTTGTTGTTTTTTCATCAGATTTTATCAATACATCACAGGATACCGATACTTGTGTCATTATTTTCATAATGACAATGAGGGGTTTTTTTCCGCTAATGAATGATTTCAAACAAGTAAGTTTAGCAAGCTAATATCAGAACAAATTTAATTTCCATTGCCTTTATGCTGAAATGCAGTAACAACTGAACACCCTAGGTAATTTCATTGATTGTGCTAGTTACGTGCTTGCATTATGTTCAGTCATTAAAAAGCAGCTCATGATTCCTTTTCTCAAAAGCAATTACATACCAATTAGAGTAATTACAGAAGTAGAAAATAAAAAGAATAAGAAGAAAGCTTATAGAGAATGTATCTTGCAGTACAGAGGAAGTCTATTCTAAGCCCTGAAATGTGATTACAGTAATAATTCTCCTTATGTGTTGTACATTAAAACCGCCTGCTTACTTTTTTGTTATTGATGTTTTAGAAATAAGTCTCTTATGCTCACCAAGACTGCATTTATTTAATAAAAAATACAGTAAAAACAGTAATATTTTGAGAAATTGGTATTTATTTATTTAAAAACGTTTTTTTCTTCTAAAAAACTAAATTTCAGCATCATTACTCCAGGCTTCAGTGTCATATAATCCTTCAGTAATATTTAAAAATATTTAAAACATGTTTTTGTTTGTGGGAACCATGATACATTTTTTTCAGGATTTTTTTGATGAATAGAAATTTCAGAAGAACAGCATTCACTTAAAATAGAAAACATTTCTAACATTATAACATTATAAACAACTGTCACTTTTCAATTAATTTAATGTATCGTGGCTGAATGAAATAATTTTTGGTTTTATCTTACTGACCCCAAACATTTGAATAGTAGTGTATGCATGGTACAAATTCTATTTATAGTTATACAAGTGTTGATGTTACCCAACACATTTCTATTACTAAACAAAACCCTTGTGTAAAGTAAATGAATAAATGTGCACATCAGCCAGCATTAACTAAATGAAACAGTCATTCCCATAGTTCTGGAGACGACATTGTTAATAGACAACTCTGCTTTTGTGAAGTAATGAAAAACCATGTCACAGATGTACCTTCCCTCCCTCACTTTGCCTCTCAACAGCATTCAATTATTTCACTTGATTAACTTTTAATTTTCAACAATTCATATAAACAAATAAACAGTATCCACCAGGGTCAGAACAACAGCGGTAACAACGGTACAAATATAAGCCATTTCCTGTTTTCTCTTCGGTTTAAAGAAAAGTGGAGTGCATTCACCTACACATAAGCTATTTGAATATTTATTGAATTTGTTTTGGAATATCATCCAGAACGCATTAAGTGTTCCCCTCACTAGCTGCTGGTCGTTTTCTGATTAAACTGATGATGTTCAGTGATGCTGTACTGTTCACTGTTGTTTGAAGATTGCTCATGTTGTTAGTCTCAGTGGGTCACGCACCTTTCATTATCAGGGTACCATAAATGTGAAAGTCAAGTACCTCATTTGAATAGTATAATGGGAGTGTAGCACTTAATGTGCAGTTGACTATGCTTCCTCTGGGGATAGTCCTAAACCATAATACAGGGTTAAATTTGTGCAATAACAAGCAATCACCGTTGACTTTTTTGACCCGTTTGAGCTCATAATGGCATAGGCTAACTCTGGAGGATTAACCCTGAAACCAACGCTTCCTAATCCAGGATCCTTTGCTTCATGTTTAGTCTCACAGTCTGATTATTTTCACTAATAGGATTATCTTGTGGAGTAGGAAGTAGGAACAGTCTTGTTTGCTGATAATCATGGAATAGCTGGCTCATTTAATATGCTTATGGTTTTGTGACTTTTGTGGTGTGGTTTTATACTGAAGGTTGTGTGTTCTCATTGATATTCTATAATGACAACTGAAATCCAGTCCATAGCAAACATTTAACAAGTTAAACTCGACTGTGACTGACTGATTTGCTTCTAGCTTTACCCACGTTCCTTTTTGACTTTTAAAAGTGCATCAGTATTTGATGTGCTTCTGTTTATTCTGTATCGTCTGAATCATCTAGTCATATAATTACCTCCTGTAATGTCTTGAAAGAACCCATTACAATCTGGCAATATCAAATCCAATTACAGCGTTATTTTTTTCTTTGCAGGAAAGGAGGTTTAAAAATGTATTGAGATGCTAAATGATTTACACTGATGCTATTGTCTTGCATATTTATGGGAATTTATGGGAAACATTCTTCAAATTCAATCAATCAACCAATCAATCAATAAAATCAATCAATCAGCTATTTAAAATATTGTATTATATTTACTTATATATTGTATAAGCTATTATAATTTGTAATAATATTTTAAAAATACTGTATTTTTGATCAAATTAATGCAGCTTTGGTGAACATAAGAATCTTTTAAAAACATTGGACATAAATATAATGTTACTGTAAGTTTGCTTGTGCTTTTAAAAGAAGAACCTGTTTTATCTGGCCTATATCACATTTGTAGTAACGTGTAATGCAATTATGCCAGAGATTTGTGCACTTTCCATAAACAGCTCTTGATAAATACGGCATTTACTTCAACATCGGAGATAGATGAATTTGGATACATGCTGAATGAACTTTAATTTGTCAAGAGAGTACCATTTTTAACAAATCGAATTCCTCTCAGAGAGGCAGACCTATGGCATGCTTATTAAACACTATTGCTTCTCCAATGACCATGGCTTGTGCAAAGATCAGCATCTTAATTTGGTCCCAGATTAATTAGGGGGCCTTGAAAACCAGGCAAAGGACTGGATTAAGACAGGCCTTGGAGAAGCAAAGGCCACGGAGGTCTCCAGAGCTGGCCTGTAATTAATCCATATGGGGAAGTAAAATTACAGACTTCTGCTGCTCTTTCTTTTCACTCATGTGTTCATGTTTGTGTGGGTGGAGTAATAAGTAGTTTACAGTCCATATGTGTGTATCACTTTGAATAATTGTGTCTTTATGTTATTGATAAGAATAAAAATTGCACTGGTTTAATTCACTGTGGTCAATGTTCTGTTGAGCTTCCCATTGTAATGGATTATTTGGATACGTGATCTAGTGGGCAGTGCATAAGCCCTGAAACAGTGTGTGGTGGCGTTAATGTGGGTTCAACTCTATTTCCTCTCTCTATCCGAAACATTTGCCAGTCAGATAATCTTCTTTGTCACACAAAAAAAAAACTTTCAATCTTGTTGCATAAAATAGAAAATATCAAACGAAGTGTCCCTTTTCAGTATGAATAGAAAGTTCAAAACAACAGCATATATTTTTTTTATTTTATTAAATACTGTCACTTAAAATCAATTTAATGTGCCATTGCTGAATAATAGTAGTTCACAATGCAAGAGTTACAATGCCAGGTTTATTAGAAATCTGGGTCACACTTTAGATTGGGGACTAACTATTAACTACGACTTTTGCCTGAATAAACACCTAATAATTGCGTATTAATAGTTAGTACGGTAGTTGTTAAGTTTAGGTATTGGGTAGGATTAAGGGATGTAGAATATGGTCATGCTGAATAAGCTATTAATATGTGATTTATAAGTACTAATAAACAGCCAACATCCTAGCAATATGCATTCTAATAAGCAATTATAGTTAATAGTGAGAATTGGACCCTAAACTAAAGTGTTCCTGAAAGGTAGATTAGGAAACAAGTTAGAACAGAGGTGAAATGCAGAAAAGATTACACAAACATTATTGTGTGACTTAAATTTACCCTAATTTACTCAAAAATGTGTTCATTTACACATCCTCGTGTCGTCCAAACCTGCATGACTTTTTTTTCTCCTGTGGAACACAAAAGATGTATGTAAAAAAAGCAAAAAACAAAACCACATCTCAGTGTTTTTTTGTCCATAAACAGTAATATTACAGTGATGTCCATTGTTGTTTTGGACCACTTTGACTTTCACTGTATGTACAAAAACAGTTAAAACTTTCCGTCTTGTATGTTCCACAGAAGAAATGAAGTCATACAGGTTTGGAATGGCATGAGGTTGCATTAATGATGACAGAATTTTCCCTTCAAGACACTTTTTTGCTTTTTTGGCTTACTTTTTATTTTATAATTTTATTCTATTTCAGAAAGTCACAGAAAGTTGTTACCTAGAGAAACAAGTGAGCCAAGACTCCCACTGATCTCTTGCTATGGTTTTTTTTTTTTTTTAAGGCTTCTAAAGTGAGAATCTGTCCTTGACATTTTTCTGTTGGAATTTTAAAAGAAGGGTCCCTTAAAAAGGAGACAATTCCCGGATGGCTAGGCCAGGGAGTCAAAGGCTTACTGGTGGCCCGTCATGTGGCAGCATACCTTGACCTCGAGGACAGGTTTATGATGCACAAGGGGAGGCTGGCTCAGCACAGGAGAGACTGGATGCTGGATTTATGGCAGCGATGACGGGGCACAATAAGCGTCAAGTGCGCCTTGTCACTCGCTGCCAGCAGCATTCCGTTATCACGCCCCTCCTGTGGTGAGCCTTCATGTGGGCCAGGGCAACAGTGATTGGCGGGGAAGCGGACCACCTGTCACAAGAAACATAAGTGCTTTGCCATGGAAAAAATAACATAAAAGATTTTTCACTTCTGGTGTCAAATTCACGAAACATTCTTATTAGCTACTATTTTCTTCTTATTTTCTAACTTAAGTATAAAGTTAAGAATATTTTGTATTTCCGAAAATATTTCTTAAGAATGATCCTGTTTATGTTTCTTAAGATTGTTCTGTAGACAAAACTGGGACCAAGTTCTTTTATTTAATAATTTAGCATTTATAATTTTCGGCAGCATTATCACATATAAGAGCACCCGTAAACAAGACGCATTCACTCTTACAGCTTAAGCACACTGTCACTTCATCTTGAGACAGGCTTTTTTGAAAATTACAATATAAAATACATGGCACATTAAAAAATGTGATGCAGAGTGTGCAGCCAGTAGCGATTAATAGTGTGCGTGCTTATGATTATTACAGTAATCTGCAGGCAATGCAAAAAGATGGCCCTTGAGATATTTTTCATTGATTTGATAAGCAGGTCTTCATCAAATCTGCCATAATCAGATAACACCAAAGCCTTTATTTTTCTTGTAAAAAAAAAAGAAAAAAAGATGTTCTTAAGAAAATAGTTGTGAAGTTTTCTTTTTTTTAAGAACTCAGGAACATGCTTACAGATTTCGTAGAAATTATCTTGAGTTTGTTTATTTTTTTTATTTTTTACTTTTCCTCCTTTTGTGTGTGTGTGTGTGTGTGTGTGTGTGAAAACAGACCCTGTTGTTTACTTCTGCTTTTAAAGGAATAAATCCCCCCCCCCCAAAAAAAATGTTGCCTTGACAATCACATTATCGATGTGTTTTACATGTCACATGATCTTGTTTTAACAAACTTAAAAGAAGTGTAACTTTTTGCCTAGCAAGCCATGAGATTTTCAGCATCAGCGGAAGACAGATTGTTGTGAATATCCATCTGTCTGGCTACGTGTCGGGTCATGAGAGCACACCGATGTTTGAAAGCAGATATAAGGATTAGTCTTGGATATCTGTCGGCCTACCGTCTCATTGCCTTGTCTGGCCTTTTGTCTCCACAAAGCATGATGCATCCAATACATTTACATTTAGTCATTTTAACAAACGCTTTTGTCCAAAGCGACTTACAATTTAGGACTAAATTAAGCAAGTCATTGTGAAGAGGCAAAAACAATGCAAGAAGTGCTCAAAATACATAAGTTCAGGCATTGTTCAGAGTAGCATTAGCCCGATAAGGGAGGATTAAAGGAAAGAAGAATCATTATTATTTTTATTTTTTTTAGGGATGTCCCGATACCACTTTTTCACTTCCGATACCGATGCCGCAGCTTTGGCTATTTGCCGATACCGATATCAATCCGATATTTTTATTTTATTCTTGAACTAATACTAATACTAATAAAATATATGGAAGCACTTTGCTCAATTAGCCACATAAAAACATCTCACTCAAATGGAGAACAAATACTTCTCTAGTATATAGTTCACAACAACAGTTGATAATGAAAGACTGCCACCCTTTATTCAAAAGACCTTGAGATATGTTTGGTAATTGTACCTATATTTCAGATCAATATATTTGTTTCCTTAAAATTTTAATTAACTTTAACTTTATTCTCATCTGAATTATAAATAATTTATTTCTGTAAAAAATAATACTACTATTAAAAACACATTTGATTTTCTTTTTTAATCAATGTAGAATGTGTAACTTAAAAATAAACAGATTAGTGCTCTGTTTTAGGACAAGAAATGAAAACCAATGCAATATGATGAATGTCCAAAAGATGAGATAATTTTTGCTTTTAAGCAGCGTGTGTGTGTGTGTGTGTGTGTGTGTGTGATTTTGGTTGGGTGACAGTTGTAGGTTACATTTTGACAAGAGTTTACAGTTTGACAAAAGCACAATGTTGTGTTTTACACAAATATAAGTAGGCTAAACACTTTGCAGTTTTAATGATGTCCTGTATGAACAAAATGGAGTATGTTTTTATGTTTCCACTGTTCGATCGCGCCCGTGCCTCTCTCTTTCTGACACACACACACACACAAGCACACACACACAAGCACACACACACACACAAGCGCGCGCACACACACACACACACACACACACACACACACATTCCAGCATTGCAATCTTGACATCACAGCCTGTTCATTATGCTGCGTTCACACCAAACGCGAAAAGAGCGTCAAATTCGTGTCTAGTTCGCCGCTTGAACATTTTGAATCCATTCGCGTTTTTGGACGCGCGTATAAAGCGAGCGTTTGAAGCGAAATAGACGCTTCCGTGAGCACTTAGGACTTGCACGCGTTCAGAGCTAAGGCTGGGCTACAGATTAGGTGTCCCTAAAGAACCCGCATATGTCAATGCGCGTATCTAACAGTAGTTCCGCATTACATTAATTAATGTGCACGCGAGTTTTATTTATTTATTATTTATACCGTGTATTCTCCGTGTAAATCCATACACCGAACCGTGACGCACGTACCGTTTCAGTTCAATACGAATACATGTACCGTTCCACTCCTAATAGGTATCGGATCTGGGCCAGTATCGGCACGATACCGATGACGTGGATCGGATCGGGACATCCCTAATTTTTTTAATGAGGTTAAGTGCTCACGGAAGAGATGAGTTTTCAGTTGTCTTTTGAATGTTGTCAGGGATTCTGCATTCCGGATGAGGGTAGGGAGAGCATTCCACCAGCATGGAACCGTGAATGAGAATGTTCTGGAAAGTGATTTTGTGGCTCTCTGTGATGGAACCATGAGCCGTCGCTCATTGACCGATCGTAGGCTTCTGGTAGGGATGTAGACTCGTAGGAGCGAGTGAAAGTAGGAGGGAGCTGTCCCTGTGGTAGATCTGTAAGCAAGCGTCAATGCCTTGAACTTGATGTGAGCAGTGAGTGGTAGCCAGTGCAGAGATGAACAGAGGAGTGACATGGGCCCTTTTTGGCTCGTTGAAGACAAGACGAGCTGCAGCATTCTGAATCATTTGTAGAGGTTTAGTTGCACATGATGGAAGTCCAGCCAGAAGAGCATTGCAGTAATCAAGCCTAGATATGACCAGGGCCTGGACGAGAAGTTGTGTTGCATGCTCAGTTAGGAAAGGCCTGATCTTCCTGATGTTGTGCAGTGCAAACCTGCATGACTGAGCTGTCTTTGAAATGTGGTCTGTGAAGGTCATCTGGTCATCAAATAATACTCCAAGATTTCTGACCAACCTTGATGGGGTTGATTGATGATGAATCTAGCTGGATAGTGAAGTCATGCTTTAGAGACGGATTGGCAGGGAGGCAGAGAAGCTCAGTCTTTGCCAGGTTGAGGTGCAGGTGATGTTCCTTCATCCATGCCGAGATGTCAGCTAGACAGCTTGAGATCCGTGCAGCTACTGTGGGATCATCTGGTTGAAATGAGAGGAAGAGCTGTGTGTCATCAGCATAGCAATGGTAAGAGAAACCATGTGCCAGTATGATGTGTCCCAGTGATGTGGTGTAGATGGAGAAGAGGAAGGCTCCAAGAACTGAACCCTGAGGAACCCCTGTGGTCAGTTGATGTGCTTTGGATACCTTGCCTCTCCATGCGACCCTGAAGGACCTACCTGTGAGATAGGACTCAAACCAGTGAGAGGAGTACCTGTGATGCCCAGTGATGAGAGGGTGGACATAAGGATCTGTTGATTCACAGTGTCGAAGGCAGCAGACAGATCCAGGAGAATGAGAACTAAAGATTTGGAAACGGCTTTTGCGATCTGTAGGGCTTCTGTGACCGACAGTAATGCAGTCTCGGTTGAATGCCCTTTCTTGAAGCCAGATGTGTTGACATCCAGCTGGTTGTTCAGAGACAAGAAGGATGTTACTTGGTTGAAAGCAATTCATTAAAGTGTTTTCGCAATGGATGGTAGGAGAGAGACAGGTGGTAATTATCTACAAGTGATGAGTTTAATGTTGTTTTTTTAAGCAGTGGAGTTACCCGAGCCTGCTTGAATGCAGTAGGGAAAATGCCAGTATGTAGGGATGAGTTGATTATGTGTGTGAGTGCTGGAAGAAGTGTGGGAGAGATGGCTTGTAGAAGGTGTGAGGGGATGGGGTCTAGAGGGCAGGTGGTAGGATGACTGGAGAGGATACGTTTAGATACTTCTTCCTCGGTTAGTGGAGAGATGGAGGAGAGAATGTTATTGGCTGTGGGAGAGGTTGGTCTGGGTTCCTGTGTGTGTGTGGAGCTGAGAACTGATTGCTGATAATTGTTGTTTTGTTGGTGAAGAAGTTAGCAAAATCATTGGCAGTTAAAGAGGAGGTGGATGGTGGAGGTGGACAGAGGAGAAAGTTGAATGTCTTGAAGAGTGATCGTGTGTTAGAGGAGCTGTTGATCTTGTTGTGGAAATATGAAGATTTTGCGGCATGAACATCAACAGAAAAGGAAGAGAGGAGAGATTGATACATACTCAGGTCAGATGTGTCTTTTGATTTGCGCCATTTCCTCTCCGTTGCCCTGATTTTGGTCCGGTGTTCACGAAGAACCTCAGATAACCAGGGGTTAGAGGGAGTAGCGCGTGCAGGCCTGGAGGAGAGAGGGCAGATATTGTCTAGAGAAGAAGTTAAAATGGAGCATAAGTTATCCGTTGCAGTATTCACATCCAGAGATGAGAATTGTGAGGGTGAGGGAAGAGAAGATGACACAGCAGAGGAAAGATGGGAGGGAGAAAGTGAGCGCAGGCTTCGTCTGAAAGTAACTGGTAGGGGGGTTGGTGGTGCACGGGTAGAGTGTTGTAGATTGAAAGTAATGAGGAAATGATCTGAAACATGGAGAGGTTTCACCAAAATGTTGTCTGTGATGCAGTTGCGTGTATAAACCAGGTCCAGTTGGTTGCCTGATTTGTGAGTACCTGTGGTGATGAGGCGTTTGAGATCGAAGGAGGCTAGGAGAGAGATGAAGTCTGTTGAATACGGTTTCTCTAGATGAATGTTGAAATCACCAAAGACTACAAGTGGGGTGACATCCTCAGTGAAAGAGGACAGCAGCACATCAAGCTCCTCTACAAAGCTTCCCAGTTGACCTGGGGGGCGATATATGACTACGATATGGATCTTACTGGGAATTGTAAATGTAATAGCATGATATTCAAACGTTGTTATTGCATAGAGAAGAGAGCGCTGAGTATTTCCAATTGTTAGAAATGAGAAGACCTGTACCCCCACCCCTCCCAGACTGGCGAGGGGTGTGAGAGAAGAAGTTGTTAGAGAGAGCAGCAGGGGTTGCCGAGTCTTCTGGACGAATCCAGGTCTCAGTCAAGCCCAAGATATTAAGAGTAGATTGAGATGCAAAGGCTGGAATAAAGTCTGCTTTATTGACTGCTGACTGACAATTCCATAGACCCACAGAAAGAGAGAGAGGTGTGTGTGAGGATGAGAGAATGGGACGCAGATTAGCAGTATTGCGCTGCCTTCTGTGCGTGATGAATGAGCGTTGTCGAGAGACAACAGGAATGTATTGAAAGCACATGTTGAGTAAGGGTAAATAAGATAAAAGTGGGAAAGGAAAGGGGAGAAGAAGATAATTAAGTCCTTGCTCAGTGGAGCCGCGCAGGTAGAGTCGATGGTCTTTACCCGAGTCGGTCTTCACACGAGGAGGCTGAACACGAAAGCTGAACACAGCTGTCTCGGACCAGCAATTAGCACAGTAAAAGTAAATAATCAGAAAATGGGAGAAATCGAAACTAGCTGTTGGACAGCACTACACTTAAGTGCAATAAAATTCAAACTGCAATACTTTTCAGATGCGGCTGTTATTTAAAGTAGGAAGAACGCGTCTAAATAAAATACAGATTTGTGTGAAGGTAAAAATTAAAAATAAGTAGAGAATCGAAAATAGCCTTACCTTGTGTCAAATAGTAAACTGAACAATAGGAGAACTGGATATTAAGAAAAAAAACACTTGCGCGCTCTTGTCGTATCCACAGAATAAAATAGTTCAAGAATAAAAAAGTTCATGAATGCAACTGCTCAAAGTTACATGGTATGAATGGCAAAATCAGAGCTTAAACCTTTTTCAGGACTATCAAAACTCAACTGGTCCTGAAAGTTTTGTTGGTGATTTCAGTTCATCCTCACACTCTCTCTACTAATCCCCGACCTCCATCAGTCAGTCAGCCAACCTGATGTCAAAATCAAACATTCACAATTACAAACAGAGAGCATTTCTGATTGGCTGAAATGCATCTGCCTCTCTCTCAACAATTTTATGTTGTTTACAGAGCACAGGACTTTGATTAACCATTGAAAAGAAATACTGTGTTAAATAGCAATTACGTACAGTATTTAGCCACAGGTAAACATTCAGTTAATTTCTGACAAGATTTAGTGCAATTACTGATCACTTCCCTTGATGCTGAGAAAACTTCCTCGCTTTTGGTTGATGGAATATTACAGCTTTCTTTATGAAAATGGTATTTTTCTTCTTACTTTTTTAAGATGCACCCTAATTGGTTGATGCTCTTGATTCAACGTGTATTTTGCATTTGCTATTACAAAAGCAGCTTCATCTAAGTGTGTCACGGGAGTTGCTGCTAAGACATGTCATGAAGCAATGAATCCATAAAAACCTGCTTCAGCATGCCAGCTATCTCTCAGCCTCAGATGCCATTCTCACAGACCATCTGCAGTTTGTTCACTGACCACCTGATTCATATTCATGCACACATAACTGAAAAGCACTTTAGCTATTTTATTTTATTTATTTTTTATCATTCATTTCATTTCATTTCACTTTTTTCATTTCACTTTTATTTTACTTTTATTTTACTTTTATTAAACATTTCTTTTCATTTTGTTTTATTATTATTATTATTATTATATTCAGGATCCAGGAATGTCAATGAATTAACTATTATATTATATTATATTATATTATATTATATTATATTATATTATATTATATTATATTATATTAATGATATTATATTATATTAATGATATTATATTTAAGAAAAAAAACATTTTTTATTTTATAAGAGTAAGGAGTGTCAAATTATGTTAATTTTATCATTATTATTATCATTATTATTATTATTATTATTATTATTTTTATATTTTATTTAAGAAAAAAATATTTAATTTTTATTTTATAATAAAATCAGGAGTGTCAGTGGATGTTAATTTTATAACTATATTATTATTATTAGTAGTAGTAGTAGTAGTTGTCACGGTGTGGGTTTGTATCTTGTTCTTGTCTGTCATGTGTTCCCCTGTCTTTTCATGTTTAGCTGTCTCCCGTTATGTTGATTAGTCTTCTCAGGTGTCACTGATTAGCCACGCCCCCTTGTTATCTTGTTTAGCTTGTTTGCCTTTGTATTTAAGCCCTGTGTCTAGTTCAGTCTTTGTGAGTTCTTGATGTTATGTTGCCTGTTCTGTCCCGGAGTCTTAGGCTGCATTCACACTGCAGGGCTTAATGCTCAATTCCGATTTTTTGAAAAAAATCGATTTTTTTGCAAGGCCGTTCACATTTCCAATTAAATGCGACCTTTTGTGGTCTCCTGTGTGAACGTGAAATGACCCAGAAGTGACCCGCATGCGCAGAAGATTACTCAACGGTCAACGACGTCACTTGTTGTTTGCGGAAGTAGCTAAACTTCAACTAACTGTGATTCTCACCAGGCGGGAATGAAGTCGATCGGAAGTTGAAGTCGGCCGGGTGCCGACATCTTGTAGCAGAACTTCACTTGCGTTAGCATCCCATTGACTCCCATTCATTTTGGCGTCACTTTGACAGCGAATAACTTTACATCTGAGGCGTTTAAAGACTCCATTTGTCCATTATTTATTTCTAAAGATACACGACAATGTATAAAATGCTCCATTACCTTGTAGCTTATGTTATGGACCCGTAGAAGCAGTTTTTGTAAAAGTAGGCTAACGATTGCGTCATAACCACGCGACTCTCTGTCGCACACTAGAGAGATTACCGTATAGACGGGAGGAGAAGCTCGCGGGCAATCGGGGGGACGTGGAGGCATAATGACAATATAATTAATCAGAATACCTAGCAAAAGTTTCTCCTGCTCCAAGCTTATGGACAGCTCCTACTCACACTCTCCGTCTCTGCAAGATTCGGAAGGGAATGATTCAGATTTCTCTTGGCACAGCTACTAGAAGACAGACGGGTTGCTCACGTGGTCCGTGTAACGCTTTGTTCGGTTTGAGTCTGCGCGTCAGGAAAGGAAGTGCTAAGAAATCGCTGAAAATGGGCTTCACTTGTCTCAATTGAGTTCCAATGGGGTCGCTGTGTCCATTTCTTTTACTGTCTATGATTCTCACACACACACACACACACACACGAGCGCGCGCAGCGACCGTTACACAAGAGCCAGACAGCAGCCGCTGACCTATCTAATATCAGCACAAATAAGTTAACATAACGTTAGTCATATACAATGATGGTGGCCGTGGGCTTTTATTTATTTTTTTAATTAACGGGCTCGTCGAGGTCGACCCGTTCGGCAGATTTACCTCAGCTCGACGAATATGCATTAATGCATACATTATATACGAATACGACTACTTCAACGCAGAATTATGACGTTTTTCGCGTGTCAATGACGTGCGGGTCGGATACATGCGACCTGGCCGTTCAGACTGAAGTCGCATTTCAAAGATCGGATATGTATCGGGTTTGGGACCACATACCCAAGTGGCCTGGGTCGCATTTGAAAAGATCGGATCTGTGTCGTTCAGACTGTCATGAAAAGATCAGATACAGGTCGCATAGGGGCAAAAAAAATCGGAATTGGGTTGTTTCAGCCTGCAGTGTGAACGTAGCCTAAGTCTTTGTCTTAGTTCAAGTTTATTCTTAGTCTTTGTCATAATTCAAGTTTATTTAATAAAAACACTGCTGCATCTGGATCCTGCTTCCTGCTCTGCATCATAACAGAAGTAATAGTAGTATCTTAAAACAATACAATAGGTTGCACAGAAATGTACAGAAATGATTTTGTCTTAATTCTATAAATTAGTGCTCAGTTAATGGCAGTAATCAGACATGAGATGTAAGAAATCAAAGAACAGATTTGCATTCATTCCTTTGACAGTAATGAATGTTTAGTTGTCACATGTCTTGAAATAGCTGAAGAAAAGTTTTTTTTTTTTTTAGCTCATCATTTTAGATTCAAATAGTGTCTTATTCACACTTTTTTTTTGTGAGGCTGGTAAATCGGTTGTCTTTGTACTAATTGTAATTGTGCAGTTGAATCCACACCCACAAACGTCTGAAAAGTGCAGTGAACAATAGCTGGTTGGGTCTGTTGCCTTTATCAGGAACTGCCACATGATTTAATATGTGACAGCCAGACAGAGGGATTCAGAGATGTGCTGATGTGGCCTTTGTTGCTTGCACTGTATGGAAATAATTTTAGGTTGTTGCACTAGTATTCCACTGAGACCTTATAGAGAGAATGACAGGCGGCACAGCAAGAATCATGTTATGTTCATTTTGTCAGATATTCCACACACAAAATACAATACGTTTTTGCTGTTTGTCTTACAACATGCATTGTGTCTAATATTAGAGCTCAGATCAGTGAAACTGTACACTGAAAAAAAAAAAGATTTTGTGTCTCTATTTTCATTCCAAAGTATAGAAATCATGTTTTGTGATCTGTTTCCATCCACCTACTTTTATGCCCATTTTGGGATATTGTATTAAAAAACACTAGAGATGCACCGATTGATCGGCTGGTGACCGGAATTGGCCGATTTTCACGTGATCGGCCGATTTTATGCCGGTCAAATGCACTCGGGCGCCGCATGATTAACATCGCGCAACATCAGCATCACACGTGCACACAGAACACACATGTAGAAAACCTCGTGAATTACGTCCGTTCAGACCGCAAGCGTTTTTTTTTTTCGGCGTGCATGTTAATCACTGAGTGCATTCACAACGGGAGCAGGAGCAGCGCGTGAGCGTCAAGCAGGAGCGTCTCGAGCAGTGAAGCGCGTGTTTCGGCGCCGAGTCTATTTGCTGCACTGCTCACGCTCAATTAAAGGGAAAGCACACTTTTGATGGACAAAATAGCCTAAATAGGGTTTCACAAAAAAAAAAGTGCCCAAAATGCACAGAATTTGCGTGTTTTAACAAGAACTGGAGTAGGCTATGTCAGAAAAGAAAACGAAGACTAATATTTATAGAAAATGTACCCATTTAAACTTGTTTTATTATTCAGTCTGTACAGGTGATTGCAATAGGCCTGTGTGTGTGCTTTGAGAAATATCTTTATACTGCAAGGCTATATTTATTTTATTTTTTATTTATATATTATTTTATTGCCATTCCCTGTTTTCATACAGCCGTTTAGTTTGCTAAATACATATATAAAAAAATTATTGAATATTGAATGTGAAAAGGAAATGGTTCTTCCATAACACTGCACTTTGTATGTGTGTGAACTATGCAAATTGAAAAATGTTCTATTACAGAAAAGATATAAAATAAATATTTGTGTGTGCTGTAAAGTGGTTAGAAAAAAATTAAATCGGAATCGGCTAAAATCGGTATCGGCAGGTCAAACTTAATGAAAAATCGGAAATCGGAATCGGCCCAGAAAATTGTAATCGGTGCATCTCTAAAAAACACTGGATAGAAACAATATGCGCATAAAAAACATATGCGCTCAATTGAAGCGGACACATTTTTATCCAATAAGAAGTGCGCATACACTACGATTGGAAACACATTTACTGATTAAATCCCTTGATGCACAACAAACAAACTCATGTGACTTTGCCTCGTGACAAGTGATTCGAGTGACTTTGAATGTGATTGGATAATTGGATTAATTGCATAGCATCTAAAATGTTGGTTTTATCATTCTGAAATGCCTGAGCCAAAGTCAAAATGATTTGGATTAAACATGATTGCACCCGAACGCAAAATGACAGCGTTTATTGCGTGTCGTCTGTGCGCTCTGAGACGCAAGTCATTTATGATGTAGGAAAAAAGAGCCACAGTGGCTTCTCCAACAATTTCCCAGGAAGTGACGATTTTGTTCTCTTGAACATGGGATGGAAAGGCTGCTTTATTCGCAAATGTTTTATGCAGTATTATTTTTTTAATTTTTTTTATGCATAAGTTAAATGTGCAACTTTGGATGGAAACATATAGTGACATTTTTTAAACATGACTATATGATCTGTTGTAGATTTTCTTTACAATTCTGTATTTTATTCATCTTCTGAAGACAGTACCTTGACTCTCAGAGATGCAATAATTGGAAATATTTAAGGCAATTAAATAATACAAAATGTTTATACAAAATTCCCATGTTTTGTGATAAAAATGGCAACATTTAAAAAATAAAACTTCACAAAAAAACGATTTCTAAAGATTGCAAAAATGCGGGAAAATGTGCAAAAACTAAATTTGCACAATATAGCCTATGCAGTAAATCATAGATAAACTACAGTACTTCTAATGATTTTTTTTCTTAATTGTCTAATGAAACTTTATAGAGTATAAGAGGGGCCATTCTGTTCAGCCTTCAAGATTACAGGGAAGGCTTTATAAAGTGTGCAAATGCATTGCTGCTCTGTAAATATGCATTTTCAGATACTTCACAGGGGGTCATGGAGGTGTAAGAATATTTAAGGGTCAAATCTCATTCTCCTAGCTTCTTGTGAAGGCATGTGTCATTGCTTTGCATTTGTTTTTGGTACTCATTGCAATTGGACAAAAAAAGGACCATTTGGATTTTTTTTTTTTTTTTTCATCCCCAAGAGATATAGTTTATTAGGATCGTGAACTTGTCTGCATGTGGTATTATCCAGCCAAAACATTATGCAATTTATGTGTCTGTTCCTCAATAGTATTTTGCTAATAGTAACGGCAGATTCCTATTTGATTTTCAATTCAATACAAGAAAAAGACTCTGGATACTAAACAACCAGGACACTAGCAGCCACTTCCATTTTGAGCTAGCTAAATATAAACAATTTGTTGTTCAGTGAATGTCCACTGTGGAAACTATTAATGAAAAACGTAATAGCCAGGTTGTGCACAACCCTTTTGTGACAGGTTGATTGAATTCTGAGGACCGAAGACCATGAAGAATTGTTAAAAGCTTCTGCAGGTCTTCACACAAAACCTTTTTCTTTCCTCATAGAATTTTCAACAGAAAGGTTAGGTATTTCTTCTAATTCCATCTCTCTTTCTCTGTGTGGAGCACCTCTCTGATTCCACCCGCATGGAGTGCTATTGATCCCCGCCTCTGGCTCACAACTGTCAGTACGCGCTGGCACATCCTTGTGCTGATGGCAAGGAAGGGCTTTTAGAGGGAGTGAAATCAAAAAGCAATTTACATGTTTTTCCCTCACTCTGAAACTCTTCTGCTCTCTCTCTCTCTCTCTCTCCTCCCACAGAACTCCTGTCAGCCTGTCACGAGTTGCATTGCCGTTACGGATGCATCATGACCAGAAACGGCACATTCTGCTTCTGTGCGGATGGATTTGAGGTGGGAGAGGATGGGCGTAGCTGCAGAGGTAGGCTCTCTCAGGGTCATGGCAGA
Organism: Abramis brama; assembly: GCF_963993115.1. Classification (NCBI taxonomy): domain Eukaryota; kingdom Metazoa; phylum Chordata; class Actinopteri; order Cypriniformes; family Leuciscidae; genus Abramis; species Abramis brama. The sequence continues at coordinate 33,827,135 of NC_139970.1, forward strand.
CATATCAGACGAATGATCAGCTTTGGGCAATGAGGGGGGAGAGGGGTGGCCGTCCATCCCCAGGGTGTCTTTTCACACCTCTGTCCTGCTTTATTTGACACGTGGCATTGACTCCAGAGAGGTCAGAGTGAATTCTCGGCCTGGTTTGGCCTAAATGAGACCCTCTGAGTATAACATAGAGGCTGGTAGTTGTATACGATGGTGAAATATAGATCAACCATAGCCATTTTATAACTAATCGTCTCAGTAGTGGAAAACAGACTCAAACAGGAAATTGTTCTATCTATCTATCTATCTATCTATCTATCTATCTATCTATCTATCTATCTATCTATCTATCTATCTATCTGATAGACTGTTTATCAGTCTATCTATCTAAAATTTTAAGTCTAATAGAAAATGAAAAATTTTCTGAACGTTAAACTCTGACTTTGACTCCCCGTTTGTTGAAGGAAGATAAAAAAAACCTTTATTTTTACACATTTGTACCCTGTTCGTAAAAGGTTCCTCCGGACGTTCAACCAAGACAAATCAGTTAATCACCATTGGAACATTACACTCCACTACAGTTTTAACAGGCAAAGCTCTGGAGACTGGTGCAAAGCAGGACTTGCCCGGAGATACTAGGTGGCATAGGGAAAAGCCACCGTGAGGCCACATTAAGTGGATTTTATGTATTTGGGTCATGTTTGAGCACACCTAATTTGTCATAAATGACTCTTCCTCTGTGTACAGATCATGATGAATGCGCCATGTACGGGACATGCAGCCAGACCTGCATGAACACCTATGGGTCATATCGCTGCAGCTGTACAGATGGGTACAGCCTACAGTCGAACAGACGCTCCTGCATAGCCAAACACGGTAAGAGCATGATGAATTAATGACCAGGGATCTGTATAAGCCGCCCGAAATGTTGTCACGTCCTGATATTGTTCTTTCACAAGAGTGCACCGAGTTGAAACAAGGTGGATTATTACTCTGTGTGATATGAATGAAATTAACTTACAGCAGCACAGCTCTGCTTCAAGCCATCGTTGGAGCTGGTAATTTTCTGACCTTGAAAAACATGATCTAATGTGTGCTTCAGAAATATGCAATGATGATTAGATGTTGCATGTATCTGAAATAACTTAAAGCGGTTCTGCTCAGTGATTGCCATGCAAATAGAAGAGTTGTCACACAGGGAAATTGTCTCAAGGGCTATTATAAATTATATTATATAAATAGTATAAATTATATATATATATATATAACCTATAAGATTTTGAGTCAACAATCAAATCACACAAGCAGGGGTTGTGTATGTTAATTTGAAAACCTGGTTCGAAAACCCTTTCCAGCTAATCTTAAAAAAAAAAAAAAATCCCCCAAATGTATCCAAAAAACAATTTAAGTTATATCAGACAGTCTGTTTAATGATATTGTGACAACATGCCCCTCTACTAACACTTGTTTAAATAGCTTCAAGTTATTAATATTTATTTATTTAAATAAAAAAATAAAATACATATTATTATTTTTATTTCAGTACAGAAATTCTCTGTCCTCACCAAGCCATTTATTTCATTAGATTGTTAAAGACAGGTTTGCCTTTTCCAAGTAAGATTATTTATATATATAAAAAAAGCTTTCAAGAATCACGCATGAATCCAGACTAAACCATACAGTTCAGCCTCTCATTCACATAAGAAATTGAGGCAGTTTGTTTTGGACATCCCGCTACAGTCCTTATATCAGTGTTGCTGTGCCAAGGGACAGAAATAATGGAGCTATTGGTGGAAGATAAGCCAGACTTTGAGGATTAAGTGGAGGCTGAGTTTTATGAAGAGCAGGGCCTGAAGGACAGCTATTCTCTGTCTTTATCAGTTCATGCCAATGATTACTTGCTTAATGGCACCTGCCTGTTGAGCGTCTCCATACCAGCCACAAATCCAATCAAGTTTATCATTAAATCGGCTGCTTTTGTAATAAGGTTTTTTTTTATAGGCAAAACACCCACTACAATTCTAAATGGATTCTAATCCCTTTTATAGATTGGTCATTTGTTTGGGTTCAGGTAATTGTAGTCGTTTTATTAAAAAGCGTGATTCAACCCCAAATGTTCAATAGCTAGTTTTTTTTTCTTCTTTTTTCTACAGCTCTGAGAATTATTATAAAATAAGGAGAAAATGTGCTGCATATGTTTGAATCTCACTGACTTAAAAGTGTTAGTAATAGGAATCTATATAGATTACAGTGGACACATATGAGAGTGGATCGAGGGTGAATCATCAATAAGGCATCACTTTTATTTATCTCCACCTGTGAACACTGTTTTTCAGGTTTGCTGACGTTGGATTGCCTGCTGTACTGTGTTTTGTTAATGGTGGACATTAACAAAACATCTAAAATTTCTTATAGTGCATTTAAGCATCATATTTGTGTACAAACTTCTGATTCATATTTTTAAAAAGTTGATTTACATACATTTTGAACAATAAAGATTGTGAAAATATCAGCTGAATGTTGTTATAACAATCTGAGACTATCTTGGAAAATTTTCTAGCTTTCCGGACCCATTGTGTTATTTGCAGTCTTATGCATTTTGGTGCTGTAAACTCACCCCTGCATAAATTAATTATGTTGATTACACACAATTCATGAATAAAGTGCGTTACAGCATGTGCTACTGTAGGTGTGAGGACCTCAAAGGATGCCTCGTGCAAAGCATTTTGTGACTTAAAAAGATGATGCGTCCTTGTATTGGTGCAGTGCACTGCGACCGGTTTGCACATGTGTTTTAAATTAAATGGAGATTACTGTACACTCGGTGGGAAATAGCTAGCAGGCAGCTGCGCACCTTTCTGCTGGATGCAGAATCTGTCCCACGTTTAATCAATGTGACTGCTTTCCTATGAGGAATAAACTGAATATCATTACCCATAAACTTAACTGAACTCGCTGCTCACCCACATTAATATTAATTTAGCAGAAAGAGGTTGTTGCACTTGGGATAACTATGAGGTTTCCATTAGATGTGAGTAAAAGCTCATGCATATATATTTCAATGCATTTACTTTCCTCGGCTGTCTGACAGGTGCCAACGGAGGATGACTTAGCCATTTGAAAGGTGAATGTTTAATAGGACTCTTAAAAAATGAATACACTGCAAAAGAATATTGATATATATGCAGGGCAAAAACACACTGTGTGATTTAGCCTATAGAATGTAGGTATACTGCCCCTAAAGTTCAAGATATCAGGACAAAAATGCCCTTGTATGAGTTTTTGTCTCATGATTATACAGTAGTTAAAGATATCACACAAGTGCTATTTTGAGGGAATCAATCGGGTGAACTAATGATTCAATGGTCCATTCATACAGAGAGCCATTAGGCTTGTTCGACTTGAACCGGCGCTGCACACACCGATCGGTTTATGACATCAAATTACCGCAAGAGAGATTCAAAAGCAAACAAGCATGTATGCTCTCTAATCGCTCTTGCTGTACTTTTCACCGATCAATCTGTGCAGAGCCGGTTCAAGTCGAACAAGCCTATTTACTTCAGTCCTGAATGAATCAGCATTTTGAACGAATCAATCAGTTGAACCAATGATTCAATGGCCCACTCATAAAGAGAGCCATTTACTTCATTCCTGTTGATCCTTAATGAATCAGCCATTTAAAGGGGTGGTTGATTATAATTTCACTTTTCTAACTTTAGTTAGTGTGTAATGTTGCTGTTTGAGCGTAAACAACATCTGCAAAGTCACAACACTCAAAGTTCAAAGCAAAGGAAGATTTTTGCTTTTAAAGAAATCGTTTTTTAAGGACTGCAACAAACGGCTGGTATGGACTACACGAGATTCCTCCCGGGTTAGTGACATCATGAACCCTAAAATTTACATAAACCCCGCCCCCAGGAACACAGTCCATTTTGAGAAGAGGAAGAGTTGTTGTAGTAAAGCACATTTGAGTCTACTCAAGCTGTCGCATCTGTCTTTTCACATGCAATATAGTACGTAACACAAATGCAACAGCATGTTACTCTGTTGGCATTGTACAACAGTTCCCACACGAGCGATTTTATAAATTATCATGACAGAATATGCTAATTGAAGATAGTTAACTCCACATCAGCAACATAAATTCATCAACTAACCATTCAGAATCGTCCTGTTGCATTCTAAATGTTGTCACTTCTTCTTAAGTCTCTCCATCATTGTCTGACTCCAGTTTAAACATAAAAGGCAGTTTAACATAAACAGTTTCTGATATTTTAGTGTGTGTCTGCGTGAGGTAATCGGAGCTGCTAACACACACTTACACAACATGAGCTCTTGAAGCTCCAACCTCTGTGCTGAGAGCAGCAGATATATTTATGTAAATATCTAAATACCAATTCAGATGCTTCTGAAAAAAAAAAAGCATGGTCTTTGTAGACAAAAAGTATTTGAATAATAAATTCTATGTTGAATCAAATAAAATATGTCTCTCTAAAGTTACTTTTTGTAATGTCTATTTGAATTTTTTTTTTTCCGTTTTTTTCTTTTCTTTTCGTTTTACACAATAATGACTGTAAGTAATTTTTAGGGGGAATTTCTCTGGTGAACTTGATGTGCGATTAAATTGCAATTAATTGATAAAAAAGAAATTTAATCGCTTGATAGCCCTAATATTATATATATATATATATATATATATATATATATATATATATATACACACTCACAGACTCATATACAGTGTGAATATAACACTCACTTTCACTTTTCGAAATACTACATTGCAAAACTGAATAAGAACAGAAATGTCCAATTGACTGCTGCGTTTTAAAAATGGGTTTCTTTCCTAAGAGACATGCTTCTCAATTACCTGTGCCCTCCGCAGAAGCCTTTATTATCCTATCCCATTGAAAGCATGGAATGCCCAGGAAATGCCTCGGCCTCAAGCTGTCTTGTCACTATTTTTCTATCCATCTATTCCAGAGCCCGGCGAAAACCCTGCAGCGCTGCTGATTGGAGGCTCGGATAATATTATAATCACAGCCCTAAATGGGTCTCGTCTGCAAACCCTCAAACAACTGGACTCAAATGGGACTCATGGCTTGGATTTCAACCACAAAGAGGAATCAGTATGCTGGGTCACATCTTCAGAGTCCTCCGGACAACTCCGGTGTGCCAGGATGAGGAAAGCAAGTGGCTTCACTAAAGAACAGGAAGTAAAGACGATCCAGAATCTCCACGGTATGGTTCAAAATCTCACAGTATGATTGTATATTATACACTCTGGCTACATTGAGGTTATGGTGCAACAAAACTGATGCATTCATTTTGATGGGTGATAAGACCAAGAGAGATGACAAAATTTATGGCTGTGTGCAATTCAAAATTTATCTTGCCTTTTAAATTCCAGTTCAATACAGACAGGATGCAGAATTTGATTGCCAATTTAATGACAGAGAATTAAAGTGTAATGAAATAGATTAAGATAAGGCATTTTATTTTTCAGAGGTAATTACTCATAAATATGTTAACAGACACACAACATATGGGGTGTTTCCAGAAAATATAAACCGTATTAATAATCATTATTTAAAAATTCTACCTATAGAAACATGATTTAATTTGCAAGCTATGCATTTAATTATATTTAATACGTTCACTTCAATTTTAGGAACCATGGAAGAACAACATTTTCTAGAATGCTCTAATTTATCCCAAAATAATGTAAAAAAAAAAAAAAAATGTAAGGAATGTTTTGACAGTATTGAACTTATTTTGGATAAATATGTCTATGACATCAAAATGTATTTATTAATGAAATATATTTGTCGATTGAATTTAGCAAATGTCTAATCATTTCAATTCAGTTTAAATTTATGACCTGCAAGGGAGCTAATTCTGAATTTTACTCAATCCTGGTACAGTGAGTTTTATGTCAAGTATTAATGTGAAGCAAGAAATATATAAGTTGTACAAAAATTGTCCTTTTCTCATGAGACCTAATGTTCTCATTCTGAACAAAACTTTTAGTGTAAAACGGAGTTCTGCTTAACTGACTACATAGTGCTTAAATGCAAGATGTATGGATGCTAACAGAGCTTATCTGCACATTTGGCTAGTACATTCTACACAATGTATCCATTAAGATTCATTAAAAGATTCAAATGGAAAATGATTTGTTACTCATTTAATTATTAGTCTGTTAGTTTTTGGTCTTGAATCAGAAAATAAGAACATGTTCTGATTTCGGGATATTGATCCAAATAATAGCCTCTGTCTAAACTAAGACTTCATTTCTTCATGACCTGAAATGAGCAAAGCATTTCTGTTATAGCAAATGTCAAGTCTAGTGCAGTGCATTAAAAGCCTCTAATGGACCTCAAGTTTATGATCTTGAAAAGAATAAACAACTTGTACTAATATGACGTACTTTATGGGGCACTTTTGTTTTGTTCAATGTTCATAGACCATTTGGGAGCAGACGTTCACGTAGTACGTCATCTTTCTCAGAATCAACATCTTTGTTGATCCTGGAACAACATTCCAACCAACCAATCAGATTTGAGGGACACGTTTACAGTTTGTGTCAAGTTTAGGCTTACAACCATGGTTAGGTGCTTCTACATCAGTGTTATTCACCTATCATTTCCCTCTGATTTTAGGGATAACTTATGGGTATGGTTAGATTTAGGGGGGATAGAGGGATAGAGTTAGGACAACATTTTCAGACAGGAATGTTGTTCCAGGATAAACAAAATATGTTGATCCAGGAACATGTCTTTACAAAATCACAGTGGCCCAGATGTCACAGTTACGTTCCTGCAGCTGCGCACACATTCTGGTGGCAGAAAAAACAGTGGTAACAAGTGGAGGAAAATGAATGGACTGATGAAACCTGCAACAGTTGCACTACTATTAAAGCGTTAATTTGATGTAAACAATAGATCTACATAATATTCACATATGCAGTCCACGGGGGCATAATGTATTACAGCATAAAATAATATTTAAACTAGTGCTGGGCAACAATTAATCATGATTAATCGCATTCAAAATAAAAGTTAATGTTTACATAATATATGTGTGTGTACTGTGTATAATTATTTTGTGTATATATATACACACATATGCATGCATATATTTAAGAAATATTTTTTTATTTATATATATAATATTGATGTTTATATAAATTTAAATTATGTATAATATACAGTATATACATGCAAATATTCCTAAATATATACATGCATATGTGTGTATTTATACAAAATAATTATACATGGCACTCACACATATATTATGTAAACACAAACTTGAATTTTGGATGCGATTAATCGTTGCCCAGCACTAATTTAAACCTATAACATTATACATAGATAACATTTAAACCTTTTTATTTCACAATTCTTACTTTTTTCCTCACAATTGCGAATCTCCCAATTCTGACTTTATACCTCGCAATTCTGAGTAAAAAAATACAGTATATCAAGTTTATATCTTGCAAGTCTGATTTTTCTTCTGAAATATACAATCGAAATTGTGAGAAAAAAGTTATAATTTTAATAACTTGAAATTACCTTTTTACTCTTATTCCGTGGCTTCCATAGACCTCTGCAAAACATTGCAGTGTCATTTTATGCCACCAGGTAGGCTCCACCCACAAAACACATCATCGCTGTTTGCAATCATCCAAATGGTCAATGGCAGGCATATTTAATTTAAGTAAAAAAATGATGCTAGTTAATGTGTTTAATTTGAATAAATTTTAAGCAATTTTAATATTTTATATAATATATTGGTATTATATAAAAATATGCAGACCAAAATCTGTTTCATACTGTATGCAAACTGGCATTAGCAACATTGAACAATAGAATATCTACTGAAACCATGGGAAAGTAGATATTATGCTATGTAGACTATTTGTTTTCATGAATAAAGTTTTTCATGAATATGAATAATTAGCAATTCAAGCCACAAGTTCTCAATGACTAGCAAAGGACATACCATTAATGATAAGTCACATTTATATATTAGCTTGCTTTGTTTAAATTGAAAACTGACACATTTTCCTTTTTTCCAGATGTTGATCATTTAGCCTTTGACTGGCTCACAGGGAACCTTTACTTTGTGGATCAAGCAAGCGACAGGATATTTGTTTGCAACCAGTATGGAGATACCTGTGTTACAGTCATAGACCTCGACCTGTTGAACCCTAAAGCAATCGCTCTGGATCCTCTAATGGGGTGAGTTGAAAATGCATGAAGCGAGATTTGATCTTTGACAAGGCTTTTGATGATCTAAATCCTCTGACATAAATCACAATATTTTAGGAAATCATTTCCCTGAATGTTTCTCGGTTGCACTGTTCCCAGAGCTAAATATTTACTCTTCTTTTTGACAATGATTGTGCTACGACTCCCGCAGTCAGGAGTGTCATCATTGTTCCATGATTTATCCAGCATCCCACAGTCTCGAACACCCTTGCATAATTCTGCTTTACACGAGTTTTGCTTTGCTTTGACACCACAAAGCCACGTTTGAAACAAGGGGTGGCAGATCCCTCAGCATGGTGATTGTGGAAATGTTTCAGGAGAAATGAGTTAAGGAAAACAAAGAGTCCTCAAAGGAGAGAAGGGCAGCATGATTATTCTAGTTATTAGCTGCTAAAAGGAGCGCTGTGGTAATATTCCCGGCAAGCTTAGAATAGGAATTCAGGAGAGAGTTTGTCCCATTTATTCATGAGAGTGCAAGGACAGGCAGAGCATTCTGTTCCGAGTTTTTTAATGAGACGCCTTGTGCCCAGTGAACCTAAATTGTAGCGCCTGTGTTCAGTAAGACTGAAGACTGCAAGGAGAGCCCAGGCCATCAATTTCACTTTCATTCTTCGGTGTGTGGTTGCCATCCTTTTGTTTTCGTGCTGTGACTCTGACAAAAACGAAATCCTGACTACCCTGAACGAAGGCGTATTTAAAAGAAATGACAGCTGTTTATCTCTCTGAGTCTAAATGCTGTGTTCTTTCTCCTGTGATCATCAACACCCTCTGTGGTATTTCAAAACCTTTCAAGAGAGCTTAAATGGAAGCGGGATGAATTTTCTAGAGTTTGGCATTTTAGTGCTAAAGTGTGTTTTACTGCTGACTGTATAGGGCAGAGAAGGTCTGTAGGAATTAAAATCCATTGTACAACTAAAAGAGCCAGACTCATATTTGTTCACTTGAAAACACTTTTTTTTCTAATGTTTTGGCCATGTTTGTGGTGTAACCTGATTTGCATAATTTCTTTTTTGTGTAGTGGGTGGAAGTTAAATAATTAATTCAAAGACACATTTTATTATATAAAAAGAATGTTATCAATAAATAAACGTATATGCACCACTGTTGCGGATGCACACTTAAGAATGTCGGCAGAAGTAATAGGTCATCCGGGTACTTGTGGCGTACTGTTTTTGAATATTATAGAGTAGGGAAATATTCGATTTTGGACATAGCGTTGGTCTTGTTTCCCCGAAATAGCTTCCAGGAGGCATTGCAATTGTGGCCGCTGAGTGAACAGACTTTCCTTGAAAGGGACTCTGGCGACGCCTGGCCGTTTCCTGGCGTCTTTGTTCATTACATGGTCCCATCGTGTTAATCACAGGCTGGTTAAGAGAATCTACATCTCCATGATGTGCAGGACTTGTTTATATTTCACCGACGCTTGCCAGGGCAATGGGACACAGAGCCAATGAACAAAATAACAGCATTTGTTTGAACTATTTTTAATATAATAAAATATTACCCTTTATGAATAAAGGTATCCATTTCTTAACATTTGAAACATTTGTTTCAGTCTTTTTTATGAATTGCAACCCCACATCAAAAAATATTGACACTTGGCAAGATACAGCATTGTCTTGTTTTTGCAGCATCGCTGAAGCTCTCTGTGTGCACTACATATGCTGTAGGATACGGCTTTAGAAACATATGCTTCTGGTTTTGAGCTTTTCTCTATGGTTCCCATATGTTTTTGAAAGATCCCCTTATTCACCTCGCAGTGCCGACTTGATGCAGAAAATCCAGTTTAGGAAAAATCTTGAAGTTGGCCCTTTTTACCCTTATCAAACAAGCTCAACACTGTTCCTTTTCCATTGACTGTGAATGTGCCTTTTCTGTCCTTTTATGGTCTATGATGAGCATGTAATTGTACCGACTTAAACGCTTTTTTAAACAGGCTATTGGTGCGTTTACATGAAAATAACCCACGGGAATGGCTCTCTCACATTTGTACATGCCCTTCAGTGCATCCAGCTAGTTTCCTCACGGGATTGTTGGAGAGGAGCACATCGGTTAAACCTCCAGGCTTCAGCAAAATACAGTTTACTACATTACATATCTGTTCTGCTCTTTTTGGTCCTCCTCCTGTAATTGGCGAGATGAGGTTGGAGCTGCTTGTGTGTGAGGGAGGCTGTGGAAACACAGGAGGTCTGTCAGCCTGGAGCGGTGGAGTGAAAACAAAAGAAATTGGGGCGGTTTGTGATAGTAGCTCAGCATGAGGCACTGTATTTATGGATGGAGTTCACAAAACGCTAAGTGCATAGTTTGTGGTTTTGATATTTTTTTCTCCCCCCTGTTTTTTCAATTTCTCGTCTGCTTTACTGAATGAGCCTCCATCCTCTTCTACTCATCTGGAGAGGCTTTATGTAAAATTAGCTTTCTAATTTGAAACAAAAATCCCAGAGAGGGAATAATAACCTCGCTTTTCAAAGTCTGACTTAGATTCCCCAAATCAATTTGAAAAAGCGGGGTGAGAGATTATTTTTTCTTCTCCCCACCATAGAGTGTGAAACTTGAATTTGATTCGGAGCAAAATGAAAACAGAGCTGAGTGCTAATCTCAATACATCCACTATTCCAACCCTCTTATTTGGTAATCTGTCTTGGTGAAAGAACAGGGAGGCATTTTCTGTTCAGTATTCTCTACAGTAATGAAATTCCCCTACGGTCCGGTGTTTGGGTTGGACCATTGCGTCACCTTGCAGTGATTACTTAAAGCCTGGGTCTAAAGGTCTTAAACAGCAGATGAGATTTATGACTTGGTTAGATTGGTTCCCATTGTGTTTTGTGGTTTGTCTGGGCTTATTGAGTTTGTTATCAAAACCACCAAACAAATAAATAAAGTATTGTTGATTTATCAGTCTCTGGTCATTGTTATATAGTATTAGAAAGCAACTATTCCATTCACTGGAAGAATATCTTCTGCATCCATGTCTCATCTTTTTGTATTAGAATCAGATGTAGGAAGTATACACAGCAAAGTGAACAATGGGGGGAAATGTTTGTTTGCCTCAAATACACAAACCCAGTAATAAAGCACAGAGAAATTTACAGCATATGCACAAGGATTTTATTTGAAATTAAGCTTCATGGTGGTCCTCTCATTACCATTGTAACGTGCTCCAAGAACCAAGTTAAAGTCAGGATCTAGATGCAGATAAAAATGATGTTTAATGGCTCAAAACAGCAATTCATGACTTGAGCGTAGAACACATGACACAGAGCGTAGAGCTTCACCATAGCAATGAACCATCAAGGGCACGTTCACATGAACATTAGAACACACTAACATTCCAACAATAATCCGTACAGGTAAGAAATAACACCATGGTTAAATAACAGGACTAATTAGATAACACTGTACACCTGAGTGAGTGAGTCTAATTAGCAAACAAAACTACAAAGACCATGAACAGAACTACAAAAGGAACAGGAACTGACAATTTTCACAATAAGAGACATGACAAAGCACAAGTTCCTTACATAACCCCCCTCCTTAATGGCGGCTCCTGACGCCCAACAAAGATTCCCTGAAATCATTGTTCATGGGAGGGCCAGGACCGTGAGGCAGGGGAAAAACTAGCCTAATTGCTAACCCAAAAGGCAGTTCAATGGGCTCTGTTACAAACATTGAGACAGTACTACAATGTGCCCGACACAAGGCAAAAACATTCATGGCAGCAATACAAAACCAAGACCCCATAACACTTGTCACATGAAGCATAATAAACATCAATAATTTGTCCATGGCAGTGGCATGAAGCTCAAAGCTCAAGGTTTCCTTACTTATCACATTGTACATAGGTAACTTAGTTTTCCCCGTGACCATGGCATAAAGCTAGCCTGACTACGTGAGACTTCGTACTTCCACTCAATTTCATTTCGCTTCTGTACTCAGTCTGAGACAGCGTCATAGCCAGGGTTGCCAGATGCCAGCAAGGTTTTCCAGCCCAAAACCTCGTCAAAAACCGCGAGAATGCACAAAAAAACGCCTAATTTTTTTTGTGGCTTAATTCTCGTTTAAACACATTGAAATCACTAACAAGCTTTAAAATTACCCACTTTTCGACTTAGCCTATCCGATTTTAGAAACAATATTCAATCTGAACGCAAAAGTAGGCTGTACCTCAGTCAGACTATTGTATTATGTTACGGAAAATAATGCGATCAACTTAGGCTATCAATGAGTCTGTTTACTGTCAATAAAAGTCACTTGGAAGCATTCAGTAACATAAAAACATTGAGTGGATATATGGACATAAAAAATAACCCACTTTAACATTTCAATTATTTCAAATGGCGATTATTTCAGGATGAAATGTGTCGTTATAGAGCTGCACGATTCATCTTTAAAAGACTGTGATCTCGATTCGAACACCCACGCGATCTTATTCCATTTCGTCTGTCTATTAAACCTTTGACAAAATCATATCGCAACATTCAAATCTGTGTTGGCGCTGCCGCTGACCCAGAGAGAGTTGTCATGAAACCGCAATGTCAGTCAGCTAAGTAAGTTTGAACTTTGAAAACCCCGCGATCTAGTGTGTTGTTGTTTGAGGGGCGGGCGCGTGCATCACTGAATGTAGTGGGAGGGAGTGTCTGTTGTGAGGTTACATACCCCCATGTATGCGCCCCCATAAACGGCTTCAAAACCGTTCTTCAGAAAGTCTATGGGTGACGTCACAGACGCTTTGTCCATATTTTTTACAGTCTATGGTTCACTCCGGTATTTCGCTCGATGGTTTTGTTTTCGCATCATGTGTTTACAGTGGAAGTTAGATGCGGCTGAGCATGCGCATAACACACGCCATAACCAAACGTTATGTGATTGGCTTACAGGTAACCAATGATTTTAAACTTCAGACAAGCGCCCCCCCCGTGAGAAAGAAAACGCTTTTCAATTATGATATGCCAGACTCTGTCTACGAAGCAAAGCGAAGTAGCAGAGTTTGGTATTACCAGGCTAGCATAAAGCTTGGAATCTGAAAAAACTACCCCCTCGTTCCAAATAAAAAACAAAAATGCACACTCGTTCTTAACCATGGTGTGCCTCTTCTCAGTTTCAACGTTCTCATTCAACACTGAGATGATCACATTCTCGGCCTCGGTGCAATTCTTTGTAGCCTTGGCACTCACGTTCTCCGCTCCGAACATGAACTGACAATTTTCACAATAAGAGACATGACAAAGCACAAGTTCCTTACAACCATACTGTTTATACGGTTTATCTCGTGGGAAATATTTTAGACCTGTTGAACCTCAGTGTTAATTATGAAATGTATATTTTTATTAAAATCTGAACTATATTACTTAGCAGGAGAATATTTTATATGGATTATTAATAAAAGTAGCTATTAATAAAAACAACAACAACAAAACAACCTTTGTATAAACTATGACGCATGACCTGTCTTGGCTTATTAATTTTTAAACACTAAAAATGCATTCAGTGTCGTTAAAGTCTCATGTGCATTTGAGTTCTAAATAAAATTCAGAAAATGTTTATTTTATTAGAATTAACTATAACAGTAACATATTTCCTAATACACAGTTCTCACAAGTTAACATGTTAAATGTTCATACAGAACATACATAGTTCAATCTGTTATACAGATTGAACTATGTGCGTCTTTTAAAAATAAGATGATTTGACCCAACCAACACACAGATTAAATGGGGATCAGTGGATAATATCATTTATTGCTGTGTGAGTGCTTTTCTTCCATATAATGCAGCAGGAGGGAGATACTGAACTTGCCTTGTCAGCTTTATTCCTCTTTGTCATTCATTTTGGTGTAATATTTGACATTAAAGATCTGATTCAGCAGCGCTTGAATCTGATGTGGCAGTGTTAAACTCAGAAAGAGACTGACCCTCCTGCTGACAGCAATGTCTATACAGTAGACTGACCTTAGCAGAAGTTAAAAGGCCATTACATGGATAATAATGTGTGCTAATTTGGAGGAGTATTACTAGTTATAATTAATTATACATATTTAGATCAGCAATTAGAATTACATTGATATAGCATAATTATCACACTCTACTAACCTGTTCGTCCAGCAAACACTCAGTGTTAATTGTTTATTAGTTGTAAGAAATGTTCATTTCTGGGGTATAGGAAATAACTTTCTTACTGTACAGTACTACTCAGAGCATGTAGACAAAATCTGCATGATTAGGGACTCCAGTACATGAGCATGAACCACAAACAACTTTACATGTGAGGCAAACAAGACTTTATTAACTAGATTAAACACTTAGACTAATCTAACAGAGAACTGAAGCAGAATACAGGAAAGCAAGAAGTTATCACATTGTTTGAACCAGCTTTTATAAACATGCCATAGGAAAAAAAACAAAAAAAAAACATTACAGGTGTGCATTTTGAGACAAAACAATGGCACTGATATATTTTAAGATATGGTGCTTTCAGTTAAAACAGCTCAAATATGCATTTTAGTCTGGGACTATGGGCTCAAGCCTTGTCTTTGAAACTTGGGGTTAATGTATCAAATAATGAGACTAAGTTTGATAGATACATGTCTCGCCAATTTGAATAAAGTTGTCCTGATGCATTTTGTTGAGGCTCTATTTGATCTATGCTGAAGTTGATGCGAGAGAACCAGTTTGGGGATCTTTGCTATACATAGGATGCTATACATGTGATTCTGTTAATCTACACTGTGCAGTTCTGAAGCATTCCTTCAAAAGAGTTTTAATTAATACATACATGCAAAACATCCTTATCTTTCTGATGTGCCTTTGCTACTATGGCAACTAGAGGGCTGGTTCTGCATCTGGGTGTTAGCAGCGGTTCAGGGGTGGTTCTACAGAACTCTACCTCATGGTTGGCGTGTTGGGTGAGGGGCATTGCGGATTATTATTATATACGTAATATATAATATTATATATAATAATAATATTTTATTACTACACAAGGGTCAGAAACAAATAAAAAATGTGTATATATATATATATATATATATATATATATATATATATATATATATATATATATATATATAATAATAATAATAATTATTATTATTATTATTATTATTATTATTATTATTATTATTATTATTATTTATTTTTTTATTTTTTATTTTTTTGGCAGGCCGGCAGGAAATAATCACTGTTACAAGATTAAATTATTAAGCATTCACTAACAAAAGATTTGAAGAGAGTCAGAAAACAGAAGCCTTAGAGAGATTTTTTTTTCTTTTCTTTTTTTTCGTCTTTTACTAATATTCTAATCAGCTAAAAGTCTGACTTTGAAACATTTAATGAGTTCTACGACTGCAGTCCCCAAGGGACAAATGAAATGACTTACAGGGAAAGGTTGACATTGTGCTGCAAAGAATTCTGGATAACAACAGACTACGAGATGGATCTGCCATGATAAAAAGCTCCTTACGGTGAAGTTTTTAATTTCCTTTATGTTTTATGTTTGCTTCTCTGGAGCAATTAAGCACTTGGGGACCTCTGGCTGCGTGTGAACTCTTTCCTTGTTAGATTCCTAATTAAATTGTGTTTGCAGTATCAGCCACTAGGTATCTGATGTTATTATAGCTACAGCACTCTAGCACACTTTGCATTCACTGGTAGACTTTTTGTAGCTTTTTGTAGCTTGGTCATTTACCTTAATAATTAATTTGCATAAAGAACGGGCAAAACGGGAACCTTTTTTTTTTTTTTTTAGCAGGGCTACTGTTATTGAAATACTTCAAAGGAAGATGGTGTCATTTGATAAATGCATTTATGCATGTCACTAATGAGATCTTGCTTTAATTGGCAACATGTTTTCTGGGTGGAAACAAAAAGAAAGTCTTATAGGAACAACCAGTGATGAAAAATACACTGCACATGAAATATTGTATTATGCGTCAAAGTAATGGGTACATTTAAATGATGCTTGAGCTCAAACTGTACGTATGGAAAAGTAGTATGGGTTTAGAATGACATAAGGGTCAGCAAATAATGACAGAAGTTTCATTTTGGGTGTGCTCAGTAAACCTATTAAGGTTTTTTTTTTTTACATTTTCAACTTTCTTTAATGTTTAATGTTGCGGTTTGAGCATGAAAAACTATACCACAACTATAACGATAACAACACAGACACATTTTATCCTTGGAATCACTTTCAGAACAATTTTTTTCCAAATGATGAACAATAAAAACATTGACAGCCAATCAGAATTCATCCTGCAGCAGATGACATAACTGCAGCGTGCGCTTAGAATAAGAATGATACTGTCCGCTGTTGTTGACACCAATATAGTTATCGTTTTCTTTAAAGTTATCATTCTTAGTGTCAACTCTCACTCCAAAGATAGTTGCAGGATTCTTTATATCAGTAAGTTCTGTTTCTGAACTCCCTGAAATGAATTTTTTTTCTGGGAACGTACGTCACAATATTCCTAATTTAAATAATTCCCGCCCAAGGCATACGGAAAATCAAGGGGAAAAGTGACGATTTTGTTTGTGTGTTGTCGTCATGTCCAGGATACAGCAAAGTTTATTGTCAAAGTGGTTGATTATAATTGCCTCCCAGAACTGTCTTACACGACTGTGTTCCCAAACAGCAGGCATCCGCCTCCGAAAGGAAGATAACTTTATTTTGTTTTGTCTGCGCCCTCTGAGGCACAAGCAATTTATTATATACGAAATTATTATATACAGTGGCTTCTCCTACTGCAGCAACTTCCATTTTTCTTAGTGATATTTAGCGCCAGTTTATCAGGAAGTGGCGATTTTGTACTCTTCGGCTCACTGGTTGGAAACGGTGCTTTATTCGCAAAGATTTTATGCAATATTCCAATTTTGCTCATAAATGAAGTTTGCAACTTTGGATGGAAACATAGCTAATGAAAAATATGTGAAAGATAAGGTGTATTTTGAACATTCAAGCATGAAAACATTTTCTAGTAGACCCCAAAAATAAAATCAAGACTTTGTAAAAGGGTATAACAGGTCCTCTTTAAAAAAATAAATGATAATAATTCACTTTTCTTTCATGATCTCTTGCAGGATGCTCTTTTTCACTGATTATGGGAATACAGCCAAACTGGAGCGCTGCAATATGGATGGCACAAACAGAACACGACTTGTGGATTATAAGGTTGAGCGGCCGACTGCAGTGGCTTTGGACCTGGTGAAGAAGTTGGTGTACTGGGCAGACGCATATCTGGATTACATTGAGATGGTGGATTACAACGGCAAAAACAGACACACTATCATCCAGGGATATCAAGTGAGTTCTTTTTGATAAATTTTTTGACTTCGTGATGTATTTTACACTACAGCCTTATACACAACCGTTCAAAATTTTCTAAAGCTCTTCAAGATGACATTTACTTGATCAAAAGTTCAGTAAAAACAGTAATAGTGTGAAATGTTATTACAATTTAAAAGTATTTTCTATTTTAATATATTTAAAAATGTAATTTATTCCTGTGATGTCAAAGTTTAATTTGCAGCATCATTACTGTCACATGATCCTCCAGAAATCGTTTTAATATATTGATTTGGTGTTAAAGAAACAAACAGTTGTGCTGCTTAATAGTTTTGTCGAAATCATGATACATTTTTTTCAGGATTCTTTGATGAATAGACAGTTCAAAAGAACAGCATTTATTTGAAATAGAAATCTTTTGTAACATTTCAAGTGCCTTAACTGTCACTTTATCAATTTAATGTGTCTTTGCTGAATAGAAGTACCCCCCCCCCCCCCCAAAAATAAAAAATAAAAAATAAAAAAAAATCGTGCTGACCCCAAACAAACATATGTATGTGAAATTAAAATTGCATTTGAAAATGACATTTTAACAAATGCTGTTTGAATTGATAACGTATTATTTTCTCAGACAGTTGTTCACAGATTGATTTCAGATATTAATTGGTTATATACACCCAGCAACTACTGTATCTGTGTGGCTTGATCTGCGTTTTAATTTCTCACGCTAGTTTCAGCATTAATTAGTCTAAATGAACACATGGGCTACAGAAACAGATTCACCATTTGAATATTTTAGCTGAAGTGCACTTATGAGGATGGTAATTATGGATCATTATTATTCAAAAGTAGACCTCATCTAAACAACCCAAAGATCTTCTCGCTGTCGTAAGTGTAGAAGGCCAGAGCAGCAGATTATTGTATGCAGACAGGTGTGGGTGCATTTGGTTTAATGGTGCTCTTAAATGTGAGCCACGATGTATTGGTGAGGGGTTGCTAACACCTTTCATTTCAATCGCAAATGAAGGTGAGATTTTGCAGGGCCTGGAAACTGTATCTTCTCTTTTTAATGTCACTGATTTTTTTTAAGGGGTTCCCTATTACAGTATGTGATGATACATTTTTAGTTGCGTGCCCTTCCATGCAAACCCTTATTTTTATTTAAAGCATGGTTTGTTCATAGGTTAGTCACACTCCACTGCTCTCAACTGTATTCAGTGATATACTGTACATTGTGTTCAACTGCAAAACATTAAACATAAAGTGGCCCCCAAAGTGTTTGGACACTTAAACCACACATTGATTATATAACAATATCAAACCAAATGCCTTTTTATTTTAATTTTTTTATTTTAAAGAAAGACAGCTCTAGCATTCTTTTTATCAAAATGTTGCTTAAAATAGTTTTACATTTAAATTAAAATAGGTAGCCTGTTCTCACCTCTCAGTTGAACAAATAAAACAGTTTATTTGTGACTTTTCTTATTTCTGTTAATTGCAATTTTATTTTCAGTTGCAATTTTGATTTCACGTAAGTTTAGAAGTTTTTTTGGAAGAAATTTAATACTTCTATTCAGCAAGGATACGCTTGATCTCTATTTCAAATAAATGCCCTTCTTTTGAACTTTCTATTCATCAAATAATTGAAAATGAAAATGTGAATAATATTTTATTCTGTTTTTGCTGTAGTTTTGATCAAATAAATGCAGCCTTGGTTAGCATAAGAGATTTCTTTCTTCGTACCGACCCCAAACTTTTGAATGGTTGACTTTATTTTTCATAGTTAGTCCATAACTTTTCTTAATCATGACTCAGTCTCAAGGTCAAATACGTCACTTATGTTAAAATGTGTCTGTATATTTCACAATGTCTGTTTTCTGTTTGATTTATTTCTGTTTTTATTTTTTTATTGATTGACTGACTGTGAAAATCGGCTTGTATATAATATTATTATGAAATGTTAAAAAAATCATATTTAATGTGATGGACATCTGTGAGAATTGACTTCAAACATCATTAAGTGTCCAATTTAAATAAGAATAGCATTATGAGCCACACTATTTTTCCAGAAGTCTTACCTTCTGCTGTAAAGGAACGTGTGGATGAATTATCTCCCTGTAGGTTTAGGTGAAGCACAATGCACATTTTAATGTGCATGTATTTGTGGGCAGAGTTCAGTGGTCCCTGTCTGCTCCTGTCACATAGACGTCGCTTGCAGAGGTAGCATGTAGGCTAGAATCACTGCACAGAATCAGGCTGTCCCCAGAGAAACACATGCACTCTGTTTGACCCTGCCTGAACTGCCTGAATGCATATCAATACAATTCAGCTCACCTTAAGCTTATCTGAAAATCTGCACCCTTTATTCAGTAATAAAGATTGTGGTTGTTGCCAGGCCAAATTAAGTCTAATAACAGCATAAGCTAGTGGCTAATTTGATTGTTGAATCAAAGGGAAATATCAAGGACTGTATCTGTGCTGTTCTGCTTTTCGTTGAGCTTACAAGGTAATATTTACCTACCTAAGTAACTTCTCAGCGCTCTAATCGACCTGAAATAGTCAATGCTCCTTTTTCTAGGTGGCACACCTGCATGGATTAGCTGTCTTTGAGGACTACTTGTTTGCAACTCGCTCCGATCCTTCCGGTGGAGCGGTGGTAGACATCTTACGGATAAATCGCTTCAATGTCACAGACCCGGAGACGCTAACCAGCATAGGAAATGCAAAAACGATACGGGTTTACCACAAGCTCAGTCAACCAAAAGGTAAAGTATGAGTTATGCTGGTTTCAGTTGCTTGCCTTTCGGCATGCTGTTGCTATTCCGCATCAAACACATCACTCCTTGGTTTTTGTTTTTGTTTCTAATTGGGAACATATAAAATGTTATTAATATTTTTTTTTATTATGTAATTTTTGCACTGTTGAAAACATATTCCAATATTTATAATATTTTTATTTTAGTAAATGATTAACAATGTATTGTATTTTTAAGACAATAATATATTCTTCTACATATGTAAGATGGTTATGGCTAATTGCGAATGTGACACCAGTGTCCTCTCCTCAGTCAAGGGCCATGCGTGTGAAGTTGACCCTTATGGTAAGCCTGGAGGATGCTCGCACATCTGCCTTCTCAGCGGGAGCTACAAATCCCGGAGCTGCCGCTGTCGTACCGGATTTAGCCTGGGAAGTGATGGGCAGTCCTGCAAAAGTCAGTCCGCCATAGCTCACAGCCTTTTGTTTGTTCATATTTGCTGTTCTAAAGTGTTTTTCTGAAATAATAAGATAATAATAATTAGGGCTGTTAGTTGGACGTTTAAGCCTGGTATATAATATAATTGTATTAAAAATCTTTTTTATTATTATTATTTTTTTTTTAAATGCAACTGTTTTTAAACTAAATCTAAAAAAGGTTTATGATTGAAGCTCTGTAGTTTTTAATTGTGGGTTGCAAAACATACTACATTGATAATTGAGAGGTTTACAAATAAACGTTCATTAAAGCCCAATGTATCATATTTCATACTCACGTTTTAACATGATTTTTCTAAAAAATATTTATGGATAATCAAGAAAACCTATGTTGTTCATATTGAGTGTTCATCTTCAAATATATCTAACAATATACAATTTATTCTTACATTTCTCCTTATGTAATTACTTTTTTTTTTTTTTTTTTGACAGCCCAAATAAAATATATTTTTGTTCTTTGCCAACAAAGTGAAAAAAGAAAAAGAAATACCGGTACTCAATGATTTTATGACACCTAATGTCACGTCATCCCAGTGGAATTGGTGATGGAATAATCTGTTTGTTTTATTTGATTCTCGTCAGCTGGAAATTGAAATGTGTGTTGTTACACTATTAAGCGGGAAGATTGAGTGGTTCTTCATTTGCGCCAGTCTTGGCACTGACTTGGATTGACAGAGATGGAGATGGAGATGAACTTTTAAGAAGATTGGCCCACATGGTTGTGGTGGTATTTTATTGACGGCCTATAGAATGATTCATTACTGCCATTTCCACTCTGTTCCCCCACACGCAGATCCTCCTGATCAATGGACGTTTTACTTAGTTGACAATGAAAGCTATGGGTCAATTAATGACGGTCCTGAGTTAAGCATAAAGTGACTGCAATAATGAACCAAGCTTTGCGTTTTGAGAGGTTTCTGATTTACACCTGCACCCAGATGTTCTACTTCCTCCCTCTTTCCATCAGATGAGAAGCTATGCTAAATGGCCGTGGTTGCCTTCATCCAATAGTCCTTGTGTTGTTTGATATATAGGTCTCAAAGCGCTTAATTGTCTTTAAGGTAGAGGAGCTCTTCCACTCAGAATGATAAATGGAAGTGATACTTATGTGATCTCATCCACACTGGTTTGGTCCATTGAGGAAGGAGGTGGATGTCCCTCTCTTTACCCAGAATCCTATTCCTTTCCCATCGGCCTAACTCATTACAGACAGACTGGGCCGCCCTTTGTGTTATGCCCACTGTGACAAGAGGTTAATTTATTTAAGCTTGTTACTAACCCCGTGGATAACCTCAGCTTCTGTCGTGCGCCTTTGTGAATCTGACAACAGGAGATTTATTGTTTAAACAGAGTCCCAATGAACAAAAATATCAATGCTGGAGCTTGTCAAATGAATCCTCTCAATCAAGATAATTTTTGCCTGGGGATGTTAAGTGGGGCTGATTGCTCCATTCATTTCTGTAACTGAACGCGTCTGCCTGTGCTAGTTTTGGGATTTGTAGATCTTCACACAACTGATGTTTTATTTTGGCTCAAACTTAAGAATTATACACTACCAGTCTCACGTTTGGAATAAGTACGATTTTTTAATGTTTTCTCTTTTCCATTGTTTCTCTTCTTGAAAATGCAGTAAAAACCACAATATTGTGAAATATTATTACAATTTCTATTTTATAACATACTTTATTCCTGTGATAGCAAAGCTGAATTTTCAGCAGCAATTACACCAGTCTTCAGACACTGATACAGGAAAATTGGAAAATCTGAAATATTCCCGTCTTTTGACCGGTAGTGTACTGTATATGACATAAAAGGACTTTGGGTTACACTTTCTATCTGTGTCTTTGCAGAGCCCAAAAATGATCTTTTCCTCTTCTATGGAAAGGGACGACCTGGGATAATTCGTGGTCTGGACATGAATGTCAAGTCGAGCAATGAACACATTGTTCCTATCGAGGACTTAGTGAATCCAAGAGCTTTAGACTATCATGCTGAAACCGGAAACATTTACTTTGCTGATACTACAAGTTTTTTGATAGGACGGCAGAAAGTTGATGGGAGCAGTCGGAAAACAATTCTCAAAGATGGTAATTATTGTAATCATTTTGCACTTTTTACTTTTTTGACCCTGTTTACACCTGGAATTATTTGAATTGAAATCATGTAATGAACGAATCATTTAAAGAATTGTGTGTACTTTTACAGATCTTGATAATGTGGAGGGTATTTCAGTGGATTGGATTGGGAATAACCTGTACTGGACCAACGATGGCTACAGAAAAACCATCAGCGTGGCCAGGCTAGAACAGGCATCTGAAACCAGGAAGACTCTTTTGGAGGGAGACATGTCTCACCCTAGAGCCATAGTGGTGGATCCTCTCAATAGGTACAGAGCCGTAACACTCAATCATAAACCTAAATATGGATTATGTATCATACAGTGATTTGAAATGTTTATCAACATTCATACACAATGACTTATGATTTGGATAGAAACATTTGTTAAGTGACCGTTTATGTTGAAATATTTCATTTTATGTAACTAGCCAAAAAAAAAAAAAGAAGAAATTAATACTTTTATTAGCAAGGAAACATTAAATTGTGATAAAGTGACAATAAAGTGACAGTACATATTTTAAATTATTAAAAAATATATATTTTTTCAAATAGCTATTTATATTTGAAATAATGATGTTCTTTTGACATTTCTATCCATCAAAGAATTCTGAAAAATATATATATATCAAAGCAGCACAACTGTTTTCAATATTGATAATAATAAAATAATAATAATAAAAAAGTCTTACTCATCAAATCGGCACATTATTATGATTCATGTGACACTTAAGACTTGAGTAATGGCTGCTGAAAATACAGCTTTGCCATCAGAGGAATAAATTATATTTTAAAATATATATATATAAAAAAGGGGTTATTTTAAATTGTAATTATTTACAATACTACTGTATTTATGATCAAATAAATGCAACCCTGAGCATATGAGATTTTCAAAATACATCTTACTGGCCCCAAATTTTGAATAGTATACAATTAAAACACTGAAAATTAGAACATTGAAAGACACTAAGAACTAAAGCTTAAACTAAAAATAATTAAATGTCGAAACCAGCCAATTAATATCCAATAAAGACTAATACTGATGAATAAAAAGAAGTAAAATTGACTTAACCGATATTGTGCCAAAATATAATCAGGCTAAAAAATCTGCTTGAAATATGCTTGGAAATGATTAAAAACATGAGTAATACTTCCCTAGTGAAAAAAAACCTATGGCAAAATGTATTTAAAATACATTTATTTCATACTAAGTATACTACAAACCCATTAACATATTTACTGACATATCCGCTTGAGACTTACTGATATGAATATTATAGTTAAACTTTATTTGGAGCACTTCTTTAATGCATGATGCACATTTCTTTATATTAAACCTAAAATGTGTTTTAATATCACTATTAGTAAGGATAGTATTGATCTCTGTATAATATCAGTATTTAATTGCAGTAGTTCCACTTTAGCACAATCAAATATACTTAAGTATATCTTTAGTTGGAGCTCAGCACTATTTCCAGATAACTAAAGTGTATTAAGTACAACATTAGTGGTTCCAATTTTGCTAAATTTAAGTATATCAATTTACAAAAAGTACAATTGCAGAGTATTTATATTAAGTACATAAATATGTAAATGTATTTGTAGTATATTTAGTATAAAATAAATGTTTTTCAAATACATTTTAGTATATTTATTTTTCATTAGGGTCCTTTAAATCAACATTTGCAATCTGTGATGAAATGCTGATCTCTACTTACTTCCCACCTTCCCTGAAGGAACAGTCCTCATTCCAGTTTATTTACTAACATTTGTTTACACTGCATGGCTTCAGAGGCGAATGCAATTGTACATAGTGTAGTGAAGCATGTAGGTGCCCATCCACGCGTTCCTCCATCTGAACTGGTTTGTGTGTGTCTGTGTGTGTGTGTCTGTGTGTGTGTCTGTGTGTGTGTCTGTGTGTGTGTCTGTGTGTGTGCTTGTGTGTGTGTGTGTGTGTGTGTGTGTGTGTGTGTGTGTGTGTGTGTGTGTGTGTGTGTGTGTGTGCACGTGCATTTGTACCAGTAAGCTGACATGGCACGGTCAGTAAAAAGGGTGAGTTTGATGGCCCAGAGCCAATCTCATTATCACCCTCCCTGGGTGTGAGAGTAACTCATGAATCCTGAAGAGGTGCAGCCAGCCAAGGCTGAAGAAGCGAGATACTGCAATGAGGAAACAACCACTCTCGGCCCTCTCAGATTCAATCACGCAACCTGATCACTCTCTTTTTTATCTGATTAAAAAGTACTTAAGTACTGGCATACTGATTGGTCAATGGTCATCAGATCTTTTGGGCCAAACCACGTTGTATCTGAAGAGTACTTTGAGTACTTTTAATTTATTTATTTTTAAATCTCTGTAAATAAACGTCTTATTTAAAAGTGTGCACTTATCATTAAGTAATTAATATATGTTGGAATAGATTTTTGCCATCTTTAGTGAACCCAAGAGGTGTTGATTACTGATTCATTTGAAGAGAGGGAAAGCAAATGCAGAATAGTTTCATTATTTCCAGATACAATGGGTTCATTAGCTCAGAGCCATAATTATATTCATTGCTCAGACCTCACGCTTGTGCAATTTATGCGACTCTCTCTCACATTTAATGAAGCTAATGTATCTTGAATGGCAGTGCTAACAATAAAATAAGAAATGGGCAATGACAGGAAGCTAGAAACTGTTCCTTTGTGAGTTTGTCAACAGATACTCACAAATAGCGCACGTTTGCACAAGTAAAAACGGCAACTTATCGCCCAGTCACCACTGCGTGTCATTCCCGATGGGATAACTTCAGTGGTGTGGAAGCGATTCAAATCTGCATTAAAAGCATCGTCTGCTGAACTGCCAGCTCAGAGGATGTCACACAGACTGCATGACTGCATTGAGAGTGGAAAGCTTTCTGGAGCTGGGGCTCAGACAGGAAATGAGAAGCGCCTCTTCTAAGGTGCCATTGATGTGTCCTGTTTTGACAGGCAGTAAAAAAAGACGATGGTGGATGATGGAAATTTAGAGATGTAAATTGTTGACCTCTCCAACAGGGCATCAGAGGATAGATCACATGAACTTTGAACGCTGGCCAAAAAAGAATGATTCATGTACAGTACAGTACAGTACAGTACAGTACATCATACTTCAAAGCAAAGATATTTTTGGGGGTGTTTTTTGAGTGTGGTGAGTGAGTTGGATAACTTATCAAAGTTAAGAGATAACAGAGTTAAATTTTAAATTGATGTTTTAACAATTTAATATTATTACATTACAAAATGATTAGAATAATTATATATAATTATATATTTTAAAAAAACATGATTATTTTGTATCATTTAATTTCAGTCGAATATGCATTCTTCATTGTAAATGTAAAATTTGGTTTTGTTTACACAAAATGCATTACTTAAATATCTTTATTATGACTGAACAGAATCAAAATGCTTTATTTTAAATCTGTTTATCCTTTATTTGAATAATCTCTAGTACAATTTTCAATCAAATAAATGCAGCCTTGGTGAGCATGAGATTTCTTTCAAAAACATGAAATAAACTTTTTGAGAGTAGAGTGAACAGATTATGATAAGTTAATAGATAACAGAGTGAGATAACATCACAATTGATTATTTGATATTTAAAAAAATAAGATTTATTTAATTATACAAAGATTAGAATAATTTAATAATATATAATTATTTCAAAATATGATTACGTAATTTATTAGTTTCAAAATATGACTGCGCTATTTATTAATGTAATATATATTAATTTTATAGGCATTCTTTGCCTTACATGTAAAATTTGGTTTAACGATATTTTTGGTAAAATATTTGGTAACACTTTAGTTTAGGATCCAATTCTCACTATTAACTAGTTGCTTATTAGCATGAATATTAGGATATTGGCTGTTTATTACTTATAAAGCGCATATTAATGCCTTATTCTGCATGACCATATTCTACATCCCTTAATCCTACCCGATGCCTAAACTACTAATGGTATACTAACAACTACCTTACTAACTATTAATAAGCTGCACTTATGAGTTAATGAGGCAAAAGGCGTAGTTAAAAGTTGGGTAATAGTGACAATTGGACCCTAAACTAAAGTGTGACCAAATGTTTTACTTAAATATCTTAATTATGACTGAATGGAATCAAAACTTTCTTTTTAACCCATTTAGTTTTTATTAGTACAATTTTGACTGTGTTTTGACCCACCTGAATGGGCTTATTTATAGTAATGGGGTTAGGGCCCATCATTAGGGCTTGGCCATCTATCAGGTGAGCAGGTGGCATGTTGATCTTTGTCTGCTCTGCTGGATGGGCTTCCCCCTGAAATAACAGCCACCTGTCCTGATTTCTTTATCTCTCACCCCCATACCGTATACATCTCTTTGTTGATGCCACAAGCAGCCTATATAATAACATGATAAGAACGAACTTGCCCAACTCAGTAACTCTTTTCTCTCTTTTAGTATCTCCGGTTCTGTCATTTGGACTTCCACGATTTACGTCTCTGTCTCTCCATTTTATATATATATATATATATATATATATATATATATATATAACCTTCCGTGCCATGCATGATTTCATATATATATATGTATGTATATAATTTTTTTTTTTTATTATTATTTTTTTTATCTATGCTCACTTCATTGCTGTCCTATATTCTCAGGAGCAGACTTTCTAAACTGTGGAATTTTTAGCAGGTCAAAACTGATTTTGTAAACTCCTACCAGTTCATAGTGCATAAACCACAGTTTAATGGAGTTCTTATAGTCCTAGCTTGATGCTCCAGTTTAAAGGATTAATGAAGCCTTCAGTGTCTCATCTACAGAGAGGAAAATAAGTATTTGAACACCCTGCTATTTTGCAAGCTCTCCCACTTAGAAATCATGGAGGGGTCTGAAATTGTCATCGTAGGTGCATGTCCACTGTGAGAGACATAATCTAAAAAAAAAAAAAACAGAAATCACAATGTATGATTTTTTAACTATTTATTTGTATGATACAGCTGCAAATAAGTATTTGAACACCTGAGAAAATCAATGTTAATATTTGGTACAGTAGCCTTTGTTTGCAATTACAGAGGTCAAACGTTTCCTGTAGTTTTTCACCAGGTTTGCACACACTGCAGGAGGGATTTTGGCCAACTCCTCCACACAGATCTTCTCTAGATCAGTCAGGTTTCTGGGCTGTCGCTGAGAAACACGGAGTTTGAGCTCCCTCCAAAGATTCTCTATTGGGTTTAGGTCTGGAGACTGGCTAGGCCACGCCAGAACCTTGATATGCTTCGTACAGAGCCACTCCTTGGTTATCCTGGCTGTGTGCTTCGGGTCATTGTCATGTTGGAAGACCCAGCCTCGACCCATCTTCAATGCTCTAACTGAGGGAAGGAGGTTGTTCCCCAAAATCTCGCAATACATGGCCCCGGTCATCCTCTCCTTAATACAGTGCAGTCGCCCTGTCCCATGTTCAGAAAAACACCCCCAAAGCATGATGCTACCACCCCCATGCTTCACAGTAGGGATGGTGTTCTTGGGATGGCACTCATCATTCTTCTTCCTCCAAACACGTTTAGTGGAATTATGACCAAAAAGTTCTATTTTGGTCTCATCTGACCACATGACTTTCTCCCATGACTCCTCTGGATCATCCAAATGGTCATTGGCAAACTTAAGACGGGCCTTGACATGTGCTGGTTTAAGCAGGGGAACCTTCCGTGCCATGCATGATTTCAAACCATGACGTCTTAGTGTATTACCAACAGTAACCTTGGAAACGGTGGTCCCAGCTCTTTTCAGGTCATTGACCAGCTCCTCCCCTGTAGTTCTCGGCTGATTTCTCACCTTTCTTAGGATCATTGAGACCCCACGAGGTGAGATCTTGCATGGAGCCCCAGTCCGAGGGAGATTGACAGTCATGTTTAGCTTCTTCCATTTTCTAATGATTGCTCCAACAGTGGACCTTTTTTCACCAAGCTGCTTGGCAATTTCCCGTAGCCCTTTCCAGCCTTGTGGAGGTGTACAATTTTGTCTCTAGTGTCTTTGGACAGCTCTTTGGTCTTGGCCATGTTAGTAGTTGGATTCTTACTGATTGTATGGGGTGGACAGGTGTCTTTATGCAGCTAACGACCTCAAACAGGTGCATCTAATTTAGGATAATAAATGGAGTGGAGGTGGACATTTTAAAGGCAGACTAACAGGTCTTTGAGGGTCAGAATTCTAGCTGATAGACAGGTGTTCAAATACTTATTTGCGCTGTATCATACAAATAAATAGTTAAAAAATCATACATTGGGATTTCTGGATTTTTTTTTTTTTGATTATGTCTCTCACAGTGGACATGCACCTACGATGACAATTTCAGACCCCTCCATGATTTCCAAGTGGGAGAACTTGCATATATATATATATACATACACATTTTATATATACACATATATATACAGCCGTTTTTAACTGTGATAATAATAAGAAATAGTTATTGAGCAGTAAATCATCATTTTAGAATTTACAAAATCCTCATTGAAAATTAATAGAAAATAAACTGGTCTTATTAAATTTAAATTGGCCTAAAAATTCTATTCTTTTATAAATATTACATATAACATTTTGTGAAGGTTAAAGAAGGTTAAGGAGCGGGAGGATACTATTTTTAAGAGCCTCAGGCCCTTTTTTTGTACTCGTTGAAAATGCCATGTAATCTTTGCTCATTTCGGTTAGACCCTGCATGTGATTACATTCAGAACAGTGCAGAACAGACTCGGAGCATGCTGTTTGCCTTCTGAATAATTCATGGGGTCACGTAGCCAACACACTGGGACAGAGAGCGCTTGATTCGCCCTTTATCCAATTCTGTTTTATGTGGTGCACATGAAGCAAGACTTCTATCATTGATGAGGCAGAAAAGCTTGCGTTGACCGCTGAGTAGTACTCAGAGGCAGCAAATCCCTTGAGCACACTTACTAGGGAAAGGATCATGTCGAAACGTTGACCCAATCACTTTTCAAATATCACTAACCCATTGAGAGTAACAGTTCGTGTTGGCACAGGACCTTTCAGTATATCCACAACTAACAAAAGAAAATGAAAATGAGAGGACCAACCAGAGGAATGTCTTGATATGGATGGTGGCCTTGTTTTCTAGACATTTTAAGCCACTCACTGTTTGTCCTTGGTGTCAGTTTATCTTGTTGGTTAACAGATTTATCTCCAGATCAAAATGATTTCCCTTTGGTGTGAGATGCTGACTTTTCCTAAGCATATTTTGTTTATGTTCAGTGTACATTTTTTTTGACTTGGAGGCAATTTGTTTCAATTTGTTTCAGCTGTGCAATTCCTGTCGTGGCGAGTAAGTTGTGATTGATATTCATGTCTGCTTCAAACGTAAAAACAAGAGCTTTTTTTCATGGATTACACTGACTGTGTTTTGGTTTTGGTTGCAGTTGGATGTACTGGACGGATTGGGAAGAGGATGAGGTGAACGACAGCATCGGGAGAATAGAGAAAGCCTGGATGGATGGGTCCAACAGGAAAATATTTGTCACATCTAACATGCTGTGGCCCAATGGACTCACTCTGGACCATGGAACCAGTACCATGTACTGGTGTGATGCCTATTATGATCACATTGAGAGAATCTACCTCAATGGCACTGGGAGAATGGTGAGTGAAATGTTGCTTTTTCATAGCTTCGGAATCTCAATGAATTTCTTAGTTATTTTCTCCAGACTTTTCAGATGTTTCTCGTAAAAAGTCTTGCAATTTAAATATTAAATGTGACAATTGTTAACCAATTAGGCAGGGCTTCCTAAAGCCTGGAAGATGATTAGCATTTAGCTCAGGTTCCCTCATAATTTAATTGAAAAGTCTTTCATAAAACAGAACAATCCAATGCATTTGTGAATTTATGTAAATTTATAAAAAAGCTTTTATTTAGTCATTTCTTTGGCAATTAAAATCAGTTGACAAAACTGTTTCCTGTTTTGGAAACAAAGTCTTTCCTGTTTTGTTCTGCAAAATACTATATTGTCCACAGTCAAATCACAAATGTGAATTTTGTTTCTAATAAGTTGCTAATAATGACTACAACCTCAATACTTATGTTTGCTAATAAGGACTACAATTTTAATTCTGAAGTTTGCTAATGAGGACTACAACTCATCAATTAATCAAGCACGTAAAGTCACATTTTTAAAGCACACAGTGATTTCAAAATCTACATTTGAGGTCTGACTGTGCATAGTCTATGTTACTGCACAGAATGGGAAAGTCTCTTCAAGTAATGTTGACCACAGACTTTATTTTACTTCGATCGAAAACCACTTTATAAAAACCCATTAGAAATTCCTGAGGGAACCCATGGCAAATTAGACTTCTGGATAGGCCCACGAATTGATGTAATGATTGAAGAGCTCTATTATTGAGACAAACTTTGACAGAATAAACAAGCTTTAAAATGTATGATGAATGCATAGCTTGGATTAATTTGGTCTTATAAGAATGACTTTAATGTGAAATGAGAGTGCAGGTTGAGAGTTTGCTTGGCACACTGTATCTTTGAAGCATTGAAACATTGTTCAGTGTTTCATCCGTTCAAGTTCATCCATCAGGCCATTAGATATTAACCCTTAAATACATTAATGTTTCGCCAATCTATATCTAACACAGATGGATCTATACCTGTCGTGATAATATAAAACTCTCCTGATATTAGAGTAACAATTACAGAAGAATAAAATAAAGCCTATTTTGTTACCTTTTGGAGCTTGGAATGGTTCACTTTGACCAGATATTTTATAACATCATCACTATCCTCGTCAAAGCTAATTTCAGTACATTTAGCATCTGGCTCATATTTGCCATCTCAAACATATTTTCTCAAAACTATCATTTTCAACATCTTCTAAATCAATATTTTGATTGCTGACAGCTTCTTCACCAGATCCACCATCAAACAAATTAACAGTGACACTAATATTTGATTGCATTCAGTTATTGCTCTGCAGTAAATCACTGAGCCATTTCAAGATTTGCTGATGATACTTTCTATTCATTTGTTTTCTGCCTGTAGTAACTATGAGTGAAACATCACTTTATCATTGTGTATCAGACATTGCCACCTTGTGGAATAAAGGTGAATTGCACTTATTCAGTCATCAAAGATTTAATTATTGTTGCACAGAAAATTTTTACTTGCACTGTTACACACCTCTGGTCTTTAGCGATACAATTTTTACCGAAATGAATTGGAAAACAGGCATTGTTTTATAATTTTATTTTCTTTCTTGTTATATTGTTTATAATGAATTGATTGAGGAATACTAATAAGGTCACTGAGGTATGCGTTTTAGGGTCTTTACTTCCTGCTTTGCTACTGGTCGGACGCTTTTGCCTACTGCTCCGCACTTTGCTCTATCGCTTTCGTTATTATTACATTTTATCACCTAATTTTAACTTCAGTGAATCAGCACAGTGCTCAGAACGCTTGGATTACTATAAAAAAGCAGAATTAGTTTCATTCCTTCAGAATTCACTGAAGCTTACATTCCGAGGAAGAGAAAACTGAACTGCTTACATTCCGGCGGAAGAGAAAACATTCACAAGGATAAGAGAAAATGCGTCCTTTTGATTCTACTTGCTGTACTAACTGCCAAAAACTTTTACAAAGGATTACAGTTCTTGAAACAAAGCTAATGGTAGGATCAAACCAGACGGAACCCACAACAGAGTTTCATCATGGACAAATACAGCGCACAGCCGGTGAGTGTCATGAATTTAATGCTCCTCAACAGAACATACCTAGTGCAGAGAAACAAGCCGATCGACCTACAAACCGTTGGTACAAAGAGGGGGCAAAACCCAAAAATAGAGGCATTAGACTCTCTCAGGCAAAAATAGTTTCATCTACACCATACACAGCTACAAGGATTACAAACAATGGTCGTCTTCCACAACCTATTCATCTTAAGAACAGATTTGAAGTATTATTGAATGAGGAATGCTCAAATTTGTTAAATGTGGATGAACACAGACAGCCAGGAGCTCACTCTGATACTAACAGGCGCTCAAGGTCAAGCAGACAGCGGCACTCAGCTCAGAGCGCAGCCGAGGTCAAAACATTGATAGTTGGGGACTCTACGATCAGAGATATCAGCTCGAAAGATACAACTACATGCTGCCTTCCACAAGCAACAACCTCTGACGTAAACAGAGAAATTCAAAACATTTTGATGAAACATAAGACTGCAAATCGACTCATCGTTCATGTGGGGAAGAATGATATCCATAAAGAGCAGTCAGAACAGCTTAAGAAGGATTTCAATGAACTTTTTGAAACACTCAAAAGACTGAAAGTACAAACGTTCATCAGTGGACCACTTCCAGCTAGAGGAAGTAACAGGTTCTCACGGTTGCTTGGGCTTAATTCATGGCTGCAAAAAACCTGTAATATAAAAGGAGTGAACTTCATAGACAACTTTAATCTTTTCTGGAATCAGAGGCCACTGTTTCAACAAAATGGCCATCTTCCAAACAAACTGGGTTCAAGAGTGCTAAAGGACAATATCCTTTTCTCCCTTCATCATCCTTCTGCCAATCCAATCAACCAGAATGGCACACACTCACCTGGACACAGTTTGAATGACCACAGGACTTCACTTCAGGACTTGAATGGACATGCGGCTGACACATCTCACAAAGACAATGATAACACCATGCAGCCAAAACATCTTCTGCTCACGGACACAACTTCAGCTGAGCCCTGCCCACTGAGCTCACCAGAGTCAGACTGTGACATATTAGAAATGTCACAAGATTCAGCTCCCAAGGACAGCATATTACAGCCTCGAATAACAACAGATTCAGCACCCAAGAATGACCAGGGAAGCCAGGACAGCATATTACAGCCTCCAAAAACAACAGATTCAGCACCCAAGAATGACCAGGGAAGCCAGGACAGTACATTACAGCCACCAGTAACAACAGATTCAGCACCCAAACACGACCAGGAAAGCCAAGACAGCATATTACAGCCTCCATTAACACCACAGCCACTCTCACCGCTATCACTATCTCCTACATCCCCATTGATGTGTTTCTCAGAGAAAATGGAAAAACTAGTGTATGCTGGAACCCAATTCGCTGGAAGCCCCCAGATATCAACCAGAAAAACATCACTACCACCAAAGTCTATGGGCGCAGCTCGCCCTCTCCCCCCTCCCCCTCTTCCTCCTCCTCGAGCATTAAGGCCCCTTCCACAACGCCAGGGCCCACAACTTCCACCGTCTGCTCGAGGTGTTACAAAATCAACCAATACCAGCTCCAAGTGATTTGTGCCGGGTCCCCGCTGTGATAACAGTAACTTTCTCAAATGTTTACAGAACAAGCGGGAACCCAGTGTTCCTGTATCATCTGTTCATTCACATGTTAGAAAGTCTAAGACCTTTAAAAGCCGTACAGCAAACCCATCTAATCTGGTGCCTATCACACGACAAACTAAGATTGTGGACACAAAAAGCAAGACTGTTAAGTTAGCACTTTTAAACATCCGCTCACTTAAAAATAAATCACTTCTAGTCAATGACTTTATAAGCACATACAACCTGGACTTTATATTTCTAAATGAAACTTGGCTAGAAGACAGCTGCAGTGCAACAATCCTCAATGAAACATCTCCTCCGAACTTTACCTTTATGAGTGTCTCCAGAGCTGGAAGGAGAGGTGGGGGTGTAGCTGCTCTTTTTAAAGATGTCTATCAATGTAAGCAAATATCATTTGGTAATTACCCGTCTTTCGAACATCTGGGTATTGTGTTAAAAGGTGCTCCACGGATTTTACTTATCACTATTTACAGGCCTCCAAAATACTCTTCAGCCTTTGCTGAAGACTTTACAGAACTGTTATCAATAATTTCCTCAGAGTTTGACAGTTTCACTATTGCTGGAGATTTTAACATTCACATAGATAATGCAGAAAATAATATGACAAAAGAAATCAATACTGTTTTAAAAACTTTTGATCTGATTCAACATGTACATGGGCCCACACACAATCGTGGACACACTCTAGATTTACTTATCAGTAAGGGTCTAAACATTTCATTGAATGATATTAAGGATGTCGCACTCTCTGATCATTACTGTATTTTCTTTGATTTATTGATCTCTCCTGCCATTGAAGTTAGATCTGTGTCTGTCAAGAAGAGATGCCTAAATGAGAACACTAGTGTACTATTTATGAAGGCCATATCCCTAAGACCGAGCATATCTGCTGACTCGGTTGATTCTCTCCTTGATTCTTTTAACTCAAAGGTTAAAAATGTAATTGATGATATTGCTCCTGTGAAAGTCAGGAAGAATGGTAAACAAAAAGCACCTTGGAGAAACTCAACAGCAGTGCAAATTATGAAAAGACAATGCAGAAAATCAGAGCGCATGTGGCGAAAGACAAAACTTGTAATCCACTATAACATCTATAGAGACACCATTCGTGCTTTCAATATGGAACTAGGCAAAGCTAGACAGACTTTCTTCTCCAATATCATAAACAGAAACCTAAATAATACTCGAAATCTCTTCGCTACTGTCGACAGACTAACAAATCCCCCAAGCGAGATTCCCAGTGAAATGCTCTCCGACAGCAAGTGTAGTGAGTTTGCTACCTTTTTCTCTGAGAAAATCAATAATATTAGAAAGGTGATCAGCACATCCTTGAGTTGCGCTGGGGTCAGTCAGATCAGACTTCAACCTGAGAAAGTAGTTACTATGTCTGATTTTGAAGAAATTGATGGCAAAATTCTGAAAGAAACCGTTCAGCACCTTAAAACATCAACCTGCGCCCTTGACACACTTCCCACATCTTTTTTTAAAAGTGTGTTAGACTGTTTAGAAGCAGATCTCATAGAAGTGGTAAATGCCTCACTTTTCTATGGAAGTTTTCCAAACTCCCTTAAAACTGCTGTTGTCAAACCCCTCCTGAAAAAGAGCAATCTGGATAAGACTATATTAAGCAACTATAGACCGATCTCAAATCTTCCTTTCACAGGCAAAATCATTGAAAAAGTTGTCTTCAACCAGCTGAACAAATTCTTAAACTCAAATGGATACTTTGATAATTTTCAATCTGGCTTCCGATCGCATCACAGCACAGAGACGGCGCTCATTAAGATAATAAACGATATTCGCTTAAATACAGATTCAGGCAAATTATCAGTGCTGGTTCTACTCGACCTCAGTGCTGCATTTGACACTGTCGATCACAAAATACTTCTAGACAGGCTGGAAAACTGGGTGGGGTTTTCTGGGACAGTTCTAAAATGGTTCAGGTCATACTTAGATGGGAGAGGTTATTATGTGAGTATAGGTGACCATAAGTCTGAGTGGACGCCCATGACATGCGGAGTCCCTCAAGGCTCAATTCTTGCGCCACTCCTGTTCAACCTGTACATGCTCCCAATGAGCCAAATAATGAGAAAGAACCAAATCTCTTACCACAGCTATGCAGACGACACACAGCTCTACTTAGCCCTATCGCCTAACGATTACAGCCCCATTGACTCTCTGCTTCAATGCATTGATGAAGTCAACAGCTGGATGTGCCAAAACTTTCTACAGTTAAACAAAGACAAAACTGAAATCATTGTGTTTGGAAACAAAGATGAAGTTCTCAAGGTGAACGCATACCTTCACTCTAAAGGTCAAACAACTAAAAATCAGGTCAAGAATCTTGGTGTGTCTTTAGAGTCAGACCTTAGTTTCAATAGTCATGTCAAAGCAATAACTAAATCAGCATACTATCATCTGAAAAATATTGCAAGAATTAGATGCTTTGTTTCCAATCAAGACTTAGAAAAACTAGTGCATGCTTTCATCACCAGCAGGGTGGATTATTGTAATGGACTCCTCACTGGCCTTCCCAAAAAGACCATAAGACATTTGCAGCTCATACAGAACGCTGCAGCCAGGATTCTTAGCAGAACCAGAAAATATGATCATATCACACCAGTCCTCAGGTCATTACACTGGCTGCCAGTTACTTATAGGATTGATTTTAAAGTATTATTACTAGTATATAAATCATTCAATGGCCTAGGACCTCAATACATTGCAGATATGCTCACGGAATACAAACCCAACAGATTACTCAGATCATTAGGATCACATCAGCTAGAAGTTCCAAGAGTTCACTCTAAGCAAGGAGAGTCTGCTTTTAGCTATTATGCCAGCCGCAGCTGGAACCAGCTTCCAGAGGAGATCAGATGTGCTCCTACATTAGTCACATTCAAATCCAGACTCAAAACACATCTGTTTAACTTTGCATTTAATGAATGAGCACTGTGTCACTGTTTGTCCGACTGTTTATACTGTGTCTTATTTTAGTCTTTATTCTAAACTGTTTTAATTATTTTTAGTTCTTTCTCGTTTCTTTATTTTAAACTGTTCTTTATTCTAAACTGTTTTAATTATTTTTAGTTCTTTCTTGTTTCTTTATTTTAAACTGTTTTGTATATTCTTATTTCTTCTGATTATTTTTAATAGTATGTAAAGCACTTTGAATTACCATTGTGTATGAAATGTGCTATATAAATAAACTTGCCTTGCCTTGCCTTGCCTTAAAGAGAAAAAAAGATTTATCCTCTACCACAGTTGTCACAACAGTACATGGTAATATATATATATTTTCTGTTTTTTCGCTGTAGGTTGTGTACAGTGGCAGGCAACTCAATCACCCGTTTGGGATTGCACAGTACCAAAATTCCATCTTCTGGACAGAGTATATGAACGCTTCCATCTTCCAGCTGGATCTGGTCTCTGGTGAAGTCATTCTGCTGAGAAGTGAAAGACCCCCTCTGTTTGGGCTCCGAGTATATGATGCACAAAGCCAGCTGGGTAAAGTCACTTTAACTCTAAAAGAAAAGTTAAAGTTTTCAGAATGACAAATTTTGTATCTTCTTTTAAATAATGTTTTAATGAATAATGGCCGGGATTTCTCTTTTTCCTTTTTAATTCATACAGGTAAGTTGGAATTTAAATTGAATTGGCCACAACATAGAGGAATTTGATTTGCAGTGACAGGAAGATGAATTTACTGGATTGAAATTCAAAGAAATTCATCTAATTTTGTTTGTTGTTCAACTTTATGGTCTCTGTCCTGAAAGCCTGATTCATGATGGTTACATTTTGAAGACTTTGGAGTATATTAAAGCATTCTGGGAAATTAATTGTTTTTCCACTATGACAAAAAAAAAAAAGAGTTAATTTATTAATCAACATTACTGTTCAAAAGTTTGGGCTCTGTAAGTTTTTTTTTTTTTAAAGTATGTATTATTGAGTAAGGATGCATTAAATTGATTAAATGTTACAGTAAAGAGAATTAAAATGTTACAAAGATTTCTATTTCAAATAAATGCTATTCTTTTTTATTTTCGATTCATTAAAGAATCTTGAAAACAATGGTGGACATCATGGTTTCCACAAAAATAGTAAGCAGCACATTAGGGGTGGGGGATATGACCAAAATATTATATCACGAAATTAGTAGTTTTACAATAAAGATATACATCATAAAGTTATTTTTGCTTTAAATAAGGTTTTTATGATGTCAACATTTGTGATACCATGACATTTTCATAATTCTCATCACCAATTTCAATATCCAGAAAAAAATAACTAAAGCCTAATAACTAAGTAAAAAAATCACTTGTTTTAAAACAACAATGCTTATAATGCATGCAAATGAAAAGCAAATAAGAGACTCCTTTCAAGAATAATCAAAAATCTTTCCGACCTCAAACGTTGAATGAATATTGTGATGAATTGAATACACAAAAGAGTCTGGTGGATTCTTTCAGAAAATTCATAATAAATTACTTTTCCTTTTTACACACAGCAAAACTATTATAGATTTCCATGGCTTTAACTTTGATTAGCATAGACCCAACTGCAGAGCAGGAGCCGTACTGTTGAGTTGGGTGGGTTTAATCTGGTGAAGTGGGGGCTAAAGCTCTGTTTAGAATGTTTAACTCTGTGTGGATGTCTGAGGTAAGGAGGGTTGATTACTGTCATCCTCCCTCATAAGTGCCAGTCACAACAGGTAGAGGGAGGGACACTTCTCAGCGGGGCCCTTGCGCACGCAGACGAGCAGCACAGAGAACACAGGAGCGTGTTCGGCTCCCACACATTTCATCTCTTACTTACCTGAGGGCGGTGCGTTTTCAGGGGAGCAGGCGGTGCACCGCATGTCAGAGAGACTCACTCTTTTGAGAAAGATGACAAAGGCAGCTGGGACCAGCAGAATTATATCATGTTTTAAATATTCTCATCTTGACATCCAACTCTCTAAACACTGAGGTTTGTGACGGGTGAGGGTGGGGGAGTCCCGTTATGTCATGTATGCATTTCCTACCCCCAAAAAATATGGGCTTTTTGACAGTCTACATTCTCAGCAGAAGACAAATTTCTCCAAAGTGCTTGTCGGGAAAAAGATTAATTGTGTTTCCGCTTTTTGGAATACCTCAGATTGGCCATTACAAAGCGTTTTTTATCTCATTGGTTCAGGCAATGCCTTTCGACCACTCTCTAAATGAAACCTTATTATTGTCCCCATGCCTCAACTTAATAAGTGACAGTTTTCTCACAAAACTGTGTTTTTCTCCACTCCTCCCCCTTCGTAGGTGCCATTGCCCACACAACGAATTATGTCAGTGAAAGGAAAAGAGTGTCAAATGGCTCTCTTCTCCAGTGTTTCCCATAATTTACTTGACATGTGATTAAAAATAATGCCCCCGTATTCCACTGACATCCCAGAAGAGCAGGAAATTGGTTCTGAGTGGGCAGTGAAGAAGAACTTTATGTTCTCTGTTTCAAGGAGAGACATTGCTAGAAGCCATAAAGGGATGAACACATAAACAGCTGTCCTGCCAGTGGAAAAGAAGATTTGTAGATATCTGTTGTTTAGTCCTATGTTTGTTTTTTAGGTGACAATGCCTGCCGGGTGAATTATGGTGGTTGTGGTACCCTCTGCTTGGCCGTCCCGGGAGGCCGAGTGTGCGCATGTGCCGACAACCAGCACCTGGACAAGAACAATGTCACATGTTCTGGTAGGCTTTTAAATGTGTGTGTGTGTGTGTGTGTGTGTGTGTGTGTGTGTGTGTGTGTGTGTGTGTGTGTGTGTGTGTGTGTGTGTGTGTGTGTGTGTGTGTGTGTGTGTGTGTGTGTGTGTGTGTGTGTGTGTGTGTGTGAAATCCATTACTAATCCCAGTGCTTATTTATTTTATTTTTATTTATTAGTTTTAAATGCTTTTTTAATGGAATTTAAAAGTTTGCAAATCATCTTATTTTATTATTTTATTTTATTTTATAGTTAACTATGATTTTAAATATTAATTAAAAAACAATTATTTTTATTAAATAAATTGTGAATTTATTGCTTCATTTTTTTTTTTTTCAAGCAGCACTCCTTAGTCCCATAGAAGTCATCAGTCACTCAATTACAGACAAGGACAGAATCTGTTTATGTTGCTTTATTATTATTATTATTATCTTTGTATATATATATATATATATATATATATATATATTCTATTTGTCATGTTGCAATGCTGTAATAAAGAAAAAAGTAACATGCTTGACTCATTTGAAAAAGTAACACTAGTATAATCTCACGCTCAGACGCCACATCACCTCAATGCAGTGTTTGACTATATTTTCCTTGTTCTTCCCCTTGAATTCAGTTTTCCTAATTATTATTATTATTTTTTTCTCCTTAAGACTCTGCAGGTCAAGAGGAGCCCCAGCGGTGCATAAATGATGAGTTTCAGTGCAGGAACTGGCGCTGCATAAGAGCCAATTGGATTTGTGATGGAGATGATGACTGTTTAGATGGCAGTGATGAGGAGGCCCAAATATGCTGTATGTACTTTGTTTTCTTCCTCCCTGACTGGGACGTATAATCCCTGTTGTGCCTGCTTTACTGAACCATCAAACCTCTGTGGCGTCAAGCTGTGTCATTTAGCATGCACACAGTGTCATATATGCCTGTGATGTATCACTCAATACAGAACTTTTCTTTTTGTACAGGTATCACAGGTGTCATCCATTTTATAACGACCCAGTAACAAGAACACTGCAACAATGCTAATTTATCTTATTTATTTTATTAATATTTTTTTTTTAATGTATCTTATGCTCACCAAGGCTGCATTTATTTGATCAAATACATTAATATTGTGAAATATTATTATATTTTTAAATAGCTGTTTTCTATTTTAAAACATAATTTATTCCTGTAATGACAAAGCTGAATTTTCAGCATCATTATATATGCCGATTTAGTTTTTAATAAACATGTCTTATCAATGTTGAAAACAGTTGTAATGCTTAATATTTTTTGTGTAAACCATGAAACTTTTTTCCATATTGATGAATAGAAAGTTCAAAAGAGCAGTTCATTTGAAATATCACTGAACCTAAACATTTTAATTTTTTTTTTTTTCACCTAGAAGTTGTCATTGTTTTGTAAAGAGAGAAGCCTCAAGGTGATACAAAAGCATGAAAGTATCAAAGGTTTAATGTATACAGTGGTCCAATATGCTATGGCAAGCCGTTTTAACATTTAATCTTTAAAACCTACTAGTCTCTATTTTCATGCTACTAGTACTACTTATTTTTTATATACTATCTATTCCATTAAGTACTAGTGCTTATTCTTTAGGTACTAGTGCCTATTCTTTAGTTTAGATACTAGTACCTTTTAAAAATATACTAGTAGTTATTCATTAGATACTAGTTCTTATTTTTTAGAGACTGGTACTCATTCATTAGATACTAGTACCTATTAAATAGACACTAGTACTTATTAATTAGATTCTAGTGCCTATTAAATTGGTACTAGTACTTATTTATTAGATACTAGTACTTAGTCATTAGATACTAGTACCTATTAAATAGATACTAGTACTTATTAATTAGATTCTAGTGCCTATTAAATTGGTACTAGTACTTATTTATTAGATACTAGTACTTAGTCATTAGATACTAGTACCTATTAAATAGATACTAGTACTTATTAATTAGATACTAGTACCTATTAAATAGATACTAGTTTCTATTAAATAGATACTAGTACTTATTAATTAGCTACTAGTACTTATTCAATAGATACTAGTACCTGTTTATTATATACTAGTATTTATTCCAAATGTTACTAGTAAGATTTTTTATTTTACTAGTAAGATTTTTTAATTGAACTCTACAGTGGTCGTTCTGACTAGACATAACATAAGACGAGTATAAAAAAAAAAAACAGTTGTGACTAGTAAGATAAGAAATGTTACTAGTTACAATTAAAAAAGGTACTAGTGTCTAATAAATAACTACCTAACAAATAACTACTAGTATCTATTAAATAGGTACTAGTATGGAATGAAAAGTAATTGTATACAATAAATAAGTACTAGCATCTAATGAATACTTATTAGTAATATTTACTAGTCAATATTGGAATAAGTACTAGTCATAAATTATTAGATGATATCAAAACAGAATAGCTACTAGTATGTATTAATTTGCAGATATCTTCAACCTCATAAGGAACTAGTAAGAAAATATTAAGAGATATCTTCTTTTAACAGATCATTACATAAACATGAGCATACTCTCAACCATCTAATCAGTTCATATGGAAATGCAGGCTAAACTAAGGCAATAGAAGATTTTTTTATTTTTTATTTTTATAATTGGTTAGCATGAACACAAGGAAACATATATGTTTAATATGTAGTTTATTGTTTTGAATGTACAGTAGGCTATAATAAAGACTTTACTGCCAATAATAAAATTCAAACAACAGTTAAGTAGATCCAAAAACCGGTTCATAGCCACCAGCCAAACAACCACAATACCCAGAGATTGGGATTTTTGGTGAGCATTCATAATTCCTTACAATAAAAAATTCTGAATATTAATCTGCATCTGAGAATGAGAGTCATGTCAAAATAAGAGTATATATGCACTGTATTACATATGCATATTCATTATTTTATTTTTTTACTCTAATACCATTAAAAAGGTAGGTTATTATTATATTGTTATTATAAAAACGGCCTTCTGCAATTCAGTTCGTTTCCAGTGTCATCTCTCTTTGATATGTTGCTGGTTCATTAATATTCAACATATTATTTGCATACTGATTATTTAAATAGTACTAGTATCTATTGAGGTAAGGATATATTTGATCTAAAATGTTACTAGTAACTAAAAAATAAGCACTAGTTCTATTTTTTCTTA
Source organism: Abramis brama (assembly GCF_963993115.1). Classification (NCBI taxonomy): domain Eukaryota; kingdom Metazoa; phylum Chordata; class Actinopteri; order Cypriniformes; family Leuciscidae; genus Abramis; species Abramis brama. The sequence goes on from NC_139970.1 coordinate 33,870,326, forward strand.
ACAAGTTAAGTATAATGAAATACTAGTCACTATTGGAATAAGTACTAGTATCTAATAAATAAGAACTAGTATCTAATGAATAAGTACTAGTATCTTTAAAAAGGCACTAGTACCTAAAAAATAAGCACTAGTAGCTAATGAATAAGTTCTAGTACTTAATGGAATAGATACTAGTATCTAAAAAATAAGTACTAGTAGCATGAAAATAGATACTACTGTAGTAGGTTTTAAGGATTAAATGTTAAAACGGCTTGCTATAAATATACAGTTTAGTGGTCATTATGCAAACATTTTTAAATCCACAATGCCCCAAATTGGCCAGTCAAAATCAATAATTTCAGAGAGCTATATAATAATTAAATGATATTATGCTGATAAAATATATACTCTAGCTTGAATTGCACTGGATAAAAGCATACAGTAAATGTGCACAAGCAGGCTGTTTGCATATAATTTGTTGATTTGTTGCTAATTGACATCTCAGGAAAAAAACAAAAACGAATGCAATATCAACGCCTGTATCAAAGTTTTCTCCCACGCACTGCATCCCACTACACAATCTGCTCATGAGCTAATCGATAAGATAAGCACCCTGTTAAAACGTTGGGGACTGAGTCATTTTTCACTATGAGAAATACTTTAACGTGATGTTCTGCCAGAATTATCAGAATTGCAAAATCAATTTTCTGCTCTGCTGGGATGTCCTATAGTTTAATACGCCTGAAACGTTATTGCCTGATCCCACTTGAATCCGGTTTTCCATTTCATCTGTTACTCATTGTCTGGTGGGTACGCGTTGAGTATCCAGGGTTGTGAGTAATGGTAGGTTCTATTATTAAATAGAGCAAACAGTAGAGGAAAACACAGGCAGTACTTTAAATAAACTCAAACGCCTGAGGGCAAATGCATATTTTTTTAGATAAATGTGAAGCTAGCTCAGGAGAATAGATGAATAGCACAATGAAAAGTGCTGTGTCAAAGCAAAAGAAGAGTATTATGCATATGAACTCACTTATTTGTAGAGTGGGCTGTCAGCAGTATAACAAAACATGTCCCCCACACCCCCACACCACCCCGGAAAAAAAATTAAATAACAAATATATGTCAAGCTTGGAAATTGCTTATGTTCTTAGATAAAATATGTACTTTTTTGAGCAAAACATTTCCTTTTTGACATGTGATTTATTGTTTTTGCCTCCATTGTTCCTTCCAGCTAACCACAGTTGCCCGATTGACCAGTTCAAATGTCCCAATAACCGCTGCATTCCTAAGAGGTGGCTTTGTGATGGAACCAATGACTGTGGAGATAATGAAGATGAGTCTAATAAAACATGCTCAGGTAGATCTCTACTCCCTCATACTTAACAGATTCACCCATCAACATCTGCCAGTTATACTGTACCACTAAGTTATTCTACATACACTGTGGTATTTTCATTTCAGAAATAAAACTTATCAATCATACATTAAACGTACTGTGCTCTGTTAATTATTTTAATATTCTTTCTTATTTCAGGGTCACACTAAATACCCGTAGAATCTAAAAACAAACTTTACCTTAATATCACTTTTATTATTATGTTTTATATTTATAAATTAACATCGTATGATAAGTGGCATAACTGGGTAAACCAAATTATTGGGTAGGTATTGAGTCATTGAGAATATGGTCATGCAAAATAAGGCATTAATATGTGCTTTATAAGTAATAAACAGCTAATATCCTAGTAATATGCATGCTGATATGCAACTATTTAATAGTGAGATTTGGACCCTAAACTAAAGTGTTACCAACATCTTTTGCTTTGAAGTAGCAAACATTTCATGTTTTAAGAGGCTTTCAAAATTAAAATAGCAATGCAAATATTTAATCTAAGATCATACTGTACATACTATTTCAGGTTACAGTTAAAAATGTTTTAAAACATGGTTTTCAGTAGAAATTATGAATATTTCAGTTTTTGTTTGCCATTGAGAAGCAAGTGACAGCATCGGCCTCTGCAATAGTGATTTACCATTTTTGAAATGTTTGCTTGTTTATTTCATTGCTGATTCTCATTTCGAGCTACCTTCTTAGTTACTATAATAGGGCAAGGAGCATTGACTTTGTAATGGGAGCTTGATAATCGATAAGCATGTTTGTGCAACGAAGTGAACTTTCTTTTCCCCAAACTCTTTTTTTCTAACTAGAGTAACACCTGGCCTGTTTCCAGAAGTTAACACTCTTTCACTACTTTAAGTGCTGTAAGATCAATGGAAAGGAAGAACCGATGTGATAAATGCTGTCAACAGTCTGACATCCCTCTGATAAAGCCGGAGACGGCTCAGGCCTTTGTTGACTTGGCAAAGCGATGTGGAACACAAGTGATTATACTGAATCAGTGAGGAGCTGAAATTGACAGCAGATGTTAAAGCGATTTAATATTTCATGATTCAAGATGATCTGAAGCAGAGAATTGCTTGAATTGGCTGTAAAATAGTCTCTGGCGTATCAATGAAATTTTGATCAGTAAGCTCTGAATTAAATGATTGCCTTTCAGTGGGACTAATTCCTAGAGTCACACATCAGACTAAACCATCTTAAAGAAATTAGATCTTAAATCCTTAGACTTAAATTGATTAACTCATATGTGTTTGTTCAAACTCTGTCCACTGGGATTAGAAATCAAGAACTGGTGCAAGATTGATTGATTGACCGATTGATTAACTGATTGGTTGATTCATTAATTAATTAATTCATTCATTCATTCTGATAATGGTTTTGCTTTTCTTTGTTTGTCATTTTTTCCAAGAATTGTATTTATTATTATTGTTCTATTGAAACAATCTATTCTCTAAATATTTTCTAAATATATTTGCTCAAAATAGCTAAAATAATATTTAATGGAATCATTTAGTGGAATTGGAATACACTCATTATAATCTTTGCGATTTGCATCTTAGGTGGCCACTGCTAAAAACTCTAAATGTAATAATTAATCAAACTATCTTGTTCCCTTTATGGTTTTGTCTTTAGCCCAGCCATGTCGGGGTGGTCAGTTCACCTGTGGTAATGGTCGCTGTGTACCAGAAGCGTGGCGCTGCGATCAAGATGATGATTGCGGAGACATGTCAGACGAGTCCACGTCCTGTGGTGAGTCACTGTCTTACTAGCTAATTGGCTTGGCAAATTTCACTGTGGTATAACTGGTGAATCTGTCAGTACTGTCATCATCAACCTGCCTTACTTAGGAATAGTGTCTTTCTTTCCTTTTCCACCAACATACAGCAGTGCCACTGCTTTTGTCAAATCTGACCCCATTAAATGCATCTCCGCAACCAAACAAATTGAAAACAAACCAGGGAATAGGAGTAACAAACCTAGGAATAAGGCCATAACAAAGACCACAATGTGCCTTGTTTGTTGTGGACAGGTTATTTGCATGTACATAGTCAGTTTGGCTCTCAAATCACTGATAACACTTGCCTGAGAGAGCATTGCCTCTAAAAGTATATCTTTGCATCTCACTCTCACTCTATATTATTCCTCCACCAATAGCTACATGTCAATGCTCAGGGTCGAGTGCAATATTAACCATGCACATTCTCCCGGCCCTCAAGTCTGCTTTTAGAAGCAGAAAGGAAATGGGAATTAAACTTAGATGCAAGAGCTTTTAAGAGTGTGGCCGTAATACAAATCAGAAATTATCTGATGTTAAAAGCTCACCATACCTACATCCCAGACTCTGAAAACAACTGGAAGAAAATGGCACAGGGCTTTGAGAGGAAATGACCCAGGAAAGTTACCACTGTGAACTCCCACAGTGAAATGACTATTCAGAACAGAACGTAAATTCTGGAAATGCTGGGTTAGACAGGTAGCACTTTGATGAGTCTCTTATTACTCCAGCAATCTCAGTCAAGAAACATTTTATTATCATCAGTCCTCCTTATGGAAGGAGGCACTGAGTATGATTTTCCCCCCGTTATACTTTAAACAAATACAACTTAATTATACTTCTATAAGTTTGCTTTAGGGAATTTCTTCATTACTTAGTTTATTTCACTGTTAAAGGTGCTGGTGTCATTTTCTTTCCTTAAGCCAGAAACTGATCTGACTAAACTAAACCATTTTAAAATTCTGGACAGTTATATTATATATGTTTTTTCCTTTTTACATGTCAGGGCCCTATCTTGCACCCAGCGCAATTGACTTTGTACACCGACGCATGTATCATTCCTATTTTGCACCCGCGCACAGCGGACTTTTCCCTCCACAGACGCACGTCGGTAAACTACCAAATGCATTTGCGCTCCCGGGGGCGGTTCAGCGCAAAGAGGAGGCGTGTTCCGGCGCAAACGTTCCCTGGTGCTATTTTGCTGGTTTAGAAAACAATTCCGCCACTGACCAGGAAAAACCTAGTCTAAAGTCAGTGGTGCGTTGTGCGTGTTATTCATTAGCTATTTTAAGGGCGCATGCTTGGCCATAATGTAGCGAGTGCACAACGCGCATACACTTTGCTTATCTCATCTACACACAGACGCTGCAGTTCTCATTTTTAGAAAACCATACATTATTACAAGGAAAAATATTAACACACGAGGGAAATAATTGTTGTGTCCATGAAGATGTGAAAAAATAGGCATAAATCTAGCTTACACATTTACCCAAATTATTATACGCCTGTTTAACCGAAGCTAATTTGGGTGGGTTTCTCCCATCCCCAATGTAACTTCTCTGTCTTTTACGGCCATGACGAGAACGTCGGTCTCCTCGGCTGTGAAGCGTTCCTGGCGCGAGCCTGGCAAATCCGCCGTTACAATAGCAATCCGCCATGGAAAAAGCGCCTGCTCTTAAAGGGAATGTGAGATGTCGCTCTGATTGGTTTATTTCACGTTACGCCCAAACCACACCTATGAATAATGAAGCTACTTCAGACCAACCCATTTTAGATTTGCATCGGGCGCAAGAGTCATTTATCCCGCCGGTATAATAGCAACAGCGCCCAAGACCTGCCCACAAAGTTACTTAAGTTTCGCGCTTGATACTTGCATTTCAGACCGTTAAAATAGGGCCCTCAGTCTCATACCATCACTAGCTCTCTCTCATGAGAATTGGTTCACATCCTGTTTTCTGTTGACTATGCACAAAAATTCAACATTCAAGCATGTCATGCATTGTTTCCCTAGGGTCCCTATACATTTATATGTGTAAATGCATCTTTTCATGGTATCATGGTTTCATTATATATCACTTCTCCTTCCTGTCATTTTTACTCCCTTGAGAACAAAATTTAAATTCTAACACTTTTCATGCTATGCAGTAAATGTAACTTTCTGGGTTTCTGTCACAAAATGCTGCAAATTGCTCAAAGTGCCATTGTCTTGGTTACCTCTGCTGTGTCTTCGGCTGCCTCAGTACACTCTTTCACAAACACTCCCAGTGTAAGCAGTAATTAGAGTGCATGCCTGACTTCATTTAATCATAATCAAGCTGGGCCGAAAGACGGAACTTCACTGGCTCCCACAACTGCACTGCGCACAACACGTCTAATACACAGTGACGCTCAGCTTGCTGTGTGCTAATTACCATTCTCAACACATTTCAAAGCTTTTAAAATATGTTTTGCCTTCTTACAATATTGGTATTCCTGTGCAGCTGTGGCATTTTGGTATTAGCCATCACTACCATAAAAAAACAGGAGTAGTTCATCCAAATATGAGCAGTTTGTCATCATTTACTCACCCTCATGTCATTCTAACTTTGAGTTTTTATTGATTGTTTTTTTTTTTTTTTTACTGCTGTTTCCCATGCATTGAAAGTGGATAGTCCATAAAGTCATTTGCTATGTCTCTTCAGGATTGTTATACAAAGACAAAATGCAGATCTTTTTTTACCATTCAAAATTATGAAAAATGTAATGCTGATATGTGGTCTTTGACTATGTCATGTGTGACAGTCAGGTTGAGCCTAATGTTGCTCCGATTCAAAAGAAACAATGTGTGGGATTTATTATCAAAGTAGTAAAAATATCATAAATACATTTTAATTTTGTTATTATTATAAAATTGTATTATTAATAAATTTACGTAATGTATATATTGTGGTATTTCTATGTATATAATATTTAAATATCATTAATATACATTTTAAAATTTAGTAATATTTTTGAAACCCTTTTCTCAATTTTACTTTTGCTGTAGTTTTGCCTTAGGGTAGAGTAGTAACAATAACTCTAGATAAATAAATGGGATCATGGATGGGGAAAATGGTAGCCTGGCAAGCCAGACCCACATCAAGATGTTGGGTCTGGGAACCAGGGATGTGCACAGGAATTTTGAGGGGCAGTTGCTCTGACCTGAAAAAAGGGTCCCCCCCCCCCCCCCCCCAAAAAAAAAAAACCCAAACAAAAACAAACTCACGGGCTATATGAAGGACTGAGAATAACAGGGTCTTTATTAAAATACATATACACAAAGAAGTAAAACACTGAAATACAGCACTCTAATAATAACACAGATTTTATCAATAATTGATAATTGATTATCGATCCGATTCTTTAACGATTCTTTTTGATAGCACTGTGTGGAAAAATGTAGTCATATTCTTTTCAAAAAAACAAGTGGTTTTATTTATTTTAAAGCATAAGCTTGAGTAAGCAAACTGTACTTTTTATGTAATTTATATAATAAATAGAACCTTATTGTAAAGTGTTACTGATTAGTTATACACACCGATTCAGACGTCTCCTGAGTTCACTGTTGGAAAGATCAGTTGTTTTAACCATTCATTAAAATGAATCGGTTCAAAGGAGTCATTAGTTCGCGAATTGGACGTGTCATGCGCGTTGTGTGATTATCCCAGCAGTTAGGACATGGACATCCAAGATTTGTGTCAACACAGAAAACATTTCATCACTGGATAGTTTTTTTTTTTTCGTTTAATTAAAGTGTTGTTTTATGTCAGCTGAATGTCCGGAACGCTTTTCAGATAAGATAAGGCAACTTATTTAGCACAATTCACACCCAGCCCAGCGGTAATTCAGGAAAAAAAATCTCTGAATGCTCCACATGAAACGTTTGGTCTTCCGACCTTTTACCACCGTGTCAATTTATTTTGATTAATATGTGCGAGGGAGAGAGAGCAAGACAGCGCTTAGTTTGGAGAAAGTGAAGTCTTGTTTACACTTTCGCCTGGCTCCGAAGAGAGAGAGTGCGCGCGCGCGACCGGGTCTCTCTCTCTCTCTCTCTCTCTCTCTCTCTCTCTCTCTCTCTCTCTCTCTCTCTCTGCTCGTTCTTTCAATTAAACATGCGCCCTGTCACAAGCGCAGCAGTTCATCTACAAAAATTCACTTTGGGTGCTAAAACAAGTTCAATGCAGGAAAATTCATACGTGAATTTAACTGAGTAGTACATGACCATGCACTCGCACAAATGCGACCACATAAAAACTCAAAAAATGGTCGCAGTCTGGAACCCTGATGATGACGTTCGTTTGTTATACATCACAAACTCACCTTTTCCGACAACGTTGAGTCGTCTCACCCGACAACCGCGACAATCTCCTTCTAGGGCCGCTCATGCAGGCTCAGCTCAGGTGCCGGTCGCGTGCAGCGCTGCAGCCAAGTAAACAGAGTTTGCCCTTCCCCTATGACTTTCACTTTCGGTGCCCGAATGGAAGTGAATGAGGCTTTGTGATTTTTTTATTATTTTATTTTTATTTTTATCTAGGCCTACGTGAAATTCTGCATCCATTGTACTTTTTATTTATTTATTTTCCCCCCCTCGGAAGGGCAACGTGAGTCAGAAGGGCATATGGGCAGTTGCCCGGGCAACCTGAGCAACCCCCCTGTACACGTCCCTGCTGGGAACTCACCATTGGCAGGGCTCAATCCGAGGGGCGGGATAAACGGTTGTCTTTCAAATTCCCTCTGCACGCAATAGGATAGCGCTACAACCAATCAGAACGTTTTCCCACCAGCGGAGCTAGTTGATAGATTAAACTTTTGCTGTATCTGGTCGGCAAAACTACAAACACATCTTACTTTTTTAAGAATGACTTAAGTGCCGTTGTTTGTTCTTTTCTCAAAGAAAAGCTTAACTCCGATTCGAAAGACCGCTGTTTGCCAGCAGCAGCCATTTTCTTTGTTTTCAAGTAGCAGGGAATTCACACGGCGTCACAACTCTGCCATCATTATGTTAAGCCCGCCCACCGACTCTATACACGATGTGATTGGCCTGACTAGAGTTTGTGTTTTCCAGCTCAAAAGTCAACGGAGAGTTGCTAGACTACCCTGGCTGCAAAATAAAATTTGCTGCCGCTAGGGTGCGTCTAGATTTTTAGGCTAGGAAAATGGTACTATAAATTTAAAACCGCATGTAGTTTTAATTTAACGTAGAAATTGTTGCTGCTGTTTTATTTAATAGACAACACTGGCTTGTTGAATGTCCTATCTTGAAGATAGGATTGTATTATAATCTAAAAGATATGAACTTGAACTGCCACTGTCTACTGCACAGATTCTTATAAGTGATTTTTTCCCCCTTCAAATCAGATTTCACTGGGCAGAGAGTTATTACCCCTGCAGTCTCACTTCTTGTTGTTGAACCTGATCTATTGTGAAAACAGGATGTTTAAAGTAGTAATTGCCAAAGTCAGGGGACTGGAACACTCTGTTGTGAAATTTAGAAGTGGGATTTACTGCTGTCAACAATAACAGCAGCATGTTCTGGGAATAAATGTTCAAATAAAACTTTTTTTTCTTTTCTTTTATTTGTTGACTCAACTGTAATCTTGACATGTAACCGTCTTCTCCTAGATTAGCAACACTTCGAATGATGTGCTTTCCAATGACTTCTAAGAGTTCCTATTTGTGCCGGCAAAGGTTTTATTTGTGAGGGGGGGAAAAAACAATTCCCTAAAAGTAATTTTCTCTGGGAAGCCCTTGGGATCTGTTATTTCTGAAATCTCACATGCTCAGTTTACTGCTGTTCATGTTTTGGAGATGTAACCCAGTGGAGCAGAATTGCATCTAAAAATGGTGAATGATGCCTACGCACATATTCAAGCAATTCTTGCTTAATTCAGTATTACTTTTAACAGGTTCTAACCCAATTACTATATTATGGCCATCATTTGATGCCAGTTTAATTGTTCTGTAATAAAGCAACATCAAAATGCTTAAACTTCAAAGTGTCCTAAGCATGCATTTTAATGCATTTTGTACTTAGATGGACTCTCCACTTCAACACACACACACACACACATATACACACATACTGGTGTCCATGTTTTATGGGGACTTCCCATAAACGTAATGGTTATACTGTACAAACTGTGCATTCTACCCACCTACACTAACCGTACCCCTAAACCTACCCATCACAGAAAACTTTATGCATTTTTAGATTTTCAAAACACTTCATTTATTATGATTTATAAGCTGTTTTCCTCATAGGGACCAAAAAAATGTCCCCATAAGGTCCAAATTTACTGGTATTACTATCCTTGTGGGGACATTTGGCCCCTATAAGGTAGGGAATACCAGGTACACACACACACACACACACACACACACACACACCATGTTTTAAGGGGACATCATTGATGATTGCAGCACCATATTTGAGTCAAATGACCAGAGTTACCCCCTCATTGCTGAAAATTTATAATGTATAGCAATTCAGTAAAGAGGCTATCTTCTTAATAAAAGTCATGGGGCAGCCTTAATAAATTTCTTATTAAGAGAAATATAAGTAGTATATAAGAAATAAATTAGAAATATAAGAAATAAATATTTCTCTATAAGAGGGATTCTGGTAACGCATCGTCTTGATTAAAATACTTTCTTTTTAGCATTTCATATGTAAATGTATGAACTGTAATCTATTCTATAACAAGAAGCTTGCTCATTTAGTCCCTTCAAGCCATGTGGGGTTTCTTGACTGAGCTGAGAGACACTTTAAAGAGAAACAGATGTTGTTCCTCCACTGTGTGTCATGTCACTATTCCTAACATGCTAATGAGCTCTAGTGTATTCATGAAAAGGTATAACGCAGTACGAGACAAGATATGTTCATAAGCTTGTGCAGATTGCATTCATCAAAAAACGTGTAAATGTGCTGGTGCTTTTTTCCATAGTAAGTCATCTTTATCTTTAAAAAAGAAAAATCCATTTTCACCAAAAGGATTGTGATCCACAGGTTAATAGCAAAACCTGCTGTAACTCATAATGTTGAAACAATAACCTTTTGATATCTTTAAATCAACGCTAGTGAAGCGCACAAACCGTGCTATCACATCGCTGGTGTGTTATTGCTTCCTGGTGAGCTCTTATTGCCTCTGACTGTTTTCCACTGCATCTGTGAGGTCTCGTTTTCCCTTTGTTTGTTTATTTCTTTTCATTAACCTTAGCTAGAAAATAGCAATAATTCACTGTGACATTTTGCATGACCTTCAGGGTGTCGTGGTTTCCGCAATACTAGCACTAAACCCCAGCAGTATGACTTTTGTGTAAAAAAATAAAATAAATGCTGCAAGAGAATAGTTACAGGTTCATGTTCGCCCCCAAACTTGCAAGAAACTATGAAATTTCCTGAGGACAAAAGAGCCTCCAAATTTAATCTATTAGCATGACAGAGCAATCTGTGCCAGGACAAACTTCTTTTGCAATTTTTCAAAGCTAAAAGCTAAATGAAAAATGGGTTTTCTTCTCCGGTGTATCAAAGAGACAATGATGTATTGGATGGGGTTCAAGCGTCAGGGTTTTTGCGGCGAACGTTTCTCACGCTCTTTGTTTCTGCTCACAGCGTTCCCAACCTGCGAAGCTCTCAGCCAGTTCAGCTGCGCTAATGGGAGGTGCATTAGCATGAATTGGCATTGTGACTCAGGTAAGTGTATCCAGAAGTAAGAAAATACTTTACCATTTGCTTTACTTGCTCTTCCATTTGGCACTATGATATATTAGCCTATATTCTTGGGAGCTGATAAAAGAAAGCCCAGCACTTTAATTCAATTAAGTCCATTGATCCTACTGTCCAGTCTTTTTTGTTGCACAAGAAATGCATCACATTAATAACCATTAAATATTCACAGATTATTTTATATGAAATATCTCCATTTCAGATCAAGGAGAGTGTAAAATACTGACCTCTATAATTAATTGCCGGCCCTCAAGGTCTGCAATACGTTATTGCCTGAGTGTGGCACTCAATCAACAACAATAAAACCTGCTTGTTTTGTATGTGTTTTTCTTATTTCTTTTGCTTCCCCTCTTTTTTTCTTTTGTTTCTCAAATGTGATCATTCAGCCAAGGTCAGCATATGGCAGTATTTCTTATCCAGGGTCAGGGCCTTCAGATACCTTGCTGATTTTTCAGTGCAAAATGAGGCTTGGCGTAATTCAATGCCCTGAAGACTCTTGTCTGAAAAGCTCCTGTGGTGCTGTCCTCAGTTTTTGTCATTTTAGTTCTTAGTATTGTGCAACAAACCATGAGGCACAACAGGGTTAAAGACCCCCTTAAGGAAGTGTATGATGATCTTAAAATCTATTTATTTTTATTGTATTTTGATGGAGCAACACAGTTTGTGAGACAATACTTGTTTTTAAAAAAGCCCAACCTTATACATTGCTGTTCAAAAGTTAAAGTAAGTATTATTATTATTATTAGTAGTAGTAGTAGTAGTAGTATTTACAAAATTAACACTTTTATTTAGCATGGAAGCATTTAAATGTATCAAAAGTGACAGTGAAGACATTTATAATGTTACAAAAAATGTATATTTCAAATGTGATGTTCTTTTGAACTTTACATTCATAAATCCCCCAAAAAACATATGGTTTCCACAAAAATATTAACCAGCACAACTGTTTTCTACACTGATATTAAAAATAAATGTTTCTTGAGCAGCAAAACAGCATATTAGAATGATTTCTGAAGGAGCATGTGACACTGAAGACTGGAGAAAAAAGGACTAAATTACAGTAATAGATTTAAAAAATAAATAAATAGAGAACATTTATTTTAAATTGAAATAATATTTCACTATATTATTATTATAATTTTTTTGTATTTTGGATTATCAAAAATGCAGCCTTGGTGAGAAAAAGAGACTTCTTTCATAAACAATAATAATTAAAAAAACTTGCCAACCCTTAAACATTTGAATGATAGATTATGTGGACACCATACTGTCAAAAGTTCTCTATTGCAAGTAATTCGGATATTAATTGTGCATGACTGTACTGTATTTGTGATTGTAGATGATGATTGTGGAGACAACAGTGATGAAGCAGGCTGCATTCACTCCTGTGCTAATGGCCAGTATAAGTGCACCAGCGGCAGATGTATCCCAGACCACTGGGCCTGCGACGGGGACAATGACTGCGGGGACTTCAGTGATGAAAATGTGACTTGTGCTGGTGTTGCCCCTGGTAGGACATCACCTTTCTCTCTTTGCCCATTTTATAGGGTCCTTTGGGATGTGCATCTAGGTAATTTTGTGCTCGCGGGATGAGTCCTGTAAAATCAAGCTCTGTCTGCACTGTGGTTGGCTGAGGTATGCATGTGTCAGACGGATATATTTTGCTCTGTGAGCACAATTTTTTAAGTTCTAAAACCTGTATGAAGGCCCCTGCATTTTGTTCCATTTGATCATCTGCACGCTGTCTAGACTTGAATATATAAGATATAACTTTATTGACATTGTGCAAAAATACTGAGCCAGTAAAATATAGGTACCATCTAATCAGAAGTGCAAATATTTATATAGCATATAAATGAATGATAGTAAACTGCAAATGAGGTGTAAATGGCATTATAGTATTCAGCAAATGATCTGAGTGAAAATCATCATGTGCAGCGTCTGTGTACCATCGCTGTCCAAACCGTAATCAAGACCATGAGATAGAGATATTGCCCAATTTGCCATTGTAACCAAATTTATTAACAATGAAAAAAAGGTGTTGTATTTGAAAATTCTGAAAAATTGTCTTTACATCAATCATTGCTGTCATTTCTGAGTACTCGGGTACTTAGTTACAGTGTATGCCATATAAACACATCAGAGTAATCAAAGAGCGTTTAGAGAGGTTGAAATTCCCTGTTACGTTGATTAAAAACGCATTTGTGTTCGTTTCTGTACATGACCAACTTAACCAACCTACGGAGTGGTTTCCAGAGAATCTGTTTAACACGACTAATTAGCAGACTAACAAAGAGCCGAACGATAGCGATCAAGTCAGTGTTGCTTGTAATTGCCTTGGTGCGATGTCCCTAATTTGGGGAACACAAGTTTAAAACTTTCTCTCTTTTCATACACTTGACAGATCTAATCTTATCTGAGCTCACTAGGGAACCACCTTACAGATTTGAATCTTTTAATCTGCTGTAATTACCTCTGAAAGCTGAGGCCAAGTCCTTCAGTGCTTTCAGCTCACCAGCTTGTCACAGAAATGTTGGAGCCATTCATCAAACGGGCTCCTGACAGAGGTTCTCGGCTCCTGTCCGTCTCTGAGGGTTTGTCCGGCTCATGTCCTTCCAGTGCAGGGCTCAGATCACTGTATAACACATGCTCTGTATGTGTAAAGTGGAGGATACCTTGGTAACTCTCAGCATTAACCTTAAGCAAAGCGGGGGGGGGGGACCCTTAGTCTTTAAGGGTTCGTAATGTTACCAGCTGTCTTTTTCAGGAGGCCATTTGTTTTGTTTGATGGCAGTCTGGGGATTGAGGTCGGTTTTGTGTATGTATGTATGTATGTATTTAACTCCTGTCAATAGTCAGGGTTCAGAATGAATCAGAAACTGATATGGCAGGCTACAGTAAAGAAGCCTTTTCTTTTGTGCTTGTCCTAAGAAATTCTCGCCCCTGTCCTTTTCGTTGAAAGCGCTTTAAGTTTCACTTTAAGTATTTGCCAGGGTCGGAGAGAATATTGAAATATGTATTAATTGTGACAAGAAAAAATATTGAAGTATACTTGATACATCTCAGCCTATTTAACATTATTAAGGCTAGCTGAAGTAATTTGAACTGAAAGCAGAGTAAAAAAAAAAAAAAAAAAACGCTTATGAAACCTTACTTTCTTCATTTTTGTTTCTAATACATTCTTAATGGTTCCATAAATTAGTCAAATATGAATTAAGTATTAATTAAATATTGTTAGAAAAGCGTACTTTCATTCCCAGTTGATGAAAAAATTTCAATAATTGACTTTACATCTTACAATTAGCTGTATGTGTTTGAATCACTGAACAGATTCAGAGTAATTTGTTTTATTGACTTTATTGTTTTATTAAAGAACAGACTCATTTGTGCTGTGTTGGATTATAAATTTAAAAATCTTATAGTGAAGTAACAATAGCACCAGCTAAATGTTTAAGTGCCCATAGACTTCAAATTTGACAATTATTGTTTTGTATGCAATATTGCAGTATTTATTAAAATAATTTATCTATGCACATATATATATTTTTTTTTAATTCATGTGCCCTCATAATGTTTAATCGAAATTACTTGTCCCACTTGCATCGACTTCTCTTCTCTGATGATGTTTTTCAGCACAAGGGTGGGAAAACCTGTCCTATATCAAACCAGGGGCCTATGATCCAATCAATACCCGATGGACAAAATCAAGTCCCGTCCTACATTTTTTTTCTCATTCGACTAGATGTTTCACTCAGATATAGTGAGATTTTTTATTCTACAGCTGGAATTGGACTATACTGGTCATGGTGGTGTATGTTTGATTCACTAAAAAGTACTGACTCATTAAAGTCATTGTTCAAACACTGGTTACGCTGTATGTGTTTGATTCCCTAAAAACATCCAACTCATTAAAGTCATTGTTTGGACCTGGACTACATTGGTCATGCTGTAAGTGTTTAATTCACTAAAAAGATCTGACTCATTAGTGTCATTGTTTCAGGAATTGGACTACTCTGGTCACGCTGTATGTGTTTGATTCACTGAAAAGTAGGAACTCATTAGAGTCATTCAGGAATTGGAGCACCTCAGGCTCAATCTTCTTTTCTTTTTTTTTTCTTTTTTGTCATGTCCAGCGTTGCCTCCTGTGGAATGCAGTGGAGAGGAGTTTCACTGTCGCGCTGATGGGACCTGCATCCCAGAGCGCTGGCGCTGCGATGGGGATAAAGACTGTGAAGATGGCAGTGATGAAACCAACTGCAAGGGCGTTAAGAGAATATGTGATCCCCAGGCAAAGTTTACCTGCAAAAGCTCAGGTAAGCCTACCAGGTGTTTCTCAGTACCAGCAAGTCTGCTCTGACCTCACTTTTTTTTAACACTGACCTACTGCTATATTTTCCTCTTGTGTTCAATATAACACATATCAAATGTATTAAATTCTATGAAGCAGTGGGTGATATTTTATGCCATGATGTCATCCTTAAGCTTCAGTTATCTTTGCCTCTTGCAAATTGAGTCAGATGATAAATCCAGCCTGTTTTTCATTACATGGTGCAATCCTTTGCAATGTCAGAATTTGTATTTATCCAGAACGACTGAGATAAATGGTGTAACTTGTGAGCTTGAATGGTTTGTACTTCACAGTGATTTCTATTTTGGTAGCAAAGCCATTATTCCATGTTCAGTGTTAGCTATTATGTAAAACTAAAAAGGTGAGATATGCAATTTCTGTGCCACTGCCCACTAGCTTCGACGAATGGAAAATTAAGACATCTCAAGGTTTTCCAAACGTTCCTCGATCTGCTATTGGTCGGTCGAACAGACAGTCCCGCTCTTAAGTCACATCTTTGGTTGAGCCAATGTTGCTGTGTTGGAAAACTTATGAATATTGTTGCTTGCAATCTTTTCATCAGATAAAGCTGCAGAACATGTTGAATGCATTGGGGTGGAAAAATGTCACATCTCACCTCTACACAAAAATGATTACATTCAGTGTTTCTTTTGAACATATTTTGCTGTAATTTGTATCATCACAATTTTTTTTTCTCCACTCAGACCATAGTGAAATCAATCAACATGGGGCTTTTTTGATGTAGCAGTCGCCCTAATTATAAATGATTGCCTTGAAAAGACATCTAGAGCCAAACCATAAAAGAGCTCAAGAATTGTTCGTTGTTTTGTTCCTATCCCTTTTGATGTAAAGAATGTGCTAAAATGCAAAGTACACCCTTTCCGGACCACTGCACTGCAGACCGAATGCCAAATCCCATATCATTTTGCCAGGCTCAGAAAGTGTGTTGAATTGTTTATTTGATCATAAAGGTAGACTGAACACAAGGAAACCTGACTGCCAACCTGACTGTTTTTAAATCCTGGGTTTTTAGTGTTGCAAAGCGTAAAAGTTTGTGGTTAGTTTTAAGATTGTTTGAATTTTTTTTATTAAAGTCCCCCTGTAGTCAATAATTTTATCCCTTAATTCTTTGATCACCAAAATGGCATATTTAAATGTTTTTTGTTTTTTTGTGAAAAAAATGCCTTAAATAGCTTGAATGTAACTCTACATTACTACGTTCCTTTTCGCAATCTCAGAGTCAAACAGCTGCCATCTAAAAATCAGTATTCTTAGAAACGCTTTGAACAACTTAACGTCAGTGGAGAAACGCATATAGTTCATCATTACATCAAAAAATATACATAATTCACCCACTATATTGCTAAATGTAACCAATTTTTCATATCAACAGAAAAATATACCGAGATAACCTGGCTTCTCTTGAGACTCCCCTGTTCACCAGTTAATGATATGCTAAAGCCCTGCCACACGTTGACGTGATTGGTTACAAGGTAGTTTGTGACGTAAGAAACACCGGCGATTTGAGACTTCAGTTTTAAGGAGAAAATGGTGTTGGCTTATGAATTTGCACATGGTTTGTCTTAAAGCATATAAACACCACAGACAAAAACAACATTAAAAACTCAACATTGAATTTCAGGGGGTCTTTAAATGAAAAATTATATTTTACAAATATATTAAAATAGAAAACATTTAATAACATTACTGTTTTTACTGTATTTTTGATCAAATAAATGCAGCCTTTGTGAGACTTTTTTCAAAAACATAAAAATATCTAACCAACCCCAAACTTTTGAACGGTAATGTACTGTATGTTTCATAATAAAATGTTTAAATAAGTGTTGCCGTTTTGATAAAATGAGTCTCTGTGGATTAAATGAGCTGACATTTGCTAAAAGCTTCTGTCTGTATCTGACATCACCACAGCTTGACGTTCCGCCACTTTTTAAAATTTACACTGATTTATCTTCATGCTCAACTACAAACAACAATTTAAGGCTGACAGCTTGATTTAAGAGGTCTGACTGAATGTTGTGTCCCAAGGGAAGTGTATCAGCAAGAGCTGGGTGTGTGATGGTGACAACGACTGTGAAGACCACTCGGATGAAGACTCGTGTGAGTCCTCCATCTGTAAGACCCCTACTCAGCCCTGTGCGAATGACTCCAGCACCTGCCTGCCTCCCAGCAAGATCTGTGACGGGAGAAATGACTGCGCTGACCATTCAGATGAGGGCCCTTTCTGTGGTGAGTGCGTGCGAGGCTTTGATTAGAGCCTCATCGGCTGTACTGTCTCAAGATTTGATAAAAACATTATCATTTCAACTCTAAATTAGGATTGGATGAGGCATGTTTGAAGGAACCTGTGACTGGCAGATTATACATTAATGTGCCTGTGTTGCTTGGCAACTGTAAATAGACTACAATTAGGATAATGACCTCTATTTTTTCTTTGCAGATGATTTATTAATTGCATGTATTAGTATTTGTATTAAAATGGCAATTTATTATTATTATTATTATTATTAATTGCTTGGGTACATGTTGAGCATAATTGGTTTTTATCACATTAGCAACAACAACAACAACAAAACTAATGTTTTTATGTTTACTACAGTTAAGATCCTCCTTTTACCCATGATAAAATCACTGTAAAGCAGTGTTTTATTTTTATTTTTTTTATTTTTTTTTACACGTTAATATTAATATTTTGGATTAGCTTTTAAATTTATACTTTCAGTTTTCATTTTAAATTTAGTTTATATTTTATTCATTTTGTTATGTGATCTTGTCTATTATATTAGTTTTTTTATAGCTTTAATTAGTTTTTATTTCACTTTTAGTAGTAATTTTAGAAGTTCTAGTATGTGGATACTATTGACTATTTTTAGTATGTGGATATATTCCTGGAAAAGAAAGACTGTACATTTTAAATGTGAATGTCTGCTTAAAGTTAATTTTGTCCGCAGAGCTAACAGACATGGTCTAAAAGCCACAAAACTTTGATTTTTTGAATTCATTCAGCCTTTAATCAATGCAAGTGTCGCAGTGCATATTTATCACTGGGTCCATAATGCTTGTGTTCACAGCCTTATTCACTATACACCCTGTGACTAACGCTAATTGAAAACTGATATGGTATTACGTGAGGTCTGGTGCATTCTGCAAGAAATGTTGGATGGATTGAATTAGAATTAGTCATGCAGAGTAGGTCTATCAATACACAGGAAGCCAAACCATGAAAAAAGGCAACTTACCAATGAGAATAAAATACCTGAGGAGTATAGATTTGGATTCATTCACTTGAGTAAATCAATATGTATTGTGTTTACCTCTCCATGGGTAAAAAGATTTTGATAATACTGTGCCTACACAGTCGGCATGTCTCTCAGGGCTACTTGAATCTCTTTAAGTTGCATCCTTGAGTGAGTGTAATGGAAAGCTTGCACATGCTCTGTAAACTACAGACACAGGGAAAAATAAGTCCCGTCTGAATCAGAGCTAAACATGAGGATCTGTTTGCCTGTGAAGCCTTCACTGGGGAAAGTGTCTCCTGAGAGTCACCGATGTATAATTCTCAGAAATGCGACTAGACAAACATTTCAGTGACTTTCAGTGCATTGCCAGCACCCGCCCATGGGAGCCCACCGCTCATGTTCTGAGGAAGATGTGTATTATCTGTCTGACTAGACCTCCTTTTGGCTTGGGCCTCTCATTGCCAATTAGATGGTGCCAATGGACCTTGAGTGGGTTGACTGACTCAGACCAGCGCAGCAGGACTCAATGCCATTTGTAACCTTTGGGAAGCAGCTATTCTTCACCTCCATATAGACTTCAGGGTCCCCTGTGAAGAAAATTCAATTCTTTCTTACGGCCACAGAGGGGATCATCATAATCAGTAGAGGCAAAGAGACCTTGGAAAGTGTCATTTTCAACAAGCTGTGTTTTCCCTCCCCTTTGTCTTTCTCTCTTAAAAAGGACCAGGTGCTTCTATGAAAGGAAAAGGCTTATCTATTAGAGATGAGAGACTAAGAGTACCGGCGTTTGTCTGATCCGTTCTGAAAAGAGATGATATATCCGAGACCCAGTTTGCATTTCTTTTAAACTCAAGAAAAAGGCATTTTCCACCTTGAATGAGTTTGTTTGGCCTGCATAGCATGTGGAGTCGGTTATAATTCAGACCTGTGGTTTCTCGTTGTATCTGCCTCATGAATAATGTAATTACTTGCATAACTTCTTTTTTTTGACACTCTGCTGGTGATGTTGATTTGGTCAGTGTAATGGCATAATGACCTAGTCAAGAAAGACACACCGAAACTTTTGAGGTGAAGAGCGATAAGCTTCTAGTCTTGTGCAAATGTTCAATGCAAACCAAACCTTCTATGTTTCAGTTCACACCTTGAATCTCATATGCCAGCAAACATGGCTTCAAATCACCAGCTTTTCAAATTGAATCTCTTTTTGCCCTCACTCATTCTGTTCTTGTCTGTTCCAGAGAAATGTTTGCAAGGTAATGGGGGTTGCAGTCACCAGTGTGCAGTGATCCCCAGCAAAGGGGTGGTGTGTTCATGTCCCACCGGACTCCATCTAGGCTCTGACAACCGAACATGCGAGACAGTGGACTATTGCTCTGCTCACCTAAAGTGTAGTCAGATATGCGAACAGCATAAGACCACTGTCAAGTGCTCCTGTTATCCCGGCTGGAGCCTTGATCCAGATGGAGAGAGCTGCCACAGCACAGGTATTTAAATTCCTCAGACTTACAGGTTACCATAGAAATGTAGTAAAGGATTCACCAGTCCCCTATATATATATATATATATGCTTCTGCCATGATGCTTTAAGCTTGATGTCGACTAGTCACTTGTCATGGCCTATAGAGGGTGCAACAGAAAATAAATCTTTGAAGTCAAAATGTTAAAATGACAAATAAATGCATACTCCGAGAGCACCCCACAAGACATGTTTGACTATACCATCTCGATGTTCAATCGGGAGAATGCACATTTTAAAAAGATAATTGTACACAAAATAAATGATTAAAATAAGCTGCTCTGTAGGACTAATAGCCCTGTGGGCAGTGCGGTGTCATATGCCATAGCTGTGCACAAGGCAACCCGTGTTTGAGTCTCAGCTTGAGGTTCAGGCTTATTTGTTCATTAATGACGTCACCAGTGACTAGTCGATGTCGACTCGACTTTCATCACATAAATGTCGACTTTAAAAAATCTGAAGTCGTTCAACCCCTGATCTATAAACATTTTTCAAATACAAGCTTCCAAAAACTGATGGTGTTGTGTAAGGAACAGACTGACATTTGAGTATCACAAGAAAGTAGCTGTTTTGATATAGACTAATTATGATTCTCAGTGAAATAACTGCACTGTGCATTTCTGTCTGCCCATAGTGGATCTGTCCACGGTACACAGCAATAAGAGCAACTGTAATACAATGACAGCGGGATACACAAACAGGAGCTTCCCATTGAGAAGCTAATGTCTTTATTGCAGCATGCCTGCCAAATGCTTTTAAATTGTCTCAGGGAATCTGAATTTAGGTCATTAGTCAGAATATGACAACAAGCATCTGTGTGGTATTTTATGGACTTAGTGACATGTATAGCTCTTGAGAGTAAGTTCTTGTTCTAGTAGACAGCCACATTTATAGCTCTCAGCAGGCATCTCCAGTTTTTTTTTTTTCTTAGTTTTTTCTTCTCTAAGATTTTTCTTCTTTGTTTTTTTGTTTTGGTAGGGGTGATGTTGCCTAGTAGATACAGAGCTGGACTGGAAACTTTTTAATATTCAATATAAATTATATGTAATAATAATAATAATAATATACCTCAAAAGACCTGAATCTTTTAAGGCCCATTTCACCTGCTGCACTTTTTGATCCACATATGAGGGTTTCATTTTTGTTTTTAAAGACCACTCAAGTGTAAAACACCATTATTCTAAGGTTTCTCTAGAATAACTGTTCCTGTAAATGTCTTTGATTAAAAATATCAGCTACAAGACTAATTAGTGGTTCTGTATAGAAAAATGTGCATGGCTGACACTTCAACACAAAGCGCAATGCTCTTGTAACCTCTAATGCACAGGTGTGGTGTGTTAATAATCAATTTGTTTCTTCTCCAAGATCCCTTTGAGGCTTTTGTTATCTTCTCTATCCGGCATGAGATCAGACGAATCGACCTTCATAAACGTGACTACAGCCTGCTTGTGCCCGGCCTACGGAACACCATCGCTCTCGACTTCCACTTCAACCGCAGTTTGCTTTACTGGACCGACGTGGTGGAGGATAAGATCTATCGGGGAAAGCTCTCAGAGACCGGAGGTAATGAACACCCAAATTGATGTCCCATTCCCTCTTGGTCTTTGTTTAACCTAAGCTTTAGTTTGAGCAGATATTCTTTTTCCCAATTCCTAGTACGCAGATCACGTCCCCAGAATAGTAACGCAATACAGTATGCATTGTGCGTACAATGGCTCTTTGAATGAAGCAGAAAAACTCTGAATACCCTTGTATTGTTTTGAAGACTATTTTGAAGCTGCATTAAGCACACATCTGAGTCTCTCTCTCAGAGGAGCAGGCCCCCAGTGCAGCTATTGCTCTCTCCTTTTGTTAGAATTCCATAAAGCTCTCCACAGCTGAGAATAATTGCAAACAGCTATATTATAGATAGCTGAAAAAAACTTGTTTACTACTGAGGTAAAACTTTCTTTTCTTTAAAACAGTGTTTTCTTTTCCTGAGTTTTTTTTATTTTCAGAAACCCTGTTAAAAACACTAGCAAATATTGCGTTTTGGATGCTGATAAGGATGTTGGTATGCTGGTGTCCATAGCAGGTTTCTTAAAGGAAAAGTTCAGCCAAAAAAAAGTTTTTTTTCTTCATAGAAGTCATACAAGTTTGGAACCAGTGTTAATTAAGTATTATTTAGAATGAACATTATTATTATTAGTAGTAGTAGTAGTAGTAGTATATTTTTAGCTGGGTATTCCAGAAAGCAAGGTTAACTTACCATCAACATATACCCTGAACTCTCGGTTGATTATCCTAAACCTTGCTTACTTGAGGTATGCAAATTTCAAAACTGCTGTCTGGACTAAGTTCAGTCAACCCGGAGTATGAAACACAGGCGTTCCACTTCATGAAGTGGACGAGGGAAGTTTATTTGGACAGACTTTTTTCGTTTGTGTAATTTTATTTTTCTCCAACAGTTCATTTACCTATAGGATTTTATATATTTCCCCCAACTTATATGATGGTGCATGAAACAAATTCACAATAAAAAAGGGCTTTAAATAATAAATCAGCTCCATAGTGAATTCCAAATGATCAAGGGCTTAGTGCGTTTAATTTAAACATTATGCACTAGTTCCACCAGTAGTGGGCACTCGTGCAACGTAAGCAATGACGCACATCCAAGTAAACGAGAAGGAGGGAAGTTAGCGAGTAAAGGGCATAAAAATTTGGAGTGGAACGCAACCTAAGAAGAAGTGCACCATACTTTCTTCTTCTTTTGTTTAATGATGATTTACATTCTTAGTGCATATCGCCACCTACATAGCAGTTGTGTAATAACTTTTTAATCTTATCTTTTAATCTTTAATCAGTTTCTTTATTACTGTGAACAAAAATGTTATTGTTTGTTTGATGCTAATTATATATTAAAAAAGAAACACTGATGGAACTAAAAAAAACAGACTGTGCTTGCAAAGATAATATGGCTGTATAAGTTTATTTTTTATGTTTAGCTATTTTGCTTCCACATTTCTTGTAATATATCACATATGTATACATTATATAGAAAACGTTTCATTGCAAAAAGAAAACTTTTGAGTACAGATCCAAGATGTTTGAGATGAGGGCACATATGCTCTGAATACCTCTGAAGTTAACTAACCCTGGATCATAACTTGCTCCGGAGCAGGTTAGGTTCAGAGGATAACTTGCTATGGCTTACATATCCTGAAAGTTACCTCAGGCTTTGGAACCGAAAGTTGAGGTTATCTGCTTACTTTGAGTAAACCTAACCAGGTAAGTCATATAACCTGCTTTCTGGAATATCCCCCAGTTTTCATTTTAATGTTAGTTGAAGTTTTAGTCATTTGCTTTTGTCTTTTTTTATTTAGCTTTAATATTTTTTTTTATTTTAGTTTTAGTAATTATAATACTTCAACTTATTTATTTAAGTTATTTTCCAATCAGCATTTACTTTTTATTTATTTATATATATTTTTTTAATTGCCGAAATAATTTTTGTTTTGTTTTGTTTTAGAGTGAACTACCCCTTTTACTAGCTTAACTAGCAAGACTCTTTTTGCCCGCTTCATCAGAAAGACATTGCCAGTTGGCCTACATCATTTACTCGTGAACAACATGACTAGAGCAGCATAAATCAGCATAGAAATGCATTCTGGTCCAAGCTGGTCTTTTCTGCAAGGAGTAGCATTTTGAAGAGCTCAACACTTCAAAAGAAAGTTCAAAACGACCAGAATGCTTTGCTGTGCTGAATTCAAAACCCTGTCCACCCTATGAACTAGCACGAGTGGTTTGTTTTGTAGGTGTGACCGGGGCCGAGGTTGTGATTCAGCATGGTTTGGCCACCCCAGAGGGACTTGCCGTGGATTGGATTGCAGGAAACCTTTACTGGATAGACAGCAACTTGGATCAGATTGAAGTGGCCAAGCTGAATGGGGAAATGAGAACGACTTTGATTGCCGGTGGCATGGAGCACCCACGAGCGCTGGCTGTAGACCCAGGACAGGGGTGTGTATTAGTCTCAAAATTTACCACATCCTAATTTTCTTTCCCCATACTCTGCTTTTCTTTTTCACAATTCCTTCAGCAACATTCACAGCAGTGAGAGCAAACACTGAAAAAAAGTTTCATTGCATTTTTTGTTGTAATTTGCCCTCATAGAGACTATCTTGGGTACATAACAGAACAATCATATTTCAGGGGACTTGTTTGTCATCTATTACTAATGATAGTTCTAGAATAACGCGCTGCATCTTGCTGTCTGTTTGTTGTGGTCTGTTTCTTTTTTTGTCTCTTTACTCTCAGCTGTGCTCTTCTCTTGTTCAGCTCTTCATTTCTCATGGAGGCATACTGGGGAAAAGAGCCTCAACTATGACAGCATAAGCTCAGGGATGTGTTTTTCATGATACAGTGATGCTTTTGATGGCAGATTTGTTTTTCATATCACAACACACAGGCACAAATAATAGCTCATTAAATTATTTTCATCATCATTCTTTATCTGGTTTTATCATTTTGTTATGTATTCCTAATGTTATACAGCTGAAACCATTTTTGTCCAAACATTATTTTTATTTTTTTCTGTGAGCAACCCATAGAGGAGAAATATGGTAATCTCCACAGTCCAACAAGAGCTCATATTGGTGCTCAGTTGGATGACATACTGTAAAGTATTTCACTGAAAGCTGAAAAGAACAATTAGGGAACATTTCACACACAGCAGCGTGGCACATTTTAAAAAGGACCTAATTCATTATAGTTACTCGAAAAAATGCCCCACACAGCTGTGTCATGAAGAGGTGTGTTGAAAATGTACTTCTGAAGGGATTAGCTGTCTTTGTGATTAGCAAGTCTTTTATTTATTGAAAACCTGGTTTAATGACTGGATGCCACTGGCCAATTAATTGGCCTTCTAAAAAGAAGGCAGCTACATCCTTGTAGCAATATTCATGTGACGCCTTTTTGCATGTTTTGTGCTTACCTGCTAGGTTCCTCAAACATTTGGTTGTCAATTTAATTGTTTCTGGTGCCTGATGCAGGAACCATGATCACACATTTCATTAGCATATGAGCTTGATGCAAGTATTTAGCATTTTACAATCCCCATTATAATGTGCCCTTTGCTTTCATGCCACCCCAGAGAACTGTGACACCAGTTAAAATTAACCCTCATGTTTGACATTGACTTCACTGGCAGACAGTTAATATAATAGTTTACTATTAGTTAATTTACTCTGGACGACTCAATAGTTAAGTGTTGTCCCAATGAGTAAATAGTGAAAATGACAGTAAAATAAATATTTTAGGCTGTGTTTTAGATCTATTGATATTTTATTAGGAAGAATGTGATTTTGACTTTTAGAATGTTTACACTGACGGACTATGGTCAGATATGGTGCATGACAAATGTCAGTGTGTTTAGATGAATAGTTTATAATAACACCGTGTCCTAACCAGACTGGCCGCAACATGCAATAAAAGGTTATCTTTTCCATGTTAATCAGAGTTATTGTCCTAACTAGCCGCGATGGTGACACGCAATGATTCTATTTTTAAAACGGTTTCTATGAAAGTATGATAATGAAAATCTCAGGTACTGTGTATGTGCTTTATTTCATGTTAAAAGCGTCTAATGTGAGTTTGAATATCATTTTGTGTCTTTTATAGCTATACTGAAAGCAACAATAGCCAATTCACCTCAGATCTTCAAAATAAATGGAAACAAGAACGTTCAAACTGTCAACTCATTGTAAACACACAAGTGTATTCTATGACAAAGATTGTTTCAGTAACTCAGTATGTATTTTTAATAATGTTAGAATGGTGTAATATTCATGAATTTGATATACTTATCCATTTCGTTGCGAGAGCCGGGAGCTTGCCGAGAGACTGAGCCCGCCCACGCGCTCTTCTGATTGGCTGTGATTTTTTATTGACTATTACGTCTCATAGTCGCAGAGTGTCTGGTGTGGAAAGACAATTGTTTGTGGCTGGAATCTTATCGCATCGCGTCTGGTTAGGACACTGTGTAAGGGTTTGAAATTAACAACCGCCAGCCCACCAAATGTGGGTGAAAATCCACAGTGGCGGATAACACACATATCAACACACTAGCCAATTTGGGAGGCTATGGTTCATAAATTATGATCTATCACTTTTGCATGACATCGCTATCAGAGCCCTTCTCCTAAAAAGAGCCTCAATCATTAGCAAAACAAAGCGTAAAGAGGGTCGCACACTGAGAGAAACGCCACGCAGTGCCACATCTTTAAGATTTGAACATTGTTTTCTATACGCATACCGGCAGCACCACTCGGCGTCTATTGAGATGTTCGAGGCACGGTGCTTCCTGTCTGCTGTGCTAAGCTGGAGCCCTAGGAGACAGTTAAGAGGCCACTTTTTCTAACCCATTCTCATAAATGCCGCATGTCCAAGACTTTTGGGTAAAAAGCGCCCTAGCATCTTTATTGCTACGTGCAGGTAAACTCAAGGCAATTATAAGAGACGTCACAGAATTTTGTCTTTATTTATATATTATTTTATTTGAATGGTATCCGCAAACAGTGATTGACTGTCGTGAAGCTGAAAACAATAGAATGATTCAGAATCAGATTTAATAATAAATGTATTTAAGTTGTATCTAAGTTGTATCTAAGCTTTGACATTGATGATCTGGTTTGTCTCTGATAGTTTTGGCTAGCAGAAGTTCTAAATGGCCGGTAACTTAACAATTTAGTAGCCAAATTGACTGGTAAGTGAAAAAGTTCATTTCAAGCCCTGTTTATAATCGTTAACATTTTTATTCTGTATGTAGCATACTTTTCTGGACCGACTGGGATGCCACTTTTCCTCGGATTGAGGCAACGTCAATGAGTGGGAGTGGAAGACATGTTGTGTATAAGGACATGGAGATAGGAGCCTGGCCTAATGGACTCACCCTAGACCATCAGGAAAGGAGAATAGTGTGGACAGATGCTCGGTAAGAGCAAATAATAAAATTGCAAATGAAGAATTAATATTTTGGTGCACATTACAAGAAGCATTGAATAAAATTATGGTTTTACATGTGATTCACTTTGATTCTTATGCAATAATTGTACAACAAAAGCAGTTTTTCAGAAATGAAAAACAAAACTAAAGATGTGCTTTTTCTTTCAGAATTTCCCTCAGGAAGTTGTCATCATTGTAACATCTTGTTGATATGGGCATAGAGTGCCGGTCTCACCTCATGTTTCTTTTTCCCTTCAGCTCAGATGCAATATATTCTGCCCTGTACGATGGCACAGGGGTCATAGAGATCCTCAGGGGGCACGAGTACCTGTCACACCCGTTCGCTGTGTCTCTCTTTGGAGGTGGTGTGTACTGGACAGACTGGAGGACCAACACTTTAGCCAGAGCGAATAAATGGACAGGCCGCAATGTAACTGTGATCCAAAAGACAAGCGCCCAGCCATTTGATCTGGAGATATATCATCCTAGCCGACAACCTCAAGGTGGGTTTTTAATTATTTAAGGGGGTAAATAATGAGTTAACAAAAAGCTAATAAATAATTCAATCATAAAAAATGTGCATTTAAATAAATAAATAATTGTAAAAAGTCAAAATGAAACAATTACTAAAAATATTAAATATGTCTTTGTTTGCCTGCGACCATTAACCGGCAACATGCAAATGTGTTCATTTATTGAAATGTTACATTCTCTGGGGCATTTTAATTTAAATATTTTTGGTCAAGAAGGGGTTCAGCTGACAAAGAGGTTTGGGAATCCCTGCCTTAAAATACTGCTGGAGGCAGTTCACTAAGTTTTAAAGTATAAACTTTAAAAGAGTAGCTCTTATGTGCATTCAATGAATAGAATAATCAAATGGAATGTGTTTATTAAATTGACAACAGTTTGATTATTTTATTTAATAAATGCATAAAATAGCTACTAATTTTTACGTTTACACTTATATTTATGTTTAAATACTGTATTTATGTACTGTGCTGACAGAAAAAGACCCAAAGAGACTGATAATTCATCAAATCACTTGAAATCAAAGATTAATTACAGTGTTGTATATACAGTGCATCATGCAAAGAATTTTGCTGGAGCTAAATAGACTAACAAAACCTTGTTGCCATAGGGACAACTTCTGTTTCTTATACGTATAACAGGCATCACAGTTTTCTTGAAAATTGCTGGAGGTGTCTAGGCATGAAATCAGAAGAAAAATTGCTATTGAAAAATCTCACCCCTACTGATGTTTAAACTCTTATTTGAAAACTCCTTATTTAACTCTCTTATTTAAACTCCTTTTTTTCTGTAGTGAAAAAAGTGTACCCCATGAGCTCATTCTGTGCACAAACCACATCACAGCAAGCCTTGCAGTTTTCATGTTGACCTAACGTAGCTGCGCGTTATTGTAAAAAAAAATAATAATAATATGATCTGCCTATGTTCGGGAGACACAGAGAAATTTTCTTGCATGCTCTGCGTGGTGAGGATTCATTTGAGCCGAATCCCGCTGATCATTCATTTCTTCTGCCAATTTGGAAGCCCAAACGGCTCTGTTTGAGAGCAGCAGAATAATTGAAAAAGGGGGTCATGCAGAGCGTAAGCAGGCCTGACGTGGACTCAAGATGGGCTCTTTCCTCAACCCAAATTAATTTTAATTGTTTCATGGTACAGTGTCACACAGGGCTTTGTTGCCAGCAAGGGCAGCAGATTATCTTCTGTTAAACAGACAGTGGCTGCTTGAATCTTTGAAGGAAAATGGGCTAAAATATCATGCAAAGATGACTTTTATTGGCATTTTCTTTATATTCTTTCTTTGATATTCAAAATTATATTATACAAAATGCATGTTCTTTTTGGTGTTTGGTGTTTTATGCCCCCAACGGCGCCTTCCAGGCAGCGAGGGGATGGGTAGGTTTAAGGTTGAGGGTAGGGTTAGCTGCCTCTAAGGAGCCATTGGGGGCTTAAAACACCATCGAGCGTTCTTTTTTATTTAGTACTGACCTCAATAAAATGTTTTACATAAAATATGTTTACATTTAGTCCACAAGACAAAAAATAGCTGAATTTATAAAAAATGACCATGTTCAAAAGGTTACATACCCTTGATTCTTAATACTGTGTGTCGTTACCTGGATGATCCACGACTGTTTTTTTGTTTTGTTTTGTTTTTGTGATGGTTGTTCTTGAGTCCCTTGTTTGTCCTGAGCAAAACTGCCCAATGTTCTTCAGAAAAATCCTTCAGGTCAAGGTTCTTTACGTACTGTATTTTCCAAATGCTTGAAAACTGAAGGATTTGCAGGACCTGAAGGATTTTCCTGAAGAACGTTGGGCAGTTTAACTGCTCAGGACAAACAAGGGACTCAAGAATAACCATCACAAAACAAAACAAACAAAAAAACAGTCGTGTATATACATATCTAATAGTATTAATATATTATATTAGTTGTATATTTATAACTAATATTAACTCATCTCTGATTTTTTTTTTTAAATTGCATTTTGTAATTTGTAAAACGTTAACTGAAGTTATTGTGATAGCCAAGTGTCCTAGGTGCCCAGATGTCCAAAAATGTAGCCTTCTGTGAGTGTTCATCAGCCGAAATAATCTGATTTGCATCATTTCAACCAGCCCAAAACTGTAGGGAGCCCTGCCAAATCGGCTCATGTCTCCTGCCACAGCACCGGCAGCCGGGTGACTGTTTTACACCGATAAGTGTCGACAAATTGTGCTACACTGCCAGAGAAGCCAATAAGTATGGCTAATCTAATTTTAAAGAGCTCATGGGAAGGTCTGGCTATTAAAGATGTCCAAAATCTGGGCTCTGGCCCCTTACAGTCCATGGCAATTGTGTTTATGTTTGGCCTACGCAGTTCTGTCAGGATAGTGGCAGACCTCTGAGGGTCCGTAGGGAGTGAAAAGGGGCTACGCTAACTAGCCTAATGGGCTAAGGCTACAGCCGTTAGCCTGCACATGGTAAATGCATTATGTGTGGTGAAAGAACTGAGGGTTGAGTTTCAAGAGATCGACACCAGTTTGGAGGGCTCCCATTTTTAGTGCCTGTGTGGCCTGCAGTGTTGTAAGCACTTTTCCAGCACATTGCTGACAGGCAAACCACTTCAAAATTACTATTGGAGTTTGCAGACACAGACAGGGTGTATTTTTCCCTATTTGGACAAGGCTGAAGCAGTGAAAATACAAATTATACTCAGCACTCTCTTTACATACAGCGATGTTAAGGTAAAGTCAGATGTATGTTTAAGAAGTAAGTTTTATGAAATCAGTGTCTGATTTTTGACTACGAACAAATCAGTATATCCAAATCAAGTGTCTCTACCATGAGTCAAGTGCACTCATACTGTTTATACTGTATTTATTCAAGCAGCCCCCCCCCCCCCCCCCCACCACCACCACCCCGCAGACCAGCTGAATGTATAATTAATTCTGTGGGATTCTAGCCTATAATTTACACACTAGAAATTATTTGTTATGCTCACTTGCAAAAATATGCTTCCTACATAAGTGAAATGGGTTCAGCATCGGAAAGAAATAATGGGCCTATATTCAAACACCCACTGGATCAATTATTTACAAGATGCAACTGCTTGTCGAGTTAATTGCATGTAGTTGCTCTGGGTTCATAGAAGGGTTAAAGTCTCTTGACTACAGGCAGTAGTGGCAACTATATAAATAAACATAATAAATGTTACTTGAGCAACAAATCAGCATATTAGAATGATTTCTGAAGGATCATATGACACTGAAGACTGAAGTAGTAATGCTGAAAATTCAGCTTTCCCATCACAGGAATAAAATATTAAAATCGAGAACAGTTATTTTAATTTGTAAAAAGATGTCAAAATATTACAGTTTTACTGTATTTTTGATCAAATAAATGCAGCCTTCGTGAGCATTAGAGACTTCTATCAAAACATTTTTTTTAATTTTTACCAACCTCAAACTTTAAATTGTTTTTAAATAAAATGTTATATTTTAAAAAGCTTATTTTATTTCAGCTATACTTTCAAGAAAACATTTTTCATTTTTATTTAGTTTAACTTATTGTACTAAAATAACTAAAACTGAAATAAACAGATATATGAATGAATAATAAATAATATATATATAATATATAATAATATAATAACAATATTTATATAAATAGTATATAGATATATAAATAAACAATAATAATAATAATTAAAATGTCAAAAACACATAATAAAATTACTTTCAGTATATACATGTATGTATTTTTTATATAAATTATGTTTTAAACTGTGAAAATTTCCCAGCATTTTTAATTATTTTCAATTGAACTGCCAACTTTACCAAGAATGACTGAAATGTTGCAGTTTGTTGTGGGCAGTGCTAATTAAATGACAAATTAGAGGATGATACTATATGAGGACAGAAATTTCTCTCATCCTCATTTCAGCTTGTCTTTTTAAATAGATATTTTCAAGGGTAGATATTTACCATCGATCTGTGAAAGATCTGATGGTTAAATGACTATTCACACCATTAGCTCTGTGTCTGCTCAACATCAACTTCCGTTGATGTATAGAAGCCCCTTTGCAAAGAGTTGTACAAAAGGTCTAAATGTGCTGTGGTGTCAAGAAGTCTGTGGAAGACATGAGCTGTCAGCACTGTTCATTCAACCTCAGCTCTTTTCTTTATCCTGAAATTTAGATGAATGTTTTCACTTTGGTATTGCAGTCTTTTGTTTTGCACATGTTCCCCTTTTTTAATACAGACATCTGAACTATCACATCTCAAACCAAAGGCCATCCTTCCTCATCAAGAAAAGTAATTCTGTCAGTTTGACTGTACAGTAACAGTTTTTTATTTCCTGTTGTAAGTCGGCAGCTGTTCTTTTTCAAATGTTTTCAATTCTTTTTTTCACAAACCACGCATAAACGTCATTATCTCAAAACTACAAACTTTTACATACATGCTGCTGACATATTATTGTAGCAGAGTTTGTGCTGAATACAGTGTAATACGACTTTAGCCATGAAATGTCACAAGTAACAGAAATAAGCACAAATGTCAGAGCATGTCAGAACACCTCAGACCCCAGAGGGTTAATTCATACGATGCAATATTGATTTTTCTCCTTATGTTTTCTTTCCCTGGTTTAAATGCGTGTCACCCTGGGTTTTTCAGCCTCAAACCCGTGCGAAGGAAACAATGGAAGAGGTCCTTGCTCCCACCTTTGTCTCATTGATTATAATCGCACGGCATCCTGTTCGTGTCCTCATCTCATGAAGCTCTCCCTCAACAACCGCTCTTGTGTGGGTGAGTAACGTCCCTCACACAAAAGTATGGATCAGTTTGAGCTTTCTAGAGGAAGTATTGACTTAAGTATATAGTCAGTATACTTGATATGCTTGATATATATATATATATTTGATTTTTGTTGTTGTTTTGGCATCAGCCCTGAAGAAGTTCCTGTTATATGCGAGGCGATCTGAGATCCGTGGGGTGGACATTGATAATCCGTACATGAATGTCATGACTGCTTTGACGGTTCCTGACATTGATGATGTCACTGTGGTGGATTACGATGCTCTTGAGGAAAGGATTTATTGGGCGGACGTTAAAACTCAAACAATAAAGCGTGCATTCATCAACGGAACAGGCCTTCAAACCATCATTTCCGGAGGTGAGTAAAAACAGGAAGTCAAAAACATGTTTTTCTTTTTTCTTTTTTTTTTCATGTTCTGTGTGGTTAATGTAAGGGTTTTCTTAATAAACACCACCTGTGAGAGTCTGTGCTGCCTGTTAATAAGTTGTGTTATATATATATATATTTTTTCCCCTGCTGCCACATTGTAGGTTTGAGCTGAAATACCGTTTTATTTGTCAGACACTCAGTCTTAAATTGTTTTTTCAATTACTAGAAGACTGTGTTCACAGGCAGCCTGCATAAAAAAAATGACGGTTGAAGGAATGCATTAAGAAAAGCAAAAGTAGTGCGAGATGTAGACTGTTGTAGATTTTCTTAAGTGCTGTCTGTTATCAAGCACGGTGTATGTCTTAAACCTTCTCAAACTGATTAGCATGCCAAGCATGTGCTTTTGGAAGTTATTTGCGCACAACATTTTATTACAGCATGCGCAGAAGTGCTGCAGTCACCCATGAGGCTTGTTGTAATGTGCTCCTGTGTTAATGGCTATCTCTGCTACGTGCAGATATTCAAAACTGCCGTGGGCTGGCAATAGATTGGCTCTCAAGGAACATGTATTGGCTGAGCTCTGAGAACGAGGAGACGCAGGTCAATGTTGCCCGACTAGACGGATCTCTAAAAACCTCAGTCATCCATGGGATTGACAAACCAAAGTGTCTGACTGTGCACCCAGCCAAAGGGTAAGCAGCCCACATGGACAGATTGCAAGTATGAGTAAGATTTTTGTTTGCTCTTGTTGCCTATATTTATCAGAAATTTCTTATTAATTGGTGAGAATAAATTAATATAATACATGTTATTTTCTTCCATATACATCCATATACACACACATATATATATATATATATATATATATATATACAGTGCAATGCATAAGTGAATACACCCATGCTAAAGTTGACTAAAAAGAGGAATAAAAAATCATATTTTGGAAATTGAACTTAATGCCTTAATTTAAAAAATTAGGAAAAATCCAACCTTTAAGGACACCAATTTTCTTTGTGAATGAATAATGTATCGTAAATAAATAAATGTTCTTCCTTAAAATACATGGTACATAAGTGAGTACACCCCTATGTTAAATTCCCATAGAGGCAGGCAGATTTTTATTTTTAAGTATTTTTTTTATATTTTTTTTTAGGATACTATGCATCCTGATAAAGTTCCCTTGGCCTTTGGAATTAAAATAGCCCCACATCATCACATAGCCTTCACCATACCTAGAGATTGGCATGATTTTATTTCAGTTAGCCTAAAAGCTAGTTTGATTTGCATTGAGAGATGATCTTATGGAAAGTACCCCATGCCAATCTCTAGGTATGGTGAAGGCTATGTGATGATGTGGGGCTATTTTAATTGCAAAGGCCAAGGGAACTTTATCAGGATGCATAGTATCCTAAATTTTTTTTAAAAAAAATACTTAAAAATAAAAATCTGCCTGCCTCTATGGGAATTTAACATAGGGGTGTACTCACTTATGCACCATGTATTTTAAGGAAGAACATTTATTTATTTACGATACATTATTCATTCACAAAGAAAATTGGTGTCCTTAAAGGTTGGATTTTTCCTAATTTTTTAAATTAAGGCATTAAGTTCAATTTCCAAAATATGATTTTTTATTCCTCTTTTTAATCAACTTTAGCATGGGTGTATTCACTTATGCATTGCACTGTATATACACATTTAATATATATGTATGTATATATATGTATGTATATGTATATATGTATATATATATATATATATATATATATATATATATATAATTATGTCGACCTCATGTGTCATGTCAATATCAACCTTAAATACAAACCACAATAATTATTTTAAATGTTTCTCCTAAAATTTTCTTTTTTGTTTCATGGTCTAGAAAAATTTTCTGGACTGATGGTAGTACAATAAACGTAGCCAATATGGATGGAAGTAACAGGAAGGTTCTTCATCAAAACCAGAGAGAACCAGTTGGTATGTCTGATTTCAGTCTATAAGAGAAAGCTTCAATATTACTGTATGTCAATTTTCTCTCTTTGATTCCCTCGCAATTCTTACATTCACAAGGGTTTAAAGCACATGAGTCACTGTTTTTCAATGTACTCTTAATTATATTTCTGAGGACAAAATCATACTTTTTATTCTGAAAAACTATACGAAATATAAGAAAAACAATTTTACGTAACTTATTTAAAACAGGCAGTGAAATCCATTTCAGTCTAATGCTGCGTTCCAGTCCAAAATTGTCATGCCCTTCACTCGCTAACTTCCCTCCGTCTCGTTCACTCGGATGTACGTCATTGCTTACGTTGCACGAGTGCCCACTACTGGCGGAAACTGCAATGGGCTGAACTGGAACGCCCTAAGCCCTTGATCACTTGGAATCAGCTATGGAGTTGATTTATTATTTACATTTTTTTTCCTTTAAGAATTTGTTTAATGCAGCATCCAAATGTTTATATGTGTGTTTCGGTTGTTTTAAATAAAACAATATATAATTAATATATCATAGAGTTGTCTGTTGTGATGGTGATTAGACGAGATCTGTGGTGACGTCACAATCGTACTGCATTGTGGGACATATAGGTGCCTGAAGTGTACATATGAAGTAGACTCGCTCCCTCGGTCAAAATCGAGGGAACGAGGGTCTGTCCATATAAACTTCCCTCGTCCACTTCACGAAGTGGAACGCACTTAAAAATGGCGGCAGGGATTCCCCCGAGGGGAAGTGCTTAGGGAAGTTCGCAAGTGCGTGTCTAAAAGTGGACTGGAACGCAGCATAAAATGTAACTGGCCACAACTATTATCTTTGTGAAGAGACCTCTGATTAGTCATCCCTATAGTTTTGACCTACAGTAAAGCAATTGCTGTAGTTAATTACCTTTAAATATGATCATTGAAAACTTGAACTTGAGTCAACTGTCTCTATAAACTGCTGCTGAATTTAAAGGCTTTGAGGATATTGTCATGTTTATGGACTTTCAGTTTGTTGTCATCAGTTGTTCTTAGTTTGTCTTGACCTAGTTTCTCAGTTCGTTTGATTAGTCATTTCGTTCACCTGTTGTCATTTAATTAGCTAATTTCCCTGGTGTATAATTACTTCTGTTTGGTTCAGTTCAATGTCGTCATTGTCAATGTTAGTTGTGTTTGTTACATGCAACCTTCCTGAGTATTCGAGTTTCCTTTAAAGGACTATTTTGTGAGATTTCCTATTTCAAGTCTCATTGGATTCTTAGATGCGTGACAGATATAAGTTTCATTTCATTTCCACAGCCTCACAAAGCCACAAATTTGTGGTTTAACAGGTTTATTTACAAAGTTTGTGCATCCCTGGCCTCTTGATTCCATCCATGTATATAAACATTTACACAGCTCCCATCCTCCAGCTAAATACGATTCCTCTGTAGTTTTTTATACACTTGTACATTCATTGATTATCAAATCACGTGCTCCTTTTGTTTTAGAGGGAGTCTTGGAAAAGATGTCTGAGAGTTTAAAGGCTTGTCTGTTGTTGTTGTTGGGAGTATATCATGCACTAGCCCCTCTCTCAATCAAAGCTGTCCTGACACTATTGAAATATCCTTCACTTGTCACAATCAATTTTCCCACTCTGTCAAACGCTCACCGTTTCCACTTTTGAAACAGGTTTTAGACAGAGATTTATTTTAATCAAGTGATTTAGTGTGTCTCAAAGAGGTCGCAACTATATTTCAAGCTGTAAAAAAGGATTCCATACCAGCACTCCAAACAACAGTTTCTAACTGACTTCTTGTTTTCCCTCAGGACTTTCGATTGACTTTCCAGCAGGGAAGATGTATTGGATCAGTTCTGCTAATGGGACTATCAACAGGTGCAATCTGGACGGCAGTGGCTTTGAGGTCATTGAAAGCATGAAAAGGGACTTAACTAAAGCTGCGGCTCTAGCAGTTATGGGTAAGTGATATAGCATCTAATTCATTCTTCATTAGTCAGGCTTAGGTCAAAGGTTAACCACCATTAACCTTAAGAAAATGACCGCTTACATGTTGATTTGATGGCATATGGCTGATATTTTATCTACATTTGTTTTTCTAATTAATGTTTGAGTTTGAGAATATTGAATGAAATTACTGGACTTTGTTGCTTTGGTAACAGCACACCATGAGGAGCACATTTATTAGAAAAAATAAGTGAAAGTGAAAAGTGGTAAAAGAAAAAAAATGTAAATTAGTCTCACATGGCATGCCCTCAGACCATCTGGTTGGTTAGCAGCTGGCTGCTATTTATCAGTTTTATCAGAAATAAAATTATGTTTAAAAGGCACCCGGTTGCAACAATTTTCTGAAGAAAGACTTTGTCATTGGATCTTGTAAAGGTTCTGTTTTCTGTTTAAGGCACATAGTAGCTAGCCTGGTAATACCAAAGGGGGGGGGGGCTTGTCTGAAGTTTAAAATCATTGGTTACCCGTAAGCCAATCACATAACGTTTGGTTATGGCGTGTGTTATGCGCATGCTCAGCCGCATCTAACTTCCACTGTAAACACATGTATGATGCGAAAACAAAACCATCGAGCGAAATACCGGAGTGAACATGGCTGTGAACGACTTTTGCAGATTATGTGAAGTAAATCTACGCATCCACGGTACAATCAGTGTCTACGTCGTCACGGCTCTCAGCCCGCCCTCTGTTCGTTGATTGGCCGGCTGTTTTCAGGCCAAAAACGGAAAGCTATTACGCTGTCTCAGACTGAGTACAGAAGCGAAATGAAATTGAGCGGAAGTACGAAGTCTGACGTAGTCAGGCTACATAGTAGCAATTGGACTAGATAATTGATAATAGATAATTGGACTAGATAAGAATGGTATATTCCCCTTATTCCATGTTTATTTTTCTGTACTTTATTTTATACAAAAGTCAACTTACATTTTCAGGTTTTTTTTGTTCTGCTCACAGAGATTGCTGGCGCAGTATTTAAATGTGTCATGATTTACCATCCCTAAATGTCTGGGTAGAAGAA
Source organism: Abramis brama (assembly GCF_963993115.1). Lineage (NCBI taxonomy): Eukaryota > Metazoa > Chordata > Actinopteri > Cypriniformes > Leuciscidae > Abramis > Abramis brama. Next base: position 33,908,023 of record NC_139970.1, read on the forward strand.
GAAACTGTGGTTGGTAATGTTACATTCCCAGGTCAGATGGTCTTTTTATGTCAAAATTTGCAGTACTTGATCAGAATTAGTTATGGTGATATATTAGACTATATTAGACTCAAGTGTGACACTGTGAGTCTACAGCTACTTTGCTTCAGATTGGTAAAGACTGACAAAATAAAGGCATTTTGTCAAAAATAGATTTAACAATTTCCGTTTAGCCCTAGGAAACCCATTATAGAATGAGTTTAAAGATCAAATTTTGGTTCCCTGAGGAGCGTAAACATACATCTTAGAAAGTGGAGAAGTTTGATTGATTTAGCTTTATATAAACCAAGCTAATAAAGGCTGTCTTGGAAGATATCCATTTTATTCAATGCATGTTTTAATCACACACTTTAGGCCTACTGTATGACTCAAATTACAACTATAAACATTGGCCAGAAGCTGTAATTCTAGGGTTTATAAAGAAGTCAGTCAATGCTGGCTGCATTGGAAGGGAAGAGAGTTGCATAACTTTCAAATGAAAGCAGTAAATACAGCAAAGCTTGTAATTGTGCGCTTTTACTTTATATTAGACCATTACTCTTTCTCTTTGCCTAAATGTATTACACTCTCAATGTACAATGTCATCTGACATGTTTTCTCACATTACTCTCTGTCTGTCTTTGTGGGTGGAAACTTATGTCCGTTAATTATTCATTAGCATGTATTTATTTCCCTAAACCCCTGTTTTAACTGATTACACTGTCTGCATGCTGCAAAGGTATTAATCTTTGGAAAACCTCTATAGTCACGTTCTATTTTAGAGCAGCTATGATGAGCTGAAAAAACAAATGCAATTTGTAAGAAGTGGTGACACTCTTTTAATTAAACAAAGTTTGAGTCATTATTAAATTGGGAGCAGAATGCAGGCTGCCACAAAGACTAATGGGTTACTTTCAAAGAAGTAGCACTGTACAGCAAAACAGCAAAATGATGCTTTCAGTAGCCGCTATCTATCACAATTAATAGGCCTTTGTTCCATTGAGGAAATGCTTTCCATTACTTCTGCAACAACCTATGAGTCTGTTTGGTGGACAGTTATGTTTCTCGTTTATAGTATGACAAACTGCCAGAGATGTGTTTTTGGTATGCATGTTTTTTTGTTTGTTTTTTTTTTGCTTGTGTTTGTACTGAACATGCTTGCTATGCCCTTTCTTGGAAGACTACACTAGGATATGAGTCAAATAGTTCCTAGTCCAACAAATGAATACAGAAATGCAGTAGATGGTTGGTTATTTTAGTAGAAAGTTTTCTACTGCATCACATTTCTGATAAGATTTTCTTTAACATGCGGATTTAGTCCATACTGCCCATATAGTGTGCGTGTGTATACACTATCATTAAAAAGTTTGGGTATGATTTTTTTTTAATGATTCTTTTTAAAGTCTCTTATGGTTACAAGTTTTTGTTTTTTCTTGTGATGGCAAAGTTTCCAACTTTCAACCGCCATTACACCAGTCACATGATCCTTCTGAAATCATTCTAACATGATTTGGTGCTCGAGAAACAATTCTCATTATCAGTGTTTAAAACAGTTGTGCTGCTTTTTTTTTTTTTTTATGCTTTGATGGATATAAAGTTCAAAAGAACAGGATTTATTTGAAATAGTAATAGGTTTTTTTGTAACAATGCAAAAGTATTTATTTTGATCAATTTGATGCTTCTTTGCTGAATAGAGGTATTTATTACTATCAAAAAATAAATCTTACTGACCCCAAACTTATATACACAGTATATACAGGTATTATGGATCAATTCTACAATTTTTCAAGCTGTATCACACCTCTATAAAGGAAAAACCATCTTAGAGACTGAATAGCCAGGGGCCGATTACATATGCATGCAGGTGGGCAGATGATCTCGCAGTCTCTTGAGTTGGTGTATAAGTGGGTGATGAGTGGAATTTCACTTAGAATTCCATGTTTCCCTCTTCCATGCTGAATATGAACCAGTCAAACAATGGCATTAGATCATATACCTTGCAGATGTACAGCATATGTACCTTACCATGTTTATGCAGTTGATTAAAAAGTATAAAATATAAAGTAATCACATCCTCAATGTGAATACGAAAGGACACAAGGCGAGGAGATGAAAGAGTCTCAGTATGATTGATGTTATCTTTGTAATAAGTAAAGCAGACTGGGTTTCTGCACATATACTTGTATGATAAGACAGCTATCCCTTCCAAGCACACAAAACACTGCTTTTCTTTCAAATACCGGCAGTCTGTGTTTTTATAATGCATACGCCACATTGCCATGCAGGTTACCCACAGAGATCTAAAAGAATGGTATATATTAATATGCAGCATGAGAATGTCATCAGAGAACAAAGAGTCAGATTCAGCATAAAGAGGGAAACATTTGGAATACATTACTTCCCCTTCAGCTCATATGCACAAGAAGTCAAAAATGTGTGTAACAGCCACATACATACTTCATATATATATAAGATGCAAAAGTCTTAGGCACGTTAGTATTTTCACCCAAAAAAATGTTTTAAGCCAGTTATTTATGTACTTTGCTCTATGTATTAATCCAGTGAGATTTTTGTCTGAAGGAGTCTGACAACAGCTGGCATGCTCCACACGGAGATCTGATCTCACCAGCATCGAGTCTGTTGGTGATTACATGAAGAAAACTGTGGCAACGTCTTCAAGACGCTTGAAGAAACCTGCCTGCAAAACTACAGTACTGTGTAAAGTTTTAGGCACTTGTGTAAAAATGCTGTAAAGTGAGGATCCTTCAAAAATAACGTCATATTTAAAACAGTTAAAACGTTTAAAACAGCTTTTTACTTGGGTACACTTGCACATAGTTTTTCAGGTAGTTTTGCAGGCAGGTTTCTTCTCCTTTTTTGGCACAGATTATAGCTGTTTGCTTATTATTTGCTTATCTCCTCAAAATTACAGGTAGACTGTTCACAGTTTTGAACATGAATGAAACTTTTCTATTAGGCTGTATGATTTCCATGTGATGATGGGGGATAAGATTTTCAGTCTCTGTCGGCTCTATCTCCCTCCTAGCAAAAGCAACATAAATTAGGGCATTTGCCAAGGTTAACCTGTATAACGTGCTATCAGTTGATGTCCCCGTAAATTTACTTTGGTCTTGCTGTAACGGAAATGGTTTACGATTTCATCCACCCGGCACGGTAAAATCAACCACCCTGCAGTTTGTGTTGAGGGACAGGCCTTATCATTACAGAGAGCTGTGCAGGGAAATATACTCGGCAGAGACAGATGATCAGCAGATCGATACAAGCGGCGGCTGTTTGAAAGATGCGGCATCATTATTAAGCAAAAAAAAAAATCCAATGGCCGCCTTGCATCAAAGTCACATCCGTTATTAGAGCGTGAAACAGTAATTGAAGAGCATGATGACTGAAGAAATGAAAGCAATTTTCCTGACAGGATTCAGTCTTGCCACCTCCTCCTGGTAGAATCTTTAATGGAATGTGACCACTCAGGCAAGTGCAAGCTGCTGTTTAGTGGGCTGTGTGTCACCTTAAGACCTGTGTTGTTCTGTGATCAAACAGTTTAAATGGACATTACACCCAGAAGCAATCATTGATGTCTCTCACCCTGGACAGGTAAAGATTAATATTGACTGCAGTGATGACCTATGCAAGCAATCTTGAATGTCAAATACGCCACTGGCTGCTCAGGGTAGGATGCCATTTATACACAACTGGCCTTACTACAAAAAGCAAATATCTGATTGGAGACTCTCTGTGGCCTAAATGACACTATTATTTGTTTCTGGTTTATGGAGGAGACATGAATATCTTGTTGAAAAATATTTGTGCTTGTACTCATTGCATACATATGAAAGAGTTTAATCATGCAGTAGGCAACTGCTCTGTTCTAAAACTAAGAGAGCTGCCTGCAGAGACAGCATTTTAGGGCGAAATTTATAGATGTACAAATTCATTGCTTTATACAAGTTTAGGGGCGGTAAGATTTTTTTAATGTTTTTAAAAGAAGCCTCTAATGCCCTTCAAAGCTGCATTTATTTGATCAAAAATACAGTACAAATAATATTGTGAAATGGTATTACAATTTTGTTTTATATTTGAATATATTTTAAAATGTAATTTATTCCTGTGATGCAAAGCTGAATTTTTAGCATCATTACTCCAGTTTTCAGTGTCACATGATCCTTCAGAAATCATTCTAATATGCTGATTTGGTAACATTTCTTCTTATTATCAATGTGGAAAATGGTTGTGCTTTTTTGTGATACTTTTTTTTTCTCAAGATACTTTGATGAATTGAAATATAATTAAACATTATAAATGTCTGTCAGTTTTGACCAATTTAACGCATCCTTGATGAATAAAAGTATTAATTTCTTTAAAAATTTTACCAACCCAAAACTTATTTTTTAATGTAACTTTTGTTTTGTTTTAATATCCTATATTAAAATTCACAATGGTTCAATTAAAACAGTATAGTTGCTTCAATTATTGTTACTATTGTAAAATCTCAAAATTAGTTGGAGAAAGCTTTGAAAATCTGAACCAAAGTCACTACAGTTTTATTGTAACAATCACATACTAACGGTCTCTTGATGGGAACTGTGAATAACCTGATTTTGTTGATTATTTTTTCAGCCTTTCCATTCAGTGTCATTCGGTTAATTCAATCCTTCTTTACAAATACAAAAATGTGTTTGATTTTACGGTTGCACAGCTACGACTGCTCTCCTGTATTCCTGCAGCAGACAGATATGGTCTAGGCTCGGAGCCAAGGACAATCTCTGAGGCCCTTTGTGGCACACTCAGCCTTACAGAGCGGAAACAACACGAGGGGCTTGCTAGCTGCAGCGCCACTGTGAGAATAGATGCACTCTGATGGCTTTGTGAATGAAGAGCCCTTGTCTTCAGCCAGGGCACGTAGCCAGGCTGCCCTGAGCTCTGCCTCATTGACTCACACTGGGAAGGGAACATGCATAATGCTCAAGTCCTATCTCTTTACTTTTCTCGCTCGCTCGCTCGCTCTATCTCTCTCTCTCTCTCTCTCTCTCTCCAACCACCTCCCTCGTCCACCCGTACACTGTAGCATAGCATAGTTTTGGCACCAACTAAACCACCGGATTATATGCGTGTGGAATAAAGAGGACAAACAAATGATAATGGCATGTGCCTCCATTGGCAGTCAGACCTACTGGTTCTGTGACTTTGGGAAATAAATAATTCATCTGTTTTTTCCAGGTGGCAGGCTGTGGTGGGCCGATGACGATCTGGCTCAGCTGGGGACGGTCGCCAAACGGGATGGACGTAACCCGGTGGTGCTGCGCAATAAGACCAGTGGAGTGGTACACATGAAGGTCTACGACAGAGATGGTCAGAAAGGTGTGCCGTGATACAGTCAATGTTGCCTCAAAAATCCTTTGACAAGTGACTGTCTTTGAAATGACTAACTGAAGGGATTTTGCATTTCTTTCCAGTGTTGACGTGCTTTGCATATATTGTCGCCTGTAGGCTTTAGTTGAGTCACAAACACGTACCATGATTTAGCTACTTGATAGTACATCCCCATTCTACAGAGCATTTGTTTGGATTTTGGATCTTTGTAGTTTAATATGAGTCATCAATGTTTCATCAATGTAAAAAAAAAAAAAAACTCTTTTCCTAGGAGAGAAAAATTTGCTAATTTTAAATGCATATATCTGTTAATTAAGTCTATGTTTAGGGCTACACAAGCAGTGATTAGCCTCAAAATTAACAGACACAGACTACAAGCCACAGAACACTTTGTATTGAACTTCATGGGGTCTTTAAGTGGCATATAAAAACAAATGTACTGAAATAAACAAGACCATACATTTTGAGCATTATACTATCTTGTTTAATTTATTTGTAAATTGCTAGCTCTAAATAAGTCAACTGTTTTCTGTTTTTTATGAGAGATATTTCCTAAGCAGAGATATATTCAGATATTGGTTTTCCATTTTGTGAGTTATTCTGCAAATAATTCACACTAATGGCAGATCCATTAACGGCATTGCTGTGGATCCCACTAAACTGTCGACTTGAATAAGAAATGACCATTAAACGGGCTCAAATGTAAATCTATCCAGCCACCAAATTTCTCCGGCAGCAATTAGCCTCTCTATTCATAATGCGGAGCTGTCTTATTACTGTCGTGGATGTGCAAGCTGAGCTTTCCCTGAAAGCTTGTGCCAATACACAGTGGTGCAGTTTCCCCCCACTTCACCCTCAGTTATACAATTAAGACGAGAGTAAGACTTCCGGGAAGAGTGTGAAGTCATCTTGACTTGATGGCAACACTTACACCTTTCATAAATTGAGGAGAGATATCCCAAATTACGACCAGACCAATGTGACCGAACTTGTTAATATATTGCGTTCATATAAAAGCGTAAATTACATGCCTCAGAAACAGAGAATTTTTGGAAATTTTGTGGAAGGGATAATGGATTGCACAAAGTAAAATAAATTAAAGAGATCTCTGAATACCCGAAAAGGGGGTCAATGGAGGGCCTAATCTCCCCTGAGGGCCCCCATGATTTCTTACCCCTCATTTCCTCAAGTTAAAAAACATTTTAAAAAACATTATTTTGGAACTTGAACAATGAATTGAACAAGTTAACGTATTAACTTTGATATGAGGGTTTCATTCAGCTTTTTAATGATATTAAACATTAGCATTATATTATTTTGACAGCCCTAGTTTTTAACAGTAGGACATGGGTTTTGTATAATAACAATCTCTGTGAAATTGCTTTTGGAATGATATCAGAACAGCAGTTTATATGTCAATTGGCTTTCAAATGAAAATGTTTCTCTTCAGGTTTACTGTATAGTTCAAATGTTTTGTACTTCTGTTTTTAAAAGAAATTAATAATTTGATTTAGCAAGGATGCATTAAATTGACTAAAAGTGACAATAAATACATTTATAATGTTACAAAAGATTTATTTTGTACTTTCTATTCAGTTGAAAACAGTTCAACTTGTTGAAGTTGAGCTTCAAATTAGCATATTAGGATGGTTTCTGAAGGATCATGTGACACTGTAATAGTAATAGCTGCTTAAAATTTAGCTTTTAGCATCACAGGAATAAAAGACAATTAAAATATATTGAAATAGAAAACAGTTTTTTTTATATATATATATATATAATAATATTTCACAATATTGTGATCAAATAAATGCATAAGTCATATGCTCTTACCAACCCCAAACTTATGAACAGTAATGTACACATTAGCAATAATAATAAGTATAAAATAACAAGGCTTAACTATGGGAACAAAGTAAAACACAAGAAGTAAACACTGGGAGCAATGTAAACAGAAAAACACTTTGAAATAACAGTCCGTATATCAAAACCAACAAAACTCAAAACTAGTGGACATGTATCACATCTTAATACAGATTAGATATTTTCCTCCTGATACATGTTTAATAATTTGCCTTGGCTTAAGTATAATGACAATATTTAAAATACATACATACGTCATACAATGTCAAAAGATTGTTTGTATGAGCAATGGGAGATTAATGGGGTTCAGGAAATGTATTAAAAAAAAAGTCATTATTTTTTTTCAGTTTCATCTGACTGTTCAAGTAGATCGGAATACAAACTTCACCTATCACGTTTCTGTGTTTAAGAAATATACGTTTTCAATATGGTTTGGAATAGTTCTCTCGCAATAATGTAGAAGTGTCAGAGAAGGAGAAGACCAACAACTACAGTCAGCACTTGTCTCCTCTCTCCACAAATAGTTTTCAAGACTTATTTTCAAGACAATTTCATCACCATGTTGTCTCCTCTCATTGCGGTCTCTCAGGTAGGAATGCCTGTCAGTTAAATAATGGTGGTTGCTCTCAGCTCTGTCTGCCCACATCTGAAAACACACGTACATGTGCCTGCACCATTGGCTACAACCTGCGCAGTGACCGTCTCTCCTGTGAAGGTAGGCTGCAGTCGTGACACGTGTCCTTGTGTTTAGCAGGGATGTCATGAATGTTTTCTTCACTTTTAGCAACAATTCATGTAGTTTTTTCAGTTAGTTACTTGTTTTATTGTGTGGAAGGCGTCTAAAGAAAACTGTGACGTTCATTGACCTCAATCTAACATCTCTCGCTTGCTGTTGTCTATCACAGGCTTGAGTTCTTTTCTGATGTACTCTTTTCATGAGGGGATACGTGGAATCGCTTTGGATCCCAGTGACCACGCAGAGACACTGATGCCCATCAGCGGCACCTTGTTTGCTGTTGGCGTGGACTTTCATGCAGGTACTTTCATGTAGTCTTGCTATCTTCTATTCTGTTCACTAGAGCCACTCTCTGAATCTTCTGTGTGTGCACAACAAAGATAAGGCATGTATTGCCTTCTCTGTATTACTTTTTAAAATGTTGTTTGCTGTCAGATCTACAGTTTTTGTATTAGCTACACAGTTTTATACCAGATCAGAAGGGACTCTACAAGACTCCATATCACACGTTGAAGAGATAAACCACTCAGATTGGTTAAACAAGTTGATGCAAACAGTAACTCAGATAAATATTCCCTTTTGTGTCTCATATGCTGTTGCTAGAACCATAAGGGACAGAAAGCAGTATAGTAGATAATCTAGCAAATGAAAGTAGTGCTGAGATCACAAAGCTGATGGTGCTGAGGGGTTGTTGTCATACTATGCATTATTCATTCTCTGAATGAGGTTAATTTGACAGTGGTCTGATGCAAGATTATTCAGCCCGTTTTGGTGGATCATTTTGTGGTGACAAGTGGCATAAATGAAGTGAGCGTCAAGGGGGCAGTCCACATGTGATGGTACCAAATTATCATTCTAACAGTCAATAATATGAGACATTTCCATAAACATGCAAACACGTATGCATGCATTAGCACAGACTACCTACTGTAATCATTCAAATGTCTGACCTGACCTTTCCTTCTCCCATAAACAAACAACCAACAAACACTGTGCTGAAAATACAGTCCATCCATATAGCTTTTCATTCAGTTTAGAGCTGGTGCAAAAGATACGTACGCTATACAGATGATGTGAGGTTACTGTTTATTTATTTATTTGTTTGTTTGTAAGATATGATGCATTTGTTTGTTGTATTGTTATTATTCATTTAATAAATATTTTATACATTTTGTCATTTTATTTATTTATTTACTACTGCTACTACTGTACTACTACTACTAGTAGTAATAATAATAATAATAATAATTAGGTCTGTCAATCAATTAAAACATGTATATCAACATACCTTTTTAATTTTTTTATCTTATTATTATGTTTATATTATTTTTAAAATATAATGTAAATATTAAGAAATTATGAATACTGTTCATTATTAATAATAATATTATGTTATTATTATTATTATTAATTCATTACATCATCATTCTACATAATAAACTATTGTTATTATTTTTATTAATCGTCTTTAATTAATTGTATTAGTATTATTGTTATTATTATTATTATTATTATTATTATTAATAATAATAATAATTCAAAACTATCATTCTATGTAATAATACTAATTATTATTATTATTATTATTATTATTATTATTATTATTATTATTATTATATATACTACTAGTAGTAGTATAGTGCTGTTGTCAATAAATAATTTAGCAAGAAAATCATTACCTTGGAGTAAAGCGTACTTCATCCTTTCTATCTGCTCTAAACTGAATAGATGTTTATATGTATTCAAACAATTATTCAGTCACCTTAATTCACCTTGAGTCATTAGATGGACAGGTCTTGTTTTTTTACACGCGATGTGGGTTGGGAAACATGGCAGAATTGCTGACCTCAGCAGCAGGGCAATAGAGGCAGATGGTCAGAGAGTTTCTATGCAAATACTCTCGCCTACCACCAGAATCAGCACATCTCAGGTGAAGAAAACCCCAGTCCGACTCAGCCTATGACAGCTGATTACACATGCATACCATTTGCATGTTATTAAGAGGCAGCTTGTTGGAGCATAAAACAGATGAGGGCCTTCCAGCTGGCTGTTGTCACATGTAAGAAATCCGTTAGCTGTGTAAATTCAGCAATAACAGTAGGGTGCAAGTAAATAACTACTCTTGCCGCATTCGGTTGTAGGGCAAAAATACCATTTACATTTAGAGCATGCTTCTGTCAAAACAATCTTTTAGTCATTGCTAATCATGTTTGATTTGTTTGCTACACAATTTTTGTTTGTCACTTTAAATGTCCCCTTACAAAAAGCTCATTGGCAACTGTAGTTAGTGTTACTGTTGAAAAGCATTAGAAATGATCTCTTACAAACCTTATAAGAGGTTTCCAGGATATATCTGTCCTGTGCTTACTTGCTTTATTTATTTATTTAAAGCTTCTGAGATGCATTCTCAGACACTATTTATGTTACCAACTTTGCTCTTAATGTGAATAAAAATGTCCTCCTTCATACAGGCAATGATACAATTTACTGGACAGACATGGGTTTAAACCGGATCTCCAGAGCCAAGAGGGATCAGACATGGAGGGAAGACATTATCACCACTGGCATCAACAGAGTGGAGGGCATCGCAGTCGATTGGATTGCTGGTTAGACACAAACATCATTATAAAAATGGAATGCTGCCATTTTTCTATCACTATCTGTCTGTGTATAGTTTTTTCAATAAATGGTATTGCTCAGCACACAATGTCAGCACTTCTCAAGAAAAAATCTTTGCATTTTACCATTCAAAAGTTTAGTATTAGTACAATTGTTTATATTTTTTTGGAAAACATTATTTTAACAAATACTTATGCTCACCAAGGCTGCATTTATTTTATATAATATAATAACATACAATACAATTCAAATACAGTAAAAACAGTAATCTTGTGAAGTATTATTATTTGGTATTTTTTTTAACCAGGTAACCTTTACTGGACAGACCATGGCCTCAACCTCATTGAAATTGCTCGTCTAAATGGTCTCTACCGGTCAGTTGTAATATCAGATGGGCTGGATCAGCCAAGAGCCATTGCAGTGCATCCACAGAGAGGGTACGTCACATGCCTTTGAGACAATGCATCAGATTCAGCCATGTCTGCTGTTCAGTAATATAAATCTTTAGAAAGACTTTGCAAATTACTGAGTAAATATTAGGGAACTATACAAGTGCATTAGACCATATAATACAATGAGCGCTTGAGAAATGAAAATGCAGGGGATTTTTGACCTTTGAAGGTCAAATACATATTGTGATCTGCCTAAGACTGTTTTGCTGACAAATTGGCTTTAAAATGTCTTGGCCATCTCTAATGAACCAAATGAAGAATTTAAACTGAGCAGAAAGGCATCTCCATTTAGTCACAGGCCCATTTTGTAGTCTATTATGGTATTCTTTCAGTAATTAGAATCAAAATCTATGGTCTCCATGCTATTATTATTATTTATTTATTTTTTTGTTTGCCTTGATTTTGTTCTTCACACCCTACAATCAGAATCACTCACTGAGAAGACAAGTTTTAAACATGTGAGCGTGTTAACCCATCTACCAAATATCTGCTGACAGCAGACAGCATCAGGAGTGGGATCCTCTAAATCCCAGACATCCAAAAAAAAAGAGCCTCCCATTCAAGCCTAAGGCTATAAAAGCTGTCTTTTCCTTTCCCAGTTGAGTCAAACTTTGAATGACATTTCCTTGGTGGTGTAACAACAGTTATACACTTTAAAGGAGTAGTTCACCCAAAAATGAAAATTCTGACATCTTTTACTCACCATCATGTCGTTCCAAACCTATACAGCTTACTTTCTGTCAGCATAAACGTAGGAATTCTGTGCTGGTTGTTCTTTTACTTTTTCCTTGTATCCTTTAGATCAGTGGTTCCCAAACCTGTCCTGAAGGTCCCCCAACACTGCACGTTTTCTTTGTCTCCCTAATCAAACACACCTGATTCAACTCATCAGCTCATTATCACATGGGTTAATGAGCTGATGAGTTGAATCAGGTGTGTTTGATTAGGGAGACAAAGAAAACGTGCAGTGTTGGGGGTCCTTCAGGACAGGTTTGGGAACCACTGGTTTAGATAAAAGTGTCTGCTAAATGATTAAATGTAAATGTAATTTTATAGTGAATGGGGAAGCTTTCAAGATTCAGAGGGGATGCAAACAGTATCATAAAAGTATAATACTCAATGTTAACGGCTACAACCAAATCATTGAGAACCATACAAGACAGATTTGTGAAGTTTTAAGAATCAAATCAAACAGTTCACTGAATCGATTCAATTCAAAAGAATGATTTGTTCACAATGATTCATACTTCTCTAACGAATCTAAAGCCAAGTTGTTGTAAGGCTGATGTCAATATATATTTAGTAATAAACAATTGTTTCTCTCAAAATATTATCATAAGGTTTCTGAAGTCTTGCATTAAAGTGATTTATTGAAAATATTCAGTTCAAAATAATGACCACTTGGACAAGATACTTTTGCATCCTTTTTTAAGCTTGGAGTCTTCAGATTTTTGTAGGAAAATCGTATGTGTTTGGAATGACATTAAAGGGATAGTTCACCAAAAAATGAAAGGTTGCTGTTAATTTACTCAAACTTAGGCCATCCAAGCTGTTAGTGGCTTTTTTTTCTTCAGCAGAACAGTAAACAAGATTTTTAGCTAAAATGGTGGTCCTCTGTGATTCATATAATGGAAGTCAATGGGTGCTATTACTGTGAGATAAAAAAAAAACACATGCAGACAAAACAAAATTAATACCTGCGGCTCATGATGATACATTAAGGTCTTAAGAAGCGAAACAATCGATCTATGCCAGAAACTGAACATTATTTACAACATTGGCAAACAGTCCTGAGCATGTTGAGCGCGTTCACAACAGTCTGCAGCGTGAGCTTCCTGTTGCATAGTGACGTATGTGCTGGAGTGACCTCACACTTTGTTTGTTTACTACAGAGAGGGAGGGCGCGTGTTCACCAACAGTAGGAACGTCTAAAGCTGTTTAAAAGTACCGCTCATCACGATGTCTGATGATTTCAATGTAACACTAGACAACGTGGAATTTTTTGCACAACCATACTTGTTTGAACCAGAATACTCTGATCAAGAACTGCGAGAGATCGAGGAAGCAGCGGCAGGGGAACGTCATCAAGCCTCGGGGAGACAGAGGTCTCTAGTAGAGAGCCTCTGTTGTCACGAATGGAACATTGCAATGCCACAATTCGAAGAAATCGTTGAGGCAGCTGCCTGACTGAAGATCCCAGCTTTTCTCCATTGCTGAGCCGCAGCTTTTTGTACATAGTCTTTAGCTTGCCATGTGTAAACTGCAGGCGACACTTCGTCTAGTGTTACATTGAGATAATTTAAATCATCAGCCATTGTGATGACTGGTACTTTTAAACAGCTTTATCCATTCGTACTGCCGGTGAACACACGTCCTCAAACAGCGTCAGCTCACATGTGAGGTCACTCCCGCGCATACGTCATTATGCGACAGAAAGCTCACGCTCAGGGCCGTTTGCCAAGGCTGTGGATTAGAGGTAAAAATGTTGTAAATAATGTTCAGTTTCTTTATAGGCCGATCGTTATGCTTCTTAAGACCTTAATGTATTGTCAAGAGCTGCAGATATTTTGTTTTGTCTGCATATGTTTGTTTTTTTTATCTCAAAGTGATGGCACCCATTGACTTCCATTATACAGTCACAGAGGAACACAGTTTCTTCTAAAAAATCTTCTTTACTGTTCTCCTCAAGAAAAAAAAAGTCACCTACATCTTGGATGGTCTGAGGGTGAGTAAATTAACAGCAAATTTTCATTTTTGGGTGAACTATCCCTTTAAAGTGAATAAATGAGTACAGTATTGTCATTTTTCAGTGAACTATCCCTTTAAAGTGAATAAATGATGACGGAATTTTAATTTTTGGCTGAACTGTTCCTTTAAGGTCTTTAATTGTTAAAATGGTCATCTGGATCAGATTTTTCCAATTAAAGGAGAACTCCGGTCAATTTTAACATTGAGCTAATTTTTTTGTAAATTTGGAGTGCTGTCAGTACAGAGAACAACGACAAAAATCGGTGTTGCCTACACCGTGTTATCCTCTTTTTAAAATTTGCACCCTGTTGACTTCAATGGGGCAAGGTTTAAACCTGCTTTTAGCCTCTTAACATCCTTGATGTCCACAGTAGTCGATTGTCGAGTTCACGCGCATAGGTTATCATGCGCGTTATCGAGCGCGTGAACTCGACAATCGACTACTGTGGACTTCAACCGAAAACAGGAAGAAAATACAGGTATGTGCGCTGGCTGAATTAACATCATTTTTATTCATATCTTTCACATCTACTGCAGTCAGATTCACCCGTGTTCACTCTGAAGGAATCACTCACATGGCTGGGCACTTGTAATGACACATCAAGGATGTTAAGAGGCTAAAAGCAGGTTTAAAACTTGCCCCATTGAAGTCAACAGGGTGCAAATTTTCAAAAGAGGATAACACGGTGTAGGCAACACCGATTTTTGTCGTTGTTCTCTGTACTGACAGCACTCCAAATTTACAAAAAAATGTTAAAATTGACCGGAGTTCTCCTTTAACAGTTACTTGTTCTGGACCGAGTGGGGGAAAAATCCTTGCATAGGTCGTGCACGACTGGACGGTTCTGACCAAGTGACCCTGGTCAGTTCTGGCATTGCCTGGCCGAATGGAATCACCATTGACTACGAGGTAGGGTGACATGATTCTACTTCCTGATGCTCCGCTCACTCTCTCTTCTTCTGATGCTGATAAAATAGAGCTGCTCAAAGGGAGAGGTGCTCATTTTCAAATTGCTTTCTAGGAAAATAGATTATACTGGAGCGACGCCCGGACCGACAAGATAGAAAGGATCAACCTTGAAACTGGGGAGGGCCGAGAGATTGTACTGTCAGCCTCCAATGTGGACCTGTTCTCCGTGGCTGTGTTCGGGGCTTACATCTACTGGTCTGACAGGTAATTTATTATTTTACTAAGTGCTACACTCTCCAAAGTGGCCCACGGAGCCAGCTGCTCCAGTCTCAACGGATTAACCCCTTCCGAGCAAGGTTATTATGAGGCCTGCCGTATGTTTATGTCATCTCCCAGGCAGCCTCCGTTGGCCTTATGTAAATAAGATGTACCGCAAGTCATCGCCAAGGTGACGTTTTCTCGGCTTTGCCGCTAAAGCAGCTTTTCTGTGTGTTTTAATGAGTCTTGCTGCTTTTAATTAGAAAACTGCCACCATTACACCAATGTCAGACTCTTTCTCTGTGCCGTCTATTGCAGAGCCCACGCCAACGGATCAATCCGGCGCGGATTCAAGAGCGATGCCAACGACGCCGTGACGATGAGAAGTGGTCTTGGCGTCAACCTGAAGGACGTGAAAGTGTTTAACAGAGGCCGGGAGAAAGGTTGAGGTTTCAACTTAATGAGTTTATTTTATTATGCCACATATGTTTTCTTGAAACAGAACAAGATTTATTCTGATTATCGCAGTGTGCATCCAGTGATGTTTGTCTATGCTTTTGCATGCAGGCACCAACCCGTGTGCAAGGAGCAATGGAGGTTGTCAACAGCTGTGTTTTCACTTGGGCAGTGGAAGAAGGACCTGCTCCTGTGCCCATGGGTACTTAGCCGAAGATGGCTTTGCTTGCCAAAGATATGAGGGCTATCTTCTCTACTCTGAAAGGACCATCTTGAAGAGCATCCACCTATCTGACGAGAGTGATCTTAACTCCCCTCTCCAACCTTTTGAGAACCCAGATTACTTCAAGAATGTCATCGCCCTGGCGTTCGATTATCGGCAACAGAGCTCACACCACAACCGCATATTCTTCAGCGACATCCATTTTGGGAATATTCAGATGATCAATGATGACTGGTCAGGAAGACAAGTCATAGTAGACAGTAAGTCTAGTTGGTTTTATTGTACATGCTTTCTTGCAGAAATGGTTGTGAAGGGGTGTTTGGAAAGTCCTGCTAATTGCTTCTTGGTTTGGGTTTTGTGCTAGCCTTTTGATGATCATGAAAGATGTTGCTTCCACAGATTTGGGCATTTGTGTTCGGTCCTTTCGTCGTCCTGATGCAGACTCATTGCAGTGGCCCACATGTTGTTTAATGTTCTGCCACTAGAACCATTCCAGCCTCTTAGCAGCCATTTGTGAAAGGCCATTTGTTGGAAAGCGTAAGTGGCACTGCCTGTGATGTACAGCAAGGCCTCCATGCATCCAACATCTAGTAAAAGTGTTGTAATAGCTACCTCCATTTTTCCACAACTAAGTGGGACCAATTTAACTGTCAAAAAAGATGTTTAAAACACTGCATCTTTTTCCATGATGGATTCTTGATGGATTAAAATCGCTTGTCTCATTTCCACCGTCCTCAAACTGTAACAGAAATATGAATGGAAGCGGGGTGATATTTTTCAAGATCCTGCCTGTCACTGCTGTTGGAAAGTTCAGAATATGGTTATTGATTTCCTCATGTACGCTATATACGGCAGACATTTCAGCCGCGATCGATATCCACGTCTGATGGTGGCCCACAATGAAAACCTAATATGCCTAATGACTGTGTATTATCCATTTACAATGTAATGAGACAATCTTGGCAGGTTTTTTGTATTATATTTTATTTTTTTACAACAAAAATCTCATGTACTACTTATTATAGCTTGTTCACTTCGTAATTTCTTATTCAGAACGCATGCAAACATAACTAAGTTCAAATGGCAAATAAGAAGAATGTTGCAATAACGTAGATGTACACCAGAAATTCTTGAATGAAATTCTTCATGATTGATAGCAGAAATTCAGGGGATGTTTTAAAGAAATCATTCACCCAAAAATTTAATTTGTCATATTTTACTTTTATGGTATGCTTCGTTTTTTTAAAGCTTATAATCTTCAGTCCTCAGAAAGAAAGTCATATAGCTTTAGAACAAAACAATTTGAGTAAATGATTTATTTTTTTCTTATGTTTTCCCCTTTGTTTTCTTTTTGTTTTTTTTGGTTTGTTTTTTTGGGGTTTTTTTTTTTTTTTGCATGAACTATCAAAATGCAGTTTCTTTGTCCTATGTCCTGAATGCCTTTTTTAAGTCCTGAATGCCTTTTTGGTATTTAGTATCCCAGCTCATTTCACTTTGCTGAAGTTAATGGGATGCAGATATACTTAGAAAGCCTCTGTGCTGCATGATTAGTGCTTCTATCCACTTACAGTACTCTCTGAATTCTCTTTTAACTAATCTCATTGCTCCTTGGGTATTAGACCTTTTCATATTTCATTTTTACTTAATTTGCCATCTCTATCCTCTTGGGGATAATAAAAGGGGTTTTCTTCTGATTCTCTCTTGCCTTTGTTTAGCGTATATGACAAAATATAATTTACAGCAAATAGAATCACTGCTTCTTTTTTCTTTGGAATTTCAGTATTACAGCTAAAACTAAATTGCTGTTGAATACACTACTTTTTTAAAATTAGTTAAATATAAAATGCATTATTAATATCTAGCATTATTAAAATTAAAAAAACTAATTAAAACAATGGCATGTACATTTTTCAAGTGATTACTTTAGCATAAAATGCACATTACATTAATACTGATTTGACTGAGATGTAAGGTCTGTAATTAAAATTAGCTGTACATTTTTTTTTCAAGACCTAATGTACAGATTAGATATTTTGATGAATATGTAGCGCATTGAGATGTTTATGAACAAGATGTGCATTTGACCATTCACCTGAACTTTTCATACCTCTACCACACTGTAACGTTCACAGAGATATCCTCCACCTCTATCCATTTTGAGCGCAAGTACCGCAGCCAGAGAGAGTGAGAGAGTGATGTTGACTACAGGTTGAAATGAGCCTGCTCTTTTGATGGCGTTTCCACACTTGAGCTCACTCACTTTTCCAGAGATGAAAGCCAATCCCAGCCACCTAGACTACATGCACACTCAGAAACACATACAAACACTCATGCACTCTCTGCGTTCTGTCACCGGGAGAGGGTGAGGACGTTAATAATCCGTATTTCCCTAATTAAGTCATACATCCCCTGTTAATTACTCCCTAGCCTCTCTAACAGTTTCTGCAAAGGCAAGCTGTCAGGCACTTTTTATTGTGAATGATTAATTAGTGATGGATTTCTGCAGACTGTTAATAAAGTAGTATCTAAGATTTTTCAAAGTGTGGCATTTTTAGCTACAGCCTCTGCTAAGTTAAACACAATTGCTATTTAACTGATGAAGTTTTAGACTTGACAGCAGACAAAACCTTACAGTTTTATAGTGCTTAGTGAGATGTCACTTTGATTTATTATGGTTTTCTGAATGAACCAATTTCACTATCAAAAAGAAAACCAACATTGCGTGTGTGTGTGTGTGTGTGTGTGTGTGTGTGTGTGTGTGTGTGTGTGTGTGTGTGTGTGTGTGTGTGTGTGTGAACACCATTGCAATGTTTTTTGTTATATTTTTCATTCAAAAATATAACATTCATTCATTACCATGCTCTATATCAAACAGTACGATGGTATAATCATAATAGTAAAATAATTGTAAAAAATTCTTAAACTGAGCTATGAATATTAAAAAAGTTGAAAGTATTAGCACAAACGAACACACAATTTAAAAAATAAAAATGAACATCAAAGAGAGCATACTATTACATCACCTTTCCATGTGACTGGTTTCAATATTTCATTAGCCAGTGGGAAAGAAGCATGGTCAAACTGTAGTTTGTTTTCCTCTCCAGATGTGGGTTCGGTTGAGGGCTTGGCTTATCACAGAGCATGGGACACGATTTACTGGACTAGCTCCACCACCTCAAGCATCAGCAGATACACAGTAGACCAGAGCCGACAAGGCGCCTTCACCAGGCAAGCTGTTGTCACCATGTCTGAGGATGACCATCCCCATGTCTTGGCCCTGGATGAATGTCAAAAGTAAGTTTTTTGAGGGTGGTGGTGGTGGGGGGGGGGGGGGTTGCCTCACTTGGGTATTTGATATTGTCGGTCTGTAAAGAATACTGTCAAATTACAAAAATGACATTGACACTGCTTTTTAGAAATGTTCGATGACAATACTTTCATACTGAAATTTTATATAATTTCAGATGAGAGTTTGTTGTCATGTGCATTGAAATGGTTATTTGCTCTTAAAAACACCCAAAATGCACCATCATTGGTCATGTGACATGCGAGAACCAGTGAAGTTTGGTGTGCAAATGGTGCTGTTTTTCTGCTTCGGCAGAGGGAAAGATTCCATTCAATATAGTCTAAACAAAATGGATACATTCACTCGCTTGACAGACGAACCTTTGTCGACACGTAATGTGAAACAAAATTGATTTTTATGTCAGGAGGAAGCATATTGACTTTTAAAATTGAGAGCAAATTGATTCATCACACACAGGAAAACTGACATATATGGAATGTCAATCAGTCAAGAAGGAAAACATTTTAATTAGTTTGACCTCTTCCAATGAGCCAAGCACCGTGTGAAATTTGTTGTGGATGGAACATTTTTATTCCTTACCGAGCAAAGTAGCAACTCTCCAGACATAATGGATCGTATGTGCACTTAAATATCCCATCTAAAAGAACCATTTGAGACTGATGAACAGCATTGATATTCAGAAAGATGTGCCGACCCTGAGTTCACTGACTACATTAAACCCTCAACCTTGGAGAGAATATGCTTACTTGGTTATCTGGCACTTTTTCAAATGGACTACGGACTGCTGTTAATTAGAATCTAACCTGAAATGATTAATTGGCATAGAATGTCAGCATGTATCACTAATTTTCAATTAGTCCATGGAATTAGACTGTGAAAGGAATTTTTTAAGAGGAAATGTCAAACAAGCCCTGAGGCCTTTCTGTCCACTACAATTTGTGAAGTCGGTGATATTCCCCAGTCCCATACAGCGGGTTTAAAAATACAGACAGACGACAGTATTGAATAATTTTTCTATAGTGCTGTCTGTAAAATCGCATCTATTCCTCTCATTTTCTGTCCTTTGTATTTTATAGCCTCATGTTTTGGACCAATTGGAACGAGCAGCGCCCCAGTATCATGCGCTCCACTCTTGCAGGAAATAACATGAAAGCCATCATTAGCACAGATGTATTCACTCCTAACGGACTCACAATTGACCATAAAGCAGAAAAGCTGTATTTCTCTGACGGCAGCCTGGGCAAAATTGAACGTTGTGAATATGACGGCTCCCACAGACTTGTAAGTATGACTCTTTCTCTGTTTCGTGGTGTTTTGGAGACTTTTCAAGGAAATTATGATTTTTTTAAAGAGTAATTTTCCTGTCAAGATACATCATCATTTTTGTAGCACTTTACGGTAAGGTTCAATTCATTAACATTTAATAATGCATTGGGAATCATATAACAACAACTAACAATAAAAAATATCTACTGCATTTATTAATCTAGATTTATGTTAATTTCTAAAATATAATTTTATATTTATAATATTTGTATACATATTTCTGAATTCGCAATGAACTATAGTATTTTTTTTTATAAATTGACATTTAACCTAAATTATTAATGCTGTAAAAAATTGTGCAACTAATGTTAACAAAATTGAACCTTACTGTCAAGTGTTTCCACAAACTTAATTAAATTAATTTAATTATATGCTAATTAATTCATCAACACAATCACAATTAATTGCATATAAATATGTGTTTAAAAACCCCAAATGAAGATGATTCAAAGATGTCATTCTTTTATTTTATTTTTAAATAATTAATCATGTTAAATTAATTCTAGAGGGTTTCCAGTTCCAGTTCATTCTTTGTTTACGAATATTTTTTTATATTATTTTTTTTTTAATATAGTTGTTGTTTAATTAAGTGCTTTTGATTAGTGGAAATAACAACCACCAGTTGAAGCAATTCCTACTCATTTTCGAATTGGGTTTTGTGTCCGGTCACTACGTCTACATGATAATGACTTGATGACCACTCAAAGGTCAGGCAACCCCCTAGAGTTATTAGTGTCTGTTGACCCTTTACAAGATTAGTTTAATTGTAATTAATTATTCACTTTAAAGAAACACAACAAAGAGTTCATTAGAGTTCCTAAACCTCCCAAACTAAGCACATTGATGGTAATGAAAGCTTATTTTGAGACTCCTGCTGGGCCGTCCTCTCAACCAGCCAATTAAACTGTGAAGAATTAAGCAAAACTAAATCAACATGGCTTTTGGCAAACTGCCTTACAGTTGGAATCTCCCAACTGGTTTTAGTGTGGGGGATTGTGCGTTAAGTCGAAGCTTAACGCTACGCATGGTTAGACTTTCTCTGATGAAACGCAGTCTGTCACAGTCTGTGCGGTGCCATCATTTACATCATATCCACACAGAGAGGACTATTATTATAGATGTTAATTTTTTGTAATGGCCATCAGAACTGGAAGCAAATGCATGTGGCTATAGTTGTTAGCCGAAAACTCTATTTGACATCTATTTGATCAGATAAACAGAGATAATTAGTGCTGGAGCAGAACGCTTGCACCCCTAAATTTAATTCTGAATCAATATGCTCCATCAAAAAACATCTGGCCTGCTCCTCACCCCCCCCCCCCCCCCCCCCCCCCCCCCCCCCTTCGGATCTCCAGTTGTTGTTTGCTCAAGCTGGGCTCTCTTAATCAACACCTGTCCTATTTTTCCCACCATGGTGGCAGGGCTAATGTGATCACGGCTACAAGCGTGTTCCTGTTAATGCTTGGGTCTCCAGAGCTGTGGGACATCCTCCCGCCCCACAGCCCGGAAACTCCCAGAAGGAGTCGTGTGATGTATATCCGTGTCCGTCACCATGACACCTGCATTAACACTCTCAGGATCTGGGCTAAACTGGCTGCTGGGGGATTATTTAAAGCACGTGTCCTCTACCTACACATTAGTTTTGGTCCCCTCCAAGAGACTTTCCAGTGGTCATCAGAGTCTGTTTTTGTCTCTTGTTTTTAAGTATAAGCCAATGTTTTGAGCCTTGTGTAAAATGCATTTCTTTATAGAACCATTTTCTTTGAATGGCTGATAATAATGGTGAATATTTTGACAGCAGGATGGTTGAAATTTTAGGGATGCACAATATGTCAGTGCCATGCTATGTTAGAGATTTATTTTTATTTGTTCTGTCCATATTTAATATATAATCGTGCACGATCATTTTCTCTGGTTTTACATTTAGATTACCTTTGTGATCGTCTAATGCTTATTTTATTATTATTTTTAATATTATTTTTTATTCAACAGTGTTAAATGTAATCTTTAAGAAGTCTCGAAATAAATATATATTTTTTTCATAATGTACATGATAATGCCTAAATTCACTTTGTTTGAAACATTTGATTTTATTTTTTTAGTGTCTTAATTTTCATTTGTTTAGAAAAGCATTGTATAGCATTTTAATGTCAGCCCTAATATGAAATATGCCCACATAAGAGACTTCTTTTAGACACATTAATAAATAACATTATACATATAAAACCTGTAAGCAATTTTCTCTTTAAGTGACCCTCTGTATTTGTTTTTAGGTGATTGTTAGGTCGGGACCTGGCACATTTTTTGGACTTGCTATCCATGGAAACTACATTTTTTGGTCTGATTGGACTCGGCGGGCTGTGCTACGAACCAACAAGTTCACCGGAGGAGACACTAAAGTTCTTAGAGCTGATATTCCCCACCAGCCAATGGGAATTATAGCAGTTTCCAAAGACACTAATAGCTGTAAGTATTCCAAAATAAATAATTGGCCACTTAAAGTGCCCTCTGAAACTTTTCATATCTGTGTTTCGTGCTTTGGATTCACAGCTGAGCTTTTGCTGGTGGAGGCTCTTTTTGATTTCTAAGGAATAGTAGGGATGAAAAATTAGAATGACTTATTTAGTAACCAAGCAAACTAAATTAGAGACATAATTAATTTTAAAACGTATCCTCGAGTCGAAGAGGATTCTCTGAACTGTCGCAAATGTGAAAAGTAGGACATTAAGAAATGGGTTTAAGAGACTCCCGACGGTTTGTGTTTGTTAGCCTGCTGTGAGGGGTTTTCTCCTCTCATTTGTTTGATCACACCATATATGATTGCAGCTGTCTGCCCCTAACCATTTTTACCTAGTGAATGTTACCAGTCAGCACCTCCAGAGAGAGATGTGTGTTCATTCGAAGACAGGTTTGAGGATAACTGCTATTTTGATCTAGTCTGGCTATCACCAGACCAAGCTCAATCTTTTAAGTCTGGGGAGTCTGCTCTGTATTTTCTACTGCACAAGAGGCGTGATCAACGGGGATAGTTCAAATGACTGTACACAATTGGATAGTCCTTCAACCAATCAGACCAACAATCCAGGTGACGTACTTTGTTACGCGAAAACTCCAGGCAGGAAATGTGTAACCAAACGTGTTGATCAGCGGTTTGCAGAAGCAGCAATGGAATCGAGCGATTTTTGCAGGTTATGCAAAAAAAAACATGAAAGTTAGTGGTATTTACACCCACTCGAGAGATTTGTTTGCTAAGAAAAAGCCATTGAGCATCGTCGAGAGGTTAAAAGGAATTGGACAGAGCCGTAACTGCTCTGGAATTGGATTGGATTAAACCCACCAATAGCGCGCCAGGTGAATAAGCCAGTTTGTGATTGGTTCCCGCAAATTTGTAAAGGAAGCAGCAGAGATAAATGTACAGGTTTCCAGCCTGAGCTGCAGGGCGAAATCAGATCAGGGTGGGTTTACCCAGTCTAATTTTGATCAGCAATGTGATCTTTCCTATCCTGTACTTTCATCTGACACAATGTCAAGTTAACACACCATCTTTGATTTTTGAGGCTCATTTCCATATTCATGCTGAGTCCTAGCAAAATGAATTAAAAAATTCATTAAAAAATATATACCAATTTCATAATAATTTGAGTGAAAATTGCTGAATGTCTTAGTATTTGGTTTGTCCTTTTACTTTAATGACAGCAGCACTCAAACTTCATGAACTGAACACCTGTTCTTCAGCGTGATTTGAGAATGATTCTTCTTGTTGTAATGGAAGCAAGAACGATTTGATGTCTGACGATTTGATGTGGAACATTAGTCACACGATTAATTTCATAAATTTGCTTATTTAATTGTAGTCCAGAATTGAGCACTTATTTAAATATAGCAGATATTCTGAATATTCTGAAATAGTTACTGTATAATCAATTTAATGTTTTTTATTTTTATTATTATTATTCATTTTATATTTTCTTTGTTTTAAATAGTTTCAGAATCCTCAAACGTTTTTTTTTTTGTTTGTTTTTTTTGGTCATGTTTAATTGGACTTTAAATCCATTATTTCCAATATGTTCACAAACTTTTGGACGCCACACTTTTAAATAGTAATTTCCAAAGCCTAACAAAGGAAAACAGTACCGTTTTCTTTTCCGTTTTTGAGATTACACTTATGTTTTAACATTTTAAACAACTTTTTTGTTTTGCTTAGAAATTGCACTTTTTGCCAGAACTCCAGGGTATTCAGTGAATAAGCCCCTGATGGTACCGCATTTGTCGGTGTGCTTTAATAGTCAGCGCTTTTAAAAGAAAGCAAACCTGTTTTTAGCTCAAAGTTTCATGGATTGCTCACTTCAAAGACTTTGGAATGACTTTTCTCTGGGTCATTGTTTGTTTGTTGTTTAATATTGTTATTTAGGCTTTTTTTTTTTTTTTTTTACTCCGAACACTGTTGTGATGGTACGTGATGTTCCCTTGTCCCTCTGTTTCAGGTGAGCTATCTCCATGCAGGGTTCTGAATGGTGGTTGTGGTGACCTGTGTCTCCTTACTCCAGATGGCACAGTCAACTGCAGCTGCCGAGGAGAGCGGATCCTGCTTGATGACAACAGATGTGTGTGTAAGTTTCGTCTTCACAGTGCCGTGCCTCGCTCAGACTCTCAAGAAATATGAGACCCTCCATCTCAGAAAGATGTGAAATTACTTTTCTTTAGCTATTCCAGCATTTATCTTGTGTTTTAGCAAACATCATAATGGCTATTGCTAATCTACTGTAGAATTAGGGATTTGAACTTTTTCCATACCTTTTTTACTACGGACATAAATGATACCTCAAATCTTACGACTTGTCGAGTGGAGGTCGATTTTGTCCTATCTGTTATTTATTAAAAATGTAATTAAAAGTGAAATAAAATATTTCTATGATGATGTATTTATTGGCTGATATATCAGTGTATCCCTAACATATATATAGGCTGTATATGTGTGTGTATGTATGTATGTTAGGGCGATGCCACTAACTGGTATCGATGCCACTAACTGGTATCGCCTTGATGAATTCATGTCATCAAACTCAAAATGGTCTAAACATTTTTAAAACCATTTGAAACCAACAAGGATACAAAGTACATTTCTAAGAACTTTATACATGTTGTAGACTTTTTTTTCTTCCTTTTGAAAGATTTTTCCAGCCTTAAGATTTTCACACGGAAAATACAGGTCATAATTGACTTGTAACCCACAACACTATTGTGAAAGCAAGTTTTGCATCACTCATTTTTCTTCAGAAAATCTAGTACAGTATGTAATTTCACCAAATGATGATGCAATTTACAAAAAATAACACCCACAAAAAAAGAAATTGTATTTATTAGCCACACAATTAATTTTGTTTAGCTTAGGTTAGTTTTGTGTGCTAGATTGGTTAACATCATTATCATGTTGTTCTCTTTTATAGCCAAAGTGTCCTCTTGCAACATCCACACTGAGTTTGAGTGTGGAAATGGGGAATGTATAGACTACCAGCTAACATGTGATGGAATTGCCCACTGCAAAGACAAGTCAGATGAGAAAATGCAATATTGTGGTAAGTAGCCGATCACAACACTTTGCCATGTGTACTCTCTGCTCTCACATCATGATAGCAGGAAGAAAGCAGAATTGGTTTAAGGTGGCAGTTCCATTCCCTGAGGCTTCAACCTAATAAAATGAGCTGCTGCTCCTTACTGCTTTCAACCAGAGGAGCAAATGGGAATAAGCTCAGAGCAACAGAAAGAGTAAATAAGAGAAAGGATGTGAAGCTTTTTTTCCCCTGTTGTGAAAGATTTGCCGTGCCTTTGCTTTCCGTATCGCTAGACAACAGGAGCTGCCGAAAGGGTCACCGTCCTTGCTACAACAGGCGTTGTGTGGCTAACAGTCGCTTTTGTGATGGAGTCGACGACTGTGGGGACAACTCAGATGAGGCATTTTGTAACAGTGGGTATCCAGTGTGTGAATATTATATTATTGTGACATTTTGCATATAAATTTCACTTAAAGAAGTCATTTATTTTTGCAGTCTATAAAAGAAAATAGGCAGCAAAAAATATATTGTGCCGCTACTAGGTTTATTTCGGTATACCCAATTTTCAAGCTGTGAAAGCATTTCACAAGTCATTATCTTTGGAGCTGTCTGGAAGACCCTGTTATCAACAGTGAATTGCGGTGCATATCATACAAATATCTGCGCACAATATTTCATTTCATTTAAGCGCATGTCCAGGTGCTTTAGTCTCTCCGCTCTGTGTAAATGAAGTGTCTCTGTTCCAGATGTCACATGTGCTGCGTCTGAGTCATCCTGTCAAGATGGAACTTGCATACCAATATCCTCCTGGTGCAACCAGGTCATCGACTGCGCTGATGCCTCGGATGAAAAGAACTGCAGTAAGGCAGCGTTGCCCATGTTGCAAAGCAGCACGCGTTATCTTTATCCTACCATAATAATCATTATCTTGATGTATCAGATTATTATACTGTAGACTACAAATATAGTGCATTCCTAGATTTCCCATATAATGGAAGTGAAAGGGGACACAATGACAAAAAGCACCATAAAGGCATTATCTAAGCAATCTGTTGGACTTTTTGTGTTATAATCTAAGTCTTTTGATGTCATTTGATACAGTAGCTAGCTTCAAATAGAACAAAATTAAATCATTATTCACTGAAATTCTTCTCTGCTGTCGCTTTAAAATCCAATATGACAGCATTGACATCAATGACTGTCGTTCAAACGTTTGGTGTCAGTATGGTTTTTATTTGATAAAAAAAAAAAAAGTAAATAGTACTGTTATATAAATATATAAATATTTTATTGTGAAGTATTATTGCAATTTAAAATAATGGTTTTCTATTTTATTATATGTTAAAATGTAATTTATTCATGTGATAACAAAACAGAATTTTCAGTGTCAGATGATCCTTCAGAAATCATACTAATATTCTGATTGTATTATTATCAATGCTAAAAACAGTTGCGCACCTTAATAGAATAGAAAGTTCGGTATCAGTAACACTTTACAATAAGTTTTCATTAGTTAACATTAGTAAACTACTTTAGTTAACATGAATTAAGAACGAACAAGACTTCTACATCATTTATTAATCTAAATTAATGTTCATTTCAACATTTACTAATACAGTATTAAAATCAAAATTTGTATTTGTTAACATTAGTTAATGCACTGTGAACAAACAATGAATGACTGTATTTTTATTAACTAACATTAACAAAGATAAATAAATACTGTTACAAATTGTTTTGTTCATTGTTAGTTCATGTTAGTTAATAAATTAACAAATGAAACCTTATTGTAATGTGTTATGTTTTTTTTTTTTAATTGTAAAGTGTTTTTTTGTGTTATTTATATATATATCGGACGGATAATATATACTAACCCAAACTTTTGAATGGTAGTATAGTTGTATTTTAATGATACTTTATGGCTTTTATTAATTACTTTAATGCTGTTTTCTTTTTTTGTTTTTGTTTTTGTCATTTTGGAGACCCAGCTTCATTCACTTTCATTATATTGCAAAGTGCAGCCTAGGTATCTTTTGTGTCTTTTGTGTTGCCCAAAAGAGAGTAATGTGAGCAGAACGATCTGTGATTGTGTAAATAATGAAAGGATTTTTATTTTGGGGTGAACTGTCATTTTAATTTTGATTATGGATTGTGTGTGTCTGCATGGATGATCATATGGGTTGGAATCATTTGCATCGACCTGTTATGCCATCTCATGTGACCTAGATAACAAGCCCTTCCTTTTTCCCCCCAGATCACACAGATTGTGCAGACTTTTACAGGATGGGAGTGGCAGAAAAGGTCTTCGTCAGCTGCAACACCACCTCACTCTGCGTTCACCATTCCTGGTTGTGCGATGGAGCCAACGACTGTGGAGATTACGCCGATGAGAGGAACTGTCAGGGTAACGCTCAGTATAACTCTCCATTTGTTAGCTTTGCAGCTTGAGGAAGCCAGGTTCCATTAAAATGGAATTAATTTTGTCGAAACACTATTTATGAAAGGGGTAATGAAGCCGAAACAAGCCCCTGTTTTTTCCTCCTTGCTTGAAGAGCCTCAAAAAGTGTGGAAGGCTGATGAATAATTATTGGTGATTGTCAGACTTGCGAAGAGCAGACATTTAAACACTCTCGCAAGCTGCGGTCCCTTCAAAACCGATAATGAAAAGGCAGCTTGAAAATTAGTCTTGGCAGGTTTCGGCTTATTACTCATTAGCATGTCAGTGGTTTCAAATAGAAAGCACATGTGGAATTTATCGGAGTAGCACCAAACAACCGCTGGACCAAATTCTCACTACACTAAACAAATCTTGGACTTTTACACTCTCCATAATAAAACACATATTTTCTCTGACTGCCGCAGTCTCTCACGGGCAGAAATGTGCAGAAGGCCACTTCGCCTGCCCCAGCGGGAACTGCATTTCCAGTGTGTGGCTTTGTGATGGCCAGAAGGATTGTGAAGATGGTGCAGATGAGTTCCAGTGTGGTAAGCATGACTGGTATTAGCCTCCCATTGCTTTCACTCAGCTCGAGAGATTACGGCCCACCTCTTTAGATGGGCTTTTAATGCAGGAACCAATTCAGCTGCTAATACTGAGGTCAAGAGAAGATATTCAGGTGATAAAAAACAATCTCTATGTGTGCTTGTGCCCTTGAAAGCCATGAAAGCATTTTTAGTTCACAAAATGTTGTATGAAATTCAGATAGATAGACAGACAGACTATATATTATGAATGAACAAACGAACACCTATGCACATTATCTAACTTGTACATGCTCCCTTTCTTGGAATTCAAAGGATGTTTTTCACCATAAAATGACTACATCTTTGCTCACCCTCAGCACTTTGAATGGAGATAGGATATCTGCAAATATAGCAAAAGACCATCAGGGAGTCAAGGTGAATCATGGGAATTTGAGATCTATCGTGCTGTGACCCTTAATTTCATTCTCCATGGTGTAACCCCAGGAGTGGACCACTCTAACTCTTTTGCCTGGCAAAATCTGTCTAGAATAGAACTGAAAGGAAAATAATAATAATACTTGGCTCAGGTATAAACTGGCATTTTGTATCGCAATTTACACATGCATAGGCATGTTGTAGTATGTCATTTTGTTAACCTATAATTATATTTAGATCTCTGAGGTATTTTTAATAATGAAAGGATATGAAAAATGCCTCTTTTAGGTCTACAGTTCAGTAGTTTGAGTTTGGCAAGATGTTTATGTTTTTGAAAGAATTGTCTTATGCTCCCCAAAGCTGTGTTTATTTGATCAGAAATATGGTATAAACAGTAATATTGTGAAATATTATTTCAATTTAAAATAAATGTAATGTAATTTATTCCTGTGATGGGCAAAGCTGAATTTTCAGCAGCCATTACTCTAGTCTTCAGTGTCACATGATACTTCAGAAATCATTCTAATGCTGATTTGGTGCTCAAGAAACATTTCTTATTATCTCTTTTGGTGATCAAAAAACAGTTGTGCTGCTTAGGATTTTTGTGGGAACCATGATAGATTTTTTTCTGGACTCTTTGATGAAGAGAAAGATTAAAATAACAGCATTTATTTGAAATATTTTGTAACATCACAAATGTCTTTGCTTTCACTTTTGGATTTATTGCATCATTGTTGAATAAATTATATATCTTTTAAGAAAAACTTTCTGACCCCAACATTTTGAACGATAGAGTATACAAAGACATAAAGACCTGTGGAAATTCGCCATACTACAATTATTATGGACTGACTTGACGAGCACAAGAAACAAAAATTGGTTCCGAACACATGCTTTTATTTTGCTTTTCAATATCTTTGTTCAGTTTTGCCACAAAATAAATGTTGTACATTTTAAATCCATATGTCAGCTGGAATATTATTTTGTCATCTTGTAAAATTGCACTAGCATGTAGACGTCCTCAAAACTGACAGGGGAAGGACTTAAAGCTATAAGTTCAAATTTTAAAGGTAAAATTGCTGCTCAACACATAGAACATACAGATAGATGTGTATGCAAGTACTATATGTTTGTGAAGGATGACAGAATAAAGTGTGATTACACAACAAAAGTGCAGAAAACTTAAATTTAAATTTTATTTAAAACTTTTGCTTTATGTAAAAGCCACTTTGAGAAAGACTGGCGTATGTATTGCATGTTTTGTTGTTGCTGTGTTTTGAGAGCACAAGTAATATAAGTGTAATCCAGAGGTCTACTTCAAAGTCTGCTGAATTTAAAAAATAAATATACTATCTCTAAAAGCATTCAGTTAGAGATGAGGCGTAAATTGTGTATGTAATTTTTTCTAAGCACTGTTATTTGTGACACGTAAACTATTTTGTTGATAGACTCCTCCTGTCTGTGGAACCAGTTTGCTTGTTCAAAGAACAAGTGCATAGCGAAGCAGTGGCTCTGTGATGGCGAAGATGACTGTGGAGATGGGGTGGACGAGAACATGGATCTCTGTGGTATGCATTTGACCTCTCCTTCCATTCTGTGTGACTGTAAATGTTCTTTTTTTCTGTGCTCAAAGACAGCATTTTGAATGATTGGAGTTTTTACACAGGCTAAATACTATGCAACTATTATAAATTGGCCAATTATAAAAATGCAATCATGTTTTAATATATTAGTACATATTGGTGGTAAACAATTGTGTAACTGGATTGTAATGAAATGTCAGTGAGATATTAATGACATTGCTCTGTTCCTAATAATGGCAAATGCAATTAAACACAATAAATAGTTATCAGAACTTGATAAGCAACACTGAACTTCCCGATGTTTAGCCAGTCCTACTCGACCCTCTCTGAGCGAGATTTTATCCAGCATCTCCGGCATGGGAGGCAGTCTCTAGTGCCTTTTGAGGCCAGGGGAGTGAGGTTTACATGCACAGTACTAGCTTGCCTCCGTTACACTCACCCCCTTAAACCTCACTCACATCTGAGTCACGGCACCAAATGTGACGGTCTCACTTGACCCACTCCAAGCGGAATTCAAACCAGCGTCACCGGAATGGGAGGCAGTCTCTAGTGCCTCTTGAGGCCAGGGGAATTAGGTTTAGATGCCTAGTTTACATGCACAGCTCTTACTAGCTTGCCTCTGTTACATATGCATTTGCCAAAAAAGCTTTCTAGTGGTACTGTGTGATTCCTCCAGATATTCGTCATTTATAACTTCTAGACCTGAACAAAAATAAATGATGCATTGCTAATAAAATATGTTCCAGGCTCGGTGACCTGTGCCCCAGGGTTATTCAGTTGTCCAGGCTCGTACGCATGCGTCCCAAAGCGCTGGTTATGTGATGGGGAGAGAGACTGTCCCGATGGCAGCGATGAGCTCGCAGCGGCCGGCTGTGGTAAATATTCCCATTGATCTGTTTAAAATGTCTTCTGCATGTCGATGTGTTATCGATGAAAGCTCCCTTCTAGCAGCAATGTTGGCCATTCATTATAATTGGCTATTTGATACGTGGGTCAGGTCAGGATTTAAAAACTCAATGTGACATCCATTGAATAAGATATGCTTCACCACAGGCACTTCATTAGTGATGTGTTTTGTGTAACATGTTAAGAGTCCATGCTATGGTAGAGAAGGGTTATGACTAGTACCCCAAGGTGAATAAAAGTCTTAGTGAGCATTAATTAAGCTCAAGGTTCTGATGTTTACCCCGCAGCTCCGAATAACACATGTGATGAGAATTCCTTCAGATGCCTTAACAAAGGCTGCATTCCAAAACGCTTCGTTTGTGACCATGACAACGACTGTGGAGATGGTTCGGATGAATCGGTTGAATGTGGTGAGCATCTTTCTGAATTCACACATCTGTCTGATAAGCAGAGCCGTAATTGAGAAATAGTTTTGTTCCACATCTATGTATTTGGTCACTATAGTTACCTGCTTTTCCCTAAAGGAATTTGTGAAAGCGACTTTTATTTATACAGTAAATTGAATAGCACTGAAATAGTAAAGTGCAGTATTTTAATGGAAAAAATCAGGCACTTCTCAGTTAATTAAAGCTCTACTGTGAGCCTTAGGCTGCTCTGTGCTCATATTATTTGTACTATACATTCTTAATTAAGTGGAACAATTTCAAGAATAGTCAATATTGCACTTCAATTATTGGGGTTTCCTAATTATTATTTTTTGCGCTTAAAACTGAAACATCTGTGGGCTTTTTGATGGAGAACTTGGGCCCTGGTCTTCACAACATGAAAGCACAGCCTCTCCACAGGACATCATACATGTGCATACGCCCTCATAATTTATTACACTAGAACTTATTGCACTGAGGTTAAAATATGAAATGGAAAGTCTAGGTAATTATTTATAACAAAAGGGATTCAAAGAGATCTCCGTTTCTAGAAACTGTCGCCCAAGAAATCTGCAGATAATTTTACTAAAAAGTATCACACATCATTCTTATTGTTTCATGTCCATCTTGCAAAGTTCACCCAAAGATTTAAAATCAGTCATAATTTACTAACCCTCAAGTTGTTTAATACCCGTTTTTTTATTTTTTTTATAATGATGTATATGATATATGCTTATTTTTCACTGAAAACAAAAATTATTTATCAGAGTGTCTACGAAAGTGAATTATATTTAAGACTGTAAATATTCACATAGTCATTTTGGATGTTCTTGAGTCAACCATTGTAAAAAGAGCAGCTTTGGCATTCCACTAAATATCTGCGTTTGTGTATCCATGGAAGAAAAATCAGTCTTTTTTTTCTAAATGAATGAATGCTGAATTTTTATTTTTGTGTGAACTGTCCCTTTAAGATCTCTGTTTGGTCGCAGAGTGTGTCAGTGTGCTGACAGTCGTCACTCTTTCCGCAGTGTACCGCTCATGTGGGCCGGATGAGTTCCGCTGTGCTGATGGCCGATGCCTGCTCAGCGCCCAGTGGGAGTGTGATGGTTACCCAGACTGCCCTGACCACTCTGATGAGCTGCCCCTCAACCTCAAATGCCTGGCTGCCGGTAATGGTCCAACAGAGCCGTGCCTGAAATATGTTTGACTGATGGATGTGGGGCTTACTGAACATCTGAGGGAACACAAGTGGCCAAGGAACATCATAGATAAAAGCAGGGGGCTGAAGTGGATAACTTTGACCTGTGGGGATGGCATGTTTTCAGCTGAGCATACCAAGCATTTAAAAGAAAAAAAGGCCTTGCACTTACTGGCAGTTGCAGAAAGCTAGAAATATCATTTGACTTTTGTTGAATTGCAACTTTGATGCCCTCTAGCTTTGCAGAGTTAAAGCCATTCAATCATTAGTTTTTTCCAAAAGCATTTTTACATTTTCAGTTTGGGTTTCAACACCAGTCTGTATTGCTTGTATTGCGTTGTACTTTTCCTTAATTTGTTTTCTTTGTTTTCACTTTATTTCTAGAGAGCTTATGCAACAGTTCCTTTTTCATGTGCTCAAATGGCCGCTGTATATCTGAGAAGAGTTTATGTGACCTGAAAGATGACTGTGGTGATCACTCAGATGAGAAAAACTGCAATGTCAATGAATGTCTCAACCGCCGTGTCAGCGGATGTACGCAGGATTGTCTAGACTTACCAGTGGGATACAAGGTTGGTCAATAATATCTTTATGTATTGTACAATTGTTCAAGATTTGCTACTTTAATGTCCACAGTCATCTTGTTTTGGTGGTGGCACATTATCACTGAAGTAGTCATTAATAAGTTGAGCAAAATGATCCATGTCAATTGCTCCGACAAGATTCACTGACCGCAGTGCATTTAAAGCGTTAGCCAGCGACTGAGCACTCTTACTCTTAATAAGGAAAGGT
Organism: Abramis brama; assembly: GCF_963993115.1. Taxonomy (NCBI): domain Eukaryota; kingdom Metazoa; phylum Chordata; class Actinopteri; order Cypriniformes; family Leuciscidae; genus Abramis; species Abramis brama. The sequence goes on from NC_139970.1 coordinate 33,942,182, forward strand.
ACTCCTCTCAGAAAACGTTCAAATAAAGATGTTTAATTGCTATTTGGAGCATTTTGATTGCTACTTGAGAGCTTAATGAACACATTTTTGTGAAAACCTCAAATTCGACCAAAATGGACATATTTCACTTGTTTTGCCTGTAGCACGTTCCGACTCATTTTGCCAGAACGGGTCACATATTTAAGCTTCATGTGTCCCTCAAAGCTGACTTTTTTTCCCCAGAATTTTTTGCAGGACTTTAAAAAAAATAGTCAAGCAAAGCTTGCCTCCCTAATCAATTATGAAACATTCACAAGTTAATGTCTTTCCAAATATAACATCTGTATTTATAACTAAAAATACATTTTTAGAAGCTTAAAAAAATTATAGAAAAAAAAAAATTTCTTGATGCAGAGCATTTAATTCCATTTGCAATTCCATATAATTGACCGGCAGCATCAATTATATTATTTCAGTTATTTATTTATTTATTATTTGTTTGTTTGTTTGTTTGTACATGTTTATTATTATGTGTTCTGAAGAAATACATGTGTGTATTCTTTGTAAGGTAAATCAATTGCATACAGTATTATTAAGTGTTCTGAAGAAATACACGCCTATATTTCTTGTGCACAGATATGTTATATGAAAAGGACAAAAAGATATTTAAAATCTTTGACACTTTTCCATTTTGAGACAGAGTTGCCATATTGCAAATAATAGCAAGTTTCTATACTTTCTTTTTTTCTGTTTTAAAGATGTGGCAGTTCTTTTCAATCTTGGCTTATTTTATGTGACTTCAAGTTTTGCAAGTATGTAACTGTGATGAATTGATTTGCAGAAGCTGCTGTGTTTTTGTTTCTGCAACAGCTTTTCACTGAATTACTTGGGCAAACATTCAAAGAACAAAGAAAAAAGCTATAGGAACGATTTGTCCCAGTTTTGTTTCATTGGTACTTAATTGGCATACTCAGATCAAGTTTAAACAAAGACTTGTTCCTTCGGGAGCTGTCTAGAGGCATGCCTGAAGGAGGACGATTTATGAGCTAATTCTCTCTAGATACAGACACTTCTGCTGTGTTACTGATGGGCAAACTAGGTGTCAGGAGTGTCCTGTGATCATCAAAGGTGTTTGCAGGCAGTGTCAGTCCCTGGCAGATTTCCAACCAGTCACCCTGAAAATCAATAAACACATCACTGAAACTGTAGGTTCTGTAGTTGAGTCAAAACCTGTAGGTAAAGAGTCTGACCTCATTCACTGTGGTAGAAATGAAGGGATCATAGGCAAACCATTGAGGTTACAGACTGAGCAAAAAAAGCATCAGCCATTAAATCCAGCTACAATGATTTGGAAAATTCATTTTTTAATCATCATTATCAGTAAAATCCCAGCAGTGTTTTTGTTTTCTTTTTCTAGTACAACTTTTAAACTAAATTATTTGGAACGACATGCAAATGACCTCAAATGGTAACACAATTTTAATTTTTGAGGGTTTTCTTATAAGTTTGTAAAATGGTAATGGCACTGAAACAAAGTGGATTTTTTCCAGCAGAGAGGTGTCTTTTTTTATTAATGCCAATTTCAGAATCAAAACTCAATTGTCATTTTTTTCACCAATGTGTGTAGTGTAAGTGCTGGCCAGGATTTCACCTGAAGAATGATGGGAGAACATGTGTTGACGTTGACGAATGCTCCACCACCCTACCCTGCAGTCAGAACTGCACCAACACTTACGGTTCCTTTAAGTGTCTGTGTGTAGATGGCTATGAAGCTTCCAGAAAAGACCCCAACAGCTGCAAGTCTCTTTCAGGTAAGTATCATTTAGTGAATTCCCCCCAGAATGTGTTTCAACTGAACTTGATGATTTCAGGCTTTGTTAACTTGACAATTGTCCGGTTCCATTGCATCAACTCACCTTTATATTTCTCACAGCTGAAGAACCTTTTCTTATACTTGCTGATCTTCATGAAATCAGAAAATTAAGTGTTGATGGATCTAATTACACTCTCCTGAAACAGGTAAAGCTCTACGTCAACTGTTTTTTTTTTTTAATTACATACCTCCCATTTATTGTTTATTTTCATATCACATCATATCACACCTTATTGAAAGGTTACCCATTTAATCTGCCCAACCGAAACTGCTGTACTGCTACATGAAATTGTTACTGGACTTCAGAGACCAGATCATAAGATAGAACTGCTGTGTTTGTAAAAGCCTAATGGAGGACCAATTAAGCTGTGGTGACACAGCTGGGATAACAACACAGTGTTATTGTCTCCTATGCCATTTGAAAACACTAATTGAAGTCATTAACTAGTCTCTTGGCTTGGTGGAACGTCACATGAAATAATTAAAAACACTCCATTGCTGGTCTTGAAAGTGAGAAGTACGTTTACCTTTTACAGTTAATATCAGTTTTTATATCAGCCAGGCCAACTGATTTATATATTACATAGTATAAAAATGTTGACAGGTCAATGATTAATAAACAATTTCTGTTCTCAAAATGTTTAATGAGTTTTGATTACATATTATATAAGCTAAATATAATCCTGTATATTTCTATATCGACCTTCCTTGGGCTTACAACACGCGCAGAATTATCAGCAAATTTTTTAATTTCCAATTGCGCAGCCAATTCAGAATCCAAAATGAGAAAAAGAAAAAGTTCAAATACCTGTCACAAATAATCAAAAAGAAAACATAATTCTGTAATAATTCAAAATAAGTGCTGTTTTTATTTGAGCAGTTTTCTCAATGTATTTTGCTGTCACTAAATAGTATTTTTTATACAGTATATCTGCATTATATTGATCATCAGCCTGTTCATTGGCTGTTGAAAATTGAATAAAAAAAATCTGAAAATTCTGTCAAACAAAATCCATTAAATGTCCTAGCCTTTACTTTGAGGTTCTACATCACGGGCAGTAATTTGTTTGCAGAGATGAACAGTTTTTTTTTGTTTTTTTTTGCATATTCAACAGTTTATCTGACACAACGTGTTTGGCACACATTATGAATGCTCTATGAAATGTAATTTTGACTTTATATGTAACTTCTGATTGGCCTGGTGTAGCAAGTGGTGTTTCCCTGTGCTATTATCCACAGCTGGTGTCATTAGAGGCCTTTAGTCATTACTATCGAAATGATGATTCTTAGTGAAATGTGAGTTTCCTCAATTCTGCGCTCATTACATTATTCATACCAATTGAGGCTGTCATCCAGGGGAATGTCTATAGGGCTCTCAGAAAACTCTTCCCTTTATTGAGTAGTCTCATCAGCAATCATTCAGTTTCATTTATTCCATTTTGTTTAATAAGAGTGAAGGGAGGAAAGCTTTTGCACTTAAAAATGAGTGAACCCTGTGGCCTCTTCCCTACAACGGAGGTCTTTGTTGACCTCATACTAGCATAGTGCATGATCTCGCTTGCTCTGTTGAATGCTAGTTAGCTATTTATCGATCTGCCGTACAGTATCCATAATTAAAGAATACTTCAGTTTGAAGCATGACCCGTGTAGTAAGTGAGAGATAATATACAGTCACCTGGTCTCTAGAAGCCCACTTTTATCACCCTGAATGGGTTCATTTTGCAATAATGACTCACTGACTGTACATTGTTCTGCTTATCATTTATCATCTTTCTTCTACAACATAGAAAGCACCCGGCCTGGCAACAAGACGAACACTTGCAACAATATTGCAATATTAATTTATAAATTATCAATATTAATTGCAATTCTAATATTGATAATCTACAGTTCATATTACCTCTTTTATTATTATTTTTCTAAGAAATGAACACTTTTATCCAGCAAGGATATTAAATTGATCAAAAGTGACAAAGACTTTTACGTTGTTACGATATATTTCTATTTCAAATAAATGTTGTTCTTTTGTGTTTTCTGTTCATCAAATAATTAGCACAACTGTTTTCAAGATTGAAAATAATGACTGTTTCTTCATAACCAAATCAGCACATTAGAATGATTTCTAAAGGATCATGTGAAAATGAAGACTGGAGTAATGATGTTGAAAATCTGATAGGAAAAAAATATTTTATTGTTTTTACTGTATTTTCGATCAGATAAATGCCGCCTTGGTGAGTGCCGCATAAGCGACTGGAAAAAATAGTTCAATTTGGCCATTTTTTATACAGTTTGAAACTAACCATTTTGGCAATATATACAGTAATAATTATAGATAATGTTTTCTCTATACCTGTATGGCCTTGCTATAAATACACCAGACCTATTTGACGTGTATGGATCTCTTATTTGTGTTTTCACTGATGTCACATGAAAACATAACTTGTTGTGGCCCTAAGTTAACACAAGACTAAAGGTCTTTGTGGGTCTCACAGTGCTGATGATCTGAAGGGGGTATCAAAGCTTTTCTTCATCTGTCATCATGCCCGTCGCCCGATCTTAACAGCTGTGATGAAGTGGGCAAAGGAAGGGGGGGCTAGTGAGCGGTAGACTGAGTGACAGCAGCCTGACGTGAACATGACAGTAACGAATGTACCGTCAGGATTCCCTCTGAAGGCTCTCTGAACCTCTTGCCTGGATTTTGAAGCCAGCATCCACGTGCATCCACCGCACACTGCGTCCTCTTCCAAAATCAATATGATGAAGAGACATCAAAAGAAATTCTCTGTATGTTTCGTGTCTGTAGTACATCCTTCCCAGGTCCTGTCGAGATAAGCGTACGCGGAAGTGGCTAATTAAGCCCTCCAGCTAATTGAAAAGCAGAACAAATGCAGAACATCTCATTCTTTTGTGTTCTGCTTAGTTGATATATGCGTGCTGACTGCGGCCTTTACCCAGCTAATGCATCATGCTGACTGCGCTAACAGTCACATTTGTTGTGCAGTCCATCTCGTGTTGTTACTTAATCCACCTCTATTAATTCTATGCTGTGTTTCCTTCTGTCTCCTGTAGGGCCTTAACAACATTATCAGCTTAGATTTTGACTACAAGAAGGAATTCATTTACTGGATTGACTCCAGCAGACCCAGCGGCCGAAGGATAAACAGAATTCGCCTTAACGGCAGTGACCTCAAGGTATGTCTGATTTCTTATTTAATTATGGTGGTCTCACCAAGGACTGAAAATAACGCTAATAGGTCTGGACTAACTGTTATACGGCATGTTAGCAACAGGGATGCGATGAAGAGGTCTAAAGTCAACATCTGAGTATTAGACATCTGTAGTCATACAGCCATAAATATAAATGCTCTTTTTAGCATTATTTGAGGGACTTATTAAGGTCTCATGGTTAGCGCTTAGATGCACATCTCTGCCGTGTACCTGCTGAGCAACACTTTTCCCCATCTCATTAGCTTCATTGCAGGGGCCAAGAGCCTCATTTGGCTTCATTACACAGTGTTGCCCCCTCCTGATTTATCACCCCTGCTCAGCACAAGCTAAAGCCATTTGAAATTCATTAGCATTTGTGGGTGTAATCTTCAGAATTTTGGAAATAGAGACAATGCATGCTGGTACAATATGTTTAGATTGGGTAGGAGACCTTTACCCATCATTCGCTGGGGTTATAATGATGCGGCTCCTTTGCGGAAGAACAATGTAATTGATGATTTCATTAATACATTATTTAGTGGCATTTTTTCTCCTACTATATTGGAGACTTGTGACTAGAAACTGACTTTGACTTAATATAAAAGTTTCTATTCTAAACAATGTCTCAGGGAAATTGGAAACATTATGAAGGACTCTAGTCCCCCCACACAATCATTTTTCACTGTTCTAACTTCCAGAAAGCGAATCAGGTTCATCAGCACATCAAGATTAAAAAACAGCTTCTACTCCAATGCCATAAGACTGTTTATTAACATTGTTACTTCTGACACATATGATTCCTTCACACTACACACTCACTTAAACTAATCTCATCTCACATCGTTTACCGTAACCGGTAACGGCTTTTTACCATTCTACCTTGAGAATTCCTCCTATGTTGCTGCTGCATTTGAGCACTCGTGCTATTTAATGATTTAAATTATTATATGCAAAATATACATTTATCTATACACTTTTACATGCATCCTGCCTTTATGTGGCTGTACATGGCTGTACACTGCCTTTTTATTTTTGACATTGTATGTTCTTAGCTCTACGAGAAGCTCCCCATACAGTATCCATAATTAAATCATTGCCTGTTCCTTCAGTTTGAAGCATGACCTGTGCAGTAAGTAAGAGATAATATGCAGTCTCCTGGACATTAGAAGCCACTTTTATTAACCTAAATGGGTTTATTTTGCAATAATGACTAGCTGACAATACATTATTCTGCTTATTATTTATCATCTTACTACTTCTAAGGACAAATTGTGTATTGTATCATAGAAAAGAACCGGCCTACAACAAAGATATACATTTTTGCGATATCTATTTATGCATATTTATTACCACATAATCAGCTTTTTTTCAGACTTTGGATGCATTATTTTGCACAATTGATAAATGGAAGCGAAGAGAAAGTTATAAGACAGCTGCTAGCAAAAAAAAAATTGGAATGGGAACAATGCATCATGGGTTTGATTTCTCTAAATGATGAATAACTCTTGCACTGGAGCATGTTTGGCATGATGCCACAGGCAGTGCCTTTGGTGTGATTCAATAAGGGAATTTGTCTATTAATATGTAATGGGCCAAAGTTGACATGCTATTGTATATGGCCTTATTAGTAAGTATGCTGAACCACTACAATCAACTTTCAATTATTTAAGTGATCTGTTTTGGCTCTGTGAATGTGAATACTATATCTAAGTTTGTATTCACCAATTAGGACACATGCCATAACTAAAACCCTTCAATAATCTCTAAAAGGTGATTTTAGCTATCATGCATGCACACACACACACACACACACAAACACACAAACAAACAGGGTGAATTCAGGGTGATAGGGACACTTTTTACTTGGAAAAAATGCCCCAATCAACCTGAAATCACCCCTAAATATATATCCCTTAAAGGTGCCCTTGCATGGATTATTTTATTATTTTAGAATGTTTCCTGGGGTGCCCTTATAACGTTAGTATGTTTTTTAGATCAAAATTTGTTATAATTTAGAAATAAAAGGCATTTTTCCTAGCCTGATTTTAGCCACTGATTTGAACACTCTGTTTGAAGGGGCGTGTCTGCTGTGAGACTGCAGTGTAAACGCCCACTGCTGTGATTGGCTGCTGTGAGACTTCAGTGTAAGCCTGTTGATCACGTGAATGAAGATCTTATCATTGCAACGCAGTTTCTGCACTCTCACTAATGATTTCACCAATGCAAACATGATGTACGTACAGTAAGAGCTTCGTTGTACAGTGTAACAGCGTCATTGATTTCATAACGAGTTTTGGCAAGTGTCCAGATAAACTCGCGCTGTGTGATTGACAGCTTGGGCGACTGTAAAGGGATTGTTCTTTGATCGCTATCTGTATATTAATCACAGTTTAAGTAAGATTATTTTCATCCTACTAAGAGAAACGACGTGAAGTTGATCGTTTAGTCACTGGCTTGATTTACTGATGCATAAACAGTATTGAACGACTTTGAGAGAAAGATTATCTGTCTGAACTTGAACAATTACACATCAGACATTCACATAACCCACTGGTTCTTCAGAGGCTCGGATGAAGAAACAAAAAAAATACCTTTGTGTTCATTTGTACATCCAAACACTGAGCAACTGCCATGCTTCGCTCGTTTGCAAGCCATGATGTCTCTCGAGGAAAAATGATTCGGACGATGATTCGGCTGCGCAGTTCCGCCTGGCCTTGAACATGGGCTGGCATATGCAAATTTTTGGAGGCGTACATATTAATGATCCCGACTGTTGCGTCACAGTCTGTGTTATGTGGAGATTCGCCTATTTTTCAGGGGTGTTTTTCAAAAACGAGATTAAAATAAGAAGGAGAAAACAATGGTGTTTGAGACTCACTGTATGTCATGTCCATGTACTGATCTCTTGTTATTTAACTATGCCAAGATAAATTCAATTTCAAATTCTAGGGCACCTTTAAATGCATGAATGTTTCGCTAGTCATTTATATATTTGGGTATTTAGCGACACAAATCTATATCTAGCATGGATGCATTATTTTATTATTTTGTAATTGTTATTAAAGTTGTCAAAAATTAGTTTTTTTGCCTCGTCATTATGGTGGAGTGTAGATTTATGTGGGAGAAAAAAAGTAATTTAAAGTAGTTTAACAAAGCTGCAACATAACAAAATGTCATGGCATTCTGTGCATTCAATGTTTATATATTCAAATGTTGACATTTTAAATGAGTTTGCGATCTTTCAAATCAGTGCTGGGCCAGATCACTAGAATACCAGAAGCTCTTTCTTTCCCACTCGGAATATTAATGTTTCCTCTCATCCTCTCATCTGGAGGCACTTTCCTGATTGGGGAAATGTTCCTCAATCACTGACATTTCAGAGAATTTTTCAAGCTCAGCTTTGCTGGAATTACTGCTGAAGGGGCGTTATTGTCAATTGGCATGGCAACATATGTCCTGTGAGATGACGATGAGAGAGAAGATCTCAAAGCATGTCATGTCTTGCAGTGACAGATTGCAAGAGTCACCATTTTGACAGTAAAGTTTGTTTCACAAGTATGCAATGGAATATTAGCATTAAACAGATAGAATAACTCATTAAAAGGAATAGTTTATTCAGAAATTAATATTCTGTCATTATTTATTCACCCTCATTCTAAACCCAAATGTCTTGCTTTCTTCTGTGGAAGATAGGACACAATAGGAGGATTTTGAAGAATGTTCTGGTCACTTGTTTCTATGCAATTACAATGAATGAAGACTGAGGCTTTTGGGAACCAGATCATTCTGATTTAAGAATGAAACATCCCATAAACGACACAAAAGTCATCATAAAAGTTTGCATCTTTTCAGTGAATCACTATCTAGATTACAGTGGTCATAATTCATTCATGAATCAGATTGATCTGGTTCTTGAGTTCAACTCACTAATTCTAGACACATTTATGTTACTTACTCAAAGCTGACTTCAGAGAACTTAAAATATAGTGCATCGAATGGACTACTTTTAAGACACTTTTACGGTGATTTGCATCCTGTTTTGAAGCTTGAAATCATGATATTCCCTCTTCATTGTAATTGCATGAAAAAGAGCAATGAGTCCTTGATTACTCAATCAAGACTTTTTATTTACTTAACACCAACATTCCCATAATCCTACTTGCTCATTACAGAGATATTATGTGATCAGATTATAGTGACTGATCTGAATAATACTTGTTTGCTTTATTAGATTGTTCACCGAACTGCTGTGCCAAGCGCACTGGCTGTCGACTGGATTGGAAAGAACTTGTACTGGTGTGACGTGGAGAGAAAGACACTGGAAGTGTCCAAATCAAACGGTTTATACCCCACCGTCTTAGTGAGCTCTGGCCTGAAGAACCCCACAGACCTGGCTCTGGATGCTCAAACAGGGTACAAATGCTTCCTTTTCAAATTTGCACAATATCCTTTCTACTTTTCACCATCAGTCCAGGGAGACTTCATTTTGTCACAAGAAAAAGAATGAATGTATAGTCCCCCAGAACAATGGGAATAGCTATTCTCTGTTTAAAACAACTGTGATGAGATTGTGTCTCATGGTATATGAAGTTCATGGATGAGGGTCACTCTCTGTCCCTCAGGTATGTGTTCTGGATTGACTGCTGTGAAAACCCTCACGTCGGTCGAGTTGGCATGGACGGCCATGGCCAAAGCGTTATTGTGAACAAAGAGATCTACAGCCCCTCAGCTCTAACCATTGACTACACAAACAAGAGAATCTACTGGGCTGATGATAATCACATCCTTTTTGCCAACATGGACGGTTCTCAGAGGCACCGGGGTACAAAATGAGTCTTAAATTTGTTCATTTTCCATGTATTGGATTGCTACCATAACAAGGCAGAATTGGATAAAAGAAACTTCAATAAAGCCTTTTAACAGTATAATATTGCAAGACCACAATCTCCTGTGTATATACGCATAGCATGCAAAAAGAAATAAAAGATATGTTATTATACATTCGCAAAAGTTAAAATGTATATTTCACTTGAGAACAGTGAATTTGAGAGTTGTTGGATAATGATTTTGATTAAATCACTTATATATGCAGTAATTCATCTTTAATGATGGTGCATGGTATGATGCTCTCTACCTCAGTACCTCATGACCACATCCAGGGTGTGATGGGGCTCACACTGTTCGAGGACTTCATTTATTGGACCGACGGGAAGTCCAAATCTCTCCGCCTAGCTCATAAGACCACCGGTGCTAATGCTGTCGAGCTCCTAAATTCATGGCAAGCCATTAAGTCTGTCATTGTCTACCACCCACTGCGCCAGCCTGAAGGTAGACACGGTTTCAAATAAATAGTATATTAATTTTATGCTTGGTTTGCCCAGAAATTAAAATGCTTTAATCATTAATTATTCACTCTTACACAGCTCTTGCCATTTACAAACATTTAAATCCTAGTTTAAATGTTGTTCTGGAAGACTTGGAATATTCCAAAACGTAACATTATATTATATTATGTTATGTTATATTATATTATATTATATTATATTATATTATATTATATTATATTATATTATATTATATTATATTATATTATATTATATTATATTATATTATATTATATTATATTATATTATGGATTACTTTTGTACAATATGGCAAGAGCTGCGTAACTATTCCTTTAAAATGAACTATTCAGAAACAATGCATTTCTATCCCCTTTTTACAGTCCCCAAACACCAATGTCAAGTGGCCAATGGAGGTTGTAGTCACTTGTGTTTACTCTCTCCTGGTGGAGGTCACAAGTGTGCCTGCCCAACTAACTTCTACTTGGCCGCCGATAATAAGACATGCCTGTCCAACTGCACAGCCAGCCAGGTCTGTATGCAAAAATGATGATTCCATGTCATTAGTCGGAACTGCAAGGATTGTTCCAGTTTGTGTAACCCATAACCAATTGACCTTTTCCGCTGTGTTGGACTTTTTTTTGCAGTTCCGCTGTGGAACAGATGAGTGTATCCCCTTCTGGTGGAAATGCGATACAGTAGACGACTGCGGTGATGGGTCTGATGAGCCTGCGGATTGTCGTGAGTGCTCAGCTTCCAATGTTACCCAGCCTACAGTGTCTGCACTGTTATTTTTGTTTTGAACAGTCTGTAATATTCATGTGGTGTCAGAACCAAGGGTTTAAGAACAATCCAAAAAGTGTGTGGGCCACATTATAAACCTCATCAACCTCTCTTTACAAGTATGATTCTGTTTTATATAGCCTAGTTGCCATGGTTACACGCATATGAGACCAGCCTAAAAACTCACAACCCTAAAAAATATAAAAATGCAGGTTTTGGTCAGACAACTTTGTTTTTCTTCTGTTGTTCATGGTAGATAACTTCATGTAAGCTGCTCAGCGCTCTAACTTGGGTCATGAATATTAATTATATTATGTGATCTTGTGATTTGCTGAAAGGCAAAAACTGGAAGATGAGCACAAGCCATGTTGGATTACAGTTTATCGCTTGCGTGTTTGTTCAAAACAACTGCTTGGCAGAGACTTCAGCTTAATCTTAAATTCAGCATGAAATAGTAATATTCACCTTATCTATTTTCTAAATGCATGCAATTGATCTTGCTGTGAACGATTCATCCATGTATATGCTTTTTCATTTATATTTATTTACTCTTTTTACCTTTTTATTCAGATTTTTAGTCAGAATGTCATAATCTTTCGGCGAAACAACAGACTTCTCGATGGTGATGCATGCCGGACTTCTGCCTCCGTCCAAACAATAGAACCAAGAACCAATAGAACCCCCGTCCTACTTTTTCTTTTCAATAATCCGTTTCACTTAGATGTATGATTATTGCTACTTCCGTTACATTGCAAGCACTAAAGTCTTTGTTTTTACACAGTTGACGTCAGTATCACAATACAAAATGCAGTGGCAATTTTCCAAAACAAGAGAAGAAATTCTGTCATTTCTAAAACTGGCTTCCCCCACCAATTATAATGGCCTCTGATTGCACCACATGCCAGTGCTGTTATACAGTATGAAGATGAACTAGTTCACAGCTTCACGCTAGACAGACCTTTAAGTTGCGAGAAAGGATGATCTTTTGTTCTTTCATTTAATTTTCCCAGTGATCTTGTTTTTAGATTCACTTTGTGTCTTGGTGATTTACTCAAGCAGAACAAACAGAAAATGACAGGCTGCGGATGGCTGCTGCTAATAGGTGGAACCTCTGTTGTTCGATAAAGTGCAGGGGGCATTAAATATCGCAGAAGTGCTTTTAAAGAAATAATGGAATGTGGGTTGACCCGCCCATTTCAGGCAACCTCACGCAGCTCGGGTTTAAAACACATACCTATGCGCAAATTGCTTTGAATCCTCCGGAGTTCACTGTTAATCATCATTTTTGCAGCGGAATTCAAATGCCAGCCTGGCCGTTTTCAGTGTGGCACTGGCCTTTGTGCCTTACCTCCCTTCATCTGCGATGGAGAGAATGACTGCGGGGACAACTCAGATGAGGCCAACTGTGGTGAGCAGAATAATACATAATGTACGAAAGCTGTTCTTAAATGCCATGTTCTTATCGACAGATCCATTGCTTTTCCTCTCTGTGTGAGGCTACTGGGTCTTCCTTGTAGAATACGGTTCCTGTGAAGTATGTGGCATGCATGAGCAAGAAAAATCTGCCTGGAATTTTCATCAGCAGCAAATCTTCTTTAGCACAGCTGTCTCTGAATGTTCAATTATACAGACTATTGCTGCTATCAAACGATCAATATCCACTTTAGAAGTATTAGAAAAGAGTACAGGGTGTTTTGTCATTTAACGATCGTAATTGGGATGTATTGGGCCAACATGGATTTAAGATTCAAGACGTTTAGTGCTTTTAATACAAAATGATATTGTTCCTCTTTCATCTCAGTTGTATTCTTATTGCATCCTGAAGCATTTCGAAGCAACCAATTATGACCGGTATATGGATGATCGTGTTGCATTGACCCAGCATGCTGATGTATCTAACGCTTTTTCTCACTACAATGTCTCCCCCCATTTGCAGATACATATATCTGTCTGTCAGGACAGTTCAAGTGCACCCGAAAGCAGAAGTGTATACCTTTAAATCTTCGTTGCAATGGTCAGGATGACTGCGGGGATGGCGAGGATGAGACAGACTGCCGTAAGCAACGCCATGACACTTTGTGCTCCCTCCATTAAACATTTAACAATAATGGGCCTCATTCTCGTAAACTAAAGGGTGTTGTGACAGAATTGTTCAAACTCCCCTGTGAATTTAATGATCCAGACTGACAAATCTTAAATTTGGCTTTTATCCCGCCGCATGAGTTAACTAGTTGGGAGTTAAAAGGGTAGCCAGGTGCTTATTAGGTATTCAGGGAGAAAAGGCCCTTCCCTTGGAAAGGTAGCATGACTTGTCAGTGAAAATACAGTCACCGGGGTTGGAAATGTGCGTACATTTTTAGAAAATAATTTACTTTAATGCTTTTTCAACTAAACATTTTGTCCAACAGTGAACAATGTGTTACAAAAGAATTCTGTCATTTGTGTATTTTTATTTTATTTTTATTTTTCTGAACAGTTAAAAGGACATTTCCACCACAATGTAATTTTCATCGCATCTTATTTAGAAAGGACTGTGGTGGAATTTTTTTTTTTATAAAACGGCAGGTGGCTTTTGTCTGGCTAAGGTAATTTATTGTTATAATGGTTTAAATAACATTTTCAAATCCTATTCTGTGATTTTTAAAACTTTTTTTACCTTGAGTTTTCACCCGTTTCATATTTCATCTCAGGCATGCCTCACTTAACTTACACTTTTGCCTGGTTGATAACCAAATACACTAATTTTTGCTAGTAGCAAAGTAGCTAGTAGCAAATTAGTTGTTCCATTAGTGGAGATCAACTGAGGTAATTTTTGTAAAAATGTATCTAAGCCATAAATATTTTACCATAATAAATATTGAAATGGTTGTTATGTTTTACTATTTGTAAGATTATAGTAGTTAAGTTTAAAAAATATATAATCTATCATTGTGAAGTTTGATCCAACATCTAAGACCGTCAAAGTCTATACATAAAAGACATCTGAAAAGTAGGAGAATTCTATGATGATGGCATGGTAAAATGCCTTCACGAGGATTTTAATTTGACCATCTCACAAACAAAATCATACTTTTAATCATAGCAAAAAATAAAATAAAAAATCCTGCAATAAATATATTATATGATTACGTGTCATTCAACTCCAAACCTTGATTAACATTTCTAGGTTGTCATTTCCTCCATTCTTGGGTGGTAATTGCAGAAGACCTTGTCATAATGTAAAGAAAGTGAAGATGTCAATAACATTATTCCTTTCTACTGAATCATGGTCATTATGTATATGAATGACCTTTACAAGTACAAGATGTTCTATATGTTTTTTCCCCCCTTGCACTCTTACAATAGCTTATCCTGCTATTTCCTCTGTCTTAATGTTCCAGCTGAGAGCACTTGTTCTCCAGACCAGTTCCAGTGTAAGGCCACTATGCATTGCATCTCAAAGCTGTGGGTGTGCGACGAGGACCCGGACTGTGCTGACGGCTCTGACGAGGCCAATTGTGGTGAGTGGCCGCAGTTATTATTCACAAATCAGAGTCTTGGTCAGCCACACGCGCAGACCCATCTGAAAGTCTGATTGAGGCTAATGTCAATTCTGTGTGTTCCCACAGCCTTCTCTCTCTATGATGAAGTGAGGCCAGCTTTAATCATGAGCCACTCGGCTTTTATTAGCTGTGGCTTGTAACAATTCCCCTGGGCCTGTTTTGTTGCCTGAATGCCTGATTTAGTTTGACAGTGGCACATCAGCGGTGGCCTCACATATTGCATTCTTCCTCGGCTATGTGTTCCAGACATTTAAAGTGCCGATGCACCAGCAAAACAATTTCTGAGGGTTCGCTGGACGTAATTTGCTCGCTGGACGTAATTTGCTCAGAATAATTTTCTATACTCTATATTGAACAAGCGAGCTGTGTACCTCATTTTATTAGTACTACTCGTTTGATCTATACTGAAAATATAGAGATGTATTTCAGAGGTTCACTATAGGCAACTGCCTTCTATGACTGAATCCTAGTTGAATTGTAACCTCATAAATGACTGATTTGGAACACTCTACATACTGTAGGCAGAAACTCCGGGCTGCATATAAATAAATGTTTAAAACAGTTGTGCTGCTTAATATTTTTATAGTACCAGTAATACATTAATATCATAAGTGCACAACTCTAAAAATAAGTTTTGTAAAAGGGAAAAAAGATAAAAGTGTATTTTTGGAACATGCCTTAAAAATGCTGCCTACTGTTTGTAGTCAGCTCACTAGGTTTTAGGTCAGAGCCATAGTCTTTTGAACCTTAATCATTAGACTCTATACCTGCACGCTGATGTTGTTCCTTTTTTTTACTCTAACATCATTGAAGATAATCATTTATTTACATTGTGGATATGACCTCTAAGTAGATTTTTAAAGGCAATTGTCCTCAATTTATGGTGTATATATAACACTGTGACATCCCAGAAGGGATGATGAACATGGCTTTCCCAAATCGGCCAACAAAAGAAATTAAATCAATATCTTGGCTGTTGCAGGAGGGGGAAATTACATTGTCGGAATTTGATTGAGAAAATTGGTTTTATTGCATTGGCTGAACAATCTGATGTTGTTATGGATTATCCGTAACTCAGAGAAAAATCCCCCAAATGAGTGACGCATCCATGGAACAGTGGAGGGGTCACTTTGTAATTGAGGTGTGACGGCTCCTCTGGTGTCTCCATTGATTTTCCAGACGTGACACACTTTATCTACATCGGACTGCAAGTAATTATAGATTTTTATCTTGGCAATTGATGTAAATTGGTATACCATTAATGTAACAGGGTAGCTTTATTGATACTTACCAGCTCACTTTTTGTAACTGGGAATTACAAACATACATATATACTGTAAGTGGAAATGCATGTAGATTTAGAAGATCTATGAGTAAATTCTGCCTTTACATGAATATGCCATGTTGTATCTTAGAAGACCCTAATGCAGTGGCTCCTACAGTATGTTGTGACATTCATCAGTGTTTGTGAAAGACAGATATTATTATTATTAATTAATATTATATAATTAATTTCTATATTACAAAACAATAAGCAGGGTTTTTTTTTTCTCAGATGCCAATGTCTCTAGAGGTTTCTTTAGAAACTTTCTATCATTATAGTAAAAGCAACATGCCTGTGCCACATTAGAGAATATTTAAGCAGAAGAATCTGTCAAGGGAGGATGCCCTTTTATTATTTCACACTAATGAAAACCGGCAAGTATTTGCAGTTTGCTTCTCTTTGACTGTGTTCTTGGAAAAAACATGTCTTTCAATCTACTGTAACCAAAGTTTTGATCTGATGATGTGATCCTCCTGTGTGTTCATTAAAGTCACCATAAAACCAAAATTCACAATTCTTTTTTTTTTTTTTTTTTGAATATTGTGATATTTAATATTAATGATTTATTGTTCACATCATTGTTTTATTCATTTCAAACCACAATGATCCAGCGATCCATTCCATTCCCAATGGACATAATCAAGTCCCACCCTACATTTTGTCTTGTTTGATAAGCCATTCACTCGGATTTTATTCACACTAGGGAAGAAAAGACTATCGCAGTGTCCGTTTCATGCCGACTTTAACAGTTCTTCTTGGCTCTAGCACCTCAGAAAGTTCTTAGTTTATATAACATAAACACTACACGTACTCTGGAAAAAGGTGGAATGAGCTCCTTCAGAAATGTTCATCGCAGATTGTGCAGAGGTGACAAAGTGTTTGATGTTACGTGTCAAGTGTTCAGGTTATTGAGGATAGAAGATATCGGCACCACAGTCAGGTATCTCATCTTATGGTGTGTTAGCCTCTTGAGTGTGGGCATGTTTTGAACTTAGTGTCAGATCCGGGCCCAGGAACCCTGAGGAAATGATGATTACGTGTCGAAATGCAGTAGCAATGCATTAATATTCATGCACTTTTGAAGCCATTTTCATCTGTGTGTTTGTTTGTGTCTGATGAAAAAGATGAAAAGACCTGCGGACCTCATGAATTTCGCTGTGAGAATAACAACTGCATCCCGGACCACTGGAGATGTGACAGCCAGAATGACTGTGGAGACAACTCCGATGAGGAGCATTGCAGTGAGTCGCTCTCATCTCTCTGAGCACAGTAAAGCTTTTTTCCACACTCGTGTTTGTACTAAATTGTTTTAACTGTCAAGAAACATTGTCTGGAATCTTCAGAGGCCAGTTTCACAGACTATTTGAAGATTTCTTGCTTTCTGTCTGTTTGTTTACCATTTGTCTGTTCGGTTCTGATCTTGCTCATATTGCCACAAAGATCAACTATTTAAGTGTGTTTTATGCCATGTCATTTTTTACTTATGTTTCAAACCCATATGTTCTTTCCATACAATGACTGTTTATAGTAATCATTGGCTGTCAAATTTTATAACAAAGGACAACATACAAAAAAAACATGCAGCTTGACAGCCCATGGCAACAAGAAACTGTTGTGTGGATGAGATGGTTTTAGGTTTTTTTTTGCTTCCAAAATGAAATGGCTGTTTTTGACGTCAGATTTTGTTAAACCTAATTGTTTGAATGTTATCTGGAGAATACTTCTTTTTTTTTTTTTCTTTTTTTTTTAATTTAGAAGTTTAAAATGATGGTAACACTTTACTTAAAGCCTATATATATATATATAGGAAAAGAATTATAAAAGTATTATCCCTTGTAATGCACCTTATAATGCACTGTACGGTCTCATAAATAGCTGTAATCAGTGTTATAATACATTATAATTCTTATCTATTCATTGAACACACCTTTAATGCATTAAAACATGAAAAACTACCCATTTTAAAATGTAACATGGAATCTGCCAATATTATAATGTGTTTAAACTTTGATTACAATTATGTAAACGTGAAAAAATAATGCATTATAATGTAAATTATGAATACCTTTATATTGCATTATACATAAATGCTTCAAGTAAAGTTTTACCAAAATTATTTTAATTAGAATAAAACAAATTCTTTCTTTAAAATAACTATTATACATATGCATGTGGTTAAAACAACGTGAGTTTGAATAAATAATGAGCATGTATAATGTCCAAGATGCCTTCGTTTTAATGGCCCTTTTTCATACTTTATGTTGTTAAATCAACAACCTATTTCAAACAGTTTATATTAACAGGTTTTTCTAACCACCCAACATGTTTTTCTAGCCATTACAGCCTGTGAACTGTGAGAACAGCCCTTTTATACGTTCTAATTGCTAATTAGTCTGCAAATAGCTCCTTTTAAGTTCTTGGCAAACTTGCAAGAACCTTGAAAACAGATGGTACAATGCCAATTCATGTCCAAGTGCAAGGCCACTTTGGCAGTTTTGATTTGCTCTTGCTGCCTCTCTGCTAAGGTTTACTTCAGTTTTTTCAGTGAGGGCATGGTCAGGGTAGCCGTGCATCTATAGCTGTCTTATTGTGCTTTTATCTCTGCAGAGCCGGTGACCTGTAATCATAAGGATTTTGCCTGCGCCAGTGGGGACTGTATCTCAGCACGCTTCCGTTGCGATGGTGACTATGACTGCGCTGATAATTCAGATGAGGTCAGTGAATGCTAGATGTCATTCGAGGTCAGCACAGCAGTTGACTTATATTCCCAAACATTCCCTTCTAGCCATTTATTTCAAAGCTTTTTAATCTCGGTTGTCATACACCATTAGTCCTCATAATCTTATGGCTTTATCAGCAAGTGATGTAGAGAGTGGATATATTTTACATTTGACTTTCAAAACTTTAAATCCTGTCCTGACTCTCTCCCTAATTATTATCAATAAACAGTCCAAAAAAAAAAAAGATACACTGAAGTATGAAATGACACCGGACTGAATTCGTCCTTGCTTTGTGCTTTTTCAGAAGGATTGCGAGACTCATTGTGCAGAGGATCAGTTTCAATGCCACAACAATCTCTGCATCTCACGTAAATGGTTGTGCGATGGCCAGGAAGACTGTAAGACAGGGGAAGACGAGAGAAATTGCCTAGGAACAGGTAACTTTATCACATCTTGTGGTCTTTAAAGCTGAGGTTTATCATTTCTGCACTACTAGCATCACCAAACAGTTGCAAACACAATTATTTCCCTAAATATTTCCCGATCTCAACCGAATGCTTGAGATGCTCAAACAGACAATATTGTCATAGCTGTACAAAGCCATACATGTACTTCTGCTTTTCGTCTGAATAAACCTACAGCGTATTTGCTTATAGCGGTCTCTGCACATTAACCTGACATGGGTTGGTTGTATGTAAACATTGAGAACATTAAACATTTCAGCTTTAAATGTTTTATGATTACATTGTCTGATAAGTTCAAATGCTGTTGCTTACTTTTGTCTTTCAGAAGTTTGTGTGTAATAAACATAATAAAGTGACTTAGTCAGTTCTATAAATCTCCTTTGAAAGTGCTTGAATTGAATTTAACTGTGAAGTGTCCCTTTCCAGTTCCAAAATCTTATTTTTCTGCACATTAATCAGAATATCTGACTTAAGTAAAAATATTTTCAACATTTTATAATTTATAGTATTATATATATAGTATTTCTATTTTTGAGGTAAAGCTCACTAAAGCCATGTAACTGATTTTGGCATCAACAACATAAAAACAACTCTATATGGTCACATGACAAAAACTTTAGATTAAGTGGGTCAGTTTACCCACTGTCACATTTTACCCCACTCTTCCTGTACACGTCAGTTGAATGTAGCTTAGTTTTTTTTTTTTAAACCTATCATCTGTTTTGCAGTGCTTCCCTCCTGCTCTCTAAATGAGTATGTGTGCGCCAGTGGAGGTTGTGTGTCTGCCAGCCTGAGGTGTGATGGACATGACAACTGTCTGGACAGTTCTGATGAGGTCAGTCCTCTAGCAAGACCCTCTCACCTTACATAAAGTGCTCCGCTCTCAGAAACTGTGCACAAGTGCAGTAGTGAAACAAAAACAAAGAGATGTACAAGTAGATATTTTGGAAACACATTTGAGGAAGATACTACTATCCCCTATAAAACCTCTCTAGGGGAAAAAACAGATCACAACAAGTTAAAGTGAACGAGCTGGTTCAAGTTCAGTTCAAGCTGAAAATCTACATGAAAAAAACGTTTAAAATCCATATGACTTTCTTATTCTCTGAGTGAATCACAGTTGAAAAACAAGAGGGATTCAGCTAAATAGGAAAGTACATTCAGAAGCAAGGCAAGTTATTACATTTCTATGAAGGATTATGACAAAGATTCTTTGTTTTTGGCATAGCATGCACTGATGAGTTGTGCACAGTAAAACCAGCAAAATGTATTAAAGGGATCATGTGTTATTTTGCATTATTGGGTGTATAAATGGGTAAACATGCTTTAATGTAAAAAAAAATTCACATACTGTACATTTATTGTAGCTCGTCTATTCCCAGTCTGTCTGAAATGCACTGATTTCTACAAAGCCACTCCTTCCGAAAAGCTCAGATTGCTCTGATTGGCCAGCTGACCCAGTGCGTTGTGATTTGCCAAACACATCAAGTGTGCCGGAACTGTAACGCCCCTTACCATAATCCCGAGTTTCAGCTACCAAGGCTTATGAAGCATTTGTTAAACACACAGTTAATAATAATGTGAGTTCGAGCCCCAGTCGGATTCTGAAAATGTGGATATCAAGCCGTTCGATCGGAACCAACTTTGCAAGCACGACTTGAGCAGAACGTTTTACAGTGGAAAGTAGTCTTTGTATATAGCCTGCATTGTACTCTCCCAGGTTCAGGAAGCTGTCCTCTGTAAAATGACTGTGAACAAGCAAACCTTTGGGTTGTACTGTCCGTATAGTGACTTAAAGTCTGGTATTGTGTGATTCTTAGTCATTTAGTGTATGATGCCCAGTTTTTCCCCTGTAACTATTTACAAAGTTGTCAAGTGTATGATGCCTAGTTTTTTTCAAATCTGTTCAGAATATAAAAGTCGTTTAGCGTATTCCAGTCTTAAAGCTGATTTCAGATGGATTTTTCATCAGTGTAGAACAGATGAAACAGTTCACAATGTAATTGATGTCGCACTCCACAGTGAAACTATTAATTATTAATTAGTTTAATCAGATACATCAGTAATCAAAGGTGCAAAACCAAAGACATATATAGAACACTAGTACTATATATATTAGTTCAGAAGCTCATATTTATGATTTGTGCCTCAAACAAGCAATTAATATAATAATGGCATATTATTTTAATTAACTGTGAGAAAAAACATATGCACCATATTGGAAACATAAATAGTTTTGAACATCTGGTATATTAGACTCATGTTCGACTCCATGGAAACAGAGACTTTCTGCACTTTCACAAGTACAGCAAACTCTTTCTCTTGAAAGTGAGTATTTTAGGCTTTTGTTGTTCTGCTCACACCAGATGGACTGTGTCAAGGAGTGCAGAGAAGATGAGTTTCTGTGCAAAAACCATGCTCACTGCATCCCCAAACGATGGCGCTGCGATGACGTGTTTGATTGCGTGGACCACAGCGATGAGGAAAACTGTGGTCATGGTATGAAGATGTCCATATTTATGGTCAAACTTTAGTTTGGGGAACACACATTCACTATATTAACTACGACTTTTGCCTCAATAAACTCCTAATTTACTGCTTAATAATAGTTAGTAAGGTAGTTGTTGGTTAAGCTTAGGTATTGAGTAGGATTAAGGGATGTAGAATATGGTCATGCAGAATAAGGCAATAATATGTGCTTTATAACTACTAATAAACAGCCAATATGCTAGTTATATGCAAGCTAATAAGCAACTAGTTAATAGTGAGAATTGGTCTCCAAATTAAAGTGTTACACTGTTTATAATACAAATATTAGCGAATTCAAGACAGTTTTCATAATTAAATTGTTTTGGACATGATCAAATTGTTTATGTATGTGCTTGTACAGGTTGAAATAACCATTTTTACTTCAAAAATATCCATGCGTTACAGTTTAAAAACCAGTTTAATGTTGTTTATTCAGATGCTTTCTTCTGTCGCCCCGATGAATTCATCTGCAACAACACCCTGTGTAAGCTGCATGTGTGGGTGTGCGATGGTGAGGATGACTGCGGAGACAACTCTGATGAAGACTCCGAAATGTGCGGTAGGATATTCAACTCTCCCAGTGGAATTGCATGACCTACGGCAGCGCGTTTCACCTCCTGAACTTTCGTTTGAGTTTTCTGATGTTAAACTCTGTCTGTTTGTAGGAGTCACTGACTGCATTACCAATTAAATACACTACATGAGAAAAACTATATCACTGATTCCAGGTTCCAACAAATGAGTAATTTATAAAAAACTAGTATAAAAAAAACATTTTATGAATCATATAGCTTTACAATGCAGAAAAAAATGGCACATACTGTAACATTTTGTTCTTATTTCTATAGCCAAACTACCTTGTCCTCCAGCAAGGCCATATCGCTGCAGAAATGACAGAGTGTGTCTACGGCTTGATCAAATCTGTAACAATGTGGATAACTGTGGGGACAACTCAGATGAAGATGAATGTGGTAGGCTCATTCACAATAATGATGCCTTTATCCTCAACAGCACAATGAGAAATCCATCTTTTGTGCCATTCTTTTTACTTAATTGACAAAAAAGCCCTAGTCTAGAATTTAGTGGTGTCATTGTTTTGCTAGCAGTTCCTGAGGTCTTTCGAATACAGACAGTTGTGCTCATTTATCATTCAAATGATCTTAGTAAATTTGATGGAAGACTCGGGTGGTGCTGAATAAGATGTGTCAGCTGAAGTTTGGATTGAATGGATGTTTTTTTTTTCCTTTTTTCCTATGGGGCCCAAACCAGAGACTGTGTCAACTAGGCCCAAGCCGTGCGGGAAGGCAGAGTTTACCTGTAGTAATCGTAAATGTATACCCGCACAGCTACAGTGCGACCTGTTTGATGACTGTGGAGATGGAGGATCAGATGAACAGGACTGCAAGGCTTGTACGTGTTTACCAAATCTCTCAGATACATCTGTCGGAAAACAAGCAATATTGTCAGATTTAATGCAGTCTTGGTGGATTACATGGACATGTGCTGTGCATCTGGAATTGTCATATGAAAATCATTCAGGCTTCTCTACCAGATGAGTTTTTTTCTTATACTTATTTTATTTGTCGCCAATGACCAAGCATCAAAACACACACACAACAACAACAAAAATCCCATCATGCACTGGGACAGTGGGTTGCAAGTATAAAGTACATCACTTCAAAGCTCTCTCTCTCTTTTATTCCAGCTTCAAATGGAGACATATGTGGAAAGAGGATGAATCCATGTGGGGAGGATGCAGTGTGCAATCATACAAACACAAATGCAATTTGCCACTGCAAACCTGGCTTTCAGAGAAATCTCAGAAGCAGAAAGTGTGAAGGTACTGTCAGAATATATTCCCTGATTCTGTTAACGTTCAGAAAAATGATTCACTGCTTTATCTGAGTGGGATTTAGACTTTCAATGTAAAGTGTGCAATTTCTGTGACACCAGCGGCACCCAACTGAATTGTAATCTGTTTGTTTGAGCAAAACATTAGCTAAACCAGAGTCAGAAGTGAATGGGTTTAATATGCCCCAGTAAATAAAGTTGGAAAATCCCAGTAATGAATTCCTCTATTTTTGATATACAGTGAGGAAAATAAGTATTTGAACACCCTGCTATTTTGCAAGTTCTCCCACTTAGAAATCATGGAGGGGTCTGAAATTGTCATCGTAGGTGCATGTCCACTGTGAGAGACATAATCTAAAAAAAAAATCCAGAAATCACAATGTATGATTTTTTAACTATTTATTTGTATGATACAGCTGCAAATAAGTATTTGAACACCTGAGAAAATCAATGTTAATATTTGGTACAGTAGCCTTTGTTTGCAATTACAGAGGTCAAACGTTTCCTGTAGTTTTTCACCAGGTTTGCACACACTGCAGGAGGGATTTTGGCCCACTCCTCCACACAGATCTTCTCTAGATCAGTCAGGTTTCTGGGCTGTCGCTGAGAAACACAGAGTTTGAGCTCCCTCCAAAGATTCTCTATTGGGTTTAGGTCTGGAGACTGGCTAGGCCACGCCAGAACCTTGATATGCTTCTTACAGAGCCACTCCTTGGTTATCCTGGCTGTGTGCTTCGGGTCATTGTCATGTTGGAAGACCCAGCCTCGACCCATCTTCAATGCTCTAACTGAGGGAAGGAGGTTGTTCCCCAAAATCTCGCAATACATGGCCCCGGTCATCCTCTCCTTAATACAGTGCAGTCGCCCTGTCCCATGTGCAGAAAAACACCCCCAAAGCATGATGCTACCACCCCCATGCTTCACAGTAGGGATGGTGTTCTTGGGATGGTACTCATCATTCTTCTTCCTCCAAACACGTTTAGTGGAATTATGACCAAAAAGTTCTATTTTGGTCTCATCTGACCACATGACTTTCTCCCATGACTCCTCTGGATCATCCAAATGGTCATTGCCAAACTTAAGACGGGCCTTGACATGTGCTGGTTTAAGCAGGGGAACCTTCCGTGCCATGCATGATTTCAAACCATGACGTCTTAGTGTATTACCAACAGTAACCTTGGAAACGGTGGTCCCAGCTCTTTTCAGGTCATTGACCAGCTCCTCCCGTGTAGTTCTGGGCTGATTTCTCACCTTTCTTAGGATCATTGAGACTACCTACTATAATTATAACATAAGCACACAAGGCAACTTACACTCATTGGTGGGCACGCACTGCCGACGATGGCACCAGTTGTCGGCGCGACGGGAGGATGATCGCCGAGCCGGGAGATAGTCAGTTCGGCCCCATTCACCAGTAACAGCGGATTATCAGTGAATCCCAGTTGTCTCCGACGAAAGTTTATAAAACTATCCCGTGTAAAATGATCACTACAGAGGCGGGTTTTGGCGGTGATCCTCGACTCTCCATCAAGGTGGCTCTTCACAAAATTAATCCACCTCTTGTTGATATGATAGTTTTTCGGAAATTTAAATAAGGACACCGATCTGTTTTGTACGTGATCGCATCCAGGTAATACGCATTTCCGTGACGAAGGCATAGCTAGCTAGCAAACTGTAGGATGTACTAACTAATAGTACTGACAGTAACTCGCGATCGGCAAACTGATGTGAATGTGCTATATTGTTAGGGGAGGGGCCAGCGTCAGGGGCTCCAGTGCGTCATCAAGTAGGGGCGTGTCCAGGAGCTCAGGGGCTTCAGTGCGTCATCGAGCCCCCGTTTTAGCCCCGCCCAAAAAATCCGGAACACAGCAATGGTGAAAAACTGTTTAACGGTCTAACTCCACAATTCAGTACTTCACAGTTCACAGTCTTTGTAATATGATTTAGCAATACATTTCTAACATTTATAATGTGTTTAGAATTTTTTTTTAGAATTGCCTTTACAGGGACTTTAAAAAATCATATATTGTGATTTCTGGATTTTTTTTTTTTAGATTATGTCTCTCACAGTGGACATGCATCTACGATGACAATTTCAGACCCCTCCATGATTTCCAAGTGGGAGAACTTGCAAAATAGCAGGGTGTTCAAATACTTATTTTCCTCACTGTATCTGATATATCAGCGTGATATATTTCCTAATATGTTGTGTTAGACCTACTTTTGCGCTTTATCACATAACATATGAGATGTGTAAATGTATTGGTAACAGTCTATGTAATTAATTAGACTGAGGATTTATGGTTACACTTTATTTTAAGGTGTCATTGTTACAGTGTAATTATA
The DNA here is from genome assembly GCF_963993115.1 of Abramis brama. Lineage (NCBI taxonomy): Eukaryota > Metazoa > Chordata > Actinopteri > Cypriniformes > Leuciscidae > Abramis > Abramis brama. The sequence continues at coordinate 33,968,142 of NC_139970.1, forward strand.
TATTTAAGTACTGAGTAATATTAAGCAACTACATGTACTTACTATAGGATTAGGGTAGGATTGTGATTTGGTTGAGGTTTAGTTGCATGTAATTATGCATAATTTACGGTTATTACTATGGTAAGTACATGTAACATGTGTAACAAGGACACTGTCAAATAAAGTGTTACCGGATTTATTTTAATGAATTGATTAAACTCAGATTTAAAGTATTTTTGATTTAAATGGTTTTGCTTTGAATCCTGTCCTGTCAATCACTTTATCATTTAGAGGTTTTCCCACACATTTTTTTTGAGATTCAAAATGCCTGTTCTTTTTATCAAGCAAGATTTTTTCAAGGATCAAAAAAATTGTAAAGGAACAGTGTTTTCCTCTCAGTGTGGTAAAACTTAACCAGAGGCCAAAGTTAAGCTTGAGCTCCTGAAAATGCTTAACCTACTGAAAACGTTTTGCATTTAAAAGAACATTTCCAGTAAAAGGATTGTGCACTCACATATAGTGTTTTTGCTGGGAATCAGTGAGATTCAGTGAGCAGATCACATCTTACGTTTTATTTCCAAGCACTCAGCATGTGAAAAAAAATTCCTTATGGTGAACGTCACACAGTTTGCACAGCCAAAAAAATATTTTCCAAAGAGTGCTGTTCCTCAATAACAGACTTTTTTTTTTTGCAGAAATCAATGAGTGCCTTAACTTTGGCACTTGCTCTCACTATTGCACAAACACAAAAGGATCATACAAATGTACATGTGACAAAAATTATAAGGATATGAATGGTAGCTGCATAGCAAAAGGTAAGGATCTATATTTTCTATTGACTTGACCTTTGGCTTCACTGTGACATTTTATTTAGATTTTGAATCACTTGTTAGATCTTTTCATACATTAGCTCATTACACCGGGCCTAGATATACATTGTAAACCATTCAAAGCATAAGTATTATTTCTGTGGTAGATTTATACTATATGTTGTCATACATATAACTATATATTGTCTTTTTCCTGTAAAGTATTGAGCTTGAATTACTGATTATTGATTGATTAAAATGCATATTGCTGTGTTAGAATGATGTATCTGCATCTGTAATTGTCAAACTGTTGTCTTAAACCCAAAATGGAATTTAGCCACTTTTCATTTTTTTTGCATATTAATAACTCAACGGGCAGGACCAGAAGATCGAGTGCTCTACATAGCTAATGACACTGAAATCCGAAGTTTTGTGTATCCATTTAACCAGAGCCATGGACACAAAGTACATGCTCGCATCGAGGAAAATGCCCGCATCATTGGGATGGATGCTCTGTATCACCAACAAAAGTTTATCTGGGCTACTCAGTTTAATCCCGGTGGACTTTTTTACAAAGATATCCTAAACAGGAGTCAAACTAAAACAAATGTTGGCATCATAGTAAGTATCATGAGTCTTGCGTGCAGCGTACGTCATATTTTTTCAGGAAAACTCTGGATGTTTCCTTCTAGTTATTAATTTACTTTTCTTCTTCTAATTAATACAGTAATTCCACATTGCATCTCCTTAATATAATGATATACAGCAAACATACTATCTGCTTCTATGTTGGTATATGTACTTTTCATTGAAAATACTACCCCATAATTGATGCATTTTACCCCTATTTTATAATAAATATAGATATTTCAGACAAGCAGGATATTATATTTTGATCTTCCCTGTGATTAGTTAGTTTGTTTATATAAAATATTGAAACAAAATCATATTTTGAGTCCAAACCTAGTATGCCTACTTTGCCCTATCCCAATATCAAAAGCAGTTTCTGAAATTTTCTCCATGTTTATTTATGAATAGCTTTTTCCTAAAAATACCTTATCGTACGCATAATCTTAAATATTCTGTGATGTCTTGGCCCACATGGGAATCACCTTGTTATCTGGGTGACTTTTGCAGTGCCCAGACTTCCGCAGACCCAGAGATGTGTCAGCTGACTGGGTGACTGGTAATATCTACTGGACAGACCACTCTAGGATGCACTGGTTCAGTTATTACACAGCTCACTGGACCAAGCTTAGATACTCTATTAATGTGGGGCAGCTCAAGGGACCCAACTGCACCCGTCTGATAACTGACATTGCAGGAGAGCCTTATGCCATTACTGTCAATCCAGTCAAAGGGTAGGAGCATGTTTCAATACTATTTAGGCTCCATTTTCTGCAGTTTATTTATTTTTTAAATATATACAGTGGGTGTCAAAAGTCTATAGGCACATTGAAAATAAAGTTTTAGAATTTAAATCAGTTGAAAATGAATGGAAGCTTGTTTCCGCCACAGAATAAAAAATAAAAAAGGTAATTGCGACTCTTTATCTCACAATTCTGACTTTTTTTTCTCAGAACTGCTTGTTTATATCTTGCAATTCTGACTTTATAACACGCAATTGGGAGATATAAACTCAGAATTGCGAGATATGAACTCACAATTGCAAGATATAAACTCACAATTGCGAGAAATAAACTCGCAATTCTGACTTTTTTTCTCCCAATTGTATATTATAAAGTCAGAATTGTGAGATATAAACATGCAATTCTGAGGGAAAAAGTCGCAATTATCTTTTAAAACATTTTATTCTGTGGCGGAAACAAGCTTCCATAGAAATGTTATGATTTAAAAATATTTAGGATTCTGAATTACTTCTAGGTCACTTATCAAATAAGCAAATTTATTACACTGACTTCTGAATCCCGCTGTATATAAACTGGAATACTTGGTATAATATACTAATATTATATTTTGTAAATATTTATTAAGTAAATATTTGACCTATTTCAGGATGATGTATTGGTCAGTAATAGGTGACCACTCACACATAGAGGAGAGTGCGATGGATGGCTCCATGCGTAGAGTACTTTTGGACAAGAATCTTCGGAGACCCACAGGTATGTTTTTGTATTTCTGCTTTCTGTTTTTGCTTTGAGTCCTCAGCTGTTTTTCTGTGAGTGTGATAAATGAGAGGTTGTTGTTTTGGTTCTTTCTAAAGGGACGTGGTCAAGGTCTGAATGCGTTTGTGTAGAAGCTTGTTGGTCTTGCATCCTTTTTCAGTACATCACAGCACTTTCCTCATTTCCGAGTTTGAGGGAATGTTTCAGATGCAATGCCTTTAGGTAAACCTGCAGGCGTGTTCCTCAGGGAAACACTAAGTACCGCTACATTTAACCATGGCCTCCTTTACAGGGGCCAATATTACGCCTCCAGTGCAGCTTTAGGAATCCATCATCTCTAGAAAAGGAACAAAACTGCAACATCCGAGTCTTTAATCAAGAGAGGAAATGTAATGAGTCAAGCAATGCAAACTCAGAGAAATATGGGACAAACTTTTGCTGAGTTTATTTCAGGAAGAGAAAAAGGACACATATCTGAAGCGTTTGTGCTGAATATGTCCACATTGAAGCAAAGGTTTCTTAAAGGTTATTTAAATACATAAAAAGTTCAATTTAGCACCTTATTGACCTAAACAGCCTTCGTCCTTCTACAGTCTCACATGACCTAAATGAATGAAACTCTTCTTGCATGTTGTTATTTATTTATTTATTTATTTATTTCGGTAAACATGTTACAGTTATGGTCAATAATAACCTGTTCTCATTTACTGCATTGTTTTCTTGTGAGCTTTTGTGTAATATGTGTACATGTTTAAGTATGTAAAGTTTCTTAACGTTCTGTACCAAGCTCTGAAAATAACTCTTCCCGTCATTCATCTGTAGGGTTGGCGATTGATTACTTCAGCCAGCGTGTGTACTGGGCCGATGCCGAGCTCTCTGTTATTGGTAGTGTCTGTTTCGATGGCTCAGACCCATTGGTGGTAATCGATAGTAAGCAAGGTGAGAAGAACAGTTGAAAGGGAATCTGATAGTATTTTGCTTTGTTCATGTATCTTATATGCCTGAAATCATTAACCATTGAAATGTTTTTTTCAGAATTCAGTTTTGTCTAATGTCATTGCTTCACTTCATGCTTGCACAGGAATATCACATCCGTACAGAATAGATATTTTTGAAGATTACATTTATGGAACAGGACTGAAAAATGAAGTTTTCAGAATACACAAATATGGGAAAAAAAGCATTGAACCTCTCGATCTGGGTATTGAAAAAACAACAAATGTCCTGATCTCTCATCGTTTCAAGCAGCAGGATGGTAAGAGACCACATTTTCTCTAAATGTTTTCTCTTTAGTTTCTCTTTTTCCATTTTTACCTTGGAAAATGATGAAATTGTTATTTTTTAAGAGTTATTTTATGGATCCTAAGAGATTATTTTATAGATTCAGACTTGCCGCTCCTGCCAGGTTTTTGAAAGAAAATTATTTTGCAGCGTTTTGAAGGTCAGAGTGATATTCTTCATCAATTGCATGCACAGTATTTTGAGACTGTTATAGTGTTCTGTTCTTATGTCTAAAGTTAAAGTAGTAATCCAAGTTCAATTGACTGTATGTCGCCAGAGTTGTTGTATTTACAACTATTATTTCTTGGAACAAAGAAATGCATGTTTTTGTTTTGTTTTTTATCTGAGGCGATCACATGGTTTCTTCATTATTGTTTTGTGCACCTCATTGAGACACTCTACAAAAAGGAGTACAGCTCACTAATGTAATGTAACACCCATTTAATTTGCCTCCCCTATGCATTGCGTTTGTGACCGCATTCTAATATGCTATCTTCTCAGAAGAGGGCCTCCTCTGCTGTTGGTCTTGGTTGCTCTTTGTTATCAGGTTGTGTTAATGGCCTCACAACCTAAAAAAGATCTTTCTGTTCTGGTGGGTTTGTAGTTAGGGGCAGCTAAGCCAGTCCCCACTGACTCATTAAAGTCAGAGATCTAGCCTGCTGGAGAGACTTGTGCACTGGCAGCAAAAGCTAAAAGTATAGGTTTGATGTCCTCAGCAAAACACTAAAGATTGATACAGATGTCCCCTTATACTGTCGGCATCTCTGAGTAACGGCTTTCAAATCTGCAGCTTTTGAGGCGCCAGTTCGATGAGCTGCTTTGAGAAATTAAATAAATAAGCTGAAAATGTACGGCACTTTCCACAAATACGTTACAAAATAGGACCTGGAACTTGACTTAACTTTTTTTTTTAAATAAATGGTGAGTGAAAGAACCATTTAGCCTTTAGAATATGTGGATCATCAATCTCAATATTAAAGTAAATATTACATTTTGTGTAAATTTCTAGTATACATTTCTGGATAAAAAGTTATTTTTGCAGTTTATGTAATTTCCTAGCAGTAAAATAATTTAAATAAACATCAAAAAGCCAGAATGGGTAAAAAGAACTTGCCTAAATTTAGTTATTAGACAAAATGTTGGTTTGTAGTAGGAATGTCAAAAAAATGTGTAATAGGTAGAAATTGATGTGGTAACAGGGTTGAGTGCAATATGTATGAAACAACAAATATTTTTTCAGGTAATTATTTGTAAATAAAGAATTATCATGATTTTAAACTGAAGCTCAGCATTGATTTATCAAAATGTTATTGTACCTTCCAAGTTAAATGTATGCTTTGTCGTTTTTGTATTCAGTGGCCAATCCCTGTCTACGGATGACCTGCGATTTTATGTGCTTGCTCAATCCAACCGGGGCCAGCTGCACCTGTCCAGAGGGGAAGACCTTGGTCAATGGCTCTTGTATTGACCCCATTGTCTCAGGTCTGAAGCCTCACTTTACTGTAGGGCTGCTCACTTTGATTCGTTCTTTGCTAAGCCTGCTGTTTTTTTTTTTTTTTTCGTTTTTTTTCTGTCATTTTGGGGGTCTATATATATGTTTTTTTTTATTTAATATATTAATTTATTTCAATATGGTAAAGGTGAGCTGTGCCGACCTGCCTGTGAAAATGGAGGGCGTTGCTTGGGCAATGAAAAAGGAGACTGGCGCTGTTACTGCTGGCCCAGTTTCTCTGGAGAACGCTGTGAAGTCAACCACTGTACAGATTACTGCTTAAACGGAGGCACGTGCACTGGCTCACCTCTCGGTAAGAAACTCTCTTAGCTTTGTGTAAATTTGAATACATGACTGAATTATTTGCCTCAGTTTGAGTTTTGAAGTATTTAAATGGTCTTATAATCATTACTTGTGTATTCATATTACATGCACTCTACATGCAGCTATTGTGCCCAGCAGTTTCATTAAGAGTTTTTTAAAATAGATTTTTAAAAGAAAGACATCTGTAACCAAAAATGTGTGGCAGTGTGTGTGCTAGTAATAACATAATCTAAATTTATTCAAAGCAGCATTATGGACTGTGGTCTGTATGGTAATTTACCATGGATCTGTTTTAATAAAGTATTCATTTAAAAAATCGAGCATTTTAGAAACGTATAAAAGATTGCTGATGACAAAATCAGATGAGTGTTTGTGTCTGCACCTCAATTAAAATTAGTCAAGAGTGTCATATTACAGCTTCGTCTATCATAATCAATCAAATGACTGATGAAGCATGCAAGAAAGCAATTATTCTCAACATCAGAATCCTCTGAAATTTGACACATTTCATAATTTTCTCTGGCGATTGTTAATGGCCGAGTGAGATGCAGTTATTATTATTAAAAAGAATAGTTACTGAGCAACTGCTTCACTCAGAACTATAAATACAAATGTATAATTGTTGAGGTCATGTGAACTCAAAACTCAACACCATTTATTGAATCTAAACAGAAAAGCTCCTTCCACCTCAGCTTTCTGACCTATAGTGAAAACATTTGAACACATGAACTTTGTACTATGTATGAAAATTGTCGCTCTGCGTGTCCTTCAAAAGGATCTCAGTGCAGTTTATTTTTGTACATTTTAGTACAGATTTTTTTAAGCCTGTCACAGGATAGATAAAAAAAAAATATACAGGACCTGACATCAAACCTGCAGCTCATATTGCAGGTTGCACTAAATGTGCGGTATTGCATTTCATTTGAAAGTGTTGTTTTACCGGGGGGGAAATGGCCTAAATATTATTTTATTTTTATTTTTTATTATTATTATTATTTATATATATATATATATATATATATAAATGTTCATTTCTGGGGTATAGAAAATAACTTTCTTACTGTACAGTACTACTCAGAGCATGTAGACAAAATCTGCATGATTAGGGACTCCAGTACATGAGCATGAACCACAAACAACTTTACAATGTGAGGCAAACAAGACTTTATTAACTAGACTAAACACTTAGACTAATCTAACAGATTACTGAAGCAGAATACAGGAAAGCAAGAAGTTATCACATTGTTTGAAGTGCAACAGATCAACAGCTTTGAGCAAACCATCAGTTTCTTAGATCTAACCTTCTTTAAAAAGGGATAGGGGATGCTTAATGTATCAAATGATGAGACTAAGTTTGATACTTGTATGTCTCACCCATTTGAATAAAAGTGTCCTAATGCAATTTGTTGAGGTTCCAGTTGATCTATGCTGAAGTCTTGATGAGAGAGAACCAGTTTGAGTCAGAGGATCTTTGACAAGGCCGCAGCCTGGCACAAACCTGGACTTTTAGCTCAGCATCATCTTCATGTCAGAATTTCTCAAAATCAGTGTGATCTTTAAACCATAAGGATGTCACACTTCCAGGGGTCAGTGAGCCAATGTTAATTTAAACTTTTGGATGGAAAGTGTATGTTCCTTTGTCTTCGAGCATGGTGTTTTGCGTATGTAATTTGATGTTGGGTGTTGATGGAGAAACTATTAAAAGTTCTTAAAATAATATTATGCTGCATAGGTATCGAAATGTGATGTAAATGATCATTCAAGAAATTAGAAAGTATAAAACATTCATTCAAAGAGTTTAGATTAAAACACTATAGAATAATCTGATCTGGCTCAGACACTACAAACTTGTGGCCACAAAAAAACAGGATGTTGTTCCCTAACATAAGAAGCTGTGGCCTCGAGATATTATCACGTTCCCACAAGTGTTATGTTGTGCTCACAACAACACTAAGTGAACTGAACATGTCCCTTCCCTGTTAAAGCTGTTTTTAGACAGCTTCAGTGTATGGTTCTTGTGGACTCCAGTACAGTTTAAATTTATAAATTGCCAAAAAAAAGATACCTTTCTCATTACCTCTCTGCTGAAATTGCCTTCAGCAAACAACTCATATTCTCTGCAAGTTTTGGTAGTAAAACTGAAAAGGACAAAACAAAAATAAAATGCCCACGTCTGCTACTTATGGGCGTTTCTTCTTAATGTGGACACGTCTGTCTACTCCAATCATAGGGAAACCTACTTGCCGCTGCATGACAGGCTTCACCGGTCCAAACTGTGAGAGGCGGGTCTGTGATAATCACTGTCTGAATGGAGGCACATGTGAAATAAGCGCTGGAAACCAGCCAGTGTGCCGCTGCTTGGCAGAGTACACGGGTGACCGCTGTCTGTATCGTAAGTATTGTGAGAGATTGCTTGTACCCAGCAGAAATGGTCAGTGACTACATTTTAATTCAATAGGTCAGTGATTCTCATGGCAGCTAATTACATCCACAGCTGTGCCCTTTTAATTCAGTATCATCATAATCCATATTGCTTGTTTAAATCATTCAAGTACCAAGTGAAACAGAAAGAAAGAACTGTGGAGAAAATCAAATGATATCCAGAGAGGGTTTTTCTCTTGAGTTGTTGTATTTTCAACATAGAAAACCAGTCACTAAATTGTGGTTAATGGAACAATTGTTACATTTTCTCTCCACAGCTGGTAGCAGCAACATATAAAAACCCCATTGAAAGCAAATATTGTATCTGACTCAAAAGGCCATTTGCCAGCATTTGAACAATATGTGCCCAAAGAGGTTTTCTAAATGCTACTGTAACAACCTTGAGGTGTTTCTGTGCTTTGCTGATAAAATATTTGTTGTTATAAAGTCTTTGTTATTATAATTTGTTGCAAAACAATTTAATCTGTGCACCCGTAATGCATTTTTAGTGCTCTGCACCCAAGGGGTGACGCATTTTCATCTTAGTACCAGTAGATATTTGATCCGGGTAATTAAGTCTCATTAAAGCTTTGTAAAATTCTAATTAAACTTGAACATGATATGAAAGAAATGTGCTCTTGTTATCTTAGGGACATATCTTGTGTTTTTTCGGTTTCTTTTCCATGACAGATATCTGTCATCACCACTGTGTCAATTCCAAGGCGTGTACGCTGTCCGGATCAGGACACGTTGAATGCGTGTGCCCGGCTCGCTATGAAGGGATCAAGTGTGATGTCGACAAGTGCCTGCGCTGCCACGGAGCCCCATGTATCATTGATGGAGATACGGGAGATGTGGCTTGCAAGTTAGTTGACTGTTTTTTGATATTGCTATAAAATTGTATGTATGTTTTTTTTTAGGCAAGACTACTTGTAGACGTACCAAAAGGGAGATTTGAAACCTGTTTGAAAACAGTCCTTTTTTAGAGATTTGTTTGATGACGGTATTGGCAAAGTAATTGCACATTTTATCTTTAAAAATCATTATTCCTCTTAAGCAAATGAAGTGCAGAATTGATGTTGTGCCTTTAATTCTTCTCATTCTGCAAAATATAATTGTATAATAAATTTCCAGCACCGATGGTGAACATTCATGTAGCTTATAATAATACAAAGCCTAATTTATGTAATTTATTTATAGGTTAGCCCAGGGGTGTCCAAACTTGGTCCTGGAGGGCCACTGTCCTGCAGAGTTTAGCTCCAACATGCCTCAACACACCCGCCTGGAAGTTTCAAGCACACCTAGTAAGACTTTGATTAGCTGTTCAAGAGTGTTTAATTGGAGGTAAACTCTGCAGGACAGTGTCCCTCCAGGAGCAGGATTGGACACACCTGGGTTAGCCTGTAAGTTTCCACTTAAATTACCTATGTAACAATCACATTTTTAGCTCATCCAAATTGTTGTCACTCTGCCAGCTGTACCAGCGGTCGAATCGCCTCCAGCTGCCAGTTGTGTGATGGCTACTGCTATAACGGAGGCACATGTCATCTTGACCCCGACACCAGCCTACCCTTCTGCCAGTAAGAATGACTAAATGCATCCTTTTGTCCACATTCCATATTATTTTACTGAATTCCTATTAGTCCCACATGGCGCATACATTTGAAAGCCTTAACCATTCATTTAGAAAGGTTCTACAGATCTCAGAGACTTTGACAGACTTAAAAAGCACAAAGGAACAATTAGGCCACGCTCTTAAATGCCTAAAAGCCTACATTTGGCTAAAAATCTAATTACAGCTAGCCTGAAAATGAATAATCAGAGCTACCAAATATAGTACTGTAAGTTTGGGGTCGGTAAGATGTATTATTGTTTTTGATGGTAAGTATCCTATGCTCACCAAGGCTACATTTATTTGATAAAAAAAAACAGAAATACTTTGATGTATTGTTATATACAATTTAATCATATGTTTAATACATTTTAAAATGTAATTTATTCCTGTGATGGCAAAGCCGAACATTTCTCTAGTCTTCAGTGTCACGTGTTCCTTCAGGAATCATTGTAATATTTATACTATGTATTTATACTAATATACTGATTTGGTGCACAAACATTTCTTATGATTATCAATGTTGAAAACAATTGTGCTGCCTAGCATTTTTGTGGAAACTGATACATTTCAGAACTGTTTTATGTATATAAAAGTACAGCATTAAAATGAAATAGAAATCTTATAAATGAAACACTATAAATGTCTTAACTGCCACTTCTGATCAATTTAATCTTTTCTGAACGAAAGTAATAATTTATTGGTAACACTTTATAATAAGGCCTCACTTGTTAACATTACTTAATGTATTAACTAACATGAACTAACTGAGCAATTTATTACTGTATTTATTAATCTTTGTAAATGTTAGTTAATAAAAATACAGACATTCATTGTTTGTTCATGTTAGTTCACAGTGCATTAACTAACGTTAACAAATACAACTTTTGATTTTAATAATGTATTAGTAAATGGAATTTAACATTAACTAAGATTAATAAATGCTGTAGAATTGCTGTATTGTTCATTCTTAGTTATTGTTAACTAAAATAGTTAACTAATGTTAACTAATGAAACCTTATCATAAAGTTTTACCAATTTATTTATTTATATATATTTTTTTAATCTTACTGACCCCAAACTTTTGATGTCATGATATCTGTATAATTTTTGGATTACATAATTTCGACTATTAAATATACTGTATAGCCGAAACTGTTGACTGCATAAAGTCCTGATTCATGTCAGAGCTTCAGCACTAAGAGAAAGGGAACGTTTGCACAAATCATGTGAAAAATCCTCTATGTATGGGAAATCTCACTTTTTATTTAACAGTACTGGTTAATTATTAGTGTAAAATCGTGAATGGCTTTTGAGCTGCCATCGCTGGGCATGATGTTTTGTTTCAGGTGCAACAGGTGTTTTCTTTTTGTTGTTATTGTTTTTTGGCTTTGCATTGATAAATGAGGTTAGGCTCTCACAGTGCAGGAGCTGCTGACAGAATGTCCATCCTGTGGACTTGTGTATATTGGGACGGCATCCTGAGAACAGCTGGAGTCCTGCTCTGTTTGGTTTGGCAGGCAGGAATGGATACATTTAGAAAGCCTGACAATTTGTTTTGTCGAGAATAAATTCGCTTTTCTATTGCGAGATCAGGAGCTGTTGAAGGCAGTGGCTGCTTGCAGAGCACCAC